>NC_092385.1:29263273-30513273 GCF_030028105.1 Mobula birostris | reverse complement strand
TTGCATTGGAACGCGAATGGTGGTGGAAGAACTGCACGACAATCTCATCGTAGCAAAGATAAACATTGGTGCATTCAAAAATGACATTGTCATGATCCCAAGAATTACTCTCAGTTTACCAGAAGGGGAAGATGTCCCTCGTCAGCGGAGCCAGTTCCCGATACAGTCATGCTTTGCTATGACTATACATAAGGTGCAAGGCCAAACCATGGAGAATGTGCTGATTTCTCTGGAGAAACCAGTATTCCAGCATGGTCAGCTGCTTGTGGCTTTAAGCCAGGGAAAAAGAAATGAAAACATTAGAATATTCTTGAAGGGTGGCAGAGCAACCAGAAATGTTGTCATCAAACGTATCCTTCGTTAAACGAGGAGGAGCTATATTTGTCTTGCTACGTGTCTTTCTTCTTTAATTTCCAAATCAAAGAGATAGCAATAGCATTCAGGAAAATTTAATGTTCATTCTGGTCACATCAGACTGCACTACCTTTCTCTCGAAGGGTGCCCCAATGGGTCACCTGGTTGTCTAGTAATAGACACTAGACACTAGATACTAGAATACTACAGCACAGTATAGGCCCTTCGGCCCTCGATGTTGTGCCGACCCATATATTGCTTAAAAAAAAGTACTAAACCCATACTACCCCGTAACCCTCTATTTTTCTTTCATCCATGTGCCTGTCCAAGAGGCTCTTAAATACCCCTAATGTTTTAGCCTCCACCACCATCCCTGGCAAGTCATTTCAGGCACCCACAATCCTCTGTGTAAAGAACTTACCCCTGATGACTCGCCTAAACTTCCCTCCCTTAACTTTGTACATATGCCCTCTGGTGTTTGCTATTCTTGCCCTGGGAAACAGGTACTGGCTATCCACCCTCTCATAATCTTGTAGGCCTCTATCAATCCCTCTCATAATCTGGTAGGCCTCTATCAAGTCACCTCTCATCCTTCTACGCTCCAAAGAGAAAAGTCCCAGCTCTGCTAACCTTGCCTCATAAGACTTGTTTTCCAATCCAGTCAACATCCTGGTAAATCTTCTCTGCACCCTCTCAATAGCTTCCACATCCTTCCTATAATGAGGTGACCAGAACTGAACACCATACTCCAAGTGTGGTCTCACCAGAGATTTATAGAGTTACAACATGACCTCTCTACTCTTGAAATCAATCCCCCTATTAATGAAGCCTAGCATCCCATAGGCCTTCTTAACTATCCTATCAACCTGTGCAGCAACCTTGAGGGATGTATGGATTTGAACTCCAAGGTCCCTCTGTTCATCCACACTCTTAAGTAACCGACCACTAACCCTATACTCAGCCTTCTGGTTTGTCCTTCCAAAATGCATCACCTCACACTTATCCAGATTGAACTCTATCTGCCACTTTTCTACCCAACTCTGCATCCTGTCTATATCCTCTTGAAACCTTCAACAACCTACAGCTCCATCCACAACTCCTCCAATCTTTGTGTCATCCGCAAACTTACTCACCCATCCTTCCGCCTCTTCATCCAGGTCATTTATAAAAATCACAAAGAGCAGGGGTCCCAGGACAGATCCTTGCGGCACTCCACTAGTCACCGACCTCCAGGCAGAATACTTTCCTTCTACTATTACCCTCTGCTTTCTCCCTGTAAGCGAATTTTTTATCTAAACAACCAAGGTTCCACTGATCCCATGCTTAATGACTATCTGGATGAGTCTCTCGTGGGGGGCCTTGTCAAATTCCTTGCTAAAATCCATGTAGACCACATCTACCACCCTACCCTCATCAATTTCTTTTGTTACCTCTTCAAAAAACTCAATTAAGCTCATGAGGCATGACCTTCCCTTCACAAAGCTATGTTGACTATCCTTGAGTAGACTGTGCTTCTTCAAATGCTCGTAGATCCTATCCTTAAGAATCCTTTACAATAGTTTGCAGACTATTGTGTGGGCACATGGCCAAGTGATTCAGGCACTGGACTAGCAACCTGAAGGTCGTGAGTTTGAGCCCCAGCCGAGGGAACGTGTTGTGTCCTTGAGCAAAGCACTTAATCACACATTGCTCTGCGATGACACTGGTGCCAAGCTGTATGGGCCGTAATGCCCTTCCCCTGGACAACATTGGTGTCGTGGAGAGGGGAGACTTGCAGCATGGGCAACTGCTGGTCTTCCATACAACCTTGCCCAGGCCTGCGCCCTGGAGAGTGAAGACTTTCCACGCGCAGATCCATGGTCTCGCAAGACTAACGGATGGATGCCTTTAGTTTGCAGACCACCGACGTAAGACTTACCAGTCTATAGTTCCCAGGAATCTCCCTATTACCTTTTTTAAACAAGGGAACTACATTTGCCATTCTCCAATCCTCCGACACCTCGACTGCAGTCAAAGAAGATTCAAAGATCATAGCTACTGCTCCAGTGATCTCTTCTCTCACTTCCCACAGCAAACTAGGGTATATCACATCTGTCCCTGGGGACTTATCAATCTTGATGTTTTGAAGAAGATCCAACACTTCTGCTTCCTTAATCTCCACATTGTCCAGCACACAGGCCTGTTCTATTTCAACCTCACGCTGATCAAGGTCCTTTTCAATTGTGAATGCTGAAGCAAGGTATTCATTTAGGACTTCCCCAACCTCCTCCACCTCCAGGCACATGTTGCCTTCTTTATCCTTTAGCGGCCCCACCTTCATTCTTGTCATCCTTCTGTTCTTCACATACGCATAGAAGGCCTTGGGGTTCTCCTTAATCCTACATGCCAAGGCCTTCTCATGCCCCCTTTGAGCTCTCCTAAGTCCTTTCTTAAGCTCCTTCCTGGCTACTCTATATTTCTCATGAGCCCCTCCTGATTCCTGCTTCTTATATCTAACATATGCTTCCTTCTTCCTCTTGACGAGTTGCCTCACGTGTTTCGTCAGCCACGGTTCCCTTTTCCTACTATTTTTCCTAGATAATACAGATATATATAATATATGATAATACAGAAAAAACTGTGAATTACAGAATATGTATGGGTGTATATATATATATATATATATATATATATAAAATAGTTAAATCAAATAAATAGTGCAAAAATAGAAATTTTAAAAAGGTAGTGAGATACTGTTCATGCTTTCAATGTCGATTTAGAAATTGGATGGCAGAGGGGAAGAAGCTGTTCTCGAATTGCTGAGTGTGTGCCTTTAGACTTCTTTATCTCCTTCTCAGTGGTAAAAATTAAAAGAGGACATTGCCTGGGCGGTGGTGGTCCTGAATGATGGATGGTGCCTTTTTGAGCCACCGCTCCTTGAAGATCTCTTAGATTCTCTGGAGGCTGGTGCCCATGATGGAGCAGACTAATTTTACAACTCTCTGCAGCTTACTCCGATCTTGTGCAGTAGCACCCTCCCCGCACCGCCCCCCCCCCCCCCCCCCCGGCCAGTGCAGATGCAGCCAGTTAGAATGCTCTCCACAGCACATTGGTAGAAATTTGCAAGAAAATATACATTTTCTACCTGAAGCTGAATTAGGTCAGGTGTCACTCCAATCCAGGCTAATATTCCAGTCCAGCACTGGGGGAATGCTTCATTTCTGAAAGTATTGCCTTTCAGCTGAGCCATTGCATCAAAACAGGTAGATATAAACAATTCCCAAAGCAATAATGTGAAGAGAAGCAGCAGAAGTTGTAGGAATTGTGGCAAACAATTTGCATGACTTCTCACATCTAAAACTTGATGCCCCAATGAACTGCTTTGAGACTGCTGATTGAGGAAAAAAGTTGTGCAAGTGGAATTCTGAACGTAAACAAAACTGATGAAAGGTCATGAACCTGAGGCATTAACTGTTTCCGTCTCCACTACTAACCTGTTAAGTATTTACCATAGTTACTGCCTTATTTCACTCTTTTTAACAGTCCAACAGTGGAAGAACACCTGCAGTTTTTTTGGAGGGTGTGGCAAAGTTCCTGCTTTCATCTTAAATAAACAGAGCAAGGCGGGTGAAATGTGTTTATAAGATGGCGTTCAGACTATTTGTAATTATTTTCCCTTACCTTAATTGGCAAAGAACTTCCAACAATGAGCTGTTGTCTGGGCACTCTTGGAGGAAGCATTCAATTCCAAGGAATCATCCTCCCCAGAGGCTTAGGCGGTGGTTCTACTTGGCCCCTATCTCTCTGATCAAAACTTACATTGCCTCTTTTTCCTTATTTGGACCAATTTACTTCTTTCTAGCGGAGGCAGAAAGCTGCCTTCATTTTGCAATGTTTTCAAACATGACTCTCCAATCTTCAGTTTCTGCCTTTATTTCTCAGTAGACATTTAGCTTTTTCATTCCAACTGCTTCAATATAAATTAGCATTAAATTTTCCTCCTCCAACCCATGAGTAAGCACAATGAAATCAACCTGAGTACAGGTCTGACCACACTATTGAAAAGGTAAATAGCATAGGTAAATAGGAGAAAGTCACAAGGGATTTGGAGCTTAGGGTTAGGCCCAACACAGTGGTATGGTAGTGTAGTGGTTAGCATAATGCAGTTGCAGTGCCAGTGACCCAGGTTCAGTTCCACTGCTGTCTGTAAGGAGTTTGTACATTCATCCTATGACTGTGTGGGTTTCTTCCGGGTGCTCTGGTTTTCTCCCACGTTCCAAAGACATGTGGATTAGTAAGATCGCAAACACGAGGAAATCTGCAGATGCTGGAATTTCAAGCAACACACATAAATTAGTCCTGACAAAGGGTCTCAGCCCGAAACATCGACTGTACCTCTTCCTATAGATGCTGCCTGGCCTGCTGCATTCACCAGCAATTTTTATGTGTGTTGTTTGGATTAGTAAGTTGATTGGTCACAGGGGAGTAATGGGACGGCACGGGCTTTTTGCACCAAAAGGGTTGTTACTGTGCTGTATCTCCAAATAATTTCTTTTAATTTCCAGAACAATGACGTGGTAATCGAGTAAAGCTGTGGCTGATGTTCCAGATTTCTGAAAACATAAAGTTCAGCTGCTATGGGGCTCAAAGCCATATCTGTATTGCTAGATGAATGAAGCCTAGCCAGCGGGAATAAAGGATGAAATTTCAAAGCCTAGATTTCCAGGAAAATGTAGTTTACATGATTCAAAATAAGCAGGGCTCTGACTTTCATATACAAACAAAGTAAACCAAAGGCTTTTTTAATGCTTTCCAGTGAAAGGAATTCTTTGTGTGATATTCTACCAAGATAACTCAAGTTGTTTCCTGTTGGTTGAGAAGAATCAAGAATAAAGTAATGTGACAACAATAACATAACATTTATTTTTATAATTTAGAGATGCAGCACGGTGACCAGATGGTATGTTACCGCCCAGGTGCCTGATTCAGGAATGTCTCAGATCAGGCCCACATTATTCTTGAGGGAGAGGGTGAGCAACCAGTTGTGGTATTTATAGAAAGGAAAAGGGATGAAGTCTTGCAGAGAGAAAAAAGGAGGTAGGAAGCAGAAAAGCAGGACCTCAGGGGTCGTAATCTCTGAGTTGACGCCTGTGCCACCCACCAGTGAGGTTAAGAACAGAATGATTTGGGAGATGAATCTGTGGCTGAAGAATTGATGCAGGGGGCAGGGTCTCAGATTTGTGGGTCATTGGGATCTCTTCTGCAGAAGGGATGGTCTGTACCAAAGGGATGAGTTACACCTGAACTTGAGGGGACCAATATCCTTGTGGACAGTTTTGCTAGAGCTGTTGAGGATGGCTTGAACTAGTTTGACAGGGGAATGGGAACCAGGGTGGCAGGTCAGAGGATGGGGTAGTTGGTGCAGAGGTAGATGCAGCATACAGAGAGAGTGTGAGGAGGGATAGCAGTGGATAGGGTGAAGTTGCAGTCAGTGGATGGGTTGAAATGTGTCTATTTTAATGCAAGAAGTATCAGGAACAAGGGTGGTGAACTTAGAGAATGGGTTAGTCCATGGAACTCTGACATTGTGACCACTCCAGAGACTTTGCTGTCACAAGGCAGGAAGAGCTACTGGGTGTTCCAGGGTTTCGATGTTTCAAAAGGGACAGGGAGGGAGGTAAAAGAAACGATGGAGTGGCATTGCTAATTAGTATCACAGCCGCAGAAAGGGAAGGATCGCATACTCAGTCAGCGTGGGTGGAGGTCAGGTACAGGAAGGGAACTGGAAGTGTTCACTACATCCCTCCAACAGCAACACAGACACTGAGGAACAGGCAGGGAGTACGTGAAGAACAGAAGGATGATGATTAGAGTGAGGATAGGACCAGTCAGGGATGGAAGGAGAAACATGTGCCTGTAGTCAGAGGAGGTCGGGGAGATTCTTCATGAATACTTTGCTTCACTACTCACCAGTGAGAGGGACCTTGCTGGACATGGGGACAGTGCAAGATAAGCTGGCGTGCTGGAACGCGTCGGTGTTAAGAAGGAGAAATTGCTGAAAGGCATTAGGATAGACAAGTCACTGGCGCCAGGATACTTCGAGAAGGGAGGAACAAATCTATGTGAGGGCAATCAGAAGCCATGGTCCCAGCACGGTTGAGAGAGCGGGATGTGGCCTTCAGATTGGGACAAGACAGCTCTCAGGTCAGCAAAAGCTGCGCTTTCCTGTGCCACCAGGACGGCAAAACAGAGATAGCTGTGAAACCAGAAACATGAGACTCATGTGCAGGCCATTCAGACCATAACAGACTACAAGTCTACCCTGCTTATCAACAACAGTGACGCTTCTTTTCCCGAGAACAGAATGTCTTTTACGTTTGGTTTGATGCACGGAACAAGGTCCCAGCAAGGAAGGTCCCCTTCCACCAACAAGCAGGCACTCTGACTGGCCGCAGCTGATGTGAGGAAGGCCCTAGCTAGGGTCAACCCATGTTAAGCTACAGGGCCTGATAACATACCTGGCTGGGTGCTGAGAGACTGTGCCGCCCAGTTAACAGAGCTTCTAATGGACATCTTCAGAGTCTCTCTGGAGCAGTCCACTGTCCCCTGAGGCTTCACTGCTGCCATCGCTCCAGTGCCCAAGAGGGCGACAGTGACCTGCTTCAATGACAACTGTACAGTGGCACTGACCTCGGCTGGTTATGGATCACATTAAATCCCATCTTCCTGTTGCATTGGATGTTTTCCCATTTGCTTATCACTCAAATTGGTCCACTGATGATGCAATAGACTCTGCACCCCACTCCATTCTGTCCCACCTGAAAAATGGTGCCTCAATTTGCCAGGATGCTGTTTATTGACTTCAGCTCAGCACTTAATATGATCATCCGTTAGAAGCTAGTGAGAGAACTGTCCTCGTTGGGTCTCAGCACCTCTCTCTGCAATTGGATCCCAGACTTCTTGACAGAAAGGCCACAGTCAGTCCGTGTTGGCAGTAACACCTCTCCCTCTGTCACACTGAGCCCTGGCGTTCCCCAGGGCTGTGAGTCCAGCCCACTGCTGACACATGACCGCATTGGTAGACCCAGTTCAAACCAAATCGTCAACTTCACTGTTGATACAACGGTGGTCGGCCTCATCAACAATGATGATGAGATGGCACGCAGAGGGGAGATAGAGCAGCTGGAAGAATGGTGCAAGCATAACAATTTGAGTCTGAATGTGGACAAGACCAAAGGGACGATTATGGACTTCAGGAAATGCACATACATGGCTCCTCCGTGAGGAGAGTTATGAACGCTAGGTTATTGGGCAGTGCACATAACAGACCAGCTCAACTGTCCCTCAACACTTTGGTCATGAAAGCACAGCAGCATCTCCTCTTGCTAAGGAGACTGAGCAATTTTTAACCAATTTTTACAGGAGCCCTTTTAACCAATTTTTACAGGAGCACCGTCAGGAGTGTCCCAACCAGCTGCAAGGCATCTAACCACAAGTCCCTATGAAGGATTGTGAGGACTGCTGAGAGGAACATTGGGGTCTCTCTGCCACCCATTAGAGATATTTATCATAGCATTAGGACAAACACTGTTAGGATGGAAAACAACTTCTTTTCCCAGACCATGAGACTACTGAACTCCCTATCACCCCTCATGAATTTCATCATACGGTCTCATCACGTAGAAACACCAGTAGTGTTTTTAACTTGTATTGTATATGCACCTTATTATTTGTTAATTTATTTGTGGTAATATTACTTCATGGGTAATGTACGTGATTTATCTGTACTGTGTTGTGCACCATGGTCCAGAGGAACGTTGTTTCGTTTAGTGGCATACTGTATATGTCTGCCGTTGAATGACAATAAACTGAACTTGAAAGAGATTGTCTCACCTTTGGTGATGATTTTTGACCACAGGATTAGTACCAGAAGAGCGGAGGGTGGCAAATGTTATTCCTATATTCCAGAAAGGTAATAGGGATAATCCTGGGAATTATAGACCAGTGAGTCTATATCAGTGGTGGACAAACTATCGAAGAGGATTCTTAGAGACAAGATTTATGAGCATGTGGAGAAGCATAGTATCATTAGGGGTAGTCAACGTGGTTTTGTGAGGGGCAGGCTGTGCTTCATGAGCTTGATTAAATTCTTTGAGGAAGTGACAAAACAAATTGCCAATAGTTGAGCATTGGAAGTGGTGTGTATGGAATTCAGTAAGGTGTTTGATAAGGCTCTGTGGTAGGGTCATTCAGAAAGTCTGGAGGCAAGGGATCCAGAAAAACCTGGCTTGTGTGGATAGAGAAGGCAGGGGGTGGTAGCAGATGGAGTGTACTCTGTCTGGAGGTTGGTGACCAATGATGTGTTGCAGGGTTCTGCTCTCAGATGCCTGGTCTTTGTGACTTTTGTAAATAGCTTGAAAGAGAAAATGGAAGGGTGAGTTTATAGGTTTTCAGATGATGCAAAGATGATGGTGTTGTGGATAGCACGGAGGTTGTCAAAGGTTACAGCAGGACATTGATAGGATGCAGAGGTCGGCTGAGAAGAGACAGTTGGATCCAGTCTGAAAAGTGTGAAGTAATTCACCTTGGAAGGTGGAAACTGAAGCAGAATACAGTGTTAATGGTAGGATTCTTAGCACGATGGAGGAACAGATGGATCTTGGGGTCCACGTCCATAGATCATTTAATTTGCCATGCAGGTTGATAGGATGGTTAAGCAGGCATATGGTGTTTTGGTCTTTATTAGTTGGTGGATTGAGTTCAAAAATCCCAAGGTAATGTTGCAGTTCTGTAAAACTCTGGTTAGATCACACTTGGAGTATTGTGTTCACTTCTGGTCATCTCATTATAGTAAGTATGTTGAAGCTTTAGAGAGGCTGTACTGCTTGGATTAGAGAATATGTCTTATGACTAAAGGTTGAGTGAGATAGAGCTTTTCTCTTGGAGGCGAAGGAGGATGAGAGGTGACTTGATAGAGGTGTACAAGATAAGAAGCATAGATTGAGAGGACAGCCAAAGAATTTCATCAGTGTATAAATGACTGAGATGAGGAGGCATAATTTTAAGGTAATTAGAGGTAAGATTAAGCGGGATGTCAAAAGGAAGTTTCTTTTTACACAGGTGCATGGAACACAAGAGGGACATTTAAAGTAGGCAAATTGGTGAAAGGAAAACGGAGGACTATGTGGAAGGGAAGAATAGTTTGACCTTAGAGTAGGTTAACAGGTCAGCACATCATCGTTTATCCAAACTGTGTTATACTTTTTCTATGTCCTAAGTTTGGTGAGCACTGAGAAATTACTGAATTGATAAAGATGCTTTCTTGTAGAGGAGATGCTAAATCTGTACAGGTTTGTGTAAAGGTTCCTTGCATTGCTTGAAAACAAACAGAGAGTTTATTCTAATATCATCATCTAACATTCATCTCTGCACCCCAACAGTACATTAGTCTATTCGGCTCCTACCATTGCTGTATTTGCAAGTAATGCAACAGGGCCTACACTTAAAATCAGCTGTTAACTGGTTTGAGGTGAAAAAAAAGATGAAAGGTGAAATATCCTTATAATTAAATTTTTAAAACTTTAGGACTTTAATTTATGTCCGTTCCACTAAGACCTCTCAACTACGTGAAGAGACCAGTTCCCTGAGGAATCCAGCAAATTCGTTTGATACCTCTAATCCCACCTATCAAGCAGGTATTCTAACATCCTATATAAAACATTGGTTCCTTAAGGTCGTTCTAGCGGGGGGTGGTAATAGGGACAAGCTCCCATTACCCGTTAAATGCTCCCGATGGTGTGCGCCTCAAATAGCCTCTGGTGACCAAGTCTAGCTCCTGGCCTTCATGTGTGGCTTAGCTACCAAGCCCAGCAGAACTGCTTCTATTGCCAGAAGGGGAAAAGGCGGTTACCAGTGCCTTAAAACCAGTCGCTTTGGGCAGATGGGGCTTGTCAACTGTGGCTGGCAGCTGACCTAGAAGGAGAACTCTGATCTCAATCCTCCGTTGCCTTGCGGCTACCCACCCATGAGGAAAGCTTCGAGAATAAACCCTGAGGGAAAAATCTGGAGCTGGAGATCCTAAGAAAGTCCTATGTTGAGTTCAATGCTGACTGGAAACTCCTACAATGCTACTGGTACCAAACTGTATGTCTCTGCCGTTCCTTTGGGTTCATCAGTTGTGTGGAGAGGGGGAGCTTGCGATATGGGCAACAGCTTGCTCTCCATATTGTACTACCCAAGCCTGTGTATCCACACAACATCCGTAGTCGACACTGACTGACGGAGACCTCAAATATAAAACCCTGTGTAAAGTATTCCATATTTCATCAGCTTAAAATGGACTTACAGCCCTTACACTTCCTCCCTCACCACCATTCAGGGCCCCAGATAGTCCTTCCAGGTGAGGCAACACTTCTCCTGTGAGTCGTCTGGGGTAATAGACTGCGTCCGGTGCTCCCGATGCGGCCTTCTATATATTGGTGAGACCCGACGCAGGCTGGGAGACCGTTTCGCTGAACACTTACACTCTGTCCGCCAGAGAAAGCAGGATCTCCCAGTGGCCACACATTTTAATTCAACGTCCCATTTCTATTCTGATATGTCTATTCACAGCCTCCTCTACTGTAAAGATGAAGCCACACTCAGGTTGGAGGAACAACACGTTATATTCCAGCTGAGTAGCCTCCAACCTGATGGCATGAACATTGACTTCTCTAACTTCCGTTAACTTCTCTAACTAATGCCCCACCTCCCCTTCGTACCCCATCCGTTATTTATTTATTATTATTATATTTTTTCCTCTCTCTTTTTCTCCCTCTGTCCCTCTCACTACACTCCTTGCCCATCCTCTGGGCTTCCCACCTTCCCCTTTCTTTCTCCCTGGGCCTCCCGTCCCATGATCCTCTCATATCCCTTTTGCCAATCAACTTTCCAGCTCTTAGCTTCATCCCTCCTTCTCCTGTCTTCTCCTATCATTTTGGATCTCTCCTCCCCCTCCCACTTTCAAATCTCTTACTATCTCTTCTTTCAGTTAGTCCTGATGAAGGGTCTCGGCCCGAAACATCGACTGTACCTCTTCCTAGAGATGCTGCCTGGCCTGCTGCGTTAACCAGCAACAGTTATGTGTGTTGCTTGAAATTCCAGCATCTGCAGATTTCCTCATGTTTACAGTAAATCGGAACACTTAAGGAAAATTATTTTGTTGTCTGCGATCATTGGGCACAATGAAAGATAATTTCCAAAATGGGTCTTTGATTGATAACTATCTAACTGTGCCAGCAATTTGTTTATAGGTTCCTGGGCACTGAATATATCAATACAAAAGTGATACAAGGTAGTTCAGATTCCAGTACAAATCAGATACATTGTTTTTATTTGAAATGTCAAATGGAAGGTTAAAATGTACATGTGACAGAATTTATATCAAATTAACCCAACAGGAAATAAAATATAAGATATTTGGACAATATACATGATCCAAATATGTGTAAATAACACTACTTATTCCAAGGTAACACAAAAGACCGCAGAAGCTGTAATTCTTTGCTAGTTATTTCAAGTCAGGTCTTGGAATAATATCTCTTTTCTCCTTGAACTGTTCTATTTTTGTAAAGCCAAATGTCTTGATTAAAGCAAATCTCAGGTCAAGCATGTAATGTGATACATCTTTCATGGACAAATCGCCAAAGCTCTGTGGAACTCTATTCCTTTTGGGTCATCTTGACATGAACTTAGTTTGTCGGAACCAGTAACTTGGTGAAAGAAACCCTGTGGTCTTCCAGAAATGTACTGGCCTTCCATTTGAAGGAGCAGTTCATGAATTAGTATTTCCAACTGGGAAAGGGCAAAGTTCAGGAGTCCTTTCTGTGGGCCACATGCAAATGAAGTATGAACTATGCAAAGATCTTATGGTGAAGACAATACAGTGAATTGTCTCCACCCACCACCAAACTCCCTGCTGATCCCAGCCTTTTCTTTCCATAGGATGGGCAGTACCTTGTGAGGAAATGCTGCCACTCCACACAGAACTAACAACACTTCCTCACACCACAACAGGTTTGGGATTTCTGCACATGCAGCTGTGCTCCCTTGATCTCACAACAGCTCTTTTTTACTGAATTCCACGGAATTTCTGCATTGTCCAAACCTATGAAATATCAAGAATATGCTCGCATTTATGGAAATACTGAATGCTCTCTGACAATCAGGTGCAGTTTTTTTATGGTGCTGAATTCTACATACAGTGTATTCCATTAAATTGGGACACCGGGACCAGTACATTTTGGCCCAATTGAGTGGCTGCCCCAAAAGGCTGATGTTTCATGGAAATAGTTAAAAAGGTATAAAAAAAGACAAACTGAGTAATAAAATCGTGTATTTAAATGAATCACAGAAACAAATTAGAACATTACCAATAGTACTAGTGTACTGTAAAACTGTGTAACACACACAAAAGTTGCTGGTGAATGTAGCAGGCCAGGCAGCATCTCTAGGAAGAGATACAGTCGACGTTTCCGGCTGAGACCCTTCGTCAGGACTAACTGAAAGAAGAGCTAGTAAGAGATTTGAAAGTGGGAGGGAGAGGGGGAGATCCGAAACGATAGGAGAAGACAGGAGGGGGAGGAATGGAGCCAAGAGCTGGACAATTGATTGGCAAAAGGAATATGAGAGGATCATGGGACGGGAGGCCCAGGGAGAAAGAAAGGGGGAGGGGGGAAGCCCCCAGAGGATTGGCAATAATGGATGGGGTACGAGGGGGAGGTGGGGCCTTAGCGGAAGTTAGAGAAGTTGATGTTCATGCCATCAGGTTGGAGGCTACCCAGACGGAATATAAGGTGTTGTTCCTCCAACCTGAGTGTGGCTTCATCTTTACAGTAGAGGAGGCCGTGGATAGACATGTCAGAATGGGAATGGGATGTGAAATTAAAATGTGTGGCCGCTGGGAGATCCTGCTTTCTCTGGCGGACAGAGTGTAGGTGTTCAGCAAAACGGTCTCCCAGCCTGTGTTGGGTCTCGCCAATATATAGAAGGCCGCATTGGGAGCACCGGACGCAGTGTATCACCCCAGCCAACTCACAGGTGAAGTGTCGCCTCACCTGGAAGGACCGTCTGGGGCCCTGAATGGTGGTAAGGGAGGAAGTGTAAGGGCATGTATAGCACTTGTTCCGCTTACAAGGATAAGTGCCGGGAGGGAGATCAGTGGGGAGGGATGGGGGGGGACGAATGGACAAGGGAGTCACGTAGGGAGCGATCCCTGCTGAAAGCGGGGGGGGAGGGAAAGATGTGCTTAGTGGTGGGATCTCGTTGGAGGTGGCAGAAGTTACGGAGAATTATATGTTGGACCTGGAGGCTGGTGGGGTGGTAGGTGAGGACAACAGGAACCCTATTCCTAGTGGAGTGGCGGGAGGATGGGGTGAGAGCAGATGTGCGTGAAATGGGAGGGGTGTGTTTGAGAGCAGAGTTGATGGTGGAGGAAGGGAAGCCCTTTTCTTCTGCTCTCAGGATGAGGCTTTTCATTCCAGGACGAAAGAGATGTCCTCCTTTTTTAAAGAGTTTAATCTAGAATTGTTGGGGGGTGGGAACCTAACTGAATAGACTGGGGAAGAGACAGTTGGCTCACAAATAGAGAAAGCTTGGAGACAGTGTGTGAGGGAGAATAGGCAGGTGCTCAGACCAACGGTTTGGGATGTGTTTATTTTAACGCAATGAGTATTGTGATCAAAACGGATGAGCTTAGAGCATGGATCAGTACTTGGAGCTATGATGTGGTGGCCTTTACAGAGACTTGGATGGCTCAGGGACAGGAATGGCTACTTCAAGTGCCGGATCTTAGATGTTTCAGAAAGGACAGGGAGGGAGGCAAAAGAGGTGGGGGTGTGGAACTGTTGCTCAGAGATAATGTCACGTCTGCAGAAAAGGTGGACGTCATGGAGGGATTGTCTACGGAGTCTCTGTGGAAGGAGGTTTGGAAAAGGAAGGGGTCAATAACTTTACTGGGTGTATTTTATAGGCCACTCAATAGTAACAGGGATATTGAAGAGCAGATAGGGAAACAGGTCCTGGAAAGGTGTAATAATAACAGAGTTGTTGTGATGGGAGATTTTAATTTCCCAAATATTGATTGGCATCTTCCTAGAGCAAGGGGTTTAGATGGGGTGGAGTTTGTTAGATGTATTCAGGAAGGTTTCTTGACATAATATGTAGATAAGCCTACAAGAAGAAAGATTGTACTTGATTTGGTATTGGGAAATGAACCTGGTCAGGTGTCAGACATCTCAGTGGGAGAGCATTTTGGAGATAGTGATCATAATTCTATCTCCTTTACAATAGCATTGGAGAGTGTCAGAAACAGACAAGTTAGAAAAGCGTTTAATTGGACTAAGGGTAATTATGAGGCTATCAGGCAGGAACTTGGAAGCTTAAGTTGGGAACAGATGTTCTCAGGGAAAGGTACGGAAGAAATGTGGCAAATGTTCAGGGGATATTTGTGTGGAGTTCTGCATAGGTACGTTCCAATGAGACAGGGACGCTATGCTAGGGTACAGGAACTGTGGTGTACAAAGGCTGTAATAAATTTGGTCAAGAAGAAAAGAAAAGCTTACAAAAGGTTCAGAGAGCTAGGTAATGTTAGAGATCTAGAAGATTATAAGGCTAACAGGAAGGAGCTTAAGAAGGAAATTAGGAGAGCCAGAAGGGGCATGAGAAGGTCTTGGCGGGCAGGATTAAGGAAAACCCCAAGGCACTCTACAAGTATGTGAAGAGCAAGAGGATAAGACATGAAAGAATAGGACCTATCAAGTGTGACAGTGGGAAAGTGTGTATAGAACTGGAGGAAATAGCGGAGGTACTTAATGAATACTTTACTTCAGTATTCACTATGGAAAAGGATCTTGGTGATTGTAGTGATGACTTGCGGCGGACTGAAAAGCTTGAGTATGTAGATATTAAGAAAGAGGATATGCTGGAGCTTTTGGAAAGTATCAAGTTGGATAAGTCACCAGGACCGGATGAGATGTACCCCAGGCTACTGTGGGAGGCAAGGGAGGAGATTGCTGAGCTTCTGGTGATGATCTTTGCATCATCAATGGGGATGGGAGAGGTTCCGGAGGATTGGAGGGTTGCAAATGTTGTTCCCTTATTCAAGAAAGGGAGTAGAGATAACCCAGGAGATTGTGGACTAGTGAGTCTTACTTCAGTGGTTGGTAAGTTGATGGAGAAGATCCTGAGAGGCAGGATTTATGAACATTTGGAGAGGTATAATCTGATTACCAATAGTCAGCATGGCTTTGTCAAGGGGAGGTCATGCACTAGGAGCCTGATTGAATTTTTTGAGGATGTGACTAAACACGTTGATGAAGGAAGAGCAGTAGATGTATTGTATATGGATTTCAGCAAGGCATTTGATAAGACACCCCATGCAAGGCTTATTGAGAAAGTAAGGAGGCATGGGATTCAAGGGGACATTGCTTTGTGCATCCAGAACTGGCTTCCCCACAGAAGGCAAAGAGTGGTTGTAGATGGGTCATATTCTGCATGGAGGTCGGTGACCAGTGGTGTGCCTCCAGGATCTGCTCTGGGACCCTTACTCTTTGTGATTTTTATAAATGACCTGGATGAGGAAGTGGAGGGATGGGTTAGTAAGTTTGCTGATGACACAAAGGTTGGGGGTGTTGTGGATAGTGTGGAGGGCTGTCAGAGGTTACAGCGGGACATTGATAGGATACAAAACTGGGCTGAGAAGTGGCAGATGGAGCTCAACCCAGATAAGTGTGCAGTGGTTCATTTTGGTAGGTCAAGTATGATGGCAGAATATAGAATTAATGGTAAGATTCTTGGCAGTGTGGAGGATCAGAAGGATCTTGGGGTCCGAGTCCATAGGACACTCAAAGCAGCTGCGTGGGTTGACTCTGTGGTTAAGAAGGCATACGGTGTATTGGCCTTCATCAAGCGTGGAATTGAATTTAGGAGGTGAAAAGTAATGTTGCAGCTATATTGGACCCTGGTCAGACCCCACTTGGAGGACTGTGCTCAGTTCTGGTCGCCTCACTACAGGAAGGATGTGGAAACCATAGAAAGGGTGCAGAGGAGATTTACAAGAATGTTGCCTGGATTGGGGAGCATGCCTTGTGAAAACAGGTTGAGTGAACTCGGCCTTTTCTCCTTGGAGTGACGGAGGATGAGAGGTGACCTGATAGAGGTGTATAAGATGATGAGAGGCATTGATCATGTGCATAGTCAGAGGCTTTTTCCCAGGGCTGAAATGGCTGCCACAAGAGGGCACAGGTTTAAGGTGCTGGGGAGTAGGTACAGAGGAGATGTCAAGGCTAAGTTTTTTTACATAGAGACCGGTGAGTGCATGGAATGGGCTACCGGCAACGGTGGTGGAGGCGGTTATGACGGGGTCTTCTAAGAGACTTTTGGATAGGTACATAGAGCTTAGAAAAATAGAGGGTTATGGGTAACCCTAGTAATTTCTAAGGTAGGGACATGTTCTGCACAACCTTGTGGGCCGAAGGGCCTGTATTGTGCTGCAGGTTTTCTATGTTTTCCACGTAACCAGAATCCACTATTTATTTCTGCAATGTTTTTATTTTGCAGTGCAGTTTCAACTTTCCTTTTACGAGGGGTGATTGATAAGTTCATGGCCTAAGGAGTCAATTTTAGAAAACCTAGCACATTTATTCTTCAACATAGTCCTCTCCCATACTTACACACTTAGTCCAGCGGTCATGGAGCATACAGATCCCTTCTTTGTAGAAGTGGTCCACAGCAGGGGTGATTGATAAGTTCGTGGCCTAAGGTGGAAGGAGATGATTTATTAACTTCAAACTTTCTGCATTTTCACTCAAAGAGTTGAACTGCACGTGCATGTAATGAGAGTGTCTTGGACCTCCAGGTGGTCCACAGCAGGGGTGATTGATAAGTTCGTAGCTTTAGGTGGAAGGAGGTGAGTTATACAACTTTTGTTCCATGCACGTGCAGTTCAACTCTTTGAGTGAAAATACAGAAATTTTGAAGTTAATAACTCATTTCCTTCTACCTTAGGCCATGAACCTATCAATCACCCCTGCTGTGGACCACTTTCTGGATGTCCAAGACACTGACTTCTACAAAGAAGGGATCCGTATGCTCCACGTCCGCTGAACTAAGTGTGTAAATGTAGGAAAAATAAATGTGCTAGGTTTTCTAAAATTGACTCCTTCTACCTTAGGGCATGAACTTATCAATCACCCCTCGTAGATTCAACCCTATTCCACTGGCAACTTCACTTGTTGGAGCCCGACAACCGAACAGTTTGAAAGTCAAATAATCCATGACAATTCAAATATTTACAAAAATCCTCCAATTCATTTTCATGATTTGTCATTATTTGTGCTGATTTAGACAAAAAACAATCTAAACAGCACTTAGTGAAATAGAAATAAAGCAGAATCTGAAAATGAATCCCTCAGACATATAATTTTGCTATTTGTCAAGCTGGTGATGTAAGATGAAGTACAGGCTGCCCTGGGTTATGAGCACAAAAGCTATGGATACCCTACAATCAAACTCCCATGATATCATTAAATTCAAAGGTCTGGTGTACGTAGACACATTCATTTCAATGGTGATTAGAAATAGTTTCCTCTCTCTCGCTACTTTGAGTAATTGTTATTTCTTATCAGTGCTGTGCTCTTGATACCATTCACTAAAATACAATGGCGGTATAGTTAACACACCAAGTGATTGTTGAGCATTTTCTGACCTACAGACAAAATCAAATTATTGACTTGTAAAAGCAGAACCTGTTCATTACTTGAGGATGGCCTGCATGCTGTAAAATCATGTCTCTACCGTATAAAAATATCTAAATCATTTTAAATGCATCAAATTTCAATATCCTCCATCCAGATATGTGAAGTATCTTCTAGGTAGTGAGCAACAAATTTTTAATTTCAAACAAGAGAGAACCTGCAGATGCTGGAAATCTGAGCAACACACACAAAATGCTGGAGGAACTCAGCAAGCCAGGCAGTAGCTATGGAAAAGAGTACAGTCAATATTTAAGGACTGGAGAAAAAAAAGCTGAGGAGTAGATTTAAAAGGTGGGGTGAGGAGAAAGAGAAACACAAGGTGATAGGTGAAACTTGAAGAGGGAGGGATGAAGTAAGGAGCTGGAAGTTGATCGGTGAAAGGGACAGAAGGCCATGGAAGAAAGAAAAGGAGGAGGAGCTCCAGAGGGAGGTGATGGGCAGGCAAGGAGATAAGGAGAGAAAGGGAAAAGGGAATGGAAATGGTTAAGGAGAGGGAGGTGGGATGCATTGCTGGAAGTTCAAGAAATCAATGTTCACGCCATCAGGTTGGAGGCTACCCAAATGGAGTATAAGGTGTTATTCCTCCAACCTAAGCGTGGCCTCATCACCACGATGGGGGAGGCCCTGGATGGACATATCAGAATGGGAATGGGAAGTGGAATTAAAATGGGTGGCCACTGGGAGATCCCACTTTTTCTGGCCGACAGAACATAGGTGCTCGGCAAAGCAGTCTCCTAATCTACGTCGGGTCTCACCAATATACAGGAGGCCATACCAGGAGCACCGGATACAGTATTTGACCCCAACAGACTCACAGGTGAAATGTTGCCTCACCTCGAAGGACTGTTTAGGGCCCTGAATGGCTGTGAGTGAAAAGGTGTAGGGGCAGGTATTGCACTTGTTCCATTTGCAAGGATAAGTGCCAGGAGGGAGCTCAGTGGGGAGGGACGAATGGACAAGGGTGTCAAATAGGGAGACATCCCTGCAGAAAGCAGAAAGTGGGGGAGGGGAGGGAAAGATGCGCTTGGTGGTGGGATCCCGCTAGGGATGGCGGAAGTTTTGGAGAATTATGTGCTGGACGCAGAGGCGGGTGGAGTGGTACGTGAGGACAAGAGGAACTCTATCCCTGGTAGGTGGCGGGAGGATGGGGTGAGAGCAGACTTGTGTGAAATGGAAGAGATGTGGTTGAAGGCGGTGTTGATGGTGGAGGAAGAAGGAGCCCCTTTCTTTGTAAAAAGAAGACATCTCCTTTGTTCTAGAATGAAACGCCTCATCCTGAGAGCAGATGCAGTGGAGACAGAGGAACTGAGAGAAGGGGATAGCGTTTTTACAAGTAACAGGGTGGGAAGAGGTATCGTCCAGGTAGCTGTGGGAGTCCATGGGTTTATGATAGACATCAGTGGATAAGCTGTCTCCAGAGACAGAGACAGTGAGATCGAGAAAGTTGGAGGCAAAGTGAATGAAGTTGATGAGTTCAGCATGCGTGCAGGGAGCAGCACCAATGCAGTCGTCGATATTGTGTAGGAAAAGTGCAGGATGGTCACCAGTGTAGCCTTGGAACGTAGACTGTTCCATGTGGCCGACAAACAGGCAGGCATAACAGAAACCAAGGTGAGTGTCCATGGCTGCACCTTTTGTTTGAAGGAAGTGGGAGGAGCCAAAGGAGCAATTATTGAGAGTGAGAACAAGTTCTGTTAGGTGGAGGAGAGTGGTGGTGGAGGGGAACTGTTTTGGTCTGGTGTCCAGAAAAAAACGGAGAGCTTTGAGGCCTTCCTGGTGGGGGATGGAGGTGTTTAGGGACTGGACATCCATAATAAAGATAAGATGACGGGGGCCAAGGAACTTGAAATGCTTGAAAAGATCAAGAGCAGAGTCATGGATGTAGGTAGGAAGGGTCTGAACTGGGGTGGGGTATAAAACAGAGTCAATGCATGCAGATATGAGTTCAGTGGGGCAGGAACAAGCTGAAACAATGGGTCTACTTGGACAAGTGGGTTTGTGGGTCTTGGGGAGGAGGTAGAAATGGGAGGTGCAGGGTGCGGGAACTATGAGGTTGGTGTCAGTGCATGGGAGATTCCCCAGAGTCAAAACGGTTGGTGGTGGTGTGGGAGACAAGAGCCTGGTGTTTCTTATTGGGTCCTGTTCGAGGGGTAAGTAAGAGGATGTACCTGAGAGGCCTCAGCAAGATAGAGGTCAGTACGCCAGACTACTACAGCATCTCCCTTATTTGCTGGTTTGATGGTGAGGTTAGTATTAGTGCGGAGGGAGTGGAGAGTCAAGAGTTTGGAGGGAGTGAGGTTGGAATAGAAGAGAATAGTGTTAAAGTCTAGATGGTTAATATCCTGTCGGCAGTTGGCAATGAAAAGGTCCAGAGCAGGCAGAGGACCAGGGCGGGGTGTCCAGGAAGAGGAGGAGGGTTGAAGACAGGAGAAGGGGTCATCAGTGTGGGCTGGACAGTCCTTGACAAAGAAGTTGGCACGGAGACGGAGGTGGCAGAAGGAGAGGTCAGCGTCATGGTGGGCACAGAACTCACTGAGATGTGGGTGCAGTGGGACAAAGGTGAGGCCTTTACTGAGGACAGAATGTTTTGCCTCAGAGAGGGGAAGTTAGAGGGAATGGTGAAGACCCGGTTATCACACTTATTTGATGATGGCATTGGAAATACAAGTAAATATATCAAAACAAAATCTATTTTCTCACACTTTTACAAAAGCTTATTCTCTCCAATTTTGCCTGGATGCTGACACAATGTATTTAAGGCTAGCTAAATTAATATTTTAATCAAAATGGCAGTTTGTAGCTTGAAGACAATCCAACTTTCCAAAGTCCTGTTAGTCATATGTCCAGGATTTCCATGGTATCAAAAAAGACATGCCTAATGTTGTTGAGGTTGTTCATTTGTGGTAAATGTAAACAGGATGATAATAAAGTAAAAAAAACCAAAAAATCAGTCCATTTGGCCCATCGAGTTCACATTCATCTTCAACCACAAATTTTACAGTACCTTGCATTAACCCCATTTTTTATTCTCCCTACATTCCCCTCAATTTCCCACAAATGCTACAACTCATCGACAATGTCCAGTGGACAATTAACCTATCAACCCACACGTTTATGGAGTGAGGACGGAAAGTGGAGTTCCAGAGGGAACCCAAACAGTCACAGGGAGAAGTTGCATACTTCACATGGAGAGCAATTGAGATCAGCATTGAACTCAAGCCTCTGGCACTGGAAGTGGCTACCAGCTCCACCACTAATCAGTTTGCCTTTGACTATATGATAATAGAACGTGAAGAAAGTCAATGAAAACTTTTTTTTTTACAAAATACTGATTACTTTTACTCAATCAACACAATTTTTCATGATATTTTATTTAATGCCTTCCAGCTATTTAATTCTTAGTTTCTCTGAGAAATTGCTTTGGTGATAGCTTTACAAACCATTAAAATGCTGGAGGCATTTAAAAATAAATCCATGCAAAAATTAGCTGCTATTTTATTACAAACTGTAATCATACTGAAATGTATGTCGTTCTTTTGTGACAGAAGTATATTATACATCAAAAAATCTATCTGTAATATGAGGTGAATTTTTCATTTCATTCTTAAAATCGAATTTCTTTGATTTATGTTTCACAACATATCTATAAGTACCATGATAATGTCACAATTTCTTTTGGTTTAGCTACCTTGATCTTTATCTTTACACAACCCAAAATAAATCATTCACATCCTTGGCCAACTTAATGAATGTCTCTCTAATCAGAAGGACTTTTACATTTCATTTAAAACCAGTCAAACACAACATGAATTTCCATGTGATTAAAATATTAGAAGAGTAACTGTTCAGTTATATAGACTGATACATCTCATGCTGACCTTGCTGATCTTGTTGGCACAACTAATAACCTGAACGTAATGTTTTCATCTTGAGTCAATCAGCCCTTGGTGATACATAGCTGTGTAACATGCGTCACTAGTTGAAGAGCTACAAGCTCTCTGACCAGCTTTCATATTGAGCGGTTTCCTGGAGAGCCTGGCAATATGCCATTCAACTCCGGAGTAGTTTCACATTCCCCATTTACATTCCGATTTGCCACTGGGGAAGGAATGGAGTGTGTCAGACTGCAAAGAGATATAAAATCGGCAGTGTGTGCAGCACATTCTCTCCACAAGAAGGCAGTGTCCATTCATCAAACTTTGAACAGATGGTTGCAGTTGTCTCAACACCAATGCTCTTGTGTATTAAAGTGTAACTGCTTCTGCGCTCGTCTAATGATGTTAACTTATCAGAAATAACATTGACGTCAACTTGGTTTATTTTAATTGGCAAGCAGGCCCATAGACAAATTATGATGTACGCAATCCTCAAATTGGACAGAAAACAAAAACAAAGTTAGTGAATTTGAAAGAACCTACACTGGCAACTACCCATTATGTGGAAAATTGTCCATGTATGTCCTGTTTAGAAAATTTTAAAAAACAGTATAAATATAAACTGGCTAATTACTACTCAACTTTTCTTCACTTAATCACCAGTAAATTGATGCAAGCTATTTTCAACTGTGCTATTAAGTGCCACATGATTAGCAATAACCAGCCCAAATGGCCCAATGACCAGAATGGATTTTGTTATTTGACTTGTCTCCAGCCCTCATCATGGTCTTGGTCTAAAGGGTTGAATTTGGGGTGAGGTGAGAATGGTTGCAAAAGCAAAACATGATCAAGTGTGGAATCAAGGAACGTTGGTGAGATATTAGTCATTGGGGACACAGGATGAAACATATCTCACACAGGGGAAGATGATTGTGTTTACCGGAGGTCACTGATAATTGCACTATAATAAATTTCATTCAGAACTCCTCAGTAACCTATGTCTGCATGCATCAAGACCTAGACAGCATTCAGGCATGGTTTGATCAATAGCAGGCATCAGTCAAGTAACACAAAAGCCAGGCATTGAACATCTCCAACAAGAGAGAGACTAACCGCTTACCCTTGACATCTAATGGCATGATGATTGCCATAGATCCTCCATCAGCAAAATCCTGAGATCACTATGGACCAGCAACTCAAATGGATCAGCTATATAAATACCACAGCTGCAAGAAAAGATACGAAACTCAGTATCCTGTGGTGAAGCACTCACCTCCTGTATATCAAGAGCAAGACGGTAATACTCTTCACTTGCCTGCTGATGCAATACCAACAATTCTCAAGAAGCTTCATACCATCCAGGACAGAGCAGCCCACTTGACTGCATTTAATTAGTTACCCTAAACATTTATTTCATCTGCCTGAGGACATTGGTTGCGGTGAGAACTATCTACAAAATGCACTGTAGTTACTTGTCTGAGCTTCTCCAATAGCAGCTCCCAAACAAGCTACCTCCACCATCTCCCAGCCGGTGCATGTTCTGCCCTTTTCCCTCCTTAAGCCACCTTCCCCATGTTAAATCATGAAACATAGGAGCAGACTATACGGCATTGGTCAGACCGCTCTTGGAGTATTGTGAACAGTTTTAGCTCCTTATGTAAGAAAGGATGTTCTAGTATTTGAAAGGGTCCTGAAGAGGTTCACAAGAATGATCCTAGGAATGAAAGGGTTAACATATGAGGAGTGTTTGATGGCTCACTGGAGCTTAAGAGAATTTGTGGGATCTCATTGAAACCTATTGAATATTGAAATGCTGTGAAAGAGTAGACATGATAGGATGTTTCTTACAGTGGGAGAGTCTAAGACCAGAGGGCACAGCCTCAGAATAGGACATCCACTTAGAAAAGAAATGAAGAGGAATTTCTTTAGCTAGAGCAAGGTTCCTCAACCGGAGTTCTGTGAGAGGTCACTAGGGCTTCCGTAAGAGATTGAGATTAAAAAAAACTGCTTTGCTTTTTAAGCAACACACATCAAAGTTGCTGGTGAACGCAGCAGGCCAAGCAGCATCTGTAGGAAGAGGTGCAGTCGACGTTTCAGGCCGAGACCCTTCGTCAGGACTAACTGAAGGAAGAGTGAGTAAGGGATTTGAAAGTTGGAGGGGGAGGGGGAGATCCAAAATGATAGGAGAAGACAGGAGGGGGAGGGATGGAGCCAAGAGCTGGACAGGTGATAGGCAAAAGGGGATACGAGAGGATCATGGGACAGGAGGTCCGGGAAGAAAGACGGGGGGGGGGACCCAGAGGATGGGCAAGAGGTATATTCAGAGGGACAGAGGGAGAAAAAGGAGACTGAGAGAAAGAATGTGTGCATAAAAATAAGTAACAGATGGGGTACGAGGGGGAGGTGGGGCCTTAGCGGAAGTTAGAGAAGTCGATGTTCATGCCATCAGGTTGGAGGCTACCCAGACGGAATATAAGGTGTTGTTCCTCCAACCTGAGTGTGGCTTCATCTTTACAGTAGAGGAGGCCGTGGATAGACATGTCAGAATGGGAATGGGATGTGGAATTAAAATGTGTGGCCACTGGGAGATCCTGCTTTCTCTGGCTGACAGAGTGTAGATGTTCAGCAAAGCGGTCTCCCAGTCTGCGTCGGGTCTCGCCAATATATAAAAGGCCACATCGGGAGCACCGGACGCAGTATATCACCCCAGTCGACTCACAGGTGAAGTGTTGCCTCACCTGGAAGGACTGTTTGGGGCCCTGAATGGTGGTAAGGGAGGAAGTGTAAGGGCATGTGTAGCACTTGTTCCGCTTACACAGGTAAGTGCCAGGAGGGAGATCAGTGGGGAGGGATGGGGGGGACGAATGGACAAGGGAGTTGTGTAGGGAGCGATCCCTGCAGAATGCAGAGAGAGGGGGGAGGGAAAGATGTGCTTAGTGGTGGGATCCCGTTGGAGGTGGCGGAAGTTACGGAGAATAATATGTTGGACCCGGAGGCTGGTGGGGTGGTAGGTGAGGACCAGGGGAACCCTATTCCTAGTGGGGTGGCGGGAGGATGGAGTGAGAGCAGATGTACGTGAAATGGGGGAGATGCGTTTAAGACCAGAGTTGATAGTGGAGGAAGGGAAGCCCCTTTCTTTAAAAAAGGAAGGCATCTCCCTCGTCCTAGAATGAAAAGCCTCATCCTGAGAGCAGATGCGGCGGAGACGGAGGAATTGCGAGAAGGGGATGGCGTTTTTGCAAGAGACAGGGTGAGAAGAGGAATAGTCCAGATAGCTGTGAGAGTCAGTAGGCTTATAGTAGACATCAGTCGATAAGCTGTCTCCAGAGACAGAGACAGAAAGATCTAGAAAGGGGAGGGAGGAGTCGGAAATGGACCAGGTAAACTTGAGGGCAGGGTGAAAACCTGTAGCCTGACCAAACGCACATTTGGACCTTATGGGAGCCAAGTAAGAAATTATGGGGGCCCTTGTAGAGATACTTCCTTTGTCATTAGCCAAAGGTGAAGTCTTTTGGAAATTCTCAAGAAACTCAAGCTCAAAGTTAATGACCTGGAATCTGAGCTTCAAACATAGCAGCACATCAGGGAGGGGAAGAGTTACCTGGACACTTTTTAAGGAGGGAGTCACACCCTTTAGATTAACCACTTTAAATTTGTTCTGGTAGTGCTGGAGGAGCCTTAGCCTCTGAACTTGCCCAACAGGTCTGAGATTATTGCTCCCTATGAGGATGAGAGTGGGGCCTGTAGGAAGGATGAGCAACTGAACCACGGCACCATAGTTCAGAGAGCCATTCAAGAGGTGTGAGAGAAGAGAAATGGTAGTTGTAATTGGGAATAAGACATCGTAGCATTCAAGTGTCCCAAAGGCTGTGTTATCTGCCTGCTGCCCAGATTTGGGATATCTCATCTGATCTGTAGAGGAACTTTGAATGAGAGGGGAAAGATCCACTTGTTGTGGTCCATGTGGGTACAAACGACATAGGAAGAAGAAATAAAGATATTCTGCTGAGGGAATTTAAGCCAATAGGGACTAAATTAAATGCTAGAAACAGAAAGGTAATAATCGTTGGATTGTTACCCATGCCATGTGTAAATTGGCACAGGGTTAGAGCTAAATGTGTGGCTCAAAGATCGTTGTGGGGAAGTGGATTTGGACTTGTGGAACATTGGCACCAGTATTGGGGAAAGAGGGAACTGCTCTGATGGGACAGGCTCCACCTGAACCATGCTGGGACAAGGATCCTGGTGAATCACATAACTAGGGCTGTGGATAAGGCTTTAAACTAAGGAATAGGAGCATGGGCTCACCAGCTTGGAAAAGTAAGAAGAAAGTAAAAGGGACGGAGAGGTCACAGAAGTTTCCAGAATAAAAAGAGAAAGTTTAGAAAGGGTTAAGAATTTAACTTCAGGTAACATGGAGACAAAATTGAAAAGGGTGATGAATACAGGACTGAAGGTATTATATTTGAATGCACACGGAATATGAAATAGATGATCTTGTAGCGCAGTCAGAAATTGGTAGGTACTGCATGAGACTGTGGGCACTACCAGCTGGGAGCTTAACATCCAAGCATACACATTGTATGAAAAGGACAGTCAAGGTATGCAGAGGGGATGGGGTGGTTCTATTGGTAAAAAATCAAATCAAATCCTTTGTAAGAGATGACATATGATCAGAAGATGTAGAAACAGTGTGAGTAGAGATAAGAAACTGTAAGGGTAAAAATATCGGTTGGGAGTGATATATACAGGACTCCGAACAGTAGCCAGGAAATGGGGTAAAACCTACATGGGAGACAGAAAAAGCATGTAAAAAAAGTTAATGTTACAATTATCAGGGCATTTCAATATGCAGGAGGTTGGGGAAATCAGATTGGTGCTAGATCCCAAGAGAAGTAATTTGTAAAATGCCTACAAGATGGCTTTTTAGAGTAGCTTGTGGTTGAGCCCACTAAGGAAAGAACAATTCTAGATTGGATGTTATGTAATGAACAAGATTTAATTAGGGAGCTTTATGTAAAGAAACCGTTAGGGGGCAGTGATCATAATATGATTCACCCTGCAGTTTGAGAGGGAGAAGCAAACTTGAGATGTATCAGTGTTACAGTGGAGTACAGAGGTATGGGGTATTCACTCTGATGTAAATCCTACAACCTGAGGACCTCGCTGTCACTGTCCCAGTTTGCTAGGTTATGGCAGATGAACCCCGGGTGTAAAGGATGGGGCCAGTATCGCGCACACAGCACTCCACCTAAATCACCATTGCGCAGGCCGAAGGACATGCCTACGTTTACGACCATTCATCAAGCCCTGCAGAGATGGGAAAGGGGCAAAAACGACAGGTGGAAGATGACACTGGAAGCCACTGTTCCGATCCTGCATGCAGATGGTTCAGGTGTATGGGTCGTCTGTTGTTGACCCCGGAGACGACGATATCATTCGGCAGCATCCTGAATGACCAAGCAGCCTCCTCTAGGGATAGCACTGCTTGCCCCACATGGAGATGGGCCTAGAAAAGGTGGCCTAACCAAAGCTCGTTTCCATTTCCCCCAGTTGGCTAGCCGCAGTTAACGGGCATCCTCAAATGCGGTTGAACAACAACAAAAAAGAAAAGGTACACACCTGCCTCACGAGGAGTGCAAGGACTAAAGCTCGTATGCTGGAACATCAGAACCATGCTCGATACAGCAGACAGTGGTCACCCAGAACGACGATCTGCTCTAGTTGCACATGAACTTTCAAGATTGAATGTTGACATTGCTGCTCTCAGTGAAGTCCGCTTCCCAGAGGAAGGCAACCTTCAAAAACATGGCGCCGGTTACACCCTCCACTGGTCAGGCAAGCCAGACACTGAGAGACGCCTTTCTGGCATTGGCTTTATGGTCAGGAACTCCATTGCCTCCAAACTTGAAAAATTGCCAATGGGTCACTCCGTCCGCATCACCTCCATGCGCCTCCCACTTCGAACCAAGCAGCATGCCACACTCTTCAGCGTGTACGCCCCCACTCTTCAAGCAGATCCTGCAGAAAACGACAAGTTTTACACTGATCTGTGAAACCTCGTGCAGAACACCCCTGCATACAACAAGGTCTTCATCCTTGGCGACTTCAATGCCAGAGTAGGCCAAAATTCAGAAGCCTGGAAAGGAGTACTTGGCAAACATGGTGTTGGAAACTGTAACGACAATGGGCGCCTTCTGTTAGAGTTTTGCACAGAGCAGCAACTTACCATTACTAACACCATTTTCCAGCAGAAAGACAGCCTGAAGACAACCTGGATGTATCCTCGGTCCAAGCACTGGCACCTCATAGACTACATCTTGGTGTGCCAGAGAGACCTTCGGGACATCTTACTCACCCGAGTGATGCCCAGCGCAGAGTGTCATATGGACCATCGTCTTGTGTGCTGCAAACTCAGTCTCCATTTCAAACCCAAGCCAAAGAGAGGAGGTGCTCCAAGGAAGAAGTTTCAGGTTGGCAACTTCTAGTCAGCTGAAGTGAAAGCTGACTTTCAGACAAATCTTCAGTTGAGGCTTCAAGATCCCAGTTTCCCCACAGACTCCTCTCCAGAAGTGCTTTGGGAACACCTAAAAACCATCATCCTGCAAACCTCTGAAGAAGTCCTAGGGATTTCCACAAAGAAGAACAAGGACTGGTTCGATGAAAACAACCAGGAGATCCAAGAATTGCTGGCAAAGAAGAGCTCCACCCACGAGGCGCACCTTGCTCAGCCGTCTTGTCCTGATGGGAAAGCAGTCTTCCTCCTTGTATGCAGCAACCTCCAGTGCAAATTTCGAGAGATTCAGAACGTGCAGTGGACCAGCAAAGAGAACTCAGCTTTGCGCAGACACCGGTGACTAACAGAGGGTTTTATGAAGCCCTGAGAGCGGTGTATGGCCCTTCACAACAGGTCCAGAGTCCCTTGCGCAGTACAGACGGTCAGGCGCTCTTCACAGACAAGGCGTCCATCCTGAACCGGTGGTCGGAACATTTCCAGACTCCCTTCAGTGCCAACTGCATGGTCCAAGACTCAGCAATTCATCGCATCCCAACAGCTAGAGAAAACAGAACTGGACAAGATTCCAACCCTAGAAGAGACAGTCAAAGCCATAGTGCAGCTGAAAAGTGGCAAGGCAGCGGGAGTTGATGGAATCCCACCTGAGATTTGGAAGCATGGGGGCCCAGCGTTACCAAACTCCATGAGTTCTTTGTCTGCTGCTGGGAACAAGGGAGAAAAGTCCGACTGCTCCAACTACCGGGGGATGACTCTGCTTTCTATTGCAGGAAAAATCCTCGCAAGAGTACTCCTGAATAGATTGGTGGCCATTATTGCAGAAGAACATCTCCTAGGGAGCCAGTGTGGCTTCAGAGCCAACAGGAGCACCACCGACATGGTACTTGTTCTCAGGCAGCTCCAAGAGAAATGTAGGGAACAGAACAAGGGATTGTACGTGACGTTTGTTGACCTTACCAAAGCGTTTGACCCTATGAGCAGGGAAGGTCTGTGGCAAATCATGGAATGACTGGGATGCCCCCCCAAAGTTCCTCAGCATGATCATCCAGCTACACGAAGATCAGCGTGGCCAAGTCAGACACAACAATGACCTCTCAGAACCCTTCCCAATAGGTAATGGAGTAAAGCAAGGGTGTGTCCTCGTGCTGACTCTCTTCATTATCTTCTTCAGCATGATGCTCAAAAGGGCCACAGAAGACCTTGATGATGAGGATGGTGTTTACATCTGATACTGCACCGATGGCAGCCTGTTCAACCTGAGGCGATTACAGTCCCACACCAAGACACTGGAGCAACTCATCCGAGAGCTACTGTTCGCAGACGGTGCTGCCCTTGTTGCCCACACAGAGATAGCCCTACAGCGTATAACATCCTGCTTCGCAGAGGCTGCCGAGCTCTTCAGACTGGAAGTCAGCTTGAAGAAGAGAGAAGTTCTCCATCAGCCCACACCTCAGGAAGATTACCACCCTCCCCGCATCACCATCGATGAGGCAGAGCTGAGGACAGTCTACCAGTTCAGCTACCTGGGGTGCACCATCTCATCAGATGCCAAGATCGACGGAGATTGACAACAGACTGGCAAAGGCAAACAGAGCGTTCGGCAGTCTGTACAAAAGAGTCTGGAACAACAAGCATTTGAAGAAAGGCACAAAGATCAGCGTGTACAGAGCCATTGTACTGACCACCCTCCTGTACGGCTCTGAGTCGTGGGTCACCTACCGTCACCACCTATGACTCCTTGAGCGTTTCCACCAGCGCTGCCTCCACACCATCCTCAACATCCACTGGAGTGACTTCATCACCAACATCAAAGTCCTCGAACAGGCAGAGGTCACCAGCATCGAGGCTATGCTGTTGAAGACGCAGCTGCGCTGGGCAGGGCATGTCTCCAGGATGGAGGATCATCGCCTGCCCAAGATTGTGCTGTATGGCGAACTCTCCACTGGCCACCGTGACAGAGGGGCACCGAAGAACAGGTACAAGGACTCTCCGAAGAAATCCCTTGGTGCCTGTCACATTGACCATTGCCAGTGGTCTAATCTAGACTTCGATCGTGAGGCCTGGTGACACACCATTCACCAGTCTGTCTCCTCCTTCGAGAACGCACGCAGGGCTGGCATTGTGGACAAAAGGAGGAGCAGGAAGAACCGTGACACAGCAGCACCAAACCCAGAACAGAATTTCCCTTGCAGCCGCCGTGGCCAGGCCTTCCTGTCCCGTATTGGCCTCGTCAGCCACCAGCAAGCCTGCAGAAGACATGGGCAGCCTCCTTTCTAAATCTTTGTTCGTGAAGCCAAGTCATGATGAAGAGAGGTATGGGAGATAAGCTGGTCAAAGTTGATTGGAAGGGGACGCTAGCAAAGATGACAGGAGAGGACCAGTGGCTCTTGAAATGTGTGGGATTGCTTCATCCCAAAGAACAAGAAGCATTCTAAAGCAAGGATAAGGCAACCATGACTGATAAGGGAAGTCGAAGACAGCATAAGAACAAGAGGGCATAGAATGGAGTGAAAATTAATGGGCAACTAGAGGATTGGTAAGCTTTTAAGACCAGAAGATCATAAGATTTAGGAGCAGAAGTAGGCCATTTGGCCCATCGAGTCTGCTCTGTCATTCAATCATGAGCTGCTCCAATTCTTCCAGTCATCCCCCCTCCCCTGCCTTCTCCCCATACCCTTTGATGCCCTGGCTAATCAACAACCTATCTATCTCTGCCTTGAATGCACCCAATGACTTGGACTCCACAGCCACTCGTGGTAACAAATTCCATAGATTTACCACCCTCTGACTAAAGTAATTTCTCCACATCTCTGTTCTAATTGGACATCCTTCAATCCTGAAGTCGGGCCGTCTTGTCCTCGACTCCCCTATGATGGGAAATAACTTTGCCATATCTAATCTCTTCAGGCCTTTTAACATTTGGAATGTTTCTATGAGATTCCCCCTCATTCTCCTGAACTCCAGGGAATACAGCCCAAGAGCTGCCAGACGTTCCTCACACGATAACCCTTTCATTCCTGGAATCATTCTCGTGAAACTTCTCTGAACCCTCTCCAACGTCAGTATATCCTTTCTAAAATAAGGAGCCCAAAACTGCACACAATACTCCAAGTGTGGTCTCATGAGTGCCTTATAGAGCCTCAACATCACATCCCTGCTCTTATATTCTATACCTCCAGAAATGAATGCGAACATTGCATTCACCTTCTTCATCATCAGCTCAGCCTGGAGGTTAACCTTTAGGGTATCTTGCACAAGGACTCCCAAGTCCCTTTGCATCTCTGCATTTTGAATTCTCTCCCCATCTAAATAATAGTCTTCCCGTTTATTTCCTCCACCAAAGTGTATGACCATATACTTTGCAACATTGTATTTAATTTGCCACTTCTTTGTCCATTTCCCTAAGCTATCTAAGTCTCTCTGCAGGCTCACTGTTTCCTCAACCCTACCTACTCCTCCACCTATCTTTGGATCATCGGCAAATTTAGCCACAAATCCATTAATCCCATAGTCCAAATCATTGACATACATCGTAAAAAGCAGCCGACCCAACACCGACCCCTGTGGAACTCCACTGGTAACCGGCAGCCAGCCTGAATAGGATCTCTTTATTCCCACTGTCTGTTTTCTGCTGATCAGCCAATGCTCCACCCACGCTAGTAAATCCCCTGTAATTCCATGGGTTCTTATCTTGCTAAGTAGCCTCATGTGCGGCATCTTGTCAAAGGCCTTCTGAAAATCTAAGTACACCACATCTACTACATCTCCTTTGTCTACCCTGCTTGTAATTTCCTCAAAAAATTGCAGTAGGTTTGTCAGGCAGGATTTTCCTTTCAGGAGACCATGCTGGTTTTGGCTTATCTGTCATGTGCCTCCAGGTATTCCGTAATCTCATCTCTAACAATCGATTCCAACAACTTCCCAACCACTGATATTAGGCTAACAGGTCTATAGTTTCCTTTCTGCTGCCTCCCACCCTTCTTAAATAGCGGAGTAACATTTGCAATTTTCCAGTCATCCGGTACAATGCCAGAATCTATTGATTCTTGAAAGATAATTGTTAATGTCTCGCAATCTCTTCAGCTACTTCCTTCAGAACCCAAGGGTGCATTCCTTCAGGTGTAGGAGATTTATCCACCCTCAGATCATTAAGCTTCCTGAGCATCTTATGAGTTGTAATTTTCACTGCACATACTTCACTCCCCTGACACTCTTGAATGTCTGGTACACTGCAGATGTCTTCCACTGTGAAGACTGAAACAAAATATGCATTCAGTTCCTCTGCCACCTCTGCATCTCTCATTACAATATCTCCAGCATCATTTTCTATTGGTCTTATATCTACCTTCAACTCTCTTTTACCCTTTATATACTTAAAAAAGCTTCTAGTACCTTCTTTGATATTAGTCGCCAGCTTCCTTTCATAATTCATCTTTTCCTTCCTATTGACCTTCATAGTTCCCTTCTGCAAGTTTTTAAAAGCTTCCCAATCCTCTATCTTCCCAATAGCTCTGGCCTCCTTGTATGCCCTCTCTTTTGCTTTTACGTTGGCTCTGACTTCACTTGTCAGCCACAGTGGTGTCCTTCTTCCATTTAAAAATTTCTCCTTATTTGGAATATATCCGTCTTGCACTTCCCTCATTTTGTTTTAGAAACTCCAGCCATTGCTGCTCTGCTGTCCTTCCTGCAAATGTCTCTTTCCAGTCAACTTTGGCCAGTTCCCCTTTCATGCATTGTAATTGGCTTTATTCCACTGAAATACCGACACATTGGAATTTAGTTTCTCCTTCTCAAATTTCAAAGTGAACTCAATCATATTATGATCACTGTTCCCTAAGGGTCCCTTAACCTTAAGCTCTCTTATCACCTCCAGATCATTGCACAACGCCCAATCCAGCACAGTCAAGCCCCTAGTGGGCTCGACAACAAGCTGTTCTAAAAAGCCATCCCTTCGACATTCTACAAATTCTCTCTCTTGAGGTCCAGTACTGGGCTGGTTTTCCCAATCCAGTTTCATGTTAAAATCCCCAACGGTTATCATGACATTGCCCTTCTGACACGCCTCCTCTATCTCCCGCTGTAATTTGTAATCCACATCCTGGCTGCTGTTTGGAGGCTTGTATACAACTGCCATTAGGGTCCTTTCACCCTTGCCATTTCCTAACTCAACCCATAGAGACTCCACACCTTCTTATCCTATGTCATCCCTTTCTAATGTTTTAATATTATTTCATATACACAGGGACACACCACCCCCTCTGCCGACTAACCTATCTTTCTGATACATCATATATCCTTGGACATTCAACTCCTAATGGCAGCCATCCTTCAGCCAAGTTTCAGAGATGGTCACGTCATACTTGCCAATCTGTAGCTGAATTTCAGGATCATCCATTTTATTTCTTATGTTGTGTGCATTCAAATACAACACTTTCAGTCCAGGTATTTGTTGCTTCTGTTTTAACTGCACCACGCCCCTATTGCCCTGTAACTCATCCCACTGGCTGGAATTATGCCTTATCTCCTGCTTGTCCTTTCTATCATCTCCGTTGCACGCTATCTTTGATTTATTTCTGTTTTCCCCTACCTCAGTCCTATCACTCCGGTTCCCATCCCCCTGCCAAATTAGTTTGTACCCTCCCTAACAGCTCTATTAAACTGGCCTGCTAGGATATTGGACCCCTTTTTGTAACCTACCCTCTTTGTACAGGTCGTACCTCCCCCAGAAGATGCCCAAATGATCCAGGAACCCGAAGCCCTGACCCCTGCACCAGTCTTTCAGTGATGCGATAATATGCCTGAGTGTGCTATTCTTAGCCTCGTCAGCACGTGGCACAGGCAGCAATCCTGAGATGACTACCCTGGAGGTCCTGCTTTTCAGCCTCCTACCCTACTCCCTGAATCCTCTCTTCAGGACCTCCTCCCTTTTCCTGCCTATGTCATTGGTACCAATGTTTACTGAGACTTCTGGCTTTTCTCCTTCTCCCTTCAGAATACTCTGCACCCGACCTGAGACATCCCTACCCTGGCACCTAGGAGGCAACACACTATGCGGGTATCTCTATCAGGCTGACAGAACCTCCTGTCTGTTCTCCTCAATATGGAATCTCCTATGACTACCAAAAGAAGGCAAATAAAAAAAGTAATAAGGACAGAAAAGGTGAACTATGAAGGCAAGTTAGAAAATAAAATAATTTTTTTTCCAGATATTATAAAGAGCAAAAGAGAGGCAAGAGTGGATAGCAGACTGCTGGAATATAATGCTGGGGACTAAGAAATGGTGGATGAACTTATTAAGTATTTTGCAATGTGAAAGGCTCTAGCAGTTTGCCAGAAATTCGAGAGTGTCAGGGAGCAGAACTGAGTGTAGTTGCTATACTGAGGAGAATACGCTTGGGAAGCTGAGAGGTCTGGAGATAGATATGTCACCTGGACCAGCTGGACAGTGTTCTATACAAGGTAGCTGAAGAGATTGTGGTGTGATTAGTAATTAGTGATCTTTCAAAATTCACTAGATTGCGGAGTGGCTCTAGAGGATGGAAAAATTGCAGATGTCACTGCACTATTCCACCCTCCCCCTCTCAGCTCCACCTCTCCCTCCCCCTCTGCCCCTCTCCCACTACCCCCCCTCTCCCAACCCTCCTCCGTCTTCTCTCTCCACTACACCCCTCTCCCATTCCCCCTTCCTTCTTCCACATCCCCTCACACTCTCCCATCCCCTTCCTAGTCCCCTCTCCAATACTCCTTCCCTTTCCCCTCTCTCCTCTGCCCTAACCTCACCACTTCTACCCTTCCCATCTCCATCCTCTACCTCTCCCCATCCCCCTCTCTCCCTCCTCCCATCCCCCTCTCACCCTCCTCCCATCCCCCTCTCACCCTCCTCCCATCCCCCTCTCACCTCCCCTCCCCTCCCCCTCTCTCACGTCTCCCCTCCCCATCCCCACCCCTCATCCCCCCTCCCCACCATTCATCCCCCTCCCCACCCCTCATCCCCCCTCCCCACCCCTCATCCCCCTCCCCATCCCTCATCCCCCTCCCCATCCTCACCCCCTCGCATCCTCTACCCCACCCACTCATCCCCCCTCCCCACCCCTCATCCCCCCACCACCCTTTCTCCTATCCCCCCAGACACCCCCTGTTCCAAACCAAACCCCTCCCACTCGTCCTCCTCCTCAATCCCACTCCCCAGTCACTGCCGCGCTGCATTCTGGGCTGCCAGTATGTCGGTGACGGACGGTAAGGACCTTCTTCTCTCCGCGGCTCAAACCGCCGAACATTGACTGTGTGCTTATGCCCTTTGCTTTCGTTCTTCCTCCGCTCTGATGCTGACCATTTGCTGTCACCTTAACTATTGTTTCAGACTTGGCCCGGGCGCAGCCTCGGGCTCGATTTATGGTCACAGCACCTGCAGGCCCATTGCCTGCGCCGTGCGAGCCGCGCCGCGCCAAGCGGGCTCTCCGTGGCTTTAGGAGCTCCGTTCCTCGGTGTGGGTTTACTGAGTCCCGGTTATTGTTGGGTGGTGGGGAAATGGTATTTGGGTAGATCAGGCCGTCGCTAACCTTTGTACTCTGCTGCCTTTGATCAAAACGACATCATCAAACGCGGGACTGTTTAAATAAATGGATTTGTCCAAACAAGCAGGTTTCTGAAGATGAAGAAACTGAATTCCCAAAAGCAGTTGAAAGTGGTTGGAAATACTTTCAGGACCAATAGACTGGTCCTGGACTTATTTTCCATCTGCCATAGTTTGCATTTTGTTGTTTGATTGTTTGTGGTTTTTGTATTGCTATATTTATGCTCTATTCTTGGTCGGTGCGGCTGTAACGAAACCCAATTTCCCTCGGGATCAATAAAGTATATCTATCTATCTATCTACTAATAGATTTGGTGAGTGAGAGAAATATGATGAGTGAGGCTAAAGAAAGAGTGATGGGTTTGATTAATAGATTGAGGCAATATTAATTTATGAAACTATCCATCAATAAAATAATGTATTCTGATGTCTAGCATTGATATTGGAATCAGGTTTGTTATCACTGAAATTTGTTTTGTGCCAGCAGTACAGTATACCACATAAAACATGCTATTAATTATAGTAAGAAATATATATATATAGGTTTTTGGTTAATTAAGCTGTTGGTTGAGTGGGGCAGGCGCTTATTTGTGACAAACCTTAAAGAATAAAAACTAATTGAGAAAATATCCAGGATTCCCTTTGTTTATATGGGATATTATGCTGCTTAATTGGGGCAGGAGACTTGCCGAATGGTTTCTAACTAGCATCCCAAACAAGAGAAAATCTGCAGATGGAAATCCAAGCCACACACACAAAATGCTAGAGGAACTTCTGCATCTTCTGTGTGTTGCTCTAACTAGCATCAGTTGTGTGAACTTGTGTGTGTGTGTTCGTGTTAAAAAAGCAAGATTTTTGTCACTGATAGTTGGTAAGAAATAAGCAGTAGGAAGATATCAAATTGCTTTCCTCACTGCCATTTCAAGCATTTGGGTTTGGAGATGCCAGAAACAGCCAGCAGTGGAAAATTAAACAATCAAATTACTTCAACAAGTTAGAAATTCTGAAGAAGTTGAAGGTGTCGACAATCTTCTTGAATTTATATTTGGAGATCTGGAGGATGCGATCATCGAAAGCATTGTATGAAGGCGGTCCAATATCTGCACTAGATGTCTGCATTAATTTGGTTCATGTACAGTCTATCAAAACAATGTGGCAGCATGTTGGTTATCTTCATAAACATGTGGAAATCTGCAGATGCTGGAAATTCAAGCAACACACATCAAAGTTGCTGGTGAATGCAGCAGGCCAGGCAGCATCTCTAGGAAGAGGTACAGTCGACGTTTCGGGCCGAGATCCTTCAGGACAAAGGGTCTTGGCTGGAAGCGTACACTGTACCTCTTCCTAGAGATGCTGCCTGGCCTGCTGCGTTCACCAGCAACTTTGATGTGTGTTGGATGCTGGTTATCTGTTGTTTTTAGCAATTACAGTGAAACCTGTGCAGGAGAATTTTTAAAGCTGATAAGCTGTTGCGCTGGGACAGTTCCACTCTCTCAACCTCGGAATTTTGGGTCCAGTTGTTTGAGTAGTCGTCACAAACTGGGGTCTTCCTTGGATGCAGTGTATAACCAGGAATTCCTCAGTGCCTTACCATGCCCTTTGCTGTCCGTGAAGTGTTGTAGAACTGCTTTCTCGGCTGTTGAACCTCATTGTTGATCTCATCTGCCAGTCTGCTGGAGCAGGCAGGACTACTCTCACCTGTTTTAGCCCGCCCTTTGAAGCCGTCCCAATTTGCCCAATTAGCTGGAATCCACTGCATATAAAACATATAGTGTAAAAATAGTGAGGTAGTGTTCATAGGTTCATGAATCATTCAGAAATCTTATAGCAGGGAGGAAGAAGCTGTTCCTGAAACACTGAATGTGTGTCGTCATGCTTCTGTACGTCCAACCTCATTATGGTAGTTATGAGAAGAGGGTATGCCCTAGGTTGTCTAGTTTTTAATGATGGTTGCGGCCTTTTTGAGGCATCACCTTTTGAAGATGTTTTCAATGCTACGTATTCAATTGCTGCAGGTGTACCATGATGAGCATTCTAACTGGCTGTATCACCATCTGGTCTGGTTGGGCCAAAGGCTTTTCCACTTAAAAAATTTTCCATCCGGTGTGGATCTGCACTGGATCAGAAAAAGGTGCAGAGGTTTGCAAACTCACTCAGCTCCATCATGGGCACTAGCCTTTCCAGCATTGAGAACATGCAGGATGTGTCCTCTTCTTCTTACCACCATCAGTGAGGAGGCACAGGAGCCTGAAGACACACATTTTAGGAACGGTTTCTTCCCCTCTCTACCTTCAGATTTCTGAATGGATAGTGAACAAACACATGAACACTTCCTCATTACTTTTGCTCTCTTTTTGCATTGCTTCATTTGTATGTAATTTTTTATTGGAATTTTTTTTTTATATATTGCACTGTACTGCTGCCACAAAACAAGAAGTTTCACAACAAATGTCAATGGTATTTAACCTGGTTTTGATTCTGCTGATGTGGAAGTGAGTGCCCATAATGGAGCAGGCTGCAGCTTTTTCTGATCCTGTCATTGGCTCCTCCATACCAGACAGTGATGCAACTAGCTAGAATGCTCTGTATGGGATATCTGTAGAAATCTGCTAGACATACCAAATCTCCTCAATCTCCTAAAGAAATGTAGTAGCTGGTGTTCCTCCTCCATCAATATATTGGGCCCAGGATAGATCTTCAGAGATGCTGACACCCAGGAACTTGAAACTGCTCACCTTTTCCACTGCTGATTCCTTGATGAGGACTTTTCCCTCCCTGAATTCCACAACTAATTCCTTGCTCTTATTGACGTAGAGTGCGAGGTTGTTTTTGTGATACCACTTAACCAGCTGATCTATTTCTCCACCTGTATGCCTCCTTGTCACCATCTGAGATTCTGCCAACAACAATTGCGCCATTCAGCAAATTTATGAATGGCAATTGTCTGGCCACACAGTCATGGGTGGGAGCGGGTAGAACAGCAGGCTAAGCTTGCATCCTTGTGATGTGTCTGTGTTGATGGTCAGTGAGGAGGAGATGTTATTTCAGATCCACACTGTGGTCTGATGTGGAAGACAGAGGACCAGATATTGAAGCTTAGTGATTAGTACTGAGGGGACGCTGGTATTGAAAGCTGTGCTGGTTATCAATAAACAATAGCCTGATGTAGGTATTACTGTTGACCAGGTGGTCTAAGTCCGCAGGGCGATCCAGTGAGATTGTATCCATTGTAACCCTATTATGGCAATGGGCAAATTGTGAAGTTAATGTAGAAATAATGGATGGGAAAAGGGGAAAATATCTGTTTGATGTCCAGTTCTTAAAGCAGCAATTCTGACCGTTTCAAGCCTCTCACTGAAGCTGAACCATACTGTTCAGAACCTAAATATAACTTTTTCAACTTTCATTCAGCCATTACTCCTTGGTTTACCATACCTGTTAATTAAAGTCATACCTTCATTTAAGAATAATTGTTTTGTTTAAAATCCCTCAATTTTGCCTGTATCTCTAGGATTTTCTTCAGTTTTATAATCCCACATATAACCTCTACGGTTTTCCAATTTAGGCCTTTTGCTAACGCCAGATTTAATCACTTCAGCAGTGTCAGCTGTGACATTAGCTGACTAGGCCCAGACTTTGGAGTTCCCTTATTGAATGTCTTTTTTTCCCACTTGAGAACAAAGATTCATGCTGATACTGTTACAGAAATGACAAACCCTGTGTTGAGGAAAGACCTTCTCTAAGTTAGAGTGGTGAATTGGATTGTGTTGCATTACAGACCCCACAGCACATTTTAAAAGAAGTGTAGTGGAACTATTTCTATTTTCCTGGCTAATATTTGCCCCTTTATCAAAAAATAGAAATAATTTTCCCAGTAGGACGTTGCCTTAGGAAGGCAGCGTCCATCGGTAAGGATCCCCACCACCCAGGATAGGCCCTCTTTTTTTTGTTGCCATCAGGAAGGAGGTACAGAAGCCTGAATGAAGGCACATACTCAGCGATTCAGGAACAGCTTCTTCCCCTCTGCCATCCTATTCCTAAATGGACATTGAACGCATGAACACTAACTCACTATATTTTTTTTTCATTTCTTTTTAACTACTTACTTTAATGTAACTATTTAATAGACATATATAGACTTAATATAATTCAGTCTTTTCTCTATATTTATTTATCATGTATTTCATTGTACTGCTGTATAAATTTAATAAATTTCACGACTTATGCCAGTGACATTAAATCTGATTCTGATTTCATACCGTATTTCTCTCTGTGGGAGTTGGTATGCCCATAATCATAAAAACTATATTACAAGAGGGATTGCATTTAAACATATTTAATAATGTCTTAAGAGTAATGAGATATCCTAAGATTGTGAAATAGTGCTATATTCTCATTTAGGTGATTTTTCTTCGATATTCTAAGTGGTCCAGTTTTTAGATATGTGCAATTGTTCTACCAAATGTAATGTAGTCTTCATGAAAAACATTCATTTCTCCCTTCTGTATTGTTCCTCTGAAGTTCTTTAAGGCTCTGTTTTTTAGCCCACTTTATTTACCAGGCACTACCTGGTCCTCATATCATTGCTGTCTAGAAGATTGCTGCGCACAACTTTGCTGCAGTATTTCACAATAAAATAGCTTCAGCTTATAAGGTGATTTTAATATGGTAATTATTTTCATTGTTGGTTGTTTACATTTGTCAGTTTTCTCTCTGTTTAATCTGAATAAAAGATTTTTAACAATATTTTATATCTTGTATTTTCAAAATTATGGATGAAATTATGCAAATTCAGCTTGCAAGATATTGGATAATAAATAATTATCCCTAAAGATTTTATCCACTGAATAAAAATCTTTGTTTCTGACCAAATTTGATGTCATTTAGAGCTTGAATATTATACTTGAACTATAAGATTGTGCCTTTTCCATAGTTAAAGAAGGATATTGTGCCAATAATTCTCTTTACAGCCATATCTACTTGTGATTCCACTTTCAAGGAATTATGCATTTTTATTCCTGGATCCCACTGTTCTGCTGTACTTCTCTTTGCCTGCTATGTAAGACTTGCCGTAGAATGTCTTTCCAAAATGATTCAACACATTTGTCTGTATTGAATTTCACCTGCCATTTTTCAGCCTATTTTTGCAGCTGATCCAGATTCCACTGCAAGCTTTCATATCCTTCCTGCACTACATCCCCAATCTTGGTGTCATCCAGAAAATTGCTGATCTAGTTCTTCACGTTGTGGCCCAGATTATTGATGTAGATGACAAACAACAGGCCTAGCACCGATCCCTGCGGGATCACTGGTCACAAGCCTCCAGTCAGAGAGGCAACCATATACTACCGCTCTCTGGCTCCCCCCCTTGAAGCCAATGTCAAATCCTGTTTACTATCTCATCCTGAATGCCAAGTGATTGAATCTTATTGACCAGACTCCCATGCAGGACTGAGTCAAAAGCCTTACTAAAGTCCATGTAGACTATATCTACTGACCTTCTTTCAACAACCTGCTTGAAAATATCTTATAGAATGGTTACAATAGTCGTATGACATACAAAGCCAGATTAACTACCCCTATTCAAGCCTTGTCTATACAAATTCTTATATATCTTGTCGCTTGGAATACTTTCCAGTATTTTGCCCACTACTGATGTTAGGCTCGTTGGCCTATCATTTCTCGGCTTATTCTTAAAGCCTTTCTTGAACAACGGAACATAAGTTGTTATCCTCCAGTCCTCTAGCCTATCACCCATTACTAAGGATGACCTCTTCCAGAGCCCCTACAATTTCTGCACTTATCTCCTACAAAGTCCAAAGGGACAACTCGTCAGGCTCTGGGGACTTATCCACCCTGATTTGCCTCAAGGTAGCAAACACCTCCTCTTCTGTAATCTGTGTATGGTTCATGACCTCTCTGCTATTTTACCTCAGTTCTATAGACTTTGTTCATCTCCTGAATAAATACAGATGCAAAAAATCCATCTCAGATCTCCCCATGTCTTTCTGTTCCATGCATAGCTGATTGTCAGGTGGATCAATTATGTCCCTTGCTATTCAGTCCTATCTTTCTCCGTAACTGTCTTGCTATAATGGAATTTTGATCACCAGATCCAAAGTGTTTCCCTACAAGTCTTTCACCTGCCATGTACTGTGCTTTCACTATATATGAAGGAAACTTTCCTGAACACACTTGAGAAACTCTATCCCTTCCAGTCCTTTTACAATATGGGAGTCCTAATCAATACGTGGAACGTTAAAATCACTACTATCACAGCCTTAGTTTTCTTGCAACTATCTGCCATCTCTCTACAGATTTGCTCCCCTAAATCCTGCTGACTGTTTGGTGGTCTATAATATAGTCCCATTAACATCATCATCCATTTCTTATTCCTCGGTTTTGGTAGATGAGCCTTTCAGTTTGTCCCGTCTGAAAACTGCTTTGATATTTTCCCTGACCCATAACGCCACTCCTCCTGCTTTGATATAGACACAACTCAGAATATTATTCTAATCATGCTCAAAAGTTCAACTCCTTTCTCTGTAGGTCGGCTTAACATCATCTTTCTCTTTTGCATTAAAGATATTTTTTGAATTTGCTTTGAGTTAGCAATGAATTTTAAATAAATATGCCACAATTTGAAATATTACATCAGGATTTTTGTATGTCAATGATGTCATAAATCTGTATTGAGCAATTGTTTTAATAAAGAAAAGTTATTAATGATTATAAATGCATTAACTGAATTTAATCCTATTAAATTGGATGATGCATTAAATTTAACATTAAATGGAACCATGGTGATTAGAAAACAAGTAAATGTTATAATTTCTCCATAAAATGATCCAATTCTAGATGAAGTTATACGCAAGCGGCTTCTGATTGATGGAGATGGTGCTGGTGATGATCGGCGCATTAACCTGCTTCTGAAAAGCTTCATTAAATGGTGTAATTCTGGATCGCAGGAGGAGGGGTAAGTCATTGGTTTTAATTAAGTTGAATATTCTATCTGTTGATAGTGAAAGGATTACGTATGAGAAGGTTGTAATATGTTAGATACACCCTGTGTAATTTTTTTGCTTAATATGGAGTATATAATCATGTTTTAAAATAATTAAATGTATCCTTTTAATTACAATTCTAGTTTTTTGTTTTATGTCTACTGAATAAGAATTACAACTGGACTTTTTTTTCATGATATAGTAGTACATTTATAAGTACCTTCTTCTGTAGTATGTAGAGCCAAAGTACAATTCCTGTTTTACTGAACCAAATGTGATTGAATTTAGATTTGGTGCATGGAAGCATTTCATTTGGCACTTCCAAATATGGTTAAATCATGAAATTGATCAAAAGCAAGAATGCAAGTGTGTTACAAAACATGAATACAGGACCTGACTTTGTTCCCAATGCGGCCAGGCTAAGTTCATCTGCTAGCAGTAGAGACAAGAGAGGCTGTAGGTGAGGGGGAGAGGGAGACAGTCCCAGATTTTCCGGAGTGGGTGTTGAAATGCTGATGAATGTGAGGCATATGTCACAGATCCTTTAAGTATCATAGATAAAGACCCTTTGGCTCAACTTGCCAACCCAGATGCCTGTCTAAACTGGTCCCATTTGCCTGTGTTGGGCTCAAATCCCTTCAAAACTAAATGTGTACCTGTCCAAATTCTTTGATTTGTCTCCTCTGGCAGCACTTTCCATTTACACACCACACACTGTATGACAAAACTTGTCCCTCAGATTCCCTTTAAATCTTTTCCTTCTCCTTTGAACCCAATGCCATTAGTTTATACTGTGACTACCTATCCTATCTATACTCCACATAATTTTCAAAAACATCAACCTTCAGTGTCTATTACTCTATAAGGGAAAAAAGTCCTAACCTATCTAATTTCTGCTTATGCTTCAAGCGCTCCAGACAAAGGCAACATCCTTGTGAATCTTTTCTGCACCAAGTTTAATCACATCCTTCTCTTAGCATGGCAACCAAGTATCTTCAATACTCCAAATGAGGTCTTACCAGTGTTTTGTTCAAGTGTTATATGATGTCCCATCTCTTTTACTCAGTACTATGGCTAATGAAGACAAGTGTGCCAGCTATTTTCATTACCACTCTGTCTAACTGTTACCACTTCCAGGGAGCTAGGTACTAGCACCCCTGTTCAGTAACAGTATCCAGGGTCCTGCCAATCATTGTGCATATTCTGGTTTAATTTAACTTCCCAGGTGCTCACTTTTCACTTGTCTGAGTTAAATTCTGTCTGCCATTCCGTTGTTTACTTTCCCAATTGATCAATATCCTGTTGGAACCTTAGACAACTTTTGTCAATGTACCATCAATTTTGGTGTCATCTACAAACCTACTGATCGTTTCACCTGCATTCTCATCCAAACTGTTAATATATATATAACATGGAGCAGTTAGTGATCCCTATGGCCTTCACTGGTCAAAGGCCTTCCGATTGATTAAGAACCCTCCACTGCTGCAGTCCTGTCTCCTGTAGTCTACTAATTTTGTATCCATTTGACTAACTCACCCCATGTAACACCATTATAACACATCCCTTGTGTTATAACCTAGACCACACTACCGTGGTACTATAAGCAATTTCAATGTCAAGGTGAGCTGCAGCCCACTGAAAGTACTACTCTATCATATAGACATACTTCATCTCTGTTGGGGCTAAGGAGATGATGAAAAGCTAGCATCTTTAATATAGTACCTTACATCCTGCCAAGCTAGACATGATAATCTTCCTCTTCTTCATGGGCAGTGGAGCTACTTAGCTATAGTTGCAAGAAAAAGTTTGTGAATCCTTTGTAATTACCTGGTTTTCTGCATTAATTACTCATAAAATATGGTCTGATCTTCATCTAAGTCACAATAATAGACAAACACAATTTGCCTAAACTAATAACACACAAACATTTGTACTTTTCATGTCTTGATTGAACACATTGTTTAATCATTCACAGTCCAGGCTGAAAAAAGTATGTGAACCCTTGTTTTTAACACCTGGTAGATCCTCTTTTAGCAGTAATAACCTCCACCAAACTTTTCCTGTAGCTGCTGATCGGACTTGCACAATGGCAAGGAGGAATTTTTAGACCATTCTTCCATAGAAAACTGTTTCAGTTCATCAATATTTCTGGGATACTTGGCATGAACAGCCCCCTTCAGGTCATGCCACAGCATCTCAATTGGGTTAAGGTCTGGACTTTGACTTGGCCATTCCAAAACACAAATTTTCTTCTTTTTATACGATTCTGCTGATGATTTACTCTTGTGTTTCAGATCATTGTCTTGTTGTGTCATCCAACTTCTATTCGAGCTTTAAATGTCGGTCCACTACCCTAACATTCTCCTGTAAAATGTCTTGATACAATTTTGAATTCATTGTTCCCTCAATGATTGCAAGCTGACCAAGCCTTGAGGCAGTGAAGCAGCCCCAACCATGATGCTCCTTCCACCATGCTTCACAGTGGGGATGAAGTGTTGGTGTGCGATACTCTTTTTCCTCCAAACATAGCGGCGTTTCTGCCAAAAAGTTAAACTTTTGTCGTATTTGTCCACAGAACATGGTCTCAAAAGCATTGTGGAACATTCAGGTAGCCTTTTGCAAACTTGAGATGTGCAGCAATGCTTATTTTGGAGAACAGTAGTTTCCTCCGTGGTGTCTTTAGTGAACACATGAACAGAGACTTTAACTTTAGCAAGTTCTAGAGGTTTCTGCAGGTCTTTTGCTGTTACCCTTAGGTTCTTTTTCACCTCCTTCAGTGTTGTACATGGAATTTTGGTGTGATCTTAGCAGGACGCCCACTCCTAGGGAGAGTAGCAACAGTACTGAGTTTCTTCCATTTGTAGTAGACGATTTCTCTTACTGTGGATGATGAACACTCAGGTCTTTAGAAATGCTTTTGTAGCCTTTTGCAATCTCTGCAATTCTTCTTCCAAGGTCCTCTGAAAGTTGTTTTGATCGAGGCATAAACAGATCTTTCATGAGAAGAGTAGGCTCTGTCAGTAACCTGACTTTGTGTGTCTTTTTGATTGGCAGGGCATCTCTATAGCCCACACCTCCAATCTCATTGACTGGAACACCTGACTCCAAATAGCTTTTGTAGAAGGCATTACCCCAGAGATTCACATACTTTTTTGAACCTAGACTGTGATTATTTAAATGGTGTATTCAGTATTGATAAGAAGTACAATTGTTTGTGTGTTATTAGATTAGGCAGATTGTGTTTGCCTATTATTGCCTATTATTATTATTGTTAGATGAAGATCAGACCATATTTTATGAATAATTAATGCAGAACACCAGGTAATTGCAGAAGGTTCAGAAACCTTTTCTTGCAACTCTATATACCAGGAACCAGTGGGCTGTGGCCTGGCATGAGGGGTGGGGAATCTGCTTTGGGACCCACCAGTTGGAGGTGGGTGAATACGTTGAGCATGGGATAGTGTGAAGTGTCTTACTGAATGAGAAAGTTTCTTGATCTTCAATTTTGCTGCACTGGAACAGTGTATGGTCCACAGGACAAAGAGGGCAGTAGATCTGGTGAATATTTAGTAACTCAAAGCTCATGGTCATTCTTGTTAGACTGCAGATTAGTCATAGAGTCATGCAGCGTGAAAATAAGCCCTTCAGCCAAATTGTTTAAGCCAACTGAGTTACCCATGTGATAGTCCCATCTGCTTGTGTTTGGCCCATAGCCCTCTAAACCCTTTCCTATTCATATATTTATCTAGATGGCTTTTAAATGTTGCTAATGTGCTTTTCTCAAGCACTGTTTTGGGCAACTCATTCCAAATGTGCATCACTTTTTTTAATGGAAAAATGTTATCCCTGATTTCTCTTTTAAATCTCATACCTCTGATTGCACACCTATGCCCTCTTGTTTTTAACACCCCTTCCCTGGGAAAAAGATTATTTTTGTGGCTACATGGCTCCCAATACATAGCTAAAGTCATAGTTTTACCTCATCAACAAGCCACAGGAGGCCATGAGTCACAACTAGCTAACATCACAGAAAGTAAGTCCATATCATTCCTGCCCGATGTACTGTCAGGCAGTTTCACTATTTCTAATTGCCTCCAACTTCCATGCTTCTTGCATATGTTTGAAAATCCAGTGTGTCTGCTGTATGCTTTGCAGCTAGCTGGCCACCAACGTCCTGTACAAGATAATTTAGCATTGTTTTGAAGGACATGAAAATGAGCTATGTATATTTTATTGCATAATGCAAAATAGGTTCCTTAACATTGTCATAGCCGAGGGTGGGGGTGTGGGTCGGGTAGTGGGATTAAGCCACTACCTATTAAATGCCCTCAATGCTGTGCCTCTCAAATAGCCTCTGACAACCAAGCCCAGCTCCTGGACCTTATGTGTGGCTAAGCTACTAAGCTTGGCAGAACCGTTTTTACTGATGAGAAGGGGCAAAGGCGGGTTACTGGTGCATTAAAATCAGTCACTTTGGGCAGATGGGGCTTGTCAGTCATGGCTGCAGCTCATCTGAGAGAAGGAAAACTCTGATCTCAAACCTGCACTGCCTTGTAGCTATATCCACTCATGAGAAAGGCTTTGGGAGTAAACTCTGAGGAAAAATCCAGAGTTGGACTCCCTAAGCAGTCCTAATTTGAGTTCATCTCTTACTGGCACCTCCTGTGACACCACTGGTGCCAAACTGTATTGGTCTTTGTCGTAAATAGCAGTAAATGGCATAAAATGGCAGGATACTTGGTAGTGCGGAGGAGCAGAGGGATCTGGGGGTGCATGTCCACAGTTCCCTGAAAGTTGCCTCACAGGTAGATAGGGTAGTTAAGAAAGCTTATGGGTGGTTAGCTTTCATAAGTCAAGGGATAGAGTTTAAGAGTCGTGATGTAGTGATGCAGCTCTATAAAACTCTGGTTAGGCCACACTTGGAGTACTGTGTCCAGTTCTGGTCGCCTCACTATAGGAAGGCTGTGGAAGCATTGGAAAGGGTACAGAGAAGATTTACCAGGATGCTGCCTGGTTTAGAGAGTATGGATTATGATCAGAAGTTAAGGGAGCTAGGGCTTTACTCTTTGGAGAGAAGGAGGATGAGAGGGGACATGATAGAGGTATACTAGATATTAAGAGGAATAGATAGCGTGGATAGCCAGTGCCTCTTCCCCAGGGCACCACTGTTCAATACAAGAGGACATGGCTTTAAGGTAAGGAGTGGGAAGTTCAAGGGGGACATTAGAGGAAGGTTTTTTACTCAGAGAGTGGTTGGTGCGTGGAATGCACTGCCTGAGTCAGTGGTGGAGGCAGATACACTAGTGAAGTTTAAGAGACTACAAGACAGGTATATGGAGGAATTTAAGGTGGGGAGTTATATGGGAGGCAGGGTTGAGGGTTGGTACAATATTGTGGGCCGAAGGGCCTGTAATGTGCTGTACTATTCTATGTTCTGTGTTCCTTTGGATTCATCAGCTGTATGGAGAGGGCGAGCCTGCTGTATGGGCAACAGCTTGTTCTCTATATCGTACTGCCCTGGTTTGTTTATCAACTTCAACAGCTAGGATGCACCATCCATGGTTGACCCCAACCAATAGAGGCCATCAAAATGCAAAAAAGCATTATTGCAAATTATCCATCATTCTGCTTTCCAACCCCCAACCCAGCTTCCAGCATACAATTTCCAAGAATTGACTTTATTTCTAACATCCTTCGCATACATGAAGAGTAAAAATTTTTACATTGCTTCTCCATCTAAATGTGCACATTTAGTTGTAAACTTACTAAACATGATTATTATTGTATATATGTTTTTGACTTAGATTTATTGGCTTTTATATATATTAAAGGTTTTTGAATTGCTTGTTTTATAATGGATTCCAATATTTGTCCACTTGATACCAGGTCCTGATTCTGGCTTTTATTAAATTAAAATTAAAATATTTTGCACTGGAACATTCTTGTCTTGAAATTAGCTTTGTGATAATTTTTGGACCTCATTCCACTACAAATATATTATGTTGGAGATATACAGTGGATTCCAGTTAATTAGGCCATCGGTTAATCAAGACAGCTGTTAAGTCCTGAAGAACAAAAACGGAAAGAGAAGAAGTCACCCTGACACAGTGGCGTCAAGTAAAGAACCTCTCCCTCAATGTCGCAAAAACAAAGGAGCTGGTTGTGGAGGAATGGAGACAGGCTAACCCCTATTGACATCAGTGAATCTGGGATGAAGTTCTTCGGCATACACATCACCGAGGATTTTACGCGGTCTACATACCGGCTGTGTGGTGAAAAAAGCACAACAGCGCTTCTTTCACCTCAGACGGCTGATCACTGCCTAGCATGGGAACTGTACTTCCCTCAAACACAGGACTCTGCAGAGAGTGGTGCAGACAGCCCAGTGCATCTGTAGATGTGAATTTCCCACTATTCAGGACATTTACAAAGACAGGTGTATAAAAAGGGCCCGAAGGATCATTGGGGTCCTGAGTCACCCCAACCACAATCTGTTCCAGCTGCTATCATCTAGGAAACGGTACCGCAGCATAAAAGTCAGGGCCAACAAGCTCAGGGACAGATTCTTCCACCAGGCCATCAGACTGATTAATTCATGCTCATACAATGACTATAAATTGCACATTGCACATTTAGACGGAGACGTGACGTCTAAGTGTGCAATGTGCAATTTATAGTCATTTATAATAAATAGCATGTACATCAGGACAGTCAATAAAACATAGAAATACAATTGTATGAGCATGAATTAGTCAGTCTGATGACCTGGTGGAAGAAGCTGTCACTGAGCTTGTTGGCCCTGGCTTTAATGCTGCGGTTCTGTTTCCTAGATGGTAGCAGCTGGAACAGTTTGCGGTTGGGGTGACTCGAGTTCCCAATGATCCTTCGGGCCCTTTTTATACACCTGTATTATTATATTATTATTATTATTATTATTCTTTTCGTATTTGCTCAGTTTGATGTCTTGTGCAGTCTGGTTGAATGCCCTAGTTGGATGGTCTTTCATTGATACTCATGGTTATTATTCTATAGATTTATTAGCCCACAAGAAGATGAATCTCAGGGGTGTATATGGTGACATATATGAACTTTGATGGGGGGAAAGATTTAATAAGAACTAGAAGTTATCCCCTCTGGTTCAAGAGCCTGATTTTTGAATTGAATTGACTTTATTATTTACATCCTCCTTCTGCATATGAAGGATGTAAGTAATAAAGTCAATTCAATTCAGCTAATCGAAAAATAACCAGGGTTCTCTTTGTTTATTAGAGACATTATTCCACTTAATTGGGACAGGAGTCTGTTGTTGAACAGTTTCTAACTAGTGTCAGTGGTGTGCACTTTTGTTGCAGTTGGACTCTACACCATGCTTAAAGCGAACAGCTTTTAAATTGTGTCAGTTGCATGTGTTTGTGTTCAAATAGCAGTGATTTTTGACACTGTTATTTGGCAAAAAGTAATCAGTAAGACAATTCAGAATTGTTTGCTCACTGTTGTTTCATGCATTCAGGCTTGGAGATGTCAGAAATGATCAGGAACGAAAATAAAACTTCCACTACTTCATCAAGTTAGGAACAACAAAGGGTTTGAAGTAATTGACAATGATCTTGAATCTTACAATGAAAATGAAGATTTGGAGGATGCAATCATCAAAAGCATTATATGAAGGCAGTCCATTATCTGCACTAGGAGTTTGCACTAATTTTGTTGATTTACAGTCAATCAAAAGAACATGGCAGCATACACTGGAGGAATTTGTCCATCAATGATTATTAGGAATGAATAGATAGTTTTATAGTACTGTAGTAGTATTGGTAGTTTTCTAATTTGTTCTGTATTTCTTTTAAATACGTAATTAGTTACTTAGTTAAATGGTAGTGGGCCTTCCTTTTATACCTTTTTAACTATTACCATGAAACTTCGCTGAATTGAGGCTGCTGCTTAATTGGGCCAAAATATACTGGTCCCGATGTGCCCCAATTAACAAGATTCCAGTAGATTTTATTTATCATAGTATTTTGAGTATCTTAATTCTATAATTTAGAGTTTATCATTACGGTTAAACTGCAGGGATGGGAACATAATGTAAGTAAAAGCCATTTCTTTGCATTGGTAGCTGTTGCATAACTGAAGTGATGATGTCAACAAGACAAAGTGCCAGTATTGTGACTGGGGTATAAGCACATTGGAAATAATGCAAAGGGTTATGTAGAATTGCAGGATATTCAGTCCAAGCCAGTCCACCTAAGTGTTTATGACTCAGTTGAGCCATCTGCTGTCTTTCCTCATTAAAGACAATTTATTTGTGGTTTTGTATTATTTATTCTTTTTTCAGTGGAGAGTTTAACCTTATTTTTTACTTATGGGGTGAGTTCTTTTTACTAGGTATCTCAAGGGGGTGTTTATTGATGCAGTTCTACAAGACATTGGTGAGGCAATATTGGGAAAGAGTGCACATGAGATTAATGAGGAACTGAGTTATGGTGAGAAGTTGAGCACGTGGGGATCTTTTCTTTTCTCATTGGGGTGTAGGAGAAGAGGGATGATTTTACAGAAGTGTATAAAATCATGCAGAGTACACATAGGGTCAATGCCTCTTTTTTTTTCCCCAGGGTTGGGAAATCAGAACTAGAAGGCATGGGTTTAATGTAAGAGGAAGGTAGCAGTTCCCCACTGATGCCATCAGGAAGAGGGTACAGGAACCTCAAAACCACCAGGTTCAGGAGAAATTACTACCACTCAAAAATCAGGCTCTTGAACCAGAGGGGATAACTTTACCCAGCTTTACTTGCCCCATCACTGAAATTTTCCCACAATCAATGGACTCACTTTCAAGAACTCTTCATCTTGTTGTCAATATTTACAGCTTATTTATTTATTATTATTATTCTTCTTTTCGTATTTGCTCAGTTTGATGTCTTGTGCGGTCTGGTTGAGTGCCCTAGTTGGATGGTCTTTCATTGATACTTATGGTTATTATTCTATAGATTTATTAGCCCACAAGAAAATGAATCTCAGGGTTGTATATGGTGACATATATGAACTTTGAGGAGGGGAAAGATTTAATAAGAACTAGAGGGTGGTCAGTCTGTGGAATGAGGCGCATGCACAAGTAGTTAAAGTAGGTACATTACTAACATTTAAAAGGTACTTGGGCAGTACATGGATAAGAAAGGTTTAGAGCAGGAGTTCCCAACTTGGGGGTGGGGAGTGCCACAGGCACCTCAGTTAATGGTAGAGGTCCATGGCATCAAAAAAAAAGTTGGAGACCCCTGGGTTAGAGAGCTATGGGCCAAACATAGGCATATAGAACTAGCTTAGATGGGAATATTGACCAAATGGACGAAGAGGCCTTTTTCTATGCTCTTTGACTCCATAAACTATAGCATCGTTTATCGACAGTCTATTCTGTTATGATCAATATCACAATGCACAGTCATAACCTTGCCTTAATTCCACCTTACCTAAGTTTACCATGAACACAAACCCTGTGCATTTTTTCCCCTTTCCCAAGCAAACTTTACACCATCACTGTAGCCATTTGCTAACTCTTTACTGGTTAAGTTGTTGTTTTTTTCCTTGGTCTGTTGGCTTAGCCGCTCACTAATAAATATAATGAGTAAGAGAGAGAACTCATTTTGATTTTATCCTTGGATGTTTTACCTAAAGTGAAATGTACACAGTCAGCCTTTGGGATTTCCAGTGACAGTTGCAGCTATGAGTTTTGAAACATATTTTATAGTAGCTGATTGTGATGAAAATTAAACTTTTTGCTCTTTCCTATCTTTTAGGTACAGTCAACATCAGCGAATGCTTGGCACATTGGGCCAGTGTGAATTTTCTATGGGAAAAACATTGCTTGTGTATGATATGAACTTGAGGGAAATGCTCAACTATGAGAAAATATCTAAAGACATTGGTAAGAAAAAGAAATATTAAAATAGTAAAGTAATAAGCGTATTTGTGTTAAATATTTAACATCAATGTTTAGTCAATGCTTGAATATGTAAGTTTGTGATGTTCTAAACAACATCTTTCATATTTAGAGCAATATTTTAGTATTTTAGAGCAATGGAATTATTTTTGCTTTGTATGAAATCATTTTAAAGCAGGATCAGTGTTCAGTCAGTCACAGTTGTGATCCTGATGCATGCACAGAAATGGGAAGAATACAGATCCTAAATTTGGGGTGTTGAATGTTTGGGACCAGTGCTGGTCATCAAAGATGTAGGGACTTGATGCAGAACTGATATGTTCTGCATCCAGATGGCATTGGCGATTATATAGTGACATTTTGCGGGCAGCTAATAAACCTACTAACTATTGTACTAAACATATTTTTTCTGGACTGTGATCACTGTAATCCACAGCCTGTGATTTTCCTTTGGGAGTTGAGCTTTTGAACTGTCTGAACGATCTAGTGTTTTGCGGTATCCTGAAGGATTTGGCGAACTGGACTTTCAAGAATTCAGGTTGTGCTGTGTCGGCCAGTGGGCGCTGGGCTGGAAAGTGGTGGGGCTTGGGCTCGAGAGCAAGGAGCAAACTGATTTAAGCGATGAGCCAGATTAAAAAGATTAAGACATCGAAGCCAAGGGGGGAGGATAAGCTAGTGTTCAGCTCACTAGTTCGTATCTGACAGGATCCCCTACCTGAGGCTATCCTGCTTGCCTGCGTCTGACCTGTCTACCTCTCTTCTTGCTGCGAGATGCTGGAGTCTTGACTGGCTACATTTGCCTCAGCCCTGAATTGGCTCCATGGCTGTGGACTCACTTTCAGAGACTCTAGGGTTCAAGTGCTGTATGTTATTTGTTCACTTTTTTACTGTTTGCACAATTTGTTCTTTTTCTAGCATATTGGATGTTTGACGGTCTTTGTGGTTATGGGGTTTTTCATGAATTCTATTTTGTTTCTTAAATTTGTGGCTGCCTGTAAGAAGATGAAACTCAACTTTGTATGTGAGATACATACTTTGATAGTAAATCTGAGAGAATGGGATGAATTGAAGTTTATGGAGGACTGTGATCAGGAAGCTATTGTGCAAAGTTTATCGTCCTGATTGGAATGAGAAAGACGCAAGCGAGAGGAGTAGTAACCATTAACCTGAGAAGGGTAGAGGTCAGCAACGGGACTAAAAACAAGCGGTCTTTTGTGAAAGATGGGAGCTAGTGCTGGGGAAGCTTGGCTTGGTGCTGAGACTTGGAAAAAGTCTGATTCAATGATAGGATTAGAACAGAAGAAAGAATTAATCCACAAAATTACATCCAGATCAAGAATAATTACTTTTTTTAGTTTTATCTAGAGGAGACGTTCAGTTCGTCCATGGCTAAATGTCCAATGAAGTTGATGCTCCTTATAGGTGGAGAAATTTTGTGAATGCCATCTGTATAGACCAGAGACAGCATTTAAAAGTAAAGGATGGCTGAGGTGAGAATGTGGTGTTAGAAGAAAATAGCATCTGGAGAAATTAGTAGACTGGCAATTTAATAGTAGATAAAGGCAAAGTTATTGATAAATAATAGGAGATCAATATTGGATAAAGACAGCAGAAGTTACAATGTCAAAAACTGCACAGACACCACAAAAGAACGTGGCACCTTGCTAACAGAATTACTATTTGTGACTTTTGCTAAAGGCGTTTGAGTGTTGTCACGGCCAGTGGAGGCATTTGAGTGTTGTCACGGCCAATGGAGGCATTTGAACATTGAGTTGTGAGAAAATTATACAGAGATCAAGATATAGCAATGCAATCAAGACCTTGGTTGGGATAGTAAGGTTAGGAGCAAAAGTTTGTTCTGAAAACTAATGTCTATTTGTAAGACCAGAAACACAACATTCATGGCTTGTTGACATTCATTGTCAGCTCACCCTTAAGGCACAGCTACCTGTGCAAAGTATCAAAGCACTGCTTAAAAGATTTGAAGATTCAAAAGTATATTTATTATCAAAGTATGTATGCAGTATCAAACCCTGAGATTCGTCTTCTCACAGACAGCCATGAAACAAAGAAAACCATGGAACCTGTTCAAAGAAATACATCACGCCCCCCCCGTGCACAAAAAAAAAACAAATTGCACAACTAGCAAAAAAAAAATGGAAAAACACAGAACACAAAATACTAACCGTCAAAGTCATCAAAAGAGTTCAGACATATTCAGCTCAGCCCAGGATAAGCAGTATTTTGAGGGGGAAGATATGATTTTCTGGCAGTATGAGGAAGGAAGAGAATGGATGTCGGTATATAATAGTCATTTATTCTGTAAACTCAAAGTGAAATTTTCAGGTGTGTATCTATAATGATGATCAGTATTGTCTATTATTCATTACAGCATTAAAACTTTCGCTGGTAAAATGTGATCTTGCATGCCTCAGGATTGTATAGTTAGTGGAGGCTCAAAGAAAATACAAAGAAGTTCTAAGAAAATACCCTGCCAACAAGTCCACCATGTCCTAATACTTTATAGTTAAACAGTAACCATTTTCATTATGTTATAACCTTGACTGTCATAGAAGCAATTCTTCTGTGAGCAAGTTAATTTATGCTGATAAAATATTTGCTTTCGTGCTTACCAAGGAAACTGTATTTTTCAGAAAGTAACATTTCAGCTGCTCATGACAAGATTTCAGAATGTAAAAAGCAGATTCAACAAGCAAAGCGAATTCGAAAAAATCGGCAAGGTAATATTTGTTATTTAAAAATTGTGCTAATGGTCTAATGCTACTGAATGGGAATATTCCCAGGGATAACATAACACATTGTCATTATAATAGTAACTTTTCAGAATGGAAACAACAGGAATTCTGCAGATGCTGGAAATTCAAGCAACACACATCAAAGTTGCTGGTGAACGCAGCAGGCCAGGCAGCATCTCTAGGGAGAGGTGCAGTCGACGTTTCAGGCCGAGACCCTTCGTCAGAACTAACTGAAGGAAGAGTGAGTAAGGGATTTGAAAGTTGGAGGGGGAGGGGGAGATCCAAAATGATAGGAGAAAACAGGAGGGGGAGGGATAGAGCCAAGAGCTGGACAGGTGATAGGCAAAAGGGGATACGAGAGGATCATGGGACAGGAGGTCTGGGAAGAAAGACGGGGGGGGGGGACCCAGAGGATGGGCAAGAGGTATATTCAGAGGGACAGAGGGAGAAAAAGGAGAGTGAGAGAAAGAATGTGTGCATAAAAATAAGTAACAGATGGGGTACGAGGGGGAGGTGGGGCCTTAACGGAAGTTAGAGAAGTCAATGTTCATGCCATCAGGTTGGAGGCTACTCAGACGGAATATAAGGTGTTGCTCCTCCAACCTGAGTGTGGCTTCATCTTTACAGTAGAGGAGGCCGTGGATAGATATGTCAGAATGGGAATGGGATGTGGAATTAAAATGTGTGGCCACTGGGAGATCCTGCTTTCTCTGGCGGACAGAGCGTAGATGTTCAGCAAAGCGGTCTCCCAGTCTGCGTCGGGTCTCGCCAATATATAAAATGTATATAAAAGGCCACTCAGGATGAGGCTTTTCATTCTAGGACGAGGGAGATGTCTTCCTTTTTTAAAGAAAGGGGCTTCCCTTCCTCCACTATCAACTCTGCTCTTAAACGCATCTCCCCCATTTCACGTACATCTGCTCTCACTCCATCCTCCCGCCACCCCACTAGGAATAGGGTTCCCCTGGTCCTCACCTACCACCCCACCAGCCTCCGGGTCCAACATATTATTCTCCGTAACTTCCGCCACCTCCAACGGGATCCCACCACTAAGCACATCTTTCCCTCTCCCCCCCCCCCCGTCTGCATTCCACAGGGATTGCTCCCTACGCAACTCCCTTGTCCATTCGTCCCCCCCATCCCTCCCCACTGATCTCCCTCCTGGCACTTATCCGTGTAAGCGGAACAAGTGCTACACATGCCCTTACACTTCCTCCCTTACCACCATTCAGGGCCCCAAACAGTCCTTCCAGGTGAGGCAACACTTCACCTGTGAGTCGACTGGGGTGATATACTGCGTCTGGTGCTCCCGATGTGGCCTTTTATATATTGGCGAGACCCGACGCAGACTGGGAGACCGCTTTGCTGAACATCTACGATCTGTCCGCCAGAGAAAGCAGGATCTCCCAGTGGCCACACATTTTAATTCCACATCCCATTCTCATTCTGACATGTCTATCCATGGCCTCCTCTACTGTAAAGATGAAGCCACACTCAGGTAGGAGGAACAACACCTTATATTCCGTCTGGGTAGCCTCCAACCTGATGGCATGAACATCGACTTCTCTAACTTCCGCTAAGGCCCCACCTCCCCCTCGTACCCCATCTGTTACTTATTTTTATGCACACATTCTTTCTCTCACTCCTTTTTCTCCCTCTGTCCCTCTGAATATACCTCTTGCCCATCCTCTGGGTACCCCCCCCCTTTGTCTTTCTTCCCGGACCTCCTGTCCCATGATCCTCTCGTATCCCCTTTTGCCTATCACCTGTCCAGCTCTTGGCTCCATCCCTCCCCCTCCTGTCTTCTCCTATCATTTTGGATCTCCCCCTCCCCCTCCAACTTTCAAATCCCTTACTCACTCTTCCTTCAGTTAGTCCTGACGAAGGGTCTCGGCCTGAAACGTCGACTGCACCTCTTCCTAGAGATGCTGCCTGGCCTGCTGCGTTCACCAGCAACTTTGATGTGTGTTGCTTTTCAGAATGGGTTGGATCTTGCTGAATAAATATCACAAAACTGGTACTGATGTTTAGGAGTCAGACAGCTATCGCACAGAAGCAAGCTCTTCAGAACACTTAACACTACTATTCAAGCACCTGTTTTTGCATATTTAAAATAAAGTTTGCAGATGACACCAAGATTGGGGGCATAGTGGACAGTGACGAAGGCTATTAAAGCTTGCAGCATGATCTTGACCATCTGGGAAAATGGGCTGAAAAATGGCAGATGGAATTTAATGCAGATAAGTGTGAGGAGTTCCACGTTGGCAGGACAAACCGGGGTAGGACATACACAGTGAATGGGGTGGGGTGCACTGGGGAATACAGGAGAACAAAGGAACCTGGGAATACAAACCTATAATTCCTGGAAAGCGGCATCACAGGTGGTTTTCTTCGTAAAGCGAGATTTTTGGAACATTGACCTTCATAAATTGGAGCATTGAGTACAGGAGTCAGGATCTTGTGTGGAATACATTAGTGAGCCCAGATTTGGAGTATCGTGTGTAGTTTTGGTCACCTACCAACAGGAAAGATATCAAAGGATTGAAGGAGTGCAGAGAAAATTTACAATGATGTTGCTGGGACTTGGGTACCTGAATTCATTGAAAAGGTTGAATAGGTTAGCACTTTATTCCCTGGAGCGGAAGGAGAATAAGGGGATATTTTATGGAGGTAGGCAAAATTATGAGTATAGATATGTAAATGCAAGTAGATTTTCCCTCAGAAAGTTAAATTTATTCATCAAAATTTAAGTATAGGAAGCAACTTTGATATAAGCCATTGTTTACTGCAATATAAACCATTAGTATATCTTGGCTTAATTTTGTTTTCTATTTTTGAAGTTATGTAAATGGCAATGTATAAATGAAAAGTAATGGGAAAAGAGCTTCTGTTGTAAGACACAGAGAGAGAAATGAATCCAGTTCTTTTGCTAATATCCCTATTTTGCAATTAATTCACAATTTTATCAAAAGCTATAAGTGGACTGTAATTAAGCTTGAGCTATTTCAGTGCTATGGTTTCAAAAGAGTTTTTTGCCTACATGAAATGCTATATTAAGTGAATTTGTATTGTTTACTATGTCAAAGAAGAAACACTCAAGTAAAACCACCATTGAAGACAACTTACATTTAGAATAATTAGGAAACTTACATTTTTTTTGGTTGAGAAATACTTGGGTATATCCAATTAACCAGCTCTCCCTGGATTCCATACAATCTGACCTTCCAGAGCAGTCTACCATGTTGAACCTTATTTGAAGGTCTTGCTGAAGTCCATATAAACCATGTCTACAACCCTGCCCTCATCAATTTTCTTGGTCACCTCATCAAAATGAAGTTCATAAGATATCATCTCCCTTGCACAAAACTGTGCTGACTACCCTGATCAATCTGTCTTTCCAGATGTATGTATATCTTATCCCTCAGCACGTTCTCCAGTAACTCAGTAAATCTAATATATATTAGATTTAGCATATCTTAAGTACACACACGTTTGCTGCTCACTGTCTACTGGCAGCTGATCTTTGGCTCTCAATAATGCAATCACATATCTCAGCAGAGCTCCCACAATTCCCTCTCTAGCCTCCCACAGTGTTCTTGGATAAACCTGGTCAGGTCCTGGGAATTTGTCTACCTTCATACCTTTTTAAAAAGAAAATTCAGCACCTCCTCTGCTATAAATGTGGACTATCCTTGAGGATTCACCATTTACTTTTCCTAGTTCTGAAATCTTAACTTTTTCCTCCATGGAGCTGCTCATGAGCTATTCATCATGCAACCATTTGTACAGAAGTTGTAATATTGATGTGAAGTAGAAGTAACACATCAAAGCAACTAACCAGAGTGCAGCCTTTTGAATTTGTGACATACCTGCTATGATATACACTCAGTGTCCACATTGTTAGGTGTAGGAGTGGAAATGGATGTGGTCTCTTGCTGCTGTAGCACATCCACTTCAAGGTTTGATTGATATACATTCAGAGATGCTCCTCTTCACATCGCTGTTACAAGACATGATTATTTGAGTTACTGTTGTCTTCCTGTCAGCTGAACTAGTCTGGCTATCCTCTTCTGACCTCTCTCATTAACAAGGCATTCTCGCCCACAGAACTGCTGCTCACTGGAAGTTGTTTGTTTTCACACCATTTTCTGTACACTCTAAAGACTGTATGAAAATCCCGGGAGATCAGTTTCTGAGATACTCAGATCAACAATCATTCCACAGTCAAGGTCACTTAGATCAAATTTCTTTCCCTATTCTGATGTTTGCTTTGAACAACTGAACCTCCTGACTATGTCTGCTTGCTTTTATGCATTGAGTTGCTGCCACATGATTGATTAAATATTGGCATTAAGAAGCAGGTGTACCTAATAAAGTGGCCGATGAGTGTGTATTGAGTTTCAATATTGAGATGGTCTCTATTTTCAGGTTTCTGTTTAATTTATTTACACCTATTTACATCCCATTCTAGCTAGTGTCTATTCCAGCAAGAATTCCACTTCTGTGTTCTCTGTCTAATCGTGCTTATAGTTGGAGTTTTTAATCGTCCTTTTGTCATTGCTGAGTTTTGAAATAGAATTGGGTTTTTAAAAATGTTAAACTTATTAGTTTATCTTTATTTTTCTCTAGTTTTGTGGTGTTCCTTTTAAGTATGTTTTTATTTTTTATGTTTACAGAATATGATGCATTGGCAAAAGTGATCCAGCAACATCCTGATAGACATGAAACTTTACAGTAAGTCACTAACCTCTTTGTATATTTGACAGACAATTGGGAAGTAAAGCAAAGTAGCAAAAGTGATAAGTAGTTCTTGCATTTTGGTAGCTGGAACGTGCATGAGCTTGGCAGCATTTGCTCTTCCTTAGTGATGGGTAGCAAAATAATCAGTGGCTAATGGTGCAGACTGATAGTTCCACTAATTTACCATTGTGCAGATATGGAGCTGTCACATGCATTGACCACCGCACAATGGCATTAATCAAAGAGCGTAATCAAGGATAGAATGAGGGGACAAGTCCAGATTGAAAGAGTAAAGTTGAGGGGGAAAAAAGCACAAAATAAGTTCTATATCACAGAATTAATTTCTTCTGACTTTTTTTTAAAAAAACTATCAAGATTGTTTGAAATGTCATGAGTGTATTGTTTCCTGCTCAGTATTATGATTCAATCTCTAGGCAATTGGAGGCCCTGGGTAAGGAACTTGAACATCTTTCCCATATTAAAGAGAGTGTTGAAGATAAGGTAATATTAAGTTTTGAGAAGAATATGTTTTTTAAAAAAGTTTTCATTAAATTAGCACTTCTAACTTCAATTTTGTTAATGCTAGCTTGAATTAAGAAGAAAACAATTCCATGTTCTACTCAGCACAATACATGAGCTACAGCAAACACTAGAAGGTAAGTTATCACCTGTGTATGCAAAGGATTTTGAACAGTGCATTACAGATCTTACCATATGATGCCTGGCAGCAAAAGGATTATTTAGGTTGGGTGTATATGGTCTGTGTTTTAACAGATTTACTCTGTACCCATTGCACATAGTGCAATGTAGTGCAGTGAGCAAGCACCTGAAACCTTCAGAAAATAGTTTCAGATGTCTTTGCTCCATAAATAGCATCCAAACAAATAGCATTGAGTGTACTGAACCGTGTTAATTCTTGCTTCATAAGAGGAAATTTGGATGATTCAAAGATTCAAAAAACTTTATTGTCATTCTAACCGTACATCAGCTCTGCAGGGCAGAATGAGACAGCGTTTCCCAGGAGCAGTGCAATCATAACATAACAAACGCAAAACTAAATAATAAACATAACAATAAATAGTAAAACAGAATAGCCACATGTCAGTTAAAATCAAGTTATAAGTGTCCAGTGCAAGTTAAAAGTTTCCGAAGCAGAGTCAGGTAAAGCAGCTATTTAGCAGTCTGACTGCCTGTGGGAGGAAGCTGTTTAATAGCCTTGTGGTTTTAGTTTTGATGCTCCTGTAACGTTTGCCTGATGGCAGAAGAATGAACAGTTCACGGAGAGGGTGTGAGGGACCTTTAATGATGTACAGTGTCTTCTGGAGGCATCGATCTGAAAGAGGTCTTGGATAGAAGGTAGGGAGACCCCAATAACCTTCTCTGCTCCCCTAACCACCCTCTGCAATGATTATAACAAGGTACTGACCCAGCTGATATAACATACTGGTCGACCTTCACTAATCCGACTACCTGTAATCCGGTTCCTTCGATAATCCGGTTCCTTCGATATCCCGGCACTGATTATGCTTAATGTGATCCTTCTGTAATTGGGCATTTTCACTAATCCGGCACTCCTCAGGTCCCAATGGTGCCGGATTAGTGAAGGTCAACCTGTCTTTAGTTTCCGAGCTGCTTCATAAATGTCTCAAAGTTTCATTCAGTGTGAGAACTGTGCATTAAAAGAAGTAGTTTTTCCAAAGCGTGCAGGAGTAGGAAGAGTACATAGAACTAGTAATGTTAGGTATCCAAAATGATTAATCTCTGATAAATGTCATTGGTAAGATGTGGTCTTGAAGTAGGTGGTAAGAAAGTGGTAAAATGCTTTGGTCATCATCCATAAACTGCAAAACTAAACATGCTTGTGTGCGTGGTTGCAAATTTCAGATGAAGTGTTTTAACACAACAAACATATCAAATACTGTGTAAAACAAGGATGTATATTATACATTTTGAGCTGATTCCACCCTATTTCTGAGGTGCATGGATCACAACAGTTCCTAGTGTCTTATTACTTGTTCACTGGTCTGAATTGACTTTGACTTCCTTAGTACTTATTAAATTGATTGCATTAATATGGGGTTTAATAATAGCGCTCCATTTTGACATCAATCTGATATCTGCCTTTTGCTTCTGTAGTCTCTCTATTGTTAGAATGAATATTTTGTGACCAGGCCAAATTGAAATTGGCCTATGGCCAATTGGGCACCTTGGTAGAGTAGTGGCTAGTGAGAGGCTATTACAGCTCAGGGTGGTGGAGTTCGGAGTTCATTTTGGAAGTCGTCTGTGAGGAGTTTGTGCGTTCCTCCCTATGAACGCCTGGGCTTCTGGGTGCTCCGGTTTCTTCTCACGTGCCAAAGACATACCAACTAGAAAGTTAGTTGGTCATTATAAATTGCACTGTGATTAGGCTAGGGTTAAATAGGTGGGTTACTGGATAATGCGACTCGTTACACTGGAAGGGCCTTCTGCACTGTATCTCTAAATAAATAAATCAGTAGAATTATAAAGGGAATAGCAGTTATCATTTAGTCACAAGTGAGTGTCTTCTACACTTTTTCATAGAATACTCATACTCTCAAGAAGTTTATTGAAAGCTGTATCCTATTCTTTCAACAGCAACACCATAGAAAGTATTTAGTCATACACTGTATCCTGTCTCGTACTCTGCATTGGGACTGCTGCAATTTTATACAAAGATACTGGCCTTCTATTATGATACAAGTTTAATTTATTAAACTACACCTCTGTATAGTTTTTTATAGTTCTATATAGTGTTTTGCTGTTCCTACCAGGCACCATGGCTGCAATCAACCACATGTGAGATGCGATGAGCAAAATCAACTGAATTTGCTTCAAACAATAATACAGAAAGTAACATGACTGTTTATACTAATACAGGTGATGAAAAATTGTCAGAAGGTGAGGACTCGCCAGAGATAAGAATGGAGATTCAAAATGGACAGTAGTGGAACTGCCATTGAGAGATTCTATATTCTAATAAAATGTTACTTTATAATAGAGGAAACAGTTCATGTGAAACATTCAGTTCCTACCCTATAATTCCAAATGCTTTTTACGTCCAGGTAGGAAAAGAAAAGCTCAATTTGTTTAGTTATAAAATATTTTTGAAACTAAATGTTTACCGGAGGGACCAATATGAAATTTGTTTACTATTCATTTTTCTGATCTGTATTATAAAATATTGGAAAAGAAAGCTGGGAAGACGAGGTCAGTGGGGATGAATTAATTATTTCTAGTAAGTTGAAAAAAAATTGGAATTTTCCAAATGAAGAAGGCACGTTTCTATTTTTTATAAAGCAAAAAATCCATTAATTAGGTTTCTTTGTTTTCTAAGTAAACCTGTCTTGAACCAAAAGTTGAACCATTTGAAAGTTTATTTGGAGAAATTAATAGCTGCTTTCAAGCAGTAGTATTTTTCTCTTTCCTGTTGAATTTACAGTTTTTCTAATGTGATATCTAATAAGGTGACTTTGGTCTACTTCAGATATTTTGTGCTGTTATGATATTCAGTAATAAAAGTCATACATTGTAAAAGCAGAATTTGCTTTGTCCTTTGTTTCTCTGTACTCTTCATTGTGAAATTTAAAACTGAAGATAAGGTCATTAGATGGTGGGCAGAATTGGTGGCCTGTCTGGCTGCTCTGCGCTTGTATTGTTTTAACAATAACTCCATTGTGTGTCATTTTATAAGCGTTAGTAAAATGACTTGGATCAGTTTATATATGTGAATACGATAGACTGGCATGTAGTACTGATTTTGGGATCTGTCAGCTATTCATGAGTCAACAATGCAATCACTGAAGAATTTGTTTCACATAAACTTCAAACAAAATACAATTTAAAACTCTCTGATCTGGCACCCGGCAGTGTGATGGCTCTTGTACTCCAGCAACTTTTAGATCTATAGTACAAATTTGTACTTATTAAATAATTCTAACTTAAATCTGATTAAGATCTAAAATAACTAAGATCTGTGCTAATCTGTATCTAACAAACCTACCAGTACAGCTTTTGTGATCTCAGCTGACTGTGTTTCTGAATTAGAGAAGCTTTGGGTTTTACCTGGTCCATTTCCGACTCCTCCCTCCCCTTTCTAGATCTTTCTGTCTCTGTCTCTGGAGACAGCTTATCCACTGATGTCTACTATAAGCCTACTGACTCTCACAGCTATCTGGACTATTCCTCTTCTCACCCTGTCTCTTGCAAAAACGCCATCCCCTTCTCGCAATTCCTCCGTCTCCGCCGCATCTGCTCTCAGGATGAGGCCTTTCATTCTAGGACGAGGGAGATGTCTTCATTTTTTAAAGAAAGGGGCTTCCCTTCCTCCACTATCAACTCTGCTGTTAAACGCATCTCCCCCATTTCACGTACATCTGCTCTCACTCCATCCTCCCACCACCCCACTAGGAATAGGGTTCCCCTGGTCCTCACCCACCACCCCACCAGCCTCCGGGTCCAACATATTATTCTCCGTAACTTCCGCCACCTCCAACGGGATCCCACCACTAAGCACATCTTTCCCTCCCCTCCCCGCTTTCCGCAGGGATCGCTCCCTACGCAACTCCCTTGTACATTCGCCCCCCCCATCCCTCCTCACTGATCTCCCTCCTGGCACTTATCCGTGTAAGCGGAACAAGTGCTACACATGCCCTTACACTTCCTCCCTTACCACCATTCAGGGCCCCAAACAGTCCTTCCAGGTGAGGCAACACTTCACCTGTGAGTCGGCTGGAGTGATATACTGTGTCCGGTGCTCCCGATGTGGCCTTTTATATATTGGCGAGACCCGATGCAGACTGGGAGACCGCTTTGCTGAACATCTACGCTCTGTCCGCCAGAGAAAGCAGGATCTCCCAGTGGCCACACATTTTAATTCCACATCCCATTCCCATTCTGACATGTCTATCCACGGCCTCCTCTACTGTAAAGATGAAGCCACACTCAGGTTGGAGGAACAACACCTTATATTCCGTCTGGGTAGCCTCCAACCTGATGGCATGAACATCGACTTCTTTAACTTCCGCTAATGCCCCACCTCCCCCTCGTCTGTTACTTATTTTTATACACACATTCTTTCTCTCACTCTCCTTTTTCTCCCTCTGTCCCTCTGAATATACCCCTTGCCCATCCTCTGGGTCCCCCTCCACTTGACTTTCTTCCCGGACCTCCTGTCCCATGATCCTCTCTTATCCCTTTTGCCTATCACCTGTCCAGCTCTTGGCTCCATCCCTCCCCCTCCTGTCTTCTCCTATCATTTTGGATCTCCCCCTCCCCCTCCAACTTTCAAATCCCTTACTCACTCTTCCTTCAGTTAGTCCTGACGAAGGGTCTCGGCCTGAAACGTCGACTGCACCTCTTCCTAGAGATGCTGCCTGGCCTGCTGCGTTCACCAGCAACTTTTTGTGTGTTGCTTGAATTTCCAGCATCTGCAGAATTCCTGTTGTTAGCTTTGGGTTTTTGACTGTTCTCAGGAATTGAACCTTCACATAACTCATGGAAGTCTTATACTGAAAAGAGTTCTCCTGTTCAGAAGGAAGATGACTGGGGACAGTTTCTGTGGTTTGGCATATTATGTGGTCCAGCACCAGTCAGGACCTATTTGTCTCCTGTTAGAAAGATGCAATGTGTAACATGCAAGTTTCGGGGAATAATCAATAATTGTCTGGCAGGAAAAAATCTGTTGCTGTCATGGGGCCTAGGTTTGAAAATCAGTAATTGTTACTATTAATGAATGAAAGTCAGTGATTAACGTTATTTTGTTTGTGATTAATAAAATGCCTTTTTATTTTTAAGGATTAACCTATAGGTTAATTATAGGAAAAAAAATTATTCTTAATTCTCTCCGGTCAAAGCCTTCTTTCTAACTGCTTTACCTATTTTGCTTTCTGTTTAAGATTACTGATCTTACTATAGTTAACAACCTTGCAATGAGAACATCAAACCAGGAAAAAGACTTGAAAATTTTCTTTCTTTTACTAATACGGTTAACAAATAGCATTATCATATACTTAAGAAAAGACACAAAGTCAGTTGTTGCTTTTTCTTTTTAATCATTGTTATTGCTGGCATAAATAGTGCCATCCCAGAATACAAACTGCAAGAAAGCCAGTTACTATTATATAACATACCTTCTATCTGCTCTCTGAAGTTACAGTAAATGACATGTAGTTAACATGAAACCTATCATGGCAACATTTCTGCATGGGATTCATAATGAGGCATCTTTTTTGTAGCCTACCTTAATACAGTGACTTATGACACAATCATTTATTTAGGTCAGCCCAGAAGTTTTATAAAAGCGCATATCTATTTAAATAACTACGATATGGAATGCAAAACCTGACTTTCCTAAAATAAGCTATGTTACGTTGCAAGGATTTAAAATGCTTATATATGAAATTTTGTTCCAATTGAACTTAGACAAATAGCATAATGCTTTACAATGTGCCAGCTGTAAGATTGGGGTTTGATTCCCACTGCTATCTGTAAGGAGTTTGTATACACAAAATAATCTGCAGATGCTGGGATCAAAGCAACATTCACAATACGCTGGAGGAACTCAGCAGGTCGGGCAGCATCAGTGGAAACGATGAGTCGACGTTTCGGGCCGGAACCCTTCATCAGGACACTTCGTCGAAGGGTTCGAGCCGGAAACATCGACTCATCGTTTCCACTGATGCTGCCCGACCTGCTGAGTTCCTCCAGCATATTGTGAAAGGAGTTTGTATGTTCTCCCCATAACCACATGGGTTCTCTCCTGGTGCTTCCAAAGACATATGGTTAGGGTTAGTGAGTTGTGGGCATTGGTGCCAGAAGAATGGCAACACTTGCAGGCTGTCCAGTGCAATCCTTACTGATTTGACTTGATGCAAACGACGCATTTCACTACATGTAACGAATAAAGCTAATCATTATCTTTTCATTCTAACTAAATCTACTTGTACAACATATTTCCTATATCTGAGATTGCCAGTTTCGTCTTGTATAAAGGGACAAAAGTTGTTCATTTAAATTTGTGAAAATAATGCATTGTTGTAACTTTGATTATATGAAAGCTTTGTTGATAGCTTCTGCTGATTCAACTATAGCCTAATGGTACTCCTTGAATAGCAAATCTATATGTACGACCTTGTATATTAATTTGATGTTTTTTTTTCCTTTTTATGGGATCTGGGTGTCATTGGCAAAGCCAGGATTTATTATGTGCCTTTTGTTGCTTGAAAGAAAGTGAGCCACTTAAATTAGTGCACTCCTTTTGGAAATGGTAGTGCCTTAGTTCTGTTAGGTAGACTCTTGAAGTTTAAGGAAAATCATTATGAAGAAACAGCAATATATTTCCAAGTCAGAATGGTGTAAATACTTAACCACAAGTAGGGTAGAACCATATAAGAATACCTTCTTTAATGTCATTGATAGTAAACTAGATGCACTTTTAGAGCAATCTGGTAGTTTTATCCCATTACTAAAGCTAGCTTCTTTATTCTAGATTAATTATTTTAACCACTGTGATTTTGGTTGTATGACTCTCATGGATCTGAATCATTTGTCCAGAGTTATGGATTTATCAGAAAGTTAACCACTATGCCACCAATCACAATGATGCTCCTGGAGCAAAGAATAGAGAAATTTATTTCCAAAATTGTGTCACTAGAATAAGAAACTAATTTAGCAGCAACATCTGCAGAGTAAACACTTCTTCCATTTGTACCTTCGGGCACTTTTCTTAGAAACTCGCTGAAACTGTTTTGATGACTGTAGAATTTCATCTCCCAAATACTCACACTGCTGGAGTTCTGCATGCCTTTGAGCCAGTAGTTTCATTGATTTTTCTGAAGCAGTTTCTATTAAATCATTTACCTGATTGAAAAAGTTTTAAAGTTAGTTATTGTGAAAGATATTCTTTGATAAGAGAGATAATTACCACTCTGGATTTAAGATACATGAATGTATAAAATCTGATCTAATATCAGTTTGCATAATTGTATGGCTTTATGCAAAATAAAAATAATGCATTTGGAAAAATTGAATGCTTACCTGTGCTTGAAGCTTTCCTATTGTTAAAAAGGAATGTCGTCTGTTTTGAACCATATCTTTTTTCTTTTTCTTGAATATTTTTAAATATGGCCTTTTGTTTGTGTTGACTACCTAAAATGAAATGAGTATGAATTTATCATTAGGAGATGAAAAAATGTTTGTAAACCTCATGTTCTATGTTAATAGAAATTATTCAAACCTTTTGCTGATCAGCAGAGAGGCTTGTAACAGACACTCGACGGGACGTGCGACGTGATCTTACAATTAGATTGTTGCCAATAATACTTGCTGTTTCGGCCTCCACAACATCCACATCAACCTGGATTCTTGCTGCAAAGAAAGTTACCTCAGATTCATACATCTCTAGTAAATTTCCGTGGTCCATTGATCAATGCAAATTATTTTTCAATTTGTCGAAGGAAGTTAGGTTAAAGATTTCAGAAACTTGCTCAAGAGGGCCTCGAAGGCAGAAAAAAGGGGTTGAGAGGGAAATGGCGGAGCAGACTTGATGGACTGAATGGCCTAGTTCTGCTCCTATGTCTTATGGTCTTAAGATACGTGGAGGCCATCTGTATAGTAGCTTTTCACCTAATAAATTTAATGAGAACTATTAACTTAAAAACTAGATCATAATCAAATTTTGGGAGTTTGTAAGAAGTATGCAACTCCTATACAACTATTTTATTCAGTATTTTGGGGGTGATGTCACGGGTGCAAGTTAGATTTGCAAGGTAAGTTGTAAGTTTTAGATCTGTGCAATAGAATACAGAACATACAACTTGTGAAAAATAAATTCATTGCATAATAAACATTGGAAATTCAGAACTCTCCCCCCCCCCCCCAAGAGTTTGAAGTGCATATTAATAATGTCTTTCATGACTTATTTCATGGAGCAAAACATTCAAATTAATTTACATGGACATTTATGACATTGATCTACATGAAGGGATGCTGGAAGCTTGCCCTAAAACTTGATTGTTATGTTAGGTTTTAAACTACCATAAGGAAGACAAAGAGACCAGAGCAGAAGGGAAAGTTTAAGAGTTCCAGAACTTGAAGTCTTGGGTGGCAATGGTGGTGTGTGTAGTTAGTTGGAAGATGGCAATAGACTAGAATTGGAAGAATACAAAAAAACATTGAGTATTCTAGGGCTGGAAGAGATCACTTTAGGGTAAGGATGAAATCTTGGAAGGATTTGAAAGAAAATAACTATGCAAATAGTGCAAATCTTTCATTGACCTGACGGAAGATTTGTAAAGGACACTTACCAGGATGTACACATGATGACTGGATCTCTGATTACCTTTGCTAAATAAATTTTTATGGTGGAGCATTGCAAGTTTTCATTGGCTAACAATATCATAGGCATGATGCAAAAGATCTTGTTGGGTTAGGATGGCAAGGAATATGAAGCAAAGGTAAATGGAGTTTAAAAGCACATAATCTAATTAAATGGCTGAAAAGAGTTGAGAGGGCTAGTCCTTTCTCCCTTAGCAATAGTAGGCAAAAAGTCTACAGGTTTGAACTAAGTGGAAATGTAGGTCATTCTAGGAAATCCTTTAACTGGAGGATGACTTGAAGGTGAGGGCATTAATGTCATGTGTTTCCTTATATTGTAAATCTGCATTTTATCTTAAATATTTTTATGCAATTCCCAATTGATTTAAAATGCTGACTTGCTCTTAGTTTAGATGTGCAATAAAAGAAATGCTTTTTATGAAAGTCATTCTGGAACCATGCAGATTGCTGAACTGATATGCATTAAACTGCAATTTTTCAATGCTTAAAATTTGCTACAGGAAAGACATTGAACGTTTAGATAACTAATGAGTATATTTCAGTAATGTGAGAAACTTCTTTCAACAGAGTTTAAATAGTGGCTTTAAAGTCACGTGTGAACTATTAGCCTACAGCAAAACAGATTTCCCAGTGTGCAAGTCTGGCATCTGGTGGCATCAATGCTGAACTGCAGATTGCAGAATACACTGATTTGAATTTTTTCAGTCGAGTTCTGAAGAGAAGAGGATTAATGATACAAGATAAAGAAGTTAATAAACTCTGTTGTCATTCTTGTGGATACAAGTTCATAATGAATACAAAAGAAGGTCCATGATATGATTTAAACAGTGTGCTAAAGTGGTACTCAAAAATCAAAGGCAATCATGAATGCAGTGCCATCAGACTTGTTGGTGGAATTTCAGAATACTTTGCCTTTTAAATGTGAATGGTACATGCACAGTGAGTCTTTAACTAAATCTTTAAAATGAACTTACTCTTATTTTGCAAAATTGTGACCCCACAAGGCAAAACAAAGCATGTCTCAGTGCCATTTTAGTGTTTCTCTCTGAACCAAAGCCACTTTGGTATTTAGCTACATAATACCACAGCTCCAAGGTACAAAACTGACTAAAGACAGCAGTTAACTGAGAATTTCAACCTTTTTACTGAAAGTCCAGCAGGTATGAACCTGCCCCAGGCTTGTATTAATATATTTCTGTTGTTCAAGTGTGTAAACAAATTAGTTCCTCTTTTTAATCGTTGGTTTTTCTGTAAACCTGAATACAAACCTGATTTTTGTAGTTTAGCTTTGAATGTTGCAAATATTTTATTTTCATCAATATTTGCCAGTTGTTTGGCCCATGTTGTGGAAGGTTTGTTGTCTATGGATCTGAATAAGAATGAATCAGTATTCTGGAGGTGATTTGGTGTTTTATTCTCCAGGAATTTCTGCGGAGAGTCAGCATTCTTGCTAGTTCTCAGAAAACGATAACATTTTACTGGAAGTCGTGGGATGTTCCTGGTTCCCGAAATATCATTTCTGCAATTTCTTTCAAGTTTCTTGTCAAGATTCTTTAACCGTTTGTGTTGGTAGTGATGTGTCACAAACCTTCTTAATGTTTTTCTCACTTTACTAATGAGACCTTTTTTCTTGCCTTCACTGTATTCTGAGCCATCCTCTGTGTATAATTCATCTTCTCGAATCAAAGTTGGAGCCTTGACTAGACTGGTAGATGTGTCTCTATGCCACCTGCACAAGATAGTGATAATAAATAGGAGTCACCTCCCAACATTTCTAAATATTGTCGCTTTCATTATTTTCAATGAGGTATTTCTATTAATTTAAGTTAATTATCATTGTTTGCACTTAACCAGCTAATTATTGAACTTTCACTTTCAATGCACAGTTTACCTACTATTTCTATGATACTTTAGGATTTTTATCTCACTCAAGAAAATCTGCAGAGGTGTTTATATTTTAATTGCCTTTTTAAAAATAATAGATAGTGAGAATCTAAGCAGCAAATTGGTGAGTGAAGTAAATAATTTGGAAATGCTTGGCTCTCCGGAGGCCCACATTTAAATCTCAGTTATGATTGTTATTTAAAATTGTTAGTAATGCTTATTCAAATTTTAATAATTACATTGAGTAGAATATTTTATCATTACTGTATTCAATGAGACGCTCTGGCACCCTACATCTTTATAATCGTCCTTGATTACGCTCTACGTCATGCTACTAAGGATCATGGCAAGCTTGGTTTTACTATAAAGCCAGGATGAACCAAAAGGGTCAGACTAGTTATGCTCACAGATCTCGATTTTGCAGATGACATAGTTCTGCTCTCTGACCAGATGGAGGAAGCACAGCAGCTACTGACAAAAGTGGAAATTGAGTGCAATAAAGTTGGACTTCACCTAAACGCTAGAAAGACAGAGTACATGGCGTTTAACTGCAACAAAGGTACTCTCAAGACCGTAAAGAATGATACCATTAAGAAAGTCATTGACTACAAGTACCCCGGGTCAAGAATGATGAGTTCTGAGAAGGAGATAAAGATATGGAAGGCACTGGCGTAGAGGGCTATGAACGACATGAAGGAAATCTGGAAGTCAAACCTGACCAGAGGTCTTAAAAAGAGGATCTTCATAGCTGTCATAGAGTCCATTCTCACGTACGGATGCGAGACGTGGACACTCACCAAGGCTATGCGAAAGTCTCTAGGTGGTTGCTATACACAAATACTCCGGATGGCTCTTGACGTGAGTTGGCAACAGCACATGACAAACGTCGAGCTCTGTGACGACCTACCGATGCTCACTACTAAAATCGAGGCAAGAAGACTGCAACTAGCAGGGCACTATTAACACCGCCCCGAGCTACCTGCCAGCCTATTCGTCGTATGGGAGCCCAAGCATGGGAGGATGAGTCCTGGGCGCCCTCCCAAGACTATGGTCAACACGCTCCTAGAAGATAGCGGCGCAGCTAATGTAGATGAGCTGAACACACTGATGAGGGGGAGGGAGGTGGAGAGTCCGTCATCGTGCCTGACACTGATCCCCTAGGCCTGAGTCGACGCAGTAGTAGTAGTAGTAGTAGTAGTAGCAGCTGTACTCAAGGGGAAAATTGTTAGTCTGCTCATGATCAGTAGGGTTACGTCTTGGACTCTGTCTGACCATGGTATAAAAGGTGTGACGGAATGGAGAATTTAACAAGGAAGATTTAGTAATAAATAGCTTGAACAAATTATAAGTGGATTGGAAACTCTGCTTTCCTATACAGTTGGAAGTAATGATCGGCCAAATACAGTTCTCTTTTAAAACTAAACAGAATACCAGTCAACCCATAAATTCAGTTTAAAACTCAGATGATTAGTTATATTTGTATTGGTGTATTTTAATGAACGGTTATTAATAATGATTCATTACATAATATTTCTAATTGGGGCTTGAGGAAGTTGGTTCTCAGATTTCATGAAACCGTATGAAATATGAGTGCAAAATTTTAAGGTAATATTTTTTGGAGGGAATTTTATCTAAAACATTGCCTTCCAGGCATTTTATTTCTTCCTCAATTTTAAAGTTTCATGAAGATTTTGTATAGAAAACTAGGCCTTTTCTTAAACAAACCAATCAAAACTCATTAATTTAGGAAGTGTCATTCTTTTTGGTTTAAAGATGTAAAATATTGATAATTTCCTTTTAAATGTAGACGTACTGTAGGTTTGTAGATTAATTGAAACAATCAGGGACAAAATTAACAACCCTTGGTTGTGAATGGATTTGTTAAATGCAAATCATGTAACTAATTTGAAGCAAATTTATAATGAGGTAACAGAAATGGTTGATGAAGGAAAAACAGTTTATATTCATTCAAAATGTCTTTGATGAGGTGCCACCTTATTGGCTTGTCATTAATTCTAAACCCATGGAATAAAAAAGTTTGTACCATTTGTCTGGAAAATTAGAATATAGAGAGTAATAGTGAAAAGTTGCCTTTTGGATCAAAACAGTGAAGTCCTTAAAGTTGGTACCATGACCACTGATTTTCTTTTTTATACACACACACACACACACACACACACACACACACTCTTACACACATATACATGTGTGTGTGTGTACATATGTATATATGTACGAGGATCAATTTCCAAATCTGTGGATGATACATAACTTGGAGATATAGTGAATTGTGAGGAGGACGGTTATCAGTTTCAAGGTTTATAGATGGGTTGCTGGAAAAGCAGATATGAACAAATAAAGTTTAATGCTGGAAAGTTCTTATGATGCAGCCATAAAGTTATAGAGCACAGAATCAAGCCCTTTGGCCCAATTCATCAATGCAACAGTTCTGCCTACCTATGCTGCTTCCATTAGTCTGCATTCAGCCCATATCCCTTTTCTCCTTCCCCATGCAGGTACCTGACTAAATTCCTTTTAAACATTCACATCCTTTTGGCAGCTCATTCCATACATCCACCAGTCTCTGAAAAAATTGACATTCATCTCTCCTTTCAATTTCCAGTTTTAGATTTCCCCAAACTTGGAAAAAGACTCTGGCCATCTTTCCTATTTTTGACACTTGCAATTTTATAAACCTCTGAGGTCACCCACAGCCTCTTACATTCTATTAAGAATAAGTCCAATTTATCCTAGTTCTCTATGAATAGAGCCCTCCGGTTTAAGCTATTCTGCATTATTTCTAATGTTACCACATTGTTCCTTGAAGGTGGCAACCAGAACTATAGACAATACTTTGAGACCTGATCAATATTTTGCGCTGCTTCAACACAACATCTCAACTCTAGTAATCATAAATATGCAATTGCCAAAGCTCTTATGATTTATAAGTGTGATGATTGGGAAGTGGAGTGTGAAGAGGCAACATAGACAGTTCTAAAAAGTGTACATGACAGACAGAACTGGAGGGGAAGGCTGTATTTGTGCATTGTTTGTTGAAAGTGGTTATAAAGCCACATGGGATCCTTAGCAGCATGGAGGACAATAGCAAGGAAATCATGATGAATATTTATAAAAAAAACTGGTTCTGCTACATCTGGAATATTCCCTTTAGTTGCAGGAACTACACTATAAGAAGATATAAAGACATTGACATATGTGTGAAAGGGGGTTGAAACTAATTTTAAACAGTTCCAAATAGTTATTTGTGCAAACTTGAGAAGCTGGAGTTGGTTTGGAAACAGGAGGTCGCAAGGATTTATTTAAAATCATTATATAGATCAACAGAAAGATACTATTTGTATCAGTGTCATTGCCAACAGTAAGATTAAGGTGATTGATAAAACAACCAATAAAGATGAGGAAAATTATTTTATACAACAATATTAATTTCTGGAATGCACTTTGAGCATGGTATCCTGAATGTCTCCCTTTAAGTTCCCACGAACTGTTGGGCACAGTGGTATTTTAAAGAGAATTGGATGAATCCAGGCTATTTCTGGGTTACAGATAGGTTCAGTTTTTACACACATCCATGTCAATTTTGTCCAAAAGTAAGAAAATACACAAAAAGCACTTGATACAGAAACCATATCTCCAATGAATGCTGTTGATGAGAGCCGATTAACATTGATTTATTGTCTTCCCCTGACTAGATACAATGCTACAGAATCAAGCTGTCCTACGCTCAATGGCTGGTTTTGATGTATCAGTTTTTGTCACATCGTTCAATAGGAATTGTTGCACAAGTATAAATAGAAGTGACTGCTAGTCAATTTCCAAAGCAACGCTCTTAAGTGGCCTCCCACAGTGAAACTGGCAGCTTGTTCTTAAAAGTCAATGGTGTGTGATTATTTCAGGGAAATTGCATGTAAACAGGACTTTATCCTAGATCAGCTCTTATTTGAATTTATTAATATTTATGGCAGCTCATTAGTATGTACGGATGTCCATTACTCATGTGTTTGTAATCCAGGTGGGGGGATACAGTGTGGGTATAGGGACTTTGTCTAAAAGGAAAACATTTGGAAGATATGGGGAGAATGTAGTGGAATAGGAAGAGTTGGATTGTTTTGTATTACAACAAGTAGAGATCAAGTACTCCCCATCGTTGCTGTGACCACACAATTCTGAATATATTAGCAGAATTATAGCATACATTTCTAAATATTATGTTTCAAACTGGCAATTACAAAGATTGATTCTGCTAAAAGATTAAACAATAGCTACTTTCTCATATGTTATGGACAGAAGTTCAGTTATAACTTACTAAATATATCAAGATTGTGGCTGATCTTAGCAGCAGTAAGGGACTGATTTCAAAAATTATAGAACTGAATTCAGATTTATGCAGCAGCATTTCCAATACGGTGGATTATTTTAGTGCATTGTGATATTTTATTAAAAAAGGAAGTTATAAGATAAATCATTTAGTTCTAAAAACTAAAAAAGTAAGACAGGATATAGTTCACAATAATATGAAAATATGATAAATATTCACAAAAATACACAAGTGCATTGTATATAAAGTTACAATGAAGTTTGATGCTAATTAAGGTTAAGCTGAAGTAGCAAAGTAGATAATGGTACAGGTGCATATTAAAACTAAAATATTTCTGATCAGTTTTACCAGCACAGCAGTAATAGGACTTTTCAAAACTTAACCATTATTATTGGCTGGATACTTACCTTATAATTCCATTATCTCTGTGTTGAAGTGCTTCTGTTTTTCCTTTAGCTAGATCTTCACTGTAGTCTAGATTTTGATCATAAACTTGTTGAGAAGGAAAGCAACTTATGTGATTTTTATGCATAGTTGTCATGCAGCTAATGGAGTTCAGCCATAAACTGAAGCAAAGCTTTTTGCGTTTGATGATAAACCCTTTGAGAAATGGATAAATACTTAAGTCGTTACTGTGTTCTTGCGTAAGTTTCTCAGCAGTCATTTATGGAATGTCAGATTTATTCGCTGGCATTTGTGAAGTGCATCATTAGCATGACTGCTGGATGGCAGTAAGACTAGGCAGATGAGAAGTCAGACACAACTTTGTGAAATTCCGTAAGGTACTGCAAGTAAAACAATTGATACAGAAGGCAGACCGACTGTTAAAGATATTTCACCTTCTCGGGAACAGAAAATGGCCAAAACAATGCAGTAGAATTTGTGATGATGGTTCACCAAAATATTTCATTTTATATATTCAAATACATAGTATGTAGATTTGCGTAACTTGGTTTACACTGTTGACTAACTTCTATCAGTTAGAAATTCAATAAGTGAAAAGCTGCAATTTGAGTTAATGATGTGATCTTACTGTCAAAACAACTCACATTAACTCTTTATTTAGACTCTTTAAAATTAGCTGCTATTGAAGTATTAACATGATAATATTTGAGTAATAGATTCTTGCCAAATGCAATTTAAAATAAAAATTAAGAATAGGTGCCTTATCATCAAACTGCTTTCTAGTATCCATAATCTTTATACCAGTTCCTCTCATATCATATATGCCACCAAATTCTTAAAATGGCATCATTTTTGATGATCTAAGACCGTAGAAGCTACAGATTGATTAATCAAATACTCCTGAAACTTCTGCACAATGAAAACAGTAAGTTTTAGAAAAACTCAACAGTTCAGGCAGCATCTGTGGAAAGAGAAACAGAGTTATTGTTCCAATGGGACAATCGTCCATATTAAAGCATTAATTCAGTTGCTTTTTTCCACGGAGGTTTTCTGACTTGCTGAATGCAGGATTTAGATTTTTATTTGACCTCTCATTGAGGGCTGTTCTTAATATGCTATAAATTAATGCATTTCATTCTAAAAGAATATTAAAAATTGCGGGGAGCAGTGCAACAAATAGTTTTTAGCTTAGTTCAACCAAGATAAAGTCAATTATGTTCACATGCTCAGTGCAGCCTTCATTAGTCATTGGAGACACAAGAGACTGCATGGGCAACAACAAACAAAATGCTGGAGGAACTCAGCTTGTCTGGCAATATCTGCAGGGAACCGGAGAGTCAATATTTGAAGTCAAATCACTTCATCTATACTGTTATACTTAGTCTACTAGCAAGGGGAAGTGTCTATCTGCCCTTTGGATTTCAACAGTCATGTCAAGTCCCCTGTATAATCAAAGGGCCAGAATGCAATTCTGTGGAGTCTGGTAGTTATGTCAATTTTTCATCATTCTGAATTTTCATCCACTTGCTACTGTGCTTGGCCTTTGACTCAAAGGAAAAAACTTGTTCCGACAAGGACAAAGCAACAAAGTCCTTTAGAGATTTGACATGTACTGCAATTTTACAAGCAGAAGCTGGTTGTGAACCTGAGGTAGATACCTTAATTGCAATCTTCCATTCTGCAATATAATTGCAACTGGTGGATGTTTTCAAAAAGAGAGAGACCATCATATAACATTTATTGCTGGTGTTTGAACCCCATTAATTTGTGACACCATCGTAAGTACAGTAAAATTCCAATAATCTGGCAATTGGACTTTGGTAATTGTAGATTGGCAGATTTTCCTGGCTATTACACCAAAACCTTTTAAAAATGTCACGTACTATTATAATACATTTTCCATAAGCCCAGTAAGTTTAAGGAAGTATGAGAAATGAGACACCAACGTGATTCAAGAGAGCATGGGGGATGGAGCTGCCTGAATATAAAATAGCGTAGGAAATGGGGAAGGTGTGAGCTTCAGGGGTCCAGTGATCCAGCTGCCAAACTGCAAGGATTTTGGAACAGTCAGGGAGTTGATTAGTTTTACTGTATCTAGTTGTCCAACAGCACTCTAGCATTTAAAAACAAAAACTACATTTTCAGCACCATTGCAAATTCTGAGACAGCTGAATATTTAAGGGCAATTAATTTACATTTTGCACACTATAGGGTAGTGGCATAAAATATTGTTTCTGGTTATTTTTGCTTAAAATATGATATATCCCTATTTTCCTTCAAATTATGCCTTGTGATAACCCTATTTCAACATGCAAATAACCGCTGTTCAATATTAACCTGATAATATAGCCATCCCTCCTCAGATTGTTATTGACCTTAAGTGCGATTTTAGTGACTAAGAAAAGCCTATCAAATAGATCTTACTCTTGATATAACCACTGATTATCAAGGGGATTCAGTGATTGGTAGAACTAGGCCAATGATATTTTAACCATTTTTCTGGACTGCTCTTTCTTCAAATATAGGGAGGGAGGGAACGTCGACTCAGACCATGAGAGGCCTGCGTTGGGCATTTTCATGCCTTACAAGGTGCAGATTGGAAGACTGTGTGGAGCGCCACTCCTCACACAGACACTAGAGCAATGTATGGTTAAGTGCCTCGCTCAAGGACACAGACACGCTGCCACAGCTGAGGCTCGAACTAGCGACCTTCAGATCACTAGACGAACGCCTTAATCACTTGGCCACGTGCCCAACACAAATATAACTTCAAATATAACTTCCAACCAAAGCTAGGGATTCATGGAATTCTGTCATGTAGACTATGTTGGTTATAGTATTAAAATACTTAAAACTCCTTGTGCAATCTGTAAACCCAGAAAGCAACCAAGTACATACAGTACAAAATCTATGCTGAATGAATCTCGATATATTATTATCAATGTTTTTCTGGGATTGGGGCTATGTTCTTTCTAGATGTCAGTTCTGTTTGAAGTCCCTTCCATTCCATGCATTGTTCTTTCTAAATCGAAATAAAATGTGCTTTTAGGCATTTATTTATGTTTAACTAGAATCAAGTCACCACTCTAAATAGAATTCTGCTATACAGCTCTGGGAAGTCTTAGCTTGCAAAGAAATCCAAGATTACATTCATCTGATTATATTCTGTTACAAATAAAATATAATATAATTTTGATTTCTATTTTTTCTATTTTCTTCTTTAGTAATAACTCTATCTCCTTTTCCCACCTTTGATATTAAGATATAAATTCTATGGTTGCCTGGAGACATCCTCAAAGGTAGCTATAATTTTAGACAGTGCATAGTACCTTTTTAGAAATTATAATTAAACATAAGTTATAGTGCCTCTGTCAACATATGTTTTTTAAAGAAGTTGGAATTTCACCAAAGGTTTGATCTTGGAGATTGATTAGTTTGCCTAATGTATCATTCTAATATATAGTGTATCATCTCAAACTCTTCTTCACCCTGAACTTACACCCTGCTAAATGCTCAAGGTAATAATTAATAAATATTTATGTTTTTTTCTATCTTGACACATTTGATTACATCCTCAAATATCTTTTAAATGTCCTTTGTCCATCTGATTTTAACACTTCCCTTTATGTAACTGTGGAGTATTATATTTTACAAGTGATCATTTAGTTTCATAATTACACTTTGCTTCCCAACTGTTGTGTCATTTCCCTCCATATTCTTCCTTGACACCCTGTTCCAGGTGGTCATTTATTTTGTGTCTCCTTCATTTCTTATGTATTGATTTTTGGGTCTTTATTCATCTTTGATATCTAATTTCTGTCCAATCTGATCTCAATACCACTTTCAATGTCTTAAATTTTAACTTGCTCTTTCATACAATTTTTTGCCAATGATTTTCACTTTATTTTTGTAGTCTACATTTTAGCCATTTTCTCTCTTATTAATCTAGTCTTTTCTGTACTTACAGCCTCTTCAGTTATTTCCAGAAAATACTGAATTTATTCTCCTTACTTTTGTTCCCCTAGTTTTACTTACCATGACTATACTAGTTCATTTTCTGATAATAAATATAATTGTGGATCCTCCTTGCTTAGGTGTCATATATTGTTGTTCGAAACAAATAATTTCACCCCTTACCTGACTCTTATGTGCATTATCTTTAGGGATTATCAAATATTTTTATAATTGTGCTTTGGTGTTTTTTTTTACCTCCAAGAGGACCACAACCTTGTCATGGTTTGGAGGCTTACATGCCTCAGTGACCTGGAGAGCTATGCTGGCTGGAGCCAGTTGGCTCTTGGTAGGGTCACCCATGCCAAACAGATCAAAGAGTAGAGGAAAGACTAAGAGTGGTCCACCAATCCTCTAGGTTTGCAGGTTCAGCTCAGGGCTAACAACCTTGACTGGCCAAAAAAAATGTTATGGAAACAGCAATGAAGAATCCTATATCCATGTGCAACAGTATGGACAGGCAGAAATGGAGAGCCTCTACTGCTGCTAGCGGCGTGATGAGCAGTAAGTAAGTTTGGTGTTTTACTATGAAGGTAGCCTTACTCTAAATGGATTTGATTCTTGATTATTTTTCTAACTTTTGATGGGTATCCAGTCTTTTTATACTGCTGCTCTACCACTAATATGTACATTTACTTCAACCCCATTTTCTCTATGATTTATTTCCGTATAATTCAGCCAAAAACATCCAAGGTTTGCTATTGGTCTCAGCATGATAGAGGAAGGGATAAGAAAGATTAGGGACAACTCCAGATTCTTCAAGTAACTTTGTTTATAGATGGTTGTTAGCCAAGGATAAAATCAAATGGACTGTGACGGCTCTCAGTCAGTTGATCAACAAATGTTCCGCAGTCAATCCAGGAGAATGGTCGAGTATTGATCAAGCTTTGGAAATGTGTACCAGCTTGGGGTAAGTTTATTGTGCAGCGTGTGGAGGAATTAGCTAAATGGGAAATGGTATGAGAGATGGTTGAGGAAGTGTTGAAAGGTGAGGTGACTACAGGAAGAGTAGTATTTAGTTATGCTGCAGTTTGATTTATTTTCAATAGAAATTTGTTATTACCCGAGATTCATTTTTTCAACAGCAGATGGCAGTAAAGACTGGCAGTATCTTAAAATATTGTCACAGTAATATATTACACATCATAAGTTATCAACAATTACAATTCCTGAAAAGATTATACTAGTTATAATTTCTGGCTTGCACTTTATCTAATAATTGTGTAAGTGGGATTACCAAGTGTTTGGTATTACTGTAATGCCACTTCTTGTTAGGCATCATGTTGACTGAATTTCTTATTTGATGGGAATTGTTGTAAATGTTTCTGTTGTGGGTTTTATTAACATATAGTTCAAAGAATTATTATATCATGTTAAATGAAAAGATTTTTGAAAGTTTGCTCAGGGAGAAGGGAAAGAAGAGAACTGCAAGATACGATCTCCTCAGTAACTTTTAATTCCTTGGCCCTGACTGTCTCATTTTCACCATGGATATGCAGACCCTATACACCTCTATTCCCCATCAAGAAAGCTTTAAAGCTCTCTGCTTCTTTCTCAATGAAAGAACCAACCAATTCCCCTCCTCCACCATCATCCTCCGTCTGGCAGAACAGGTCCTCAATCTCAACAATTTTTCCTTCAGCTCCTCGCACTTTCTCCAGACTCGAGGGGTAGCCATGGGCCCCAGCAGTGCCTGCCTCTTCATTGGTTACACACAATAGTACATGCTCAAAGCCTTTCCCAGTGATACTCCCCAACTTTTCCTCTGTTTCCTTGCTGACTGCATCAGTGCTGCTTCACGCACCCATGCTGAGCTCATCAAATTTATCAACTTTGCCTCTAACTTTCACCTTGCTCTTAAATTCACTTGGTCTATTTTTGACACCTCCATCTCTCGATTTCTCTTTCTCCAGCTCTGGAGACAAACTGTTGACCAACATCTTTTCTAAACCTACTGATTCCAATGGGAGTCTTGACAATATCTCTTCCCACCCTCTCTCCTTTAAAATGATATTCTCATTTCTCAGTTTTTTTTGTGTCCGCTGCATCCATTCCCACTATGTGGATTTCCATTCTTCGAAGAATGGGGTTTCCTTCCTCTGCCACTGCTACTACCCTCACCCGCGTCTCCTCCATTTCCTGAACAACAGCGCTCAACCCCCCCTTCCTGCTGCACTAACAGTGATAGTTCCTCTTGTCCTTACCTACCATCCAACACATCATCCTCCACAAATTAAAATTAACAGAGCACCCACCTGCCAATGGTCCACAAAAAAGAAAACACCAAAAACCTGAAGGAATCTCAAACAAGAGAATATCTGCAGATGCTGGAAATCCAAGCAACACACACAAAATTCTGGAGGAACTCAGCAGGTCAGGCAGCATCTATGAAAAGAGAAAAGTCGACGTTTTGGGCTAAGACCCTTCAGCGGAACTGGAGAAAAAAACCTGAGGACTCGGAGTTAAAAGGTGGGGGGGCGGTGGAAGGGAGAAACACAAAGTGATAGGTGAAACTGGGGGGTGAGAGGTGGAGTAAAGAGCTGGGAGGTTGATTGGTGAAAGAGATACAGGGTTGGAGAAGGGGGAATCTAGTAGGAGAGGATGGAAGTCCATGGAAGAAAGAAAAGGGGGAGGAGCACCAGGGGGAGGGAATGGGCAGACAAGGATAAGGTGAAAGAGGGAAAAGGGGATGGGGAATGGTGGAGGGGGTGGGGGCAATTACCGGAAGTTTGAGAAATCGATGTTCATGCCATCAGGTTGGAGGTTACCCAGGCAGTTCCTCCAACCTAAATGTGGCCTCATCACAGCAGTAGAGGAGGCCATGGATAGATATGTTGGAATGGGAATGGGAGGTGGAATTAAAATGAGTGGCTACTGGGAGATCCTGTTTTTTTTCTGGCAGGCAGAGCATAGGTGCTTGGCGAAGCGATCTTCCAATCTGCATCGGGTCTCATCAATATACAGAAGGCCACACTGGGAGCACCGAGCACAGTATATGACCCCAACGGACTCACAGGTGAAGTGTCGCTTCAACTGGAAGGACTGTTTGGGGCCCTGAATGATAGTGAGGGAGGAGGTGTAGGGGAAGGTGTAGCACTTGTTTGGCTTGCAAGGATAAGTGCCAGGAGGGTGATCAGTGGTGAGGGACGAATGGACAGGGGAGTTGCATAGGGAGAGATCCCTGCGGAAAGCAGAAACTGGGGAGGGAGGGAAAGATGTGCTTGGTGTTGAGATCCATTTGGAAACGGCAGAAGTTTCGGAGAATTATGTGCTGGTTAGTGAGGCTGGTGGGGTGGTAGGTGAGGACAAGATGAAATCTGTCTCTGGTAGGGTGGCAGGAGGATGGGGTGAGAGCAGACGTGTGAAATGGAAGAGCTGTGGTTGAGGACAACATTGGTAGAGGAAGGGAAGCCCCTTTCTTTGAAAAAGGAGGACATCTCCTTTGTTCAGGATTGAAAAGCCTCATCCTGAGAGCAGATGCGGCGGAGACGGAGGAATTGAGAGAAGGGGATGGTGTTTTTACAAGTAACAGAGTGGCAAGAGGTATAGTCCAGGTAGCTGTGAGAGTCCATGGGTTTATAAAAGTCATCAGTAGATAAGCTGTCTCCAGTGATAGAGACGGAGAGATTGGAAATGGACCAGGTAAATTTGAGGGTAGGGTGGAAGTTGGAGTCAAAGTTGATGAAGTAGCAGGAAGTAGCACCAATACAGTCTTCAATGTAGTGTAGGGAAAGTGTGGGATGGTCAACAGTGTAGGCTTGGAACATGGACTGTTCCATGTAGCCGACAAAAAGGCAAACATAGCTGGAACCCATGCGAGTGCTCATGGCTACACCTTTTGTTTGAACAAGTGGGAGAAGCCAAAGGTGAAATTATTAAGAGTGAGGACAAGTTCCGCTAGGTGGAGGAGAGTGGTGGTGGTGGTGGGGAACTGATTGGGTCTAGTGTCCAGAAAGAAGCAGAGAGCTTTGAGGACTTCCCTGTAGGGGATGGAGGTGTATAGGGACTGGACATCCTCGGATGATAACGTGGTTAATTGGATCAGCAAACTTGTGGATGACACCAAGACTGGGGTGTAGTGGACAGCGAATAAGACTATCATGGCTTGCAGTGGGAACTGGGCCAGCTGGAAAAATGGCAGATGGAATTTAATGCAGACAAATGCGTAGCGTTGAGACTGAAGGAAGCTAATATAAAGTACAGTCCAATAATTGTTATATCTCAGAATAAGGGAAATATCTTTTCATCTGCAAATGAGGAGAACAGCTGTACAAACTCTGTCCTTCAATAAAGAGTGACCACCGTCCTAACACCCCCGACCTGTGGCCAAAGGCTCCGATCCAGCAACTGACTGTCTCTGTTAAGAGCCAGCGATGACCCCTCCACATTCACCTCGATGCTTTAATCTTCCTCGCTGATTCAAGATGGAGTCGTTCATGACCACGCACCCCATCTCTGGTCTTTTCCATGGGTCAGCTTGTGTTCTCGGATCTTTTCACCCCCCCCCCACCCCCATCTCTGACCTCCAGTGACAGCTTTCCGGACACAACACGATGTGGATCCTCCAACAGTTTCCGTAACACAAACAAATAAAAAAGAACAAGCAGAAGATGTAGAAAGATTTGCTATCTGAAAGATGTCACCTGGGGAATCGTTCACTGGTACCATCTTGAATGGAAGACCGGCACCTAGTTCATGCTGACCCATTTGAACTGGCTACTCCCATTGACCTGTACCCTCACCATAGCCCTCCATACCCCTACCATCCATATACCTATCCAAACTTCTCTTAGATGTTGAAATTGAGCTCACATGCACCACTTACACTGGCAGCTCTTTCCACACTCTCATGACCTTCTGAATGAAGAAGTTTCCCTGGTGTTCCTCTTAAACTTCTTACCTTTCACCCTTAACCCGTGATCTCCCATTGTTGTCCCACCCAACCTCGGTGGAAAAATCCTGCTTGAATTTACACTATCCATACCCCTGATAATTATGTATAGCATGATCAAATCTCCTCTCAATCTTCTTTGTTCCAAGGAATGAAGTCCTAACCTTTTCAATCTTTCCATATAACTCAGGTCCTCTAGACCCGACAACATCCTTGTAAATTTTCTCTGTACTCCTTCAACCTTACTTACATCTTTCCTGTAGGTAGGTGAATAAAACTGCACACTATACTCCAAATTAAGCCTTACCAATGTCTTCTGGAACTTCAACATAACAACTCATCTGTTGTACTCGGTACTTTGATTTATGAAGGCCAATGTGTCAAAAGCTTTCTTTCCAACCCCATCAACCTGTGACACCGCTTTCATTGAATTATGAACCTGTATTCCCGGATCCCTTTGTTCTACCGCACTCCTCAGTGCCCTCCTGTTCATTGAGTAAGACATACCCTGGTTGGCCCTACCAAATTTCAACACCTTCCACCCGTCTGCATTAAATTCCATCTGTCATTTTTCCAGCTGATCCAATTCCCACTGCAAGCCAAGAAAGTCTTATTTGCTGTCCATTACACCCCAGTCTTTGTGTCATCCACAAAATTGCTGATCCAATCAAACACATTATCATCCAGATCGTGATATAGACAACAAATAACAACGACCCAGCACTGATCCCTCTGGCACACCACTAGTCACAGGCTTTCAGCTGGAGAAGCAATCATCTACTACCTCTCTCTGGCTTCTCCCACAAAGTCAATCTCTAATCCAATTTACTACTTCATCTTGAATGCCAAGCAATTGAACCTTCTTGACTAACCTCGAATGTGGGACATTGTAGATGCCTTGCTAAATTCCATGTAGACAACTTCAACTGCCTTACATTCATCTACTTTCCCGGTAACTTTCTCAAAAAACTCTCTAAGATTAGTTCGACATGACCTACCAACCACAAAGCCATATTGACTATCAGTCCAGGTCTGTCCAAGTACTCATATATATGGTCGCTTAGAATACCTTCCAAAAACTTACCCACTACTGATGTCAGGCTCACTGGCCTGTTATTTCCTGGTTTCTTTTAGAGCCATTCTTATACAGTGGAATAGCTTTGGCTATCCTGCTAATCTCCAGTACCTCACCTGTCTCTAAGGATGATATAAATATCTCTGCTAGGGCCCCAGAAATTTCCACACTTGCCCCCTGCAGGGTCCAAGAGACCACTTTGTCAGTCCCTGGGGATTTAATATACCTCAAGATGGCAAACTCCTTCTCCTCTGTAATCTGTATAGAGTCCATGAAGTTGATGCCATTTTGTCTTATTTCTGTAGACTCTGAGTCCACCTCCTGAGTAAATACAGATGCAAAAAATCCATTTCAGATCTCCCCCATCTCCTCTGGTGGCACCAGTATCAGTTTTTAATAAGGTGACACAAGGGACTGCAGCTTCTGGAGTAGCAAATAGTCTGCCGGAGGAACTCAGCAGTGTTGATAGCATCTATAGGGGGTGGGGAGTGTGTCAGAATTGTTGATGTTTCAGTCTGTAACCTTCTATCAGGATGCAATCAGTCTGATGTGGGTTTCTTTCCTCTTTCTCCACAGATGTTGCTCACCCCACTGAGTTCCTCCAGCAGACTGTTCGTTGCTTCACTTTTGTTGAAACATCGGGCAAAATCCTAAATAACTCACTAACTGGATCCACTAGTGCATGAGTATCAATCAGCTCCAGCGCATGGCTGAAAGGGTCACTGCTGTACTGTGCAGGGCACTGTTCTCTTTATCTGTGCAACTTGTTGGGCAAGGAGAAAATCACTTGATGGATTTGGTGTGGGTGAAAGTCAAGCTCATCGTCCGTGGATTGGAGAGTTTGACAGCATTAGGGAGATGAACTACAAAGAAAGTTAAGGGTGGCTGCTACTCAGAACTGAAGGTGTGAGAATACTCAGCAAGATGGAGTGAAGTATTTACTTAAAGGCAGAAAGTTGTTGAAGCTCACCTGTTCTTTCCAGGTTTCTTTCCACATTAAATCAGTGACCTGCGCACATCGCCCATTCTTGTTGGGAGCTGTCGACTTCTTCTCCCCTCTACAGGAGAAATTCATGGTCGCCTTCCTCTGTACCATTTGATATTTGTAATGAAGCTTCTTAAATCTAGGTTCAGAACTGGATGCAAACCCATCCCAAACACTTCTATGTATGGATTTTATGTGCTATTGAGCTCATATCCTGTGATGAAACATGATGCCTGCTGCAGACGTTGAACACCTATAACCTGGTATTTAAACGGTACAACAGAACAGAGATGAACTGATTTCCAGGTTTCACCCATGCAATTTCAGGCCAAGTCAAAAAGCCAGCTTGAGGAATATTGGGATTGTAGGTTATGTTGACATAAGTGTCTAAAAAAGCAATGGCATTTTGCCGGGTAGGACATTAATCTGAAGCCATATTTGCCTCTTGACTTTGATAACGTTAACTGTAATTGATAAGACTGACAACTTTGACCACAATTCCAAGAAAAGGACAGAGTTATTCTGCCTCCTGGTCAATATTATTACCCTAACCTTTGCCCCCATCTCATTTAATTGTGCGGGATATTGAGGACTAATATAAAAAGAATGTGACTACTAACAGCCACCTAGATTTCTGGACAACTTGCTCATGTTCACTGTTGACCAATGAAAATATCGGCTCTAATATGGTCTCTTTTGGTGTGTAATTTTCTATAATTCGGTTAAACTGCCCAAGACTAGTTTCCTGCCTTGTTGCATGAACCCGTTGATTCCTGCCTGTTCCCTTATCCTTTAATTAGTCATGATTCCATTCTGGTATACTATCCCCAACATCTTTAACCCCCATTTTATACAACAGTGCCTCACCAAATACCAATTGCAAATTCAAATTCTCGGTTTGGTTCCACTTTACCAATTTTGATTATGGCACTCCCTTAAAAGCCCACTGATCCTGTCTATTATGATTTTCTTTGGTGTCTTGTAATCATTGACCTAATAATGGATTTCAGCTCCTTCCTGAGAACTGAAGCAAGGCTAATTGGTGTTTAGTTCCCTATTTAGTCTTTCTTTCCTTTGTAAACTGTGAGATTACATTTGCTTCTTTGCAGTCTCTTGGTGCCATTCCAAGCAATTTTGATACATCATCGTTACTGAATTTATTATTCCGCAGCCGCATCTTCTGGAACCCTGGGATGCATCTGTCAAGATATTTTAATGTTTTCCTCTCTGTATTGTCTTCAGTACTTTCTCTTTAGTGATACTAATTACCTTCACATTCTCAATGTCATTGGACCTTTGGATTTTATTCTTGCTAATTTCTTAAGTCTTCAGTGAAGGCTGATGTGAAAAGTGTATTTCATGTCTCTAATATTTCTCTAATCCCCATCAACAAATACTCCTGCCTTTGAATCCAAGGGACCTGCAGTTATTCTTGCTATCTCTTCCTTTGGATCGGGACTACAGAGCGTCGTGGGAGCTGAATTCTGAAGGAAGGCAGTTTTTTTAAAAACTTCTTCGAGCGCAAGAAGGGCGAGACTGCGTAGGCACGTGACATCAACAGGACCACGCGGAGAGTTTAAAAAGGAGACTACCCTATACAGCGGGCAGCAGAGTGAGTGGGAGCAGAGGGTAGGGCTTTGGCTTCAATGGGCTTTGGCGGTAAACGGAAAGAGGCGAGAGCGAAGCGCCAACTCTTTTTTTCTCCCCCCCCACCCCTTTCGCGAATCCGCCCGGACAGACAGGAACAGCAGGGCTCTCACAGCTAATGGTATGAGCTAACCGTTTAAAAAGTTCGTCTGTTTGGTGAGGTAAGTGGGTGAGTAGTCTTATTTTTTCTGTTTCATTCCTGTAGAATTAGGTAGCATGCCTGCAGGGTTAGTGCTTTGTTCAGGGTGTCAGATGTGGGAATCCTGGGAGACCTCCAGCCTCCCTGATGGCCACATCTGCACCAGATGCACCAAGTTGCAGCTCCTCAGAGACCGTGTTAGGGATCTGGAGCTGCAGCTCAATGACCTACTGCTTATCAGGGAAAGTGAAGAGGTGATAGATAGGAGCTACAGGGAGGTAGTCATCCCTAGGCTACAGGGGTCAGAAAACTGGGTCACTGTCAAGAGAGGGAAGGGAAATGCCCGGATAGTGGAGAGCACACCTGTGACTGTGATCCTCAGCAACAAATATCTTGTTCTGGATGCTGTTGAGGGGGATGACCTGACAGGGGACGCCCATGGTGACCGGGTCTCTGGCACTGAGCCTGGCGCTGTTGTGCAGGAGAGAAGGAGGGAGAAGAAAAATGCGGTAGTCATGGGGGATTCCACAGTCAGGGGAGCAGACAGGAGATTTTGTGAGCTTGACAGAGATACCTGCATGGTGTGTTGCCTCCCAGGTGTCAGGGTATGGGATGTCTCGGATCGGGTCCTGAATATTCTAAAGGGGGAGGGTGAGCAGCCAGTTGTCTTGGTACATATTGGTACCAATGACATAGATAGGACAAAGGAGGAGGTCCTGAAGAGAGATTTCCAGGAGTTAGGAAGGAAGCTGAGAAGCAGGACTTCCAGGGTAGTAATCTCGGGATTGCTACCTATGCCATGTGCTAGTGAGGGCAAGAATAGTAGGATCAGGCAGATGAATGTGTGGCTGAGAGACTGGTGTAGGGGGCAGGGCTTCAAATTCTTGGATAATTGGGATCTCTTCTGGGGGAAATATGACCTGTTCAAAAAGGACAGGTTACACCTGAACCCGAAGGGGACCAATATCCTGGCAGGAAAGTTTAATAGAGCTGTTAGGGAGGGTTTAAACTAATTTGGCAGGGGGATGGGAACCGGAATGATAGAGCGGAGGAAGGGGAAAACAAATAAATTTAAGATAGTGAGCAGTAAAGATGTCAGGAAAGACAGGCAGTTGATGGGGCAAATTTGTAGCCATTGGGATGAGTTGCAGTGCAATGAAGTTGCAGTGAAATCAAAGCAAAAAGTATCAAATACTGGTCTTAAGGTGTTGTGCTTAAATGCACGCAGCATAAGGAATAAGGTGGATGATCTTCTTGTACAGCTACAGATTGGTAGGTGTGATATTGTGGCCATCACTGAGACCTGGCTAAAGGATGCATGTCTCTGGGAGCTGAACGTCCAAGGATACATGGTGTATCGGAAGGATAGGAAGGTAGGCAGAGGGGGAGGCATGGCTTTATTGGTAAGAAATGATATTAAATCATTAGAAAGAGGTGATATAGGATCAGAAGGTGCAGAATCTTTATGGGTTGTGCTAAGAAATAGCAGGGGTAAAAGGACCCTGATGGCAGTTATTTATAGGCCTCCAAACAGCTGCAGTGATGTGGACTACAAATTACAACTGGAAATAGAAAAGGCTTGTCAGAAGGGCAGTGTTATGATAATTGTGGGGGATTTTAACATCTCAAGAGAGAGAATTTGTAGAATGTCTGCGAGATGGCTTTTTAGAACAGATTTTTGTTGATCCCACTAGGGGATCGGCTGTACTGGATTGGGTATTGTGTAATGAACTGGAGGTGATTAGAGAGATTGAGGTGAAGGAACCCTTAGGAGACAGTGATCATAACATGATTGAGTTCACTGTGAAATTAGAAAAAGAGAAGCCGAAATCTGATGTGTCAGTATTTCAGTGGAGTAAAGGAAATTACAGTGGCATGAGAAAGGAACTGGCCAAAGTTGAATGGAAAGGGACACTGGTGGGAAAGACAGCAGAACAGCAGTGGCTGGAGTTTATGCGAGAAATGAGGAAGGTGCAAGACAGGTATATTCCAAAAAAGAAGAAGTTTTCGAGTGGAAAAAGGATGCAACCGTGGATGACGAGAGAAGTCAAAGCCAAAATTAAAGCAAAGGAGAGGGCATACAAGGAAGCAAAAATTAGTGGGAAGACAGAGGATTGGGAAGTTTTTAAAACCTTACAAAAGGAAACCAAGATGGTCATTAAGAGAGAAAAGATTAACTATGAAAGGAAGCTAGCAAATAATATCAAAGAGGATACTAAAAGCTTTTTCAAGTATATAAAGAGTAAAAGACAGGTGAGAGTAGATATAGGACCGATAGAAAATAATGCTGGAGAAATTGTAATGGGAGATAAGGAGATGGCAGAGGAACTGAACGAGTATTTTGCATCAGTCTTCACTGAGGAAGACATCAGCAGTATACCGGACACTCAAGGGTGGCAGGGAAGAGAAGTGTGCGCAGTCACAATTACGACAGAGAAAGTACTCGGGAAGCTGAATAGGCTAAAGGTAGATAAATCTCCTGGACCAGATGGAATGCACCCTTGTGTTCTGAAGGAAGTAGCTGTGGAGATTGCGGAGGCATTAGCGATGATCTTTCAAAAGTCAATAGATTCTGGCATGGTTCTGGAAAACTGGAAGATTGCAAATGTCACTCTGCTATTTAAGAAGGAGGCAAGGAAGCAAAAAGGAAATTATAGACCTGTTAGCTTGACATCGGTGGTTGGGAAGTTGTTGGAGTCGATTGTCAAGGATGAGGTTACAGAGTACCTGGAGGCATATGACAAGATAGGCAGAACTCAGCATGGATTCCTTAAAGGAAAATCCTGCCTGACAAACCTATTACAATTTTTTGAGGAAATTACCAGCAGGCTAGACAAGGGAGATGCAGTGGATATTGTATATTTGGATTTTCAGAAGGCCTTTGACAAGGTGCCACACATGAGGCTACTTAACAAGATAAGAGCCCATGGAATCATGGGAAAGTTACATACGTGGATAGAGCGTTGGCTGATTGGCAGGAAACAGAGAGTGGGAATAAAGGGATCCTATCCTGGTTGGCTGCCGGTTACCAGTGGTGTTCCACAGGGATCAGTGTTGGGGGCGCTTCTTTTTACATTGTACATCAACGATTTGGATTATGGAATAGATGGCTTTGTGGCTAAGTTTGCTGACGATACAAAGATAGGTGGAGGGGCCGGTAGTGCTGAGGAAACGGAGAGTCTGCAGAGAGACTTGGATAGATTGGAAGAATGGGCAGAGAATTGGCAAATGAAGTACAATGTTGGAAAGTGTATGGTTATGCACTTTGGCAGAAAAAATAAACAGGCAGACTATTATTTAAATGGAGAAAGAATTCAAAGTTCTGAGGTGCAACGGGACTTGAGAATCCTCGTACAGCATACCCTTAAAGTTAACCTCCAGGTTGAGTCAGTAGTGAAGAAGGCGAATGCAATGTTGGCATTCATTTCTAGAGGAATAGAGTATAGGAGCAGGGATGTGATGTTGAGGCTCTATAAGGCGCTGGTGAGACCTCACTTGGAGTACTGTGGGCAGTTTTGGTCTCCTTATTTAAGAAAGGATGTGCTGACGTTGGAGAGGGTACAGAGAAGATTCACTAGAATGATTCCGGGAATGAGAGGGTTAACATATGAGAAACATTTGTCCGCTCTTGGACTGTATTCCTTGGAGTTTAGAAGAATGAGGGGAGACCTCATAGAAGCATTTCGAATGTTAAAAGGTATGGACAGAATGGATGTGGCAAAGTTGTTTCCCATGATGGGGGAGACTAGTACGAGAGGGCATGACTTAAGGATTGAAGGGCGCCCATTCAGAACAGAAATGCGAAGAAACTTTTTTAAAGTCAGAGGGTGGTGAATCTATGTAATTTGTTGCCACGGGCAGCAGTGGAGGCCAAGTCATTGGGTGTATTTAAGGCAGAGATTGATAGGTATCTGAGTAGCCAGGGCATCAAAAGTTATGGTGAGAAGGCGGGGGAGTGGGACTAAATAGGAGAAAATGGATCAGCTCATGATAAAATGGCGGAGCAGACTCGATGGGCCGAATGGCCTACTTCTGCTCCTTTGTCTTATGGTCTTACGGTCTTTATACTAAAACTCTCATTATCTTGCTATTATATATATTCTAAATTACTCTCAAAAATCTTTATCAAATTTTTAGGCAATAGAATCAGAATGACATAGATTCATTATCCTAAATTATATGATGTGAAATTTGCTGTTTTGTGACAGCAGTGCAGTGTAAAGTAATAAAATTATTACACAAAATACAGAAATAAGTTGTGCAAATAGACGGAATAATGAGGTAGTATTCATGGACTGCTCAGAAATTGGATGGTGGAGATAAAGAAGCTGTTTCTGAATTTTTGAGTGGGGGAATTCAGGCTTCTGTATTTTCTGCCCAATGATAGTAACAGGAAGGAGCATACCCAGATGGTGAGGGTCTTTAGCGAAAGATGCTGCTGTCTTATAAAATTGTATCTTTAACCTAATATTGTTCTTAATCTCTTAGACACATTTGAAACACTTTTCTCCTAGATATTTTCATTTCTCAATGAGGTATTGACGGATTTTAATTAATTTTTAAATGCTTGATATTTTTTGCCTATTAAGAAGCTTGAAATCAATATTCCCTAAATTTAGTTAGTTCAGCCTTCACATCTGAGATTTGGATTATTTGCAACCCGGACAGTCCCCGTACTTTATTAGTTCTAAAGCACTTTGAAATGTCCCAAGGTCATTGAAGGTGCTATATACAGTGCCTATACAAAGTATTCAACCAACCCCCCCCCCCCCCCACAACTTGGAAGTTTTATTGTTTTACAACATTGAATCACAGTGGATTTAACTTGTCTTTTTTTTGACACTGATCAACAGAAAAAGACTCGTGTTAACGTGGAAACAGATCTCTACAAAGTGATCTAAATTAATTATAAATATAAAACACAAAATAATTGATTGCTTAAGTATTCACCCCCTTCGAGTCAGTATTTAGTAAAATGCACCTTTGGCAGCACTTGCAGCCTTCAGTCTGTGTGGATAGGTCTCTATCAGCTTTGCAAATCTGGACAGTGCAATTTTTCCCTTCTTTACAAAACTGCTCAAGCTCTGTCAGATTGCATAGGGATGGAGAGTGAACAGTCCTTTTCAAGTCCAGCCGCAAATTCTCAATTGGATTAAAATCTGGACTCTGACATGGTCACTCCAGGACATTGCTTTTAAGCCATTGCTATGTAGCTTTGGCTTTATGCTTGAGGTCATTGTCTTGCGAGAAACAAATCATCTCCCAAGTCTCAGTTCTCTTGCAGACCGCATCAGGTTTTCCTCCAGGATTTCCCTGTATTTTGCTGCATTAATTTCACCCTCTACCTTCACAAGCCTTCCAAGGCCTGCTGCACTGAAGCAACCCGAAAGCATGGTGCAGCCACCACCATGCTTCACAGTAGGGATGGTGTGTTTTTAATGGTGTGCAATGTTTGGCTTGCACCAAACATAGTGTTTAGTCTGATGACGAAAAAGCTCATTTTTGGTTTCATCAAACCATAGAACTTCTTCCAGTTGACTTCAGGGTCAGCTACCTCCTGTGAGTTTTTTTCAACAGTGGCTTTCTCTTTGCCACTCTCATAAAGCTGCGACTGGTGACGCACTCGGGCAACAGTTGTTGTATGGGCAGTCTCTCCATCTCAGCCACTGAAGCTTGTAACTCCTCCAGAGTTGTTATAGGTCTCTTGCTGGCCTCTCTCATTAGTCCTCTTTTTGCACGGTCACTCAGTTTTTGAGGAGGGCCTGTCCTAGGCAGATTTACAGCTGTGCCACATTCTTTCCATTTGTTGATTGTTGACTTAACTGTACTCCAAGGGATATTCAGTGACATGGAAATTTTCTTGTATCCATCTCCTGACTTCTACTTTTCAATGACCTTTCACGGAGTTGCTTGGAGTGTTCTTTAGTCTTCAGGGTGAAGTTTTTGGCAGGATACTGACTCACCAGCAGTTAGACCTTCCTGATACAGGCGTATTTTTACGACATTCAGTTGTAACACCTTGACTGCATACAGGTCTCCAAAAAAAGCTCTCCATTTAACTAATTATGTGACTTCTAAAACCTGTGATGATTTGGTGTGTCATATTAAAGGGGGGGGGTGAATACTTATGCAATCAATTATTTTGTGCTTTATATTTGTAATTAATTTAAATCACTTTATAAGATCTGTTTTCACCTTGACACAAAAGGCTTCCTCTGTTGATCAGTGGCAAAAAAGCCAAATTAAATCCATTGTGATTCAATGTTGTAAAACAATATAACATGAAAACTTCCAAGGAGTGTGAATACTTCTTGTAGGCACTATAATTATTATTTTATGATGAGCTGCATACTTTGATGCATAACAAGTGAAGAGGAATAGTAGAATTTTATTTTGCTTTTGTGTCAAGAGATACTGAAAACAATTGTTCAGGGACAAGAATGATTGATGCCAAGTAATTTCCTTTTGTCAAAGGAGTTGTTGCAACACATGGGGAGCTCTTTTGGGATGACATATCTGTTTGAAATTTACCAAGTCAATTGGAACCCGCCACTGCATGATCAACTTCTCACAACCAATTTTCACTATAGATTTGCTGACTCTATTTAACCTATTGCTGAAATTTACAGTGCCATTCAAAGCGAGGTTAGAGAAATTGTAGCAGTACGCAACATATTATCAAGTGGAAGTGATTTTGTTTACATTCCTTTTATTATTGCTGTACAGGATCAAAAGTACCATGGTCAGTGCTCCTCCGAACTTGACCCTCTTATACACTTACTTCTCAAAACAAAATGAAACATGATCCTTTATAGCATCACAAAAGCATGGAACTGTAACTTTGCTCAGACTCTATATCTGATTTTCTCTTTCCTCTCCTTTAACCTTAAAGTTAGATTTAACTTTACACAATCTTGGTTTCTTTTATTGCTCCAGTGCTGGAGTTGGATAATTCCCTGGTCAATCTTTATTTCTGAAGAAAAAAGTGAACCATGAATCCATGTGAACCTTTAGACCACCATGAAGTTTCTTCTTTCAGGATTTAAGTAATTGATTTTCATCCATCTGGATTTTGTATTTTGGTCTACTTGGGTTGAAAATTAACCTTATTTAATCTTGCATCAATGAACTCCTGATCAGGTATCAGCTGATAAGCAGAGCTTGCTCTTGACTGCTTTGTCCTATACTTCCATAATCTGAAGAACTTCTATTGCATCATAAGGCAATCTATGTTGTTATAAGGGAAAACAAATTCAATTCTCTAATTATTTCATTGTGCTTAAATTTTCAAGTGCCCTGATAAGGTAGAAGGTACAGGGGCCTCAGAACGTGTAGGTCAGCTGGTGGCACAGTGAGATCAGCGCCGGGCTCGAGAACGGAGGTTCCCTAGTTTGATCCAGTGACAGACCGCCCCCGTGCGCGCTCTCCATCCGTGCCGGGTTGATGTCGAGCTCACAACTCAACCTCGTAAAAAAAAACACTGCCACCTCCAGTTTAAATTCCCATGCAGAATATCATCGAGGTTCAAATGCCCAAACGCAAACCCAAACCACCAGTTTCAAGAACAGTTACTATCCCTCAATGATCAGGCTCTTGAATAGAAGGGGATAACTGCACTCAGTTGTCGAATTATTGAAATGTTCCGACAACGAATGATCTCACTTCGAGGGCTCTTTATCTCATTATTTATTGCTATTTACTTTAATTTGCATTTGCACAGTTTGTTGTCTTCTACACTCTACTTTATCCTGCAGTGATCCTGTTATAGTTACTATTCTCTAGGTTAACTGAGTATGCACACAGGAAAAATAATCTCAGGGTTGTATGTGGTGACATATATGTACTTGGATAATAAAATTCACTCTGAAATTTGAAATAGCGCTATACAGTACATCTCTAAAGTTTTGATGTATTATACATCCTATCATGATGAGCCTTGTCTGTCTGCCTTCCATAAATCTGATGTTTCCATAGCCACATGGCAGTGTCCAACTTCTCTGCTAGTCCCATTTACTTTCCACCCTGTGCTTGTTGGTGCACAATGGCTGCAGATTAAGCAACACATTGATTTAAAAATTTTCAATCTTTCTTGCAAATCCATCCATTATTTTACTCTCTCCACTCTGTGATGTTCTCCATGGCTACTGTATTGTGAGGTACCTCTGTTCCACAAATTCTAGCTTTTTGAATATCTCTACTTTTCATTACTCCTCATTAGAGGCCAAATCTTCAGTTTGCAAAGCTTTGAACTCTGGATCTTCCTTCTTAAACGTTCTCCCTTTCTATCTCATTTTAATTCTTTATGACATTTATTAAAATTACTGCTTTGACCAACCATTCTAATGTCCCCATATGTGGCTAGTAGTTAAATTGTGTTTGGCAACTCTCCCGTGAAGCACATTAGGGCATTTTTCTTTGATGCATTATAGGAAGAAGTGGTATTGGTTTTGTTACTAAATTCTATCCTGCATACAGTAGCCCAGCTCAGAACTTAATGTGGTTTTATACAGGCTCATCATTGCTTCTTGGCTTTTATATTCCGATAAATTGCATTGTTTTTTATGGTCGGTTACCTAATGCATTGGCATTAAAACTATCTGAACTACAAAATCAAATCCCTTCCCTCTTCCATGGATACCTGCAGCTATCTTTTAGAGAGCTTCATATCTTATCAATATTCCTTTGGTTCACTTTAACCACTTATATCTTTCATCTATAGCATTATGTCTGGGTATTCACGATCAAGTTCAGTCATTGTGGTGTGAAATCAGGTTCATGGTTTGATGAGTGGGACAGAAGATGCTCGCAACCAATAAGCACTGTTCCCACTAAGCTGTGCAGGTGCGCGGGAGCACAGTAACTGAAATGATCCCACATACATAGTCTTTGTAGCTGGAATTTTTTTTATATAATGTAAAATGCTGCGCAGTTTTCAGTCCATGTAAACATTTCCTGCTCAGAGCTTTGGTTGGTCTGTGCAGCTGTGAAAAAAAAAATTAGAGGGAACAAGAAAGTTAACCATTTATTTACAGGACACAACAGACACTAAACATTCTGTAAACCCTTCAAGTTACACCCAGTTACAAATACCAAAGAGTATGCTCGGGCTCTCTCGCACTGCAGCACACCTCCACTGTTTCTACGGCACCGGTTGTGATTCAGTTCATCGGTGAGTCCTCAAAGCAAAAAAGACCAAGTGCTTTCAGCATGCTAGATTTATACTCTGCCAGTGTCATGACATCATCAGTTGGCCCCGTGGCGCCAAACAGCGTCGAGTAGAAGGGCTGCAGTGCTCCTTAAATGGGCCAATCTCTAGTTAGCATGGGAGAACGGCTTTCGATGAACAGGTAAAATTGATACTTTCTGCAACAGTCATCATGTCCAACATAATCAGAGGAAGAAGGGAAGAGAAAGAGCTGAAGATGAGGTGAGTGACAGGTAAAAGGAGTGGAGCAGGGGAGCAAAGAAGAAGGAGTCAAACACGTGTGGATTGTTAGGTGAAGGAATTGAGGGGAAGTGTTCAATTCACTTTGGTGAAAAGGGGAAGTGCCTCAGTATTGTCCCTCCAAATACTCTATCATATACAATTCCCAATGTGTCAAGTGCTATAGGACAGGTGTTGCACTCATAAGTGTGCACAAAGACCTTTCCTCCGCTCACTCCACCACTGCTTGAAAAGGGAGGGTGCAGTGAGATGTTTGTTGAGATAGAATTGTGTTTGGAAAATTAGGGAAGATTAGAGATTGAGGAGGGAGGTCGCGAGAATGTGGTCATTACCTCTGTGCAAACTGCTGGAAGAAATCTGCGAACCAGGCGTCTCCTGTGGAGACAGAGGAATAGTTAATATTTCAGGTTAAGATGGAGCTTCTCAGCCCAAAATGTCAACCATCCGTCTGCCTCCACCGATGCTGCCTGACTTACTGAGTTGCTGCACATCCCAGTGCCTGCAGTCTCTCTTGTCTCCATAACTTCCATGGTTGCATTGTTACAGCACCATCTGGAGATGCAGTCAGGGAGGCATTTCTCTCTCCTGCTGTGGAGAGCATGGGCTTCAGGGACATCATTACAAAGAGTGGACCAGGCTGACCAAGAGGAAGGAGTGGTAGGCAGATGAAAGCAGAGGTAGACTGAGGTGGTCTGCAGTGGCATTGAAGACAAAGTTGGAGGAAGAGGGTGCAGTTTAGGGCTACAAGTGGTTGTGAATGGATTGGAGACATGATTGGGTTGAGATCTCAAAGTTCTGATGGAGGAAGTGAGGAGTAGGTTTATGATTAGGCTTGGGGCTGTGTGGGTACGAGGAGCGGAAAATGGGGATGTAATTGGGTTTTAACGTGGTAATGGTGTAAGGGTTTTGAACAGAAACAACTGCAGGCTGATGGAAGAGGAAATGTTTTAGAGATTGTCACAACAGTCAATGAACCAGCAAGGCTATCTATCTTGCTATCTAGACTTGGCATGAGCATCGTATGAAGGCCTGATTCTCTGTGAGTTGCCTATTCTGTTAGAGGGCCACAGATGTACTAATAAATAATTAGAACCTTGCATTGTGTGTTACTTGATGTCACTGCATCATTTTCTCTATTTCCAGTCATTGTGAATGATAGTGTGCACACATTTGATAGTGTTTTCCAAACAATATTTACAAAATTATATGAATACACACAATCGACCTAAGCTTGTTTAGTGATCATGTTCCAAATTAAATTCCTTTAAGGGAGAACAAGTTTGCTGCTGCTGTATAGTTCCAGTAACCAAGTTTCAAACCAGATGCTGTTTCTGTGAGGTTTTGTGAGGTTTGCATGTTTTCCCTGTGACCTAGTGCATTTTCTTTGTATCCAACAGCCTCCCACATCTCAAAGACTGGTAGGTCAGTTGTCTACTGTATACAACCCTGAGTGTAGATAGCAGGCAAGAAAATTTGGGGTGGGGAGTCGTATACGTGGTGTGGGGGAAGATGTGTATGGGTATGTGAGAGAGAACTGGTTATAAGGAAATAAATGTGGGAATGTGCTTCGAATCAGCAACGAGTCAATGAACCAAATGGTTTCTTTCCATGGTGCAAGAAAATATGAAATAAATGGGAAGCAAAATTGTGCAGTGCAAAGAAACTTCCTGGATTGATTCAAATAGAAAGTAATGTTTAATGAAGCAGAGATTCCTCTTTCTGTATGCATGGGGAAATCCAGTTCTGAACAAGCTGTGATTGTCTTTAAGAGTTAACTCTTGAGATGCCAGAGTGGGATATACAGCTGAACATGAGCAAGTCTGGTATTACAAACCTTTTCCACGTTGCCAAGTACAGTCCATGTAGCTACAAAACTGCGTATAAGCTAACTTAATAGGCTAGTTTGTCAATCATTCCTTGTGTTTTGAAATGTATTGGAAAATGTTGTGTTCATATAATAAGCTTTTAGATGTTGGCTAGAACAGGAGACAATGCTGCTGCTTAGAATATCATATTTCTTAACATACACTTGGGCTAATCTCGAACTGTGATACTCCTGTGATTGAGAGGCAAATTTTGCACAGTACCTGTTTCCTAAGCCACCTTCTCTATGGTTCAGAGGGTGTGACCAGCCAGTGTTTGTGTTGGGCACCAGGAAACGACTCAACCTTAAAATTGCAAACAAATAAAACAGACTTGAGGATAGCAGCTAAACTGATCAACATTCCTACGGTGTTTTAACACACTTATTTTGAAGAAAACATGGAGAAATATTTGTTTGTCATCTTTTTATTCAAATCATTAACAGGTCAGCTTTTTATACTAAATATTCCACTCTCTTCTAAGTTCACCAATTTGACTTTATAATTATAATATTAGTAGTTCTAAAGTGGCTTATACAGCTTTTGTGTGTCTTTATTAATAATATTACCAACAGCAGAAATAAACAAGTCATATACTATCAGTTAAGAATGAATTTGATAACAGTTGTGTTCACCTTCATCACAGTCATTGACCTTTAAAAACTTACAGAAATGCTAACTATTGTCTTGTGGATTACTACATTCTAATCGTTTACTGAACTAATTCACTCATGAAATAATAGAAAAGATATCATTAAAAGTTAGTAATATTTTATTTTAGTAACAGCTTTCCTCATAAAAAAGGATGTGACTTTTTTGTGTGTTTAATACAAATATTCAACTTTGCCAGAACATTATATTATTTTCAGCAATAAAATGAGACGTGATTGCTGTAGGTGTTTTCTTTCCATGGTAACTGAGACAGTGTCTGCTGTCTCAGACACTGAGAAGGATGAGAGGGACCTATAGAAATGCATACGATTATGAAAGGGATAGATACGATGGTGGCAGGAAAGTTGGTTCCACTGGCAGGTGAGACAAGAACTAGAGGATGTAGCTTTCAGGTTCAGGTGAATAGTTTTAAATTGGAGATGAAGAGAAATCACCTTTCCCAGTGAGTAGGGAACCTGTGGAATTCTCTGCTGAGGGAAAAAGTAGACATTAACTCATTAACTATATTTATTCTAAGGCATAGTTAGATAGATTTCTGCATACCAGGGGAATTAAGGGTTAAGGGGAGAAAGGCAGGTGGGTGGAGCTGAATGCACAACTAGAGCAGTCATGATCTTATTCAATGACAGAGCAGATTTAACAGGCCAGATGGCCTGCTCTTGCTCCTTCTTTCATATGCTTAAGTTCAATGTAGACATTTGCAATAACTTTGTATTTCTTTGCGAAAGTTATGAATTAGTTAATAGCTACTTCTGTTGTTGTGATGATGACGGTAAAGGATCAACAAACCACTTAATTATGGTAAATGAGCAACTACACAATAAATGTTCCTGCAGTCTACGATTGAAGAACATATTAATCACTTAATCCATACCAAGGAGCAGAGGTAAAGGGTCGATGAGGGGCACACAGTGCCTATAGTTTGCGTTTATGTGGTTTAATCATGCAGAAGGCCTTGGGGGAGGTGGTTAAACGAAGATGTACTGTCAATAAATTTCTTTTAGTATGGAAGTAAAAGTGAATGGATATAAAGAATAGTTTGTTGGAACATTCAGAAATAGATTGTAGGGTTCTGTTTTGAGATCACTGATATTCAAGTGTCCTTAGATTCTATGCAGATCAGCTGGTGGGGGTATTTTTTAATCTTTCCATGATTGAATGTGAGGGTCCTATTTTCAACCCAGTGCCAAAGGAAGACAAGGTAATGTGTCTTAATGACTACCATCCTGCAGCTCTGGCATCCACCATCAGGAAGAGCTTTCAGTGGCTCGTCATGGCACAAATTAACTCCTGCCTCCCAGACAATTTCGACCCACTGCAATTCATCATTTCCTGAGACAGGTCTACAGCAAACACCATTTCCCTCACTCCATGCACATCCCTGGAGCATCTACAGTATGTCGGAATATTTTTTATTGACTACAGTTCTGCATTCAATACCATAATTCCAAGCAATTCATCGCCAAACTCTGAGACCTCTGAGTCAACACTTCCCTCTGCAACTTGATCCTTGACTTCCTGACCAATAGACCATCAGTAAGGATAGGGAGCAATACCTCCACCACAATTATTCTCTACACTCACTACTGTGTGGCCAGATTCTCCTCTAAATTTATCCACAAGTATGGTGCCATCGTAGTGGACCCTATCTCAAATAATGATAGACAGTGTGGTGAAATGGTGTCATGACAATAACCATCCCTCAATGTCAGTGAAACAAAGAGCTGGTCATTGATTTCAGGAAGTGGTTTAGGATGGGGTGACACTCATGTCCTGTTTCCATCAATGGTGCTAAGGTTGGGAGGGTTGATGTCTTCAAGTTCCTAGGAGTGAGCATCACCATTAGTCTGTCTTGGTCCAACCATGTTGAGGACCAAGACCAAGAAAGCTGACCACCACCTCTACTTCCTTTGGAGGCTAAAGAAATATGACTTGTCCTGTCGATCCTTACCAATTTTTATTGATGCACCATAAAAAAGTATCTAGATGCACCATGGCATGTATGACAACTGTTCTACCTATGACCACAAAAAACTGCAGATCATTGTGGACGCAGTCCATCACATCACAGAAACCAGCCTTTCCTCCATGGGCTCTGTGCTTCTTGCTGCTTCAGTAAAACAGACAGCTTAACCAAAAACCTCACCTACCCTGGGCATTTTCTTTTCTTTCTCCTTCCCATCTGGCAGAAAATACAAAAGCCAAAAAACATGTACCACCAGGCTCAAGACCATCTTCTTTCCAGCTGTTATACAACTATTGAACAATCCCTTTGAACAATAAGATAGACTCTAGACATAACAATTTACCTTGTTAAGGCTTTTTTCTTTATTGTCCACCTACTCTGCACTTTCTCTGTAATGCTGATGTGTTCATTGTGCAATCTGTTATTGTTTTACCTTGTACTACTGTTGTAATGCAATGATCTGTGTGAACAGCATGCAAGACAAGTTGCACTGTACCTCAGTACAAGTGACAATAGTAAACCCTGTCTATTAATGACATCAGGAAGCAAAATCTAAATTAGCAGATGATGATAGATTTGGAATAATTCTGCAGACCACTGGAAGCGACAAGGACATGTAGATAGACTGTGGAATGGGAAAATGGTGACAAATATAAATCCCTGTTAGTTACTGTAAGAGTTAATTAAAATATATATTTTGAATGAGCAAGACAAAATTATGAAAACTTAAGTATTGAAATTAATTAAAATTAAAAATAAAAGTATCAATGGAACACAAAGTTTATTGTATAAAAGCTGGATAAAAATATGAGTTTATATAAAGTTTCATTGTGGCCATTTGACTAAAAACTAACTTTCCAATTGGAGAGAACAAGTAGACCATTCAGCCTAAGTCACATAAGCAGTGTTGTTAATTCAACTTTAATAGAAAGGAGTAAAAAATTATATGCTCATATGTGTACCTGCTTTGAAACTTGTATATCTCTTTCATTTATGCAGGTACACACAATGCACCAACTATCTCGGGTGTGAACCCACTGAATCTGGAGATACGGGAAGATACACCAGTGCATCGTCTGCTCACCACTATCACTGCCACCATGGCGACAGGAGATAACTTGGTTGGTGGTCCAGTTATCATTAATGCTGATCCAGCTGAACATCCATTTGACATAATTCCAAATGCAACAAATCAATGGGATGTAAGTTTCACAGCAATTTGTTTGCAAACTTACTTTTTAAAAAAATTGCTAAATGTTTTTCATTTTTAGCTTCATTACCAAAAATGCCTTAGGCAATCTCTTAAACTGCTTGTATTGTTTTTATTAACAGAATAATAAATTAACATTTAAAAACATTACCTGAAGAGCTAATTGTGTTATGAAATTTCCAACATACATTAAAATATCATGTATGTGCATTATTAGGCTGGGGATTAAAGAGTGGAGTGACATTTGCGATCTTCTAGTCTTCCAGAACCATTTCAGAGTCCAGTGATTTTTGAAAGATGACTTCCAATGCCTCGACAATGTGTTCAGTTACCTCTTTCAGAAGCCTGGCATGTAGTCCATCTAGTCCATGTGACTTACCGACCTTCAGACTTTTCAGCTTTCCAAGCACCTTCTCCTTAGTAATAACAACTACACTCACTTCTGCCCACTGACACTTTCAAAACTCTGGCATACTGCTAGTGTCTTTCACAGTGAAGACTGACGCAAAATACTTCTGAAGTGTATCCGCCATTTCTTTTGTTCCCTCATTACTACTTCTCTAGTGTAATTTTCCAGCCGTCCGATACTCACTCTCACCTCTCTTTTTTTACTTCTTATATATCTGAACAATCTTCTGGTATCCTCTATACTGTTGGGCTAGCTTACCTTCATATTTCATCTTTTCTCTCCTTATGACTTTTTGATTGTCTTCCATTGATTCTTAAAAGCTTCCCAATCCGCTAGCTTCGTACAATTTTTGCGATATTTTATGCCCTCTCTTTCATGCTTTCATCACTGAAAATAAAATAAAATACCTGGACCCAGAACACATGCTCACATACAACTTAACCGCACTTCATTTTACTTGTGCAGGAGAACTGTGTGACTCCTGTCACAATGCTGTTCTGAGGCCAGAACAGTAAACTGCTATTTTTTATATAGAACCAGCTTTATGAGTTATGAATACCATTTGGTAAATTGCATATGTTTCAATTCCTTACAATAGAGGTCTGAAAAGTTAATGGAATCGACAAGCTGACAACTGATGCTGCTTTGAAGTTAGTAAAACAATTGTCCCTTAGTTGGTGGCTGTGTTTCACATCCTTCTGTTATTCCTACCTTGTCTGTCTCTGACACCCCTGTTGTGTAAGGCTTGAAGACGCACTGCCGCAGTCACACCCACCTGTCTGATCTGTACTAAGCAGATGTGTCTCCGGCGGTCTCACTTGAAAGGTCTTTAACCTTCGCCTTAGTGCGACTCCCATCATGACCCGAAACATTCTCAGTTTATTAATTTCCATACATGCTACCTGATTTGCTGAGTTCCTCCAGCATTTTGTGTGTGTTGCTTTGGGTTTCCAGCATCTGCTGGCCTTCTTGTCTTTCAAATCAAATTTGGCCAGCCCCTCTCTTGTGCTTCTGCTGTTACCTTTATTCAACTGTGATACCAGTATATCCAATCTCTCAAACTGCAGGGTGAATTGTATCATACTATGATTACTGTCTCTGAAGGGTTCCTTTACCTTAAGCTCCATAGTCAAATCTGGTTCATTACACCAGGGGTCCCCAACCTTTTTTTCACCGCGGACCGGTTTAATATTGACAATATTCTTGTGGACCGGCCAACCAGTGGAGAGCGGGTGCTCTTCACAGAGATATGATGTTGGAAATGGAAGCAATGTTTTCAGTGCTTTCGTGGGTATCTCAGGATATTCAGCCTTGACTTTGATCCAGAATGCCGGCAGAGATGTTATGTCAAACATACTTTTCAGCCCACCATCATTTGCAAGCTCGAGGGGTTGATCTTCTTCCTGCGCTGACATGGATGATTCACCAGGGACATTCACAAATGGGTCACTGACCTATTCCTTTACACGTCTTGGGTCATTTGCAGTTGAGAAGTAATGCTCGAATTCTGTCGACAGCGAAGATAGGTGATCGTGCACCAGCTGTGAGAAGGACGGTGCAGCCTCAGTCTCTGCCAAAATCCCAGCTAATTTTGGGAACATATCAAATATGCCCTGTCCACTTGCTGTCCTCACAGATCAATCATAAGCTAATCAAAAGCCATCTTGCAGATATTCCACAAATCCCTTTTCTTGGGATCCAGCACAATCCAGAGTTTTCCAATGTACCTGCACAATGAAATCCCTCATGACTATTGTAACATTGCCATTTTTACATGCCTTTTTTAAATCTCCTGTTATAATTTGTATCCCACATTTTCGCTACTGTTCAGATGCCTGCATATAACTCCCATCAGGGTGTTTTTACCTTTGCAATTTCTTAGCTTCATCCACAAGGGATTCTACATCTCCTGATCCACAGTATGCCACTTCTTTTTAAGGATTTGACTTCATATTTCACCAACAAAGCCACCCCACCTCTCTTGCCTTTCTGCCTGTCCTTTTGATACAATGTGTATCCATGGACGTCTAGCTCCAAGCTGTGATCTTCTTTCAACCATGACCTTCTGATGGCCACAAGGTCATACCTGTGGACTTCTAGCTGCAGTATAAGCTCATCTAACTTATTTTGTATATAACACCTTCAGTCTGATTCACTAACCTTCTTCTCAATTCTGCATATTTCCTGAAGTTACATTTTTACGTATTTCTAAAGTTTCTGTCCTGTTCATTATTCTGGTGACTTCTGGAATGTCTCTGGCAGTCTTCAAGATGAAATGTCTCATCTGAAGGTATGTGTGGTGGCCAGGAATAGATAAATAGATTGAAGACATGGCTAAAAGCTGCTCAGGATGCCAAAAGGTTCAAAATGCACCCCATAGGCTCTGCTACACCTGGGGGAGTAGACGTCATCACCATGACAAAGAGTACATATTGACTTTGCTGGGCCATTCATGGATTCCATGTTTCTGATAGCTGTGGATGCTCATTCGAAGTGGCCAGGGGTCACACCAATGAAGTCAACCACCTCAGCAAAGACTGTCTCACCTTGAGGACTATCTTCACCAGAAATGGCTTACCTGAACAAATTGTGAGTGTCAATGGACCACAAATCACATCAGTAGAATTCCGACTGTTCATGAAGAAAAATGGCATCAGACATTTCAAGTCAGCTCCTCACCACTCAGCAATGAATGGGTTAGCTGAAAGGTTTATCCAAACCTTTAAGAAGTCAATTAAAGTGATGGACAAGGAGGATATTTCTCTATAGCATAAGGTGGACAAATTCCTTTCTGTGTATTGGAACTCTGTTCATGCAACAATAAATCAAACACCTGTAATGCTGTTCATGAGCATGAATCTGAGATCTTGAATAGACCTCCTGAAACCAGACCTATGGAGGGAAGTGCAGAATAAACACTTCAGCCAGTTACCAAGTGAAGCAGCAAGGAGCTTTGAAGTTGGGCAGGAAATCCTAGTACATGATTACCAAGAAGACAGTGGACACCCGGCAGGATAGCTACAAGAACTGGACCACTGCTGTTCATAGTGGACATTGGAGATCAGACATGGAGACATCATGTGGACCAGGTACTGGAGGCTGAAACAAAGAGCACGCCTGAGTCAACTGCATCTAATAAGACGGACACATTACAGTCACCGGACTTACCTCTCAGTGATGATCAGGTCACTGACAGCAACATGACACCGGCAGCCGAGAATGTTTTCTTAGATAAGTCTCCTACCAGACCTGATGTCACTCCACAGGTCCAGAGGTGTTATCCTGAACGAAACAGAGCACCACCCGAAAGACTGAAGTTAGTGAAGTTAGTTATGGACCGTTATTGTGAAAGCATATTTATTTGGAATATGGTTTATGAAAGGGAAATTGAATGTTTTGTACATATACAGTTTTATGTTGCATTATTCTAAAGGGGGAGGAAGTGTAATGTATGGACCTATTTCTTTTAGAGCAATGACCCCCCCCACCAGCACTATGTATTGATCTGTTGTCTACGCATGCGCATTGTTTTCTCTCTCTCTCTCACTGCAATGTGAATACACTGGTTAAAGCCATCTCCCGTGTGCATGCTCTTATAGATAGATAGATATACTTTATTGATCCCGAGGGAAATTGGGTTTCGTTACAGCCACACCAACCAAGAATAGAGCATAAATATAGCAATACAAAAACCACAAACAATCAAACAACAAAATGCAAACTATGCCAGATGGAAAATAAGTCCAGGATCAGTCTATTGGCTCAGGGTGTCTGACTCTCCATGGGAGGAGCTGCAAGTTTGATGGCTACAGGCAGGAGCAACTTCCCGTGCCACTCAGTGTTGTATCTTGGTGGAAGATGGCCGAAGTCCAACAGTAAAAAGTTCAATATCCGGTCTACAAACACATTCCTCGATTGTAATATGACCCGGATTGCACCATCTGTTGTTAACTGGAACAGTAAGCACCCAACTCCTTTACGCTTACCGCTCCCGGTGCACTTCCGGTCAGCCCAAACGTTCTGGAAGCTGTCCATGGAAAAGTTTTGATCGGGTATGTCCTCGTGCAGCCCCGTTCCAGTGAAACACATAACATTGCACTCCCAAAATGTTCTCTGACGCCTGGCTAGCGCCGTGAACTCGTCCATTTTATTACCCACCAAACTCCTCTTCTCCATAAGTCTCTGTTGTCTCGACCCTGTCCTCTTTCCTCGAATTTGTGATCCCCCTCTGCATCCTCTGTGTGTTTTCCTCCAGATTTCAGCAGGGGTGTCCGCCGCTCTGCTCACTAAACCAGCTAGCATAAGCGCAAGCAGCTGGTCCCTGGAATAAACAATGCGACCATGCTTCTGTCCCGCTAATGAGACGTGTCGGAATGTAACTATTTCCAGCGCTAAAAACCCAAATAAAACTCTCTCCACCAGCATGTTAGAGAGGGTGCAGCTTTGATATTGATAGGCAGTTGCAGAGACACAACAATTACCTTTTTGGTTCTGCTTTTTATTTCAGTCATTAGCTGCTCAAATTCCCTCAGCAGTGACTTTTTTTGTTGTTCTTCCTGTGTCGTTGGTCCACACATGGACTACGACAACTGGATCTTACCCCTTCCACTCCAAGTTCCTCTGGGGGCTAGGTGGAGTGTCCCAAATCTGGGCATCAGTAGGCAAAGACAATTCTCAATCATTGCAACAGAGAATTGTGTCTATTTCCCTGACCATACCACCTCCAATTGAACTGCACTTTTCTTCCCTTCTCTCTCTTGAATGGCTTTCTTAACCATGGTGCTATGGTCCAGTTGCTCATCTTTATAGCCCCCACCCCCAACTGCCCAGGAAGTAAGAACCTTAGACCTGTTGGTCAAGCTCAAGGGCTGAGACTTTTCCAGGACTACCTCTCGGATCTCCCGAACTGCCTCACTCATAGTCACGCCCTCTTGTCCCTGACCTCAGACTGAATTTGAAGTAGTTAATGTAATCAGCGTGACTAGCTCTTGAAACACAGCTTCCAGGTAACTCTCTCCCTCCCTGATGCATTAGAAGCTCAGATTTCAACTCATCAACTTTAAGCCCGAGCTCCTCCAGCAGCCAACACTTGCTGCGGATGTGGTCGCCAGCAGCCGCAATGGGGTCCACCAGCTCCCACATGAATGATTGAACCGAAACTCAAACGATTATTGAGAGGAAGTAACTTTGTATAACACCAACACCTAAAATAGAGTCATGAAGTCGTATAGCATGGAAACAGATTCTTCAGCATGACTCATCCATGCTGACCAAAATACTTATATATGCCATGGGGAGGATGTGACTGAAATATAGGTCAAATTCCTACATTTCGTCCCTATGCCTCAATTTATTTCTTGTCCAGGTAGCTATCCAAATGTTTTTGAAACATTATGGTTATATCCAACCCTACCCCCTCCTCCTGTTCCATATATAGAGATACGCTGTGTGGAAAAACTTGCTCTCAGATCTCCTGTATTTCCACCCTCAACTTAAACACATGCACTCTAGTTCTAAACTCTCCCTGAAAAAAAAAGATTGTGACTGGCTACCATATCTATATGCCTAAAAGGAGAACAATGGAATATAACATAATCTTACCTAAAATTTTCATCAATATATTTGAATGCAGTTTTTATATGCTTAATTTTACTTAATACTGTGTTTTTGCTTTTTGTAACAGCTAGTGACAACAAGCAGCCCTGAGCTTGATTTTGAACGCACTCCACGTTTCACACTTCAACTGCTCGTGAAAGACCAGAAGGGTAGTTCAGCTTCCCAAACCATCGTAATCAAGATTCTTGATGTAAATGAGCCGCCTGTCTTTCTGGGAACTTTGGGTAACCAAGGTATGTATTTACTTCCGGCAGATCATTCCAGACTAAAAAGGTACCTAGTATGTATTAAAAAATACACGTGTCTGGAAGTCATTGCTCTTTGTGAGTACCATAAATTAAGTACTTTCTCATTAGCAAATGCACATTACAAATAGCTAAAATACACTGTAGTAAACTAGGGACAGTCCAGGTAATACTTGATACATATTAAGGATCTGAGCCTGATCCAATGAAATAGATTATTTAACAGGGTTGTATTTATAGGATAAATACCTCTAGTCTGATCATCTGAGATGGGTTGAGATCTATACAAAAAAAACATCCAGTTGTAGTCTGGCGTACTGACCTCTACCTTGCCAAGGCACAGCGACAACTCGCAGATACCTCCTCTTATTTACCCCTCGCTGGTGACCCCAGTAAGGAGCACCAGGCCATTGTCTCCCACACCATCACTGACTTTATCTGCTCAGGGAATCTCCCATCCACTGCTACCAACCTTATAGTTCCCACACCTCGCACTTCCCGTTTCTACCTCCTACCCAAGATCCACAAACCTGCCTGTCCTGGCAGACCTATTGTCTCAGCTTGCTCCTGCCCCACCGAACTCATTTCTGCATACCTCGACACTGTTTTATCACTCCTTGTTCAATCCCTTCCTACCTATGTTCGTGACACTTCTCACGCTCTTAAACTTTTCGATGATTTTAAGTTCCCTGGCCCCCTCCGCTTTATTTTCACATGGATGTCCAGTCTCTATATACTTCCATCCCCCATCAGGAAGGTCTCAAAGCTCTCCGCTACTTTTTGGATTCCAGACCTAATCAGTTCCCCCTACCACCACTCTGCTCCGTCTAGCAGAATTAGTCCTTACTCTTAATAGTTTCTCCTTTGGCTCCTCCCACTTCCTCCAAATTAGAGGTGTAACTATGGGCACCCGTATGGGTCCTAGCTATGCCTGTCTTTTTGTTGGCTTTGTGGAACAATCTATGTTCCAAACCTATTCTGGTATCTGTCCCCCACTTTTCCTTCGCTACTTCGACGACTGCATTGGTGCTGCTTCCTGCACGCATGCTGAGCTCGTTGACTTCATTAACTTTGCCTGCAACTTTCACCCTGCCCTCAAGTTTACCTGGTCCATTTCTGACACCTCCCTCCCCTTTCTAGATCTTTCTGTCTCTATCTCTGGAGACAGCCTATCTACTGATGTCTACTATAAGCCTACTGACTCTCACAGCTGTCTGGATTATTCCGCTTCTCACCCTGTCTCTTGCAAAAATGCCGTCCCCTTCTCGCAATTCCTCCGTCTCCGCCGCATCTGCTCTCAGGATGAGGCTTTTCATTCCAGGATGAGGGAGATGTCCTCCTTTTTTAAAGAAAGGGACTTCCCTTCCTCCACCATCAACGCTGCTCTCAAACGCATCTCCCCCATCTCATGCACATCTGCTCTCACTCCATCCTCCCGTCGCCCCACTAGGAATAGGGTTCCCCTGGTCCTCACCTACCACCCCACCAGCCTCCGGGTCCAACATATTATTCGCCGTAACTTCCGCCATCTCCAACGGGATCCCACCACTAAGCACATTTTTCCCTCCCTACCTCTCTGCTTTCTGCAGGGATCGCTCCCTAGGCGACTCCCTTGTCCATTCGTCCCCTCCATCCCTCCCCACTGATCTCCCTCCTGGCACTTATCCTTGTAGGTGGAACAAGTGCTACGCATGCCCTTACACTTCCTCCCTTACCACCATTCAGGGCCCCAGACAGTCCTTCCAGGTGAGGTGACACTTCACCTGTGAGTCGGCTGGGGTGATATACTGCGTCCGGTGCTCCTGATGTGGCCTTCTATATATTGGCGAGACCCGATGCAGACTGGGAGATCGTTTTGCTGACACCTACGCTCTGTACGCCAGAGAAAGCAGGATCTCCCGGTGGCCACACATTTTAATTCCACATCCCATTCCCATTCTGATATGTCTATCCACAGCCTCCTCTACTGTAAAGATGAAGCCACACTCAGGTTGGAGGAACAATACCTTATATTCCGTCTGGGTAGCCTCCAACCTGATGGCATGAACATTGACTTCTCTAACTTCTGTTAATGCCCCACCTCTCCCTTGTACCCCATCCGTTATTTATTTATATACACACATTCTTTCTCTCTCTCTCCTTTTTCTCCTTCTGTCCCTCTGACTATACCCCTTGCCCATCCTCTGGGTTTTTTCCCCCCTCCCCCTTTGTCTTTCTCCCTGGGCCTCCTGTCCCATGATCCTCTCATATCCCTTTTGCCAATCACCTATCCAGCTCTTGGCTCCATCCCTCCTCCTCCCGTCTTCTCCTATCATTTTGGATCTCCCTCTCCCCTCCCACTTTCTTTTTTTTTAATTTTATTTTTATTTGGATAAGGAATTCACAAATATCATGTACTTTTTTCACACATATAACCTTTTCCATTTTTTTATATGTATAAAACTACAATTATTTATACATTCTTAAGTACACATTGAGATAATATAAAAGGAAAATAAACATTTAAATAGATAATTATGTACTGTGGTAAATCTAACCTATTAGGCTAAGTAATGGAATTAGTTGTTAAGAAAAATGGTAATAATAGTTTCCATATAACCCTTCTGGACCATTTCCACTGGTCCAAAATGTTGTATATAAGCCTATGTATCAACCATTGTAGGTGTTTATATTCTAATTTGTTCATGCTTGCTCCTGCCCGCAGACATAATTATCCAATCCCTATGTACTTATTTACTTAATTTTTTCATTTTTTTATCCCTTTCCCAAATCTTTCCCTTTACTTGTGTTAATTCTCTATTTTCCAAAAGAAAACAAAAAAAAACAAACAGTTAGACTAGGGGTGCTTACGTTAGCAATATTACTGTGTTGATGAGAAGAGCAGTATAAATCATTAGGAGAGTCATCTAAAGTCTGTTCGCATTGGGGTTATATATTCAATCCATTTATTCCAGATTTGATAAAAATTTTTCTTTTTGAGTTCTCAGGGAATAAGTCAACTTTTCCATTTTAAATATTTCCAAGATAATTTCGTACCAACCTTCTAATGTAGGTGGTATTGGATTTAGCCATTTTCTAGTGATTGATTTCTTACTTGCCGCTAAGAGGGCCTGCAACAACTTTATATCTTCCTTCTGTTCAAGAAACAATACATGCCCCAAATAGAGCATCTCAAAGTTCAGAGGTATCTGGGACCTAAGTACCTTAACTAATGTTCTATGAATACCTTCCCAAAATAGACTTAATTTAGGGCAATCCCAAAAAATATGAAAATGATTTGCCTCCTTGGAGCCGCACCTTCTCCAACACATCACCTTTGTATCTTTATATTTTTCCTGATATGGGGTCTTGAAGTATCTTATAATGTTTTCCCAACAATGTTCTCTCCAAGTCGAAGAATTAGTCGAGGACCATTGAAAGCTGCAGATTTTCTCCCAAGCCTCCTCTGAAAGTACCAACCCCGCTTCTTTCTCCCACTTCTCTTTAATATACAGTGTATTTACATTTTTAGCATGGGAGAGTGCATTATATAATCGAGAAACTGATTTACTAGGTATTGAACTGCAAGCCGAATTCAGAATCTTGAAAAATTCTAATTCTACTGTTGATAGGTCTGTATATCTACAACTCTGGTTAACATAGTTTCGTACTTGAAGGTACCTAAAAAAGTCATTATGTTCTAGGCCATGTTTGTCCTGCAGGATTTGGAAACTTTGTAATACTCTTTTATCTATAAATGAGAGGTAGGTTGTAAGACCTTTCTTTATCCATAGCTCAAATCTTTTATCTCCTCTGTTGGGAAGGAATTCGGTATCATATGCACACCATCTAAAGAGTTTTAACATGTTATTAATCCCACATGAATTAACCACCTTCTGCCATACTTTTAATGTAAGATTTATCCAAGCGTTTTTAAATTTTTCCAACTGGGCCATCAATCCTTTGTCAGCTATTGAGGCCTGAAGAGGAAAACTGTCAACTAATCCAAATTCTATTTCCTTCCATCTAGCCTTATATTCCCTATTACACCAATATAACAGAGGGGTTATCTGTGAGGCATAAAAATAATTTCTCAGGCAAGGAAGAACCATACCTCCTCCTTCCTTCCCTAACTGTAAGGTGTTATATCGAATTCTAGGTTCCTTTCCTTGCCAAATGAAGCGGGAAATCCATTTGTCCCATTCCTGAATTGATTATCATCCACCTCCACCGGGAAAGTACGGAAAAGATACAATAACCGAGGAAGAATATTCATTTTTATAGTATTTATCCTTGAATTTAAACTTGAAAAGGGGATAAGATTCCATCTATGCATATCTGCTTTTATCTCTGAGATTAATGGCCCATAATTTACCTGTGACAGTGTTGAAAGATCCTTCAGCAGGGTTATTCCTAAATATTTTAATAATTTAGCTTCCCACTTAAGATCATATGTATCCTGCAATTTTTTGGATGGTGTATAATTTAGGGACATAACCTGCATTTTCTTTACATTTATTTTATAACCTGATATTTTCCCAAAGTCATCCAACAGTGTAAACAATCCTATAAATGATTTTTCTGGTTCACTCAGATAGACCAAAACATCATCTGCGAATAACGCCACTTTCTGTTCAATCCCTGCCACCTTGATACCTTTTACGATTTCGCTCTGTCTTATTAGTTGGGCAAGCGGTTCAATATATAGCGCAAAAAGCAGAGGAGAAATTGGGCATCCCTGTCTAGTGCCTCTCTCTAAGATGAAGGAGTCAGAGAGGTCCCCATTTATCTTAATTCGGGCTTTAGGGCTGTCATATAGAGTCTGAATTACTTTAACAAACTTTTCTTGAAAGCCGAATCTTCCTAACACTCTGTATAGGAATGCCCAACTAACCGAATCAAAAGCTTTCTCAGCGTCCAATCCTACTACCATTGTCTCTGTCTCGTTCTTATTAACCTGTTCTAATATGTGCAGAGTTCTCCTTATGTTGTCCTGTGTTTGTCTTTGTTGAATAAATCCAGTCTGGTCTAAGTGGATTAGGCCAGGTAAAAGCTTTTCCAATCTGCGCGCTAATATAGATGTAAATAGTTGGTAATCTAAGTTAAGAACACTAATTGGCCGATAATTGCCACATTCTAGTTTATCTTTACCCTCTTTAGGAATAACTGAAATAATCGCTTCTCTCCAGGAAGGTGGAGTTTCTCCTCTCTGCAAGATCCAATTAAAGGTGTTAAGTAGTAATGGGGCTAACTGTGTCTTCAGGGACTTGTACCACTCTGAGGTAAACCCATCAGAACCCGGGGACTTTCCAGCCTTTAACCTAGAGATGGCCACGTTCAGTTCTTTCCCCTCCCATTTTCAAATCTCTTACTAGCTCTTCCTTCAGTTAGACCTGACGAAGGTCTCGGCCTGAAACGTCGACTGCACCTCTTCCTACAGATGCTGCTTGGCCTGCTGCGTTCACCAGCAAATTTGATGTGTGTTGCTTGAATTTCCAGCATCTGCAGAATTCCTCGTGTTTATGTTTTAGATCCAGCACTTCAGTGCTTTTGGCAAGGATTTCTGTGTAATAGTACATAAAAACCAGAACAATGGTTTGTAATAGTATTGGCATAAATATTTTACAACATACTGATGAGCACTAAGAATGTGTGATCATTATGGGGTAAATTGAGGCCAAATATTTTGAGGGCAAGGTTCTCAGAGGTAATTGACTCATGATGATAATTTTTAAATAGTAAATATTGTCTTTGTTACAGATGCACATATCCTTAAGAGTCAATCCCATTAAAAAGTCCAGTATCATTCTACTTGGCATTAATTCGAGTGCAAGGACCAATATCATCTTTCTGGTGCACTTGTCATCACCTTATGCACATCTGAGATTGCAGATCACGATTATAATTTTGAAGAGAAAGGGCCACAATGGTCTAAACTACAACTGAAGAAAGGGTTTTATTACACTTTCTCTAGGTTGTTTAATTTTGACTCAGGCTATCTGGAACTTTGATACATTTCTGTATTTGCTAAGTGCACTGAACTAGGAAGTTACTTTTTTCTATTTTCGTTATTGATTTTGCTGCAAACATCAGTTTAACTGAGTAACTGATTTAAATCAAGTTAATGAGAAAACATTTTCACTCAAGACAATTGTGCAAGTGTAAGAATAACTGAAAATACAGTTAAGAGATGAATTTTTGGTCTTTTTTCATTGAGTATGGCCTGGTTAAAGAAAGATATGATTTGACTCCGCTAGGGTAATTCCTGATTCGATAACTAATATAAATGCAAGGGCCATTACCACTATTTTAGTGATGTTTGATTTTGTCATTAATTTTATTCTGCCTTTCTAAGTTGCAAATCATGATCATACATTCATAAAAACTAGCATGAAAGAATGAAAATATAGAAACAGATTATCAGGGAAGCTATTAACTGCAAGCCGTGCACAACACACCGGGAGTGATTACTCAGGAGATTTCTGCGCATCTCCTAGCAACACATGGCAGAATGATTTTGGTTGTGACTGGGAGCATTCAGCTGTCCGTTAACTTCACCAGAGAATAAGACTTCCTTGGAAATATACACAGTCTTTTTGAACGAATCATTTAAATATATATAATATATAACATCATCTGAAATCAAAAATTTCTTTTGGGAACAAAACAATAGAACATTTATCAGCATGGCATATAAAGTATCTTAAAATTTCAGTATTGGTCATTTATCCAAAACAATGCTTCACATGTTAAATACTTTTGTCCATTACTTTATTAGAGACCATAAGACCATAAAACATACGATTAGACTTAGACCATTGGGTCTTCTCTGTCATGACAAACAACACAACCTTTGGGACTCTTGATCTTGTGACAGAGTTTTGTCTGTTCTCCTGACTATGCTACCCTCAATTACAACTACATTTCTCTTCCCTCCACCCACCTGAATGACTCCCTGAGCTACATGCCATGGTTCAGTTGCCTATCCTTTTTACAGCCTCCGCTTTCATTCTCATGGGGAGCAACAATTGCAGACCTGTAGGCAAGTCAAGGGCTGAGACTCCTCCAGAACAACCTCTCGTCCTCCTACTTGTCCCAGTCTCAGTCACAGCCTCTCGTCCCTGGCCACAGACTGAATTTGACGAATTAATATAATAGTTAGATTGCATCAAAAAGAGAGCTAGGAAGGCAAAGGGAGCACCTTTGCTCTGTTGGAAGAAAATGAAATCAAATCATTAGAAAGAGGTGACATAGGGTTGGAAGGTGATGAACCATTGTGGATAGAGCTAAGAAACTACAAGTGTAAAAAGACCTGAATAGGAGTAGTATACAGACCCCAAAACAGTGGTAAGGATGTGGCCTACAAATTACAACAGTAGTAAATGCATGCCAAAGGGTCAATGTTGAAATAGTCAAGGGGGATTTCAATATGCAGGTAGATTGGGAATTTCAGGTTGGTGCTGGATTACAGGAAGGGGAATTTCTAGAGTGCATATGAGATGGCTTTTTAGAGCCGCTTGTGGTTAAGCCCACTGGAGGATCAGCTATTCTCGACTGGGTGTTGTGTAATGAACCAGATTGATTAGAGAGGTTAAGGAAAAAGAACCCTTTGGGGACAAGTGATCATAATATGATCGAATTCATCCTGAAATTTGAGAAGGAGAAGCTGAAGTTGGATATATCGGTATTACAGTAGAGTGAAGGGAATTATAGAGGCATGAGAGAGGAGTTGGCCAGAGCTGATTGGGAAAGAACGCTGGCGGGCATGACGGCAGAGCAGCAATGGCTGGAATTTCTGGGAGCAATTCAAAAGGCAAAGGATACAAACATCCCAAGGATGAAAAAATCTTCTAAAGGAAAGATGACACAACTGTGGCTAACAAGAGAAGTCAACGCCAACTTAAGAGCCAAAGAGAGGGCATATAATAGAGCAAAAATTAGTGGGAAGATAGAGGGTTGGAAAACTTTTAAAAACCTACAAAAGACAACTAAAAAAGTAATTAAGAGGGTAAAGATGGAATACAAAAGTAAGCTAGGAAATAATATTAAAAAGGATACCAAAAGTTTCTTCAGATACAGAAAATGTAAAGGAGAGGTGAGAGTGAATATTGGACCATTGGAAAATGATGCCGGAGAGGTAGTAAAGGGCAACAAGGAAATGGAGAATGAACTGAATAAGTATTTTGCACCGGTCTTCATTGTGGAAGACAATAGCTGTATGGTGGCAGTTCCAGGTGTTAGGGGGCATGAAATATGTGAAGTTACCTTAACCAGAGAGAAGGTTCTGGGGAAACTGTAAGGTCTGAAGATAGATACGTCGCCTGGACTAGGTAGTGTATACCCCAGAGTTCTGAAGGAGGTGGCTGAAGAGTTTGTGGAGGCATTAGTAATGATCTTTCAGGAATCGCTAGATTTGTGGAATGGTTCCAGAAGAGTGGAAAATTGCAAATGTCACTCCACTCTTCAACAAGGGAGAGAGGCAGAAGAAAAGAAATTATAGGCCAGTTAGTCTGACCTCAGTGTTTGGGAAGATGTTGGAGTCTATTATTAAAGATGAGGTCTCAGGATGAGGTACTTGGAGGCACATGATAAAACAGGTCATTGTCAGTATGGTTTCCTCAAGGAAAAGTCTTACCTGACAATCCTGTTGGAAGTCTTTGAAGAAATAATAAGCAGGATAGACAAAGGAGAATCAGTTGATGTTGTGTCTTGGAAGATCAGAAAGCCTTTGACTGTAAGATACTGACTAAAATACTGGCTTTGCGATTAGAGAAAGTATTGCCATCTATAATTAATACTGACCAGGTTTGCTTCATTAAAGGCAGATCCTCAACTGACAATGTAAGGAGATTACTGCACTTAATATGGCTGAACTCCCCAAGTAGTATCCCAGTTACCGCCATCTCCTCGGATGCTGAAAAGGCCTTTGACAGGGTTGAGTGGAGATTTTTAACCACAGCCTTGTCATTCTTTGGGTTTGGCTCTATCTTTAAATCATGGGTTAGAATTTTGTATAAAAATCCCAAGGCTGCAGTTATTACAAGTGGTATCATATCCCCATTTTTCAACATCTCACGGGGTACACGCCAAGGCTGCACCCTCTCCCCACTGTTATTTATGATTTTTTTTGGAACTGCTAGCAGTCATGATTAGAACAGATCCAAATGTTAGAGGAGTGAAGGGAGGTGGAAAGGAGCATAAGCTGATGTTATATGCTGACGATATTTTATTACTGATTAGAGACCCATCTAACTCCTTACCCCCACTAATGAAAACATTTCAATTATACTCTGAGGTATCTGGTTATAAAAACAACTGCAATAAATCTGAGGCTATGCCAATGTCAAAATTGTGGTTTTCAAATTCAGTATCTCAGTTTAATTTCAGATGGGTGCCAGTTGGAATGAAGTATCTGGGGGTCAAACTTAGTCAGAATTTGGATGGAATAATTACTTTAAGTTATGACCCATTATTGAGTAGGATAAGAAATAATCTGGATATGTAGGGGGCTCTGAGACTGTCACTCTGGGGTAAAGTCAATGTAGTTAAAATGGTCATAGCACCTCAGTTTAACTATCTTCCTATGATGCTTCCTTTAAGTATATCAGATTTGGTCTACAAGCAATACAACAAAATTATCAGGGATTTTCTATGGGATAAGAAGAAGCCCAGGATTAAAATGAGTAAGATGTGTATGTCCAGGGGCACGGGTGGGCTCAGTCTACCAGACGTCAGGGCATATAAGTTATCCTTTGAAATGACCAAATTAGCTAAACATTGCGACAGGGCTGATGTTGATATAGATTGGGTAATTATAGAACGGAGCTTGGCTGCACCACATTCTCCCCTTAACATCCTCTCATAACATCCTCTCATAACATGTGGAAAAAAAGACTAATCTAAATCCTATACTATCTCATTCAAGGAGTGTGCGGAGTACAATTCATAAAGCTTGTAGAATGTCACATTTAAACCAGTTATACTCCTCGCTCTGGAATAACCCTGAGATATGCATTGGGAAAAGAATGGTGTACTGGAAAGAATGGAAGATTAAAGGTGTAAATACAGTAGGCAATCTCTATGAGAATGGGATTTTTATGTCATATGTGGATTTGCAGAGGAAATATAACTTTGTAGATAAAGGGTATTTTTGGAAGTATTTGCAAATAAGACATTGCATCAGTAGCATATTCAAGAACGATGACCCACAAAGTAACCCTTTAACTGAATACTTTACATCACCACAGGGAGTTCATAAAGTATCAGTGTTTTATAAAATGTTCGAGCACTCTGTGGGTGAATCGTGTAACAATCTCAAAGCAGTATGGCAGAAGGATCTTGGAAGCGATATTGCAGATAATGAGTGGTCAAATATTTTATCAGGTGTGGGTAGACATATTAGGGAAGCGAGAGGGAAATTTATTCAATATAAGATAGTATTGGACACCAACTAGCCTATACAAAATGGGGATTGTTGATAATAATTTATTCTGGAAATGTAAAAATGAGGTGGGCACATACAAACGTTTGTATTTTCACATGATTTGGGAGTGTTCCATGGTTCGTCCATTTTGGTGTGAAGTTCTTGATTTGTTGGGGAGTTGGTCGGGTTCCACACTGCCCTTGTGCCCATGGCTTTGTCTCCTGGGTGACAGGACAATGATACCTAATGTAAACAATGACAAGTTCACTATTTTAAAGGTGGGCCTCATCACAATTGCAAGAATTATATTGCAAAACTGGAAAACAAACAGATGTCCCACTGTGAAGGAATGGACTGAAGAAATGATTAACATTTCATCATATGAACACATGTTGGGAAGAATTAACAGTGAGGGAAAAGTGCAAGATGCATGAGATCAATTTTGGTTGTATGATAATTTAAACTTAAATTAGAACTTCTTTCTGTTTCTAAGGTTTACTTGTTTTCCTGTCATGGGATGGTTGTGTAAATATGTTGTACTCTATCTGCTCTATGATATGCTGTGCTGCTTTGTAAAATAAGAATAAATAATAAAAATTTGAATTACAAAAAAAAAAGAAAGCCTTTGACAAGGTGTCACACATGAGGCTGCTCAACAAGTTACAAGCCCAAGGTATTACGGGAAAGATTCTAGCATAGATAAAGCAGTGGCTGATTGGCAGGAGGCAAAGAGTGTGAATAAAAGGAGCCTTTTCTGGTTGGCTGCCGGTGACTAGTGGTTTTCCACCGGGTCTGTGTTGGGACCGATTCTTTTTACGTCATATGTCAATGATTTGGATGATGGAATTGATAGCTTTGTTGCAAAGTTTGCAGATGATATGCAGCTGGAGGGGCAGGTGATTTTGAAGGAATAGAGAAGGAATTAGACAGATTAGGAAAATGGGCAAAGAAATGGCAGATGGAATACAGTGTCAGGAAGTGTATGGTCATGCACTTTGGCAGAAGTATTAAAAGGGTTGACTATCTTCAAAATAGAGAGAAAATACAAAAAAAAAGAAGTGCAAAGGGACTTGAGAGTTCTTGTGCAGGGTTCCCTAAAGGTTAATTTGCAGGTTGACTCAATGGCGAGGAAGGCAATTTTAATGTTAGCATTCATTTCGAGAGGACTAGAATATAAGAGTAAGGATGTAATGTTGAAACTTTATAATGCACTAGTGAGGCCTCACTTAGAGTATTGTGTGCAGTTTTGGGGCCCTTATCTTAGAAAGGATGTGCTGAAACTGGAGAGGGTTCAAAGGAGGCTCATGAAAATGATTTTAGTATTGAATGACTCGTCATATGAAGATCATTTGACGGCTCTGGGCTGTATTCACTAGAATTCAGAAGAATGAAGGATGACCTAATTGAAACCTATCAAATGATGAAAGGCCTTGTTAGAGTGGATGTGGAGAGGATGTTTCCTATGGTGGGACAGTCTGAGACCAGAGGACACAGCCTCAGAGCAGAGGGACGTCCTTCTAGAAAGGATCTTAAACATTTGTCCATTGATAATTGTTTTGGTTTCCTGGCCCACAAGATCTGTTTCACAAGAGTTTAATTTTTCGTCGATCATTAAAGTGCATTGTTTCTTTGGGTTGCATTTATGGTTGTGGGTCCTGCAACTCTGGGCTGTAGGGGCGCTGCACCAGCTGCCTCCATTTCTCATAGTTGTGGGTGAATGCCTGGGTTGTGGCAAAGCTCTCTCCGGTCCACTCTGCAATATTGTCTGCCCATTTCTTCCTCCGTCTGCCCCTTGTTCTTTCCCCTTAAACTGTTCCCTGAAGAATAGTCTTCGAGTATCCACTTGATCTTGTTATGTGACCATACCATCTCAATTTCCTCTTCTTTACTGTAGACAGTAGATCTTCGTGCTGCCTCATGCGTTGGGTGATGGTTCATCATGCTTTGTCATTTGAGACATGGTCTGTATAGGAGTTGCTGTGGAGAATTCTGAAGCATCTCCTTTCTACTGTCTGGCTCTTCTTTTGCAGTCCCGCTGTCAAAGTCGAAGAAGATGGAGGGCACAAATGCATTTAACTGTAAAGAAATAGCTTATGTTTTTTCATTAAACACTGTGATTTTGAGCTTTGAAACTAATCTGATTTTGCAGATGCTGAAGTTTATATTGCAGAAAATACTCCGGTTGGCACAGTAATATACAAAGTTTCAGCGAAAGATCCAGACAAAAATGATGTCCTAGAGGTACAAGCTATTTATTCATTTTGAAGTTTTCTTATTTTTCAGGAATACTTGCACTGAGCAAGGAAAAGCTGCATCAATCATACCCAGGTCCCTTACCCTGACTGGACAGTTTGCCTAAATACAGATGATGAGCTTCTATGCTCTACTTTATACTTTGTACTTTATTGTCGCCAAACAATTGATAATAGAACGTACAATTATCACAGCGATATTTGATTCTGCGCTTCCTGCTCCCTGGATTACAAATCAATAGTAAATATTAAAAAATTAAATTATAAATCATAAATAGAAAATAGAAAAATGGAAAGTAAGGTAGTGCAAAAAAAAACCAAGAGGCAGGTCTGGATATTTGGAGGGTACAGCCCAGATCCAGGTCAGGATCCGTTCAGCAGTCTTATCACAGTTGGAAAGAAGCTGTTCCCAAATCTGGCCGTATGAGTCTTCAACCTCCTGAGCCTTCTCCCAGAGGGAAGAGGGACGAAAAGTGTGTTGGCTGGGTGGGTCGTGTCCTTGATTATCCTGGCAGCACTGCTCCGACAGCGTGCGGTGTAAAGTGAGTCCAAGGACGGAAGATTGGTTTGTTTGATGTGCTGCGCCATGTTCACGATCTTCTGCAGCTTCTTTCGTCTTGGACAGGACAACTTCCATACCAGATTGTGATGCACCCTAGAAGAATGCTTTCTACGGTGTATCTATAAAAATTAGTGAGGGTTCGCACCCTAGACAGTTAGAACGTGTACTAATAGAGCACTTTCATATCCTCTCTGAACTCTTCTCTCTGTGGTCTATTTGCAAGAGGTTGTTAATTTTGAGCGTAGCCCGCCCGGCCACCCTCAGGGTCGCTCGGCTCGCTGTCGTCTAGGGAAACAGCCTCCACCCCACCAAACTGGGTAATTAGTTTGTGTGGATGCTGTGTGAGGTACCCCACCCCGCCCAAATAACAGACAATACACCAGACGCAATTAAATGATTTACAGTTTATAGATATCACTGGAACTATATAATTAAGAGAGAATGAAATATAAAAGGAAAATAAAAGGCGTCACACTTATCAAAGTTCAATCTCTTCATGCACAAAACAGTTGGAGCTCAAGGACCTTCTTCTTCACCCTGCGACCCCTCGGACCACCTCGACTGGCCGCCTGAGACCACCAATGGTGGTCGACCAGACGCTCCACACGAGTCTGTCTCCATCTCCTCGCCGAATGCCCTCCTCGGGGTCCGACCCCGCTAGCGGACATCACAGCACCTCGTCCATCCTCTGTCTCGCTCTCCCGCCTTCTGCCCCAAAACCCCGCGCATACAGTATCTTCAAATACACCAAAACCATAACAACTATCCCAATTGGTTAATAACATATTTCTTATCACACTCTAAACCAAAACAAGCTGCTAGCGCAAACTTTCTCAGCATTTAACACAACAAAGCCGCATTCCCCACATTAACATAACAAAGACGCCATTTTAATTAGCCTCCGCAGTAACATAAAAGTCGAAACCCCCTTACACTCTCCCCCACCAAATAAAGTCATGTCCTCATGACTTCTAAATAACTCGCCAACCAGTCCTGCAGACACACAACACACACATACACAGATACACACAGTGACGGTGCTCCTCAAACAGTGGACCTTACTCCCGTCCCATGGGCGCTACATAGGCCAACCTATCTGGGAGCTTCTTAACCCTCTGAGACCTCCGTACCCCCTCACCTAAACCCAAAAGGCTCAGACACTACTAGGGATACCTCGGGCCTGCTTGCCAACTCCTCTCTCACTCAGGCCACCACTACAGCTCGGAGCCCCCTGTCCTGTGTCCGGGGCCCCGCCTCTCCTCCTCCCCAATCCTGCCGCAACTCAGATTGCCCACAGCTAGCCCTCCCCACTACACCTGACTCAGTGGGAGAAGGGCCAAAGGTCTCTTCCTCAATCATGGGGAAGTTAGCGAAAGGCAGCATGTACCACATGTGCAGCACATCATCCTTCGAATCCGTATTCTTCCTCATTCCCTCAATCGGTAGCTGCTGTTTGAGTTTCTCCAAACTGAAACATTTAGCCGGGGCTACCGCTTCAGCCTCCTGCAGCCGAGACGTCAGCTTCTTCGGGGACTCCTTCAACTCTCGCCACAGCCTCAGCAGTTCAGACTCAGGGTTCTTGGCCATCTCAATCTGGGATGCAGCTACCCCACCAGCTTCTTCCACCCTGACCTGAAAAGCAGCAGTTAAAGGATGTTCAGCTTCTGGTGGTTTCTTCCTGAGGACGTCTTCCAGGTCAACTTTCAGTTTTTCCACTTCATTTAAACTCGTGATTGTCGTCTTCAGGTTCCTTTCAAGCGTCCGCCTCCCTTTTCCGAGATCTGTCCTCCATTTCTTCACCTCCTCGGGAGTGTAGTCAAACTCCCCTCCCTGGGCTCTTGGTTTTCTGTTGACCTTAGTCAGAACACTTCCTTGATCTTCCCCAACTTGTAAGTCTTCCAATCTGTTCTGAAAGGACGTCTTGAGTTTCTGCTGATCCCTTCGAAGGTGGGTCATTGTTTCTTCTCGCTGGATTAATTCATCAGTACATGACCACAGTGTGGTGCAAATCCCCTCTCTCCCCTGTGTCTCATTCAGATTGATGACCTGGTTTTCCATCCCCCGGTCCACCACTGTCTGTCCCAACACCAGGAAGTTCAACTGGTATGTCAGGTCATTTTTCTCATATTGCACCAAACTCCTCCAGCCAAAAACTCCTCCACATTTGACACTTCGCTTTGGTCACCTGGGCTCAGCCACTCGTCTCGCTTCATAGTCCCCCCAGGTGAATCCAAGCTCTAGGCGGTCATCCACATACGCCAAAACTCCACACACCTTCACTTCTCCCATGGTCTTCCTCGTGCCCCACGGGAAGGATGCAGGGGCTCTGGATATGCCCTGGGGCATCTTTTCGGATCGGAAGAATCCTATGGAACTAGTAACGGCTGTCTTCGGCTCAACAGCCGCACTCCTCGGGATCTGGCAACATCCACTCCTCAGATCCAGCACATTAAACCACGTCGCATCATCCCCACACACGCTGCCTTCATCTTCCACACCGCTAGGGTCCAGTTGCCGTGACCTCTCTCTCACTGAGGTGTCTTCAGTGGTCAACTCCCCTCCCTCGTGGTAGTCCGGAGCATCTACTAAGAAGGTCTCACCCTCAGCTACTTTCCCCAGGCTGTACCACCGCCGGGTCTTGTTTAAATTCGGTACCGGCTCAAGGCTGCTACACACGTCCTCAGAAGGAACTCGACACGCTGGGTGCCCAGAAAATGCCCCCATGAACTCCAGGGTCATTAACCAATCATTGTCTTCTGGATAACTACTGTCACTAGTATCCAAAGTGTCCGGTGCCCTTGCGGTTGTCAAGGATAAATGCTTCAGACACCGGTTGTAAAACGAACTGTACAACAACTTGACCTGCATCCCAGGGTCGAGGATAGCTTTAACATCGCTTCCCTCTATCCATAGTGACATCCTGGGGCGTGGCCCCTCTAAGCCTTCAGGAATAGGGTCTTTTCCTTTCCGAAGTTCATCGGTACATTGCTGGGAACGTGCTTCCCCAGAGACCCCAAGCCGTTCCCCTACTGGGCCTCCATTAAGTTTCCCGACACCTCTCTGATCAGCTGAACAACTGAAGGAGGGGCTGATCCCCTGAAATGATCCCCCTGGCACTACAAGCAATTTAGCCGCCCTCCTAGCCAGAGAAGACACACTGAAAACTTTCCCCCCTCTTTCAAATAACTGACAGCTGTCACTACGGTGTAAGTGAACCTGACAGCTCTAACACCATCACCAGCCCGCCTACTTAAACTTTCAATCAATCCCTGTCGCTCTCCCTCTACTGAGCACTGCCACTCATCTAACAACTGAGAGATCCGCTCCACCCACGTCTTGCACGCCTCCGCCCCTCTTGGGGTGGACACTATCCCAAGTGCCAGGCGGAGCCTGCCAGAGCTAGAACATTTATTCGCAGACCCTACCTCCAAATCAGACCACTCTTTCCTTTCTCTCCCAACCTCATGGGCAGCCCCGAGTGCCGCCTCCAACTCGTCAATGCCAGCCCGAACTCGAACAGAGACCGCACCCACAACACATACAGCAATCACCAGCAAATAACCCACAGAGACACACATTACTGTTTTAAACAGGGCACCCACACAGCATACCAGTAGATCAAATCCCCAATGAGCCCTCACAATGTGGCCCCCCCTGGCCACCCTGAGGGTTGCTTGGCTCGCTGTCATCTAGGGAAACAGCCTTGGCCCCGCCAAACTGGGTAATAGTTTGTGTGGATGCTGTGTGAGGTACCCCACCCCGCCCAAATAACAGACAATACACCAGACGCAATTAAATGATTTACAGTTTATAGATATCACTGGAACTATATAATTAAGAGAGAATAAAATATAAAAGGAAAATAAAAGGCGCCACACTTATCAAAGTTCAATCTCTTCATGCACAAAACAGTTGGAGCTCAAGGACCTTATTCTTCACTCTGTGACCCCTCGGACCACCTCGACCGGCCGCCTGGGACCACCAACGGTGGTCGACCAGACGCTCCACATGAGTCCGTTTCCGTCTCCTCGCTGAACGCCCTCCTCGGGGTCCGACCCTGCTAACGGACATCACAGCACCTCGTCCATCCTCTGTCTCGCTCTCCCGCCTTCTGCCCCAAAACCCCGCGCATACAGTATCTTCAAATACACCAAAAACGTAACAACTATCCCAATTGGTTAATAACATATTTCTTATCACACTCTAAACCAAAACAAGCTGCTAGCGCAAACTTTCTCAGCATTTAACACAACAAAGCCGCATTCCCCATATTAACATAACAAAGACGCCATTTTAATTAGCCTCCGCAGTAACATATAAGTCGAAACCCCCTTACGTGAGCCAAGTTTATTATATGCTGTAAACACATCTACCGAAGCTGTCATGCCACTGCATGTCTTTGGGCCACAGAGGAGGAACTTCCAGTTCACTTTGAGGCTTGATCCTAGTTCAAGTCCCAAAAGTGAGGCAATGGCCTCATCTACTGTAACATGAAGTACATTCACTTAATTCCTTTCTTCTCCGATTGGCAATTAAAAAGTAATTGTAAAATATTTGTTTGCAACACTGATTTATTCTTTGCTTAGCATGGATATGGAAAATAGGCAATTCATTTAAATGAAAAGCTTTGTCATAGGTAATGTCATCATGTCACCAGCAAATGAAAAATCCGATCAGAACAGAATCCATTAAAGTCATGGGTACTCTCTGATATAACGCCGATTATTTCATTTTATGTCAGATTGCAAGAGGTCTTGGGATGTAAAATTGATCGTCATGTTGGTGTCACTACACATTGGTAAAACCAGACCTGGAGCAGCGCATTTTGTTCTCTCTGCTTAATTAAGGAAAGATACATTTGCTTTGATTGCAGGCTTGCTTTTTTTCTAGCTAAGGAGAGAATTAAAACTTTAAGCATATTGGGTCTGTACTGCCTCAGGGCAAGGATTTGTCTCTTTAAGATGGGGAGGAATTTCTTCCTTCAGAGGATTGTGCACCTTTTGAACTTCTGTCTCAGAAAAAAATAGTAGAGGAAGAATCACTGCTTCATCTCCACCATGAATATGTTCTGTTTTTGGACTGTAGGGAATCTAGAATTATTGGGATTGGGCAGATAACTGGAGCTGAGTTCAAGAACAGATTAGCTGTGATCCTACTGAATGGCAGAGCCTGCTTGGGGAGGAGGCTGAATGTCCACTCCTGCTATCATTTCATGTCTTGAGTTAATTATGATCCATAATTAACCTGCATTAGTCAGGAGGGAAATCAAATACAAGAGTTAAAATTACAAACCTCCTATAGCCGTATATTGTGGGTATATTTTGCATTAGATTTTGATTTGAACAGATGTTAGAAACTTAAAAAGCACTCAGATTAACAAAATAAATTAACTGTATGTTTTTCAAAATATTATTATTCAAGCATTTAAATTGGTGTTATTGTTTCTAACAGTATTCATTATCAGGCACCACAGACTTCCAGATCGGTGCTACAGGTTCAATATCTGTTGGGAAGACTCTTGATTATGAAAGTGCATCAAAGAGGTAAATCAAACATAATTCAGCGTATTTGCTTCAATCTGCTTTTCCAATAAAGAATAAAAGACGTTTGTACTCACAAAACATCTTAACCTGTCCTTTTTAGGACATCAAAAAGGGCTTCAAAGTTTATTATTTACTTCTGAAATGCAGTCTCAGTTGTTTGGGTGTGAACAAGGCAAAATTCACTAACTCTAAAACAAACGTAGTTACGGATAACTTTGTTTTAGTTGCGGGGTGATACAATTTAAAAGAAACAAGTTCTGTCCTTTGATTGCAAGTTTATACATTCATCTGAACAGCCTAAAATATTTCTGTATGATGTTGTTTTATGAAGCTGCATATAACAATAGATTCTGAACACTAGACTGAAATTACATGCTCAGGTTCTGAAGTGGGTCTGGAACCCAAAATCTGAATCCAAAAAAATACTGTTTTTTAACTGATCCAAGTAGCATCTTAGAGCCAAGTTTTAGCTTTATTATGCTGATAACTGAGACAATCATGAGCATGTGTGGGTATGGTTCTTAGAAGTGTATCTGCAGAAACCTCAGAGACAGTGCAACAAAATGTGGAGTTGTGCAGTGATCTCAGTGCCAAAAACTGCATTCTGCCTTCGGGACAACATTCTAAGGTCAGTGTAGGAATATAGTTCCTAGGTATCCACATTTTTCTTTAAATTTCTCTATTTATGCATAACATTGAACATCATAGCTACTAAATTGCTATATTTTCTCCAACTTCTGTGACAATGTCAGCTCAGTGCTTATAGGGGTAAATTCAGTTAATTCCTTCTATTGTTAGATGCAAGCTTTTGTTTTTATATGAAATTCAGTGAGGTTAATGAAATACAGGAGCTTATTAGTAGTAAAACAGATTTAAATATTGATTTAAACAAAATGATATTCTAATCCAGTCATAAATAGAAAATGATAGGATCATAGAATGATTCCAGCACAGGCTGGCACAGTATCACAGCTAGTAGAACCACTGCCTCACAGGATTAGAGATCCTGATTAGAGACTGAACCCTTTTGTGTCATAGATTACACCTCATGGGGGAGATTCCACCAATTCTGTCTTTACAAAATTCTCCAAATCCACTGGAAAGATAATATACCAATATGCCAACTTCACCTTCCCATATAACACTCCCAGCATTGAGGTCTGAATTCCCTTCAATCAGTTCCAATGGGCAGGTTATATTGTCTCCACGCCAAACAGCAGACTGAAGAAAGATTCAGGCTCCGTCATAGTGTGTGAGTAACAGGCTGTTTTCAAAGCCTCTTTGAAAAAGTGTAATGACCCCACCGAATTGTGGGAGCCCCTATCCCAGACTACTCAAAATGGAGAAGGGGTATTCAAGACAGCTTTGAAAACCTGGAGTCCATTCACTTGGAGCAAGGCCGCTGTAAATGGTGGGAGGAGTGCGCTACCTTAAAACTGGCCAGTTGTCCCGCCTAAGGCAGAGTTTGCATGTCTCACTACATCAAACCCCCACAGACGCAGAATGGAAGCAAATCAGTCTCAACCCCCAGGGAATGGTGAGATAGAGGAAGACTGATGGAATGGAAATGGATGCTAAGGTATAATGTCAGCCAAAAAGTCTGCTGAGATAGCTATGATCCATGTGAACTTGAATATTTTATAGAAAAGTTATGATTAGCTGGTTGGCGGTGTAGTGGCATCAGCACCGGACTTCAAGGTGAGTGGTCCCGGGTTCAATTCCGGCCAGCTCCTTGCATGCTTTTTATCCGTGCTGGGTTGAGTGTCAAGCCAGCTACTCTACCTCATAAAATAAAAAAATAGACAAATGCTAAAGAAATGGTAAAGGTTGCCATCAGATGTGTGCGGAGAGGAACAAGAAGTTATTGTTAGCTTCTTTCCAGGTAGCACCTTCCTGAAATGAGAGTATGAAAGAGAGAATGATCTTTAAAAACTGGAACATAAATGGTAGACCACTTTTTTCATTATTTTTGACATTTGTGAATTTTTTTTGAGAACTATTATCTGCTCCTCGACAGTCTCTAGTGTCATACCATTAAGAAAGTATTGATTTGGATTTTGCAGGCAACAGTGCTGACCTTGATATAAATCCTAACCCCATTCCTTCAAAGTTCCTTCCACTAGCAAATACTAAAGGACTGAAAAATGTTCAGCAAATCCTCATGCCCCATCCTGAGTTATTACTTTGTTCAGCATTATGGTTAGACTTTTTAACACAATCAGAGGTTCTCCCTAAACTCAGGAGCACGGTAGTGTAGTGGTTAGTGAACCACTTTTACAGCTCGCGGTATTAGAGTTTGCAGTTAAATTCCAACGTCCTCTGGAAGCAAGTTTGCATGTTCCTTCCCATGAATGCGTAGGTTTCCTCCTGGTGCTCCGGTTTCCTCCCTCATTCCAAAGAATTACCAATTAGTAGGTTAACTGGTCATTGCAAATTGTTCTGTGATTAAACTCGGGTTAAATCGGTGGGTTGCTGGGTGGTGTGGCTCGAAGAGCTGGAAGGGTCTGTATCTCGAAATAAAATAAAATAAAAATATTTACGCACACATTTAAAACTTAATGAAACTTGTAGAAACTTTTAAAATCATCTAAGTTAATAATTCATGGGAAAGGTTTGATAAGACCTTTATTTTTTCCCCTGAACAAACTAAATTAAAATCTGCCGCTAGATTTCTTGCAGCTGTTTTCTGCCTTTAAAAGAGAATGGTACAAAGTCAGCCAAGTTAACTTTGTAAGTAAAGGGAATCACTTAGTTGAAGTAACTGAATAGCTTCATTGAACTCCATATTAAATTTGTACTGTAGGCATCATCAGTGTAGGGTTGATGATTGCCAACAAGTTTAGGATTTTCACATCCATGTGTAGAATTCCTGCAAATTCTCTTATTTACATGAAATAATAAAAAATTGTCATTTTGCCCTTTATACTATTTTTAAAAATACCATAAGGCAAAAATTCAAAATGGATTACTTTACATGTCCATGCATTGAAATCCATCTGCTACCTTTTTGTTCACTCGGTTTCCCCTTTTGTAATTTCTTGTTCAACACAACTTAATGAATCTCCTCGTAATCTTGTAAACACTAGAGATTCTGTGTAGAGGCTGGAAATCTTGAGCAACATGCACAAAATGCTACAGGAACTCCGCAAGTCAGGCAGAATCTATAGGGGGTGGGTGTAAACAGTTGATGTTTGAGGTCTTGGTGAAGGGTGTTGGCCTAGAATGTCGACTATTTACTCCCCTCCCAAAATGCAGCTTTGTGTAAACTTGGATTTCTGACTCTCAGTTCCTTCATCCAAGTCATTGAGATACATGTTGTAAAGCTGAGAGATTCCCAGGAATACTACATGTGGACGTATGTATTCACATGTATCTTGGTGTTCTTTTTATAATATCAATTATTATGTACATCTTCTTAACAGAAGTTTCTAGCTAATACATATCTTTGTAATTTGAAGCTATTCCTTGGCAGCGAAGGTAAATGATGCAAGTGGTCTCTTTGTTACTGGAACCGTGAATGTATTCATCACCGATGTCAATGATAACAGTCCAGTATTATCTTGCACGTAAGTCTTGATAATTATTTAATGAGCTGTAAGATATATTAAGGCCGCTCTTGCCAGTTTGTACTGCTGCCAATGGCCCCATTTACTGCCAGAGCATTCCACAAATTCAAGTACTTACAATGTCCTGACCCTAAGAACCAGAAAATATTGAGTGGTTTCCAGCAGAATTTCTGAGTTGATGTGGAAAGTCTTGATAAATTGGATATATGTAAAATTGGTCTGTTTTATGTCTTCACCTGAAATAAGAATAAATGCCTTTAGTTATGAAGTATTGATTCAAAACTTTCACAATTTCACAGGTGAAGGTACTTCAGTATTGAAATCTCTGGTAAACATTTTGTTGTAAAGTCTCAATCTTGAAACTCCCCACTTTGTTACATTTTAAAGTAAGTACATATTTAAGTGAAGAAATTTTTGTATTGGACATCAACACATCATCTTTGTTGCACCCAGATTCATTGTTCACAGGTTAGAAAAACCAGATAGAGATTCAGTTAAGTCATCTTATTGATACCAAACACATCTTCTCAAATGGTGCACTGGCAAATCAAAATCCAGTTTTTGCATCAGCTATCATGCCGAGTTTGCTCTGAAAATAACTTACAGTGGGTAGCAATTATCTTTGAATGTCTGAAGGCTTTAAGTTGACCAGGAACTGAAATGAACAGACCAAACTTACAGTTAATATACTTTAGATTATTGTTGAATGCTAGTTCAAAAGTTCATTCATTATCAAAGTATACAACTAGTTGAGGGGCCTGTGTGGCAATCCATTATGCCAGTCAAGTCACGTTAAAGCATTTACTGTGCCTTTTGCATGTTCCAATATTCAGACAGGTAGATTTCTTGTAACCACCAGGGATAGTGGCCAGTTCTCGTTCGCAACAAATATTATCATATTATTCAATATGATGCCAAACAAATTGTACCCAAAATATGGATCTTTCTCTTGAAAGTTCCCATACCACAGCAACTGTGAAAATATTTTTTCCCCGAGAGATTCACACTCATTTTCTTGTTAGAATTTTGCATTTAGAATAGCATGATATTTGAATAGCAATGTATTGAATAGATTATTTAAAAAATGTGCAAAAACAGAAATACTGTTTATTAAAAAAAGTGAGGTAGTGTCCAAAGCTTCAAAGTCCATTTAGGAATTGGATGGCAGAGGGGAAGAAGCTGTTCCTGAATCACTGAGTGTGTGCCTTCAGGCTTCTGTATCTCCTACCTGATGGTAACAGTGAGAAAAGTGCATGTCCTGGGTGCTGGAGGTCTTTAATAATGGACGCTGCCTTTCTGAGACACCGCTTCCTAAAGGTGTCCTGGGTACTTTGTCGGCTAGTGCCCAAGATGGAGCTGACTAGATTTACAACCTTCTGCAGCTTCTTTTGGTCCTGTGCAGTAGCCCCTCCATACCAGACAGTGATGCAGCCTGTCAGAATGCTCTCCACAGTACAACTATAGAAGTTTTTGAGTGACCTAATTTCTAATAAATTTTCAAAATGTTAGTTGCCTTCAGCATGGAAACAATTAGCCCATGTTCAATTTCATCTGGAAATGCTCTTCATGTCGATGTTGCAGTTAACTTTGATAAATACTTTATCTATTAAAGCAAAGAATATGAATATAAAGGTCTGGCATAATTATAGTGGCTTTTAAAGCAGACAAATAAGCTTTCAGGAATTTATTGAAAACAGTTTTGTTTTAGTTCAGTCTAACTAAGATTGTTTTGTTTTGTAGTTTCAAAAGTATAACTAATGGCAAGGAAACAGAATTGAAAGAAGATTCTAATTCGGGAAAGACAGCAATTCTAGAGTTAGATGAAGAGCTGGCAGTTGGAACAGTTATTGCCACATGCACAGCTACAGATGTTGATATTAAGAGTAAAATCAGCTACCAGCTTGATCCTGCAAATACTTATTTCACCATTGACAGAGGTAAGTTTCTCAATACTTATACAATTCTTTAAATATTAGTAACTTCTGCAAGGTTTGGGTTTGTGGGCTATGGGTCTTCACATCCAAGTACTGTTTAACTATATGGGGTTTCTACTTCTTTCAGGCTGTGAATTCTAAACTCTTACCATTCTTTCAGTGAACAGCTCTGTTTTTTTAAATCTTCCCTGTAATTGTTGTACTAATAATTTCAAATAGAAAATATTTATCATTATACAGTATATACCTCAACTACATCTTCACTCAAGCCCTGCTATTCTGAAGATAACAGCACTAGCTTAATTGACCTCTCATCATAGATGCAATTTTCCATTCCTGGCATCATTTTTGTAAATTTCCCCTGCACCCTGTCCAGTGCAAACACATCTCTGTTAAATGCAGTGATCGATACTGGATATACTGCTCAAGCTGTGGACTAACTAGAATGGTATACAGTTCTACTTTCATCAATGTCTCCGCTAAGGGGACATGTTTTCTTTCTATCTGTTGAACCATTTATTGACCTGTCCTGCTATCTATAAATTTCTGATGAAACCTCAAATGTTAATTCTTCTTTCTCCACAGATACCACCCAACCTACTGAATATATCCAGAAATTTCTGTTTTTATTTCAGATCTCCATGTCTTTGCCTTTTAAATAACTTTATTGATCTGTTGACATATAGACTCATAGATTCATTGAGGTCCATGATGACCTATGTAGGTGAATCCCATTTGTCCTCATTAGATCTATATTTTTCTTTGCCCTGCCTATCATTATGTTATCCATTTTCCATTATCTATTTTCAAGGCTGATAAATTGCTGAATATTTCCTCTTCTACTGTGTTCATCCCATTTAATAATTAGCACATTCACCATAACTACAGCAAAATAATCTCCAATTTTTTTGTGAAGACAGTTGCAAAATATTCATTAAACCTATCAAATATTGAAAGCCCTAGGTAGAGTGGTTGTAGGGAGGATGCATCCTTTAGTGGGAGAGTCTTGGACCAAGGGCACCAGCTTCAGAATAGAGGCATGTCGCTTTAAAACAGAGTTGAGGTGGTATTTCTTCAGCCTTAGGATGGTGAATCTGTGGAATTAATTACAACATGCAGCTGTGCAGGGCAAGTCATTTGGTGTATTTAAAGCAGAGGTTGATAGGTTCTTGACTAGTGTGAATCTTAGAGATACACATAATCATCTGCCCTTACAAATCAAGGCAGGAGTAGATAATTTAGGAGTCATTATTGACTCTGACCTAAATATCAAATCACGCATTAACCATATTATTAAGACTACGTTCTTTCATTTAAGAAACATTGCAAGAGTTCAATTTCTTACAACATCTCAAGATTTTATTTATTTTATTTTCAACCAATTAGACTACTGTAATGCACTCTTTTCAGGACTGCCTAAGAAAGATATAAATCGGCTGCCGCTTGTTCTTAACCCAAAAAAAAATCTGAGCACACTTCACCGGTTTTGACATCATACACTGGCTGCCTGTGTCCTTTAGGATGAATTTTAAAAATATTCTTAATTGTATATAAGGCTTCGAATAATCTAGCTTCTGTATATTTTGGAGTGTCTATCCCCTTACTTCCCTAATCATAATGTTAGATCCCTGAATACTGGTTCGCTTCGTGTTCCTAGAGCCAAGCATATAAGGACCAGTGATGCGGCCTTTTGCTCTTATGCACCAAAAACCTGGAATCTCTACTGAGTGAGAAACGCCAGACTAGTACTGTGGAACGTTTCGAACACTTCTAAAAACTACTTTTTTCATTTGGTCTTCATGTGCCTGTTGGTGTTGATTACATTTATATAAGTTGGTATATTTCATTACATTTTTTCTATATAATGTTTGTCCTTATGATTTTTAATTTTGCTTCATATTTTATGACTATATTGATTTATTTTTACAATCTATGTAAAGCACCTTGAGCCTGAATCTTAATGTAGGGAAGTGTTATATAGATAAAGCTATTATTATTATTGTTATTATTATTGTTGATTAAGTAAGGGCATCAAAGGTTATGGGCAATAAGCAAGAGAATGGGGTTGAGAGAGATAATAAATCAAATGACAGAGCAGACTCGATGGGCCAAATGGCCTAATTCTGCTCCCATGGCTTATAGTCTTAAACCACTTTTTTCATAACTTTTGTTTGATTTTTTGATTTCTCTTACAATTTTATTCCTGCGCTCCCTATACCTTTTAAAGTTTTTTTTTCTGCTGCATTGAGATCCCAGATAACTTCTGAATTGCCAACCCTGAGGATGATGAGAATACTGCAGATCCTTTGTATTAATTCCATGTTTCAAATATTTACATGTCAATTTTTGGATGGTTGTACGTTTGTGTTTTAAATGGTTATATTTCAGCGATTTAAATGAATCATTGCATTTTCCTCCTATGAATGATTGCATTCACATCATTTGAATGATAATGTTTCAATTATTTCTGTAGTTTGTTCTCAACATTTTGAATGGTTACATTTATTTAATTTGAATGTTTCACTTACGAAGGTATAACTGAAGAAAATATATAAAATAAAACAGCAAGCAACTTTTGAAAGGCAAGAAGACTAAACTATCAATTCATGCATGTGCTAAAGGAGTGGCTCCAAAGAGGAAAGATAAAGGTAGTGAGGCAGAGAGGCAGAGACTTTTATGTGCAGATTTGCTCAGCCTACTCAACTGTAGGTATTGGCCCAGCTGATGGCATGAAGGGAAGAAAGGATCTCCAGAAGACTAGCTTTCCAGGGGCAGAAACCTACAGATGGAGGAGAGTAAAGACTTGTAATTGTGGGAGATCATGGGGGAATTTGAACACAAGGTGAAGTTCAAAGTTCAAAGTAAATTCTATAATCAAATTACATATATGTCACCATATATGACCCCAAGATTCATTTTCCTGCGGACATGCTCCGCAAATCTATAGAATAGTAACCATAACAGGATCAATGAAAGATCAACCAGTGCAGAAGACAACAAACTATGCAAATGCAAACATAAATAGATAGCAATAAGTAACGAGATCATGAGATAATGGGATAAAGAGTCTCAAAGTGAGATCATTGGTTATGCAAACATCTCAATAGATGGGCAAGTGAGTGTAATTATTCCCTTTAATAAAGAGCCTGATGGTTATGGGGTAGTAACTGTTCTTGAACCTGGTGGTGTGAGTTCTGAGGCACTTGTACCTTCTTCCTGATGACAACAGGAGAAAAGAGCATGGCCTGGGTGGTGGTGATCTCTGATGATGGGTGTTGCTTTCCTATGACAGTGTTTCATGTAGATGTGCTCAATGATTGGGAGGGCTTTACCCGTGATGTACTGGGCGAAATCCACTACCTTTTGTAGGATTTTCTCTTCAAAGGCATTGGTGTTTCCATACCAGACTGTGATGCAGCCTGTCAACACGCTTTTCATGTACGTAGAAATAAAGCATTGCTTGACTGAAAACCAATTGTGGTGAACAAGTAGAGGGCAAAACTGAATTGGAAATGCATTCAGACTTGTGAAATTTTTGTGAAGGGTAATTTTATACATGAATAGTGAATCAAATTTAAATTGTCTTTACTTTCTTTGTGTGCCTCAAATATTTTCTGTAAAAATTACTGTTTGTACATAAATAAAAAAAATTGTCAGTTTAATTAGACAACAGTAGTAGAAGAAAGTTGCTTACAATATATATTTTATTTCCTGTTGCAGTTTACTGACTCTAGCTTATAAAACACAGTTGGAAATTATTTATTAAGCTGACCTATTTTACAGACATACAGTTCATTATGTTGACCTAAGTTTAGACTGGATTGATTACTGGTCCCATATGCATAAAAAAATCTATTAATCAAGTGTTTGAAATATTCTAATGACCTGTTTTTTTAATACATCGTCTTCTTCAATGGGGGATTAAGAGTGGGCTAGATATGATAGCAATTCCAGTTGATGCTTATTGCTGCTGGAATACAAAACTAAACAGCTGAAGGCAAATGACAGCTGTTTGTATAAAGAAAGTAATTCTGAATTTGTCTCAGAAGTACTGATTTATTTTTTCCTCCTGGTGTTTTAAATTTCATCACCTAGCAACTCTTGGTAATCATTTATATGTGTATCCTACCGAAGTAATATACATTTAGAATGCAGCCGAAAAAAAACTCAAGGGAGGCATAACAGCGATCCTACGCTATTAACATTTGATAATGAAACTTCTGCTTATGGAAGTTTTCTCCACAGGCTGTCACAGGCTAATGTCAGGCTCAGAAATGAAGGCCTGTTGTTACATGTCTTTGTTCTTAATTTCTGTGAAGTGGTGAATTTGAGTGTTATGCTCACAAAAATAACCCTCACGATAGCTCTCATTCATTATCTTGCTGTATTTTTATAAAAGCTAATGTGTCAAATTAACAATGACCCTAAGGAAATGTTTATCCAATGTAACTTTATTTAAAGGGATTGCAGGCTTTAAAGAATCACCAAATAAAGAAATATAATGATAGTACATTCAGTGGTAGTTAGGATAATGACAATTTAAGTGCACCAAGTCACAGTTTCCTGAATGTCAATGATGAGAATGCTCTTTTAGCAATGTGCAGTTTTATTTAACAGCAGATTAGTCTACACATTGTCAGGCTAGCAATATCCAATGTGCCTATCATCACATCTGTCATACCTGTCAAAAAGAATATAGACTCAACTTCGTTCATCTTTCAGACACAGGAAAGGTGGTTGTTTTCTCTCAAATGGACAGGGACCAAAATGGATTTCAGACAGTTCAGACGTTCTCTGCTAAAGCATGTGATGAAGATCTGAAGTGCGCATCTATTCCAGTCAGAACGAACATTATTCCAGTTAATGACAATGCTCCATCTTGCAACCCATCTGTTTATAGGTAAGTGGTTTATACAAATCATCAACGCAGCATATTATTGCAAATGAGCAATAAACCTTAAAATGTAGATTTTAACTAAGTAAGACTACAAGGTTCACATTTATGCCATTTCATAAGGTATTAAAACTGGAAGTTTATTATCTTCATATTATAAGGGGAATATACATTTTTCCCTTTTCCTCATACTATGGCATTTATTTTAGTTTCTTGACTGGTCTTAAATTATTCGTCTTTGGAAATCTTTTGACAATCAAAAAGAGAGATGAGATTAAGTTCTATTAAATTCCCACTTGCTTCAAAAAGGCAACAGTTATACCAGTGCCTAAGAAGAATAATGTGAGCTGTCTTAATGACTATCACCCGGTAGCACTCACATCTACAATGATGAAATGTTTTGAGAGGTTGGTCATGACTAGGCTGAACTCCTGCCTCAGTAAGGACCTGGATCCATTGCAATTTACCTATGGCCACAATAGGTCAACGGTAGATGCAGTCTCAATGGCTCTTCACATGGCTTTAGACCACCTGGACAACACAAGTACGTATGTCAGGATGCTGTTCATCGACTATAGCTCAGCATTCAACACCATCATTCCCACAATCCTGATTGAGAAATTACAAAACCTGGGCCTCTGTACCTCCCTCTGCAAATGGATCCTTGAATTCCTAACCAGAAGACCACAATTTGTGTGGATTGGTGATAATATCTCCTCCTCGCTGACAATCAACACTGGTGCACCTCAGGGGTGTGTGCTTAGCCCACTGCTCTACTCTATGACTATGTGGCTAGGCATAGCTCAAATACCATCTATAAATTTGCTGATGAAAGAACCATTGTTGGTAGAATCTCAGGTGGAGACAAGAGGGCGTACAGGAGCGAGATATGCCAACTAGTAGAGTGGTGTCACACCAACAGCCTTGCACTCAATGTCAGTAAGGTGAAAGAGCTGATTGTGGACTTCAGGAAGGGTAAGACGAAGGAACACATACCAATCCTCATAGAGGGATCAGAAGTGGTGAGAGTGAGCAGTTTCAAGTTCCTAGGTGTCAAGATCTCTGAAGATCTAACCTGGTCCCAACATATCGATGAAGTTATAAAGAAGGCAAGACAGCAACTATACTTCATTGGGAGTTTGAAGAGATTTGGCATGTCAACAAATACACTCAAAAACTTCTATAGATGTACCATGGAGAGCATTCTGACGGGCTGCATCATTGTCTGGTATGGGGGGGGGGTGTTATTGTACAGGACTATGAGAAGCTGCAGAGGGCTGTAAATTTAGTCAGCTCCACCTTGGGTACCAGCCTACAAAGTACCCAGTACGTCTTCAAGGGGCGGTGTCTCAGAAAGGCAGTGTCCATTATAAGGACCTCCAGCACCCAGGGCATGCCCTTTTCTCACTGTTACCATCAGGTAGGAGGTACAGAAGCCAGAAGGCATACACTCAGTGATTCAGGAACAGCTTCTTCCCCTCTGCCATCCGATTCCTAAATGGACATTGAATCTTTGGACACTACCTCACTTTTAAAATATATATTATTTCTGTTTTTTTGCTAGATTTTTAATCTATTCAAAATAGATTATACTGTAATCAATTTACATAGATTTACACCAGTCTACATAGGTGTTTTCTTGAATGGCAACAAAATGCAGATCATACTATTTATTTATTTATTATCATTTTATTTTTTCCTCTTCTTCTATATTATGTATTGCATTGAACTGCTGCTGCTAAGTTAACAAATTTCATGGCACATGCTGGTGATAATAAACCTGATTCTGATTTTTTTTTCCTTTGATATACTGAATTTTCTATAAAAATCTTTTTTCCTTTACTGTAAATATTTTTTTGGACTAAGACTCTAGATCCCCAGCCTTCGTTGTTCCCAGCTTATAAGTGATGCAATAATATACTTAGCTTTCTTCTGACTAGCTTCTGTGTCGTATAAGGCACGAAGGCATAAGATCATCAGTTATGGACACCTTTACACCTTTATCATAGATCGACAGATTTTGGGATGCTATAGGAATCCAGGGACTAGGGAAAGTAAAGGCTGAGGTGGAAGAGTGGGATTGATATGGATCAGCTTTAATCTTGTTGAGGGCTTGGTGGCCTGTTCTGCTTCTCCTATTTCCTACACTTTCATATATTTATTTGTTCATCAGATTATGTGACATGTCAAAATGGCCTCGTATCTGGGTATTAATGAGGCAATGTACCTTCAACACTCATTTATCACTTAGTCAGCTTGTGATTGGTTTAGTGGAGCAAGTGCAGGTGAGAGATGATACATTTAACCCTTTTGATAATGGTGGATGCTGCAAAATGAGCAAATGATGAGTGTGTTGTTTTGATCTTAGGTATCCGCTCTCTGAGGCAACATATCAGTGGAGGTGCAAGGTGTGAAAACAATGGGAGTGGTGGTGGGACTAATATGAGTTCCAGTGGTTCTCAGCAGCACAGGCAGGCAGAGAGGACTTTTGTCGTAGGGTGAAGCAATGGGTTACTTACAATATCTACATAGGTGTTTTCTTGAATGGCAACAGAATGCAGATAATATAAATCTGAAATATAAAAGAAGCATGATAGCACCTGGGATGAGGGAAACAGGGTTAACGTTTTAGGCCGATGCTCCTTTATCAGAACCCAGGTACTGTTCCTCTATTGTGCAGTATAATCTAGATATAGGTAAATATCAAGATTATGGAGGCAAGGTAAAGACTGTTGAGTAGTCAGGAGAGTTGGAACATGAAAACAATTATGATACACATTTAACAACCTTGAGATTGTGAGTTCCCATCATAGCAAACTGTCAATTGCACCCCCACCCTTCTCTGTTCCCCACTCTGTCCTTTTACATAGTCATAGTCATACTTTATTGATCTCAGGGGGAAATTGGTTTTCGTTACAGTTGCACCATAAATAATAAATAGTAATAGAACGATAAATAGTAATATGTAAGTTATGCCAGTAAATTGTGAAATAAGTCCAGGACCAGCCTATCGGCACAGGGTGTCTGACCCTCCAAGGGAGAAGTTGTAAAGTTCGATGGCCACAGGCAGGAATGACTTCCTATGACGCTCTGTGCTGCATCTTGGAGGAATGAGTCTCTGGCTGAATGTACTCCTGTGCCCACCCAGTACATTATGTAGTGGATGGGAGACATTGACCAAGATGGCATGCAACTTAGACAGCATCCTCTTTTCAGACACCACTGTGAGAGAGTCCAGTTCCATCCCCACAACATCACTGGCCTTATGAATAAGTTTGTTGATTCTGTTGGTGTCTGCTACCCTCAGCCTGCTGCCCCAGCACACAACAGCAAACATGATAGCACTGGCTACCACAGACTCGTAGAACATCCTCAGCATCATCCGCCAGATGTTAAAGGACCTCAGTCTCCTCAGGAAATAGAGACGGCTCTGACCCTTCTTGTAGACAGCTTCAGTGTTCTTTGACCAGTCCAGTTTATGGTCAATTGGTATCCCCAGGTATTTGTAATCCTCCACCATATCCACACTGACCCCCTGGATGGAAACAGGGGTCACTGGTACCTTAGCTCTCCTCAGGTCTACCACCAGCTCCTTAGTCTTTTTTACATTAAGCTGCAGATAATTCTGCTCACACCATGTGACAAAGTTTCCTACAGTAGCCCTGTACTCAGCCTCATCTCCCTTGCTGATACATCCAACTATGGCAGAGTCATCCGAAAACTTCTGAAGATGACAAGACTCTGTGCAGTAGTCGAAGTCTGAGGTGTAAATGGTGAAGAGAAAGGGAGACAAGACAGTCCCCTGTGGAGCCCCAGTGCTGCTGATCACTCTGTCGGACCTTTACTTCTGTCGGATCTTTACTTCTTCTCACCTGCCTATCAATCCCCCTGGATCCCCTCCTCCTTCCCCCTTTCCTTTTCTCCTATGGTCCACTCTCCTCTCCTATGAGATTCCTTCTTCTCCAGCCCTTGACCTTACCCACCCACCTGGCTTCACCTATCACCTTCCAGCCAGCCTCTCTCCCCTCCCGCCACCTTCTTACACCAGAATCTTTGCCCCTTCATTCTCAGTCCTGAAGAAGGGTCTTGGCCCAAATCACGGACTATTTACTCATTTTCCTAGATACTGCCTGACCTGCTGAGTTCTTCCAGCAATCCTGTACGTCGCTGTTGATTTGCACCTTGCTAGATTATTACAAGAAGAGCCTCCCAGACTGCCTAGCCCAGACATGACTTAAGTCCACTGTTCTTGTTATCGGTTTCTGAAGTGATACAGGAAGGCCACCTGGCCCCAAAATTGGAAAGCAGAAAATGAGAAATATTGCATCAGTGTGGTATGAAGTTGAATCTGGTTCATTATGTGATGCCTTGGATACCAGTGCCTAAGGATCAGTGTTCAGTATATCAGAAGAGAGTTGTGTCACCATAATAACAAACACAAACCATTCTTAGAGTTCATTGATAATCACTGGTCCATTGCATCTTCCAACATGTTGCCATGATCCATCACACAAAGTACCCTTGTGTTGAAACTTCTCATGGATTCAGGAAGCATGGCTGCAGGCACTTTAGATCGCCATGACTGTGCTGGCCATCAGCACCTACCTATAATAATCCAATTTTCTAGTGCGCAACCTGAGCTTTCTTTGCCCAGATGTTTCAGAAGCTCATTACCTAGTGTTTCTGTAGCTTTATTGTCATTAATTTTAGTGCCCTGCACATGTATACTTTTCTCTCTTTCTAACAGATACATAAATCATCACATTTAATAAAAACATTTTCTCATTGGAGAGAAGTTGCTTAAGTTATGCCATCACACTCCATTAATATCACACAGCAGGTTTTGCAACAGACTAAATAATGGGCTTTGATATTACATGCTAAACTAAAAAAAATCCTTTAATTCTTAAACAGATATCTCAGATTTCCTATCATGAAGAACATTCATGCTGTAGGACCCGGTGGATTTTTATCAAAATCCTGCAGTTTCATGGGCATTATTACCAAGACTGGTTTTAACTAAATTTATTTAATTGCTCCAATTGAAGGAACTCGTCACCAGCACAGGCATGGTGATCTAAAGTGCCTGCAGCCATGCTTTCTGAGGCTCTGCCTTTGCCACACTTTATGCTTTGTGTTCCAGATTTCAATACCTTTGATTGGGAAAAATTCTCCCACAGAATTCCAAGGAAGCTCCTATCCTTTATCTTAAGCCTAGAATCTCTTCTGCATCCTCTCCAATGTAATTACATCTTCCCCATAGTGTGACCAGAATTGCACACAATAATCCAGCTGCGGCCCAGAAAACATTTTATATTGCTATAGCATAACTTCCCTGCTTTTATATTCTATGCTTCCGTGATGAAGGAAAGTATTCCATATGCCTTCTTAACCATCTAATTTGCCTGTGCTGCTGCCTTCACTAAACATTGGACAAATATACTACATCACCTTGTTCCCTGAACATTTTTTGTGCTTTAGCCTTATTTATCATCCCAAATTTTATCTCCTCACATCAAAGTTAAATTCCATTTGCTATTTCCCTGCAATATTCTCTGCAGGATCAATATTGTTCTGCAACCAAAGACTACCCGCTATCAACAGCACGTGTTGATTCTAGTCCACTTTGTCTATGTTGGATCATCTGCGAACAAACCAATTATATCTCCTACACTCATTCCTCTGTCATTAATATATACAAAACAAAGAACAAGGGTCCCATCAGAATTTGAAATATTTTTGGGCTGTTGTGTCACACAAGCTGAATCCTGACTCAAAATTTACCTGATATCTACTTCTTTTCAGAATTTCATATCCTGAAGTAGTCCTTCAAGGAACAGTGGTAGCAACTTTAATTTGTACAGACTCAGACATTCCAAGCAACGCATTATCATATCTTCCCATAAGTGGGTCCCTTGGCCCCGGAAATACTTTTGTCCAAAAATCTGGTGCAGATCATGTTATACAGGTAGGCCTTATTTAATTAATTTACACTAACTAAAATTTATTGTATTTTTATAGTGGAGTAGGTGATTTTATTAAACTCATTATCTTTTATTGTATAAAGAGTGCTAACTAAGAAATGCCAAATCCTTGCTGATGACCATGCAGAAAATTAAATGCTTTGCATCCAAGGAGAAAATAAAATAAAAGCACTGAATATGCATTTCATATCATAGTCAAATAACTGAGTGTGCAGTGCACTGTCATTCATATCCCTTGTGTCCATCGGAGTCTGATTAAGTTTAATATGATTCTAATAGAAATATTACCTTGTGTTTCTGCAGCTTTATTGTCATTAATTTTCGTGCCTTGCACATGTATACTTTTCTCTTTTTCTAACAGATACATAAATCATCACATTTAATAAAAAACACTTTCTCATTAGAGAAAGTTACTTTAGTTATGCCATCACACTCCATAAATATCACACAGCAGGTTTTCCGACAGACTAAATAATGGGCTTTGATATTGCATGCCAAACTAAAAAAAAAACCTTTTATTCTTAAACAGACATCTCAGATTTCCTATCGTGAAATACACTGATGCTGCAGGGCCAGGTGGATTTTTAACAAAATCCTGCAGTTCTATGGTTATTGCTACCAAGACTAGTTTTAACTGAACTTATTTAATTGCTTGAATTTAAATTTCCTAATTGCCCTGGTGAGATTTAAACTCACGTTCCCCAATCAATGCTGCAGAACTCTGGTTGATAATCCAGTAATTTAGCCATTAATCTATCATACCAGGGCATGGCCTTTTCTCACTGTTACCATCAGGTACAGAAGCCTGAAGGCACACACTCAGCGATTCAGGAACAGCTTCTTCCCCTCTGTCATCCAATTCCTAAATGGACATTGAAGCTTTTGACACTACCTCCCTTTTTTAATATATTATTATTTTTATTTTATTTATTATTATTATTTTTTTTCTCTGCTATATTGTGTATTGCATTGAACTGCTGCTGCTAAGTTAACAAATTTCACGCCACATGCCGGTGATAATAAACCTGATTCTGATTCTGCTACTTACAGAGACTAACCAAGATTTTCCCTCCACTCCCACTGAATAAATGCAACTTATTTAAAATCCACTCCTGCATTCTTTGTAAGGAAATGAGACTTTTGCATTGGTTTATCCCTGACTCGATTAGGGTCTTCTATGCATCTTCTTGGAGAGACAGAATGACAACACCAATGCAAAATGGGTATCTCTGCTAGTTAGATATGTACTCTATGTCCTCTGGAATTAGCACTTGATTGTTAGGAGGCCACAGTCCAGGCTGAGGTCAACATTTCAGTTTTGGGCTTTTTAAATTTGGAGTTCCCTTTCTTATTGAAAGAATTGGAAACCCCAGAAGTGGTATACCATCTTTCAGTTTTTATTCTGATGTTTTTGCTTTTGTTGTTTGTGTTGTAGTTATATACACATACACACACAGCCACTTTTGCTTGTCACAATTACACATTAAACAATTTCTGAGATGGTATTTTTGGTTTTTAGGTAGGAGCTAAAGACTTGGATTATGAAGATGTAGCTGTTGCTGCTGTGGGTTTTACATACACAATGATGATAGCTGTGTCTGATTCAAGTATCTCCACTCACACTGGTGAGTGAAGTACTTTCTTCATATATGTTTGACATTGTGAGTCAGCTAGTCATCACAGCAATGGGAAATTTTTATTACAGGATAATGTTTCCTGAAGTAATAAATATGACATGTCTGAAGAAAATGTAAAGAGCAGTTTCCACATCTTGTGAATTCCACTTTTTTATTAATTTAATGCCAATTTAAAAGTTTAGGTTAGAAATATGGCCATCAATCTTCTGTTTTCTAGATACCAAATGGTTTCCTGAACCTTCAGTATATTAAGAGCTAGAAATGCACTCTTTCCCATATTGAAAAGCTAAAATAAAATATCTGACACTGGCCACACCTGAAACAGCTTCTAGACTCTTTGTCCATTTCTGATAATCATCTTGAGTAGTGATCAGAACCACAGCTTTCAGTTCCAGTTTGCCGTTCAGCAGGATATATTTGTTTGGCATTCTTGTAGGAACCTTTAAGACTAATGAGCAGGTATGAAAATCATGGGAGGGGTTTACTGTTGTAGTTTTGTCAGAGCTGTTAATCGATCCAGTTCAAGAAATACCCCAAGAAAAGTTATACAGAAGCCCTAGTGCTATATCTCTTATGCATGCATTGTCTCACCGAATACATACAGCATCAACTACGGTAGGGAATGTGCCATTCTCAGCAGCACTCTTAGCTAGTTCATGTGTTCGTGCAACCTTGTTTAAATTTCTTACACTCAACAGTAGACTTAGGAGTTAGCGGTTAATACTTCTTCAACTGTTGGCATAACACCTTGGAATAGCGAATATTTATAACCTTGCAGAAACCTATTTGATCTGTCATGTCTTTGCTAGAGTTATCCTAAACTAATCTCACCAGCCCATACTCGCACCATAGACTTCTGTTTCAAATATCCAGTTTCTCCTAAAACAAGTCCATAAACACTAATAGAAAATGTATTTTTTCCTGTTGTCAATCACACTTTGTCACTATCTGTATCAGGAAATATCTCCTAAAGTCTTCTCTCTTCTGGTGACATCTTTCATTTGATAATTCTTTGTAACTGTTTCCCAAAGGAACGGCTGAAGTGAAATCGGGCTCAGCTGCTCGGCACATTTTTTTTGCCAAGATTCAAGATTCATTTATTATCAAAGAACGTATAAGTTATACAACCTTGAGATTTGTTTGCCCGCAGGTAAAGGAACAAAAATTATGGTAAATATGTGCATGTGTCCCTCTTCTGTGCATCATGTTGGTCCTGGCAGACTGGGAGATCACACAGCAAGCAGTTCACTGTCTCAATCATCATTCTGGTTCGTCACTCGTAACCTTATCCCACCTAAGGTGCCCAAGCAGTGGGAAGGGATCCCTCCACAGGCTTTATTTAAGTGAATTATCCACTATGTTCTTCTTAATTGTTAACGAATTTCCTCTGGCTATTGTTGCAAACGTACAAGCTCTTTGTGCTTTTTGGAGTTTTTCCAAGATGGAAGATCTGGACTTTATGTATTAAGTAGTCCAAGCTGCCCAGGGCCATGAAGCCTTTTTCATGTTATAAATTCTCCTAATTTATTATTCCCTTACACTTCTGTTTATAATAGTATTATCAAACGGTATTGCACTAATTTTTCTTTCAGCTTTACCTCTGCACTCTCACTGCTATGGAATTATGGATTTCAAATTCTTCAACCTTCAACTTCATTCCAGTAATTATAAGCTATCATTTCTTGTGTTCCCTCCCACACATATCCACTTTACGTTGTCCCTACACCATTAACGTGTTGTTAGCCTCCTGAGCATTGTTTTTCACCACTGTTTGCCAAACCTCCATTAGCCCATCACAAGGAGCAGCAAGTATTTCTTTATACCACACCATTATGACTTGCTCACAGCATGCTCACCTGACTGCTATTTTTGTGCAGCTTTTATTTAACATACTGCTTGCCGTTTAACAAATAAAACGATGGACAAGGCTATGTTTATTGTATCAAGGTCTGGTCTTTGTGGTGACATTACATTGGAGGAACACTGACAGCAGCACCATGCAAGCTAAAATACGCTCAATGTGAAAATTCAGAAGCTGCTGTCAGTGATTCGTTCTTCCCCACAGGGTGCGCTATTATGGTCTTTGCTGAGGCATTCAACATACAATTAGAAAGTTGATGTGAACTTCAACCTTTTAGCTGCTGTTCTTGCTGTTAAAAAAACAGATTTCTAAGCTGTTAGAAAACAGATTTCTAAGCCATAATTACTGATGAACCATGACTTTGACCTTGAAGGGAAAATTTTTCATACGTGAAGTCTAATATCCTCAGTGTGATTATTTTGAAAATTCATGGATGTTTGAAAAAACAAGGTTTCTTTCATAATGTGTGGATTCCTTCTTCACTGCAGCTATTCTATGATTCTAACTTAATCTACAGGCGCGACCCAGTCTTTGCACTCAGTAAAGCCTTTTAAATATATCTAAATGAGAGCTCCTTTTACTTAGTAGAGTTTTGCTGTCTGTCAGTTTTCCTTAGTCCAGCTGGCTTTTCTGACCCTTGACAACATCAGTTCCCAGATAACACAGATTCATTTGAACTAAGCCTCAATCAGGAAAACTAAACTCCATCAGCTCACTGAGACTTGGTGGGCATGTTTTTGGTACCAGTGCTGGTAAAATTCTGGCCTCCGGAACTACTAGTTTAGTTATTTTTTAGCAGCCTCCAGGTGTATTATCCCAGATACGGTACTGTACAAAGATCTTAGGCACCTTAGATTTTTTTATATGGTTTCAGATGGTATGCTCTCCACAGAATGCTGTTCTGAACATCAGAGAGGCAGTCTGGGATTATCTGGAGAGACGAAAGCAAGCGAGGAATCCAAAGTCTGCAGAAGAACTGTGGCAAGTTCTCCAAGACGCTCAGAACAACCAGCCTACCAGCCAAATTTCTTATAAAACTGCACCACAGTGTACCTAAGGGATTTGATTCAGTTTTAAAGGTGGTCACACCAAATTTTGATTTGATTTAGTTTTTTTTTACCACTTACTGCTCTTTATAGTATTTTTTGATATATAGCTTTTAATTTCATTATTTTAAAAGTATCTTCGCTTTACAGAATCTTTTTACATGTGCTTAAGACTTTTGCACATGACTGTATGAAAATGTTGTTTATCAGAGTCTATGACCTACAAACAGTATTATGTGTTAGAAAGGATGCATCTTAAAATGTAAAGAAGGGACATGAAAATTAAAGTGTTCCCCTTGATCCTCCTCACAGAATGACTCATCTCAGGAAATCGTTAAAATATTGATTACTCCAGGTTTCAATACCGATTTAGGGTGGTGATTCAGTTCAATTCAAAGTTCAAAGTAAATTTATTATTGAAGTACATATATGCCACTATATACAACCCTGAGATTATTTTTCTTGTGGGCATACTCAATAAATCCACAATAGAATGATAACCATAATAGAATCAATGAAAGACTGCACGAACATGGGCATTCAACCAGTGTGCAAAAGACACAAAATGCAAATAGAAAAAGAAATAAATAACAATAATAAACAAAAAATAGATAGATATCGAGAGCATGAAGTAAAGAGTCCTTGAAAGTGAGTCCATAGGTTGTGGTAACATTTCAAGGATGAAGTGAAGTTGAGTGACGTTTTCCACTTTGGTTCAAGAGCCTGATGGTTGAGGGTTAATGACTGTCCGTGAACCTGGTGATATGAGTCCTGAAGCTCCTGTACCTTCTTCCTGATGGCAGCAGTGAGAAGAGAGTATGCCTTGGGTGGCTGGAGTCCCTGATGATGGATGCTGCTTTCCTGCGATGATGCTCCGTATAGATGTTGTCCCTTGGTGGGGAGGACTTTATCTGTGATGGACCAGGCTGTATCCACTTCTTTCTGTAGGATTTTCCATTCAAGGGCATTGGTGTTTCCATGCCAGGCTGTGATGCAACCATCACGCTCCATCTATAGAAGTTTGTCAAAGTTTATGTCATTTTTGTCATTGGTGTTTACAGTTTCATTTTATAGACTGAACAAAAGGTGATGTTCAGAAAATGGATTTAATAATGTCTCATACCAGATGGCACACATTTAAGGTGAGAGGGGGTAGCTTCAAAGGAAATATGCAGGGGAAGTTTTTACACAGTGGTATGTGCCTGGAATGTGCTATTGAGGGAGGGGGCGTGGTGATGGAGGCAGATATGATAGAGGTGTTCAAGAGGCTCATAGACACGTGCAGGAGATAGAAAGAAATGAACATTGTGCAGGCAGAAAGGATTGGTTCAGTTGTCCCTTTATTTAATTAGTTTGGCACAACATTGTGCACCAAAAGAGCCTATTCCTTTGCTGTAGTGTTTTATGTTCTATTTAAATCAGAAAGCATCTCATTAAATGGAGTAGATAACATCAATTGTAAGCATTGATTCAAAATGCTTACCCGTGAATCTTCAAACTGAAATGATTTCTCAGCTTAGCTACTATGTGGCATGTGTGAAATGGAATAATATCATTGTCATATTATACATTTCTTTTTGTTAGATGTGAGACCAGAAAATGACATTTGAAAAGGAATAACTTTCAGTAATTGTTTTCTCCAGCAACTGCCACAGTGATTGTAGAAGTTACACCCGTAAACGACTTCAGTCCAGTATTTGAGAAGAATCCCTATCACTTTGATGTTTTGGAAACAGAAGCAAGTGAGTTATTCTCATTTCCCACCATGGAAGATTTAATGATTATCAAACAATGTGTGTATATGCAATAAAATCTACACTGCTAAGATAAATATGGAGGGGACACACACACATACACACACACACACACACACACACACACACACACACACACACACACACACACACACACACACACACACACACACATACACTCACACCCCTACCTGTGATATCAACAGTGATTTCAGGGCATTGACAGCTCATGGTTTAGATTTTAATGTCCAGGGTTGCCATTCTTAAGAACTTGATGGGCCTACAGATTAACTGTACTTTAATTCACAGAGAAATTAAGAATGTAAGTATAAATTTTCTATGTGAAGACTTATTAATTTGATGTCATTCAACAATTCTCTCTGGAAAAATTATTTAAGTTAAGAAATCCGGTTTCTTTGGCAGAGCATTAACTCCTGCTTCACAGATGGTCCATGGAATGCGCCTAGCAGTGTGCCAGATGTTGTAGTGTGTGAGGGAAGAGAATTGAGTGCAGTTACTGTTACAAGAGAGAAGGTGCTCAAAAAAGCTGAAATATCTGAAGGTACACAAGTCACCTGGACCAAAGGAACAGCACCCTGGGGTTCTGAAAGAGGTAGCATTAGAGATTGTGGAGGCATTTGCAGTGATCTTTCAAAAATCATTGGACTCTGGTATGGTGCCAGAGGACTGGAAAACTGCAAATGTCACTCCACTCTTTAAGAAAGGAGGAAGGCAGCAGAAAGGAAATTATACACCAGTTAGCCTGATCTCAGTGGTTGGGAAGGTTTTGGAGTCAATTGTTAAGTTTGAGGTCATGGAATACTTGGTGACACAGGACAAGAAAGGTCGAAGTCAGCATGGTTTCCTTAAGGGAAGATCTTGCCTGATGAACCTGTTGAAATCCAAGTCGGATAGATAAAGAGGACGCAGTGGATGTTGTATATTTGGATTTTCAGAAGGCCTTTGACAAGGTGCCACACTTGAGGTTGCTTACCAAGTTAAGAGCCCATGGTATTACAGGAAAGTTACTAAAATGGTTAGAGCATTGGCTGATTGGTAGGAGGCAGCGAGTGGGAATAAAAGGATCCTTTTCTGGTTGGCTGCCAGTGACTAGTGGTGTTCTGCAGGGGTCGATGTTGAGACCACATCTTTTTCTACTGTATATCAATGATTTAGATGATGGAATAGTTGCCAAGTTTGCAGATGATATAATGATTGGTGGAGGGGAAGGCAGTGTTGAGGAAACAGGCAGGTTGCAAAAAACTTAGACAGATTAGGAGAATGGGCAAGAAAGTGGCAAATGAAATACAATGTTGGAAAATGCATGGTCGTGCACTTTGGTAGTTAGAAATAAATGTGTGGACTATTTTCTAAATGGGGCAAAAATCCAAAAATCTGAGGTGTAAAGGTGCTTGGGAGTCCTTGTGCAGAACACCCTAAAGGTTAACTTGCAGGTAGAGTCAGTGGTGAGGAAGACAAATGCAATGTTAGCATTCATTTCAAGAAGTCTAGAATACAAGAGCAGGGATGTGATGCTGAGGCTTTATAAGACACTGGTGAGGCTTCACCTTGAGAGTTATGAACAATTTTGGGCTCCTCATCTTAGAAAAGATGTGCTGGCATTGGAGAGAGTCCAGAGGTGGTTCACAAGGATGATTCTGGGAATGAAACAGTTATCATTTGAGGAGTGTTTGATGGCCCTGGGTCTTTACTTGCTGGAATTTAGAATGATGAGGGGGGATCTCATTGAAACCTTTTGAATGTTAAAAGGCCTAGGCAGTGTAGATGTGTAAAGGATGTTTCCCATGGTGGGGGAGTCTAGGACAAGAGGGCAGAACTTCGGGGTAGAGGGGTGTCCATTTAAAACAGAAACGCAGAGAAATTTTGTTAGCCAGAGTGGTGAATTTGTGGGATTTGTTGTCACATGCAGCTGTGGAGGCCAGGTCCTTTGGGTGCATTTAAGGCAGAGGTGCATAAGTTCTTGATTGCACATGCCATCAAAGGTTACAGGGAGAAGGCTGGGCAGTGGGGCTGAGGAGGGTAAAAAGGATCAGCTATGACCGCATGGCGGAGCAGACTTGATGGGCCAAATGGCCTAATTCTGCTCCTATGTCTTATAGTCTTATGGAACTGCAGTGAGCATGTGTAAGATGTTAGCTTAGAGGAGCACATAGACAGATCCGTGACAATGGGTGCTGAGAGAGGACAGAGGGGGTCCCAAAAGCTCTGCATGAGAATAGAATGTAGAAGTGATGAAAATTTCAGTGCTTTCAGAAACAAGGTAAGTGATGGATGGGGTGTCAGTTCATAGAGAATTAAATGGTCTCCAAGATTGGCCTGAGGCCCCAGGCACATATTGGAGCTGGGCTCTTCATCTACTGTAGCATTATATTTTGCGGGTAATTACATTAATCATTCCAGATCCTTCTCTTGTATACGTCAAATAAAAGTTATGAAGTAGGCCACCATATTTGCCACATCTTCATCCTCTGCAGCTGAAGTTTCATCTCAGCTTGTAAACTGACTCCATCTTCTAATTCCTTGCTCATTCTAGATTCTGGTGCACATCTCACAAATGAGTTTGTTTTTAAATTGTCTATTCTGAACAGCAAAACACAAGATTGGGAGAGTTGTTGCAACAGATGATGATTTTCCGCTGAATTCCGTGACCTACGAGATCATTTCTGGAGACATGCAAGTCATGAAGCAGTTCTGGATTGATCCAAAGGAAGGAATTCTAGAGCTGATAACACAGTTAGATTATGAATCTGTCAAAGAGTATACTCTCACTGTCGAAGCTGTGGATAGTGATCCTAATCAACCTAAAACTGCAGTCACCCAGGTAGGAATATGTGTTTGACATGGACAATTCTTTGAAAGAATAAAAGGTATAATAGATAAAAACTATAAATAGCATTTATCTACTTTACGTACATGTATTTCCTAAAATGTTACACATTATCTTTATGTGTAGACTTTGGCTGTGGGATACTTAAAATGCAAGACTGAACTTCTGAAAATGATGTTAGAAAAGTCATGTGGAAGGAACTGCCCTTGAACTTTCCAAGGATAAATCAATTGTCAGTCTTTACAGCTCTTCTAAAACAGGGAACTATATTTTTCAATACATTCCACATTTAGAACGATAGGCAAGAAGGAAAAGGAGGTGGGGTAATGCTATTAATTACAGATCTCATTAGCACAGTAATTAGAATGGATCTTAGCTTGGCAAGGCATAGTATAGAATTAGCCTCAGTGTGGGTCATGCTAAGAAGCAGCAGAAGCAAGAAAATCATAAACACAAGAGATTCTGCAGATGCTGGAAATCCAGAGCAACACACACAACATGCTGGAGGAACTCAGCAGGTCAGGTAGCATCCATGCAAATGAATAAACAGTTGACATTTCATGCTGATACCATACCTCAGGAGTGGAAAGGAAGGGGAATGAAGCCAGAATAAAAGGGTGGGGGAAGAGGAAGGAGGACTAGGAAGAAAATGATAGGTGTAGCCAGGTGAATGGGAAAGATAAAAAGCTGGAGAAGGAGGAATCTGATAGAAGAGGAGAGTGGACAATAGAAGAAAGGGAAGAATGAGGGACACCAGGGGGAGGTGATAGTCAGGTGAGAGAAAAGGCAAGAGGCAAGAATGGGGGATAGAAAAAGAGGAAAGGGAGAGAGAAATTTTTACTGGAAGGAAAAATCGATGTTCATGCCATCAGGTTGGAGTCTACCCAGATGGAATGTGAGGTATTGCTCCTCCACCCTGAGAGTGCCCTCATCTTGGCAAAAAAGGAGGCTGTGGACCGACATGTCAGAATAGAAAAGTGGATAGGAATTAAAATGGTTGGCCACTAGGAAATTTCACTCTTGGTGGATGGAGGTGCTCAACAAAGCAGTCCCCCAATTTATGTCAGTCCTCATCAATGTATAGGAGGCCACACTGGGAGCACTGTATACAATAGACGACCCCAACAGATTTGGCGGTGAAGCGTTGCCTCACCTGGAAGGACTGTTTGGGGTCCTGAATGGAGGTAAAAGGTTGAGGTAAATGGGCAGGTGTAGCGTTTTGGTCACTTGGAGGTCTATGTGCCAGGAGGAAGATTAGTGGGGAATGATGAATGGACACGGGAATCACAGAGAGAACAATCCCTATGGAAAGTGGAGAATGAGAGTCGGGTGAGGCCAGAAGCAAGAAAACTTTAGCAGAGTTTGATAGAATAGGCCACTGATTAATAGTGCAATGGGGAATGATATAAATGAGTCATTACAGTCAGTAATTATGGAAAACCTAAATGTGTCACATGGATTGGCCAAACAAATTAGTACGGATAATTTCTAGAATGTATACGAGATAGTTTTCTGTTGAGGAACTGCAAGGATTCAGGCTAGTGCTATACAAAGAGAATTGGAAAGAAAGTCCACAGTATTCTGGAATTTTGCATTAAGCTTGATATTGATGTAGTTCAATTGGAAACCATGATTTTCAAACTAAACGAAGGAAGTTATGAAGGTATAAGTTGGGGTTGGTTGTGGGAGAGCGGGGACCACTTTTATATAGATTCCCATGGACAAACCACGGCTAGCTGTTGAAACAATAATACATAAAATGCAACAAATAAACCCCCTGTAAGACACAAAAACACAACATGGTCCTAACATATAATAAAGGAGAAATTAAAGATGGCATTAAATTATAAGAGAAGGTTTATAGAATTGTCAGAAGAAACAGTGAACCTGAAAATGATGAGCATCTTAGAATTTGGCAAAGAATGAGAATCAAAATCAATATCAACCTGTGAGAGCTTCCGTAGATAGGTAGAAAGGAAAAGACTAGTGAGGTTAAAGGTGAGTCCCATACATATAAGAGAATTTATAATTGGATATAAGGAAATGGCAGAGAAATGAACTAATACTTTGTGTCTGTTGTCACAAAAGAAATAGAACACATCCAGAAATAGTGGGCAACCAAAGTTCAGTGCAAATTAGAAAAAAAAAGTGTTAATAAATATTCCTAGAGAAATTAATGAGCCTGAAAACTGATTTATCCCAAAGACCAGAGGATGTCCATCCCAGAGCTGTTAAAACGGAATTACTGACCTATTAACCTGAAAAAGGTAGGAAAATAGTTCAATCTATAATAAAGAGGTCTGTGTCTTTGCTATCGCTTAGCTCACGCTTGTGCTCGGTAGTGGGTGCGCTTTTTGTTTTGTCGGTGGGGGGAGGGGGGATTGTTGCTCACCACCGCTTACACGTGGGGGGGAGCTGGGGGTGACTTTGGGGTTCTCACGTTTAACAGTCGTTCATTCTTTGGGGCACTTCTCTGTTTTTGTAGATGTTTTGTGAAAAAAAAAGCAATTCAGGATATATATTGTATAAATTTCTCTGACATTAAATTGAACCTTTGAACCTTTGAAGAGGTAAGCGGGTAGGTGGACTTCGTTTTTGGTTTTTCCTTGCATTTTTTTGAGGAATAGAGAGCATGTCAGTGGGGTTAGTATTCTGCTCTGTTGTGTGGGATGTGTGAATCCTGGGAACCTTCCAATCTCCCAGGTGGCCACATCTGCGCCATGTACACCGAGATGCAGCTCCTGAGAGACCGTGTTAGGGATCTGGAGCTGCAGCTTGATGACCTACAGCTTATTGGGGAGAGTGAACAGGGGATGGAGAGGAGCTACAGGGAGCTAGTCACCCCGAGGCTGCAGGAGTTAGATAAGTGGGTGATGGTCAGGGAAGTGAAGGAAAGAGCTCAGATAGTAGAGAGCACTCCTGTGGCCATCCCCCTCAGTAATCACTATCTCATTTTGGATGCAGTTGAGTGGGGGGTGATCTGACAGAGGATGACCACGGCGATCGGGTCTCTGGCACTAAGCCTGGTTCCGTGGTGCAGAAGGGCAAGAGGAGGATGAGGAATGCGGTAGTCATAGGGGATTCCATAGTGAGAGGAACAGACTGGAGGTCCTGTCAGCTGGGTGGAGATACACGCATGGTGTGTTGCCTCCCAGGTGCCAAGGTACAGGATGTCTTGGATCGGGTGCAGAGTACTCTGAAGGGAGAGGGTGAACAGCCAGTATCTTGGTACATGTTGGTACCAATGACATAGGTAGAAAAAAGGAGGAGGTCCTAAAGAGAGAATTCAGGGAGTAGGGTAGGAGGCTGAAAAGTAGGACCTCTAGGGTAGTAATCTCAGGATTTCTGCCTGTGTTACGTGCTAGCGAGTGCAAGAATAGCATGATCAGGCATATTAATGCATGGCTGAGAGACTGGTGTAGGGGGCAGGGCTTCAGATTCCTGGATCACTGGGGCCTCTTCTGGGGAAGGTATGACCTGTACAAAAAGGACAGATTACACCTGAACCCAAAGGGGTCAGTATCCTAGTGGATATTTAATAGAGCTGTTAGGGAGGGTTTAAACTAATTTGGCACGGGGATGGGAACCAGAGTGATAGGGTTGAGGAAGGGGAAAACAGAAATAAATCAAAGGTAGCGTGCAACAGAGATGATAGAAAGGGCAGGCAGGAGATGAGGCTTAATCATACGCAGTGGCATGAGTTACGGGGCAATAGAGACGTGGTGCAGTTAAAACAGAAAGCAACAAATACTGGACTGAAAGTCTTATATTTGAATGGACACAACATAAGGAATAAAATGGATGATCTTGAAATTCAGCTACGGATTGGCAAATATGATGTTGTGGCCATCTCTGAAACATGGCTACAGGGTAGCTAGCTGCTGAACGTCCAAGGATATACGATGTATCAGAAAGATAGGTTAGTAGGCAGAGGGGGTGGTGTAGCTCTGTGTATAAGAAATAATATTAAATCATTAGAAAGAGATGACATAGGATTGGAAGGTGTAGTGTCTCTATGGGTTGAGTTAGGAAATGGCAAGGATAAAAGGACCCTAATGGCAGTTGTATACAAGCCTCCAAACAGCAGTCGGGATGTGGATTACAAATTACAGCAGGAGATAGAAAAGACGTGTTAGAAAGGCAATGTCATGATAATCATTGGGGATTTCATCATGAAAGTGGAATTGGGAAAACCAGGTCAGTACTGGACCTCAAGAGAGAGAATTTGTAGAATGTCTAAGGGATGGCTTTTTAGAACAGCTTGTTGTTGAGCCCACTAGGGGATTGGCTGTGCTGGATTGGGTGTTGTGCAATGATCTGGAGGTGATAAGAGAGTTTAAGGTTAAGGAATCCTTAGGGAACAGTGATCACAATATGACCGAGCTCACTTTGAAATTTGAGAGGGAAAAACTAAAACCCAATGTGTTGGTATTTCAGTGGAATAAAGGAAATTACAATGGCATGAGAGGGGAACTGGCCAAAGTTGACTGGAAAGGGATATTTGCAGGAAGGACAGCACAGCAGCAATGGCTGGAGTTTCTGTGAAAAATGAGGGAAGTGCAAGACAGATATATTCCAAATAAGAAGAGATTTTCAAAGGGAAGAAGGACACTACCGTGCCTGACAAGTGAAGTCAGAGCCAAAGTAAAAGCAAAAGAGAAGGCATACAAGGAAGCCAGAGCTAGTGGGAAGATAGAGGATTGGGAAGCTTTTAAAAACTTTCAGAAGGAAACTAAGAAGGTCATTAGGAAGGAAAAGATGAACTATGAAAGGAAGCTGGTGACTAATATCAAAGAAGAAACTAAAAGCTTCTTTAAGTATATAAAAGGGTAAAAAAGAGTCGAGAGTAGATATAGGACCAATACAAAATAATGCTGGAGATATTGTAATGAGAGACACAGAGATGGCAGAGGAATTTCCATCAGTCTTTGCAGCGGAAGACATCTGCAATATACCGGACATTCCAGAGTGTCAGGGAAGTGAAGTTTGTGGAGTGAAAATAACGATTGAGAAGGTGCTCAGAAAGCTTAATGGTCTGAAGGTGGAGAAATTTCCTGGACCTGATGAAATACACTCTTGGGTTCTGAAGGAAGTAGCTGGAGAGATTGCGAAAGCATTAACAATGATGTTTCAAGAGTCGATAGATTCTGGCATTGTACCGGATGACTGGAAAATTACAAATGTTACTCTGCTATTTAAGAAGGGTGGGAGGCAGAAGAAAGGAAACTATAGACCTATTAGCCTGAATTCAGTGGTTGGGAAATTGTTGAAATCAATTGTTAGGGATGAGATTACAGAGTACCTGAAGGCACATGACAAGATAGGCCAAAGCCAGCATGGTTTCCTAAAAGGAAAATCCTACCTGACAAACCTACTGCAATTCTTTGAGAAAATTACAACAGGGTAGACAAAGGAGATGCAATAAATGTGGTGCACTAGGATCTTCGGAAGGCCTTTGACAAGGTGCCACACATGAGGCTGCTTAGCAAGATAAGAGCCTATGGGATTACAGGGAAGTTACTAGCATGGGTGGAGCATTAGCTGGTCGGCAGAAAACAGAGAGTGGGAATAAAGGGATCCTATTCTGGCTGGCTGTCGGTTCCCAGTGGTGTTAGTGTTGGGACCGCTGCTTTTTACGATGTATGTCAATTATTTGAACTATGGTATTAATGGGTTTGTGGCTAAATTTGCCGATGATGTAAAGATAGGTGGTAGAGCAGGTAGTGTTGAGGAAACAGAGAGCCTGCAAAGAGATTTAGATAGTTTAGGGGAATGGGCAAAGAAGTGGCAAGTTAAATACAATGTTGGAAAGTGTATGGCCATGTACTTTGGTGAAAGAAATAAACGGGCTGACTATTATTTAGATGAGGAGAGAATTCAAAATGCAGAGATGCAAAGGGACTTGGGAGTCCTTGTGCAAGATACCCTAAAGGTTAACCTCCAGGCTGAGTCAGTTGTGAAGAAGATGAATGCAATGTTGGCATTCGTTTCTAGAGGTATAGAATGTAAGAGCAGGGATGTGATGTTGAGGCTCTATAAGGCACGCGTGAGACCACACTTGGAGTATTGTGTGCAGTTTTGGGCTCCTTATTTTCAAGAGGATGTACTGACATTGGAGAGGGTTCAGAGAAGATTCACGAGAATGATTCCAGGAATTAAACGGTTACCATATGAGGAACGTCTGGCAGCTCTCTGGGTGTATTCCCTGGAGTTCAGGAGAATGAGGGGGGATCTCATAGAAACATTCTGAATGTTAAAAGGGCTGAACAGTTTAGATATGGCAAAGTTATTTCCCATGGTAGGGGATTCTAGGACAAGAGGGCACGACTTCAGGATTGAAGGACGTCCATTTAGAAGATGCAGAGAAATTACTTTACTCTGAGGGCGGTAAATCTGTGGAATTTGTTGCCGTGAGTGGCTGTGGAGGCCAAGACATTGGGTGTATTTAAGGCAGAGATAGATAGGTTCTTGATTAGCCAGGGCATCAAAGGGTAAGGGGTGATGGCAGGGGAGTGGGGATGACTGGAAGAATTGGATCAGCCCCTTATTGAATGGCGGAGCAGACTCAATGGGCCAAATGGCCTACTTCTGCTCCTATATCTTATGGTCTTGTGGTCTTATAATGGATGTGAAATTAGTAATCGGAAAATAATAGGATTCAGCAGAGGATGTATGAAAAGGAAATTAGACCTAACTAATCCATTGGAATTCTTTGAGGTGCATTTGGTAAAGAAGATGAGGTCGGGCCAATGTATGTGTGCATTTGGATTTTCCGTGTGCTTTTGATAAGGTTCCATGTAGAAGCTTGGTGAAAGTACTGTAAAAGAACTGAGAGCACAGAACTGAGGGAAATATGCCAGTGTTGATTAAGAGCCAAGTAACAAATAGAAAACAAAACGAAAGAATAACAGGTTGGCACATTGTGGGCAATGGAGTCCTATCGAAATCAGTGGGAATCAGAGTGGGACACAAGAGACTGAGACTCTCTGACCTGGTTCAGGGTTTCGACCTGACACATCAACAGTTTCTTTCCCACACAGAAGCTGACTTTCTTCAGCAGTTTATTTGTTGGGAGATCAACATGAAGCTATCCAGTTCAGTAGATTAAGAGAAACGCTAAACATTTTTAAAGAGTGAGGGATTCAGAAATTTTGATGTTTAAAGGGACATTTGTAGCTTTGTACATGAGTTACTGAAAGCTAAGAGGTAGGTTCAGCAAGCCATTAGGAAGGAAAATGATATTCTGTATTCGCCTTGATTACTGGAGGATTCAAGTACAGGAGTAAGCGTCTTCCTTGCTGAGACCATAATATTGGAGTACAGTATTGTATATGGTTCTAGTCTGCTTTACAAAAACAACTACTTGTTTTAGAGAGAGTGCAGTGAAGACTCATCACAGTGTTTACGTAAATGTCTGATTTTTGAGAAATTATTGAACAAGATAAATCTCCATCCTTTCGAGTTGAGTGGAATGAGAGCTGACCTCACTGAAAGACAGAATTCTTCGAGGACTCCACAACATGGACATGGAGATGCTGTTTCTCATATCTGAGAAGTCACAGAATCATTGGGTTCTACAACATAGAATCTGGCCCTTTCGTCCACCACATCCACGACAACCTTCTTGTCCAGATTACTGTTCCTATCTCTACCATCTCCTTCGGCAGCTCAATCCAGATGTCAACTACTCTTCGAGTGCCCAATTTACCCTTCAGATCCACTTTAAGCCTCCTTCCTCTCACCCAAAACCCATGACCTCACATTAAAGACGCACTGTCGTGGGGAAACATGACTCTGGCTTTCTAACCTCTCTATACCTCTCATAATAACTTTATCATGTCACCCTCAGGCTCCTCTGCACTAAGGAAAACAGACACAACCTCTCCTTATAAACCAAGCTCTCCAGTACAGGCAGCATCCTTGTGAATCTTTTATATATCATTCTTAATCTTTCCTGTAGAGTGGTGAAGTGCTGTAAGCTATAAGCTGGTTCAACAAAAAGAAAATCAAATTCTACACATTTTTAATTGTGTTCTATGACAGAATAGAAATATATACAGTGGGTTTAAGTGAACTTTGCCGACTTTGGAGGGGTTATTGGTGATGGAAGTGTGTGTTGAGTGGCAGTCACTGGCAAATGGAATAGTGCAATGGGCAATTGGCAGAGGACCAGGATGCGAGGAAGTGATACATGGCTGGAAGAGATTGCTCTGTGAGGTAGTTCTTGGGAAATTGACAAATCAAATTTTTGAAAGGTAGGTTGAGAAAAGAAATGCTAGAAGCTCTAGAGGTCAAATTGGATCCTGTTGAGGCAATTTCCCAGGGGTTAAAGTGAAATCTGCAGTTCAATTTAGAGAGCTTAATTCTAAACTTAGGACAGGGCAGAAAAATGACCAAAGTAAAGTTGTATCAGAGGTTGTTTATCTTGTCTGCATCTGACCTAAGTGGGATTGCAGCCTTCCCACTCTGTTTAATGGAGATCAATATAGATTGGGATCAGAAGGATTTAATGAGAGTGCATCTGTGTTTACAGCCGAGAGCTCTGATTTATCATGTGTCAGTGAATTTTCTTTCAGTATTTTTTTGCCCTATTACTTCTGTTTGCATTTGAAGATAAAAGTAAGATCATGTAACAGAGGACTAAAAGATAATTGGTTCTATAATATAAGACCCATTGGTGTTGAGGTATATAAAGCCGAACCACACCGTATCCAATTTCTCATCCAGACAGTGTACGATGTTCTTCCAAGCCCATCAAAACTGCACACATGGGACAAGGCAGAGTCATCTGCGTGCCCACTGTGCTCCAAGCGAGGAACCCTGGAGCACATCCTCAGTGGCTGTGCAAGGGCACGGTGAGGGACGGTACAGGTGGAGGCATGATCAGGTCCTGAAGACCATCGCTGAAGCCGTCAGCGCAGGAGTTGAGTGGGCGAAGCGGTCCTGACCCTCCAAGCAGACCATTGCCTTTGTCAGAGCTGGGGAGCAGCCAATACCTGCCAAAAGAACATCTGCAGGCATTCTGACCTCTGCAAGAGACTGGCAGCTGTTGGTGGACCTTGAAGGGCAGCTGAAGTTCCCCAGCCATATCTCAGCCACCACCCTGCAACCAGACATTGTCCTAGTGTCTGAGTCGACTAAGCAAGTGGTGCTGCTGGAGCTGACAGTCCCATGGGAAGATAGCTTGGAAGAGGCCTTTGAAAGGCTCTCCAAGTACGCAGGACTGGTCAGCAACTGTCAGCAGGCTGGATGGAGAGCGAGGTATCTCCCAGTGGAGATTGGTTGTAGGGGATTTGTAGTCCATTCTTTAGTCAGGGCCTTCAGCATTTTGGGCATCGAGGGAGAGAGGAAGAGGAGAGCCATCCGCAGTACCACCGATGCGGCAGAGAGGGCCTCAAGATGGCTGTGGCTCAAAAGAGGGGAGCCGTGGAGTCATTAGTAGCTAGACATCTGGACACAAGCTGGGGTCTGATCAGCCCCGGCTGGGTCACCTGGAGGAGGTTGCATGATGTTGAAAGACCTGAAACACCCGATGATTCCAGGAACATCACTGAAGATGTGTCCAGAAGCATCAATAGATGTATGTACACAGCTGACATTACAGATTTGTTTGCAGTGGTGTTTATTATCTGGTATACTATAAAGCTTCACAAAATCTTTTGGAGAGAGCCTCAAACGTTGGCTAAAGTACATCACTTGACATGAAGTAGACATTACTCTGATCTTTGGGCTTTCTGGTTGGCTACCAATGGCTGGCACAGCTGTTTTTGCAGCAGGCTTGGGAAAATCTTCCTGGCTTCTGATATTAAATCTCTTCTTTGTTTTCTGTAAAATTAATACGTGTCATTCTCCTGTGAAACCAGAATATCTCTAAAGGTGAATTAAGTGCAGGTTTTCAGACAGAGTACTAAAGTATTTCTGTGGGAATTGGATATTAATATGATACATCAGTTTATAATCTTTAAGCAGTCTTTTATATTATTTTCTGGCAAGGATATGTGTACATGTTCATAAAAGCCAACAAAACTTTGAAAGCTCCACTCTTTTCTTTTAGCGTATTAATCTTACACTTCTTTTCCATTTGAAATATGTTCCTTGTTAGGTCATCATCAATATAATAGAGGAAAATGATGAAAAACCTATTTGCTTTCCACTTACTTACAAAGCAACTATTCTTGACGATATTGCTGTTGGAACCAATATCAACAGCTTCAGACTGAGCTGTCAAGATAGAGATTCCAGTCACAATGAGACACGGTTTGAGATTGTATCAGGTATGTATATTATATTGCATCTAACTTGAAATAAAAGTTTGAATGTGGGTTGACATGCAAAATCACTTTCTTGATAAATATTTATCAGTGTACATGAAAAGGAACCTTTTCACCAGTGCTGGCTATTGTGCAGTTTTTAGTTCACATGTATAAATGGATCGTAAACAAGTCATCAGCCTGAGATGAAATGTTAATTCTTTCTGCCTCACCTGCTGTGTCTTTTTAGCTTTCTTTGTTTTTACTTCAGAAATTAGCATTTTCATTATTGATAGTTTTAAAAGTAAAAGTGTTTCTTTCCCTTGATTTTTTAAAATACAAATTCTTACAGTATGGTTATAGGCCCAATTACACCCATATGATCAATTAACCTACTAACCCACAAGTCTTGTGGGAGGAAACCAGAGCACCCAAAGAAAACACACACGCCTCAGGGAGAATGTGTAAACTCTCTACAGACAATGGCGGGAGTGATGTATTAGCATTATGCATGCCACCATGCTACCCCAACTTCTGTCAGCTGCCTTCTACGAATGGGCTGACCTCTTGTCTTCCTCAAACAGGCATTAATACAGCTATCCATGTGTATATAGCACTCTTAATGCAGTCAGGTGTTACAAAACGTTTCTCAGTAGCATTATAAAATTATCTGAACCAACCAAGGAAATGCGATGGTTTATAATAACACTAGATTGGTTCTTCCTCTGAGAACTCTGTTTATTCCTTTCTCCCTCTGATGCCTAGCTGACCTCCTGTGAACTGTAATCTTGCTAATAGTTCGCCTCTCTCGTTATGTGCTTTCCCACATGGAAAGACATTTTCTCTGAATTCAATCCATCAAAAACTTTCAAATAGCTTTAAAGAGCTTTATGAATTCACCCTCAATCTTATTTTGAAGGATAAATTCTAGATTCAGGAAATTAGACAAAAAAATTCATGGTAAGTTTATAAAATATACAAAGGAAGATGCAGATATACTTCTAGAGCAATAGTAGTGAAGTTGTGCTGTATCTATTGAACTTTATTTCGCTTATGGTTGGACAAAATTTTCATAGCAAATTAAAAAAAATGTAAAGCAAGATGAGGATTTATTTCTAGGGCAATAGAATTGAAAAGCTGTGAAGTTGTGCAAAATCTGTAGTGAACTTTGGTTAGATCATATTTAATACTGCATATATTTCTGGTTGTCTATTACAGAGAGGCACCAGAGAAGGTTCACAAGCATGATACAAGGTGCGAAGATATATATAAAAAGAAAGGGTGAACATTTGGGTGTTTTTCTTGAGAAAATAAGGTTGAAGGGTGACATCATAAAGTCTTTAAGATTATCTAAATCTTTGATAGATTCAGATAAAATATTTCCATGCAGGAAGAACATAACTAGAGTAGTGGACTGTTAGTAAATGACGAGGTCAGATAGGCATCTGAAGGAGAAGGGAATAAACAGCAGTACTCAAAGGAGGAAGCTAGCACACTGCATAACTACAGGCATGTACTGTTTTTGACAATTATGGTGCCATTGTGATTTGCCAGTGAAAGTCTTCTGAGCTTCTTGATGTCATCGCTGGCAAATATTTGTTTGGCATTGCATCCTCACCATTGTTTTTTTTCCAGAAAATATTAAATGAAGCTTACAGAAACCTTATAAAATAGCAGGTAGGGCAAGTACAGGGGCACAAGGGATTGCAGATGCTGGTATCTGCAGCAAGAGAAAATCAGGCTGCTGAAGGAACTCAGCGAGTCAGGCAGCATCTGTGGAGGAAAAGGAATAATAAACAACTTGGGCTGAAATCCTTGGACTGATTTGAAAAAAATAAAGTCTCTTCCGTGTGTGTAAAAAAAATTGCCTTGTTGACAATAGGCTTTTTCTTTGCATTCTGTGTTAAAAATAAACAGCTTAAAATGTCAAGGCTGCTTTTAAAAAATACTGTGTGCTAAATATCAGCTTATCACTTTGAAGTGTAATAAACAATGTGTATTAATGTTATATGATCAATGACACAATTTGACCAGCCAGTTGCAACATCGGCAACCTTTCTAAGCACAAATAATAGCCACTGACAAGACATACTTTCAAATTTGTGATACACAGTTTGACATCCATTATTCAAGTCAAGTGCTTTGTTCTTGCAGATTGAACTCTCAAATGTATGCTAAATGGTTCCTGTTAAAGGGTTTCAAAAAAATTCAGAAACAGTACTTTTGATGGATTAGTTGCTACCACAGATACAGAAATAAGCTGCAGGTTCATAAGAATGTAAGAGTAGGAACAGGCCGTTCAGCCCTTCAACCTATTTGGGCCTTCAAATGCTGTTACATTTCTATTAACTCACTTTGATCCATTTGCTTTTCTGCTTTTGCCCCATCAGTCGCAGATTTAATATCTTTAGTTGAGATGCTGTTCAGTGTGTTGGAGAGTTTGCTGAAAAGAGACTTTTTTACGAATTTCCCTCCCAAAAGTCTGGCTCTGACTTTAAATTTTCCTACCACTGGTCATTGTACGACGTGGGTGGTCATGGTCTCCATGGCCATGATTGTTCTTAGCAAATTCTTCTACAGAAATGCTTTGCCATTGCCTTCACTTGGGCAAGATGGGTGACCCCAGCCATTATCAATCCCCTGCAGAGATTCTTTGCCTGGCATCAGTGGTCGCACAACTTGTGATATGCCCCAGTTGCTCATAACATCCATCACCTGGTCCCATGACTTCACATGACCCTGATCGGGGGTGGGGGGGGGGTTAAGCACCCTTGCCCAAGGGTGACCTGCAGGCTCGCGGATGGAAGGAGTGCCTTACATCTCCTTTGGTATCTCCTCCCCACCACCCTCTACCATTGGTAAAAGTTTCATTTTCTATAACAATTCCTTCCAAAATCAAACATCCTCGACTAAATCACCCTTGAATTTTCTATGCTCCAATGAACATAAATCTATCATTTTAATTGCATCTTGTAATTTATCAGTTAGATCCTTGCTAACAATCTGATGAATCTCTGCTCCACGGCATAGATAACCTTGGGAAGATGCAGATTGGGAACCAAACACACTAGTTCAGATATGCTCTAACCAAGCCATTGTATGGCTGTAATAATGCTTCATTTATAAAGTTCTACTAGAATTCTCTTTCTCAGTCTAGCACATTTTAGATTATTGTATAAAATGGTAGCATAATTCTGTGAAATATTCATACCTGTTTAGCATTGTAAAATCACTCCAATTTAGTGGAGCATTCTTTGTCTTTGGAAAAACTGTGAATAGAAAACTATCCAAAGAAATCAATTGAAGCGCGTGGGCCTCAGGCAAGTCAGTGTTCGTGCAGAGAAAAAGAGCCTTGCACGTTAACTGTGATTTGAACTACTGATATACAATTGCATGTCTGGAATTTTAATATGACTATTTCTCTTCATGTAGGCTGACCTATGAACTTATAAGAACATTATTTGTCAGATTTCTAGCATTTACAATTTATTTTGTTTTTTTATTTCTACTAATGAGTTAGTCTGTACTATTTCAGCTGCATGCAACTGCTAAAAGTTAATATACGGTTTGGTAAATTGCTCTCCACAAAACACACATGTCTGGCATCTTATGAAAATGACTCGCTTACTCTCAGTAACCATTTGCTGAGGGGATTGAGTGTTTTGTATATATCCTAATTCATAGGCTTTTTCTTTTGAGTTTTTTGTTTGCCTATGGCATAGTAACCCAGTTTTCTGTACAAAGCTACAATTCAGTTTTTTTTGAATAAATTTTGTTATGTACAGAAAAATGTTGACTAATTACTGCGGAGGGTGTTTTTTTTCTAATTAGATAGGTTTGTGTGAGGTATAGGATGTTTCTGAGATAGCATGTCATTTTATAAGGATCTGTAATTTGCAGACTTGCAGAAGTACTTAGGAAGTCTTGTAACTCGCCAAGAACAGCACATGAAAACCAGCTTAGTTCTCGAGAGTTATCCTGCTTATTAGCAATTTACTAAAGACTATAAGAGGCAATTTTAATTCACTGCATCTGGCAGGACTGGTGAAGATTTGAAGTATGCATTTCTTTGTACTCTTGCAACTTATCAGTCCATCTCTACATTCCCCCTTTCCTCCAAAATTCTCATTGTGTTCCCCCAAATTCATACCCATCCTTACTTGGAAACCCTCCATGCAAATAACTTACCACCGTACCAAAATGGGTCTGATGAGTGTCACGAAAGATCATGTCCATGACCAACTTACTCAATCCTTACTTGTTCCTCTTGACAAGGTTTAAAAAGCAGTTGACATGGCTAAACCCTGCCTTAATCTGACCCCTCTCTAACTCTGTAGTCTCCACTGATTCCATAACCTCCCAAGGCACTTACACTCTTGAAATTCTGGCCCCTTGTATATCCCTGAATATAATCACGCAGCCTCTGGCAGCTATGCCTTTTGATGACAAGAATCCAATATCCTAAATTCTTTCCCTGAATCTCTCCAGCTCCCCACCTTATGTTTCTCATGTATGATATTCATGAAATTTATCTCTGTTGTTGGTCATGTGTGAAACCAGGTGATGTGGTCTTTCATTGATTCTATTATGGTTATTATTTTATTATGGATTTATTGAGTATGCCTGCAAGAAAATTAATCCCAGGGCTGGATATGGTGACATATATGTACTTTGATAATCAATTTAGTTTGAACTTCATTTTTTTTAGTTTGATAGCACTCCTTAGAATGTTCTTGTGACAATAAAGGTGAAGTAAAAATGTAATTTATTTTGTTGGACTGTATCGATATTTGGCTAGAACACTAACAAGAACAGTAGGATAAAGGCAACCTGTAACCCTGGGGGCACCAGTGATGAAGTAGAACAGCAGCATCCCTGGGTTGTTCTCGGCCTCTCCTCCTCATCATTTCACAGTTATTCTGACCTAAAGAGGGGGAGAGGATTTTCCCTCTGCAAGTGGGAAGGGCTGTGGAGATGGGTGTGTCAGGGTGAGAGTGCAGTCAGGCCTGGGGAGGGTGGGGATGTGGGGGAGAAGCAGAAAAAAAAACTGTGATCAGGATGGGAGACGTGACCCTGTGCCATCGTGGTTTCACTTTAAAAAGGAGAGCGCTAAAGAGAAATGGAGAAAGTGCTGTTGTTCTGACATAGTAAAGAGCCTCAAATAGTTACTGGGCAAATACAGAATGCTATGACTGCAGACTGTAAAGCTGTAGGCACAAGTGATTGGAATGAGATAATACTGCTTTCTTGTGTTCACTTGTGATTGGTGGAATAAACTTGGAGTGTGCCGGAGAGCATAGAAGCCCGGAGATCAGATTTACCACGGTGAAAACGAGTCACTAAGGGTACCTGCGCCACCTGAGTAAAGTGGTAGAAATGTTTACACCTTTCAACCGACTTTCTATGTGTGATGGTGGAAGAGTGGACATCTCCCAGCACCCCTTAGGGCTGCTATAGTGGCAACTCGCTTTCAGCTGTTTGTCAGCATGCTCACCCGTTCTGCCGACTCCTCCACCGATATACCAGAGCACAGAGGTATCCTCGCCTGCGAGACTCCACACCGCGTCTCCTTGCCCCATAAAGCAACAGGAGGTTCAAATTGAAATTTTTATCAAAGGCACCACGGCAGTGAGATGGTTACAGCTCAGGGCACTAGAGTTCCGGGTTCAGAATCAGAATCAGGTTTATTATCACTGGCATGTGTCGTGAAATTTGTTAACTTAGCAGCAGCAGTTCAATGCAATACATAATATAGAAGAAAAAAATAATAATAAATAAATAAATCATTTACCGTATGCATATATTGAAGAGGTTAAAAATCGTGCAAAAAACAGAAATAATTTATATTTAAAAAGTAAGATAGTGTTCACGGGTTCAATGTCCATTTAGGAATTAGATGGCAGAGGGGAAGAAGCTGTTCCCGAGTCGCTGAGTGTGCGCCTTCAGGGTTCTGTACCTCCTACCTGATGGTAACAGTGAGAAAAGGGCATGCCCTGGGTGCTGGAGATCCTTAATAATGGACACTGCCTTTCTGAGACACCACTCCTGAAGGTGTCCTGGGTACTTTGTAGGCTTGTAACCAAGATGGAGCCGACTAAATTTACAACCCTCTGCAGCTTCTTTCGATCCTGTGTGGTAGCCCCTCCATACCAGACGGTGATGCAGCCTGTCAGCATGCTCTCCATGGTACATCTATAGAAGTTTTTGAGTGTATTTGCCGACATGCCAAATCTCTTCAAACTCCTAATTAAGTATAGCCGCTGTTTTGCCTTCTTTATAACTGCATCAATATATTGGGATCAGGTTAGACCTTCAGAGATCTTGACACCCAGGAATTTGAAACTGCTCACCCTCTCCACTTCTGATCCTTCTATGAGAATGGTATGTGTTCCTTCGTCTTACCCTCCCTGAAGTCCACAATCAGCTCTTTCGTCTTACTGACATAAATTCCAACGTCATCTGTAAGGAGTCTGCACGACCTCCCCATGAACATGTGGGACTCCTGTGTGTGAACCCCCATTCCAAAGACATACTGGTTAGTAGATTACTTGGTCATTGTAAATTGTCCCTTGTTTGGGCTGGGGTTAAATCGGTGGGTTGCTGGTGGTGTGAATTCGAAGGGCCGGAAGGGCCTATTCTGTGCTGTATCTCTAAATAAAATAAAAATGAATGAATTACAGTACTGAAGAATCCTCCCAGTATCAGTACTGAATTCAACTAAGCAGAATGATACACCTTCTTATCGAGGATACGTTTACAATTGTAATCCTCAGGTTTGGCCTGCATGCGTTTGTCTAGGGAAAGACAGCCTCCGGCCCAGCCAAACCTGAGAAACCTTGTTTGTGTGGATGCTGTGTGATGTGTTGCCAGGTTACCAATACGTACCACAAAGTATCAGACAGCATACGATTTGCAATCAAATGATTTAGATTTATAATTCTTAATTTGACTATAGGGTTGGTAAAGAAAACACAATGAAAAAGGGCCTATTTTAATGGAACAGTCTAATGTGCACATTGGAGCTCACGGATATCTGTCCATTTGTTCCCCACCGACCTCCTCCAAGAGTTGTCGACTCCCGGACCCTCGCTCCAAGTCCACTCCATCCTGCGGCCTGCTAACTCTCTCCACTCGCATCTTCTCTCTTCATCCCTTGCCAACCAAAGACCGCGAAACCCTTCTCTCAGACGCACAAGAAAGAAACAACATGCCTCTCATTGGATGGCACACACTTCAAAGCCCCCGTTATCTCTCGTCATAACCCAAACACTGATGCTACAGGGAAACCATTACATTAGCAGTTAGACCTTGCAGTGTTACACTCTTCAAATGTGAAGTGGGTCGACAGAAATCCCAGAGTGTTGCTCATTATCACTGGTGAGTCCGCAACTATGTCACTTATACAAAGCCCAATGGGTCCAGGCTTTTGAAGCATGACATCGTATTCCCCAACAACCTGCTGTCAGAGCGATCCACATACACCCAAGTACAATGAGAAATGGCACCAATAATGAAGGGAAATGCTGAATGAAAATGCCTCAACTGAAAACATGTGCTCTGGGAAATCATCTGAAAGACCAGAGACCCTTCACTGGGTCTCATAAAGGAAGTGAATTAGTTGCTGATGCATCTACCCATCAGAGAATCGATCTGCTGACTGGTGTTAAGTTTGCTGCAATTCTGATTGCCTACCAGCACAGAAGTGAAAACCCTCCTGTACATGGACGATGTCTCTGTCTTCAGCTCACGCCCAAGGCCAGTTTGCAGGTTGATCAGTGTCTGCGACCAGTTTGAGTTGGCGTCCGTGGCTGGTGTTAACTGCATGAAGAGTGAGGCCATATGCCCTTCACCATCAGGTCTGATTACGTGAAGGTGCTGGGGATCTGGCTCAGAGGGGCCGAGGCGTGCAACAAGAGTTGTCTGGAGCAGACTGGGAAGGTAGAGCAGAAATTGGGACTGTTGGAGAGGGTGCTACCTATCGATAACGGGGAAGAACCTGGAGATCAGGTCTGAGCTGCCCTCAGGGCTGCTGCGGCCCATGCCCTGCTGCTCCAGCTTGAGAATCACCTGAGGCGACTGCAGGTTCACTGAGGGATCCAAGATGGAGTGGGTCAGATGGGTCACTATGCACAAGTCCCTGGACATTGGGGACAAAAATGTTCCCAACATTGCCCTCACCCTGATGACCACCTTTGTGCATGACTGCATCAGGCTGAATGGGCACCAAGTGCTAGTACGTGCCGAGGTTCTACCTGTGCATCTGCCCCTGTTGCTGCGCGACATCCCAGTTAGCTGGATGTTACTGGACCACCAGTCCTTCATGGAAAAGTTCTTACAGACCAACACCTTCGACCACAGGGCCTTCAGGCAGTTGGACGTTCTGCAGACACTGCAGAAGGGAGTGGTGGACATAGTGGGATGGTTCCCTGAGCAGACTGTCCAGACCATCATCCCCAGGCCTCACCAACAGGCGTCAAGGCCTAGCCCAGCTGCCGGTGAGAGGGGCCCTCCCAGTCAGATCCCTCCTGTGTGCGAGGAACATCGCCCCTACAACCCACTGACTGTCGTGGGGAAGAAACAGCAGCTCACCTCCATGCACACTGTGGGCTTGTGAAGAAGGTGTGGAGGAAGCTGAAAGGGCACGTGTCACGTCTCATCCTGAGTAGCAGTGTGACAGGGAACTCTCTGACCTACTGGCTGTTCCCGGGGACGCACACGGAGACGAACATCAGGTGCTGCTGGCAGATCATCAACTGAGTGAAAGGCGTTCTTTGGTCAGCCCAAAACTTGTTGGTCTGCCAGCACGTCTGTGGAGGAATGCTATCGACTGGCACTTTCCAGGCTGCAGGAGTACGTGCTGAGGGACGCACAGAAGCTTGGTGCAGTCACCGCCAAGGCTCAGTGTGGAAAGACCACGGTTTAGGATACTTCTCCTGCTGGGGAGAGAGGGGCAAAGTGGGGGAAGGAAGCCTCTCAATCATTGTAGTATTTAATATAAAAACCCAGAGTGGCAGAGTGCGAGAACAGTATGGAAAGCATTGACCACCTATATAAAGAATGCAAAGTCATGAAACAGTCTATTTTTGTCAATAATCTTTTTATTGTGAATGAAGTTTATTTTGTTAAAAAAAGGCACAGAAAAATGTTATAATGGAATTACAAGCAGATAAGATAATCATTAAAGTCCTGATCATACTCTGGGAATCACTGGCATATGTTCTGAGCTTCACTGTCCAATAGAAACATAGATACAGAAAACCTACAGCACAATACAGGCCCTTTGGCACACAAAGCTGTGCCAAACATGACCTTACTTTAGAAATTACCTGAGGTTACCCATAGCCCTCTATATTTTTCTAAGCTCCATGTACCTATCCAGGAGTCTCTTAAATGACCCTATAGTATTCACCTCCACCCTCGTCACTGGCAACCCATTCCACGTACTCACCACTCTCTGCGTAAAAAAAACTTACCCCTGACACCTCCTCTGTACCTACTTCCAAGCACCTTAAATTGTGCCCTCTCGTGCTAACCATTTCAGCCCTGGAAAAAAGCCTCTGACTATCCACACGATCAATGCCTCTCATCATCTTATACACCTCTATCAGATCACCTCTCATCCTCTGTCTCTCCAAGGAGAAAAGGCCAAGTTCACTCAACCTATTCTCATAAGGCATGCTCCCCAATCCAGACAACATCCTTGTAAATCTCTTCTGTACCCTTTCTATGGTTACCACATCCTTCCTGTGGTGAGGTGACCAGAACTGAGCACAGTACTCCAAGTGGGGTCTGACCAGGATCCTATATAGCTGCAATATTACCTCTTGGTTCTTAAACTCAATCCCACGATTGATGAAGGCCAATGCACCATATGCCTTCTTAACCACAGAGTCAACCTGCGCAGCAGCTTTGAGTGTCCTATGGACTCGGACCCCAAAATCCCTCTGATCCTCCACCCTGCCAAGAGTCTTACCATTAATATTATATTCTGCCTTCATATTTGACCTATCAAAATGAACCACCTCACACTTATCTGGGTCGAACTCCATCTGCCATTACTCAGCCCAGTTTTGCATCCTATCAGTGTCCCGCTGTAACCTCTGACAGCCCTCCACACTATCCACAACACCCCCAACCTTTGCGTCATCAGCAAATTTACTAACCCATCCCTCCACTTCCTCATCCAGGTCACTTATAAAAATCACAAAGAGTAGGGATCCCAGAACAGATCCCTGAGGCACACCACTGGTCACCACCAGGTGCCAAAAACTTGCAGTGTTTTTAGTTTCATTATCAGATAACAAAAACTATTTTAAATCTCACTGAACATTCTTCTGTATTGAAGAGATTATTATTCAATTATGACTTAGAATTCATGTCATGTTTGATACTGAACGCTTTATCTAAGCCAACAGTTTCGAGCGAGCATACTTAATGAAGTTCCCTCATATGAAGTTAATCCCACATATCCATATCTAGTTATAGTTCCATAAGTATTTTTATAATTAACATTTCAGAGTAAAATGGAAATTAATCTGTCAATCCATTCTTCACCACGACGTTTCATTTCATTTTCCATAAGGAAATGTGAACCACCATTTTGGTTTCGACCCTGTCCGTGGACTGAATACTCCTAAACTGATAGTAACAGCTCCATTTGACTTTGAGGGGAAAGTAGACGTTCAGCATCAATACCATCTCGTTGTTCACATCATCGATGATAATATTAATAAAGTGAAACCAAGGACAGGAACTGTGCTGATTGACATTACTGTAGTTGAGACAAGAACAACTGCTCCCACAACGACATCCTTTTACGTGAGTGCTTTATTTTTTAAGACAGCACACTGCCCATTAATCTTCATATTGTTATTACATTATTATAATGGTGTCATGCACTGAAAATGTGGTAGAAAGTGACTAAATAGGACACAGTCACTATTTTAAATCTTTTGGTAACTGCAGGTTTAAAAACAAGTTAAGATATTCTATCAAACAACACACACAAAATGCTGGAGGAACTCAGCAGGCCAGGCAGCATCTATGGTAAAGAGTAAACAGGTGTTGTTTTGGGCCGAGACCCTCCATCAGGAGAAAAAAAGGTGAGAGGTCAGAGTAAGAAGGTGGGGGGAGGGGAGGAAGAAATACAAGATAGTAGGTGATGGGTGAAACTGGGAGAGGGGGAAGGGAATCCTGCTGAGTTCCTCCAGCACTTTGTGTGTGTTGATTGGATGTCCAGCATCTGCAGATTTTCTCTTGTTTAAAGTGTTCTGTATGCGACTTCCCTAGCTGCAAACCACACAGTCTGTTGTTGATGGAGTCGGGCAGGGATGTGTTACAGTTACTGGTCTTGCCCCTCCCTCTGAGGTATGCCAACAATCAGGCAGAGATGCCTGTCCTGTGCCCTAATCTCTCCTCCGAACCCTGCGCACAGCTTGGTTGAGACGAAAGTGAGTCCAGTAGGTGGACTCCAGTTGGTGCAAGAATGGCCCTGTCATTGCTGGAAGAGTTTCCTGGGTCATGGTAATTCCAGTTGACACTGAAGGGGTCCATGAGAGGCCAGGAGCCAGGTAGGGTGCTCGGATGCTGGCTGCATCATCTCTATGACTCTTCCAGTTTTAGAAATGCTTCAATATACTTTGTACAAGATACCAACATGTTTGCACATTCATGGCTCCTTCACAACTCACTCTCTTCTCCAGAAATGCTGCCTGCCCTCTCAGTCCACTCCCAAACTCAGCTACCTGCTTTCTCTTCCCTCTGATTGGCACCTTAACCTTTGGCTGGAACAGAGAGTTGTCTGCCAACTATTCCTTTCTGGATACAAAATTAGTGTCACGCTGACTGCAATTAATCTCACCCTCTTCTTTCATGCCTCCCCTGGAATGGTCTTGGGGATTTCAATTAGAGAGACTGAAAAATGTAAGTCTGTTCCACACTAATTCATCATATGTGGATGGTAATAGGTTTCTCATCTTTTTTAAACAGGAAAGACAAGGACTGACTATCATTAAGAGTGCAGTAAATACCTATAATGGATCAGATTGGTATGTTCCCTTTGTAATCACATTGCTGGCAATCCTGTTGGCTATCCTCTTTGCCCTGGCTCTTTATCTTATCTTGACCCGGACTAAATGCATACAACGCTGCAGCAAAGCATGCATTAAAAAGCCAAGACCACCTCCCAAGAAGTAAGTTCTTTAAAATTCATTACATTGAAATGATTTTAGATCTGTTGTGTTTTTCAATTAGGAGATTTGTGTTTAGAACTATGTTTTATTTGTAGAAATATTAAAGTTTATGCTGCTTTATGCCATGATCATGGGACAAAATTTAAGTTTTCTTTGGTTAACATACAGTATTTGAAATCTGTAATGTGAGGACAAAGGCAAAAATGCAAGTACAGACCATGCAATTTTTCAGTGATACCGTGTGCCTGCCTGTAATTGAAAAGTGAGTCATACTGGATGTTAGGGCATGACTTTAGGATTGAAGGACATCCTTTTAGAACTGAGACGCGGAGAAATTTAGCTGGTCCATTTCTGACACCTCCCTCTCCTTTCTTGATCTTTCTGTCTCTATCTCTGGAGACAGCTTATCTATTGATGTCTACTATAAGCCTACGGACTCTCACAGCTATCTGGACTATTCCTCTTCCCACCCTGTCTCTTGCAAAAATGCCATCCCCTTCTCGCAATTCCTCTGTCTCTGCCTCATGTGCTCTCAGGATGAGGCTTTTCATTTCAAGACGAAGGAGATGTCTTCCTTTTTTAAAGAAAGGGGCTTCCCTTCCTCCACCATCAACTCTGCTGTCAAACGCATTTCTCCCATTTCACGCACATCTGCTCTCACCCCATCCTCCGCCACCCCACTAGGGATAGGGTTCCCCTTGTCCTCACCTATCACCCCACCAGCCTCCGAGTCCAAAATATAATTCTTCGTAACTTCCGCCACCTCCAACAGGATCCCACCACCAAGCACATCTTTCCCTCCCCCCCCTTCTGCTTTCCACAGGGATCGCTCCCTACACAACTCCCTTGTCCATTCGTCCCCCCCATCCCTCCCCACTGATCTCCCTCCTAGCATTTATCCTTGTAAGCAGAACAAGTGCTACACATGCCCTTACACTTCCTCCCTCACCACCACTCACTGCCCCAGACAGTCCTTCCAGGTGAGGCGACACTTCACCTGTGAGTCGGCTGGGGTGATATACTGCGCCCGGTGTTCCCGGTGCAGCCTTCTATATATCGGCGAGACCCGACACAGACTGGGAGACCGTTTCACTGAACTCCTACGCTCTGTCTACCAGAGAAAGCAGGATCTCCCAGTGGCCACACATTTTCATTCCACGTCCCATTCCCATTCTGATATGTCTATCCACGGCCTCCTCTACTGTCAAGATGAAGCCACACTCAGGTTGGAGGAACAACACCTTATATTCTGTCTGGGTAGTCTCCAATCTGATGGCATGAACATTGACTTCTCTAACTTCTGTTAATGCCCCCCCCTCCCCTTCTTACCCCATCCCTTATTTATTTATTTATCTATCTATTAATTAATTAATTAATTCATTAATTATTCCACCCCCCCCCCTCCTTTTTCTCTCTCTCGGTCCCTCTCACAATAACTCCTTGCCTGCTCTCCATCTTCCTCTGGTGCTCCCCTCCCCCTTTCTTTCTCCCTAGGCCTCCCATCCCATGATCCTCTCCCTTCTCCAGCCTTGTACCCTTTTGCCAATCAACCTTCCCGCTCTTAGCTTCATCCCTCCCCCTCCTGTCTTCTCCTATCATTTCGGATCTACCCCTCCACCTCCCACTTTCAAATCTCTTACTATCTCTTCTTTCAGTTAGTCCTGACGAAGGCTCTCAGCCCGAAACGTCGACTGTACTTCTTCCTATAGATGCTGCCTGGCCTGCTGCGTTCCACCAGCATTTTGTGTGTGTTGCTTGAATTTCCAGCATCTGCAGATTTCCTCGTGTTTGCGGAGAAATTACTTTCGTCAGAGGGTGGTAAATCTGCGGAATTTGTTGCCACGAGTGGCTGTGGAGGCCAAGTCATTGGGTGTATCTTAGGCAGAGATAGACAGGTTCTTGGCATCAAAAAGGCATCAAAGGGTACGGAGTGAAAGCAGGGGAGTGGGGATGACTGGAAGAATTGAATCAGCCCATGATTGAATGGCGGAGCAGACTCAATGGGCTGAATGGCCTACTTCTGCTGCTATATCTTATGGTCTTATGGTCTTTCTTTTTCTTTTTAAATCTTTTTATTACTTTTTCCAAAATTATAAACAAAATAACAATGTTGATACAAAGAGATTGGAATAATCTTATTGTTAATAAACATATACAAAAAGGATTTCAGATAACATAGGTATAATAGACTTCCAAACTCATGATGTAATTAATCGTAAAGAAAAAAAAGAAATAAAAAGAAGAAAGATACAAAGAAAAAACCCCCCAAAAAGAAAAAAAAACTAAATACTAAACCCAAAAAAGCAAACAAAACAAAACAGGGCTAGACCAATATCTTAAATCAAACATGTTCAGTAATGTCGTCAACTCCATTCCTCTATTCGTATATTTTAAATTAATAAAAAATATTTGGAAAGGTCAAATTACATCATATGAAAATGTTGCATAAGTGGTTTCCAAGTTTCTTCAAATTTAACCGAAGGATCAAAAATATCACTTCTAATTTTTTCTAAATTTAAACATAATATAGTTTGGGAAAACTATTGGAATGTAGTAGGAGGATTGGTCTCCTTCCAGTTCAATAAAATAGATCTTCTGGCCATTAACGTAACAAATGCAATCACCCGACAGGCTGAAGAAGACAAAGATCTATATTCTACCATTGGCAATCCAAAAATTGCAGTAATAGGTTGGGGTTGTAAATCAAAACATAGAACTGTTGAGATAATATCAAAAATATCTTTCCAATATTTTTCCAAAAGAGGACGGGACCAAAACATATGAGTTAAAGAAGCCACTTCAGAGTGACATCTGTCATAGGTCTTATATTGGCAAGTATTGGAACTCTGAGTAAACATCAAAAGAAGCTTAGTTATTGGCTGTAAGCCTCTTTAAGCTGTATGAAAGGGACTGAAAGGTGCTACATTCTTGCAGGGCTCTCTTCCATTTGAGTAAGATGGAGCAGAGCCTCACTTGCCTCTGTCTCCTCAGGCAGTGGAGGCACTGCTGTGCTTCCTTATTCAGGGAAGTGATATTGAGGGATCAGGTGAGGTCATCTGTGACGTGAACTTGCAGGAACAAAGTGCACTTAACTCTCTCTGTGGAGGAGCCGTGTATCTGCACAGGGAGATTGTGCACCTTCATAAAGTCCACAATCATTTCCTTGGTCTTCTCCATGTTCAGACTTAGGTTGTTCTCATGCTAGTCCACCAGCCACTCCACTTCCTTGCTGCACGCTGTTGTTGATGAGGTCAATAGACAATAGATGCAGGAGTAGGCCATTCAGCCATTCGAGCCAGCACCACCATTCACTGTGATCATGACTGATCATCTACAATCAGTACCCTTTTCCTGCCTTCTCCCCATTTCCCTTGACTCCGCTATTTTTAAGAGCTCTATCTAACTCTTTCTTGAAAGAATCCAGAGAATTGGCCTCCACTGCCTTCTGAGGCAGAACATTCCACAGAACTACAACCCTCTGTGTGAAAAAGTTTTTCCTCAACTCCGTTCTAAATGGTCTACCCCTTATTCTTAAACTATGGCCTCTGGGTCTGGACTCCCCCAAAATCGGGAACATGTTTCCTGCCTCTAGTGTGTCCAATCCCTTAATAATCTTATATGTTTCAATCAGATCCCCTCTCTTCCTTCTAAATTCCAGTGTATACAAGCCCACTCGCTCCAATCTTTCAACATATGACAGTCCCGCCATCCTGGGAATTAACCTTGTGAACCTACACTGCACTCCCTCAATAGCTAGAATGTCCTTCCTCAAATTTGGAGACCAAAACTGCACACAATACTCCAGGTGTGGTCTCACCAGGACCCTGTACAACTGCAGAAGGACCTCTTTGCTCCTATACTCAACTCCCCTTGTTATGAAGGCCAACATGGCATTAGCTTTCTTCACTGCCTGCTGTACCAGCTGCTGTTGTGTCATCTCAAACTTGATGATAAGGTTTGAGCTGAATCCTGCGACACAGTCATGCATCAGCAGTGTGAACAGCAGTGGGCTGAGCACACAGCCCCGGGGAGTTCCAGTGCTCAGCGTAATGGGACGAGTGATGTTGCTGCCCACATTGACTGACTGTGCACTTTCTGTTAAAAAGCGCAGGACCCTGTTACAAAGGGAGGCATTGAGACCCAGCGAGGTCGGTTTCCCACCGGTTCCTGGGGTATGATGGTGTTAAATGCCAAACTGAAGTCTATAAACAGCAGTCTGGCATATGAGACCCCAATTTCCAGGTGGGACAGGACAGAATGGAAGGCAGAGGCTATGACATTGTCAGTGGGTCGATTTGAGCCATAAGTAAACTGGAAAGGGTCCAACGTAGCCGGGAGAAAGGCCTTAATATGCTCCATGACCAGCCGCTCAAAGCATTTCATAGTAGTTGATGTTAATGCCACAGAATGATAGTTGTTTAGGCAGGTTACTGTCACCACCTTTGGCACTGGAATGATGGCTGCCGACTTGAAAACCAAATGGACAATGGACTTTTCCAGAGAGTTATTGAATATATCCATCAGCACCTTGGTTAGCCGGGGTGCACAGTCTTTCAGAACTCAACCTGGTATGTTATCGGGTCCCGCAGCTTTGCGTGGGTTGACTCTGGCCAGAATCTTCCTCACCTCTGCTTCAGCCAGACAGTGTCTGCTCCCCTGAGGGAAGGGGTGCCTTCCTCGCCAGTACTTTGCTCTGTACATCAAACTGGGCATAGAAGACATTCAGCCTTTCGGAGTGAAGCATCCTGATTGCTGACGCACAGGGTAGACTCGTAGTCTGTAATCTTCAGAAATTCCCTGCCACATGCGCCTCCTGTCAGTATTCATCAGTAAATTCTTGTCTTGGTTTCAATGTCCCTTAAAATTATGCATCATTGAATATGTCTTCAGCACCATAATTATTTAAAGGGATCAGTGCGTTCACGTTAGTTCTGACTGACTTTTGCAGGCGGGTACCATGCTTGTTAAAGTGTTTGAGAGTTTCTATAATTACAAAGGTCAACAGGGAGTCACATGGGAGGGGCTGAAGGACTTTAAATTGACTTCAAGGTTTCTGCAACAACCAGATGCTGTAGACTTGTATGGATCAGTAGATGTTCCCCAGGAGCTCACAGTTCAATCTGCCGGGAAAAAAAAGAAGAGAGATGAATCTTGCAGTGTGAGGCCACATATACCCAGTGTTGATCACGTAACAGTTCTTCTCATAAACCTCAACATGCAGGCTTTTAAGTTGGGTATCAAAATAAAGCGGCAGAGATGTTTGCACTTCAGTTAAGACACTTGCTACAGACATAATGGACGTCTCCTTAAACATGCTGGCTGGCTGTAACACCAGCCTGTCACAAGTTCCAGCTCCCTACTGAGGCTTACAGTCACTCAACAACCAGTGAGTGGCAGTTCCTCATTGCACCCATCTGAATTCAGCAGGCAAGACAAAGGTGGTGGGCCACTTGCATCAGAGGCAATGGATACTGATCATGATCCCAGTGCCCTCTACGATGTTTGCTTAATTGTTCTCTGAGAATCTTGTAAAATGTTTTATCATATACTGTATTTCTTTTAATTAACTTCTCGTCTTGCTACTTTTGCAGAGTAAAGATTTATGTACCAGGTGTGTATGTTAGATTATAAATAAAACCAAGAATTTGTTACGCAAACAATACTATTTAATGATGTGGTCATAATTTTGACAAGTTTCTATTCATTTTTAAAACAGAACCTAGGAAAGAAAAAGTGGAAGTGCTAACAGTAAGTAGGGCAGAATTTTGACTTTACTAAACAAAATGATGGGAAACGGAGGGGGGCTGAGGGCAGCTCAGATGTACGAATTCATAAACTCATCCCCAGTGAGTAGCAACTAGTAATGTGTGTGACATCAGACCAAGTTTATGCTAGGAAGTTCATGGAAATCTGGAAGCTGGGCAAAAGAGAGAATTATTTCTTACATGTCCTACACAGTATGAGTAACTTCACTCACCGCAACATCGAACTGAACACAGCCTATGGACTCACTTTCAAGGACTCCACAACTCATGTTCTCAGTACTATTTATTAATTATTGTTTTTATTATTAACTTTTTTTTGTATTTGCATAGTTTGCATTCTAAAGTTCAAAGCACACTTAATTATCGAAGTACATAAATGCCACTATAGATAATCCTTTGATTTGTTTTCTTTTGCACATTGGTTTGTCAGTCTTTGTGTGTAGTTTTTCATTGATTCTATTGTAAGTCTTTGTTTAACTGTGAATGCCCGCATGAAAATAAATCTCAGGGTAGTATATAGTGACATATTCTGTATGTATTCTGATAGTAAATTTACTTTGAAGCTTTCTTGAATTGAGCCCATTTCCTTTCACCGAGTTTCAAAGTTCCGTCACCATTCATGCTGAAGGTTTGCTTAGATATTTGCTGCAGTGGGAGTGGAGTGGTGAGAGTGAGGTAGGGTATGGGAGGGCATGAGGGAGCAATGTGAATGATATTTTCAGGTTGTCATTTAGGCACATTGTAGAAACAAATTGGAGGGATCTTTGTCAGTAATGAGTCTGATCTGGGAAAAAATTAGACACACAGCAACATCAATCAATTTGATTAGAGCCAATATGAAGTAAGGATAAGATATTACACATTTGTAAGAACAATAAGCAGACTCACATACAATTTGAAAAATAATAAAATAAAATGAGATTCAAATGATCTGGAGGCACAAATATACAATTTGTTAAAGTAATGATGCAGGTTAATAGAAAAAAATCCAAGCACTACTTGTAGAAAATGTAAATTGAAAAACAGTGATTTCTCTGATCATGGTTAATCTACTTTTGAATGATGTGTTCAATTGTGGTTACTGTATTATAGGAAGTGTATAAGGGTGCTGGAGTGGTGCAAAAGTATTTCTGAAGCTGGTACCACAGATGCAAAGTCTTTTTGTCTCTCTGTCTGGCACCAGATTTTTAAATGTTTCTGCACCACTTTGGTGCTCCTATACACCTCATATAATACAGAAACAACAATGTTTAAATGATGGAAGATTTTTATGTTTACTCATGCAGGCAAGAGCAAAAGTAGAGCCTGTCAATATAAATAAAGAACAAAATAGTGAATTCAGAAAAAAAAAATTAAATCAGGCATGGTGAGACTGGAGCTGAGGTGAATTGTATGGGAGAAGATATATTTACATATATATGAGGGAGAGGAAACTAGTTTTAAAAGAGTTAAATGAGATGTGGAGAGGTTTGAGAGGCACCATAAACTATAGTATGGATTAGTTTGGGTAAATTTCTTCTTAGTGCACTCAGTGTGACATACAAGACAATAGATAATTTCTTGAGTATTGTTATATGGCTGATAAAGCAAAAAGGTTAAAGTTAAAATTGTCTAAACTTTCATAAACATGAGTAAGTTTTCAGATGCTACAAATCCAAAGTAACGTGCACAAAATGCTGGAGGAACTCAGCAGGTCAAGCAGTATCTGTGGAAAAGAGTAAACAGTTGACATTTCAGGCTGGGAAGGAAGGGGCAGGATGCCAGAATAAAAAGTGGGGTGGGGAGGGAAAGAGGGTTGCTGGAAGGTGATAGGTGGGAAAGGTCAAGGGCAAAGAAAGAATCTGACAGGAGAGGAGAATGATCAATAGAAGAAAGGGAAGGAGAGAAGGAGAAGGGGACCCAGGGAGAAGTAATAGGCAGGAGAGAAGTGAAAGGTCACAGTGGGGAAATAGAGGATGGAGGGGGGAACGCCAGACAAATATTCCCCCTCTTGCTATATTCCCCACTCTGATATTTCACTTCTTCTCACTGCCTATTACTTCCCCTGGATCCCTTCTCCATTCCTTTCTCTTATTGTCCACTTCCCTCTCCTATCAGGTTCTCTCTTCTCCAGCCTTCGACCCGTCCCTCACAACCTGACTTCACCCATCATCCTCTAGTTAGCATCTTTCCCCTCCCCCCAGCTTTTTATTCTGGCATCTTCCCCCTTCCTTCTCAGTCCTGAAGAAGGTTGTTAGCCCAAAACGTCGACCGTCTGCTCTTTTCCATAGAGGCTGCCTGACCTGCTGAGTTCCTCCAGTGTACTGTGTGTGCTACTTTAAATTTCATAAATTTGTTTTGCGTCAAGTTTAATATTTCGTAGCAACCGGAACATTCCCAGCATGGGTGAGGAAGACAGTACGCTTGACACTGATGAAGCAGTTAAAGCTTTCTCATTGTGCAAACAACTTCTCAGCAATTAGCAAAGGGTGTTGGCAGGAAGACTACCTGGTCTCCAGAGTGAAAATGTGAAAATGACTTTTTAAACTACTACCTTTGTGTTTTTAACACGGGAAAGAGATCGTTATCTTGTCAACTCTACTCTAACATTAGATATGTCTCCATCAGCTGGAAATTGCTGATCACAACACCCTGCCCATAGGATGTGAACTCTGAATTATTTTAAGGTTAATATAAAGATTGAAAAGACTGCAGAATAAAAGATTACGCAATGAAGTAAATATTATCAATTTCTTAATTTGACTAATGCGTAATTGTTTGCTCTTCCCAGGAGGTAACTAAATACGACACTGTTTTCAATGGGCAAGCGGTCGACCCAGGTATTAATGATGGACAAATACTTTTTCCAATGATATGAAATATTTATCTGCACATAATAATCTTAGGCCGAAAACTTCATGCAGATGGTCATAAATCTTTGTATGTCTATACTTAGGTGGGCTGTGGCTGCTGATATCTGAGTTATATAGACTCTTTGAATAATAACTAGGATCAAGGGGAATGGTTGGGGACACAGGATTTGTGGGGTTGCATGACTCGACCCTGCTTTTATTTCTTATGTACTTTCAGAGAAGATATAGAACTTTTATCATTTATTAGGCTGTTAAAAGTCAGTTCTGTCTTTTGTTATTCAATCCTGGAATATGAGCGTTACAGCAAGACCAGAATTTATTGCCTATCCTTAACTGCCCTTGAGAAAATGGCACTGAGCCATCTCCTTGAATCACTGTGTATCTTCCAGTGAAGGTACTCCCACAATACCAACAAGAAGAAATAATGGAGATTTAGACCCCTTGAGGATGAAGGATTAGCATTTCTGTGTGCCTGTTGCCTTAGGATTGGGATTACCAGGTTGTTTAATGCTTGTTTCTTCGGTGCTGAACTGAACTATGACATTTTGTTTATTGCTGATGAGCTGTTTTTAAAAACTCTGACTTCATAACTGAATAATAAATTTCTAACTGAAAATATATCTACTTTCTTCAGTTTCTGGAAGGTTGTATGAGTACAACAGTGCAACAGGTGCCAGGAAGTGGAAGGAAGGAAATATACCAGATGTGGAAAACAGGAATACTGCACCCGAAATACACAAGCCTGAGAAATTACCCTCTCCGAAATAAAGAGAAGTTATTACAAAGAATAGGAAGAGAAGATCTCATAAATAGGTTTATCCTGAAAAAGGATCTAGGTTTATCCTCTTATTCAATATATGATTGCTTGTTAATAGTTTGGGAGACATTTTACAAGATGAACAAAGATATACATTCTGAATATTATTGAGTTATATTTTTAATTAAAAAGTTTGGATTTTGAGATTTGATTACAATTCCTGATTTAGCTTTACTTTGCAACCAATAGGTTATATCAAATGTTATTGTTTGACTTTCAAAATATCATAAAAGTACAGTTTTGCTGTAATGTAAAAACCTGCTCTGCAATTAAACAAAAAAACATACTTAACGCGATTTACAGGGTAATGGAAATAATGATAGTTTCATGAATAAATAATGAAGCAATTTTCTTGTCATTGCTTGATTTAATCAAATTAGTGGGGCATTTATGAAGTCTGTATTATCGTTCTATCAATTCATTACCAGTGGAACTATAACAGTACAGAATTGGTATAAGTATGTTGCTTTCTTGGGTGCATTTACTAATATAGAAGGAGAACATTCAGGCTATTAACATTGTACTGGCTCCCAGCAGTGCAACCTGTCAGTCCCATTTCCATCTCCTTGCAACTTAATCTGTCTCATACTCATTAACTCAGCCTTGTCTCTTTTGCCACTTAAATAATGCAATGGATAATTTATATTTACCAATTAATCTCCCAGCCCAAAACGGGGAGGAAGCCGGAGTGTGTGATCCTGAGGGTTTCATGGAAAGCATTTTAGAATGTACAGCACCTCAAGCCACGGCTGAACCATGCCCATTAAAAAAGTAAAAGCCATTCTTGGGTAGCAAACAGTTGCCTTTTTTATCAGATGTCAAGTCAGTCTTGCCAATAGATCAGAAAATTGATTCAGTATGGTAGCCCGACCTTCACAGTATCGCACAAACACACATGACTGAGAAGAAAGAACAATTACAAGTAGAGGGAGAGCTGAAACTTGTTCTGCTGTTTGCCGGAGTGAAGGTACTGTATGTATGTTGAACATTTGAATTTAATAATAATACAGGAACTCCATCATCTGTAGGAGTGTCCGTAACTTGGATTTTTGTAACCTGGGGATGGCCTGTACAACTTCTATAACTGGAACTGTGAGGTGGCACCGCTGATGGCTGCACCTCTATTCCAATTAAATATCCCAAGTCCTCATATATTCTATTTCAACTTGATTTCTAGATGTTCTTTTGTTTGGAGGGAGAGAGCAACAGAAACATTAGGTAAGGTTTGTCATTGCCACCCGGTTACTGGAGAACCACAAGCTAAGAGAACTGGAATGGGAGCTGTGACATTTCTTTCAGGTTTTTGATATCTAAAGTATGAGGCACAATATTTCAAAATGTGGCAAAAAGCATGAAAAGATGCAGGGACAATATATTTGATGTATATCAGTATTTTTTTCAGCTTCTCAAAATAACCTCTGTAACAAGCCTATTCTAATCTTGTTAATTTACGGATGTGTACATGTAAGATGCTTGTCCTTCATTAAAATCTAATTCTTTGTGGATTGAAGTCTCCTAAGGTTCAGATTTAGTTGCCAGAAATAGAAACACTGACAGATGAGTTTGCATCACCTGTTGACATCATTTTAATTTGTAATTTTGTGTAAATATCTTCTTGTAGAGAAGTACGAGCCCTTTTTTGTCTTTTACTGTAAAATCTGCGAAATTAGAGTGCAGAATTATCACCAGGCCTGCCCAAATACAGCAAAAAGACTATGTGCCAACCCAGAAGCAGCAAGGCCTCAGGACCAGGTGATATCCCTGCTAAATTTCTTAAACTTACCAGAGAAAAACATCAGTCACCATTCCTAAAACTATCCCTCATGTCTTGGAAGAAGGAGACACACTAGACATGTTATCTTCTTCAAGGAAGGCGACAAAGCTGTTAATGTTAACCACAGAATGGTCTGCCTGCTGTCTATCATGAGGAAAGTCCTCCACATAATGAAAATTTTTCTTAAATTTGGTTGCCTGCAGAAGTTCATGTCCAATTTATGTTTGCAAGCCAGGACCTTAATCCAATGGGTTCACAAGATGTCCAATCTTAGTGCAAACCGCTGTCAAATAAGGCGTTCTCATGACGAAACAAGGAAAACAACTAAATACTTCGTTAATCACATATTTTTCTGGCAAATGATCATTGCAAGTAATAGCCTGTAATTCCCCTTTGGGCTCGGAGGCAATTTGACGTAGCAGAACCGAGGCAAGGAAGACCCGAGGTTCAATTGTTCTAAGAACCAGGCCGATTGGAAAGGTAGAGTACAGGCCGAATTGAGGCGGCAGGATCCAGGCCCCAGAATGATTTGAGGCAGTTGAACCCAATGTTTGGGTGTTGATTTCGGCACCAAGCCAGATTGAAAAGTTCAAGGTGTCAGGGCACCAGGCAAGGGAACAGCTCGCAATGGGTCTCGGACTGTCTTTGAGGACTTCAGTTCAAAACGCTATTTGTTTGTGTTTATTGTTTGCATGATTTGTTTTCTTCCTCTCTGCACATTGGGTGTTTGACAATCTTTTTATGGGTTCTCTTGGGTTTCTTTGCTTATTGGCTGCCTGTTAGGAGACAAATCTCAAGGTTGTATAATGTATAGATTCTTCAACGATAAATGTACTTTGAACTCCAACACTTTACTCAATCTTTCTCCCCACAATGCTGCACCTCACCTCCAATAAGTCTCACAGTGGAAACCGACCACCTTCGCTCCCATTCCAAAACCAACCCAACATTAGCAAGCAGGTGACACGAGCTCTCTGTATGGATGGGTGTTGCAATGAAGAACTTTCCCATCAACCCACAATAATGATTGATGAGACTATGCAAAATGTGGGAGCCACCTCTCAGACCAGACAGATGAATGATGAAATTGACTGTCACCTCTAGTGCATCAGCTGAAACATTGGTCATCTGAGGAAAAGCGTGATCTCTAAAAATTGACCTTTCAAGCTATTTATATAGATTTTTTTTGCATCCTGTGAATTTGTGTCACTTAAATAAATACCTTGTTAAACACCAATTAAACCATCTGATAAGATTGCTCTGCCTGTGATAATGAGGTCAATTTCAACTGTTCCCTCCAGGCATAAATTTATTTCCGTTTCTATTAACTGCTACCATTCGTTTCCTGCCAGGTAGAAACTTTACAACAGAGTCCATTATTTTGGAGATAGCCTTTGGCCATAATTACTTAATAATGATTCAAAACAGATAGAATGCAATGCTGCTGACTGACTAATTATCAACGGAAGTAGATAGATTTGACTTTGTAAATGTAATTAGGTGGTACCGGCTTGTTGGGCTGAAGGGTCTGCTCAGTACTATATCTCAAATAAATAAAAATAAAAATAAATGAACAGCCAATTTCTGGGTAACACTATTGCACCTAATTTGAATACTGCAGTAGAAATAGATTAAAGTTCTTTTACTTATGTAACGTCCTGGGAAAGGTTTCACTGCTAATGCAATGGTTGTTCTGTAGCAGCAGTGTTTGGGTTATGACTAGAGATAACGGGGGCTTTGGAATATGTGCCGTCCAATGAGGGGAGTGATTTTTCTTTTGTGCCTGAGAGCGAGTGGTTTGAGGTCTTTTGTTCAGCGGAAGATGGAGAGAGAAGATGCCAGAATGGAGAGGTCGTAGACTGCAGAGCAGAGTGGTCTTGGAATGGGGCTGGGAGTTGATGACACCCGGAGAAAATCAATGGAGGACTAACGGACGGGAAACCGTGAGCTCCAACGTACACATTTTAGATTGTTTCATTAAAATGAGCCCTTTTCTTTTTGTTTTTCTTTACTAACTCTCTAGTCAAATTAAGAATTATAAAGCTAAATTGTTTAATTGCACATGGTGTACTGTTTGTTATTTCATGGTACTGACTTATGACAGGGGAACACATCACGCAGCGTCCACACAAATGAGAGGTTTTGCACCTCAGATTTCACACATTTGGTGAGGCCAGAGATTGTCTTCCCTAGACTAACGCCCCCCACCCCCACACCCCGGCTGAGCCTGAGAGTTACACTTATTTGCAATGACCCTTATGTGACTTGAAAATTGGGACTGTATTGGTGAAAATAAGTGCAAAATTGTTCATTCTAAATAATTTTCAGATCGAAAGCAGACTATTTAAGGGTTTAACCTCAGCTATGACATTGTGATTGATGCAGTCCTTAGTTGCAAACTCAGATTCAACCTTGATATTGGCTTTTCTAAACTGATTTCACTACAATTACCACACACAATCTAGAGCCGTTAAGTCTGAATCAGGTTTAATATCACCGGCATATGTTGTGAAATCTGTTAACTTCGCCGCAGCAGTAAAATGTAATATGATAGTAGAGAAGAAAAAGAAAATTGAATTACAGTAAGTATGCATATATTAAATAGTTAAATTAAATAAGTAATGCAAAAAGAAATCGAAAATAAAAAAAGTAGTGAGGTTGTGTTCATAGGTTCAATGGCCATTCAGAAATTGGATGGCGGAGGGGAAGAAGCTGTTCCTTAATCATTGAGTATGTGCCTTCAGGCCTCTGTACATCCTCCTGATGGTATCAATGAGAAGCGGGCATGACCTGGGTGATGGGTGTCCTTAATAATGGACCTTTCTGAGGAACCACTCCTTGAAGATGTCCTGGATACTACAGAGGCTAGAGCTGACTAATTTTACAACTCTCTGCAGCTTACTTTGATCCTATGGTGTAGCCTCCCCATACCAGATGGTGATGCAGCCAGTTAGAATGCTCTCAATGGTACATCTGTAGACATTTGTGAAGGTCATACTGTGACTCCAAAACACAAATTTTGGCTCAAACTTTTGACAATTTCTCTACTCCCACAGACACTGCTAAACCTGCTGAGTTCCTCCAACAGACTGTTTGTTACTCCAGCCCCAGCATCTTATTGTCTCCATATTGCTATAATTGCAGTTGTCAAGGAACAAAAACTTTTGAGGCCTACTTTAACTGATCTGCTCATCAATGTGGCAAAATGGAAACACAAAAGCCGGCAGATGTTGGATTTTGGAGCAACAAACAATCTGCCAGAGCAAATGGTTGACCATAAAACATAGGAGCAGAATTAGGCCATTCAGCCCATCGAGTCTGCTACACCATTCCATCATGGTTAATTTATTATCCCTCTCAACCACATTGATGTTCCATTTTACACTGCGCCAATTTTTCCTATTGCATTAGTTACTTCAATAGCACTGATTTATTTTATCTCAGAGCTCTCCAGATTCACGACAATTTTGGCTCATCCTGCACTTTAACAAAAGTAACTTTCTTTCTGATATCAAAGGTAGCAAGTTCCAGCACTGCTCTCACCCAAACTCTCACAATCTGCTTCTAGTTCACATAACTGTTCTTCCCTGGTAGATTCATATTTCAGCTCGTGCTTGTCCTGCAAAGCTTGTCTCTTAAGCCTTTTCTTCCCCGTTCAGCTTCTTTCAGCCTTTGCCTCCAGCTTTTCTGAAGTCCACCATTGCAACACTAGTTTCTGCTCTCTCTCCTATTGTCTTGATGTCACCAAACCCACTACATCTCTGTCCCTCAACAAACTGAGGACCCGTCACCTTTCTAAATAATCACCAAGACTCATTTATCTCTCTGAACTTGTTGTAATATAGGATCAATTTTCCTTTGTTTCTACTCTCTCTGCAAATGAAATGTGTTGCTGTAGGAATCTTCTTGTGCTCAAGCAATCGCAGATACTTCAAACGATGCATTCTGTACTCTGTTTCTCATCTAGTCATCTCCTTAAACGCATAATCTAAGACTTTAATGAAATATTGTCATTGTTTTCTTTTCTCCTTCCAATGTGCACAATATCATTGTTTGATTCCAATGTGTACTATACATTCAACTTCCCATCTCCATTTCAACTCTCTATATTTCCTGAAATAAGCTGTCAATTCACATTCACTCAAAGATTCCTACAACTGCACTTATCTCCATTTTGCTTTCTGTTAGGATTCCATTCCTGGAAGAACAATATCCTACCTTCGTATCTCAAAAGTAAGTTCAGTAGTTTCAGGTATTGATTTTCCCATTCTTGCACAAACCTCCCTGGAGTACTCTGTTTCCTCACTTGCTTCATGATCACTTTCTTTTGCCTTACATCATTACTTATTTTGTCATTTAAATCTCTCCACCCTATCACAGAATTTCCTTTTGTTCTTTCCTTTTTCCCCAGCTATCAATTTTCCTCTTTTTCTTCCTTACTTAAAACCTGCTTCCCGACACTTCCCAGACACTTCCCGAGTTCTAATGAAAGGCCATTGCTTCAAACCATTCTCTCTATTCATCACTACACAGGTACTGTCTGATGTGATCTTTATTATTCCATTTTTTTCTCATTAACTTCAATGAAATGAATTAATCAGATCATTTTCCTTTCATTGGCACATGCTTGCTGACACTGTCCCAATGTTTCACTACCATCAGGTGTTCTTCTCTTCTAAAATAATATCATTGTTATCTTACCTGCATTCCTCAGAAAATGCAGCTCAGCTCTGATATTTTATCTGTCTCTTACAAGCTCATTCTTCTCCAAATTTTTATATGTATGTCTTCCTTCCACTCTCTGAATTCCTACAGCAAGCTCTTGGCATTATGTCTGTAAAGGTCAATGTCATTAATAACAGTCCATGTGGCTGTCACTGTGACTTCAGCTCCCCGTCCCTCTGTCATCTTCGATACTCCATTCTCCATCATCTTTTTTTCTCCACAGTCACGTTCATCTCACATTTCCCTTTTTATAAAATTTCCCAAATCAGTCATTACATTTTTTAAACATTTTTTTCTGTTGACACTACATGGCAATTTCAGAAATACCCCAGGGTATATCCTTCCTCTCTCCTATTTATCTTTTGCATTCCACAATGTTGGAATATAATTGCTTAGCATGAATTTAGCTCACATCAATATGCTGCTATCAACAACTCCAACTGTTCATTATTGCAATTAACTTCAGGGGCTGAATATTAACATTCTATTGAATCAGGAGCAGGGCAGCAAGTGATTTGTACTGGGGTGTTACTATATGGAGAAATACAGAAGCTTGTGTGCAAGTTAATGTCTTTTTTAACTTAGCCTGTGCATTAATATCTTACATTTGGGTTTCCTGATTTAGTAGGCTTAGCAGGTTGACAGTGATAAGCATTATTGATCTGCATCCTCACCTTTTCAAGGGATATGCCAAATATGACACTTGATGGCTTCTGGAATTGAAATTGGTATCTTGCCTCCCCCAAGGAATTTGTTTCCTTGTGGGCTGGCGAATTCACCTGAACTATTGGCATTGACAAGTTGGAATACTTGGCCTCCACAGTCACCTATAGCAACAAATTCCACAGATTCACCACTCTCTGGCTAAAAAAATTCCTCCTTATCTCCATTCTAAATGGATTTCCCTCAATTCTGAAGCTGTGTCCTCTAGTCTTAGGTTCACCCCACCACAGGAAACATCCGCTCCACGTTCATTCTATTGAGGCCTTTCAACATTTCAATGGGTTTCAATGAGATCCCCATCATCCTTCTGAATCCCAGTGAGTACAGGCACTGAGCCATCAAAAGCCCCTCATACGACAAGCCTTTTAATCCTGAAATAATTTTCATGAACCTCCTTTGATAACAGGCCCAAAACTGCTCAAAATACTCCAAGTGATGATTCACCAGTTCTTTATAAAGCCTTAACATTACATTCTTGCTTTTATATTCTAGCCCCATCGGAATGAATGCTACATTGCATTTGCCTTCCTCACCACAGACACAACCTGCAAATTAAACCTTAGGGACTCTCAAGTCCCTTCACACCTCAGATTTTTGAATTCTCTCTCCATTTAGGAAGTAGTCTACGCTTTTATTCCTCCTGCCGAAGTCAATGACTATACACTTCCAGACACTGTATTCCATTTGCCACTTCTTTGCCCATTCTCCAAATCTGTTTAAGTCCCCTTGAAGCCTATTTGCTTCCTCAACACTACCTGTCCCTCCACCCAGGTTTGTATCATTCACAAATCTGGCCACAAAGCCATCATTTCCATTGTCCAAATCATTGACATATAACGTACAAAGAAGCAGTCCTAACATAGACTCCTGTGGAACACCACCAGTCACTTGCAGCCAACCAGAAAAGGCTCCCTCTATTCCCACTTCTTGTCTCCTGCAAATCAGCCAATGCTTTATCAATACTAGTATCTTTTTTGTAATACCATGGGCTCTTAACTTGTTAAGCAGCCTCATGTGTGGCACTTTGTCAAAGGACTTCTGAAAATCCAAATACACATCATCCTCCGGTTCTCCTTTGTCTATCCTACTTGCTTGTTCTTCAAAGAATTCCAACAGATCTGTCAAGCAAAATTTTCATTAAGGAAACCATGCCAAATCTGCATATTTTATCATGTGCCTCCAAATACCCTGTAACTACATCCTTGACAATTGACTCCAACATCTTCCCAACCACTGAGGTCAGACTGACTCACCCATAAGTTCCTTTCTTCAACCTCCTCCCTTCTTAAAGAGTGGGTTACATTTGCAACTAGCCAGTTGTTTGGAACCATGCCAAGATCCATTGATTCTTGAAAGGTCATTACTAATACCTCCACAATCTCTTCAGCCACGTCCTTCAAAATCCTGGGATTTAGACTATGTGGTCCCAGTGATATCTACCTTCAGACCTTTCAGTTTCCCAAGCACCTTCTCCCTTGAAATGGCAACCTCACTCACTTCTGCATCCTGACACTCTTGAACTTCCGAAATACTGCTAGTGTCTTCCACAGTGAACATTGATGCAAACTACTTATTCAGTTCATCCACCATTTCCTTGTTCCCCATTACTACCTCTCCAGCATCATTTTCCAGCTGTCCGATACCCATTCTTGCCTCTTTTTTATGCTTTATATATCTGAAGAAACTTTTGATATCCTCTTTAATATTACTGGCTAGCTTAACTTCGCATTCCATCTTGTTTTTTATGACTTTATTTGTTGCCTTCTGTTGATTTTTAAAAGCTTCCTAATCCTCTAACTACCCACGAATTTTTGCTCTATTATATGCCCTCTCTTTGGCTTTTATGTTGGCTTTGATTTCTCTTGTCAGTCACGGTTGAATTATTCTGCCTTCAGTATACATCTTCTTCTATCCTGTCCCTTCTGAATTGCTCCCAGGAACTCCAGCCAATGCTGGTCTGCAGTCATTCCTGCTAGTGTTCCCTTCCAATCGATTTTGGCAAGCTTCTCTCTCTTGCCTCTGTAATTCCCTTTACTCCATTGTAAACTGCTGTCCTAGTGGGGTCAACCATGAGCTGCTCTAAAAAGCCACCTCAGAATAAGGGAAGGGGAGGAAGTAGTTCAAGGTGGCAGGTGATAGCTGAACTCAGGAGAGGGGGAGGGTTGAAGTAAAGAGCAGGGAAGTCGATTGGTGAAAGAGATAAAGGGCCGGAGAAGGGTGAAGCTGATAGGAGAGAATTCAAGACCATGGAAGAAAGAGATGATGGAGGATCACTAGAGGGAGGTAATGGGCAGGTAAGGAGATGAAGTGAGAGAGGGAAATAGGAATTGTGAATGGAGAAGGAGAGAAGGCAGAGGTGAAATTACTGGAATTTCAAGAAATCGATGATCATGCCATCAGGTTGGGGGGGCTACCCAGACAAAATATAAAGTGTTGTTCCTCCAACCTGAGTGTGGCTTCATCGCCTCAGTAGAGGAGGTCATGGACTGACATGTCAAAATGGGAATGGGAAGTAGAATTGAAATAGGTGGCCACCAGGAGTTCCCACTTTTTCTGGTGGACAGAGCAAAGGTGTTCGGCAAAGTGGTTTCCGGATCTATGGCGGGTCTCACCAATATACAGGAGGTAGTAGATGATCTCAAAGACTCACAGATGAAATGTCACCTTATCTGGAAGGACAATTTGGGGCCCTGAATGGTAGTGAGGGAGGAGGTATAGGAGCAGGTAGAGCACTTGTTCTGCTTGCAAGGGTAAGTACCAGGAGGGAGACCAGTGGGGAGGGATGAGTGGACAGGGGAGTCGTATAGGGAGCGATCCATGTGGAAAGTGGGGGGAGGGAAAGATGTGCTTGATGGTAGGGTCCCGTTGGAGATGGCCGAAGTTACAGAGAATTATGTGCTGGACAAGGAGGCTAGTGGGGTGGTAGGTGAGGACAAGAGGAACCCTATCCCTGAAGTGGAGGTGGGAGGTTGGGGTGAGGCTAGTGTTGATGGTGGAGGAAGGAATATTTATTACGTACTTAGTGTGCATTCACATTGTGCAGGATCCCCTAAAGGTTAATTTGCAGGTTGAGTCTGTGATGAGGAAGCAAGTGCAAAGTTAGCATTCATTTCAAGAGGACCAGAATATAAAAGCAAGGGTGTACTGTTGAGTCTTTATAAAGAACTGGCGAGGCCTCATTTGGAGCATTGTGAGCAGTTTTGGGCCCCTTATCTTAGAAAGAATGTGCTGAAACTGGAGAAGTTTCAAAGAAGGTTCATGAAAGTGATTTCAGGATTGAATGGCTTGTCATATGAAGAGCATTAGATGGCTCTGGGCCTGTATTCACTGGGATTCTGAAAATGAGGGGTGACCTCATTGAAACCAATCAAATGGTGAAAGGCCTTGATAGGGTGGATGTGGAGTGTCTAAGACCAGAGGACACAGCCTCAGAATAAAGGGGTGTCCTTTTTGAACAGAGATGAGGAGGAAGTTCTTTAGCTAGAGAGTGGTGAATCAGTAGAATTCTTTGCCAAAGGCAGCTGTGAGGGCAAGTCTGTATGTATACTTAAGTCAGAGGTTGGTAGATTATTGACTGGTCAGGGCGTGAAGGGATATGGGGAGACGGCAAGAGATTGGGGCCGGGAGGAAAATTGGATAAACCATGATGAAATGGTGGAGCAGACTCGATGGGCCAAAAGGCCTAACTCTGCTCCTATATCTTATGATTTTATATAACATCTTCAGTCCTGTATTCATCACGTTTTTTGATTTTGTCCCTATTTTACAATGCACCTCATCCCTTTGACTGTAATTTTGTCCTGTCATCAGCCTGTCCTTGCCAGCAGTCTCACTACACGCTGGCTCTGTTTGTAAACCATCTACCCCATCCTCAGCTCTATCACACTCATTCTCATTGCCTTGCCAAATTAGTTTAAACCCTCCCTAACAGCTCTAGTAAGCCTGCCCACAAGGATATTAGTGCCCCTCGGGTTCAGGTGAGACCCTTTCCTTTTGTACAGGTCATACCTTCCCCAGAAGACAGCCCAGTGATCCATAAATCTGAACCCCTGCCCCCTGCACCAGTTCTTCAGCCACATATTCATCTGCCAAATCCTCCTATTTTTACCTTCAGTGGCGCCTGGCGCAGGCAGCAATCCAGAGATTACTATCCTGGAGGTCCTGCTTTTCAGCTTTCTGCCCAGCTCTCTTCAGGACCTCCTCGCATTTCCTACCTAGATGTACCCAGACTTCTGGCTGCTTCCTCTCCCCCTTTAGAATGCCGTGCACCTGGTCTGAGACTATGTGTCACCTCTTTCTAATGATTTGATTTCATTGTTTACCAACAGAGCCTCGCCACCCCCTCTGCCTGTCCTTGCAATACAATGTGTGCCCTTGGAAGTTAAGCTCCCAGCTATAATCTTCTTTCAGCCATGATTTAGTGATGCCTACAATATCATACATGTCAATACGCAACTGAGCTACAAGTTCGTCGACCTTATTCTATATACTGTGTGCATTCAGATATAACACTTCCAGTCCTGTATTCGCCCTTTTCAACTTTGTCCACCTTTTACATTGCAATTCATCCTGCTGACTGCAATTTTGAGCTATCATCAGCCTCTCCTTACTAAGAGTCTCACTACACATTGCCTTCGATGTAAGCCAACTACCTTATCCTCAGCACTATCACTCTTGTCCTCATCCCCTTGCTGAATTAGTTTAAATGTTTAAATGTTTTAGGCAGCTTTCTACCTAGCTCCCTAAAACCTCCCTTCAGCACCTCCTCACCTTGTCTACCTATGTCATTGGTGCCAATATGCACCAAGACTTTTTTTTAGATTATGAAGACACGCAGTCCTCTTTTATTGTCATTTAGTAATGCATGCATTAAGAAATGATACAATATTCCTCCGGTGTGATATCACAGAAACACAGGACAGCCAAGACTGAAAAACTAACAAAAACCACGTAATTATAACATATAGTTACAACAGTGCAACAATACCGTAACTTGATGAAGAACAGTCCATGGCACAGTAAAAAAAGTTCAAAGTCTCTCGAAAGTCCCACATCTCACGCAGATGGGAGAAGGAAGAAAACTCTCCCTGCCATGCCTGACCACAGTCTGACTCTGAGTCGTCCGAAAACTTCGAACCTCCGATCAGCCCTCTGACACCGAGTACCGAGCACCTCTCTGCCGAACGGTTCGACCTCAGCCTCGGTCGCCAGCAGCAGGCAAAGCCGGGGATTTTGGGGCCTTCCCTCCGGAAGACTCTCGATCGCACAGTAACAGCAGAAGCGAACGGGCATTTCAGAAATTTCTCCAGATGTTCCTCCTGCGTCGCGCTGCCACCTTCTCCTCCCGCCTCATTCTTCTGGCTGCTCACCCTATCCCTGGGAATGCCACAGACCCAAAGTGAGATATCCCTGCCCCTGGCACCAGGGAGGAAACATGACATCCAGGTGTCTCTATTGCATCCACAGAATCTCGTTTCTATTCTTCTAGCTATGGCTTCTCCTATCACTACTGCAGTCCCTTTCACCTCTCTTCTCTTCTGAGCCACAGTGCCAAAAACCAGGTCACTGCAGCTCCCCCCACCCCACCCCCAGTAGGTCAGGCCCCCAAGGAAGTTTACTTATTATTGAGGGGAACGACCACAGGGATAATCTGCACTGGCTGCCCTTTCCTGTCCTTCAGCTGACAGTCACCCGGTTACCTGCCTCCTTCATAATGGAGGAAATGTGACTAAAGCAATATTTCAACCTTGGGTGAAATGCTTCTAAATTATTGATGCGATATTGTGTTTTCTATAAGAAATATTTTGTTCATCAACTTGTGATTTTGGACACTGTTCAGTTTCTATGACAGGAGGGAATATTACAGTAAGATATTGATCATGTTATTACCTTGCAAGTGCAAATTTCTTTTCAGTCAGCAAATATTCTTGCCAGATTTTGATCAGTAGCTTTGCAGTTGAGTGTTTTGGATATTCTTGATTACATCATGAGGTGTAAGTAACAAAATTAATTGATGATATTGAAAGTCACTGTTCATTTACTGCCACTTATCACCAGGAAACAGCTGTTAACAGAAAGTGCATCCATGTTATTTGTTTTCTTTTAATAAGTATGGTGAGGCACTGAAAGCCTATGGTATGGTTTTCTGTTGCATATCTAAACAAAAGAAGGCACCTCCTATTTTGGCAGTAGTGTAAATTAATGAAGGTTCAGCGTGATGATGCCCTCTTTGCTGACAGAATAATTGGAGAAGACTTGAAGCGGATGTTATGCTGTTAGTTCTGTGCAGCTGTCTGAAATAAAAGTTTGCACATTATTGCCCCACACGATAGTCCTGCTTTTTGATGTGAAGGAAATCTAAGGATGCTAGTACCTGCATGAAGTATGAGAGGTAAAGAAACTGAAGAGGTTTTAGAAAATAAATTCTAATCACAGCATACCCTGTCAATGGATCTTGTATATGTCACTGATGAGTTGTACACAGATTTTCAGACCTACTACATGAGTTCCTTGGCTCTCGTTTGCTCACAGTTATTTGCTCATTTATGCATAACCTCTTCAAAAAGCAGCAAATTAAACATCGACTGGAATATTTTTGTTATAAAGCTAGCAGTTACCAAGTTGATTCTTGCAAAGACCATGGGGATTCTGCAGACAAAGGGGGTGCTGTTGTACTATGGTGGCCTGACCCCTACCTGGCTGAGGCTAGGTGGCAGTTCTCAGACACAGCACCACATTCCTACTCCTTTGAAGGAACCCCCCTCCAGATCATCAGTAAGCTGCCTCCGACACCATCACTGACCTCATCAACTCTGGGGAACTCCCATCTACCGCCACCAAACTCATAGTTCCCTTACCCCGCAGTTCTTGCCTCTACCTCCTACTCAAGATCCACAAACCTGACTGTCCAGGTAGGCCTATTATTTCTGCCTGCTCCTACTCCACTGAACTCATACCTCGTACCTCAACTCCATTTTATCCCCTAGATTCAGACCTTCCCACCTATATCTGCAACACTTCTCATGCTCTTGATCTTCTCAGTAACTTTCAATTCCCTGGCCCCGACCACTTCATTTTCGCCATGGATGTCCCCTTAAAGAATGCTTTAAAGCTCTCTGCTTTTTTCTCAATAAAAGAACCAACCAGTTCCCCTCCCTCCACCACCATCCTCCATCTGGCAGAACCGGTCCTCAATCTCAACAATTTTTCCTTCAGCTCCTCACACTTTCTCCAGACTCGAAGGGTAGCCATGGGCACCTGCATGGGCCCCAGCAATGCCCGCCTCTTCTTTGGTTACATAGGACAGTCCATGTTTGAAGCCTTTCCTGGTGATACTCCCCAATTCTTCCTCCACAACATTGATGAGTGCATTGGTGCTGCTTCATGCACCCATGCTGAGCTCATCAATTTCATCAACTTTGCCCTTAAATTCACTCCCCTTTCTCGATCTTTCTGTCTCCATCTCTGGAGACAAACAGTTGACCAACATCTTTTATAAACCTGCTGATTCCTATGGTTATCTTGACTATACCTCTTCCCACCCTGTCTGTGTTTTATTAAATTTGCAGCAATTAAAATATTTTCCTTTTCTAATAGTTCTCACCTGTGACTATTCCTGAATATATTATTCAAAGTAAAACCTGCACAAGTTTTCAAAGATTGGATTGTTGATGCTATATCATATTTTCTTTTAAGAACTTCAGCTGCCAATCTGGACTTGTGATCTTTATTCCGCAGCAGTCCCCCAGGAAACATGGAGATTGGGTTTCAAAAACTTGACAGCTAATTATAAGCCAGGTGCACATTATGAGTATAATAGAAAAGTTCAAACTTCCAAAAATGTGACATACTTTCCTAAAGCACGTTCAGTATTAGCTGCTGACACGTCAAGCCCTCAACTACTATTCATGGTAACATTCAGAGTTGCTAGTTTCCAGCATCAAGGTTAAGTAGACATTTATTAGGCCATATTAATAAATAATTAATTAGTGAAGTGATTGTCTAGTGGATATGGTTAGAGCATTCAAAAAGAGCAGTAAAAGGTATAAGCACAGTCTACATACTGTAATTTAGGTAAATCTATTAACTGAAACTTCAGCCAACAAGCTGACTTTTCCACTTTTAAACTTTCAGCTCTACAAGCAGGCAGGATGGTGTAAACCATGAATAATCACAGAGAATTGTCCTTGTCTTCCGGACGACATCAGACTCCTGAAACTGACGCCCCATTTAAGGCTCATTGTGGGATGGGACCAGGTGGAGTGGGAAAACAGATTCAAGGACGTGATCAAAACCTCTCTGAAGAACTGATCTCTCAAAGTGGAGAAGGAATATTAGGGATGATGTTGAGAACTTTGAGTCCATCATCAGGAGCCTGAATAGGAAGCAAAAGGAATGGACTACCCCATGAGCTACCCACCAGCCTGCCCTGTCAGGCAGGGGTACCCACCTGATCCCACACTGGTCTCATCAGTCAGCTCCCAGTCCACAAAACAGGAGTGGTTTCGGTCATCCTCGATTCTAAGGGATGGCCTAAGAAAAGGAATCTCCTCATGGAGTCTGGTATTATAAATCTTGATGGAAATTCCAGGGTTTGAGTATTTAACCAGCTGTTGATTTTGAATATTTAACCAGCTGTGTAAGTATCCCATCCAAAGAAAAGGTAGTCATATATTGGCCGTATACCTTTTCTGAGTGTTGGTACTATAACATTACACTGACTTACCTTTAAAAATATTATCAATGCTACCAAACTGAGTTATAAAAAATCATTCAGCACTTTTGTACCAAAAACACATGGAAACATTGCGAATTTGTTTAGAAACATTCAATGTTATGCACCTGTTCGCCTATATTGCCTGTCTACCAGAAGGGCACGGCACTTGCCAGTTCTCTGGGCCATCTAATATTTGGCATTACATGTTTGTGTTCAAAGTAATTTATTATCAAAGTATGTATACATTATACAATCTTGAGATTCATCTCCTGACAGGCAGCCATGGAACAAAGAAACCCAAAAGAAACCATAAAAAAGACCTTTGAACATGCAACATGCAGAGAGACAAAAACATGTCATGTTCGTAAAAATAGAACCCATAAGAAATAACAGAACCCATTAAAAGGAGACCGTTGAACACCCAATGTGCAGAGAGAGAAAAAATACATCATGAAATCAGTGACCACCGGCAGACAGTGTTCTGACCTGAAGTCTGCAAAGAGAGTCTCATAGTTCAGTGCAGAGCCAAGTGGTGGAGCAGTGATCTGAACCGGCCCATCCCTCACCTCAGACCCCGACACCCTGACATTTTCAATCTAGCCTGGCGCCTAAGTCAATGTCCAAATATCGTATTCCATTTCCTCAATATGCTCTGGGGCTGGGAACCCACTGTCTCAATTCGGCCTGAAACCAACCTTTCTGATTCAGCCCTGAGCTTAAGTCTCCATCCAAGCATGGGGTTCAGTCGAATTGGGACGCTCTGACGCCAGAGCCTCACTGTCTCGATTTGGCTTTCAGCTTCGGCATGGGACTCAAAACAATTGATCCTCAGGTCTTCCTTGTTCTCAGTAACACAGCTGTAGCCTTTCCTTGTCTCAGTTCTGCCACATCAAATTGCCTCCAAGTCCAAAGGGAAGTTACAGACTATTGCTTGTGATGATCATTTGTCAGAAACGGTGTGATTAATAATGTATTTAGTTGTTTTCCTCGTTTTATCAGCCACCAGCCAGAAATCGTTGAGGTTCGCCAGTGCCACCTTAACCCGGTTACTGTATGAGGAATGTCTGGCTGTATTTCCTGCTCTTGGGCTGTATTTCCTGCAGTTCAGGAGAATTAGGCGGAACCTCATTGAAGCATTCCAAATGTGAAAAAGCCTGAATAGATTAGATATGGCAAAGTTATTTTCCATGGTAGGGGAGTCTAGGACAAGAAGGCACAACTTCAGGTTTGAAGGACGTCCATTTAGAACAGAGATACAGAGAAATTACTTTAGTCAGAGAGTGGTAAATCTGTGGAATTTCTTACCTTCAGCAACTGTGGAGGCCAAGTCTTTGGGTGCATTTAAGGCAGAGATAGATAGGTTCTTGATTAGCCAGGGGATCAAAGGGTATGGAGAGGAGGCAGGGGAGTGGGGATGACTGGAAGAATTGGATCAGCCCATGATTGAATGGCAGAGCAGACTCAATGGCCTACTTCTGCTCCTATATCTTATGGTCTTATGGTCTAATATATTTAAGTTATCAGGGATGAAAAGCTAGGTGGGCTGATTGGTAAGTTTGCAGATGCTTCAGAAAATGGCAACGTTGTAGATAATGTGGAAGGTTGTCAAAGTGTTCAGTACGACATAGATCTTTTGCAAATTGAGCAGAGAAATGGTAGATGAAGTTTAATCCAGACGGGTATGTGAAATACTGCATTTTGGGAGCTCAAATGCAAGAGGAAAATATAAGTAAATAGCAGGATTCTCAGGAGCATTGATGGTGAGAATCCATAGCTCCCTGAAAGCGGCCATAGAAAAAGGTAAGGTGGCAAAGAAGGCACATGGCACGTTTGTTTTCATTGGCTGTAGCAGTTAGTACAAAAGTCTGGAAGTCATGCTGTAGCTGTATAAAACTTCGGTCAGCCCACGTACTGAGTCGTTTTGTGCCATGTAATTACAAGGGTGAACATGGTCTTTGACCTTGATTGTTCTTGGCAAATTTTTTTGGAGAAGTGGTTTGCCATTGACTTCTTCTGGGCAATGTCCTTACAAGACGGGTGGCCCCTCAGCCATTATAATTATTCTTCAAAGATTGCCTGGCGTCATTGGTCTCATAACCAGGACCAATGTGATATGCACCAGCTGCTCATACGACCATCCACCACGTGCTCCCATAGCTTTATGTGACCCTGACTGAGGAGCTAAGCAGGTTATATGCCTTGCCCAAGGGTGACCTGCAGGCTAGCGGAGCGAAGGAGCATCTTACACCTCTCTTGGTAGAGACGTATCTCCACCCACCACGCATCATGAGTACTATGTGCATTTCTAGTTGCTGCATTACAGGAAGGATGTGGAGGCTTTAGAGAGAGTGTGGACCATCTGTAAACCCTCCATTGAAAATCTGATATATCCTATTTAAAATACATTCTACTGATACTGCTGATTAATCACAGATCAACATTGACCAGATATTCACTTGTTAACTAATCCTTTTTCTTGTCATTGAGGAAGCAATGTACTGTGCAACCTCAATCAAATGTGCTATGTTACGCTGCAGTTTTGCTTATATCACTGATATTACTATATACCCCTAGGACATGTGCAATTTATTCCATAGTAATAATACTCAAAGAGTGCCATAGACCTGTGTTTGTGAAACTCTGCCTGACAATTGCAGTACTGAGGAGGCTGCAACAATTCTGGAGAAGGACTGACAATGCAGTACTGGGGATCTGTTCCACAAATTGTAGCTATGGGTCACAACAATGGAGAGAATAGGGATGGACATGGAGGAAATCTGTTCAAATCTGTCAGGTGTGCTGTAGCACTGGGTGAATTCCAAATTCCTCCACAGAGTTTAGATACATCTTTGGATCTAGTGTCCATAGTTTAATTGATAGAGTTTGAACATCTGATTCAGATTTCTTCAGCATTATTTTTTTCGTTTATCCATTGCTCATTTACAATTTTCCTTTTATTGACGGTTTGAATTCCTTATTTTTGACAGTAGTTACCTTATATTCAGTATTGAGAAGTAATCTAGCAGCTGCAGATTCAGATATGCGATATGAAATCTCTACATATCAAAGTACACCTCAGTGCTTTTCTATTTCTTTTTATTAAACCTCATCAGATGTTAAAGTGTGAGCTGGCAGGCCTGCCCTAAATCTTTTATCCACTAACACTGATGACATGTTCTATTGAGGATAAATTCAAATCAGCTCATGAATGTGAAGCTTCTGGTTTTATGCAATTTCATTTATTTTAAATAGAATCTTTTCCCATTGCATTTGCTATCAGTTAATCATTTCTTCCCTATCAAACAGATACATTTCCCAGCAAACCCCAACTAAATAACAGGATAGAAATCATGTTAATCATTTGAAAACAGAACAATTGTCTACAGCTAATTAATGATGAATAAAGAGCAATTATTACTTCAAAGCAGAATGTCACTGCCTTGGGCAGTGAAGCCCATGAGATCAATTGTGGCAAAGAATAGCAATTTCCTTAAGGCTGTTTTCTGAGTTCTATAAACCATGAAGGAGAAAGGCAAATGCTCACCAGCACCCCGGTCCCCTTTTCCCAATAATACAAAGGGCTTCAGTAAATAGTTCTCGTCAGTTAAGTTAGGTGTAGGAAATTTTGGAAACTGATAAGGGAACTGAGTAAATCAGTACAAGAGAAAATCTGCAGATTCTGTAAATCCAAGCAACACACACAAAATGCTGGGGGATCTCAGCAGGCCAGGCAGCATCTATGGAAAAGAGTACAATCGACGTTTTGGGCCGAGACCCTTCATCAGCACTCAGAACTTACAGTTACTGAATCTTGTTTCCATAGATAATATTGGGAATTTTCTTTTCTTGTATCACCCTACCCCATGCTTAACCCATTATTTCTCCTCATTCTTTCATTTTCATTCTTTTTAGGTGCTCTGTACATTTCGCAAATTTTACTTATCTCTTCTCTGTTGCTTATTATCTCTTATTTTCCTATAGTATTTTGTTTTATTCTTACTGAAGTTCTATAGACTCGTAGAAAAATACAGCACAAACAGGCCATTCAGCCCATCTGGTCTGTGCCTACTCCCATCGACCTGAACCAGGACCATAGCCCTCCATACTCTTATCACCCAGAACTATGGTACTGTCTTCCTCTCAGTCTTTTTGGGTCTTTTCTGGACCGTGTTAGAACTTAGATTTCATGCTTTTGATTTGATGCACTAAACACATGAATATGTGCTGCTTATTGGCATAGATTTCCAGACAGATCCCTTGCAATATTTTAAGAGATTGAGGGAAAACATTACAAACAGTACATTGAATCATGGACTACAGTAGAAAATGTGCAATCTAGGTGCTGCTTGAGAAGGTTGAAAAGCTTCTACACGACAGTTGTGAAGACTGTCTGACAGTAAGTCTATTCTCCATGGCAACCATGGACCCACTGCATCAGAGGCTACTTTGGAGCTGAGGGAGGTGGTATGGTGATCTCCTTTGTGTGTTGGTGCATCTCAGGAGATGGTCTTTTCTGTCCGAAGCTGCGACTGGCTCCACACTACTTCAGGGTGTAGGATGATGAGGGGGGCAAAGGTCACTGGGTGCCGTCCCGAGATTTACTTAAAAAGACAGTGAATGGTGAAGGGACATACAGTGCTGAGGTTTTCATGATTGTGAGCATTGAAAACAGAGCCAAAAGAGCAATGTTGCAGCACAGACAATTTAGTTGAAGACTTGTTGCTCATCTCTGCAAGGTGTACCTGTTTTTTTATGAATGACCAGTAAAGGTTGTATATTACATGCAAGTGCTTCAATTTCCACCAGTAATGGAAGAATTGTACAGTGCAAGACTTGTGATATCACAGGTGATCAATCTATGCCAGAGAATGAGAGCGTTGCGAGGGGCTGAGCAATGTACCATTTAATTTTTTTTTACATCTACGTGGGCCAACCATTGCTCTGAGAAGGAAATTTTTATATGGCCTGAAAACAGCATGGCACATTGTATAAAATAAACTCCCAGCTGTGGGGCAATAGAGTCTATAAAATGGAAGCATTTCAGTTACTGGGTAGCCATGCACCTATGCAGCTTAGAGGGGACAGTGAGGGTCAGTTACACATGGAGATGCCCAGGCTACTTTTGATGGATAAGATTGCGACAGAAATTAGCACTGGTGAAGTCCAAAGTCTACAAAATTGTTTATACTTGTAATTTGCAAATGAAAGTCAAGCACAAATGAATACAATTTCTGGTGACTTCTCCAAAAGCAATCCCAAAGACATTCAGTGGCGGGATGACCACAGGTAGATAAATGGAAGCACAATGAAAATGTTGATGCATTGCTTTGCATGAAGAAGTTTCGAAAAGCCTGAAATGCTTGATGTTCAAAACAAACAAGTGTATTTTATTACACTGTAATGCTGAACAGTTGAAAAATACTAAAACACTTTCTCAACTGACATATTGCAGAACTAAATGCTTCTGTTCCAGGTTTTGCGGAATTCTATGGACTGATTGTGTTGGTATTATTTACTTTAGAAGGACTCTTGCCCATTGTGGTTCTTTGTAAGCCTTCGTAATTGGTTTTGCCTTACTTCTGAAGAACTTCCTATACAAACATTTCACTTGTTACTTCTTCTTTTATGTACTGCCTTCTTAATAGTGTTTCACTTCTATTTCCTTTTGGAAAGCAATGTGCTCCGACACATGAGTAAATAATCTTAATTTATTAAAACCAAAGTTTTTCATCTTTTTTAACTTGCTGCTTTTGAAAGAAAAATGTCAAGCACAAAATGACTCAAAAATGACTACTTATGCTGCATTCTTCCTCATTCTTCTGGGTAGTAGCTGTGTCCCTTGACAGAATATCACCTTGAATTAAAAGTAAATAGTTTGAATCAAAGTAGTGTCATTTTGACACTGTTACAGATCGGAACTCACGCATCCGATCTGACATGATTGTTTGGCTTGTCAAAAGAATCATGAAATTTTCAAAGTCCATTCTTCTGTCTTTGTCTTCATCAAGATTAGACATTATTTCTTTGTATTTTGTCTTCAGCTCTTGTCCCTGGGGAAAGAAATACAATCAGGCAATTTATAGTTATAGTTATTTGGATTTTCTGTTTGCAGTTTTATTTTGTGACATTCGCTTTAAACACCATCAACTCGGAACATATAGCACATTTAAGAAGTCTGAGGAACTAGGTTTGTGATGGCTGGGGCTGACTCTTATTCTTGTTCCAGGCACCAAGGAGACTGGTTCCTTGGCTATTATTGCAAGTCCAAGTGGCACCACATTGTTTGACACTGGTCAACTGATGAATCCGCTAAAGATGGGCAGATCTCAGCTACAATTTAAAGTGCATTTTGTATAATGTAATAATTCTGCTTCGATAAATCAGCATTGCTTTGCTTTTAAGATTTCACCGAAATAAGTTACATTGACCATACAAAAGAGATGAACATTATTTGGTCTGTGCGCATGTTAATATTCCACCTGAGCTACCTACTTCATCTAGTCTACCTCATCCAAAACTTTCAGGATAATACTTGTTTGTGCTTTTTTAAACCTGTATGTATGAGTGAATTATTCATCTCCTCTATACTTTACTCTCCAAGAGGACCACAACCTTGTGGTGGTTTGAAGGCTTGCATGCCTCAATGATCTGGAGACCTATGTTGGCTGGAGCCAGGCCTTTATGCTATGGTCTTGGTAGGGTCACCCATGCCAACCAGATCAAAGGGTAAAGGCCAGATTAAGAGTGTTCCACATGTCTTCCAGGTTCATGTGTTGAGTTCAGGGCTAACAACCCTAACTGGTAAAACAAAATTGCTGTGGAAATAGCAATGAAAAATCCTTCTACATCTGAGTGCGATAGTATTCCTGAGTCTCCACCTGGGACTTGCATGACTGACAGTTGTGAAAATCCTGAGGGAGGAAGCCATAAACACTGCCACTTCTCCGTGGATTGTCACCTTGTTGTGGTGGAGAAGCTTGTGTGGTCCTGTGATCCCGAGAGCAATGCCATATGGAGCTATGCTCCTGGTAGGGTCACCCTTGGCGGTAAGGTCGAGGGTGAGGTCCCTGACAAAGAACAACCCCAATGGTGGAACAGGTGGACGAAGTTACTTCGAACCCAATGGCTGTGAAGGCGGATGAAGGCTGCAGCAAATCCATCAGCTCCAATCGTGTGGTTTCCATGCCATTGGAATCAGTTGGTTGACTTGTGAAGTATTGTTTGCTTCTTGGAGTGCAACATCAAGTACACGTTAAACAAATACACGCACAGGCGTCTTCATTCTGTGGGCCACTTCTTCAGAATGAAGACCATCATCCTTGACCTCGAGGGATAGCCACGACGAAACACTGCCAGAGATGGAGGACCTTCATTTCCAGTGGCGTAACAGGTAATAATAATAATAATAATAATAATGATAATAATTACAATAATCTATACTTTGAACCATTTATTGCCAGCAACTACTATGTGGTAAAGTCTGAACTGGAACATTAATTATAGCAAATGAAAATCTAGGTGAAGGCTAGTGAAATTTGTCTTTTGAAGTTCATTCAGCAATCTGTCTGAACTTATGAAAGTGAATATGACAAACATCACCTTAGGTTATTTTATATCAATGAATGCACAGTGATTGTTGTGCTCAGACCATCCACTTCTCATTCAGCATTGTGCTGTAAAGTCACTTACATCATATTATTAATGAGTAAAAGCAACTTAAGGCTGTAGTGACTTCTTAAAGGGGAAGCACACTGCACGCAGGAGATTGTGGAACATGGTCTGGAGTGTCACATGGTCCTCCAAAAGTTTTGGATTCCTTCCTCTTCTGAAACAACTGTGCAGGTTGAGAGGATAATCAGCCATAGTAAATTGTCCCTAGTGTATAAGTGTGTTAGAACCTGGGGGAGACGATGACAATTTGGGAGAATAACGTGGAATTAATGAATGCTTTGTGTAAATTGGTGGTTGATGGTTGGCATGAGCTCAGGAGGCTGAAGGGCATGCTTTTGTGTTTTAATTCTCTCTGACTCTATGACTGTATTCTCCAAGGAGATTTGCAATCTTCTCCACCAAAAGTGTACACTTTCCCTGAATCACACTGCATCTATTGTAGGTGCACTGGGAACAGAGACTAAGGGAATGCATGGAACAGACAATAGATTTCAACCGGATCAGAACTCGATGTCCTCCTCAGCTGTGTGATTTGTCATTCAAATCTTCCATCTAAATTTCTAGATGAGGGTTACCGAAATTTGTCTTTTAAAATCCATTCAACTATATGCTTGAATTTATAAATTGAATACAGCAAACATCACCTTAGGTTCTACAATACCAATGGAGATATTTAAGACCAGAAGACACAGGAGCAGAATTAGGCCATTTGTCCCATTAAGTCTGCTCTGCCATTTCATCATGGCTGATCCGTTTCCCTCTCCATCCCATTCTTTTTCCCTTCTCCCTGTAACCTTTCATGCCCTGACAAATCAAGGACCTATCAACCTCTGCCTTAAATGCATCCAATGACCTGGCCTCCACAATCACCCATGGCAATGAATTCCACAGAATTACTGCCCTCAAGCTGAAGAAATTCCTCCTCATCTCTGTTCCAAACGGACATTCCATTACTCTGAGATTGTGCCCTCTGGTTCTAGACTCACCTACTATTGGAAACATCCTCTCCACACCCACTCTGTAATATGTGAATAAATTGAATAGGGCACTGGGAATATGAAGCAAACAGTTCACAGATGTCAGTGTTGTCACTCATGTGATTGCTGTATGCATTTAGCTCTGTTCAACCTGTTCATTGGTCTGGCATCTCAAGGGAAGCCTCATTTATTATACCGACTGGCACAGGTAATGCTAGTGCAACATCAAACCAAGCCATTCTCCTGTGGGAGGAAAATTATGGCTGTAGCAGGTTCTGAAACTCAGTCTGAGCAAGAGTGGTAAATATGAAAACGAATAATTCTCAAGGTTTTTGGATGTGGTCCTTTGATGCTCTCGCTTGCATTGATGTTTTTGTGGCTGGCTATGCAACCATAGGAAATGCCTCCTATGCTCTTATTTTACAATGGCTAGGGTTAAAATAGTAGAATTCAGTTTAAAAATATAGGCTTATAGCTCCTCTGTCATTAAGGATAGGATACAAGTACAGTAACTGGTGTTCTATGCTCAATACTGGAGAGAAGGGCTCCCAGAAATGTGGAAGCCTCCCAGCTGAGGCTTTATAAGGTATTGGTCAGACTGCAATCGGAATATTGTGAGAAGTTTTGGGCCCCTAATCAAAGAAATGACATGCCAGCATTGAAGTGTGTCCAGAGCACACGAGGATGATTCCATGAAGGAAAGGGTTAATAGTTGGAGCATTTGATGGTTCTGGGTCTGTACTCACTGGATTTTAGAAGAATAAGGGGGCCGGGGGGGGATCTCATTAAAACTTATTGAATATTGAAAGACCTAGTATGGATCTCTGATGTAATAGGGATTTGCATTAAGGAGGATACGACAAGACGAGCGCCCTCTTTTTAAAATTTTTCAGGTATTCCCTTTCCCAAGGGTAATTAGGATAATCCATCAACATTTCCATGATGAATTTCCTTCTTGAATCTGATCTTGCAATTGTGTCCTCCAGGAAACAGAGTCCACCTCTGTATTCATGCCACTGCTGTTAGTAAACTGCCCTTCCGTGGAATGGAAATTGACACTAGTGATTAATGATCAGTAATGACGGTAAACTCTCTCCTACACAGGTACTGCTGGAAACATTTTACAAGGCAAACCAGACTCTAGGCATCTCCGTCAATTTGTGTGAAATTTTTCTCTGCAGCAGTAAGGGAAGGCGATGCAAAAGCTAAGGGCCATTTCCTTCCATCACTCATAACATGTGACGTGACTGCACCTATAACATAAGCCGAGGCCTCATACGCAGGCTTCACTGGTTGATGTGGTGACAACGTGTGAGTACAGTGTCTAACATCACCTTTGTCTTTTGGAAAGCAACCCCATACTGCTTTGTCCATTGCCATTTCTTCCCGGTCTGCTGTAATGAGTTCAAGGGGTGGAGCACAGTAGCCAGGTTTGGCAGGAACCTGTAACAATGTAACCCAAATAACAATGAATGCCTGGACACCTTGCAGCACCTGGCCTATTGCTTTCTGCCAGACTGCGGGTGAAGGTGCTACTCCAAAAATAAGCATATTATAGTGATAAGGCCCTTTGTGGGTGCTTATGGCAAGAAATACTTTGAATTCTTTTTCTATCTCCATCTGTACCTGCATCCATTTTGTGGAAGTGTTTTCCTCCAGAAAGGTTTGTGAAGATTTCCTCTATCCTGGGCTGTGGATATTGATCTGCTTTTAGTAATGGGTTGATGGTGACCTTAAAATCACCACAGATCCTGACAGTCCCATTCTTCATGGCTACTGGGACCACTGGCATTGCTCATGGGCTCCACTCAACCTCAGAAAGAATTCCTTCAATGTCCATACTCATTGGCTGCTTTTTCATGGATGGTATAAGGAACCAGATGGGCTTTGTAAAACTTGAGTGTGGCATTTTCATTTGGTGCTATTTTACTCTTGACAACTCGCGCAGAATGCTGGAAGAACTCAGCAAGTCAGGCAGCATCTATGGACCTCCTGTACCTAATAAAATGGCCACAGAGTGTATGCTCATGGTCTTTTGTTGGTGTAGCCTATACACTTCAAGGTTCAGTGTATTGTGTGTTCAGAGATGCTTTTCTGCACACCACTGTTGTAACATGTGGTTATTAGAATTACTGTCACCTTCCTGTCAGCTTGAACCAGTCTGGCCATTCTCCTCTGACCTCTTTCATTAACAAGGCATTTTCACCCACAGAACTGCAATTCACTCGGTGTTGTTTTGTTTTTCGCATCATTCTCTGTAATCTCTAGAGATAGCTGTGTGTGAAAATCCCAGGAGATCAGCAGTTTCTGAGATAAACCTCCCTGTCTAGCGGCAACACAGTCAAGATCACTTAGGTCACATTTCTTCCTCATTCTGATGTTTGATCTGAATAACAAATGAACCTCTTGACCATATCTGCATGTTTTTATGCACTGAGTTGCTATCACATGATTGGCTGATTAGATAGAGCAGGTGTACGGGTGTACTAAAATGGCCACTGAATGTATATTTTAAAGGGGCTAATCAAATAATCAATTATTTGTTGTGACTGAATATAAGTAATTATAGTATGGATAATAACTGATTTCTGCAAAGGTTTTAATGAAGTACTTGAAAAATTATAATTGGATTCATTCCTGATTTTCAATCATGTAAATGCATTGAAAACCTCTGAACTGAAAGACAATTGTGAATGCTTATCGTTCCCAACAAACCTGAAGGTCAATAACAACACTAAATGTTCCTCATTCCCCTATTTCTGAAATAACATCTAAAAATAGGTTAATTATGTAGTACCTTTCACAGCATCAGGTCATCACAAATTACTTTGCTGTACATAAAGTGTATTTTTAGGTGTAGTCACCATTGTAATGCTGGGATTGAAGCTAACAATTTGCACAAGGCAAGCTCCCACAAGCTGCCATTGTTTAAGTCAAAATTTCCATGAAAGGATATATGGCTGTGTTTTCCATGTCATTTCGGATCTCCCCCTCCCCCTCCCACTTTCAAATCTCTTACTAGCTCTTCCTTCAGGTAGTCCTGACGAAGGGTCTGGGCCCGAAACGTAGACTGTACCTCTTCCTAGAGATGCTGCCTGGCCTGCTGCGTTCACCAGCAACTTTGATGTGAGCTGCCATTGTTGTAACTTTGATTGAGGGAATGCATTGGCCAAGGTACAGCAGAAATTCTCCTGCCTGCTGTTCAAAGTAGTGCCAAGAGATCTCTTACATTCACTTGAGAATGAAAATCTGAGTATGATATTTCATCCAAAAATTGCCAAGTTGGCGCTGGTGAACCACAGCGACGTGTTGAGGGTTGCTAATAAAACTTTAAATACACTTCTGAATTACTCTCACTGCAATCTGCAGCTTGTAATTTCCCTGTAAGCAACATGCTTCTGAATCAACTCAATGAACTAACGATTTTACAGTCTTCTGAAGGACTAGGTGGACTTAACTCTCAAGCACGCAGGTATATGGCACCTTTAAGCGTAAGAAGTACATCACTACGGACAAAAGAGAGGGAGGTCTAGAAATGTTCAGCTTAGTTCAGTTCACTCCAGTTTAGTGCTGCGTCATGTGTTGAGCCCGTCCATGTTGAACTTCCCCAATCAAAATCGGGCAAAATAGGAATAAAAAAAGAAACCAGAAACATATGTAACATGAACCACAGAATCCTCTAAAATGAGTCCAGTCCACGGCCATGCTGATCGAACTGTGTCCAACACCCAAGAGTCCTGTACCTTCCTCCAGCAGCACTGAGCAAGAGGGAGAGAGGAAGACCAGGCAAGTACACGAAGATGGTGACGAGCAACCATTCACCTCCCGCCCTCATCCTCGTTGCTTTCAATCTTGCCTTATACTTTAATCAGTGAGTTTGGCGAGTAATGGAGCTGATCATGGGTTTGTGCTCCACCATTATGCAACACACTCAGTTCTCAACCACGTTGAATTCCCCAGGAGACACCAGATCACTCAAAATCAGAAAATCAAAATGTAAATTACAAGGTCCAATTGCATGCAGTTTAGTAGTAGAATCATATTCAAAAGAAGAAGGAGAAGAAGAAGTAGCTTCTTGAACTAATTGCAGGATGTCGCAGATGGTCGCGTTGGTTGCTGGCATCAAAGCATCGATATGTCAATGTGTTTAGTGCTGTGATTAGTCAAACAAGAAACAGCCTATTCTGACACCTTTCAAATTGTTGTTGGGGATTTAAATCAGGCTGGTACCTAGTGAAGTACTAAACACCTGTGCTGATCAACTGGCTGGAGTGTTCACTGAGATCCGGAATCTCTTGCTTCAGCAGTGTGAGGTACCTACCTGCTTTACGCAGGTTTCAATTATCCTGTGCCATGGTAACCTGCCTCAATGACTATTGTCCAGTAGCACATGTTGTACATCCACTGTGATGAAGTGCTTGAGAAGCTGGTGATGAAACAGATCAACTCCTACCTAAGAAGCGAGTCCTGATGAAGGGTCTCGGCCCGATACAGCGACTGTTTACTCTTTTCCATAGATGTTGCCTGGCCTGCTGAGTTCCTCCAGCACTTTGTGTGTGTTACGTGGATCCACTCCATTTTGCCTATTGCCAATACAGGTCAACAGATGCCATTTCATTGGCTCTTCACTCAATCCTGGAACATCTGGACAGCAAAGATGCATACGTCAGGATGCTCTTCCTTGACTACAGCTCTGCATTCAATACTATAGTCCTCTTGAATCCAATCAATAAGCATCAAGTCCCAGGCCTCAATATCTCCTTGTACAATTGGACCCTTGATTTCCTCACTTGCAGACTCCAGTCAGTTTGGATTAGCAACGACATCTCCTCTACAATCTCCCTCAGCACTTTAATCTACTTCACTTATACATATGACTGCGAGGCTAATTGCACCTCCAATGCCATATTTAACTTTGCTGACGACACCACTGTCATTGGCTGAATCAACGGTGGTGAAGAATCAGCACGTAGGAGAGAGATTAAAAATCCGGCTGAGTGGTGCTGCAACAACATCCTCTTATTCAATGTCAGCAAGCCCAAGGAGATGATTATTGACCACAGGAGGAGGAAACTTGAGGTCCATGAGCCAGTCCTTATCAAGGGATCAGAGTTGGAGAGGGTCAGCAACTTTAAATTCCCCAGTGTTATCATTTTGGAGGACCTTCCTGGGCACAGCATGTAAGTGCCATTATGAAGAAAACATGACATTGACTCCAATTTTGCAAAGATTTGGCATGCTATCTGAAACTTTCTGAAAACCTCCTATAGGTGTGTGATGGAGAGTATATTGACTGGTTGCATCATAGCCTTGTATGGAAGCACCAACGCCTTGTACAGGATATCCTACAAAAATTAGTGTACGTTGTCTAGTCCATCATGGGTAAAGCCCTCCCCAATATTGAGTGCCTCTATACGGTGTGCTGTTGCAGGAAAGCAGCATCCAAGATTCACCATCCAGGCTATGCTCTCTTCTCTCTGCTGTCAACAGAGCACACACGAAATGCCTTAGGAACTCAGCCTACCAGGCAGCAACTATGGAAAAGATTAAACCATCAAAGTTTTGGGCCAAGACCTTTCATCAGGACTGAAGAGAAAAGATGAGAAGTCTGAGTAAGAAGGTGGGGGAAGGGAGGAACAAATACAAGATAGTAGGTGATAGGTGAAATGGAAAAAGGGGGAGGGGTGAAGTAAAGAGCTGGGATGTTGATTGGTGAAAGAGACAAAGGGCCAGAGAAGGGGGAATCTGATAGGAGAGGGCAGGAGGCCTTGGAAGAAAGGGAAGGGGAGGAGCACCAGAGGGAGGTGATGGACAGGAAAGGAGATAAGGTGAGAGAGGGAAATTGGAATGGGGGATGGTGAAGTGGGGGGGGGCACAATTAACAGAAGATCAAGAAATTGATGTTCATGCCATCAGGTTGAAGGCTACCAAAAGGTATAGGGGTCTGAGGACCTGCACCATCAGGTTCTGGAACAGTTATTACCTCTCATCCATGAGGCTCTTGAACCAGAGAGTATAGCTTCACTTGCATGCTGAACTGTTCCCACAACCTGTGGACTCACTTTCATGGATTCTTTATCTCATGTTCTTAGTATTTATTGCTTACTTATTCATTGCTATTATTATTATTATTATTTCTCTTTTTGTTTTTGCACAGTTTGTTTTTTTTTGCACAGTGATTGTTGTTTGTGCTGTTGGGTGCAGTTTTTCATTGATTCTGTTGAGTTTCTTGTATGTTCTGTGACTTGTAAGAAAATTAATCTCAGGGATGCATAGTATATGGTGACATATGCATACTTTAATAATACATTTACTTTGAACCTTAAAAAGTGAACAACATCTCGGTAATGCAGGGAAATATCTATACTGAATTCCGTGCTTAAATCGCCAGGCTGTCAAATAGGACTTGAAACTGTGACTTGGAGGCAAAAGCCACAGCTGTCACTGAGCACTTCAGAAAAGATTGAAACTTGAGCTGTTTGCAGACAATAATCACGTTAGAGGGCATGAGGGTGAAACTCCCCAGGGGGTTTCAGGATTAGTCTCTGAATAATTGATTCTAAATTGCAATTTTTAAAATAAGATTATTCAGATTTTATGGGTGGCTTTAACCTTCTGGGTAATAGAATATTTTATGATTTACCTTATTTATTCCTGAATATTTTACGATTTACCTTATTTATTCCTGCTTCAAATTAGTGAATACGAGGATCTTGCATATAAGGATTTCAGGCATGGCATTCATTAAAATTCTTAGTGGTGAATTTTATGATCATTAATTTTTTTTGAAAGATGCATAATGCATATTTACTGTATATGTTTGAGTTCTCTGAGCAGAGCAGGGTCAATGGGCTGAATAGCCTAATCTGTTCCTATGTCTGTTGCAGTTTTCATTCCATCCTGTAGCCAAACAATATTCACTCTGTGACTGTAGCACAAATACTTAATGATCTCATGAAAAACAAACAATTCTTTGAGGCCTCACTGGTATGGAGGACCAGCTCTGATTGAGCAGAGCTTCTTTCCAGGAATGAAGAGTAGCACATGCTATTATGAAGAGTGTAGAGGAGCAGAATCTGTTTTAACATTCTTCACGATGATATGAGAATGCACATTTTCTCAGCACACTGGAGGAAGCAAAATTATAATATTTATTTCAAATATCTTCATACACCATGCATAGATGGTATCTCTTCATGTGGAAATAAAAAGGGAGCTTGAAAGGTTAATACTTCCAAGGACCCCTTGGTTCAAGTGTTGGGAGAGCGTCATTTATCTTTGGTTGGCAGCTGTGAGATTATTGCTGGGAGTGATGTTTGTACTTCTGCATTCTACACACAGGTGTCCCCCTCTTTTCGAACGTTCACTTTACGAAACCTCACTGTTACGAAAGACCTACATTAGTTCCCTGTTTTCGCTAACAGAAGGTGTTTTCACTGTTACGAAAAAAAGCAGCGTGTGAAAAAAAAAATCAGCGTGTGCCCCGAGCAGCTGCTCTCCCCCAGATTCGGAACGGTATTCTAGCCGGCATTGCTTAAACACGTGCCTGTGAGCAGCCGTTTGCAAGATGAGTTCTAAGGTATCGGAAAAGCCTCAAAGAGCTCATAAGGGTGTTACACCTAGCATAAAGCTAGACATAATTAAGTGTTTCGATCGTGGTGAACGAAGTAAGGACAAAGTGAGTTTGGCTTGTGGAAGTTGACGAAGATGATGTTGAAGAGGTTTTGGCATCCCGTGACCAAGAGCTGATGCAATTGGAAGAGGAAAGGATAACAATCGAACCGAATGCAGTACCGAACGGACCAAAAGTGAAGTTGTCCAGGAACTGAACGTGAAGCAACTACATGGGATTTTCGCTGCAATGATAAAGTACGACTTTAATTTTGAAAGGGTACGTTGGTTTAGGGATACAGTATTTGCAAGATGGTTTGAATGCTTACAAAGAACTGTATGATCTAAAAATGCACGAGGCTAAGCAGTCAAGCAAGCCTTCCACATCAGCCACAGCAGACGACGAACCTCGACCTTTGACATCGAGGCAGGCAGTCATAGAAGATGACCTGCCTGCCCTAATCGATGATGAGATGACATCCCAGTGTCCCACCACCCCAACCCCCAGGCCGCGGACAGATATCGATTCGTGGAGAATGCAGCGGTAGCTGGGAGGCACACAGCACATCTTTAAGAAAAAAACTGAAATAAACATGCTAATTAATTAGGTACCGCCGGGCATGTAAATTGCAGCCCAGGTCAGAGGCGACGCAATCGGCAATCGTCTCTGATCTGGGCCGACAATTACGTGCCGGGCAGCACCTAATTAATTAGCATGTTTATTTCGGCTTTTTTCTTAAAGATGTGCTGTGTGCCTCCTGGCTACCACTGCATGCTTCGCGGATCGGTATCGGTTCGCTGCCTGGAGGGTGGGGGCCACTGCACCACCCAGACTCCGACGACTCAGCCTAACACACCATCATCAGTGTGCTCTGCGCTGTCTTCCCGATTCCCGTAAGTGATACTACACTGAACATACATTATTTCTACTTTATATCGGCTGTATATTTTTATGTGTTACTTGGTATGATTTGGCAGCTTCATAGCTTAAAGGTTACTGGAGAGAGTATTTTGCCAAGAGTGCTTGCATGAGATTTTCTGCCGAGAGCGCTTGCGTGAGATTTTCGCTACGGGAACAGTGCAGGCAATCCTTGTAGAGAAGTATTTCTAATTTATATAGGCTGTGTATTTACCATATCATTCCTGTTTTCACTATATGTTACCGTTACTTTAGGTTTTATGTGTTTTTTGGCATGATTTGGTAGGTTATTTTTGGGTCTGCGAACACTCACAAAATTTTCCCATATAAATAAATGGTAATTGCTTCTTCGCTTTACGACATTCCAGCTTACGGATGTTTCATAGGAACACTCTACCTTCGGATGGCGGGGGAACCTGTATTCAATAATATCTTTAGTGGAAGCATTTTATAATAAGGCTGTAAGAACATAAGGCACAGGAGCAGAATTCAACCATTCAACCCATCGAGTCTGCTCCGCCATCCCATCATGGCTGATCCTGGATCCCACTCAACCCCATTCACCTGCCTTCTCGGCACATCCTTGGATGCCCTGGCCAATCAGGAAACAATTAGCTTTTGCCTTAAGTATACCCATGGACTTGGCCTTCACTGCAGTCTGTGGCAGAGTATTCCACAGATTCACTACCCTCTTAAAAATATCTCCTTACTTCTGTTCTAAAAGGTCACCCCTCAGTTTTGAGGCTGTTTCCCCTAGTTCTGGATACCCACACCATAGAAAACATCCTCTCTACATCCACTCTATCTAGCCCTTTCAACATTTGGTGGGTTTCATTTCATTTAAAAATCTTGTTATTCATTATTATTGAAAATCAACAAAAATACATTAAAGTAATCAAGTCAACATATCAATATGTACAATAAGAATTAAATTATCAAATAACTGATTAACAAAGCTAAACAATATATCAATAATAATAAGAAAAAACAAAATATTAAAACTATTTTGTTTTTGGAAAAAATAAAGGAGGAAAAAAGAACCCCTACTAACTAAAACAAAAAAAAACCCCACTAACAAAAAAAACCGGAAAAAAAACCCATTGGGAGCACAACCCCGGAGCTATACGCCATACAAGCTTCCATAAAAGGAAAACATCAATCCGCCAACCAAGTCCATTTACACAAGAATCAGAAGGGAACCATCTTAATTAACTCAAATCAAACGATAGTAGCGGGCAAAAGAACCCCACCTTTTCTCAAAGTCAAATCGAGGATCAAAAGTTCGACTTCTGATTTTCTCCAAACTAAGATATAACGCCACCTGAGAGAACTATTGTATCAAAGTGGGAACAGAGGCATCTTTCCATTTCAATAAAATAGCCCTTCTGGCCAATAATGCAATTACATGTTGGTCTGATATAGAAATACCGCGAATATACTGAGGGATTATACCGAACAAAACTGTCAATTTATTAGGTTGTAAATTAATTTTTAAAGCTTTAGAAATTGTAGAGAAAATAGATTTCCAAAACTGTTTCAATACAGAACATGACCAAAACATATGTATCAATGTAGCTGTCTCAGTTTTACATCTATCACACTGACTATCAACATTAGGAAATATTTTAGACAGTCTCTCCTTTGTCAAATAGTACCGATGTACAATTTTAAATTGAATTAGAAAGTGACTGGCACAAATCGAAGAATAGTTAACCAACTTCAAAATTCGCAATCAATCCTCTGTTATCAAGATCATGTTAAGCTCTCTTTCCCAATCTTGCTTAATCTTAAGTAAAGTTTTTCCCCTTCCATTGCTGGATTCAGAAAGCTGCTTTCCACTTCGTGAAGATTGTGACATAATGACAACTATTCCCCTCTAAGATCTGACAAATAAAAGTTAAAAATTCAAAGTTTAAACTGGAGAAAAGGAGGAATTAAAGGCAGCCACAAAATTCGTGTGTTACTCCATTGAGCTGCAGGCGGAAGTCCCCTTGGTGGGTTTCAATGAGATCCTGCCCTCGCATTCTTCTAAATTCCAGTGAGTACAGGCCCAAAGCTACCAAATGCACCCCATATGTTAAAAACCCTTCATTCCTGGAATCATCCTTGTGAACCTCCTCTGGATTCTCTCCAATGACAACACATCCTTTCTGAGATATGGAGACCAAAACTGTTGTCAATACTCCAAGAGTGGCCTGACTAGTGTCTTATAAAGGCTCAGCCTGCTTTTATAATCTATTCCCCTTGTAATAATTGCCAAAATCGCAGTTGCCTTTACCACTGACTCAACCTGTAAATTAGCCTTCTGGGTGTCTTGCATGAGGACTCCTAAGTCAGGCATGATAATGAATAAGTAACTTATAAAATTAATTTAGTTTCTGATTGCTTCCCATGACTTTCCTCGACAATTACCAAAATATTGTAGATCAGTATTGGTAATCCTTCATTGGATGTAAGATTCCACGATATTATTTTCAGAGAAAATGAGTACATTTCAAACACAGCATGGTAAATAATGAGAAAGGCAGTGCATAAATACCGGTTGCTTAGCCTTCCTATTTTATGCACATCTTCAATCCTCTTCAAAGGCTCCAGCTTACACCTTGCTTTGAAGAAAGTTTAGTACTGAGTTCCCCATAAGAATAACTTGAACCAAGCAGTTACTTATGTCATTATCTAGTAGAGTTTCCATCTCCCAGCTCCAGGGACCTGAGTTCAATACTGATATTTGGTGTTCTCAGTGTCCAGTATGCTTGTTCTCTCTGTGGCTACAATAGTTCCCTCCATGTTCTCGGCTTTCCCTGCACATCCCAAATATTTGCAGGCTTGTGGATGAAGTGCCCACTGTAAATTGTTCATACCATGATACCATAAGGTATAGGAGCAGAATTAGGCCATTTGGCCCATTGAGTCTGCTCCGCCACTTCATCATGGCTCATTCAATTTTCCTCTCAGCCCCAATCTCCTGACTTCTCCTGTATCCCTACATGCCCAGACCAATCAAGATTTTATCCACCTCTGCCTTAAATAAACATAAAGCATTGGCCTCCACAGCTGCCTGTGGCAAGAATTGCACAGATTCACCATTCTCTGGCTAAAGAAATTCCTCCTCATCTCCATTCTAAAAGGACACCTTCTATTCTGAGACTGTGTCCTCTGGTCTTAGACTCTCCCACCATAGGAAACATCCTCTTCACATCAACTCTCTCAAGGCCTTTCACCATTTGATAGGTTTCAATGAAGTCACCTCTTATTCTTCTGAATTCAGAACGAGAGCCATCAAGTGCTCTTCATATGACAAGCCTTTCAATCCAGGAATCATTTTTGTGAACCTCCTTCGAACCTTCTCCAGGTTTAGCACATCCTTTCTAAGATAAGGGGCCCAAAAGTGCTCACAATACTCCAAGTGAGGGCTCACCAGTGTTCTATAAAGTCTCAACATTCATCCTTGCTTTTGTATTCTAGTCCTCTTGAAATGAATGCTAATATCACATTTGCCTTCCTTTCCACAGAATCAACCTGCAAATTAACCTTTAGGGAATCTTGCACAAAGACTCCCAAGTCCCTTTGCACCTCAGGTTTTTGTATTTTCTCTCCCTTTAAAAATAGTCAACCCTTTCATTTCTTCTACCATGACCATACACATTCCAACACTGTATTCCATCTACCATTTCCTTGCCCATTCCCCTAATCTCTCTAAGTCTTTCTGTAGATTCTCTACTTCCTCAAATCTACCTGCCTCTCCATCTATCCTCATATTGTCTTCAAACTTTGGAAAAAAGCCATCAATTTGATCAAACAAATTATTGACAAATAATATAAAAAGAATCAGTCCCAACACAGATGCCTGGGTAACAAATCTAGACACAGGCAGCTAACCAGAAAAGGTTCCCTTTATTCCCACTCTTTGCCACCTGCCGATCAGCCACTGCTTTACTCCTGTAGAATCTTTCCTGTAATACCTTGGGCTCACAGCTTTTAAGCTGCCTCATGTGTGCAACCTTGTCAAAGGCCTTTTAAAAATCCAAGAACACAACATCAACCAATTCTCCTTTGTCTATCCTGCTTATTATTTCCTCAAAGAATTCCAACAGATTTGTCAGGCATATTTTCCCTTGAGGAATCCATGCTGTCTATGGCCTATTTTACCAAGTGCCTCCAAGTACCCTGAGACCTCATTCTTAATAATCCGCTCCAACATCTTCCCAACTACTGAGGTCAGACTAACTGGCCTAGAGTTTCCTTTTTCCTGCCTCTCTCCCTTCTTGATTGGTTGCTCTTCAATGCAGGGAAACTGCTGCAAAACTCTGCCTTTAAAATCTCAATCACTGTCCTGATTAAAAGGTAGCTCGCTTAAGCAATTCCTGCCATGGTTTGTCCAATTGTTCGCAGGGTATGAGTGAATGGTAAAATCTTAGGGCAGTTGATGGGAATGTGAGGAGAAAAAAATAGGATTAGTTAAAATAGGGTTGGCACAGGACTGCAAGATGCTGTGACCTTAAATCCAAATAGATAAACAGCTGAATAAATCACGAAGCACAATTCTGGTCAAGTTACCTGACATTGGTTCTCTCTCAAGTACACTACAGAAAATTAAGCCGTACATTACTATAACAAGATGTCAAGTTAAACAGAGGTGTTACTTCCACTGCTCCCAAAAGTAAATTGCTTCACTAAATAATGTTGTGCACTATTGTAGTTAAAGAATCCAGTACCAACCAGAATGTTACCCAATCATACTTATCTTGTTCACATATCCTTGTATTTAACTGATTACCACATTGGGACAGCATGGTAGCGAAGTGGTTAACCCAACGCTTTACAGTACCAGCAACCCAGGTTCAATTCTTGCTGCTGATTGTAAGGAGTTTGTACGTTCTCCCCGTGACCACATGGGTTTCCTCCGGGTGCTCCAGTTTCCTCCCACAGTTCAAAGACATAACGGTTGGCAGGTTAATTGGTCATTGTAAATTGTCCAGTGATTAAGCTAGGGTTAAATCAGGCTTTGCTGGGTGGTACGTTTCGAAGTGTCAGGGGACCCATTCCACGCTGTACCTCAATGAATAAATAAATACTATATGAATATGAGGATCCAGAGAAAAGACTTCCAGTAATAACATTCAAAAACCAGATTTACAAGTAAACACCTTCTTCAAAACATAATAATTTTATACATGGAATAATTCATGTTATATTAACGTTTTCTTACCTTTATGAAACTCTAAAACTGAGTTGAAATTAAATCCTTAGCCTCGGCTTTACTGAGTTTTCCATCTGGACAGGCGTGATTATTAAAAATTATAGCTATACAGGTTTCTCTAGTCCTGTGCTCCTCCTTAGCGCTGCAAGTAGTCAAGAACAGACACTTTTGAAACATTTTTATACTCTGTTATCGACATTAAATTAGTTACTGAATACAGGGACTCCCCAGTTATGAATGACCTAAATTATGGAAACCTGACTTTATGCAAATTCTCCCATACATTTTAACAATTTTTCTATAGTACCAGCAATAATAATAATAAAATATTCCCAGATTTCATTAATGACTGGATACAGTATATATTTCATTAGTTTAAATCTGGTTGGTTGTGGGGTGAATATATGATGAACTGGAAGAACTACAACAAGTGCATGTAGAGTAATGTGTTTATGGACATTTGGTGTGCTACGTATGTGCATAGAAAACAGACATTTTGTACTTATGGAGAAATCAGCTTTCAGACACTTGTCAGGAAGGGCGCCCTTATATAATCAGGGGAGTCCCTGCATGCTCTTTACTAATATGTTTACTCACAGTGTCCTTGCTAGTTGTTATGAGCTGCATGAGGACAATGGATATTCTATTCTGTTATTACACTAGTTTAGGTAACTTCTGATACATGAGTAGCTTATGACATGAAAATTATGTTGAAGATAATGAAGCAAGGTTTTTTTTCCCTAAAAGTATACAATAGTTTACACTATTTAATTTCATTTCCAAAATTTTCATTTAGCTTTTCCGACACTTGTTTTAGTAAGAGTAATAATACACATCATTTATATATTGATTGAACTGTTCTAAGCCTTGCCCTAGTTGCATCATTAGGCATAGCCATGTTGTGTGTTCGTACAGTGAACCTGATTGGTCAAGGGAGTCATGTGATATACCCACTTAGCAACAGAGTTACAGATATTCATTCTGTAGTGTTTGCAGCAGCAGCAGCACAAAGTCTTATCATGTAAATAATTTGTTCTAACTTGCAAATAAACCATTACCAATGCCTATATGTAAATGTATTTTCTATATATGCTGCACCTTAATTAATTTATGAAGAAATGGCATTATAATTTACCTCAGATACTTCACATTATTCCATTATAATTTATCATAACTTTATTCAGCTCTTGTATTTGATTCAATTGATATTTTTAGCTTCATGTGACCAGATTATGGCTATTCAATTCTTAATATTTAGTAATCTACATTGATTAACTTGTGTAAAGATGTAGCAGTTACAGTGGACAATTACTCCGTGGTAATTAGAACTGATATGGAAGCACATAAAATCTAAGCTGTCTTCTTATTTAAACAATGTTGATGTGCAGTCACTGTCATTGCTTCTTTATGGATTTAATTTTGACCTGGGTGCAGCGCTGGAGCTCATGCTGACCTGGGGCATATTCAGCAATGTAAGTATTCAGCGTAATTACAAGGGCTAAATTAGTTTCATCAGGCTGTCAGCATTGCATTAGGGACCTTGGAGGAAGTGGGGAAAGCAGAGATGTATTCAAGGCAGGTGCACTGGGATGAGATAGCTGTTAGCGTTGTCAAGTCAAGGAGCTACACCTCAATTATGAATAGCTGAGAGGATGTTGTGTACATGGTCAATAACAGTGATGTATGTGCAAATGTAATGTCACATCAAATGCATCAGCAGCCTCAGGTATTGCTGAATGCATCATTTCCTATGATTCACTCACTCAGAACCCCAATCAGCCATAATGGAGAGGAGAGTTGGTGGGACTCCTGATGAATGGAGAATTAGGACTGTACTTATTGACAGTACATCAAGTGAGTTTGTCATGGATCATCAGAGAGTTATCTGTGTTATTTTCTCCTTCCTCTTGCTCCTCCTCCTCCAACGGTCATTCTAAGCCTTTAAACTCTTGCTTGTAGGGAGTTGTGGAGCATACAGAATCATATAGCACATGTCTATACTGACAATCGAGTTAATCCCACTTGTCAGCATTGGGCCCTTAGCCTAATATTCTTTGCCAATTCAAGAGCTCATTCAGATGCTCTCTATATCTTGTGGGAGTACCTGCCTCTACCTCCCTTTTCAGGCAGTGCATACCAGTTTGCAACTACCCTCTGAATGAAAGAAAAAAAACATTCCTCAAGTTTGTTCTAAACCTCTTTCTCCTTGCCTCAAAAGCATGCTCACTTATGCCCTCTTCCATTGGGGGAGAAGTTACTATCTACCCTCTCTGTGCCTTTTATAATATCATGCAGCTCTGTTATGTCTCTCCTCATGAATGAGCCATTCTATCTCAGTCAACATCAGGGTGAATCTCCTCTGCACTCTCTCCTGTACAATCACATTCTTCCTATAGTCTGGTGACCCGAACTGCACACAACATTCCAGCTGGAGTCTACCCAGTTTGTACCAGCACCTCCCTGCTCTGGCTAATGCACATCCGCTCAGCAATCAACCGATGACGGAGCCCTGGTGATGATGAGGCTATGTCTCAAATACCACACCTCATTTCTGAACACTGCAAGCCTTCTTGGGGCTTTGTAGTGGCAGTGGAATAATTGTGGTGTGCGTTAACAGTCTGGTTACTTTGTGTGGCAGCGGGCATGTGTGCTGCCATATGGATGGGCTGTACCCTGGACTCCAGCCATATCACCTTGGCACCTGCTTTGCTTTGTTATAGTCACCCAAATGCAGCTGGCTTTGTACATTGCTGCAAAATGAAAGACTTGTGGCTGCGGCTAGTGTTTAGACAGTAATCTGCAGGATGAGATAAAGGCAGCAAAACAGTGGAGTCACACAGTGGATCAGGCAATGGCTGCAGAAAGAGAAACAGGGTTTTCAGGTTCAAGATCCTTCATCAGAACTGGGGCACAGACCAAGATGCACCTAGATTTTATAAGCCAGCTATTGAAAGCAGGTATCCTGAGTGCCTTTTTTAACCAGCCGCTACACTTCTGCTCCATCTTCAGGGATCTTTAGTTTTGTATATACGAGACCTTTTGTTCCTTGATACTCCCTAGAGCCTAGATCCTATAATTTATACTTTAGTTGTACCCTCACTACATCACTCAAAATGCTTTAACTCTTGAACTCAAGACAAAATTTCTCAGATCTAGATGTACTACTGTCTGCAGTCCTTAACAAGTGTTAAAAAATCTAAAAATACTAAAGACTTGAAAAAAACACTCAATAAAAATTAATCACCTATCTTAAGAATGTGTTGATGCCTTTAAAAAGTGTCATTGGGGTCCAAGCTCATAGACAGCATGGTCTAGAAAGCTCACCAATGTTTCTACTCCTTCAGCAGTTTAAAGAAACTCGGCATATCTCTGTTAACCCTTACCAATTTTTACTGATGCCTCATAGAAATCATCCTCTCTGAATTCATCGCGGCTTGGTATGGCAACTGCTGTGCCTGAGACCACAAAAAACTACAGGGTAGTGGACACGGCTCACCACGTCACAGAAACCAGCCTCTCCTCCATAGCCTCCGTCTACACTTTTTGCTGCCTCAGTAAAACAACCAGCTTAATAAGACCATAAAACATAGTAGAAATACTCACTGATTTGGCCTCTAAAGCTGCCTATGGCAATGAATTTCACAGATTCACTACTCTCTGGCTAAAGAAATTCCTGCTCATCTCTGTTCTAAATGGACTTCACTCTACAGATGCTGGAAATCCGAGCAACACGCGCAAAATGCTGGAGGAACTCAGCAGGCCAGGCAGCATCTATGGAAAACAGTAAAGTCATCATTTTGGGTCTCAGCCTGAAACGTCGACTGTATTTTTTTCCATAGATGATGCCTGGCCTGCTGAGTTCCTCCAGCACTTTGTGTGTGTTGCTCCAATTTGAATGAATAGTATTAGCTGCTTTGTTCAATTGTAATTTGGTAGTGCTGTCATTAGATCATCTTTGGATGTTTATTCACTTTATCATTTGCTTATGTTACATATTTGCAGTAGATGACAGCATCGCACACCAGTGCCCTTTCCAAAACTGAAACCATGCAGCTATGTACCACACACTATAAATGCACGTGTGCACGCCAGATATCAAATTGGAACATTCAAAGGGTCCCACGCAGCTGAACTCAGTGGCTATAATTTAGAATCAATTTCTGACTGAAAAGATACTGCAATACAATTGATTTAAGAAAAACATACTATTTACTGTAACCATATATATCATCATATTAGTTAAAGGTGAAAGAGCATCATTTCCTTGTAAACATGACTCATGTTAAAATTGCACTTAATTCAAGAGACTTAGAAAAGGCATAAATGAAGCAGAAGCACTTTATCCTGTCTCTGTTATTGCTTTTGTTTGCTTCAGAATGTCAGAACCATGCCTCAAGGCAGCACATTTTTAGAAATCCTTATTCTACTGCAGTACACATACAATTTTTCTTGGCTTAATGTCAAAGATCATGGGCTTGTCACTAATATATCCCTGCAAAAGCAATGTATAATTTTGGGATATTGTCTGATGCAGTGCAACTATTGATTACTGACAATATACCCCTTCAGGATCTCTGGGGGTTTGATACAAAAGTGCTGACCTTAGTTAATGACATTATTTGTGAGCTATGGTCTTACATAACAAATCAGATATGGTGTTCTTATTATATACCATTATTATAGATTAATGAAGTAAAGACGGGAAGTTAATAAAAAGCCAATGAAGTGCTTAAAATAATTATTTTCTGTGATCTTCAGTCCATGATGTTTAATAGTTGTGGTGCATTTAGGGGCAGATATTAATTCATGAGTGAATAATATTCATTTAGAATTTTGTATGATGCAGGTTTCTTCAAGTGTATTTTTAAAGGTTAGAGAACGTAAAGAAATTAAGCCAAATTCTAGACTGTTTCACGCAACATGTACTCACCCTTCACAGGAGCAAGCTGCTTCTCAACTGTTGTTCTGCAAATGCAAACATTGAAGAGGTCTGAGTTTTAGTGCCAGCCAGATGCCACTTTGTGCTGTTTAAGTAAAATGAATGCAATTTGATAATGCAGTTCAGTGTTTTGATGAGTGCATGTGCCCAAAACGTCGACTGTACTCTTTTCCATAGATGCTTCCTGGCCTGCCGAGTTCCTCCAGCATTTTGTGTGTGTTGCTTGGAGTTCCAGCATCTGCAGATTTTCTCTTGTTTCCAACCATCTTCTCCTTGGTTATATTGATTCCATATAATTTTATGTACCTGAATTAAGACTTCCCTCACCCTCCTCTATTCCCCGCCCCATATGATCTTTCCCCGAAGTTGCAAGTCCCTATTTCTGCCAAGTAATAGCTCTCAAATCTCTCCCACATATTCTCCAGTGCAATCCCACTTTTCTTATATGGGTTTCCCCCGCCATCTGAAGGTAGAGCATTCCTTTGAAATGGTTCGTAAGCCGGAATGTAGTAAAGTGAAGAAGCAATTACCATTTATTAATACAGGAAAAATCTGTGAGTGTTCGCAGACCCAAAATATAACCTACCAAATCATGCCAAATAACAAACCTAAAATAACAGTAACATATAGTAAAAGCAGGAATGATATGATAAATACACAGCCTATATAAAGTAGAAATAATGTATGTACAGTGTAGTATCACTTACCAGAATCGGGAAGACCGCACCGAGCACACTGATGATGGTGTGTTAGGCTGAGTCATTGGAGGTTGGGATGGTGCAGTGGTCCCCAACCTCCAGGCCGCAGACTGATACCGATCCGCGAAGCATGCAGCAGTACAGCGGTAGCGGGGACGCACCCAGCGCATCTTTAAGAAAAAAGCCGAAATAAACAAGCTAATTAATTACGTGCCGCCTGACACCTAATTAATTAGCTTGTTTATTTCGGCTTTTTTCTTAAAGATGTGCTGGGTGCGTCCCGGCTACTGCTGCCCTGCTATATTCTTCACGGATCGGTATCAGTTTGCGGCCCGGAGGTTGGGGTGGTGGGACACTGGGGTGTCATCTCATCGTCGCCTGTTTCCATCAGGGCAGGCAGGTCATCTTCTTCTATGCCTGCCTGTCTCGATGTCGAAGGTCGAGGTTCGTCGTCTGCTGTGGCTGATGTGGACGGCTTGAAAAATGATAGTATGCTTGACTGCTTAGCCTTATGCATTTTTCTACAATACAGTTCTTTGTAAGGACTCAAACCATCCTGCAAACATGCCCTAAACCGACATACCCTTTCAAAATTAAAGTCATACTTTTCTGCAATCATTGCAGCGAAAATCTCACGCAGTTGCTTCATGATCAGTTCCGGGACGACTTCACTTTTGGTCCGTTTGGTACTGCATTCGGTTTCGATTGTTATCCTTTCCTCTTCCAGTTGCATCAGCTCTTCATCTATCAGTTCTTGGTCATGGGATGCCAAAACCTCTTCAACATCATCTTCGTCAACTTCCACAAGCCAAACTCACTTTGTCCTTACTTCGTTCACCACGATCGAAACGCTTAATTATGTCTAGTTTTACACTAAGTGTAACACCCCTTTAGGCTTTTCCGATACCTTAGAACTCATCTTGCAAACGGATGCTCAAAATAAATCGACATAAAGCACAGATGCTCACAGGCACATGTTTAAGCAATGCCGGCTAGAATGCAGTTCCAGGGGAAGAGCTTGGTTGCTTGGGGGGCGCGCTGCCTTCTTTCGTAACAGTGAAAATACCTTCTGTTAGCGAAAACAGTTACTAATGTAGGTCTTTCATAACAGCAAGGTTTCGTAAAGTGAACACTCGAAAGGCAGGGGACACCTGCAGTGGCCAGAAGAGTACTAGAGATTTCATATCACTCCTCCTAAATGCAGTTCTTGCACAACCACCTTGCTCTAAAAAGTTAATGAAAGAAGGTATTCTGCATGACCTTTTAACTGCTCTATTAATCTCTTCTGCTATCTTCCAACATCTATGGACATTCAGTTCGAAGTTCCTTTTTGCCTCCGTCCCATTAACAACCTGTTATTCACTCTATGTTCCTTTTCCTTTTACACCTCTTCAAAACCTCTCTAACACTTCTCTAGATTAAATTTAATCTGCCAGTGCTCTACTCAGTTGACAAGAACAGTAATATCTTCCGTTGATCTAAAACTTTCCTCTTCACTATCAACCACATAGATAGCTTTTGAGCTATCTTCAATGTCTTTATCATGCCCTTATATCTGTTCTCTTGCTCTGCCATTGGGCTAAACATTGACCCCAGTGGTATTACTTGATCTTGGTGAACTGATTAACTCGATACACCTTGTATCTGGTTAGCTTTATACTATCCAGAGCTACAGGGTTGAGCAAGCATCATTGATACGAATAGGGATAGTAACATTAACTTGGGAGTTTTATTTTTTTAATTTCACTATGCCACCGAGTGAGTACTTTGAAGAAGGCTGGATTATTTCCTCTCTGTCTTGACCAATTTTAATAAGAAACAGATTTTCTAAGCATTATCATATCTGGGATCTCACAGTGCATATTTTGGCAGCTTGACTTCCAATATATAACTCTGAAAGATACCTTGCACACTAAAAGGATCATATTTTCCTTTTTTTCTTTTAAAGTTCTTTTTTACATTGTGAACTTTATTCCATGAATCTGGTGTTTACAAACCCACTCCCATGGTGAAAACTTGGCTCATTTTTGTCAGAGGCAGGCTCAGAGATCCACATGAGAGCCAAGGGAGAGAATGCTTCCAATCGATATATCTAAAATCCATTTCTCTGCTAAATACAGTCATAGGCCCAATAGCTAGGCTTCTCTCTTTGTCATCCCACTATTTCTTTAGCCAGAGGGGGATGTATTCGTGAAATTCATCGCTACAGATGACTATAGAGGCCAAGTCATTGGGTATATTAAAGTCAAAGGTTACAGGAAGGAGACAGAAGAATAGGGTTGAGAAAGGGAAAATGAATCGGCCATGATCAAATAGTGGAGTAAACTTGACGGGCTGAATGGCCTAATCTACTCCTATACTTTATGATGTTTTGGTCTTCTAACCTGTTCATTGTATGGTGACATTTTAATTTGTTTATTTGAGCTAGCTTCCACAGCACAGAGTGATGAATCCAAAGACTCAAACCTGTTTTCAAGCTCAAAGATGCAGGAAAAGCTGTTTTTGAATCTATCATTAAAGGCGTCAGCTTCAGCAGTGTTGCATCTGATTCCTGTATTTAAATTTAAAATTGCAATAGCAATGAATTGGGGCAGCTTTATTCACTTTTGCTGTTTTTAACAAGCCTACAAAACAGATGGATGTGTTTCATTCAAACCATTCATGTATACTTCATTTTGTCAATGACATTATCATGAGGAAAGTCACAAATCTATCCTCTTTCCCCAAAAATGCAAAGTATTCATAAATTACAGTGTGGCTATTAATAAAGACGGACATTCAAATCCAATCACAATATATTAAATAATATATAAACTAACACAAGCATGGAAGTAGAGGTATATATTCAATTCAGGATATCATTATTAAACAGTAAAATGCATTCACGGCAGTTTACCTCTACTTAGTTTTTGAGAATAAAGTAGGCTCTACTTTAAAAAGTTTTATTTTGTTAGCTATATAAACTATGAAAAAATTATGCAAATAAGAAAAATCTGAAATCATACCATTTTAGCATTTTGATTGCAGTTCTCGCTGTTCTGGTCTATAGATTGCAATTCAATTCTTTTATAGTTCCTCAGACTTTACTACAGTGTTTGGTTCTAAGGGCCATAGCTCACAAAATTTCATGTTGCAATGGTCTTATCTACACACTACTTCAATAAATTATTCCAAGACTTTCCCTAAGAAATGAAATGTTTGCACAGTGGTTTGCAGATTTACTTTGAAAGCTGACAGATCATGATTAATGTCCAGGACATTGTTGCTGTGAAGTAATGCACGGTGGTGTTGATTGTCACTGCATGGGAGAAACACATCAATATTGTCATGCCAGGTCAACGAATGAGAAAATCCCATTCACTGTGAGACTGCCAGTATAATTACATCCATCATCATATCTGGGGTAATGTCTTTCATTCAATGATAAGTATTGAAGTGCAATTTCATCCAGTTTCGGGAGCATTAAGGAGCCTCCTAGTTTTACAAAAATGGGTCTTAAATGGAAGTGCTAGCTTAGTCAATGTTTAGTGTATAGTATCACCTTGGTAAAGGACTTTAAGCCTTTCCTGTTTTAAGACACCAGACAAATTTAAGTTATGGTACTTGGCAATTAGGACAAAATCTATTGTATATGATAAATCCAAACTTTCAATCAGACAGGTCTTTCAGACAGAACAGCAAGTTACAAACTTGTGATAATAAGTAGTATATTGTAAAATATAATATTGGTCCAGATACTGTAAGTTTTGTGACACTGAAAACATTCATTGCTGAACAATATAAAACTATTAGATTCCCAGGAGACTGTACAAAGCAAATAATAACAAAGCACATAAAATATTATTCAGTGCTGAGCTGCTGATGGGGACAATATTCCTCTTTAGGAATTCAATGCAACTCTGATTATATTTTACCCCTGTTCCCTGCTCCTATTCAGTCTGCAATACGTGGGGCATGATAGATCCTGCCTTGCATCTCTAACAGTTGATTTCTTCCAGTGTTAACTGGGAAAAGTATGGCACTTCTTGTCTGACTCTCCCTGACAACTCTAGCCTTGAATGGCAGCATTTAATTGAAACTCACCTATCAAAATCTCATTGGCTGTATATATCCGTGGGCAAATGCAAACATGTTTGAGGTCATCCTTAAAGGGATCAATGTCTTTTTTCATTGCAAGCAGCCAGATTGGAACTGTAGTCATGTGTATTTTATACATGAGTTCTTGTGAGATGTTTGTGTATTCTTGCACTTTCCCAGGCTAAGCTTCTATTTCTCCTTGTTTTTCTTTCCTCTTTGACGTAAGTAGATATCAGAAAGATGATTAATTGTTCTTTCCTTCCTTGCTTAGTTGAGGGCTGGCAATGAATCTAATGCCATTTTGCTGGCAGCATTGAATGGACTGTAAGCCCAATACTGGGAGCACCTAAGGCCTCACCATTTATCCACTTGCAACTCTCCCAGCTGTTCAAAACGAGGCATGCCCTAGTTTCCAGGGCAATGTGTTCAAAAGCCCAATTTAAAATAGTCTTGTTTGAGCAGTTAAGCAAATACAATCTCCTAAGAAAGAGTAATAAATGATCAAACATTGTACTTACAAAAGATTAAAAGTCCTGAACATAATTTGTCTTGTTTACTATCCATTCAGCTTTTTATCTTTACATAAAAGCCTTTTTGGGCTTGTTGAATGACAAACGTCGGAGCCATTGACCATTGTAACTGACACATTGGTACATGCATCTTGGCATCTCTCTCTAAAAATGGTTTTAGTGAAATGTTGATGCTTTTTATTGCAAGCAAACAGATTAGAACCAGTCATGTGACTTCCATTGTTAATAATGAATAAAGAATCAATTCCAGTTATGTATTTCTTCAAGCTACTAATATTGTTATGAGTCTACATAAAAAATGACAGATTTAGACTTCAGATATTAAATTTGATAGTGTACATTGTTTTTTAGCTCTAATTGTGCCAATATACCGAACTTACATCACGAATCATGAGGACACAGCTTCTGCATGACATGTAGGTTACATGAAGAGCATGTGTACACCGTGGATATGTGGAATGTGATAGTTGGTGATGCGAAACCTGAGGTAAAACTGACTTGATATCTGGCCTGCCAGACTGAGCCATGATGATCTGACTGTTGTGCTTAGCTGCATCCATTATTTCAATGACTGGCTGGCTTGTTGGTGGTTGAACATTTGTTGGTGGTCAGGACATTTGACAGAGCTTAACTGCATGTGATGAAGGTAATGCCTGCTGCTTGCACACAAGCGGCTGAGGCTGGCAGTTATCCGCAGTCTTCAATGATGCCACTTGCTGGCTAAAGTGGGGACATTCTGCCCATCCTCTATCCTCCATCTCCAGAGACTGGGCTGAGCTACACAAACAAAGGAGGGATGGGTGCTGAAAGGCTCTAATTTTCTCAAATTGGGTGAGAATTTGGAATTACCCTCTGCTGGTGTGTTGTTGTTGGCACCAGGTAAATAGCAACTTATCCAGCGAGAACCAGGAGTAAGTTAGTGAATGTTGTGATATCTATTTTCTTACACTTCCCATAGCTTAAGAGCAGACAGTCTGGACTAACAAAAACTTAAAATGCTGTTGTGACACTTGGAGTATGTGCTTGAATGGAGGGTGTTGATTTTCTGATTGTTAAACACTATTGTTAAGGTTATTAAACGCAAACAACAGGAATTCTGCAGATGCTGGCCTGCTGCGTTCACCAGCAACTTTGATGTGTGTTGTTAAGGTTATTGATCGCATGACACAGGTACATTTATTAAGTTTTTCTGCATCCAGGTTGAAATGCTTACCTCTTATGCTTCTTCTCTCGTTTGCCTTGATGTGTATCTGTCAAACTTGTTGAGCTCATAGAGAACATTTTCTTCTGTTTCATCTGATCAACTCTGGCTTTAAATGCAGTATTGAAAAATTAGCAATTCCATTTCTTCCTGGGTGGAGCCATTTTGTTGGACCAGCTGCAAAAACCTTGCTGAAGGTTTCAAGTTCAAGTTTATTGTCATTCAACTGTACATGTGATACGTACCACAAAATGAGACAACATTCCTCTGACCAAGATGCACAACACAGTACATGTAACTCATGCATATAACACATAAAGTAATATTACCACAAATAAATTAACAACTAATAAAATGTATTGTTGCATGAATGAAGTCATCAGTGAAAAGTATTGGTAGATATGAAGAAGCCTCTTCATTCGACAAAATACAACAGGTATCATATTGAGACCCTATGAAGATTGGTAACTAAATCTCTGCTTTAACTTAAATCCCTCCTCATCTATTTTCCCCAATATCTTTTCAACTCTATAGTATTCGATTAATTAGCTACCTTCAGCAGCCAGCCTTCATTACAGTGTACCGTCACCATCACACTTTAGCATGCTATTCTCGGGTCTCTGTCACACTTTATGTGTCTTCTGCCTTTGCTTTTCCCATGGGTGTGTTCCCACCAACTATGGTCAGGTCTGGTGTGGCCGGCTGGTGTTCATATCTTAGGTTCTCTGTAATTACACGGTTATTGGGTACATTTGATCCGCCACTCTGTCGGTGGGGGCAACAAGAAGGAGAGTCATACAGCTTAACTTGAATCCTGTGTTTCCACCGACTTCCTTGCTGAGTCTTCGCACAAACACAAGCGCCACCTATTAAAAGTACCATCTGTGGTCCTAACCATCTGGGAGCAAACCCTGAACTTTCAGGCATCAACCTCACCATGCGTTGGTCACCTGGCTGTGGGAGGACTATCTCCTTTCCTTCCGGGTCTCTCTGATCAGCAATGTGCTGTTGTTCTTTTGCCTGGTCCTTCAACACTTTCGGTTGGTTACAAAGGTCTTTCACATAATGTGTCATTCTATCTCTGTAAATCCCAGGCTCACCGCAACCCGTAATTACCCCATAAGGAAGTCGTATTGCTCACCCCCATCAATAATTCGTGGTGGCTGAGATACAGTGTGTGCTTTGTAGTTGCTCACAATCTCTTCAGCTTTCCTGGTAATACATCAACCCATGTCTTTCCCATCTCAGTTACAGCTTTGTCCAAGTCATTCTTCATTGTTTGGTTCATCCTTTCTACCATTCCTGAACTCTGAGGGTGGTAGGGTATGTGGAACCATTGTCGAATCCCTAACAGTCAGCACAGTTCCTTCATCACTTTCCCCTGTGAAATGTGCTCCCTGATCTGAGTCCTCCACCTGGACTGGGGTTCCCCACCTTGGGAAGATTTCCTTCACTCCCTTTCTCCTTCTCTTCTGCCTCCACCTCTTCATATATAATTTCACTAAACGGGCTTCAGTCGTTTCTTCCTGCACACTTGCAATTTCAATTGCCTCTTGTTCCTTGGCTGCCTTCTTCACACTCATGTCTACCCATTCATTTCCTTTCAGCTTCTTCCTCTTTCCTTTCTTTGAACTACACACCCCTTTCATATGCCCCTCCTTCACAACCATACTACAGACACACAAATAATAAATTTAAATCAGCATTGTCTATCCATTGTTCAAAGTTGCATTTTAGATTTAATCTTCAATGCATATTCAAATTGAAGGTTAACAACAGGAATTCTGCAGATGCTGGAAATTCAAGCAACTTTTATGTCAGATTGAAGGTTGTCCACTGAAGTCAATATTTGCTTTGTGTCCAAACCCCCAAAAACGCTGTAACAGGTGCACATACAACACCAGTTAAAAAGTAAACAGTATAATGCTATTGGCAGTTGATGAGGCTTGGGTGATGGCAGTGAGTTTAGCAGTCTTACAGCATGTGGGAAGAAGCTCTTTCCCATCCTAACAGTTCTTGTCCTCTGTTATGGTACCTCCTCCCTAGGGGGTCAGATCTGTTGGATGGATCTTTGACAATGCTAAGAGCCCAATCTACACAGTAGTCCTGATAAATATCTCTAATGGGTGGAAGAAAGACCCCATGATCCTCTCAGCTGTCCTCACAATCCTTTTTAGGGACTTGTAGTCAGATGCTTTGTAATTCCCTTACCAGATGGTGATGCAGATGGTCAGGACACACTCAATGGTGTTGTGTATTTAATATTTTAGAAATATTCTTTTACAGATATTGGTTGATAAAGCATTCTTCTTTGTTTAAATAATTCATAACGAGTTATATGTATAAATATGTGAATTGCATACATTATTACACTACCATGTGATACATGTACACCTTGTTTAAAGTAAACACAAAATTAGACTCGCATTTTGAACTCAGGTGTCTTTCTTTGAATTAGTTTAATGTTTTGAAGTCACAAAACATAACATTGGTGATGAGGCATTTTTTAAAGTGAAACTGTAATGGCTACCGATCCATTCAAGCACAGTGTGACGTTCAAGTTAAAAAAAAGCGCAGTGTGGAACAATAAAAAAGAGCAGCACGTGTTCTTCGGAAGGGAAGACACAACTGAGTTTTTAAGAAAAGACAGAAAGCAAAACAGTTCACAAATGAATACCAGGTGATAGTAATCATATAAAAAAAAGAACCAAGTGGGCTGGCTATGTTGGAAAAATTGACACATTTAATTACACAAGAGATAACTGGAATATGTATATTGAGCTAATTCAATGATATTTTGAAGCAAATGAAATAGCCACTGAGAAACGGCTACCAATTTTGCTGAGTTCATTGAGTTTAAATGCGTACTGTTTGCTTTGAAGTTTAACTGCTCCAAACAAACCAGCAGCAGTGAAATTTGCTGATACTGTCAAAGTATTGCAGGAACATTTAGACCTGAAACCATTGTTGATTGAAGAATGCTTTAAAGTTTAAAGTTCAAATTTCAAAGCACAATTTATAATCGGAGTACATATACTACAGGTTACCACACACAACTCTGTTTCATAAGGTTTCAGAAGCTGAATCAAAAAGGAAGGGAAGTCCATTTCTGCTTATGTAGCTGAATTGAAGAAGTTGTCTGATCATTGTCAGATCAGTAAAAGACTTAATGATGCACCGGGAGATTGTTTAGTTTGTCCAATCTTACAAGAAAGCATTCAAAAACAGCTCATAACTGAAGCACAACTTACATTTAAAAGAGAAGTTGAAATTGCTGTATCAATGGAAACAGCAGACAGAGACGCAATTGAGTTGCTGTCAGAAGTGAAAGTGGGTGTGAACAAAATTGTAGCATCTAAGCAGAAACTAGCCCGGCCAAATTAATTGTGTTACTGTTGTGGCAGGGGCTCTCATGCAGCAGACCAAAGCAGACTTAAATGCAAAACTTGCAGAAAATACAACAAGTACAAAGAACATACAAAGGACACATACAAAGAGCATGTCTGGTAGACAACAATAAAGGGATTACACAGGGAAGAGAAAAATCTAAAAAAAATCAAGTTACAGTTTCAAAAAGGGTACTAATCTGCATTCTATTGATGAAAAATCTGATAATGATGAGCAAGACATAGGACTGTGTAGCCTTGAGGTTTAAAGTGTGAAAATTAACAGTAGGCAAACAATATGGCTTCCACCAGAAGTGAATGGCAGATTGATTAAAATGGAATTAGACACTGGTTCAGCTGTTTTAGTCATTCTGCAAAATGAGTTTGAATGGTATTTCAAAGCGACTGAACTAAAGCCTGCAGATATTTAGAACTTAAGACCTCATACTGGAGAGAAGATAACTCCTGTGGGAATGACATTCATAACTGAAATGCAACAACCAACAAGACACGTTGAGCTTGTATGTGGTAAAAACAGAAAGGTGTTATTGGCTGAGACAGCTACAACTTGACTGGAGATCCATCCACCATTTGCATGCCATATCCCCTGCTATGAAGCCACCTGAAAGCGAATTAAGAAAGGCACTGGATGACGCCAAAACTGTCTCCACGCTGTACATCATTAACCATTGTCCAACAGAGGGTAAGCATTTGTTGGTGCCAACCTCTGTGTCTCTGTTTGGAAAGCATATTGGACCAAGGAAGGACCATGCTGCTCAGAAAAGTCACGAAAGTGACAAAAGCAGTGGTCCGACTACAATAGTTTTATAGGCCACATATCTGAGAAAGCTTCTGATATATTATTCAGACAGTTACTTGCAAAATGTGGCTTGATTCCAAGCTGGAAAAGGATTCAAAGAGCTTCAGGAAAGTTGCAAACATTTGGCTTTTGTGAATATAAAGAACCAAAATCTATTCTACATACTGCATGAACTTCAAGTGGGAAGCAAAAAGCTGCTTTTAAGAGTACTGTAAGTGCAAAGATCAAAGCCCAGCTGGAAGAATGGAAGGCCAAAAAGAAAGGAGCCAATAGAGATATGAATGCAGAGGATTTGTTAGATGATGTTGTAGATAGGGAAATGAAGAGGAGATATTAGATTGTAAAGGGAGCAACAGAAAGATTAATAAAAGAATAGTGAACTAAATGCACCTTCCCAAGATCAAGATGTACAAACCAGAAAAAGAAAAAGGAAGGAGAAGCAAGGTGTCCAGAGCTGTCAGAATCACCTCCAGCATGTCGAAATCAATCCCTACAACCACCATGGGGGATGCCCCAGAAGCAGAACCTGAGATTGTTTCACTGCCACATGTGTCACCTGCCAAGCAGAGTGATCCCTGTTGTCAGGAAAGATGTTATCCTACAAGAGGAAGAAATCCTCCACAGTGATTAAATCTTTAGGCCTGAATGGGACAATTTTAAAATTTAAGGTTCAACGATCAAGGTTCAAGGTATATTTTATTGTCAAAGTATGCATGTACAATACAACTCTGATATTTGTCTTCTCCAGATAGCCATGAAATACACATGAAGGAGTAAAAGGAACAAAACTTACAGACCCCAGAATCCCCTACCCCTCCCTGCAGAAAACGAACAATGACAATAGAAATCCCCAACACCCTCCTCCAGGGAAAGAAAATGCAGCAATACAATCCCCGATCCCCTCCCATGCAGAAAGATAAACACTGCTGTGGATGTCTGCATATAGTAATTGTATTATATAGTATATTTTGTATATTGTTGAAATGCGTTCTGTATTGAGTTGGAGTTTATAGCTAAATGTATTTAATATTTCAGAAATATTTGTGTAATTTTGTATGTATATTGGTTGATTAATCGTTGATTGAAATAATTCATTACAAGTTATATGTATAAATAAGTGGATTGCGAATGTCATCACACTGCCACATGATATGTGCTCGCTTTGCTTAAAGGAACCATGAAGTTAGACCCACATTTTAAACTCCCATGTGTTCTTTTGAACTAGTTTAATGTTTTGATGTTACAAAATGTAACAGATGGTACTCCGGTAAAAATCTGTTAAATTGGACGGGTGGGGGTGAAGTCTCTCTTGCCTCAAACTCCTCACGAAGTGGAGACGCTGCTGTGCTTTCTTGACCGAAGAGGTGGTGTTGAGGGACCAGGTGATATCACCTGTTATGTACACCCTCAGAAACTTGTGCTCCTCACTCTCTCCATGGAAGACACATGTCTGTGCCATGAGGAGCGGTCAGCCTGTGCATTCCTAAAGTGCACAATCAACTCTTCGGTCCTGACAAAATTGAGACTCAGGTTGTTGTGCTTGCATAATCCTACCAGCAGCTCTACCTCCCCTCTGTATGCCGTCTTGTCATCATTGCTGATGAATCCAACCACCGTGGTGTCACCAGAGAACTTGATGATTTGGTTTGAGCTGGATCAGCAGTGTAAACAACAGTGGGCTGAGCAGGCAGTTCTAGGATGCACTGGTGCTCAGCGTAATTAGAGCTAAAGATGTTTCTGCTAACACGGATTGACTGTGGCCTTTCTGTTGTGATGTATTGGGTTCACTTACCACAAAGATCTAAACTTAAACGAAGGCCTTAAGTCCTATCAGATATAAATAGCCACGAGCACTCTCACTAAAGTGAGATTATACTGTAACTACCCAATCTTCAAAGACTAATTTACTTCCCTGTTTATTATCCATGGCAAGTTTAACTGCCAACAACCACTATTCAAATGGTGGGTTCCCTCTCCCTACCAAGGCAAAGATACAAAGTAGTTTAAAACACAGTTCAATTATGTATAGTGATGCTCATTTAAATTCACAAAACACTGATAAAACACATCTGAAACTCTCAGAGGATTTCTATCTTATCTTGAATCATTGAATCATTATCTTGAATCTTGAAACATTATAAACCATTTCCAAATTAAAAACCATTTCTATAACTCAAACAATTTGCTAATCCTAAAGCATTACACTTTTGTTAAACACAAAAGATAAAGCATGATGCATAAAGGACAAAGAATTTTCAAAATTCATATGAACTAAAAATACGCTGTCACAATGGTGGGGCATTGGGAGCAAGGGTGGACCCAAATACAAGACACATCTTGTGAGGTTAATTAAATGGAGTTTATTGTTTGATACCAGGAGAGCAAAGCAGAAGCAGGAATAGCGAACTGGACAAGGACTCAGGACGACGACTAGGCTGGGACAAGGGTCTGGGTTAGGACTCGGAATAGGATCCCAGAACTAGAGGCGACATGAAGAGGCTACGGTACGGACTCCGAGCCAGGGACAGGGCAAGGACCCAGTACCTGGGTCTTGCCTTGGGCTCGGTCCCCAGAACCAGGCATGGATATGACATGGGCTAGGGAGAGGAGGAACATGGAAAAACAGAGCCTCGGTCTCAGGAGAGCAGGTACATGGAACCATGGACACATACACGGAACACGGAGTCGGGACCCCTCCTTGGATACAGGACATAGGGCCGGGACTCACACACAGAACAGAGAGCCAGGACCCCTCCTTGGGTACAGGACATAGAGTCGGGACTCATGATCCCCCCCCCCCGCCCACCGGGGCAATGGCAAGACGGCTTGACTTATCCCACGGAGGCAAGGACAAGACAAGACAAGACATGACCCCCTGTGGGGCAACAGCAAGATGGCAAGACTTACCCCACGGAGGCGAGGACCAGACAAGACAAGACATGACCCCTCATGGGGCAACAGCAAGATGACCTGACTTACGCCATGGAGGCAAAGACAAGACAAGACCAACACGAAAGAACACCAGACAATACCTATCTAGCTCCGGCGATAGCCAGGACTTGACTTGGAGCCTCCACGTAGTGGCGAGCTCTCGACTTGGCCCGGGAACAGTAGACAGCGGTTCTTGATTCCCTCCAGCAGGTTAACTGATGGACCCACCTCGGGGAGGAAACTTTACAGGCTCGCTTTGGCTAGGTAACGGAGAGGGTTGCTCCGGTGAAGAAAGGCGAATTACCGGCACTCGCTTCGGGCGGAGACTAGGCTTGTTCCGGCCAGATGACATTGGCACGCCGTACCTTTGGTGACTTTGCAGATGCTCTCGCGCCAAACGGCTGAAAGCCAGAGACTATAAACTACCGGTTCAGTTGAGAGTAAATTGCCTCCAATCACCAAAGCCGAGGGACACGGGAAAGCAGGGAACCAAAGGGAAACAGGGAGTCAACGGTCCGGATCGTAACATAAACAAAGTAAATTGAAAGGGACCCCGATCCGGACCATGACATATGCACTAAAGATGCAGCCAAACAAATTATCTGTTGCAGATACCAAAGCCAGAGGAATGGGTTCTAATTCTTCCATGTTTCTTGATGCTGCTTACCTCATTCCAAATGCATCCTGAACTGAATTTAATACCCTTTCCAGCCACTTGAATGACTTCACAAGCATGTGACATTTCCTCAGATATTCTTTTAACTCAGATGGTCTAAAAGCATTTTTTGGAGACATAGATCTTAGCTAGCTACCATCAATACTATAACGCTAAATTTTGAGTACACAAACCTTTCCAATTATAAACATATCAGTTTTTGACATTCTAGATGATATTATCCATCTGGTTCTGCAAGCTACCTTGAACTAAGCAATGTAAGGGTCAGCTTGTCTGTTTGTAAAAACTCAAATTAAACAACCCATTGTCTTATACTCTACTCTTGAGCAATAATAAAGCAGATAGAGGTGACATTTTACAGACAGAGGCTCTTCAAAACACAAAGCCTATTTGCAAAGCGGTTCTATGAAGATTGCTTTACATTCACATTTTAAGAACTGAAGACTGATTCCTGTTTATGACCAGAAGTTTAACAAGCTGTTAGTTGGAAGATTACTTACAATTGTTTCATCTTACCAAATGCTGTGTTTAGAAAGCAAGGCTGGAAAAAAAAAAGACAAGGAATGAATATCTATCACACTGTTAAGAAATCGAGGATCCAGATACAGAGAGAGGGGTTGAGACCCAATGAGGACAGTTCGCCCACCAGCTTCTGAGGGATGATCATATTGAACGCTGAGTTGAAGGCAACAAACATGGCATGTGAGGCACAATTTTCTATGTGGGACAGGATGGAGTGGAGTGCAGAGGCTATGGCATCATTAATTGATCAATTTAAGTGAAAAGCCAGCCGGAAAGGGTCCAATATAGCAGGAAAATGGGTTTTAGTGCAATGCATAATCAGCCGTTCAAAGCTCTTCATTACTGTTGAGGGCTGCGCCACTGGACGGTAGTTGTTGAGGCAGCTTACTGTTGCCCTCTTGGGCACTGTGATGATGGTAGCCATACATGCTGCAGCCTTAATGTAGCAGTCTTTTATTTTGTTCAGGCTTCCAGCAGTGCAATCCACTGAAACTGACCGGTTACTTATGCAATTGGACTATGTGGTAATTTGTTAATGCAATCAACACTGGGGTTAGCTCCTGCTGGTTACGGAAACTGTGGGAACAAGAATTTCAGTTGCAGCTTACACTGAATAAAATAGGTGAAGGTTAGCAATACATTGTGGCTCCAAATTACCTTATCAATGATATCTAATGTAGCCTTGGAGTCAAAACCAACATAATAATCATGTTTATTATGCTGCTGATTATTAAAGACCATCTGGAAGGACACTGGAAATAAATTGGTTCAAGTAGGTGATAACAAGTCAGCCCATTTGACACTCATCTCTTTTTCTTTCTTATTGGCAATGTTAAAAGTTAAGATATAAGATATTTCTGAAAGTTTTGTAAAGGAAATTTTAATATCTTAGTAAATAGTATATACTGGAGGTCAGTTTCTGGAACGTATTGGCAATTAAATTTTCATTATAAACTTTCATTATTAACAATGAATTATTTGTTGGAAGGTTTAGTCTGAAAATATTTTTGGCCTTCATATAATGGTAAGGTTCTGATAAGCATAAATATCCACCAGCAAGATTATTAGAATAATCTTAATTGTTCATGTAAAAGTGAAATAATTCAACATAGTTTAAAAGCCATTGCTCACTAAAGCCAATTATTTGTGATAATTTATGGAAGATTGTATTAGAATTTCATTGCTCATCTTTATACTGAACTCATTTATAATAAATCAAATCATACTGGATTATTTAGCAGATTCTGTGCAGATTGCATTCCTTGGGGATGTGCCCACACTCTAATGCCATTCTCACTACTGTACTGATGTTTTTTTCCGCTTCTACTGTACTATTGTATAGTTCTTCATAAGCTTTGATCATTAGGTGAAAATTCTAAAATAGAATGATGTTGTTCAACTTGCAGATCAAAGTCACTTGGCTTAGGTCAGACATTTTTGTATCTGATCTACAGTGCTAATACTGGCGTGGGTTTGCTGATGATTCTTCACCAGCTCTTTGGGGACATTTTGCTGAAGGCTGATTTTTTTGGAGTATGGACCTCTTAATTTACCCTGTCCCTTTCTTATTTTCAAAATCTCTGGGAAAGGGAAGAGATAGGTCTGATGTTTGTGGAACAAAGGTTTAAGTTGTTCACAAGGGCAAGTGGCACTAATGGAAATTTAATAGTCTGTTCAGTTACACTAAAGGCAGAGAAACAAATCAGATAAGAACTGGCTGTGACATGCAATATCTTTCAGTCAGTAATATAAAAGAGGGAAGCTGCATCCTGCAGTGAGATGTTGTCGAAACCCCCCCCACCCCACTCAACTCCTGAGTATGAATCTAAGAGATGACAAAAAACAGTGAGAGGAGTAGGAAGAGAAAATCAGGAACCACAGTTGTGTAGCGATTAGTGTGAGGCCATTACAACTTGAGATGTCTAAGTTTGGAGTTCTATTCTGGCATCCTTTGTAAGGAGTTTGCACGTCCTCCCTGTGGAACATTATGATTTCCTCTGGGTACTCTGGCTTCCTCTCACAGTCAAAGACATATAGGTTAGTAGGTTAATTTTTCATTGTAACTTGCCCTGAGATTAGGCTGGGGTTAAATTGGTGGGCTGCTGGCGGTGTGGCTAGAAGGGCCAGAAGGGCCTACTCCGTGCTGTATCTCTAGGGTCACCTCTCCTTCCTGAGGAGATGAGATACCTTGGAGTACACAGGCCTCTCCTTCACTTGTTCTGCCAGTCTGTTGTCACCAGTACAATCTTTTATGCAGAGTTGTGCTGGGGCTATGGCATCAACATGGGTGATGCCAAAAGACTCAGTAAACTAATAAGAAAATTTGGCTCTGTAATTGGAGTCAAACTGGACACACTGGAGGCTGTGGCAGAACAAAGGACCCTAGGGAAAATCCTGGAAATTTTGGACAATGTTTCTCACCCTCTGCATGCCACCTTGGCTGAGCAGAGGAGCATTTTTAGTAATAGACTAAGACAACTGCATTGCTCCAAAGAGCATTATATGAGGCTCTACCCTCGGCCACTAGGCTCTATAATGAGTCAACCTATAGCTGGGGAAGCGATAACCCCCTCCTGTTAGTCTATTTTTTATTCCTGCTTACTTCTCTCTTAATATGTGTAAATTGTATTTCTGTGCACTTGTAATGCTACTGTGACACTGTAATTTCCTTTGGGATCAATAAAGCATCCATCCATCTATCTAAATGAATTAATAAAACAGTTGGCCATGGTTGCCAGCAATGAGGCATCATGGGGGAGAGAATTCTAACTCCTGTGCATCAGGGTCCAGTGAATAGTCAACGTCACCTCACACAATATGTTCAACTGTTGCCTCACCATAAAAAAAAATACATGTGCCTCATATCAGTTCTGTCAGTTGGGCTCTGTGAATCTTCACTCATTGAATCATTTAAAGAAAGGAGAATTAGATGATATAGGAACATGAAGTCATCGAGTCACACACACACACACACACACACACACACACACACACACACAGAAACAAGCCTTTTGATCCACCATGTCCATGAAGACCATCTATAACGAAATCTATTCACCAACACCTGGTCTGTCTTCTTCTTTATTCTTCCAGATGCTCCTTAAATGTTGTGAGAGTCTCCCTTTCCACCACCCACTCAAGCAGTGTATTCTATATTCTCACCACCTTCCAGGTGAAAACAAACTGAAATTCCATCTGAACTTCTTCCTCTTTGCTCTAATCCTATGTCCCCAACTTTTGCATAACTCTGTTGTGGGAAAAATATTTCCAACTCCCTACCGTTTCTATGCCCCTCACTATTTTGTAAACTCTTATCAGGCTCTCCCTCAGCTTCCACTGCTCTAAGGGAAACAAAGCCAACAATACAAACTCACCCCATAACTAAAAACCTCCATGCCAGGCAACATCCTGGTGAATCTCCTTTGCAACTACTGTATATCCTTGCTGTTGTGTGACAAGCAGTTGCAATCTTTTAGCAGCTAAGAAGTGTTAATAAACCTATGCTCTTAACCTTTTGCTCTTACACTCCATGCCATCAGCTAATGAAAACAAATAGCACATATCCCTTCCTCATCACCATTTACATCTTCAGGGAGTCTTGGACTTTTGTACCAAGGCCTTTCCTTCCTAAGCACTCCCTAAGGCCCTATAATTTATTGTGTGGGCAAGTTGGATTAGGATTATTACAGAGGACAGTATCTCTTTTGAATTTGGGATTTCTATCATCTAGAAGGCCGCAGGCAATTACCTTGCAGAAACATCACCAAGCGTAGGTGCTTTTCTAGATCTTGCACATCTGGACACATTGTTCTTGCTGGGTGTTAATCCTGGAGTTTGCTACCCAACAATATTGTGGAAGTACTGTACCTTCAGCGGAAGCACTGCGTCAGTTCAAGGCAGTGGGTCACCACCATGTGCATAAGAGTGGTTAAATATGGGGAACAAATTCTGACCTTTACATTGACCTTCACATTCTTTGAATGAATAATCGAAGAATTAACAAGAAAAACAATATACCAACATGACCAAGTCAGGTTTCCATTTTGTGATTTAATTACTGTTTGAGTATGACATCTTGGTTAAGGCTAGTAAACACTACACAACTGTCCTCAATTGAGCCATCATCTTCTTTCCTTTATCCTCCTCTTAGTCTGCAACTCTTCTTTTTTCTTTACCTCCACATCTTCATCTTTTCTTCTTCTTCTTCCTTTTGCACCTCTTTTTTCCCCTCTTCCCCCTTCTCTTCCTCTCAACAGTAATCCACCATTCACCTGTCTCTGAACTAATCAAGTGTCAGTATCTGAGTGGTGATTATGATGTTAGGACTGTCTTGCTGTGGAGAGACCATGGCTAACTGAAGGGAAGAAAAGCACAGGCAAAGATTACAGTGATTAGAAAGACTGGGGACAAATTAGTGCTTGTACTTATACTGTCTGCAGCCTTCAAACAGTAGAAGGAACAGCAGGATTAACAACCAACAACTCATCGTCAACATGAATTATTGGAGTTCTTTTAAGCATTGTGTGAAGCAAATGATGTATTAATATGAAATATAATTTGATGATATATTTACTGACCTTGTACATAAGTGTAGCTTCATTAAATTGGAACTCTTGTGTCCATTTGCTTAGATCTTGTCTTGTTGAATTCACCTCAGCCTATTCCTTCTACCACTACCACTTCACCTAATTACCCGAGACTTTCTGGCATCTAAGTTAGAGTCATAGTGGACATTGATCAATATCACATTCTAGTATCAAGGAACACGTACCAATCCTCATAGAAGGATCAGAAGTGGAGAGGGTGAGCAGTTTCAAGTTCTTGGGTGTCAAGATCTCTGAGGATCTAACCTGGTCCCAACATATAGATGTAGTTATAAAGAAAGCAAGACATCTATAGTTGTACTGTGGAGAGCATTCTGACAGGCTGCATCACTGTCTGGTATGGAGGGGCACAGGACTGAAAGAAGCTGCAGAAGGTTGTTAATCTAGTCAGCTCCATCTTGGGCACTAGCCTACAAAGTACCCTGGACACCTTCAGGGAGTGGTGTCTCAGAAAGGTAGCGTCCATTATTAAGGACCTCCAGCACCCAGGGCATGCCCTTTTCTCACTGTCACCATCAGGCAGGAGGTATAGAAGCCGAAGGCACATACTCAGTGATTCAGGAACAACTTCTTCCCCTCTGCCATCCAATTCCTAAATGGACATTGAACCCTTGGACACTACCTCACTTATTTTTAATATACAGTATTTCTGATTTTTGCACATTTTTAAATCTATTCAATATACATATACTGTAATTTATTTATTATTATTACTTTTATTTTATTTATTATTTTTTTCTCTCTTCTATTTATGTATTGCATTGAACTGCTGCTTCTCAGTTAACAAATTTCACGTCACATGCCAGTGAAAATAAACCTGATTCTGATTCTGATATTGAAGGTCCCCAAACTCACCTCTTCCAGTAAGTTGTCTAAAATGATTTCCACTACTCAATCCTGCTGCAGTGCTCATTTAAAAAATGCAGGCAAGCAGCTTGAATTTGCCACAATCATGTGCATACTAACAGAGATATGCACAGTAGCATTAGGCACCCTACTTAGTTCTGGCTGGTAGCTGGAACTTTGTTGATGAAATCTTGCATAACATCAGCCTGTGAAATCCATGGGACCAGTCATACATTATAATTCCATCATTCATTTTTCAATACCCCTCTTTTCTTACCATGACTTCCATCCATTCACGCCCTTGTTCCCATTTCCCTTTTCTGCAGGTTCACCATCAGGAAAATTGCAGGAGCAAAACAATTTCCTTGTGTGAAACCATTGCACAAGCACTCTAACTCATTTAAAGCTGCTACCATTTTCAGGTGCAGATTCACACCAGTGAATAATGTTCAGAACACAGTTACATACCTGCAACACCATTCTTTATTTAAGTTGTGTAAAGATGAGCTGGTTATCTACCGGACTTGCCACAATCCAAGCAATCCTCAATGTTCAGCTCAGAGGCTTACAGCAATGTGATTCATGATCCATATGAAGTATTGGGAGAAGGATTTATAGGAAAGCGGGGGATCCAGATTGGGTTTAGAAGTCATACAATGATAGCAAATATACAGTGTAGAAAGAGGCCACTTAGTCCATCATGCCTGCCAAACAGCTACTTAGCCTGATCTCACCTGCTGGCACTACGGCTATAATTATGCAGGTCACTGTACTTCATGCAAACATCCTAGTATTACACATTCTCATTATTTGTACATTATGAGACAATATCATGGGACTGATTACATCTCTGGTAATGTACTACATATATCCTTGTAATTCAATCTGAAGGATAACCAGTAACATCAGTACAATATTAAATGTTATGAATTCAATGTCAAAGGTATGGACATCATCAACATGCACTTAACACAAAATCATACTTAAGATTTCATCACTTCATTATTTTATTTTCTTGGAACATTGTAATAGCTTATTATATTGAGAGGTTTACAATCAAAACAGTTTATGAGAGCTGGAATACCTCTGGCTCTCATTAAAAATCACATAAGTTATCTCACATGGGATTTGGTGGAAAGGTCATGAGAAGCTGAGTTGTTTTGCTGCAGAAGAGCTGTAAAAGTATCTACCAAGATTTGAAACTTAGAACAATTTATTGTATTAATAAACCACTGAAGCAATGTAAAAATACTTTATTTTCATGCCCAATGTATTTCCTTACAAAAATAAACTGAAAAAAGTAAATCATAATATCAAAGTAATCATTTTTCAACAAATTTCATCAGAGTGTGAAACAAGAATCATAATTCCACTTTTCTACAATAAGCCATAATATATTTATGAACTAGTCAACCGAAATGGATGGGAATTTGCATCAGAGCCTTATAGAAATGGATTCTATTAAAACTTGGTGTCACCTCATCAGCAGCTTAATGAAGGTTGAAATTATCAGTTAGAATGAGCAATCAGCAAAACAGCTCAATTCAAGGAAAAAGGAAAGATATCATTGTGTTAAGAATATTGCATTTACAGGTACTTTATGGGATTCGCTGGCTGACAAGAATGACCTATCTTTGCCAGAGACGGAGTTTACAAATGAGATCCTTAATCCTGTTGGTTTGTTAAATAATGAGTGTATGGGGATGAGTGGGATCCAGGATCAGCCGTGATGGAATGGCAGGGCACTCGATGGCCTGAATGGCCTAATTCTGCTCCAATGTCTTATGGTCTTATGGTCTAAGTACCTGTAAGTGCATCTTCTGGTAAAAATTATATAACCGTCAATTTGATACTGGATAGTTTCAAAGACTTGTATTGCTCAGCAACATGGTCATGGTTAGAAAAAGATGCTACAAATATTATGCACGCAGCATGACGAAGAAGCATGATAATATTTCACAACATTGTCTACAAAACATAAATTCTAAATGTGCCCTCAACTATCAATTAGATTGGCAAAGTTTGCAAGGGCCATAGGCAATAAAAGTGTCATTAAATCTGACATAACACAGGTCAAAATGATTTCCATATCTGAATAATTTACTCTATTTACTGCATTGATCATAGCAAGAATTTGGCATATTATCAATTCCAAATAATCTACATGATTTATTAATTTTAGATAATGGCTGTGATGCTTTGGGATAAGGTAACATCAATATGAAACAGTTTTATTGAAAAGCAGTGTTTAATTATCCTGAGTCCACTGTTGCACACTGCAATCAGATATCACCATGAAAGGATAATTTCACTCTGCAGTTGATAGTAACTGCCATTATGGAAGGAATAATTTACCACATAGTAACACAAAAATAAAGGGATGAAAGCAGAATTTCCATCCTATGATACATGGGACTTTGCTACTTTGAGGTTTTTTAACCATGTTTTAAAACATGTAATTAGAATACGGGTTGTGTTTCTTCTGTTAGTGACTGAGGAAGCACATTATTATCATTTGTGATTGACGTGAGATCATTTAAGAGTCAACTGAGTAGTGTGGGACTGGGTTAGAAACATAACACTAGTGTTGCGGGAGAAAGCGATTAGATTCTTACAATCACCTGCAGCTCAGCCACAAAATTCTTGAGCTCAGTATCACAAATTTTGTATTTGAATTAATGACACTAGTTGGGGTATCTAACGCAAGCTCACAAGTGCTTGTTCAGCAGTGATCAAAATGGCGATTTGAGACCAGCTGTCTTGAGATCTCATTATTTGTTTTGTAAATAAGAATATAGAATCTTTGCCCTAACTGCTAATTAAATTAATTATGCCAAAAAATAACTAGCTGCAACCACCCTACTGTATTGTTAATATACTGTACTTTAAATAGTAGTGTGTTCATTAGTTAAATCCAATTATTTCAATGGCAAAACCAATAAAGGCAAATGAATTTGAATCAGAATCAGGCTTAATATCTCTGGCACTAATTGTGAAATTTGTTGTTTTATGGCAGCAGTACAGTGAAATACAAAATATTGACCCCACTTTGAGCATTTATGACTGAGGAAATGTGAAACTGCAACGGGTTGCAGAAGGTGGGAACACAGATGCAGGCAGCAGGACAATGCAGGTGGGCAATTAGCATCAATGCCTCATATGGGCCATCCTGCAATTCCATTGAAACACCTACAGAGGGCAGCCATCTGTATAAACATTCTGACAGTCTCCATCAGCAGTCAGGCCAGGCCAATTAGCAGCTTGGCAATTTCAATAGTGCCAGTGAGATACTGGATACTGGCATAGAGCTCTTGGGATTGAGTATACTATTACAGACCTGCAATCTTCCCTCCAACAATTACTAAGATTTCTGAGGGGCTTTCAGCTGGGAAATGCAACTGGGATTATGAAGCGCTAATCAATGCATTTAGGGCATTTGTGCTCCAACCACTACCAGTCCATCAGTTTTCTGCCTGTAGCCAGACCAGGCTTCAGATGCTGATGATGAGAGTGTAAGGCCTGAGCCTAGATGTGCCTGAAGTCTCCTCCAGGGAGGCTCAGCGGGCTGCCGCAGGGCATGGAGCAGCTGTTGGAAGAGAGCCTTGTGAGAGTACTTGGACAGGCAAAGGAAGCTAGCAGCTGTCAGTGGGAGTCAACATCTGACGTGATTGGTTACAGAAAAATGGTTTGGAGCTTCGATTTGGTTTGGTCTTTGATTCTGTGGTTGCATCATCGTGTCTGCTGAAGAAAGACAGGAATTGGCACCGTGTAGAGAACTGGGAAATTATTTATTGAAAAGGTAGTCAGAGGAGCCAGTTTCAGACTTCTTGGCCAGAAAGAATCTCCTCACATTGTCTGATCCCTTCCACCTCTCCTTCCATTCAGCTTAATGGTAGACCACATCTTTAACACTGTGACCAAAACAGGTTGTATTAAATGCAATATTTAATTTAATACTGCAGAAAAATGTGTAAGAAAATACTATTAAAAGTCAAAGTATATTAAATCTTTTTGTCTAAATGCATGATTCATGCTGTAGTTGTTACACTTTGTTGTGACAGTAACCACAGGAAACCTACTTACACTGAACTTGATGTAAGAGCTAGATTCCATTAGGAATGATACAATCATTTCCATGACAAAAATATTTATGTTTAAACTTTCTAGTTAATACAATCTAAATATTGGCATTAAGTGTATCTTAGTAGGTCAGATTTCTTCTTAGAAAGGTCAGATCACATTTAAATTTGATAATTCCAGATTTATGATTTTAGTTGTTCTATTCTTGTGTGCTTTGTTGGGAATCCTATTTAATCATTAACAATGAAGAACATTATTTTTTTGTAATCTGTCCCAAAAAACTACTGGCTCTCCAGCAATTAAAAAAAAGTGATCAATGCCGTGTTATGATGAGAAACCAAGTTAGCTTCCAAAGTTCAAGGAATGATACAGGAATCAGGAATATCATACCAGGGAATTATGGAGTTATTGCTGTGTGGGAAGGTGCCACTCTGCCTATCAAGTACCTGCTGGCTCCTGGTGGAATAATTAGTCTGATTCTTTTGCTCTTACCCACAAGTGTTTATCCTATTAATTCTGCTTTTTTTCCCCCAAATATTACACTTGCTGAGGTTCGAATCATAACTATCATAACTATCTTCTGCATAAATACTTAATCTCCCACATAGAAAAAAAGTCAAGTATTTTTACAATGTGAGAGATTTTAAAAGTATCAGTGTTTTCTTTTTTTTAATTTTATTTTTATTTGGATAAGGAATTCACAAATATCATGTACTTTTTTCACACATATAACCTTTTCCATTTTTTTATATGTATAAAACTACAATTATTTATACATTCTTAAGTACACAAGGACCTTCTGTGTCCTTGTAATTAATACAGACAATGATGAAGACAAATGATAAATTAGTCTTTTCTGTAAGATAAGTTGGGTTTAGGAACACAGACATCTTGGTCCAATGATACATAACATTCCTGACAGCATATCTAGAAAATTGTCTACTAGTCTGATCTCTCCACTTGAGGAAGGGTATACTGTATAGAGATAGAAGAATTGGAATAAAGGTTCACCAGATTCATTAATATCTTATATATTTCAATCCCTCTGTAAAATCACCAAGAGACAAGTAGAATCAATTAGAAAAACAGAGGGACCTATCCAGGTAAAAAAAAAACTCCTTCTTTTTGCAAATATTAATATTCTAAGACATTGGAGTTGACGTCTAGACCATCTTCATTGAAAACGGCATTGTAGTGGTCACTCCTGACATATCCAAAGGATAGTGGTTGGGATTGGGAAAAAGCAAAGAACATATGGAGGGATATAATTCATTGGGAGGCGGGGTCTAATAATGTTCTGTTACAGGGACCCAGTGCTGATGAGCTCTGAAGAAGGGTCTTATGTTACTATGATCCTTCCCAGTGTGCAATGTGGGTGGTTCACCTGGAAGCAGAGGTGACAGTGGTGAGCTGGTTGCATGCGCTCATTTTGAGCAGAAACCGTTACTGAAGTGTCCTGTAAATAATAAATATGTGCTAGCATTTTTACCCATGCTGTTTGTCTTTATTAAGAACAAATATAACATGCTGTCAGAAGTTGGCATGAGGTCCAAACAGGGAGCGTAAATGAATATCGTTACCGACTAAGAAAGAGATGCTACTTCTGACAGGAAGAAAAAAGAAAAAAAATTGTGGTCAGTGGCCAGAGTGGTGACACACCACAATGTTCCAGAGGTTCACCAAGCGATTAAGGTGTGAGATGCCGAAAATCCCCATAATAGATAACCCAAGTCTTCCCTCACCTATGCAGTTTACTGATAACAGGAAACACTTCAAACAGCAAATCATTACTTAGTTTGCAGTGAGCAGAGCTGGTGGGGCTGATGGACATTTGAAAGCGACTATCTTTCTACATGTAATTGGTGAAGATGCTTTGGACATCCCTAACAGTTTTCAAATTGATGGGACAGACTTTAGATTGGACACACTGAAGACAAAATTTGTTGAGTATTTTGGCCCAAGTAAAAACAACACATTTTAAAGATATGTTAGTTTCTTGTGACCAGAAACAAGATGTTGACCAATATTTAGCTGAGCTTCACACAGTGAGTAAGTCCTATGAGCTTGGAGATCTGAGAGACTCACGAGTTAGAGACAAAATAGTTTGTGGAATCCCAGATAATGGACATAGAGAAAGCCTGCTCCATGAAAAAGATTTAATGCTGCAAAAAGCTGTGGCTATGCGTAGGGCAGTGGAGACCACATGATCACAAGCTAAGGAAATGCACGGGGCAGGAACAACAGTTCATGCTATGAAAACAAAGGAACAGAGCACAAGACATTTCCCAAAGCAACAGCAAAGCAAGGAGATAGGTTCAAACAGCAAATGCAGTAATTATGGAGTTTGGCATGTCCAAAAAATTGTGTCCTGCTTATGGAAAGTCCTGCAATAAGTGTGGGAAGAAGTATCTTTTTGCAAAGCAGGGTCTACCAAGAGAAAGGTACATGCTGTTGCTGAGGAAATGGAGGAAGCCTTTGTAGATACAGACTACTGGTGCTGGTAAAACTGAATGAATGTTCCAGTGACTGTGAATGAGACAGTCATTCCATTCAAGTTTGACACTGATGCCCAGGTGAATCTGTTGTCCGTGGATGATTACAAGACTCTCCAAGTAAAGAGCAAGATTTACCCAGTTAAGTTAAAAGTGACAGGCTATACTGGAGAGAACAATCCAGTAAAAGGGGGTGGTATAGTGATCTTCAAGCACAAGGGGAAGCACCTAAATGCACAGCTATTGATTATAGATAAGACAGTACAGCCGATATTAGTTCTGAGCAATGTTCCCTTTAATTTGTAATGACCAGAGTGTGAAAAAAATCTTGTGCTGTGCAGTTTGTTGCTCAGTGACAACAATATGCGCACATTGAATTTTATATAGAGAGGTATTCATTTTAATAGCTAGCAAAGCACTGTCAATTAGAACTTTGATCTCCTCTGGGTTTGATCATTTTTGCTCTCATTCATCTGCACTCCTCACAGAACATATGCAGCAGGCCTGTAGCGGATAATGAAGGTGTTTTTTGCCAGAGCTTTTACATACTGTCCATATGTGATTCGCTTGCTAAATGATGCCTTAAAAGGTCGAGTTTCCAAATACCGCCCCACTTCTTCCCACTTGAAACTTCTCCAGCAACTTTTGCATTGAGACAATACAGTTTCTGTATTGGACATAAATGTTTCTCATGGCTGCACATTTCTGACCTCATGAGCTTTTAGTGTAGCAGCAGCTTTGCTTCTTTATTTGGAGTTTCACATAGTGAACCAATAATTTCTTCAATGAAAACAGTATAAATAAGCCAATTCTAAAATCTGCAGACAAATCATTGCAAGCTCCACATTGTCAACACCATAAAAGGAAATGTAATTGTGTACCATCATGGCATATACTTAACATGCCAACGAGGTAGAGGGTGACAACCTTTTGTGCACAGCTTAAATTCCTTTGTGCACTAGTAGCAAAAGCTGTATGCGTGCACACACACAATTTAGAGGGAACATTGGCTCTGAGTGCATGTGAAAAGCTGGGTCTGGTGGAAAGAGTGCTTCTAATGGCTTCACAAACCAAAGAGGAGCACACAACACTCAAGGAAGAGTACGCAGATATCTTTGAGAGGCTTGGATATTTACCTGATGCAACTCGAGAAACTTGTAACAACATTCATGAGAAATCCAAAGAGGCTATGCAAGAGAAGCACAAAAATGCCACCTTCCATAGGCATCCGTACCATCTACACCAGCATCATGATGAAGAAGTCACCAGTCTTGCTTCCACAACATGCAGCTTTGGATCAAGATCTGCCTCTCATCGACTTCCAGTTAAAGAGTGGAAATCAAAAATATCTCCACCATCCTCTCTGAAGTTGAAGAGGAAGAACTAAAAGGAAGATGGGTTGACTACAATGACCCCAAGGTCAGAACAACAGCACCAGGTCAACACAAACCAAAAAGAGGAGTTGCTATCTATGATATGCTTCCAACAGAAGGAGCTCTGCGAATTGAGACAGAATCAGTTGGAACTTGTGCACAGACTCACTGATCACATGGATGCATTCCAAGGCTCCATTATGAGGCATGTGGAGTGAATTATGGTCAGTCAGCAAGAACAAGAACAAAGGTGGACAGATAGGAACGTAGTAGAAAGATGTAAAAGAAAGGAACATGTAGATCAGAGTTCTCAGAACGACATTAGTATCAACAATACATCAGTGGAGACAAATAGCAGACCAAAAAGGATCATCAAATCACTTGAGAACCTGATTGAGAGCTGATGAGTGAATAAGGGACGGTATTTGCTCATTACAATTGAAGTTAATGCAAATATCTTTGTTGGAAAGGATTATTATTTCTTGAAAGTTTTTGAGGATATAGTATTGTATTTGTTTTCTTTAAAGGAGGAAGATGTGTCACTATGTGTGTACATAATAAAGAACTGCAGATCCCAATGTGCAATGCGGGCTGTTCACCTGGAACTGGAAGTGACATTAGTGAGCTGGTTGCACATGCTCATGTTGAGCAAAAGCCATTACTGGGATATCCTGTAAATAACAAATATGTTCCAGCATTTTTACCCATGTTGCTTGTCTCTATTAAGAACAAACATAGCAGATCTTTGACCTGAACTGTTAACTGTTTCTACAGATGCTGCTTAACCTACTGAATGTTTCCATCATTTTCTTTTTTTTATTGGAGATTTCCAACATTTGTTGTTTTATTTATTCAGAGATCGAATACCAAACAGGCTGCATTGCCCAGCAACCCACCTATTTAACACTAGCCTAATCACAGGCTAATTTACAATGACCAATTAACTCACTAAATAGTATGCCTTTGGACTGTGGGAGGAAACCGGAGCACCCTCGCACTCACAGGGAGAACGTACAAACTCCTTACAATCAGCACCGGAATTGAACTCCAAACTCCGGAATGCCTGAGCTGTAAAAACATTGCATTAACCACTATGCTACCATGTGCCTTAGTTTTGCTTTAAGTTCACTCTTCACCATAGGCCACCATATTCTGAACACAATTTTCAATTATTTTTCATAGCAGCCAGTGCAAATAACAAGCCAAATACTTTCATTGGAATGCAGTATTGCACTTTAATTTGATATTTTAAAATGGAAATCACAATGTACTGTACTTGTAACAAAGGAATCATATCCAGATACAATGAATATCAAACAATAATATTGTTGCTATACATCGATATTAAGCATTAGACAACTACACAGTTCAGCTTTTTTAAAGAACTGTATCCAAAGGTTTTGATGAGAGCAACACAAAAATTGTCATTTCAATTTAAATTTTTGTATGAAGCTGTAAATTAATGTTTAAAAATCAGCCAAATACTTGTATATTATTGGATTTTTAAAATGTGATTAAAACTAATAATGCAACAATGAAAATTCTGATTTACTTTAGGCGACTTTGGTCTGGGTAGAGTACAACACTCTCCTTTAGAAGAAGGTTCAATATTCTGCTGATGATAAAATAATTAATTTGATATAAAATCAAAACATTAGAATCATGGAAAACCTAAAACACAGGAGGCTGTTCAAACCAATGTGGAGGAACCAGTTGCAAAACGAAATTCTAATCTGAACCCACCTTCTAAACCTTAACCTGTCACCCTGTAGATTTCTGCCTGTATCATTTTTGCAGATGGTGAGAGTGGTAAGCTATATATATATATATATATATATATATATATATATGTATATATATATGTTGTAACTGGGTTAACTGTCTGGACACACCCCTCTGCTGACTGCCCCTGTGGCTCCTCCCACAGTACCCTGAATAAAGGTGATTTCGCCCTGCTCCTCCCTCTCAGTCCAGGGGCAGACACTCAGCATGCTGGAAGTCATATTTTACTGCAAATAAAAGCCTTTCAGTATTTACCCTACCTCAGTCTTTTGGAGTAATTGAAGGTGCATCAGTGAGTGCCACACCCTTCCCTGGCTTTGGAAATGTTTTCCTCGTTATTCCTCTGATCCTTTTGCTCATGCTTCAAGTCCACGCATCCTGATTTTAAGTGCTGTACATAAGGACATTGGTCTTTCTATTTACCATATGTAAGCCTTGCTGTACTTCGCTCTAGAGAGTAGAGTTACTCTTTAAGTCCTTAAGTTTAATGTGTAACAAATTACTGAACGTGTGAGCTGATATGACTGCAAAAAGTGATATAAAGTATCTAGTACCTGACTGAACAGGACAAGAAAGATGCATCTTCTAACTCTGGAGACTTATGACTGAAATGGAAATTAATGCAATTGAATTCAACTAAAGTCAGGTACAAAAAAAAATGCTAAATTATCTTGAAAACAATCAAAACCTGAATAAATTACAGAGGAATGGGAATAGAGGTGATGGGGATGATGGTGAGACTAATTAATACCTTACTGTTAAAAGGGGGCTTAGATTATAGTGGAGATGAAGTGACTTCTGTCAGTATGTTTAGCTTGCATAAATGCAATGCTCTGACCTACAATGCATTTCAAATGTGTACATCTTTCCCCCAGTGTTAACTTTGAAGCATCACATCTCAGTTTGAAATATTTTTGTTTCAAATGTAAATTTGCCCCTCATTTAAAGTTGCTGTAGCATCTTCGTGTAAATAATTTCGAGCACCATTAGTAACTCCACTATTGTTTTGACAGCAAACATGGCCCATTAGAATCTGGCAAGAAACACACTATGTGGGTTGTTATGACATATAGATTATTAAGACTGCACTGTGTAAATCATGCAACTGGTTTCAGAGATATATCTACTGGTTTACATTGCCTGGTCAATAGTTTTGGTCACATATGCTAGAAATTACTTTGAATATATTAACACACATACTTTTCAATCATTAGCACAATACCACAGAGTTAAATGTTAGAAAGACTGGAAGGAACAATAGTTGCTTTGTGCTTTAATATCCGTAGCTAATGCCAAAAGATCTAGCGTAATATATTAGCTGTTTTACACACATATAAATCCAATATTTCTACAACCACTGTTTCATTAGTGTGCGAACATAGTGACACAACATTGCAGGCAGCTACATGACTGACTGTACCATGGATTAACTGGGAGAAATAGCTGTGGCAAGTTGCAAGCTGGTTGTACTTCTATTCATAAAAATTAAGCATTTTCCTTAATAAAGATCTTTCAATACTTTAGGATTGTCTGATGCAGTTTCTTTAACCACTGCAGTGAAGTAGAAGATATTATAAATACACACTTGCATGCTGAAAATAATCACATATACAAATCTTTACGGATAAATAATCAAAATATCTTTTACATTCAAACATATAAAGACTTTTGAACAAAATGCATTCATTAAAAGCAGACTTACAAAGGTAAATTTCATTCTAGTGTAAACATATTTGTTCTACTGACATCACGTAAGGTGCTCTTAAGTATCATCACATCAAAGTAGGCCACAGAGTGGAAAAGGTACAGTAACTCCATGCATAACCTATTTTGAAATACAATGCAGTATTTTAACAGTCAGCAAGGGACACTTACTTCTCACCCAAGTGCAAAAGGATTAAGTCAGTTTTATCTCTGTCTGCTTAGGGAGAATCTACTACAGACTGCAGGAACAAACAGTGTACAAGCAAATCACACTTTGTGCATTTCAACTATTTAACAGATTTTACCATTTCAGTACAACATGAAAAAAAGACAATCACCACAGAGGTATTTTGTAAAGCAGAATTTACTTATGGTAACCATCAATACTTTAATCACCACATTTGAACACGTGGACACCATTATTAACAAACATTTGAAATTACTGCCACTTTCTACTGATATTTCTCATTACCAATATTACAGCAATACTCAATGCCATTTTGTCAATCAACTCTAACTGAAAACGTTGTACTATGAAGATCTCAGACAAGAACACATAAAAGTTACACCTGGAGCAGGTTACATTTGATTGGTAAAAGAAGTTGGAGGATGCTGGCTGTAGCCACCCTGACTGTATCCTCCAATCTGGCCATAGGAGGCTTGTTGGCCAAAACCTGCCTGCTGTCCATAGCTCTGTTGGTTGTATCCACCAGTTTGACCATAGCTTTCTTGATCGCCTGACCCTTGGTTGTAAGATTGGTTGAATCCACTTGAGGCTGGCTGCTTTTCCATGGTGCTTTGAGCGTGCCGCTGACTAGATGTGTGCCAACCAGTCTCCTTGAACACAAACCAAATATTGCCAGCCCACAGAATAAAGTTAAGAAATCCAAACACCTGTGGAAACAATAAAGCATTCAGTTTCTATATGTTTCAGTTTCCATTATGAATATTTTTTGTATCATAATTATCATAGTTGTGAATACAGTTGAAGTAAGTGGGAGGAACAAAGTGGAACATTTTAGAGCTGATGGGGAAGAGCTGCCACTATGTTTGTGATGCAAACAAAACTACAATTATGAAGTAACGGTGACGAACCTGTAAGAAAGTTGTTTTAAAGTGCTCTGGTACTACCTCACTCTGCTAGTCCTGATGAAATCCTCAAAGTGTCAGCGCTGTAAAGGTGAAAGTGGTGAATCTGTAATTTGATAATCAAGCTTATGCTGATTGATGGTGAATTTATTAAGAACTTCAAGCACAGCATGAAGAATTTAAATAGCAGTGTAATTTGGCTTTGAGTGCTGAGGGTAAATAAGCATCAGAGCACTCTTTTGAATTAGTGGTGGAGAGGAGGTCACTAAACAAACCGTTATTCATTATGGACAATCTGGCACATCCTCTCCATGAATAAGCAGAGAAGAACCTTTTCAGAAAGACTCATTCAGCTCCACTGTCACAAGGATCGTTGGAGAAAATCTTTCCTACCAAATGCAATAGGCATATACAACAGTTCATCTCTGTGCGACAGGAGAGCACACATCATAATGCAGTAGTCTCTGCTTTATAATTTTGTACATTATTGTTGCACATTGGTACACTGTGTTTATATTATTACTATTTTAACATGATTATTATTGTGCATTTATTATTTGTTAAGCACACTGCTAAGTGTGTTTTCAAATGTCGCTGCTGTAACAAAAGAATTTCCCACTCGGGATCAATATAGTATTATTATTATTTGTTCTCCCTTCAGTATTTGGTTCCATTACAATGACTTGAATGTTGGGAAGAAATTGCAATGGACAGCCATCACTGCATCATTCATTTTGTATTAGTGTCCAAAAAACTTAAAAAATTCATGTCACCAAAATTTACCCAAACTACAGAATTATGCAACTGCGTTTCAAAACATACTTACATAGAAATAATTCCTCTTTTTTATTATTAATTTAATAAATACTAAATCTTTCTTAGCATTCTAAAACATATTGCTGGGGGAGAAAAAGTCCATAAAGCATAAATAATTATTTGGAGAACCAACCAGTCATCGTTCACAGTGTACATTCGTGATTTCAAGTGAGTCTGAAGAGCCCCACCACCTGTAATTGCTATTATTATGCCATCAACAAAATCAGACCTTGCAAGACAACCAAAAAATGCAGATCAGCAGGAAAACAGTTATGTCTTTAGAAATTACTCCTGGTATGTACATACTGTAGGTGTTATGTGACCTTTAAAACAATTTATCATACTATTTAACAAGTTGAAGTGACAAATATAATTTTAGCTCTCAGCATAATTATCTTTAGGAACTGAACCAACAAGTAATTACTTATTATCATTTTCACCACATCCCAACATTGCATTCTAGTTGTCTTGTTATTCTGTCAAAAATGCAAGCTTAATTTTGGGCACCAAACGTAGAGGCATGGAAATTGTTGAAATGAATGCTTTTTAGAGAAAAATATATACTGTATTCTGTTACTGGTCATCTTTATTCCTTAGCAAAAGAAACATAATTCACAAATCCCATGCTCAGGAGTCTAGCTTTGTCATGTTAAGTAAACCTAGAAATGAATGCTCTATGCTAAGAAGGATTAATTTTATATACATTAATGAATGGAATTAAAACAAAAATATACAGCATTGAGAACGTTATGACCTATTTTTTTTTAAATTCCAAGGATAAGGTCCTGAGATTTTTCTATGAAAATATTGGTGTTCCTTTCCTTGATTTTTTTTTCCTGAGCAAGATATAAATTCGGTTACAGGTTGCTTTGATGGGTCCTGGACCTGAGAGCGTATTGAAGCAGCAGGGCCCAGCACTAACAACAAGGAACAACCTGTTGATTGGCTGATTTAAGCACCGGGCCAGATTGAAAAGGTCAGGGTGTTGGGGCTGGAGGTCAGGGTGCTCATGAGATTTACGAGTCTCTGTGCTGATCTGAGGCTGGGGCCTGCAACTAACGGGCTTCTGGATTGGCTATGACTGGCTTCATGGCTGTGGACTCACTTCTGTGGACTGCCTGAGTCACAAACATGAGAAAATCTGAAGATGCTGGAAAACCAGGCAACACACACAAAATACTGGAGGAACTCAGCTGGCCAAGCAGCATCTATGGAAATGAATAAACAGTTGATGTTTTGGGCCAAGATGTCCAGTCTTTATTAATTTCCATCTGCCCAAGTCAGATGTACATCTTATTAACTGATTAGCAGTTGAAGAAGAGCATAAATTTCTTCCATGTAAGTATTGAGAAGACCAGTATTCTTGTGTGTTTGCTTGGAACTTGGTTCCCTAGCTATCAACTCCATCTGATTCCTTGTTTGCAGCCTGATGCTCTTACAAAGCCTGAAAGGTGTTTCTGATCTGATCCTTCACTGAGACCATCTCCACATTATCATGTCTGAACCACTGCTTCAGTTTATGACCTTCAGCCATAACTGCCTACCCTTGGGGTTGTCTGCTCCTCCAGCTAGCCTAAATTTCAACTGTTTATAATCCTCAGCACCCCCTAACTGGTGTAAATCCTTTTCTCCTATCACCCCAGTTCCTGGGGATCAACTTGAGCCCTGGTCTAGCTACTGCTCAGTTTAAAATTCTCATCTTTGTTTTCCAAACCATCATGATTATTTCTGTGGCCACCCAAGTAAAATCTGCCAGTAATTTGTTTATAAAGCAGCTTTGCCTTCAGCTCCAGACCTGACTACTGAAGGTAAAGTAAAAAATACTGTCTCCATTAACACGGCAGCATTTGGCAGTAAGGCTTCAAAGTGCCTTGGTGGAACCGAAGAAGGGGCTAACACTCCAATAACAGAGTCATACTTTGTATTAAATAACTTGGTTTGTCAGATGGAGGTAACTCACCCCAGCCCAGGAACGAAATTGAAGGAGGTGCTTGGAGCAGTACCTATCCCATCCACCTTCACTGTGTTCATCAGTACCTTCCCTTACTATGTCAGAAGTGGGGATGTTCACCAACGAACAGATCATTTTCAGCTTTATTTTCAAATTCCATCCACTTCTCCATCACTTTAAGCGGCCTGTTTATGTTATCCAAGTCTTTTTTTATGCCAATGTTAATACCTCCTCATATAGCTATCATCAGATCTTGATTTGATGGAGTGCCTTAGAATGCAATATCATGTCAATTGTGCTTCATAAGTGCATTTGTCTGGAGGTGTTACCACTACAGCCAATCAAGACCACTAGGGTTTGTGGAAGCAGGAGGAGCCTGGATGCTTACTGCCCAAGGATTTTCTGCATCAATCCCCACCCACCCACTCCCATTTGCAAATCTCTGTCAAACCCACTCCTCATACGGCATATTTGATTGCCTTTATGCAAGAAGCTGCCCCTTAACTCCAGCAGGGCAGAAAGGAGACTTAGCACTTGTAAGAGCCTGCAGGCTTCCCACACGAAATATCATTCCCCTTGTGCATCTCAGTGGGCCCATCCTGTTCCTTTGACTTCCATAAATTGATACCATAAGTGGTAAAGGAAAGCAGATTTCACACAATTGCACAATGGATCTGAAGTCTATTTCTTACTGAGTGCAAATTCATATAGTCTCCTGTCTTCTTCTTTCTCTGCTTCCTCAACTTGTCATTTTTCCATCAGATTTTCCTTGTGTTCTCTTTCCATTTTCCAGCTTATTATTAATATTGCCTATCATTGCAAACCAATAATGTTATTTATTCCAAAAAATATATAAATTGTACATGATGGGACATTGCAACAGGAAAGAGCTGTTTTTGATTGACTGATATTGAGTTTGTTAGTTTTTTTTGCACAGTAAAGGGATTTCTCAGGTTATTGTACTGGAATTTGAAATATATATTTTGTTGGAGAATATATCAATTTTGACAGCAATTAAAAATCAATTTAACTATAATTTGCAATAATAGACTTTGGGAGCTGTATGAATTTAAAATAATACAATCTGAAATAAAGGCAATGCAGTTGCTGTGCATTAGCTTCTCCCAAAGCCCTTTAAACAAATTCATGTGAATAGTCTTCCTGCTGAACAATGATATCAACAGTATTTAAATGCAGCAAAGACGTGCCTCACAATCACATTAATTCAATATTCTGATCTGTTCTCAGCTTCTGAGCTTGTAAAATATTAGCTCTGTTAATGAGTAGAGAACACAGTGTTATTATTCTAATATCATCCCATAAGATAGTGCTGTTTGAATTTAAGTGAATAAAGTGGTTTCTAATAATTTTTGAAACTGCAGCAGTTTGTGATGTTATGCACTCAGGGTTTCTTGAAATTGCATCTAAGGTTTTCACCAAGACAAATATTTCTCTTTCAAGAAAGCAGTTGTTTGATCAGACTAAACTATCAAGACACAGTGCTTGACGTTTCTGCTCTTGATGGAAGGAGGACTGTGATGGATACTGTATCTACCTACTCTTCAAGGACTAGCTGTCCAGTCTCTGCAACACGGTCCAGCTGCCAATATCCAATGCTTGAGTGGTGAGCTCCCCCTCCCTACCACACAGGAGATATTTCCATCTAACGACATAGTATCTGTAGATACCTATATCGGACAGGACTTAAAAATATTCTTTTGAGTTAAGGGCTTTGTAGACAGTCAGCCCAACACCATCACAGGTGGCAGATTGTTAAACAGCAAGTAAAGTTAGGAAAATTTTACTGATCAGTGTCAGCACTTCAGGAATAAGGAGACAATAGCACACTTCTCACTAGGAAAGGGCATTGGGTGAGTATCCATGACCAGGAAGATTATTGAACTGAACTCACTTGGTCCTTGCTCAAGCAATGCCTTCCCACTGACGATCATGATATTGCTGGTACAACGGGACATCTTTGAACACTATCCTAGAACAAGTCTTGCAGAATTTGGAGTCTTTTCAGTTTATGAACAATCTTATCAGATGAGAAATTATTAATGATTAATTGTAGCTCCATGTTGTAAAAATGTTTTCCATTTAAATGCATTATCCATCCACTTGGGAGTTTATTGTTCTTCTCTTTCCTGACAGCAAACATAAATGCAAGTCCTGTAGATCTTTGACAGACTTCTATAGATACACTGGAGAATATCCTAACTTGTTGCATCACAGTCTGGTATGGAAGCACCAATGCCGTGGAACATAAAAGCTACAGTAAGTGGTGGATACACCCCGTTCTATCAGAGACGTATTTCTGCCCAGCACTGAGTACATTTACGTGGAGTGCTGCCACAAGAAAGCAGCACCCATCAAAGAACCTCACCATACAGGCCGCGCCCCCTTCTCATTACTACTGTAGGGAAGGAGGTACAGAAGCCTTGGGTCCCACCCACCAGGTTAAGGAACAGTTATTATCCTACAACCATCAATCTCCTGAATTGGTCTGGAAACTTCATTCACGTTTACTCTGAAATAATATTATGATCTACAGACTCACTTTCAAGGGCTCTTTACAACTCATGTTATCCGCATTATTTTTATTTGCAATTTGTCTTCTTTTGCACAGCAGTTTGTCAGTATTTGCCTGTTTATGTATAGTTTTTCTTAAAATTGTATTGTATTTAGGTTTTCCTGTAAATGCCTGCAAGAAAATGAATCTCAACGTTGTGTATGGATATGGGAAGTTTTGAGGGGAGGGGACTTCAATCAGATCTACTTCCCGGGTAAAAAAAAAAGCAGCAGTGTGTCGCTACAGCGAAAAAGAGCTTTCACCAGCGGCCAATAAGGACATCGGAAGTTTTCAGTACCTCCCAGTTGAACTCTGTCTTTTTGTGAGTTTCCCCCTAGCTGTCAGGGCAAAATTGCAGTCAACAGAATGAATTGCAACATAAAAGGTGGACAAAATCAAAAAGGGTGAGTACAGGACAGTAAGTGGTGCTCAGTATACAGAATAAGGCAGATGAATTTGCAGCACAGATGCAGACTGGCAGTTATGATGTTGTAGGCTTCATTGATTCATGGCCGAAAGAAGATTATCGCTGGGAGTTTAATGTCCAAGGATACACATTGTATTGAAAGGCCAGGCAGGAAGGAAGAGGGGCAGTGTTACTCTGTTGGTAAAAAATGAAATCAAATCATTAGAAAGAGGTGACATAGGGTCAGAAGGTGTTGAAGGTGGATAGAGCTAAGGAACTGCAAAAGTAAAGAGACCATGATGGAGTTGTATACAGATCATCAAACAGTAGAAAGAACAAGGCCTATAAATTAAAAAAGCAGATAGAAAATCCATACCAAAAGGGCAATGTTAGAATAGTCATGGGGGATTTCAATATGCAAGTAAATTGGGAAAATCAAGTTGGAGCTGGATTCCAAAAGGGGGAATTTCTAGAGTGCCTGCAAGATGGCTTTTTAGAGCAGCTTGTGGTTGAGCCCAGTAAGGGATCAGCTATTCTGGATTGGGAGTTGTGCAATGAATCAGAATTGTTCAGAGAGCTTAAGGTAAAAAAAAACCCTTAGGGGCAAGATATCATAAGATGATTGAACTCACACTGAAATCTGAGAAGGAGAAGCTGAAGTCTTCTTATCAGTATTACAGTGGAGTAAAGGGAATTACAGAGGCATAAGCGAGGAGCTGGCCAGAACTGATTGGAAAAGAACACTGGCAGGGATGACGGCAGAACAGTAATGGCTGGGATTTCTGGAAGCAACTTAGAAGGCAGAGGATATACATCCCAAAGAGGAAGAAGTTTCTAAAGGCATGATGATACATATGTGGCTAACAACAGAAGTCCAAGCCAACATAAAAACCAAAGAGAGGGCATATAATAGAGCAAAAAAAAGTGGGAAGTTAGGGGCTTTTAAAAACCAACAGAAGGCAACTAGAGAAGTCATTAAGAAGTAAGCTAGCCCATAATGTTAAAGATGATACCAAAAGTTTCTTCAGATGAAGAGTAAAAGAGAGGCGAGAGTCGATATTGGACAGTTTGAAAATGATGCTGGAGAGGTAGTAATGCGAGTCAATAAAATGGCAGAGGAACTAAATAAGTATTTTGCATCAGTCCTCATTGTGGAAGACACTAGCAGTACGATGGAAGTTACAGGTGTCAAGTGTGTGAAGTTACCATAACCAGAAAAAATTTCTTGGTAAACTGAAAGGTCTGAAGGTAGATTAGTCACCTGGACCATATGGTGTACATGCCAGGGTTCTGAAAAAGGTGGCTGAAGAGTTTGTGAGACGTAAGTAATGACCTTTCAAGAATCACTAGATTCTGGAATGGCTCCAGAAGACTGGAAATAAGTGTCACTCCACTCATCAAAAAGGGAGAGAGGCAGAAGAAAGGATACTGTAGGCCAGTTAGACTGACTTCAGTGGTTGGGAAGATGTCGGAGTCGATGATTGAGGATGAGGTCTCAGGGTACTTGGAGGCACATGATAAAATAGACCATACTCAGCATGGTTTCCTCAAGGCATTTGTCTTGCCAGACAAACCTGCTGGAATTCTTTGAAGAAATAACAAGCAGAATAGACAAAAGATAATTGGTTGATGCTGTGTTCTTGGATTTTCAGAAAGCCTTTGACAAGGTGCCACACATGAGGCTGCTTGACAAGTTATGACCCCATGCTGTTACAGGATAGAATCTAACATGGATAAACCAGTGACTGATTGGCAGGAGGAAAAGTGGGGGAATAAAGAGAGTCTTTTCTGGTTGCCTGCCAGTGACTAGTGGTGTTCCACAGATGTCTCTGTGGGACCGATTCTTTTTGCATTAGATGTCAATGATTTAGACGATGGAATTGATGACCTTGTTGCAAAGTTTGCGAATGATATGAAGATACGTGGATGGGCAGGTGGTTTTGAGGAAGTAGAGAGGCTACAGAAGGACTTAGACAGATTAGGAGAATGGACAAAGAACTGGCAGATGGAGTACACAGTCGGGAAGTGCCTGGTCATGTACTTTGGTGGAGAATTGAAAGGGTTGACTATTTTCTAAATGGAGAGGAAATACAAAAAAACTGTGGTGCAAAAGGTTTTGGGAGTTCTTGTGCAGGGTTACCCAAAAGTTAATTTGCAGGTTGAGTCTGTGGTGAGGAAGACAAATGAAATGTTAACATTAATCTCAAGAGGATTAGAATATAAAAGCAAGACTGTAAAGCTGGGATTTTATAAAGCACTGATGAGACCTCTCTTGGAATATTGTGAGCAGATTTGGGCCCCTTATCCTAGAAAGAATGTGAAGAAACTCGAGAAGGTTCAAAGGAGGTTCACAAAAATGATTCCAGGATTGAATGGCTTGTCATATGAAGGGCCTTTGGCTCTCTGCCTGTATTCACCAGAATTCTGAAGAATGAGGGGTGACTCCATTGAAACCTATCTAAAGGTGAAAGGCTTTGATAGAGTTGATGTGGCGATGATGCTTTCTATGGTGGGAGAGTCTAAGACCAGAGGACACAGTCTCAGAATAGAGAGGTGTCTATTTAGAATGGAGAGGAGGAGGAATTTCTTTAGTCAAGGAGTGGTGAATCTGAATTTCTTTGTCACAGGCAGCTGTGGAGGCCAAATCTTTATGTATACTTAAGGCAGAGGTTGATAGGTTCTTGATTGGTCAAGGAATGAAGGGATATGGGGAGAAGGCACGAGATTGGGGCTGAGAGGAAAATTGGATTAGCCATGATGCAATGACAGAGCAGAGTCGAAGGTCCAAATAGCCCAATTCTGCTCTTGTATCTTATGGTCATATATGATAATAAATTTACTTTGAAGTTTTGAACTTTCAAATTCTTGACATTTGCTGCCAGAGTTTTGACAGTACAGTTCTCTGCAAAACCACAAACTGTTGTGCAAAATTAACAGCTATTTACATTCTTGTTCTGCTTCTCCTATGGTACACCAGAGATTAGGAGATTACAGGAATAGGTATTCACTTTGCTGTCTGAACATTAAAGACCATTATGTTCCCTCATTAAAGCAGCCTCCTCTTTACATTAAAAACGTTAATAACATTGTTCTACTCACAACAGACGTGTTTAACCCTGACATTGCAGGGTCTCTAACAGGTAAGCATTTATTGCCTTGCTGTTTGCAAGCTGACATTAGCAAAAGCACTTCATCAGGATCCGTAGCAACCTTGACGTCAGAGAGTCCTTTTGCCCAAGCCGATGATCCCACAAGCCACAAGAATGAGAAGACCACAGTCACAATAAAATCCTGTAAGAGATTTTTAAAAAAGTCACATGTAAGTTGCAGTTTTGTTGTAAAGAGACACAATATTTGCACATTGAGGTTCCTTGTATAAAAATCTGTTCATACTAAAGGTGCAAATTCACCTTGCCCCCAGCCAAGGCTATAGCAAACAGTTCAATGAATAACCTCCTTCAGTCATTTGACTCTTGATTATCCTGTATCTTTTTTTTTGTCCATTGGCTAAGGTGAATGTGGAAGGTTGAAATTACACCAAGAAAGCTGTGACTGCAGAACATGTAGATCCGAAAGAGGAAGAAGGTTGGAGCTGGTTGGAGAATACTGAAACAGCACTGACAATCAGTGAGAGAAAACTTAATTCGCTATTCAAGCCTTTAATATAGTGAGAGAACACACATCATGTTTCTCAGAGAACTAAGAGGTTTCACCTTCATTGCCAAATTTCACCCAGCATTCATTTTCACTTGGTAAATCTCTGATCCTTCCCATTACCTGTACTTCTTCATTTCAAAGGGATAGGCTTGTGACCAATATTATTTTAAGGCTTTGGATACCAAAAACAAGCTTAGCTATAATTTCTTCTCTGCTTCCTGAAAGGGCTCGATTTCATGCTGTCAATCTGATAGCATGTATTCTGATGATGTCATTTACCATACCAGTGTTCTTAATTCCCCACAAAGATTCTCAGATTCTACAGCTGAAAAGAACCTCAAACATCTCTACCCTGTTTTCTGCACAGTCCTCTCCCTCAATCTTCTCAAAATAAGGTGAAGATAGTTTCCTCTAGTCACTACACTCCTCCATTTTGCACATTCAGCAGTTCATTGCTGTCATTTCAGACACTTTCATAGTGATGCCACCACCACTCAGGCCTTCCCCTCCCCTTTTTGCATTCTGAATGGATACTTCCCTCCTGAATATTTTGGCTCACTCTGTCATCTCCAAAACCAGTGGCATCTTCCCAAGTGACCACAGAAGAAGAAACACTACCTTTTTACCTCTTCCTTTCTCACATTTCAAGGCTCCAAGCAATTTCAGCAGGCCCAACAGTGATGAACTTGTACTTATTATCAGTGTACTGCACTCAGTGTGTCTCCTTGCCTTTGGGAAAACTAAATGCAGAACTCCACCATTCAGCCTGCAACATTGACCCTCAGCTTCTGGTGTCCTATCACTTTAATTCCCTATTACACTCCAACTTCAACTTCTCTGCTTTCAGCCTTTTATACTGTCCCACTGAAGTTCAAATTATATCATGTTCAGACTCAGCAATGTAAGAGTCCTCAAGGCTCAAAACTGAACTCAACAGTTCCAGATAATCAGCTGTCCCAAAATATATCTCATATTTTATCTGCTTTTCATTATGAAACTTCTGATTTCTTCCTCTGTCTCCCACTTACATCTTTTATCATGCACATTTTTTTTGTAATTCTTTAGCATGTACTAGTTGGTGCCATCACAACTTTGCTTAAAAACAATCAGTCTTAGACTTCATCCTTTCACAAGCCTTCCCTTTTGTTTCCTCTGCTCTCCCCACCCCTACATTCATACTGAGAACTTTTATTTCCAACTGATTCCAGCACTGAGGAAATTGAAATGCTAAATCTGGTTCTTTCTCCTCAGATATAGTCTGATCTGATGAATGTTGGTACTGTGTTTTATTTTATTTGAGCTTTCTTGTTTCCTCAATTTTTCACTTTTGAACCACGCTTGCAGATGATGACACCATATTTGTAGCTATTTTTGGAAGAAAATGACAATGGATCTAAGTATCCATAAACTTTCACTCTAACTTTTTTGTGGAATGTGTAAAGAGCTAAATCTGGAGATTAAAGACTTCACTGAGTAAATAACTTTAAAATTGCACCCATACTTCAATTGTAACTTGTCAGAAAGTGAGAAGAAATACCTTTATTTTAATCACAAACAAAAATTGTTTAGGCTATGAAAGATCAACAGTAAACTAGCAGAATGAATCAGTATTCTCATTCATCATTCAGGTGCCTTGCCGTTCGGCGTGGGTGATCATGTCTCTCCATCCATCACGGTCCCTGACCCTGCGAATTGTAGTTGTTGCCTCTCCTGTTTCTAACCATGATGTTATTCGATCTACCATTTTCATTCTCTGTCTGCCTCTGCTTCTTTTTCCTTCCAGCTTTCCAGTTGTAACTAAGTGTTCTAATGTCTCTCTTCACATGATGTGTCCAAAGAATTTTGATTGCTGTTTTCTGATTTTTTTTTAAAGTAATGTACGTTTAGTTTTCGTTCTCTGTAGAACTTCTTTGTCGGTTATCCTGTCCGTATATGATATGCATAGCATTCTTCTGAGGAACCACATCTATGCTGCGTTAATTCTTTTTTCCACTGCATTTGTGACGGTCCATGACTCGCAGCCGTACATCAACATAGGAAGAATGTAGCAGCTGAGAGTTCTAAGGCTCTTTTCTTGTTCGTTAGGATGTTTCTCATTTCTGTAAATGCTGTTCTTGCCATTGCTATTCTTGATTTTATGTCTGTTTCGCATTTGCCATCAGATATTACCCATGATCCAAGGTACTTGAAGTTGTGAACTTGTTTCAGGATTTCATTTCCCAATACGATCCTACAGTTTGGGATATCAGGTTACTTTGATATTACCATTACTTCAGTTTTCTTTTTGTTTAAGGTTAGGCCAAATTTTTCGCTCTCTGTGTTAATGGTAGATACTAGTTTCTGTAAATTTACTTCACTGTTCGTTATCAGTACTGTATCATCCGCATAGCAGAGGTTGTTGATATTGTATCCTCCTATACTTATTCCAGGTAGGTCTTGTATGGTTCTCATGATGTTTTCACTGTACAGGGAGAACAGGTCTGGTGATAGAAGACAACCCTGTCTGACTCCTCGCTTTATTGGCTGATATTCACCAATCTCGTTGTCTATCCGTATGGCTGCACTTTGTTGCCAGTAGAGATTCCTGATTATTCTTAGATCTTTTCCGTCGATATTAATATCTTTAAGCATTTTCATGATGACTTGGTGTTTCACTGTATCAAAGGCTTTTGTGTAGTCAATGAAACAGAAGTATAGGTTTTGTTGTACTTCTATTGACCTTTCGATAATATTCCTGAGAATATAAGTGGCGTTTGATTTGCCCTTGCCTTCGACAAAGCCGCACTGTTCTTCACTGATCTCTGGTTTAATTTTGTTTCTTATTCTGAGCATGACGATTCTAAGTAGAATTTTTGTGAGGTGGCTCATTAAGCTAATTGTTCTGTGTTGTCCACACTCTGTTGCACCTGGTTTCTTTGGCAGTGCAATGAATACTGTCTTTAAAAGATCTTCTGGCTCTGTTAATTACTGCATATTTCCAACTCTTCTTTCCTTTTCAAAGTTTTTGAATAGGCTTTCTAAAACCATGAATCAACTTTCCCATAGCTCTACATTGAACCCTTTCCAACAGAGTTCTACTTCTGCCACAGCACTAAATGATCAGTATCCTTGTGATAAATTATTTCTTATTAGCCTTTGTGACATGCCTGCAGCATCTTTCTCATTGACACTTATTTAGGTGGCACTGCAGTGATACAAGTCTGAAACAAAAATGGAAAATGGTAAAAACACTTAGCGAGTCAGACAGCACCTTTGAAAAAAGAGACAGTTAATATTTCAGGTTGAAGTTCTGACAAATGGACTCCAACTAGAATTGTTAACTCTGTTCCTCTTTCCACAGATGCTGCTTGCCCTATTATGTATTTCTGGTATTTTTTGTGTTTATTTCTTTTCCTGGTTTATTTTAATCTGTTCATTTTAGGCAGAGAATCACCTCAAATTGTCCCTCTTTCTGGTGCTGTGCCTTTACCTTTATTTACTTGTCCTTGGTTTCTGCCAACTTTTCATTCTCTCCACTGATATCTTTTCACTTTTCACGTGGCTGCTGTTGCCTTCCAGCACTCTTTCTCCACCTTCAAACCCTCAGTCACATACCAACATACCATGTAGTTTGCTTGCCATCCAGAAATCTCTTCCAATTAAGCACTGATAAGACAAATCCTGTGTCTTTGGTGCCTTCCACAAGCTTCAAACTGCATAGGCTACCCAATTCTTCTCCCTGGGCACTCCTTGATGATAACTCAGAGCACTTGACAGATATGTTCCAAGATAAACTTCCTACCCCACATCTCTGCACCACCAAGGCTGCCGTATTCCACACCTGCCTTCTAACATTGCCTTCCTTGGTCCATTTACAACAAGGATCCATCCATGTTTATCCTTTCTTTTGGCTCTTTTGCTTTGACTAGTCCTCTATATTGCAAATCTCCCCAAACAGGAGCCCAATCTTAGCTTAGCTGACTGCTCCATAATATACTTAAAAGTTCACTCACCTATCATTTCTGTTCTCATTGAATTGTACTGGCTTCTGACACAGAAACACCAGAAGATTCTCATATCTTTTCAAATCTTTCTTCGGCTTCTGTACTTCCTTTTATGTATAATCCTCACTGGCTCTACAAATCCCCTAATTCTGTATTCCTAATGCCTTCTGCTGGCTGGAGCCCAGGCTCTGGAATTCATTCTGCCTTCTACTTTTTTCTTCCCCGTTAGGATGTTACTTACATCCTTCCTCTTTGGTGAGGATTTTGGTCACCATTTTTAATTTCCTTAGTGGATCAATGTCAAAATTGATCTGGTAATGCAGCAGTGATGTGCAACAAGACTTTTTTGCCTCATTAAAATTGCATATATACAGTAAGTGCATGGTATAGTTAAAACACCTCAGTTAGCAGATGTGACAATGATGCTGCTAAAATATCACTGCATTTTCAGAGCAAGTGCCATTATCCATCAAATCAATACATATAAAGCTGCTGAGTAATTTAAGAATAGTGATAAATCATATAGATATTGTATATTGATTGTAGTCACTCAGTCAATGTTACTGGTCATTTATACTTACCTCCTGGTTCTTCTCCCAGCTATTAATCCAAATATGTTTTGATGGGAAAATGAATACAATGCAGACTTCTATGTTTAAAAAAGCTTGATAATTACAGCCGCTAATAGTTAAACATGACCATACGCTTAGTCGTAAGGCTAGGTTTATTAATTAGTTCTACACATCAAAATAGGAAAACAAATAAATATAACTCATTTACCTTTTTATTAGACTATAAAAGGAAAACAAAACATCTATGTAACTGAAGGAGAGTTCACTAACAATGTTCACAACTTACCTAGTCAGTATTATTAACGAACTGTTATCCATGTGCTGAATTACTGCCTTCAGAAAAAGACAGCATTATAAAGGCATTGACATTGATAAACAAACAAGAGAAAATCTGCAGATGCTGGAAATCCAAGAAACACATTAAAAATGCTGGAGGAACTCAGCAGACCAGACAGCATCTATGGAAAAGAGTACAGTTGGCATTTCAGCCCGAGACCCTTTATCAGGACTGGAGAAAAATAGATGAAGAGTCAGAGTTAGAAGGTGGGGGGAGGAGGGGAGGAAGAAACACAAGGTGATAGGTGAAACCGGGAGGGGGGAAGGTGAAGTAAAGAGCTGGGAAGTTGATTGGTGAAAGAGGTACTGGGCTGGAGAAACGGGAATATGATAGGAGACGACAGAAGGCCATGGAAGAAACAAAAGGGGTATTCAAGAAATCAGTGTTTAATGGGGAATGGTATCTGACGTGTCCAGTACATGGCACCCTCTACTGTTGCAATGAGGCCACACTCAGGTTGAAGGAGGAACACCTTATATTCCATCTGGCTAGCCTCCAAACTGATGGCATGAACATTGATTTCTCGAACTTCTGGTAATGCCCTCTCCCTCCTTCACCATTCCCCATTCCCATTACCTTCTCTCAGCTTATCGCTTACCTGCCTATCACCTCCCTCTGTGCTCTTCCCCCTTTTCTTTCCTCCATGGCCTTCCGTCCTCTCCTATCAGATTCCTCTTTCTCCAGCCCTACATCACTTTCATCAATCAACTTCCCAGCTCTTTACTTCACCCCTCCCCCTCCCAGTTTCCCCTATCACCTTGTGTTTCTTCCTCCCCTCCCCTCCCCACCTTCTAACTCCGACTCCTCATCTTTTTTTTCTAGTCTTGATGAAGGGTCTCGGCCCAAGACATTGACTGTACTCTTTTCCATAGATGCTAACTGGCCTGCTAAGTTCCTCCAGCATTTTATGTGTGTGACATTGATAAACAGTGACTTTTTACCTATGAAAGATTAATTTATACACATAATATTTCAACACAATCAAACATCATGAAGAATTATCTAACATCGGTTACAGTTGACCAGAATTGGTTTCTAATCAATTTTCTGGATTTAAGTGTACAAATTAAATTCAGTTATATGTAGATGTCGGTCACATAATTTTTCATGAGCCCAAGAACAGAAGGAGATTGAGGGTGGCTGGTAGAAATGGTTTGTTGTCATTTCCTTTTCTTTAATCGCTTTTAATTCTTGAAGATACTGAAATTCTTTTCACTCATATTGACATTACGGGCATTATTGAATTGGAGGAATTACTTTGTTTGGCAGTGAACTCAAGTAACATGCACAGCAGAACAGATAAAACCATTGAACATCCAGAACTAATGACAATATTTACTGAGCAGCACATATAGTGTGCTGGAGGAACTCAGTAAGTCAGGCAGCATCAATGGAAATGAATAAACAGTCAATAGTTTGGTCTTGGCCTGAAACATTGACTATTTATTAATTTCCATATGCTCCCTGACTTGCTGAGTTCCACCAGTATTTTGTGTGTGTTGCTCTGGACTTGCAGCATCTGCAGGATCTCTTGTGTTTGCTGCATTTACTGATACAAGTTCAGCTCCCATGCACAGTAGTATCAATACCTCCCACCACCCACACCGCTCCCATTCAAACATCAAGTTTAAAAAAATTCTCTGATCTAACTGGGAACTAACAATATGCCAGCAGAATAAGGCGAGCAAAATTTTAAAAAATTATCATTACCAATAAATATTAAGATCTTCTAAAGATTAAGGACATATACCCTTAACATTAGAAATTCATGATAGGAATTCAGCTTATTTCTCCACAATACCACACTGCACTTCTTGAGAAAGCATGAGGATAGGTTGACTGGTAGGCACAAAAGTAGAGGTTTAGGGGACGGTTTATCAAAGAGTTTGAGGTTTAGCTGGGCTGTTGGCTCAGCCTATTGTATGTCAAATACTTTAGAAAGGATTCACAGCAAACTAGATAGAAAATAAACATGAGATTTTGTTTGGTTTAAAATATTGCTATCAACTAGGAAGAATAGTCACTTGCTTGCCCATTTTAAATGCTTTCTTTATCTGTCTCTAACTTCACTCCCACATCTTCCACTGCTCCAATAACCCTAGAATCAGATTTTGGATTAAATTTGAAAATCCATCCCCAGCACCTGCTCCACAGCCCTTAGTCCAAAGTTACCAAAGTGATGCTACTATGACAGTTGAATAATATTTCAACTATTATGTCTGTAGATGACTAAGTGGAGGTAGCCAATGTTTAGTCTGATTGACATCGAACACAAAATAGTCACCCTTTTCACACAAGAGAATTATCATCATTTGTCAGTGCTTGTTAATCTACTTTAGATCTGTCTAGTAGATTGCAGAATGTTGCTTCAACAGTGAATTATTGAATTAGGTAGATTTTTACAACATTGAAAAGTCTACCCCGCTTTAACTAACAGTTACTAAAAATGCAACTCTATCAGCAACATTAATTTCAAGGCACTTACTCAATCATATATGGGAGTGGCATTCTGCAATCTTGTAGGCAGATCATAAAGTATTACTAACAGAAGGTACTACTGTCCATCAGAAAAGGATAATTGATTTATAACCAACGTCAATCAGTAACTTGACTAAACATTGACTACATCTACCTAGTCATCCACAGATATATTATATGGAATATTATTCAGCTTCTGATACTGTCAATTTTCATCCATGAGATTCCTGGATCTCAGGCAGCGGAGAAATTTCTAGGGATGATTTTGAATTTTTGTTGAAATTTTAATCCCAGATGTGTAGAGTGAGATGTGTGATGAGCATAAGGTCAGTGTTATGGCTTGGCTGGCAAAATCAGAAAATCTTTGGCAGCATCCCCAAAGTCTGGCAACTGTGCGAAACAATGAGGCATTGCTAATGGCATATGAAGGGTTTATCAAAAATGGAACCATATATGAAGAGGTTCTCAATGGAAAAAGTTAAAAACAACTATCAAGGGAGAATCAATCTATGAAGTGCTCAAAGTGTATATTGAAGGTAAAAGTATTCCAATTAGGAACATGATTTCTGGTGCAACAGAGGGAGCACCATATATGACGGGTCACCATGCTGGATTAGTGGCATTTATGAAAAAAGAAATTTCAAGTCTGTTTGCAATCCATTGCGTAATTCATTGTCAACATCTTGCAGCCAGAAACTTCAGCCAGTAACTTTTTTCAAGCATGACTCTTGAAATATCTGCTATCAACAAAATTAAAGCTCATCCATTAAATAGCAGAATATTTCGCCAGTTATGCCAAGATAACGATGAAGAGTTTGAACACTTGCTTCTTCACATTGAAGTATGTTGGCTGTCAAAAGGCTGCTGCTTGAAACATTTCTTTGATCTTTTTGGCATTGTGGTTGAATTTTTGCTCAATGTTGACAAGAGCTTAGGAAACCAGATTGAAAGAGCTTCAGAAACCAGCAAGGCAGGTGTTTGGGGTTGAGTGGGACCTGAGATCAACCATGATGGAATGGTAGTGCAGAACTGATGGGCTAATTGGCCTAGTTCTCTTCCTATGTCTTATGGTCTTATGGTCTAACTTCTACATGGAGATGTGGCATACCTAGCCATTCTGTATGACAAAATGAACATTCTAAATATGAAGCTGCAGGGTGAGAATTTTAATTTATTGATTTCAGTTGTAGATTTGGATTTGTATTGAGTAATTCAAAATATATCAACAAAAAAACCCCATCCTTCTTGCTGTCAGTCAGTTTTACCCATGATAATTGAGATAATTGGCATTTTAGTTATTGTGTGCTTATCCATTACAGCTGGGTTTAATAGACTGTACAATGCAGATGAGTGGTAATTACAGTTCATGATGTATGTGGTAAATATCCCTCTGACAAATAGCATTGTTTATTGGGTTGTCAGTAACTTCAAAGTATCAGCCTTTTTCTTAAAGTCTTATGCATCATTACTTGTGAAATGACACAGTAGGAATGTGCTATGGTGATCCACAGTGATTCTACCATCTGCAAAACCAACTCATAAGATCCTGAATCTTCTTGATTTACCATCACTTGTTTTTCCGATTTGTTTGTACTATGACTACTGACCAGGTACGTCCTCTCACAGAAAGCAAGACAAATCCAATCTAGCTAATTAATGGACAATCAGTCTTTCTCAATGATCAGCAAAATGATGGAAGCCTTCTTTAACTCAGTCACTATTAATCTATTCAGAAATGCCTAGTTTGGAGTTTGCTCTGGTCACTCAACCCCTGACCTCAAAGATTTTGTCCAAACATGGACCAACAGGTGAAATTCCACAGGGGTGGTGAGAGTGATTGTTTTGACATCAAAGCAGCATTTGACAGGACATGGACAGAATTTGTTACCCTGTCTTTTTATACCTTTTTAACTACTGCCACGAAATTTTGGCTAATTAGGGCAGCCGCTTAATTGGGTCAAATTTACTGGCCATGAGTACGTGTGTACGACCCATAGCTCAGTGATGGGGTGAGTGAAGTTATCCCCTCTGGTTGAAGACCCAGATGGATGAGGGGTAATAACTGTTCCTGAACATGGTGGTGTGAGTCCTGAGGCTCCTGTACCTTCTTCCTGATGGCAGCAGTGAGAAGGGTGAATGGTCTAGGGGGTGGGGGTCCTTGATGATGGATGCTGCATTCCAGTGAAAGCACTCCGTGTAGATGTGCCTAATGGTGGGGAGGGCTTTTCCAATGATGGAGTGGGCCATATGCACTACTTTTTGTAGGATTGTCCATTCTAGGGCATACCTGGCAAGCAGTCAATATATTCTGCACCACACATCTATAGAAGTTTGTCAAAGTTTTAGATGCCACGCTGAATCTTCCCAAACTTTTAAGGAAGCAGAGGTGCTTCCCTGCTTTTTACACAATTGCAGTTATGTGCTGGGCCAAGGACAGAGCTTCGGAAATGATAACACAGAAGAATTTAAAGTTGCTGACTCTCTCCACCTCTAAGGACTGGCTCATGGATATCCTGCTTCCGCCCGCTGAAGTCAATAATTAGCTCCTTGGTCTTGCTGATATTGAGTGAGAGGTTGTTGTGGCACCACTCAGCCAGATTTTCAATCCCCCTCCTATATGCTGATTCATCACCACCTTTGATCGGCCAATGGCAGTGGTGTAGTCAGCAAACTTAAATATAGCGTTAGAGCTGTGCTTAGCCTCACAGTCATAAGAAATAAAGAGGAGATGTTGTGAAACCAAACTGACTAGGATCTGCAAGTGAGGAAATCAAGGATCCAATTTTACAAGGAGGTATTGAGACCAAGGTCTTGATGCTTACCAATTAATTTTAAGGGGATGATAGCATTCAATGCTGAGCTGTATTTGATATAGAGCATCATGATGCATGCAGCTTTGCTGTCCAGATGTTTCAGGGTTGAGTGAAGAACCAGTGAAATGGTATCTGCTGTGGACCTGTTGTGCCGATAGCAAAATGGAATGGATCCAAGTCACTTCTCAGGCAGCATTTGATCTGTTTCATCACCAACCACTCAAAGCACTTCATCACAGTGGATCTACCTGACTTTCAAGAAGCACTTCATATTGTGCAATATTTTGACTTCCTTGAAACCATTTCTTTATAAACATTTGTGTTAATTTACACCATTAATTTGTTTACATTTCTAAAGAAGTTTTTATGAGTGTGATAAAAATTCTCATCGTGTTTACCTGTCTGGACACTTACTGATAGTAAGCAGTTCTTATTATATTCACTGTACCTTCTTGACAGACTCTACTTATCCTTACCCAGGTCAAACAGTTTTCTTTTGCTCTGGAATTACTGTCGGATTTCTATTGGACTTAAATGGATTTCTAATAACTAGTTTATTTCTAAGTAAACTACATAAACTCTGAACATTGCCTATATCATCACCAATCTACCACTTCACACTACTAATAAACCTCCTCTCTAGTATAAAGACTATGGAGGGTCCTAGATACGTGGTTTACCAGGATATTAGTTCCAGGACCATTTAAGAAGAGCTAGTTCCATCAAAATTATTTTATTTCCTTAGAATGGATGTCAATACACCCTGAGGTGAGGTTGCTTTCTACACTGGTCTTTGAGTCACACTTTTAAGTCTGTTATATATACTGCAATGCCAATTTGTTAAAAAGCAACAGAAACAATACAATGGTTATTACCTTTGAATTTCTGGTTTTCAGTTTGATCCCCAACTTCTCAAACTCCCTTAGCAGAACTTTATTCTTTGTAGTACAGTGCAATTGATCATGACAACCTTTCCCTCAATTGAATACAAGGAGAACATATCTCATATTTACTAGGCAGAATATTTACTGCCTGAAGCTCCTTTAGCAAATAAACCCTAATCTCAAGTCTACTTGCCTCAACATTCATCCGCTGCTGTGCTTGATCACTAACTTTGAAACTGTTCTTAACCCAAAGGGTATGATCGCCTCCTGGATCAAACTTTTCAGATCATTTGACTCGTTTCTGAAGTACTACTTTATCTGCAGCTAAGATTCCAGTCCAGAGATCCTGAACCAAAAGATTTGCAAGAGGGGTTAAGTTGGAAAAGTGAATTACCATTAATTTTTATATTAAGAATGCATAGAATGGTACAGGGATGAATAATTTCAGTCAAGATGAGAGACTGATGTTCTTCATGGAATTTTGAGGATGAAGAAAAGATTTGATTGACATTGTTTGCGATTGGTTTAATAAGGCAATTCATTAAAGTAGTTGGTTATTTACTGCAGCACAAGTATGAGCCGCGTGACACACCCAGAAGATGATGACATTCAAGTACACATCAATGCCAATCCCATTTACCAGACCCTAGTTTGAGGCCTTCTATGTCTTGGCAATTCATGTATTTGTCTAGATATTTTTAGATGTGATGTGTCGTTATCTCCACCACTCTCTAGGGTTGGAGCTATGCAGCACAAAAGTGGGCAGTTAGCACATCTTTTCTATGCTGACCTTTTTTACCTACGTTCAATAAACCCATTTGTCTGCATAAGACCACATCCTTCTATGTTTTACCTCTTAAACATAGTAGTTGTGTCTGGTGCTACTATCTCCTCTCTCAGCACACTTAGCATCTAAACCAATCCTTGTGTAAAAATAAAAATCCCTCAGATCCCTTTTAAGCATCTTCTGCTCATCTTAAATTTGCGACTGCCTGTTTTTGAAACCACTAGCACTACAGGAAAAGAGATTCTGACCATCTACAGTATGCCTCTCATAATCTGTTGTCAGGTTATCCCTTTGTCTTCTTTGCTCCAGGAAAAACACGCCCAGCCTATCCAATCTCTTCCAATAACTAGTGTCCTCCAATCTAGGCAACATATTGGTGAATCTCCTCTGCATTCTTTGCAGTGTAACCACATCCTTCCAAATACGTGGAGACCACAACTATCTCAGCAGCATTTTGTGAAGTTACAACATAACATCCCAATGCTTCAATCTATGATGAGAAGACTTCTTCCCTATCTTATTGACTATGTTGCCACGTTCCAGGAACTACAGACTTGGGTTCATAGGTATCTCTATTTGTCAACATTCCTTAGCATCCAGCTATTTACTGTATACATATCCTATCCCTGCTTGACTTCCCGAAGTGCATGACTTTGCACTTGTTAAAATTAATTATATATGCCAAGTATCTGCCCAGTGTTTTATCTGATCTATATCCTTCTGTAGTCTTAGACAATTTTCCTTGACATCACAATATGACCATCTTCCACGACATTCAAAACCTACTAATCATATATCACATATTTACTTGCAAGTTGTTAACATATATTACAAACAGCAAAAGTCCCCACATCAATACCTGCACTACAGCATTAATCACACACTTCTAGTTAGAAAAACATACTTCCACCGCTACCCTCTGCTTGTTATCACAAGTCAAGTTTGGACCCATTTAGTAAGCTCACTTTCTATTTCTTCTGCCTCAATCTTCTGGTCTAAGTGGCAATGCAGGACTTTGTCAAATGCCTTACTAAAGTCTACATACACAGTACCTCCTGCCTGGTCTTCACCAATCTCCTTTGTAAACTTCTCAAAAAATCTGAATCAGATTAGTGAGGCAGGATTTCCTTTAGACAACTCCATGCTGATGATCCCTAGTTAACTTCTGCATTCTCTGCCTTTCCAAATACACATAAATCTTTTTCTTCAGAATTTTCTCCAATACTGATGCAAGGCTCCCCAGCTCACAGTTATGTGGTATTCTTTGCTTTCTAAATTCCATTCATCCTCTGGGAAAAAATATTCTAAATTATATCTTTTCAGAATTACTTTAAACCTATGCCCTCTGGTTATAGCATCTTTGTTATGGGGCGATGTTTACTACCATGCCCTTAAAATTTTGTGCACCTCTATCAGGTTCCTTTTCAGCCTTCTTAACTGAGGTAAAAATATACCAAGCCTATCTAGTCTCTACTCCTAATTGAATTGCTTCAATACTGACAATATCCTGGTGAATCTTTTCTTCATTCTCTCAGTAGTGGCACTTTTTCAATACTCTATCAACTGAAACTGCACACAATTTTCCAGATTCAGCTTTAGAAATGGTTAAAAAGGGGCACTGTAATGTCCCAACTCTAATATTTCATATTCCAGCTAATGAAGGGGAACACCCATATCTTTATTTACCAGCCTATCCTTCCGTGCTGCCACATTCCGGGGTCTTTGGATCTGTCCACCCAAGTCCTTTGCTCCTCAGGACTGCCTTGGGCCCCGCCATTCATTGTAAATGTGCTACCCTTATTTGACCTTCAAGTATGCATCATTTCGTACATACCAAGATTGAATTCTATCTTCCATTGCTATGCCCAATTTACCAGCTGAGTAAGATCTTTATGTAAACTGATATGGTGTCTTGATAGTAGGAGGTAGGGGATTGTGATGGAGGGTTGATTTTCAGATAGGAGGCCTGTGATCTGTGAGGTGCTAGGTCCTCTATTGCTTGTTGATTATGTTGGATGAGAATGTTGGTGGCAGTGTTATAAAGTTTACACATGACACTAAAATTGGTGGTATAGGGGACAATGAAGAAGGTTTCTTGCACAGAATGCTGGAGGAACTCAACAGTTCAGGCAACAGCTACTCTGAAGAAGGGTCATGGCCCAAAACATCAACTGCTTGTTCATTTCCATAGATGCTGCCTGACCTGCTGTGATTCTCTGGCATTTTGCGTGTGTTGCTTTGGATTTCCAGCATCTGTGGAATTTATTATGTTTATAGTGAAGACGGTTATCTAAGATTACAATGAGATGTTAATCGACTGAGCCAATGGGCCAAGGAATGGCAGATTTAGTTTAATTCTGATAACTGTGAGGTATTGCTGTTTGGTAAGACCAACCAGGTAGAACTTACACAGTAAATGGTATTGCTTTAGAATGAGTAATGTAGGGATGCAGGTACCTCGTTCCTTCAATGGCACAAAAAAAACCCCAGAGCAGTGATCAGTCAAATGTCAGGACATCATGTTACAGCTGTACAAAATGCTGGTAAGGCCATACCTGGGAGCATCACGTACAGTTCTGGTTGCCCTTCTACAGAAAAGATGTCATTAAACTGGGAAGAGTGTGTAAAAGATATACAAGGGCTTGGTTTACAGGGAGAGGCTGGATAGGCTAGGACTTTCTTCCTTGGTGTGTGGATGGCTGAAAGGGGATCTTACAAAGCTCTAATAAATCATGAGGAACATGAACAAAATCAGTAGGCAAAATCTTTTGGGAAGGCCAAAACTAGAGGGTTTGGTTTGAAGTGAGAGGAGAGAATTTTGAAAGAGACCCAAGGAACAACTTTTTAATCCAAAGAGTGGGTGATGTGGATATAACGAGCTGCCAGGGGGAATTGTAGAGGTATGCACAATTACAACAATTGAGCAGTTACCTGGATGGGAAAAGCTTGGAGGAGTTTGGGGCCAATGCAGGCAAAGGGGACTAGTCTAGTTAAGCCATGTGGTTGGCATGGATGAGTTTGGCCAGAGGGCCTTTTCCCATATCATATACCTCTATGACTATGATCCTACAACATGATGCCACCAGTTTCTGTGGATATTACAAGGACAAGGGGAAACAGACTTAAGGTGATGTGAAAAAGTTAAGTTAGGGAATGCAAGTAAAGCTTACTTATGCAGAGAGCAGTTGTGATCAGGAGCACACTGACTACAAGAATGGTAGAAACAGAATGAGTCAGGTCCTTCAAGAATGAATGGACTAATACCTGGATAAAGAAACTTACAATGCTAAAGGTGGAAGGCAAATGACCAGAGTGCTTTACAAAGAACTTGTACACTAAGATCCCTTTGTTATTCAAGACTCTTCAGGGCCATTCTGGGCACAACAGGGCTGAATAGAGTCTTGCTGTGCTGTTATGATGTATGATTCTATAGTTTCCAACAACTCTCACACGTTGTGACTACAACAAACCTTACCGATTTTCTGTATCTAATTTGTTGAGTTTTAAGTGGTTTTCAAATTTAATTTGTTTTTGAATAATTGGTTGATTTTCTAAAACTTAAATTGATCTGTATTATTTTTATGCATCTTTTAGTCTGTTGTAAGCATTCAAAAGCACACACTAAAATGAGGTAAGCATGCAACAAAATCTTGTGGTTACTGCTAAGCCTTAAATAAAGCACAGTTGGAGGCACAGTAAGAGTACCTCTTTCAGCTTCTCAACCCTAACAGCAAATTGCCCAACCCTGCAAATGTTAACAATGAGCTGTTTTTCCAGCCCTCCCATTTAAACAGGTCCTTGCAATAAAGCTAACTCCACAGAGCATTGAGAGCAATTATGCAAATTCGCTATCTAAGGAAACTATCTGCAGTCAGCTCACTACATTTCTGGCAAGCTTTGTGCTAACTGTATTTCTCAGGGACCAGGAAATGTACCATTTTGTTCTATTATTAGTAAGAATAATGAAGTAACCTTCCCGTTGTTATGGTCCAAAAAGGAAGCTTAGCCTTTTAGAAGCACATTTTGGGAAGACAAGTGACATGTCCTAAAATATTGCATCCTGAGCAAGTGAAGACGGATTTTAAAGCATAGCGTTAGCTTGTGATGTAGCAGAAAGGCAAGGTTTGTTTAATAACTTAACATCTATAAGTATGCATAAGCATATTTTGATATAAAAATCATGTGTTGAATTCAACAGCCAACAGCAGAACTATTTTTCTCATTTGGATATTAAACTGGCTTTCATTGCACAGATAAAGTAATAAATTTACAACTTAAAATGTATTAAATTTTTCTCCTGATCCCTTGTACAAGACCTTTTTTCTTTGTAATGTGCTGCAGGTAGTACACTGATGGCATACCCATTGTAAGCAAAACTTATTGGGAGGTAGCATTGACTTGGAATGATCAGCAGGAAAGAAGCTCATGGCAGCTTGCAAACAATGTAAGACTTGGCCAAACCATACTGAGAAAACTAATTATGCAGGATAGTAACATTTTCTGTCAATAGTTAAATATTTGGTCTTATCCAATATCGAACCTCCACCAGGCCTGAACCCCAGGAGAAATCTACATTACTCTAACTTAGTGGTCACCAACCTTTTTAAGCCCAGGATCACCTACCTCGACCTCAGTGAAAGCCAAGATCTACCTACTAAATCGTTTAGAGAAAAAAAACAGCTCAGATTGAACTTCCAATTTGAGGCCTTTTATTTGGGCGAATTGTCTTTGAACTACACAAAATACTTTTGTCGAACTTTCAAATTAATTCAAACAAGAAAACACTGTAACTAGCATATCAAACAGGCCATAGCTGTCTTTCTTTAAGAATATTACAATACTTCACACCTTTAATTCTAAGTTTCATTATTTAATTTTATTTCAACACCAAAAATAAATGAATAAAAATTGACTGTTGCACTCAGTGTGATGACTGGGGCTGAATACTTTCTGCTAGTTCCCTGAAATTTGGCTCATAACTACAGACAGCCAGTCTGAGAGTCTGTGAGGTGTAGGGCTGCCAACTGTCCTGTATTTCCTCCGCTAAGGTAGAGTGTTCCTATTAAACCTTTCATGCCGAAATGCTTTACGCCGAAGCAATTATCATTAATTTATATGGAAAAAATTTTGAGCGTTCCCAGACCCAAAAAATAATCTACCAAATCATACCAAATAACACATAAAACCTAAAATAACACTAACATACAGTAAAAGCAGGAATGATATGATAAATACACAGCCTATATAAAGTAGAAATAATGAAAATTAAGCCAAAACCGATTCGTAGGGTAAAAAAAATCGGCACATCACGCATGCGCACACAGGTGCCCGTGCAAGGCTTCATGGTCATGGTAGTCTTTCTTGGGGTAAACACAAACATCCTAGGATTTGACTGCTACTTTTGTCCCTTGTTTGGGAGTGAGAAAGTTGGCAACCCTAGTGATGTGTCTGTCAGTAATTCAGCTCCTGTACTTAGATTTAATAATTTTCATCTGTGAAAATGCAATTTCACACAGATAAGTTGACCCGAAGTAGGCACTGACTTTTATTGCTATAAAACCAACGCGCACACCGCGCATTGCTCGGCCCCATCAGTAGTAATTGCCACCAGTTTATGAATGGGGATGTCATTTTCACAGACATATTTTTTAAACTCATTGTAAATATCCTCACCTCTCGTTCTTTCCTTTAATTGCAAAAGAGTGAGGAAGTCCTCCTTTGTTGTAAAATCCTGGAAAGCCATTCTGACAAATACAACAAGCTGAGCTGTTTGCATTACATCCAGGGATTCATCGAACTGTGGTGAAAAATATTCACAGAGTGACAAGTCGATCCACGTCCTCTGACAGTGATTCTACCCTCCTTGTCACTGTTGCAGGACCAAGCAGTATATTATGTATTGCGGTTGTGATGCTGATTTTGTTTTTAAAGTCATTAAAAGTAGTCTCTGTGGTAATGACCATTGCTTCCTTGAATAAATTGCCATCTGTAAAAGGCTTGTGTTTAGCCAAAAGGTGACTTACACGAAATGATGCTTCAATAGCAGCCTTATTTTGAGCAGCATGTTTTGTGAAAAACGATTGCTGGGCCTTCAACCCCGGTTCCAGCTCCTCAACTTTCCTGGCACGAATTGCGCTTTTGGGGGGTAGGTGTCTTTAAATTCCTGGTGGTTGGTGTTGCGGTGCCGCTCCAGATTCCCTCTTTTAGTCAGTGCTTGTGTTTGGTGGCACAACATACATACACACTTGTCTTTCACCAAGGTAAATAGAAATTCCTCTTCCCATTCTGGATGGAATTTGTATGTTTTTGCCTTCTTTCGTGGAGCCTCCGCCAGGCTATCAGGGTATCACGAGCGAGTGCCCATTGCGTCGCCTCTGATCTGAGCCGACATTCACCTAATTAATTAGCTTGTTTATTTCAGCTTTTTTTCTTAAAAATGTGCTGTGTGCATCCCGACTACCGCTGCATCCCTGTATGCTTCGCAGCCCGGAGGTTGGGGGCACTGCTGTATATTGATGTTTGCGACAGTCTGTACTGTTACCTAATCTAATTAGTCACTTTGATGCAGCACAGGCTACGCTGAAAACGCGGTGCATGGCGGGGGAACTACACACGTGCACACTGGGCAGAAAGAACGGAACTAAACCCCCACAACCCGGAAACAATCTCTCTTTACAAACAGCTTTTTAGTGAAAATATTGCTATATTACCATTATCCTAATTAGTATTACTTACTTTTATAATGCTCACATTACAACAGTATTTGTGTATTTATTTTTGATTTTTCTTCGGGATCTACTGGGAAAGTCTCAAAGATAGACCGGTCGATCGCGATCGACGAGTTAGCGACCCCTACTCTAACTCTTGTCCCTGGTGTACCTCCCTTTGTATTCCTATGGAGGGCAAGAATCATCATTCAGAGCTTTGCAATTCCATCCTCAAGCCTTTTTTGTTTTTTTAAGACTTGTTCGTTGACCATGCATTCTTGTTTGACTTCCATATATTGTGTTGGGAAGATTTTAAATTACAGTAACCATATAAATACTAATTATAGTTGTTTCAAGTTCAGCATTTCACATAGTACCTTTTCCTCAGTGAATTACCTAAAATAGCAATACTTTAGATAAAACTTTAACAATATTAGAATTGTTCTTATTAATTTTGAATCATTATATCCCATTAATCTTTTGAGTCCAAGAAGGTAGATCTTCTAAAATTTACTTTTTTTAATTAGATGTTAAGCCAAATTGTATCAATTTTACATACTTCCTGGCAGCATCAGTGTAACCCTTGAACTAAGCATTTTGGGATAGATTTTCATCTAACCAGCTAGATGAGTTATCTAACTTTTATATCCCTTGATGTCCACGAAAATTAAATTTCTTTGGATTCTATAGAACACAGAAAAGTACAGTATAGGAACAGGGTCTTTTAATCCACCATATTTGCTTCAACCTTAATTAGATCAATCCCACCCATCTGCTGACACGTGGACCATAAGAGCTTTGACCAGCAGAAGATGGGAGAAGAGGGGATTTCAATCAGGTTCACTGCCCGAGGATAAAAGGCAGCAGAGGGTTGTGGCAGCGAATAAAAGTTTTGACCAGCGACCAAACGGCATTTGGAATTGATTAGTAAGAGTACATTAAAGGAATATAGGAGCAAACGCAGCAGCCGTCATCTAAGCGGACATAGACAGAGTCGGTGGCCATTGTCTGAGTGGACAAAGTCAGAGTGGTGATCTTAAGGCTTTAGCTCTTCGAGGCTTCCGCGAGGAGAGGCTTCAGTCAGAGAAAGCAAAGGAAAGAAAAGCTCAAGTTTTTCTTCCCCCTTTTCTTCTTTATATCTGTTCAGCTAGGACAGTAGAGATGCCAGGCAGGATAGTGAATTGCTTCTCTTGTGGGATGTGGGAATGCAGGGAGACCTCTGGTGTCCCTGACGACAACAACTGTGAGAAATGCATCCTGCTGCAGCTTCCAACAAACTACTTTAAGGAGTTGGAGTTGGAACTGGATGAACTCCTGATCATTTGGGAGGCTGAAGGGGTGATAGATAGGACATACAGAGAGGTAGTTACACCCAAGGTGGAGGACACAGGATACTGGGTGACAGGAAGGGGAAAGGGCTAAAGGTGCCAGTGCAGAGTACCCCTGTGACCAACCCCCTCAACAACTGGTATATCATTTTGGATACTGTTGGAGGGTTAACCTAACAGAGGAAAGTCACAGTGGTCAGAGCTCTGGCATTGAGTCTGCTTAGAGGCATACTGTGGTGATAGGGGATTCATTAGTGGGACGGACTGGTGGTTCTGTGGCGAGAACAAGATTCCCAGATGGTATGTTGCCTCCCGGATGCCAGGGTCCAGGATATCTCAGATCGATCCTCAGTATTCTTAAGTAGGAGGGTGAACAGCCAGAAATCATGGTCCATAGATAGATATATCAATACTTTATTGATCCCAAAGGAAGTTACTGTGTCATTAGTAGCATTACAAGTGTTCGGATATACAAATATTCAAATATTAGAAAAGAAGTAAGAAAGAATAAAAAATAAGTTACCTCAAACAGTCTAATAGGAGGGGGTCATCACTTTCCAGGCTGTAGGTTGACTCATTATAGAGCCTAATGGCTGAGGGCAAGAAGGACCTTATATAGCGCTCTTTGGAGCAGCACAGTTGTGTTAATCTACTACTGAAAGTGTTTCTCTGTTCAGCCACGGTAGCATGCAGAGGGTGGGAAACATTGTCCAGAATTGCCAGGATTTTCCGTAAGGTCCTTCGTACTACCACAGCCGCCACTGTGTCCAGTTTGACTCTTATAACAGAGCCAGCCTTTCTAATCAGTTTATTGAGCCTGTTGGCATCACCCGTGTTGATGCCATTGCCCCAGCACACCACTGTATAGAAGATTGTACTGGTGACAACAGACTGGTAGAGCATGTGAAAGAGAGGCCCGCCTACTCCAAAGGATCTCACTTTCATCTGGAAGTAGAGGGGACTCTGGCTCCTCTTGTATTCAGCCTCTGTGTTGGTGCTCCACTCAAGTCTGTCATCCAGGTGCACACCCAGGTACTTTAGGTCCTCACTACATCCATGTCCTCACCATCAATAGTAACAGGGAGCAGTGCAGGCTTAAATTCCATCACTATCTCCTTTGTCTCACTGATGTTCAGCTGCAGATGATTCAGCTTACACCATTTCACAAAGTCCCCCACCAGGGCCCTGTATTCATCCTCCTGTCCTCCCTTTAGACACCCAACTATTGCTAAGTCATCAGGGAATTTATGTCGATGACACGACTTACTGTTGTACCTAAAATCAGAGATATACAGGGTAAACAGGAAAGGAACAAATATATTCCCCTGTGGGGCTTCAGTGCTGCTTATAGCCATGTCTGACACATATCTCTGAAGCTGCACAAGCTGTAGTCTGAGCGTCAGGTAGTCCATTATCTAGGGTACAATGGAAGTACCAGCCTGCACTGAACAGAGCTTCTCCCCCAGCAGTGAGGGCTGTATGATATTGAAGGCACTTGAGAAATCAAAAATCATGACCCTCACAGTGCGGCTCTGCTTATCCAAATGGGAGTAGGCTCTGTTCAGCAGGTAGATGACAGCATTGTTGACTACAATGTGCTCCTGTAGGCAAACTGCAGGAGATCGAAGGCTGATCTGACCAGGACTTGGAGTTGAGTAGGACCAGGCTCTCTAAGGTCAGGGGCCACTTCAAGACTTCCGGTTGGCTCTTCAGGGACCACACATGATGTTTGCCACACAGTCGGGGCCCCTTCCAGGCTGAGACTCAGATTGAAAATGTGCCAGAGAACTCCACACAGCTGCTCAGAACACTCTTTCAGGACCTTGGGGTTCACACCATCTGGTCCCAATGCTTTGCCGTGTCTGAGTTTCCTCAGAGTCCTTCACGGCCGCTCAGTAGTGAGGGTGAGTCCATGATGACTGGAGAGCTGGTGGAAGGTGGGTCTGGGGAAAATGAAGATTGGAACAATAGCAGTTGGTATGTGGAAGTGTGGATGGTAGTTGCACAGCAAAGAGAGGATGTAGACAGCGGTAGCCTGTGTTGTTCATCCATGTGTTGAACTGGAGGGGGGAGGAGGGGAGTTGTAGGTGCTGAGGGATTGTGAACAGGAGTTGTTGGCCTGGTGTGCTGAAGGATTGTGAATTGGAGGGCAATTGTCAAACCTACTGAAGAATTGGTTTAACTCATTAACTCATTTACGGCTACGTTCTGAGGCTGATTGAAGTCAGTGATGTTCTTCATGGCTCTCCACACCTCCCGTGTGCTACTCTGCCCAAACTTGTTCTCCTGCTCTCCCCTGTTTTCCTCTTTAGCCACCTTGATCTTCCTCTTTAGCTCCACTGGCACGTGTTTTAAGCCCTCCCTGTCTCCTGATCTAAAGGCTCTCTTTTTATGGTTGGGAAGAGCCTTTAGATCACTGGTGACCCATGGTTTGTTGTTAAGGAAGCAGCGAACAGACCTTGATGGTATTACAGTGTCCAGACAGAAGTTGATGTAGCCAGTGATGCAATCAGTAATTGCATAAAATGTCCTCCTCATATTGTTCACAAAGCACATTTCAGTCAGTAACCTCAAAGCAGCCCTTCAAGGCCTTCGATGGCCTCTGGAGGCCATTTCTTTACTATCTTAATGGTAGCTAACTGTTGCTGTACTTTGGACTTATACAAGGGCATGAGGTGAACCAGGTTGATCTTCCAAGTGGGGGAGACAGCTGTGGAGCTGTGTGCATCTTCAACATTTGCATACAAGAGATCCAAGGTTTTACTTTGGCATTTGATAAACTGATCAAAGGTGGGTAGGGTTGCTGAGAGAGAAATATGGCTGAAGTCCCCTGATACTGCAATGAATGCATTGGGGTGTTGAGTCTGGAGTCTCACGATGGTAGTGTGTATGACATCACACGCAGCATCGGGACTGCATTGGGAAGGCGGAATGTAGACAATGAGCAATATGGCGTGGCCGAGCTTACGCAGTAGATAAAATGGACACAAGCTTACAGCAAGCAGTTCGATGTCCGGACTGCAGAATCGTTCTTTCACAGAAATGTGACCAGGATTACACCACCTATTGTTCACAAGCACAACAAGCCCTTCTCCTTTCCTGTTACCGCACTGTAGATGAACTCTGTTCGTATCGTTGAAAACCCATTGACAGCAGCGTTGGGATCTGGGATTTGCTCAAATAACCATGTCTCAGTGAAACACGTAACACTGCATTCCCAATATTCATTCTGTATCCTCATGAGTACTGCTAGTTCCTCCATTTTATCTGCCAGCAATCTTGAGTTCTCCATAATAATAGATGCCATTGTACGATGTAGGTACCAGTGACGTGGGTAGGCCGAGTGATGAGGTTCTGCATAAGGAGTTCAGAGAATTAGGTGCTAAGTTAAAAGGCAGGACCTGCAGGGTTGTGATTTCAGGATTGCCACCTGTACCACCTGCTAGTGAGACCAGAACTAGGAAGATTATACAGTTTAATATGTGCCTAAGGAGTTGGTGTAGGAGGGGGGCATAAGATTTTTGGATCATTTGCCTCTCTTCCGGGGAAGGTGGGACCTGTATTGAAGGGACAGTTCGCACCTGAACTGGAGGGGGACTAATATCCTAGTGGGAAGGTTGGCTAATGCTGCATGGTGGGGTTTAAACTAGAGTTGCAGGGGGATGGGAACCAGAATGCCAGAACAGTTAGTGGAGAGGTTGTGGAGACAGATGTTGGTAAGACGTCAGACAAGGTTAGGAATCAAAAAGCTGAGCATAGTGCGACTAGTGTCCTGAGCTGCCTGTATTTCAATGTAAGAGGCATCGTAGGAGCGGATAAGAGTGCTGAAGATGAGGTAGCTGGTTTACAAACAGAGGCAATGTGTAGTGAGGTGAGGCTGTTAACAGGGCAAAATTGCAGTCACCAGAATGAGATGTGAGGTAAAAGGCAGACAAAAATCGAAAAGGGTGAATACAGAACTGAAGGTGTTGTATTTGAATGTGCGCATTATTTGGAATAAGGTATATGAACTTGCAGGAGAGGTGCAGATTGGCAGGCATGATGTTGTAGGCACCACTAAATCATGGCTGGAAGATTATAGCTGGGAGGTTAATGTTCAAGGATACACATTGTATCAAAAAGATAGACTGGAAGGCAGAGGAAGCAGCATCGCTCTGTTGGAAAAAATAAAATCAAATTGATAGAAAGCAATGACACGGGGTCAGAAGCTGTTGAATCATTGTGGACAGAGCTAAAGAACTGCAAGGGTAAAAAGACCCTGATGGGAATTGTGTACAAACCCCCAAACAGTAGTAAGGATATGTGGCCTACAAAGTACAACAGGAGATAGAAAATGCACGCCAAAAGATACAAAAGGTACAATGTTACAATAGTCATGGGGGACTTCAATATGTGGATAAATTGGGAAAATCAGGTTGGTGCTGCGTTACAGGAGGGGAATTTCTAGAATGCCTGCGAGATGGGTTTTTAGACCAGCTCATAGTTTAGCTATTCTGGATTTGGTGCTATGCAACGAACCAGAATTGATTAGAGAGCTTAAGGTAAAAGAACTCTCAGGAGAGAGTGATCATAATCTGTTCAAATTCACACTGAAATCTGAGAGGGAGAAGTTAAAGTCAGATATATCAGTATTACAGTGGAGTAAAGCGAATTACAGAGGCATGAGAGAGGAATTGGCCAGAATTGATTGGAAAAGAACACTGGCAGGGCAGCAATCATTGGAATTTCCAGAAGTAATTTAGAAGGCACGGATATATACATCACAAAGAGGAAAAAGTATTCTAAAGTAAAAACGACACAACCATGGCTAACAAGAGAAATCAAAGCCAACGTAAAAGCCAAAGAGAGGGCATATAATAGAGAAAAAAATTAGTGGGAAGTTAGGGGATTGGGAAGCTTTTAAAAACCAACAGAAGGCAATTAAAAAAGTCATAAAAAAGGTGAAGAAGGAATATGAACGTAAGCTCGGCAATAATATTAAAGAAGATCCCAAAAGTTTCTTCAGATATGTAAAGTGTAAAAGAGAAGTGAGATTGGATATTGGACCACTGGAAACCGATGTAGTAGAGGTAGTAATGGGGGACAGCGGAATGGCGGATGAACTGAATAAGTATTTTGATACAGTCTTCACTGTGCAAGACACTAGCAGTATGATGGAAGTTCCAGGTGTTAAGTGGCATGAAGTGTGTGAAGTTACCATAACTAGAGAGAAGGTTCTTGGGAAATTGAAAGGTCTGAAGATAAATAAGTCACCTTGAACCAGATGGTGTACACCTCAGAGTTCTGAAAGAGGTGGCTGAAGAGATTGTGGAGGCATTAGTAATGATCTTTGAAGAATCACTAAATTATGGATTGGTTCTGGAAGACTGGATAATTTAAAATATCACTCCACTCTTCAAGAAGGGAAAGAGGCACAGAGAGTCTGACCTTAGTGGTTGGGAAGATGTTAGAGTCAATAATTAAGGATGAGGTCTCAGGATACTAGGAAGCACATGATAAAATAGCCATAGTCAGCATGGTTTCCTCAAGGGAAAGTCTTGCCTGACGTATCTATTGGAATTCTTTGAACAAATAACAAGCAGAATAGACAAAGGAGAATTGGTTGATGTTGTGTTCTTAGGATTTTAAAAGGCCTTTGACAAGGTGTCACACATGAGGCTGCTTAGCAAGCTATGAGCCCATGGTATTACAGGAGAGATTCTAGCATGGATAAAGCAGTGGCTGATTGGCAGGTGGCAAAGAGTGTGAATAAAGGGGGCCTTTTCTGGTTGTCTGCCAGTGACTAGTGGTTTTCCACCGGGTCAGTGTTGAGACCAGTTCTTTTCACATTATATGTCAATGATTTGGATGATGGAATTGATGGCTTTGTTGCAAAGTTTGCAGATTATATGAAGATAGGTGGAGGGGCAGGTAGTTTTGAGGAAGTAGAGAAGCTACACAAGGACTGAGAAAGATTAGGAGAATGGGCAAAGAAATGGCAGATGGAATACAGTATTGGGAAGTGTATGCACATGCACTTTTGAAGAAGAAATGAAATGATTGGTCATTTTCTAAATTGAGAGAAAGTACAAAAAAACTGAGTTGTCAAGGGACCTGAGAGTCCTTGTGCTGGATTCCCTAAAAGGTAATTTGCAGGTTGAGTCTGTGGTGAGGAAGGCTCATTTCCAGAGGATGAGAATATAAAAGCAAGGATGTAATGTTGAGACTTTATAAAGCACTGGAGAGCCCTCTCTTGGAGTATTGTGAGCAGGTTTGGGCCCCCATCATAGAAAGGATGTGCTGAAACTGGAGAGGGTTCAAAGGAGGTTCACGATGATTCCAGGATTGAATGGCTTGTCATATGAAGAGTATTTGATGGCTCTGGGCCTTTGATCACTGGAATTCAGAAAAATGAGGGATGACCTCATTGAAACCTATTGAATTGTGAAGGGCCTTGAGAGAGTGGATGTGGAGAGGATGTTTCCTGTTGTGGGAGAGTCTAAGACCAGAGGACACAGCCCCAGAATAGAGGGGTGTCCTTTTAGAATGGAGATAAGGAAGAATTTCTTTAGCCAGAGAGTGGTGAATCAGTGGAATTCTTCGCCACAGGCTGCTGTGGAGGCCAAGTCTGTATGTATATTTAAGGCAGAGGTTAATAGGTTCTTGTTTGGTCAGGGCATGAAGGGACACAAGGAGATGGCAGGAGATTGTGCTGAGCGGAAAATTGGATCAACCATGATGAAATGGCGGAGCAGACTCGATGGGCAAATGTCCCAATTCTGCTCCTATATCTTGTGGCTTTACATCCTTTTCTTCCCTGTCCATTCAACATGCCTGTTTAAATGCCTCTTAAGCATTACTATTGCATCTGCTTCTACACTTCCAGACACTAATTATGTTTGTTCTTGATAAAAGACAAACTTGCCTGGGTAAATATGCTAGAACTGTTTAGTTACAGATTTACAGAACTGCTTCTGCTTGATCACATTTTACGTGGGACACTCTAGTCTACCAACAGAGTGTGTGTGTCCCCGTTCACCAATGTCACTTCCAGTTCCAGGTGAACTGCCTGCATTGCACACTGGGAACTGAAGTTCTTTATTATATACAGACATAACAACACAACACCTACCAACTGCCTGTGTAAAAAAAATCATGATTTGCAAACCTCCTTTAAACATCCCGCTCTCACCTTAAACTTTTGCCCTCTAGTGTTTGACATTTTCTCCCTGAGAAAAAGACATGGACTATCAGACATATCTCTGCTTCCCTTAATTTTATATACTTCTATCCAGTTGTTCCCTGGCCTCCGACATTCCAGAGAAAACTTTCTAAGCTTGTCCTTGTCGCTACTACACTCCCTTCCAGACCCCAACCTGGTAAACCTCCCGTCCCTATCCAAAGCCCCATACCATGAAAAACTTGTCTTGAATACTGCCTTTCAGGTCAATTCATTACACAGTGCACTAACGTAGGACAAGGTATAACAATAGCAATGCAGAATAAAGTCTAACTGCTACAGAGAAAGTGCAGTGCAGGTAAATTCAAGATCATAACGCTATTTTGCGACAAACAGAACTGCACACAATACTTCAAATTTGGCCTCGTCAAAATTTTATACAGCTGTAACAAGGCTTTCCAACTTTTATACTCAATGCCTGACCGGTGAAGGCAAGCATGCCATGTGGCTTTTTTACAACATGTATTGCCACTTCCAGGGAAATATGGGCTTGTACCCTCAGATCCCTTTGTGCATCAGTGCTCCTAAGGGTCCTGTCATTGTATTCTTTCCTCTTGCAAATCACCTCCTAAAAATGCAACATCTTTACCCAAATTTCCAACTGATCAATATCCTGCTGTATATTTTTGACAACCTTCTCACTATCTGTAACTATAGAAACTTTCATGACATCGGCCAAATTTCTAATCAGATCACCTACATTTTTCATCCAAGTTATTACTATCCACTTTACAAACAATGTAGGTCCCAACACTAACCCGCGCGGAACACTACTGATCATGGCTCTCCACTGAGAAAAACACCTCTACCCTCTGTCTTCTACGAGCAGGCCAATCTTGAACCTAATTTACCAACTCACTATGCATCCCATGTGATCGTTTTGACAAACCTACTGTAAATGACCTTGTCAAATGCTTTACTGAAGTCCATATGCACAACACCAACCATCATCAATATTCCTCAAAACTCAAACAAATTTGTGAAACTGGATCTCCTCCACATAAATCAATGATGACTATCCCAAAATAATCCATGCTTTTCCAAATCTAAGTAAATCCTGGCCTTAATAATTTTCTTCAATAGCTTCCCTCTAATGCACCACCAATCCAAAGGTCCAAAGATTCTGCTTTATATCCTAGTGCAAGTTGAGATTGTATCCATTTGCTGCTTGTTCAGGGAGTGAGGTCTTTTATAGAGATAGTGAACTATTCAAAGCAAAGGCATAAACATGGCCTGGAAACTAAATCTGGAGTGAAATAACTAGTTTTATTTTTAAAGCTAACTTATCAGATTATATAAAGCCTAATGGGACTCTACATAGTGAATGTGTAGCCTTACATTAAATCTACACCATCCTGTCTATTTCCCACTTCACTCTGTATAAATTGCACTCTCAATAAACTCCAATACATGCATCATAAATGTCATACCCCAGGACTAAACTACTCTGCAGTACTCATTTATATTGAATGAGGCAGAATCCAAAAAGCATGCAATAAATGAAGGGGAAATATCTTTCTGGAAGGATGCTTTTAACTTATACATTTCTTCTTGGCTTGAAATGAATCGAATTCAAAGTTGAAGCTGAGTCTATTGTCAACTTGAATCCAAAATTCAACATACATTTATTATCCAAGTACTTATGTGTTACCACACACAACCTTGAGATTCATTATTGTGCAGGCAGTTACAAGAAAGATAAAGAAATACAATAGAATCTTTGAAAAACAATACATAAAGACTGAAAAACAACAGATGTGCAAAAGACAAACTTAAAAAAGACAAACTGAAAACAAAAATAATAACACTGAGAACATGAGTTGTAAAGACCATAAGACATAGGAGCAAAATTAGGCCATTTGGCCCATCCAGCCTGCACTGCCAATCGATCAGGGCTGATTTATTATCTCTCTCAGCCCCATTCAGCTGCTATCTCCCCATAACCTTTGACACCCTTACTAATCAAGAGCCTATTAATCTCTGCTTCAAATATACCCAATGACTTGGCCTCCGTAGCCATCTGTGGCAATGAATTCCACAGGTTCACCACCATATGGCTAAAAAAAGGTCCTTTGTATTTATTTTCTAAAGGGACATCCATGTGATCTGAGGCTGTTCACTCTGGTACTAGACTTACCCATTATTGGAAACATCCTCTCTATGTCCACTTATCTAGGTCTGTCAATATTCAATAGGTTTCAATATGATACCCCCTTCATTCTTCTAAACTCCAGCAAGTACACGTCTGGAGCCATCAAACACTGTGTCATGTGTTAACTTTTTTATTCTCAATATCATGCTCATGAGATGAGATTTTTGTAGAGTCCCTTAGAAGTGAGTCTGTAGGTCAGAGTTGTGGTGAAGGAAGTTATCCATGTTGATTCAGGAGTTTAATGGTTGTAGGATAATAACTGATTCTGAACCTAGTGGTGTGCGACCTTAGGTTTCCGAACATCCTGCTCAATGGTAGCAGCAAGAAGAGAGCTTTGCTTGGAGTGTGGGGATCTTTGATGATGGATGTTGCATTTTTGTGGCAGCACTCAATGCAAATGTATTCAGTGGTGTGCACTGTTTTGCCTATGATGAACTGGGCCGTATTCACCACATTTTAAGTCTTTTCCATTTCTGGGCATTGGTTTTTCCCTACCAGACTGTGATGCAACAAGTCAGGGTACACTCCACTCTGCAAATACAGATATTTGTCAAAGTTTCTGGTGGCATGCCAAATCTACGCAAAATTCTAAGAAAGTAGAGGCACTGAAAATGCCTTCTTTGTGATGGCACTTAAATGCTGGTCCCAGAAAAGATCCTCTGATATGATAAACACCAAGGAATTTAAAGCTACTGACCCTGCCCACCTCTGGTCCCCGAATGAGCACTGGCTCATGAACCTCCGTCTTCTTCCTGCTGGAAATAATCAGCTTTTTGGTTTTGCTGACATTGAGTGAGAGGTTGTTGTGGCACCACTCAGCCAGATTTTCAATCTCCCTCCTATATGCCAATTTGTTACCAAGTTTGATTCAGCCAGTAACCGTGGTGTCATCTGCAAACTTAAATATGGCACTGGAGCTGTACTTAGCCTCACAACCATAGGTATAAAGTGAGTAAACCAGGGGACTAAGCACACAGACCTGTGGTGCATCTGTGTTGATGGTGAGTGTGGAGACGATATTGTTGCCAGTCCATACTAACTGGGGTCTGCCAGTGAATAAATCGAGGAACCAATTGCAGAAGGAGCTATAGAGGCCTAGAGCTTAGCTTAGGGAGCTTTGAGGTGATGATAGTATCCAATGCTGAGCTGTAATCTGTGAAGAGTATCCTGATGTAGGTATCCATCTCCACTGTCCAGCTGTTTCAGAGTTGATTGAAGAGTCAATGACATGGCATTTGCTGTTGACCTGTTATGATGATGGGCAATTTGGAGCAGATCCAAGATACTCCTCAGGCAGGAGTTGATATGCTTCATGATCAGCCTCTCAAAGCACTTCATCACATTGGATGGATGTGTTACTGGGCAGCAGTCTGTGAGATATATTACCATGTTCTTCTTGGGCACCAGTATGATTGAAGCCTGCTTGAACTGGATGGGTACCTCAGACTGATGAAGCGAGAGGATGAAGATGTCCATAAACACTATAATCAGTTGATTAGCACAGGTCTTCAATACTCAACATGTATGTCATATGGGCCAGATGTTTTCTGTGGATTCATCCTCCTTAAGGATGCTTTCATGTCAGCCACAGAGGCTGAGATTAAAGGGTGATTGGGGGCTGTGGGAGTTTGTGAAGGAGGCTCCATGTTTTACCACATACAAACCATATGTGGCTTGTTGGTTGGTGGTTTCACTGTTATAAATGCCATTCCTACAGGAGTTATCTTTTCTCCAGTATAAGCTTTTAGTTGGATATCTGCAGGCTTCAGTTCAGTATCTTTGAAAAGCCATTCAAACTTATTTTGTGGAATGACTGAAACAGTTGAGGCAGTGTCCAGTACCATTTTAATTAATTTGCCTTTCACTTTTGGTGTAAGCCATATTGCTTGCCTATTGTTAGTGCCAAGGTGATCCAGTCTTGTGTCACTCTCAACATTATCAGATTTTTCATCAACGGCATGAAGATTTCTTTTTGAAACTGCAACTTGACTATTTATCTTTTTCTCTTCCCTGTGCAAGCCATTTATTTTTGTCTGCCCAAGATGTTCTTTGTATATATCTTACTTTGTTGCATTTTCTGCAAGGTTCACCTTTAAACTTGCATTGGTCTGGTGTAGGTGAACCTCTAGCCCAATGGTAACACAATTTGTTCAGCCTGGCAGGTTTCTGTTTAGGCATTGCAATTTTGTTCACGCTCACTTCCATTCCTGACTGCAACTCAGTTGTGTCTCTGGCTGCTGTTTCCATTGATACAGCAATTTCAACTGCTCTTTTATATGTGAGTTGTGCTTCAGTTGGGTGCTGTTTTTGAATGCTTTCTTGTACGATTCCATGAATGAAACAAGCTTCGGTGAATCATTAAACTGGCAATGCTAAGACAATCTTTTCAATTCAGTGACATACACTGAAATAGATTCCCATTCTTTTTTATTCCAATGATAAAACCTAAATGTTCTGTAATCAATAGCGGTTTTGGTTCTAAATGTTCCTGCATTACTTTCAAGATATCAGCAAAACTCATTTCAGCTGGTTTGGTTGGAGCAGGCAAACTTCTAAGCAAACTATATACCTTTCCACCCAATGCACTCAGCAAATCTCATACTCACTTTACACTGGCTATTTCATTTGCTTCAAGATACTGCTCAATTCATTCAGTATACAATATCAATTTATCTCTTGTGCAATTGAATACACCTTTCCTTTTGTAGCCAGCCACTTCTGTTTTATAAAAAAATATTTATGCTTACTCACTGTTTATGAACCCGTGAATTTCTTCCATTTTCTGCCTCTTATTTTAACTGTCTCTGTCCCTTCCCAAAAGCTGTGCTTTTCTTTTAAAACTTGAACATCCCGCTACACTTCAACAGGTAGCTAGTTGTCTTGAGTTTGTTTAAAACTCCCTCGTCTCCACTGCTATGTTTATGTAACTCCAAAAATAATTGAAAGAAAGTCACGGGGAGCCTGGAGGTAAATGTGTGTACTCTATGATTCGTTTTTACTTTAGTGAGGCATGCACTTATGACATGGTGCTGTAATGATGGATACCATTCACCTATATTTACATACCATCCATAATGAATTATGTAAAGAAACAAAGAATGCTTAATCAAACAATATATTTACAATATTACCGAAATATTGAATGCATATCAGGGAATGTTGTTGGGGAGACCACACTTGGAATACTGTGAGCAGTTCTGGTTACCTAACTATTGGAAGAATGCTATTAAGCTGGAATTAATGCAGATAGGTTGGATATTTTTTCCCCTGGTGCAAAGGTGATTCGGGAGTAAATAGATTGAGGGGCATAGTAAAGGTGGATAGTCACAGATTTTTTCCCAGGATAGAGGAGTCTAAAACTAGGGGACATATCCATGCAGAGGATAGGTATTCTATGGAAGGACCTGCCAGAGGAAGAAGTAGAAGCAGGTACGATTACAATATTTAAATTACTTGCATATATGTACATAGATAGTAAAGCCTACAGGAATATGGGTCGAACTCAGGCAAATGGAATCTAGGCTGGTATGAAAGAGATGGGCCGAAGGGCCTGTTTCTATAATTCTATGTCTTTGACTCTACAATGAACAAAGATGATACACTGCTTGAGCAATTTTGCAGTACAGTACAGAATTTGCTATAATTATAGGGATATTACATATTTAAGATACAAAAAAAATTAAAATAGGAGATAAAAGATTGATAGGTAAAAAGCATAATAGTGACCCAAGCTGATGCATTGCTAAAAGAAAGCCAAATGTACAGTGTGCTTTTGCTAGAGAACTATTAAGGGATCAAGAAGTACAGACAATGAGAGTTTTACAAGGCTTTAAAAATTCTTCAAGAAAGTTGTAAATAGTTTTCTAAGTGCTTTTATGATAGGAGTTGGTATGTAACATCAGAGGACGCTTAAAATTTTCAATGAACTCCACATCATTTGAAATGTCTTTTATTTATAATGTGTTAATCATATTGAACTATAAAAATAATGAAAGAGATAGGATTGTTTTAATGTATAAAAATTATGGGGATCAATAGTGAGACAACAAAATTGCTATGAAATGGTATGACAGAATTAATTAATAGCAATCAGTTGAAGAAAAGGAAACAGTCATCAATGGACCAGCTAGTAATTTGACTGATTCGATGGGGATAATACACTTTTTTTTAAGATCTTATTATAACGCTAAAATAAGTGCATTCAAATTGTTGAATGCCATATAAAGCATTCGTTAGGAATTTTCTCACCAATAAACTTTGCTGTTAAACCTCTAGAAAGTCCCATTAATTAACTTGGACCACGTTTTTCCTAAATATTCATCTCCAAACTCAACTTGTCACATTCTTGCTTCTGAAGGAGAAGATGTGGGTTGAATTTCCACTCAGATGCAAGTGAAATAACCTTGGCTAACACACTACGGCAATATTGAGGAAGTGTTGCATTACTGAAGATGTCTATTTTACATCCAACTCCAAACTAATGCCTGCTTTCTCTGGTGGGCGAAAGCTGTCCAGAAGTTTGACTTCGAAGAAGAGTGGGTGAGTTGATCCACCTTCCTATTCCGGCTTCTTTCCTCTTCCTTTCTAGACCTGATGAAGGGTCTCGGCCTGAAACAACAATTGTCTATTTATTTCTATGGAGGCCGCCTGAACTGCTGAGTTCCTTCAGAATTTTGTGTCCATCGGGCTGCTCAATGTTCATTTTTCAGTCACTGTTACTAAACTTATCATGACAAAATCATGTTCCTGTTTTGGATATTCTTTGTGACAACTTCTCCCCATCTCCCTTCTCAACTTTTTGGCCATACTTTGGTCACCTACTCATTTGTCACTTATCTAGGGAGGGCCCGTAGCTCAATTTTCAACTTGCCTTTGTCTGTGTCTAAATGTTGATGTCCACAGCTTCAGGGCACAGAGGAAATGAATCTCACAAAGGAAAAACAATATTGTGCTTGCCTTGAAACTCATCTTTCAAACAAAGGGACTTACATGCAAATTAGTTATTCGCTCTCAGATGTACTTCAGCACTATTACCAAAACTGCTTATTTCTCCTTTGTTATGTAATCCCCAATTCTTTGCGTTGCCTCCCTTAGATTGATTTTTTTTCCTTCCTATTTGTACGGCTCATGTGATTTCTACAAACACCATATTTCTTTGTTTTCTAACACTGACTTTTCTTGTTTCCCTTTCCCTCTTGACTGCATTTTCTTTCTTCTGCATGTTTCTTATTCTCCCTGTAAAGCTTGTATACTGAATCTTTCATGACAAAGAACTCCTGCTGTTTTAATAACGTTCTTCAGTGGCTAATATTTGGGTGATCTACTTGGACAGCCCAGTGACAAAGCTGAGTAATTTGCCCAACAGTAGAATATATGAACCAGCTGGCACCTTCACTGAAGCAAATACAGAAACGCATTCAGACAACCATAACTGCCTAAGGTTTATGAAGCATAAAGCTACACAATAGAATGTCTCCTTCAGTTACATTGTGAATTTTAGTGCAAAATAATAAAAACTGATTTTGTTTACACAAATTAATTATATCCGTGCCCTTTATTAGACAGTCCTTGAAGTTCAAAGGAGAAGATGACAATATTTACACTACCTCCAGAGAAGGATGAATATCTGAAGCGTTTAATGAAATAAACCTCTTCCTTTGCATTTTGTTCAGTTTACTACACAATTTCTCAGAAGAAATGCAGCTTCTTTTCTCTTGGCCTAATTTATCCTGTCCACTTCATCAGCCTTCTGTGGCAAATTATTATGCAACTCTGTTACCTTCTTAGCAAGAAAATTCTATTGGATTCTTCTTTTCATTCCTATTACACTTTACTGTTTCCTTGAAACTGGATCTATTCCTACTGGACGATATTTCCTCAGTTAGCTTTGTTAACCTCCATTTTAACTAGACCAATGTGAGGATGCTGTTATAAAGAGATCAAGTGCAACTACTCTAACTGGATAGCAAACCATTCTACAAACCTCACATAATTCAATTCACACCCTTTTTCCTCAGTAGTAACAGCTCCAACTCCTGAAGTTCCTACAACTGCTACAATGTTCTGTCTTTGGAATTTTTTTTTTCTTTGTCATTATTTTGCTCCGTTTCATCTTATTTCAGATTCTTAGAATTATTTTCTCTTTAACATCACCTGCTCTCGTCCCTTCCTTATTTAGTGGCAAGTTATAACTTTCTCATTTGGGATATATGACCAATCTTATTCTGATCTGCATTTGTATCTTGAGATTCTTACTGTTAAATATGATTTTTTGATCTTTAGTATGTCTTTGTACGTTATCTTCTGTGAAGTTAATAAGCAGAAGCCAGTAATTTTTTCCCTATTCTTTTCTCCTCCCACCTCCCACCCCCCCCAAATGAAAACTAACCCATTGGGTGAAAAGTCTAAGGAGTACAGTGACAAAGTCAAAGTAGTCAGTCAAAAGAAGTTTATTGTCAAAGTGTGTATATGCTGAGATTCATTCTCCTGCAAGCATTCACTGTAGAACAAGGAAATACAATACAGTCAAAGAAAAACTACATGCAAAGACTGACAAGGTAGTTTTGTGAGCTGCCTGCAAAATATTGCTGCGTATCGCCAGCGCCACCTTGCCTTTCTAGATGTGCCATGTGATGCTACATGATGGAAGCAATGCAAATGTTCAGAAAATGAGGACAAGTTGATCTCACAGTTACTGTTTTCAGTGCTCAGGAAACAATTGGGAATGCATGATATAAAAAAAACTACCATTGCTTTCAATACATATTATATATCCGTATGATGACTTGGCATGATAACCCCGACAGGTGTGAGGTGGTTCATTTTGGTAGGTCAAATATGATGGCAGAATATAGTATTAATGGCAAGACTCTTGGCAGTGTGAAGGATCAGAGGGATCTTGGGGTCTGAGTCCATAGGACACTCAAAGCTGCTGCGCAGGTTGACTCCGTGGTTAAGAAAGCATACGGTGTATTGGCCTTCATCAATCATGGGATTGAGTTTAGGAGCCTAGAGGTAATGTTGCAGCTATATAGGACCCTGGTCAGACCCCACTTGGAGTACTGTGCTCAGTTCTGGTCGCCTCACTATAGGAAGGATGTGGAAACCATAGAAAAGGGTGCAGAGGAGACTTACAAGGGTGTTGCCCAGATTGGGGAGCATGCCTTATGAGAATAGGTTGAGTGAACTCGGCCTTTTTTCCTTGGAGCGACGGAGGACGAGAGGTGACCTGATAGAGGTGTATAAGATGATGACAGGCATTGATCATGTGGATAGCCAGAGGTTTTTTCCCAGGGCTGGAATGGCTATCATGAGAGGGCACAGTTTTAAGGTGCATGGAAGTATGTACAGAGGAGATGTCAGAGGTAAGTTTTTTATGCAGAGAGTGGTGAGTGCGTGGAATGGGCTGCCGGAGATGGTGGTGGAGGTGGATACGATAGGGTCTTTTAAGAGACTCCTGGACAGGTACATGGAGCTCAGAAAAATAGAGGGCTATGAGTAACCCTGGGTAATTTCTAAGGTAAGGACATGTTCGGTACAGCTTTGTGGGTCAAAGGGCCTGTATTGTGCTGTAGGTTTTCTATATTTCTATGATTTCAAACCGCATTGATTATAAGACACCAGTAAGAGTAAGAAGGCTGCTAACAATTTTCAGGGCAATTAATGCATTGCCCATTCTTCACAGAAAAATGTGAGAGGATGTATTTTGGGAGGAAGAAAAAGGAGAAGCTAAATAATGCAACTTCAAGGAACAAGCTGCAAGACAACAGAAGCTGACAAGCCTCGAAGGCTGTTAGAGTAGCAAAAGGGATCATGAGCTTAGAAAAGGATAAGAATACAAAAAAGAGTAAGTTACATTAAACACTTGTTAGACCTCAGCTGGAATATCTTGTCCATTTCTGTGTCTCATGTTTTAGAAATGAAGTGAAGCTTTGGAGAGAGTGCTGGAAAGATCTGCTTGAATGGTACCATGGATATGAGACTAGTTTCACAGAGTGGAGAGACTGCAGTTCCCCTTGCAGCAAAGGAGATTACAGTGAGATTCAAGAGATGTTAACAAAGTCATGAATGCTTTCAATACAACGACAAGAAACTGCTTCAGTTTGTGGAACTTAGAGCACATGGATTTAAGGTGATTAGCTAAAGAATCACAACATGAAGGCATTTTTAAAAAAAATACATTCAGTTATTGTGATTTACAATTCATTCTCACAAAGGGTGATGTAACCCAATTCAAAACAAAATTGAATAAGTCATTAAAGTGAAGTAAGTGGTAGGTTGAGACAAAAAAAATCAATCCAGGAGCTGAATTGAAGTACAGTTCTACAAAGAAGCAGTCTAAAAATAATAATCTGAAAAGATTTTGTCTGAGCCATGTAATTCTATGGTGGTAAGTACCATGCTTCATTTTAGAGGCCAGTTGGATGAGTGCTTTCAGAAGAGTGACTCATGAAAGTAATCAAGCCTTATTCTGATCAAGACTAATACAGTCAAACTCTTCAATTCTTGTGTGAAATATATGTTGAATCACCTTTCAAAATATAGCATTGCCATGCTTTGTTTCACAAAATATTCATCACATAGAAGTTTTTAACTGGAAAATGTCTTAGTATGAACTAATCACAGGATTTTAATTAAATATCTTGTCATCTTTGGACAATAATTATTTTCCTTGAACCACAGGATCAGTTATGGACATGAGGTAAATGAATTGGAGTTAGATGATAATTATAGATTAAGGATTAAAGATCGGCTTGATTTGTCACATGTACATCATAATATGAAAAAGAGTGAAATGAGTTATTGCATCAACTGCCAACACAGTTTGAGGGTGTGCTGGATTCAGCCCGCAAGTGTTGCCATGTGTCCTGTGTCAACATAGCATGCCCACAGCTTACTATCGGAGCCCATGTGTCTTTGGAATATGGGAGGAAACCGGAGCACCAGGAGGAAACCCACAGGGTTATGGGGAGAGCATACAAACTGTCCTGATTGTGGTTTTAACTCTTTGCCTTCAAGGTTCAAACCATTATGGTTTTGCAGTGAATTAAAATCAAGAGATGTGTATTGGGTACTAAGGAGACTATCTACTTTAAGCTCAGTGTTGTGTTCAGGGGATTCAAAGGTAGGGGGAAATGGAAGAGTGTGGTCTAAATCTACCTCTAATTTGCAATCTCAGACTGGGAGACATCTGCTTCAAGCAAACTCAGCCTTTCTATTATCTTTTCAGAACCAGCTCTTTAACAATTTTCACCCCATACATTTTCTAAGCAACCTCCCTTTTCACCGACACTTTTACAACGTCCTTTTTCCTTTGTAAGTACATGTGCAAAGTGCTGCATTGCCCTTAATCTACCATACCCATTCCCTTTCTACTCACTTATTTTTGATATGACTATGGAAGACTTTCATGTTCCCTTCCATGATGGTTACCAATCTAATCTCACATTCTCACCTTGCACTTCTTATTTCCTTTGACTTCACCTCTGGGCTTTCTAATTTCAGCCTGGGCTCATTGTGCTTCTCCTACTCTCGTTTCTGCCATCAACAGGATTCTGGCTTTGGTTGCATCACCTTTTGCCCTCTCAGGAATGTGACATGAAAAGGTAACAATATTGCACCTGAATCATCTTCTTTTCCACAGGGTCTTACACTGATTATTATTTTTGCCTAACAATTTTAAATTTAAGTTCACAATCCACATCTCTTCTGATCTAAGGTCTTCCTCCAGTTAAGGAGTTCTTCTCTGGGTTGCTTCTTGCCCTTTTCCATTCCTAAACTGGATCTTGTGATAGAATGATACATGGTCCACTTGGTGGCTTCTTTCTACAGAACCAGATCCAGCAATGCCAACTTGGCCAAGACCAAAGTGATGCAAGGATACATTCATCTTTCTATCTAAGTATGCTGGTTCGTTGTAGAAATGGATATAATAACACTCACTGTTATACTATCCTTTCCAATGTTAGGATACAAGAGATCCACCTTATAGTAAGATCCACCAGTATCACCACTCTATAATTCATGTACCTCTCTTTCTCTTTTAGCTATTCTGTAGCCAACAGGATACCTACAGCTAGGGTAATGACATACCTACTTCTTCTTAACACAAACAAGTATATTCTCCTTCTCTAGATCTAGAATCTATTCCTTATCAGCACAGCCATCAACAACACTCCTTTTTCACTTACTTCCTTATTTTTCCAGAAATTATATGAATATTGAGTACAAAGATGAGAAAATCTGTTGGTAATTGCCCCCTCCCTTCCACCATTCTCCCTTTCTCATTTCCTTCTCTCACCTTACCTCTTTACCTGTCCATCGCCTCCCTCTGGCGCTCCCCCCCTTCACTTTTTTCTATGATCTTCTACACTCACCTATCATATTCCCCCTCTCCAGCCCTTTAGCTCTTTCACCTATCAACTTCCCAGCTCTTTACTTCACCCCTCCCCCTTCCTGGTTTCACCTATCACCTTGTACTTCTTGCTCTAACTTCTCATCTTTTCTTTCCAATCCTGATGAAGGCTCTCAGCCCAACACTCGACTGTTTACTCTTTTCCATAGATACTGCCTGGCCTGCTGAGTTCCTCCAGCATTTTGCGTGTTGCATGAATATTTAGTACCTTTGTTAAGCCATTTCTTTTAATAGCATGCCATCACAATCCCATGTGAGATTTAGAGTCTTAGACTCATATAGTTATACATAGGCAAAAGGCCATTCAGCCAAATCAACCCACACTGACAGTGGACACACTTCTGGCTATATGATGATGTTGTGGCTGAGATGTTTGAGAGGTTCAAGTTCATAGAAGCAAACGTTACCAATAGCCTTTCCTAGTCCAATCACGTAGATGCCATGGCCAAGAAAAAGCACACTAGCACCTCTACTTCCTCAGGAACCTAAAGGAATTTGGCCCCCTTGACCCTCACCAAGATGCATCATAGAAACCATCGTATCCAGGTTCATGCAACACACATCAAAGTTGCTGGTGAACGCAGCAGGCCAGGCAGCATCTGTAGGAAGCGGTGCAGTCGACGTTTCAGGCCGAGACCCTTCGTCAGGACTAACTGAAGGAAGAGTGAGTAAGGGATTTGAAAGTTGGAGGGGGAGGGGGAGATCCAAAATGATAGGAGAAGACAGGAGGGGGAGGGATAGAGCCAAGTATCCAGGTTCATCATCACTTGGTACAGCAACTTCTTGGCGGAGACCGCAAGAGACTGCAAGGAATTGTGGACACAGCTTACCACATCATAGAATCTCCATGGGCTCTGACTAGACTTTGGTAAGGTAGTCAACATAATCAAAGACTCCTGCTGCTCAGGACATTCTTTGTTCTGCCCCCTCCCATCAGGAAGAAGGTACAAAAGCCTATACTCATTTACTCCTTGGCTCAGGCATCTTCCATCCTACTGTTACAGGACTTTTGAGAGGATCTCTTGTACAATACGATGGACTGACCTCACCATCTACCTCACCATAGCTTTGAAACCAATTGTCTGCTTGCACTGCATTTTCTCTCTAACTAACATTTTATTCAGCACTCTGCTAGTGTTTTTTCCTTGTACTACCTCAGCATATTGATGCAATGAAATTATCTTTCGGGATGGTATGCAATATTTAATGTTTTTCACTTTATCCCTGTACGTGTGACAATAATAAATCAATTTAGCAATTTATCAGTGGCCTCTCTTCTGTATAATTCCCATCTCCTACCATTTGCCCATACCTTTCCAAGCCTAGCTGATTTCAGTGCTCGTCTAGACACTCAAGCATTGTCAACAGTTCAGCTTCACCCACTCTCCCAGGCAGTGCAGTCCAGGTATTTACCACTTAGCAGGTGAGTAGAGTCACCTAAATCCCCTTTAAACCTCCCCCCTTATGCTAAACCTGTATTCTCCAGTTTTATACACCTCAGATACAGGGAACGGTTTCCTGTGGTCTACCCTATATATATTGTACACCTCATAATGTTGTATCCTTCAATCACATCTCCTCTTAATGTCTTCTGCTCAGGTCTAGTTTCTCTTGTTTCTCCAAATGTTTTTACCGCACAAGCTATTAACGCTCATGTACTCTAAACCTATTTTTGACCTTTTTGCCACCTCTCTTAGGTTGCTGTCACCAACACTGTCTTGTTTCTTACTTTAATGCAGGGGATCCCAACCCGTTTTATTCCATGGAGCCCTACTATTCACTGAGGGGGTCCCAACCAGGTTGGGAGATTGCATTTAAAGTTTAATGCAATCTCAACTTCTCAGTCCCTTGTGTATATTTTTCTAATGCAAATGTCCTCCCTGCTACCACATTAAATGCCTCCTGAACGCTCGCCTCAATGGGCACACTGATCCCTGTCCTTTTGAGATCTAACCCATCCATCTTTAAACCTCTATAGATGTACCGTGGAGAGCATCCTGACAGGCTGCATCACTCTCTAGTATTGGGGTGGGGGGGGGGGAGGCTACTGCACAGGACCGAAAGAGGCTGCAGAGGGTTGTAAATCTAGTCAGCTCCACCTTGGGTACTAGCCTACAAAGTACTCAGGACATCTTAGGGAGCAGTATTTCAGAAAGGCAGTGTCCATTATTAAGGACCTCCAACACTCAGGGCATGCACTTTTCTCACTGTTACCATCAGGTAGGAGGTATAGAAGTCTGAAGACACACACTCAGCAATTCAGGAACAGCTTCTTCTCCTATGCCATCCGATTTCGAACAATTTTGAGCGAGGCTGGAGGCGATATCAGATGCACAGCAACTCTGGCAGGATTTGCAAGACATTACTTCCTACAAAGCGCAACCCAATAGCATGAATGGCAGCGATGCTTCACTACCAGATGAACTCAACGCCTTCTATGCACACTTTGAAAGGGAGAATACACTACAGCTGTGAAGATCCCTGCTGCACCTGATGAGCCTGTGATCTCCGTCTCAGAGGCCGACGTCAGACTGTCTTTAAAGAGCCTGAACCCTCGCAAGGCAGAAGGTCCCCATGGAGTAACTGGTATAACTCTGAAAACTCATGCCAACCAACTAGCGGGAGTATTCAAGGACATTTTCAACCTCTCACTGCTACGGGTAGAAGTTCACACTTGCTTTAAAAAGGTAACAATTATACCTGTGCTAAAGAAGAGTAATGTGGGCTGCCTTAACGACTATTGCCTGGTAGCACTCACATCGACAGTGATGAAATGCTTTGAGAGGTTGGTCATGACTAGACTGAACTCCTGCCTCAGCAAGGACCTGGACCCATTGCAATTTGCCTATAGTCACAATAAATCAATGGCAGATGCAATCTCCATGGCTCTTCACACGGCTTTAGACCACCTAGACAACACAAGCACTTACGTCAGGATGCTGTTCATTGACTATAGCTCAGCAATTAATACCATCATTCCCACAATCCTAATTGAGAAGTTGCAGAACCTGGGCCTCTGTACCTCCCTCTGTAATTGGATCCTCGACTTCCTAACCAGAAGACCACAGTCTGTGCGGATTGGTGATAACATATCCTCTTCGCTGACGATCAACACTGGTGCACCTCAGGGGTGTGTGCTTAGCCCACTGCTCTACTCTCTGTATACATATGACTGTGTAGCTAGGCATAGATCAAGCACCATATACAAATTTGCTGATGATACAACCATCGCTGGTAGAATCTCAGGTGGTGACGAGCAGGCATACCGGAGTGAGATATGCCAACTAGTGGAATGGTGCCGCAGCAACAACCTGGCATTTAACGTCAGTAAGACAAAATAGCTGATTGTGAACTTCAGGAAGGGTAAGACGAAGGAACATGTACCAATCCTCATAGAGGGAACAGAAGTGGAGAGAGTGAGCAGCTTCAAGTTCCTGGGTGTCAAGATCTCTGAGGATCTAACTGGTCCCAGCACATTGATATAGTCATAAAGAAGCCAAGACAATGGCTATACTTTATTAGGAGTTTGAAGAGATTTGGCATGTTAACAAATACGTTCAAAAACTTCTATAGTTGTACCGTGGAGAGCATTCTGACAGGCTGCATCACTGTCTGGTTTGGAGGGGCTACTGCGCAGGACCAAAAGAAGCTGCAGAAGGCGGTAAATCTAGTCAACTCCATCTTAGGCACTACCCTACAAAGTATCCAGCACATCTTTAGGAAGCGGTGTCTCAGAAAGGCAGCATCCATTATTAAAGACCTCCAGCACCCAGGACATGCACTTTTCTCACTGTTACCATCAGGTAGGAGATACAGAAACCTGAAGGCACACACTCAGTGATTCAGGAACAGCTTCTTCCCCTCTGCCATCTGATTCCTAAATGGACTTTGATGCTTTGGACACTACCTCACCTTTTTTAAAATATACAGTATTTCTGTTTTTGCACATTTTTTTAAATAATCTATTTTGATTTACTTGTTTATTTATTATGTTTTATTTTATTTATTACTTTTCTTCTCTCTGCTAGATTACGTATTGCATTGAACTGCTGCTGCCAAGTTAACAAATTTCACGTCACATGCCGGTGATAATAAACCTGATTCTGATTCTTAAATGGACATTGAATCTTTGGACACTACCTCACTTTTTTTAAACTATACAATTTTTCTGTTTTTTGCATGTTTTTAAAAATCTATTCAATATATGTATACTGTAATTGATTTACTTATATATCATTTTTATTTTTTTTTCTATATTATGTATTACATTGAACTGCTGCAGCTAAGTTAACAAATTTCACGTCACATGCCAATGATAATAAAGCTGATGCTGATTCTCAGTCTGATTCTGAACGGGTATCCCTGGTACCAGCACAGGTTTCCGTGCCACTCTCTTTTTGCTTCAAGCAATGCATGAACTTAACTTCCTTATCCTCCTGTTTTGGCTCTCCCTGACCCATTGGGAGGGTGGGAGAGGTTATACGATATCTAGGCAAATAGAACAAAAGTACAAATCAATATCAATCCAAATAAATGATGGAATAACCAAATGGAAAGATTTACTCATTTTCCTTTGTCATTAATTCTTCAATAACTTTGAAAACTGATGCCAACCTGATGAATCATGAAATGGGAAATGTAGAGTATTATCATTGACAAAAGATGAAAGCTACCACATCCCATTTCCTCCTGACATGGTGTTAATGTTCTGATAAACACAATTTCTGTTGTAAATTATTAAGATTCTTTGGTTGGTCCTTAATGCTGACTAATGCTTACACACTTTTTAGTGATGTCAATAAGATGCATTAACTCTTCCAAGCAATTGGCTGCCCTGCATAGCAGGGAAAAGGCAAAAAATATTAAAAATTCACTGAATTTTGCAAAGAAGATGAATAATTATAGGACACAAGATGACAGCTGATTGAAATAAGCTCTGCACCCACTTTATATTCTGCAACATTATCTTTTTTATAATTACAACACTTACTGTAGTTTAAGGCAACTGATAAGGAGAGAGAATACCACTCAGAGTTCCCAGTGACAGCAAGTGTAGGCTTGCTCTATATAATTATTTTAATGTCTGTCAGATAATCAAATTATATGTTAATTCTGTGCAATTTAAGTGACACAGATTTGAAGAGAGTGCAACGCTCTGCGTAGAGTCAATGTGAATTTCTTTCAGATGATTCCAAGGTGCTTGCAAACTGTGGCTATACTTTGAGATCATCTCGCTCAGAGACACAGGCAACAGTAAGGTGTGGCTATGTTCCTGCAGCTGGCTATAATCACAGCAATTCCATGCCTGCACTATGAAAGGAGAAGTGGAATAATTTCTGAATCTGTCAAGTTAAAATGGAAATGAAGATCCAAGCATAGGGGACCATAGTGGATAATTTTGAAGTGTCCTGCACTTTCTCTGTCCAGAAGCAGAAGACAGTCTGGCCAAAGGTGAACCCAGAGATAAGACCATAAGATATAGGAGAAGTAGGCCATTTGGCCCATTGAGTCTGCTCTGCCATTCAATCATGGGCTGATCCAATTCTTCCCGTCATCCCCACTCCCTTGCCTTCTCCCCATACCCTTTGATGCCCTGGCTAATCAAGAACCTATCTATCTCTGCATTAAATACACCCAATGACTTGGCCTCCACAGCCACTTGTGGCAACAAATTACACAGATTTACCACCCTCTGACTAAAGTAATTTCTCCGCATCTCTGTTCTAAATGGACGTCCTTCAATCCTGAAGTTGTGCCCTCTTGTCCTAGAATCCTCTACCATGGGAAATGACTTTGCTATATCTAATCTGTTCAGGTCTTTTAACATTCAGAATGTTTCTATGAGATCCCCCCTCATTCTCCTGAACTCCAGGGAATACAGCCCAAGAACTGCCAGATGTTCCTCATATGGTAACCCTTTCATTCCTGGAATCATTCATGTTAATCTTCTCTGAACCCTCTCCAATGTCAGTATATCCTTTCGAAAATAAGGAGCCCAAAACTGCACACAATACTCCAAGTGTGGTTTCAAGAGTGCCTTATAGAGCCTCAACATCACATCCCTGCTCTTATATTCTATACCTCTAGAAACATTGCATTCACCTTCTTCACAACCGAATCAACCTGGAGGTTAACCTTTAGGGTATCTTGCACAAGGTCTCCCAAGTTTCTTTGCATCTCTACATTTTGAATTCTCTCCCCATCTAAACAATAGTCTGCCCATTTATTTCCTCCACCAAAGTGCATGACCATACACTTTCCAACATTGGATGAAGATTTGGAATTCTCTATTCTGTACAGCAGTGCAGATACACATTGAATTCACTCAATCACTGAGGTGGATAGATTTTTTGATTTTGAGGGAATCAAGAGCTATAGATTCAGTGCAGGAAATTGGTGTTAAGGTAGAAGATTAGCCATGATCTTGATGAATGATGGAGCAGGAGTGAAGGGCTAAAGAGACTATTTCTGCTCTTATTTCTTATGTTCTTCACTCAGTCAAGAGTTTGGCAGGATCATTAAGAGGACAAGTTGTGGCCACAATAATGAGATGAGTGGCATGAGGATGTCAGGTTAGATGCACTGGCCCAACATTTCTTTGTTGAAATTATTTTGTCACCTAGTCTGCTAAAATCTAGGGTAAAGCCTCTTAATATTTATTTTCTAGTCAGCACTGCAGGTAAGGACTGTACCTTCGATGTCTGTATCTGCAAAAACATTTCTTTTACCTACTCTTAGGATGCTAATAAACTCCAAAACTTTAGGCATTAGTGTAAGACAGGTGTTCCCAGCCCAGGGTCCATGGACCCCTTGCTTAAAGGTATTGGTCCATTATGTAAAAAAAAGGTTGGGAACCCCTGGTGTAAGACATCTTTTGTATAATAATGACTGAGAGGTAAAGATGTTATCCTGAGGTGGAAATTCCCAGAGTCAGAAATAGATGCCACTTCATCTTAGCTGTGGGATCTAACTTCACTACACATAAAAATGAACCCCTCCTACAGATTTCAGACAAAACCTATAACTTGAATGGTGATCTGAAAGCAAAATAAGAACTACCTGATGACATCTATTGTGTTATAAGCTGTTCAGGCAATCAGGTACAAATAAAAAGGGACATCACATAGGCAGGGAGGAAGCCTGGTCAACAACATGGAGAACCCTGCTTAATGAAAGAGAACCAAGCCTTTGCTTTGGATTTGGAAAGTCAGAAGACCAAATGAACAGGAGAATGGAATAACCAGGATGAACTGATCACTTGCTTCGGTAGGCTCAAATAGACATTTTGCTCACATACAAGTTTTGTTCATGATTACAGGACTGTAATTACTAGGTCTAATAAACCTGAACTCTGAATGTTTGACTCAAATGCACAAAAACAAAAAGGGAAAAAAAAACTTCTTGGTCGTTTGATTTGAACAAAGCAGAACTGTCCCAAGTCTTACCTTCTTATCTTTACCTATAGAACCTAATTCCTGATTTTAGATATGTTGAAAAAAATCTGTCTTCAGTTTAAATGACTTGAATGAGCTAGCTTCCACAACCCTCTGAGGACTCCAGAGATGCACTATCCTCTAAGAGAAGAAATTTCTGTGTTTCAGTTTTAAATGACTCCCTCTTATTTGTACCTGTTTCTTCTAATTTGAGACTGTCTCATGAGGAAGTATTTCCATATCTAAAGATCACCCATCATTCTTCTAAACTTCACAAAATACAGACCCAATTTCTAAAAGCTCTCATGATAAGCCAATCTTCTCATCCGAGGTATTAGCCTAGTGTATATCTTTGGAACTGCTCCATATCCCTTTTTTTAAAATGCATGGTCTCACCAAACACTGTATAATCATAACAATACTTCCCTTTTTCTAAACTCCAGTCTCTTTGCAGTACTTTGACTTATCTATTTTTGTGCCTACCTGCCTGTTAACTTTTTGTGAATCACATACAGGAACACCAAATCCCTACGTACTTAACTCATCTGCTATTTCTCTCCATTTAGATTCCACTTATTGATGCGCATAACCTCATCAGCTTCCAACTTTAAACTTAACTTGCTGAGTTTTTGCCAACTCACCCAAGAGAAACAAAAGTTTGCTGTGAAGTTTCTGAGGGCCTCAGTCCTCTTTGGGTCCAATAGCAAAGTGCCAACATCTTGCCTTGCCCTGTACTTAAAGCTGGGTGATCTGCCTGCTGAACCTAAGTCAGGTCAGGGACAGTGACTTCATTCATTTCAATGTAGAGCAATAGCCATGAGGGACGGAGGGAAGTATACACTAAGGTTTATATCTTTTTTTTTTAAGTAATTGAGTTTATTTAAAGTTTTTAATTGATTTTACATGATTATAAATAGGCTTTTGAATGTATCTCAGTGTCAGATTCATTCACAAATTTTCAAAATAATTTTGACAGCGTTGATAGCCAGAGGTTCTGATTTATTATTTCAAATAGATTGGATAAGGACGTCAACTGACAGAGTGTGGGTGACTTTGAAGCTTTAAAGCCAAGAATACAAGTTTTAGTGAACAACTTTACTCTCCAAGTAAACAACTTTTTCTTGCTCTGGAGTTACAAATACTGAAAGTGGTCAGATAATGCAATTACAGCACGCCAGCAATCAGGTTGTCACGAATCTGCCTGATGAGCCACTGGTCATCACCTGATCATCACATGGCAGCTGGTAGAACCTATAGGCTGATTTATACTTGTGTGTCAACTCCACACTTTAGCCTACGCAAGTGGCCTATGCGCGTTGTGAGCATTTATACTTGTGCGTTGGTGTGTCTGTGTCACTCTGCAATTCAGGCACGTCGCGCATGCACACACATCTGCCCATGCAAGGCTTCATGGTCATGGTAATCTTTCTCGGGGTAAACAAGCTTAAAGCGAGCATCTTTTTTCATCAAAGGGAAATGTGTCCTCCATAATTTCGGAGGTCTGTAAAGCTTTATGGAAAGCATTGCAGCCAGAGTTCTTTCCCTGCCCTTCAGTCGCCCAATGGGAAGCTATTGCAGTATAGGAGGAAATGCAATGTTACCAAGTGGACCAATCACAGTTGTAGCGGTCTGCGTTGCTGCAACGCGTAGTTACATTTTGGGAGAGGTGCGCATCAGGCTACGGTGTAGGGATCCGTGTAGGCTCTGCGTAGGGTTCGCAGCGACGCCGTACCTACAGCATCAAGTTGACGCACAAGTATAAATCAGCCTCGACCCTTAACATTTCACAAAGACAGAAACCATGTATGAAAGAGCATACATATGGTCTCATTAAGTCTGAACTTAATGAGACCCTGACCCCAACAAATTACGGATCTCTTACCTACTCCCTCTAGATACACATATCCAAATGCTGAATCAACTTTCTTGAATAAACGAGACAATAAGGAGCTGCTTGACACAAGCAAGCTACAATGCAATGTACAGAACTTGTAAATGATCATAAATGCGGTAGCATCTACAGGTAAAAGCATAATGATTACACAGGGAACAGAGGATAGTTCCATGCAAATAAAGCCCAGTCACTTTTAACAGCATTGATTCTCAGTATGTTTGATGCAGGAATAACAGAAAAATATATTTTTTAAAACCACAATAGTCTTATAGATAGCCACTTCTATCCAAAGGATTGATTCAACTTTTCTCTAGATCTTCTCTGGATGCCTTTATATATAGATAAATAGTAGCAAAAGTTCTCATTCAATTATATATGGTCAATGTGCAATGTAGAAACACTAGCATGGTGAACCAAAGTTCAATGGCGGGGCTTAATCTGCCCTTGTTATCATTTTGTGCATTTAGCCACGCAACAGAGTAAAATGTCTGTTTCGCGGCATTTTATCTGGACATCCAACCGTCTGCATTGCTGATAGTTTCTGTGTGCAGTATCATGAAAGAGGGGAAATCATTGCGATAATCAAGGATGCTACACAACTTGGATCCCTCCTGCTTCTGAGAGGAACTGTGATCATCAGAAATTCTCCACCAGCAATATCAAGTAACTTCTACTCCAAACCACATTATCTGTGAAGAAAACAAGGCATTTTCAGCCTTTACCATCAGTAGGTGGTAGCAGGAGGTCCAAGTTCATCTACTGGTGCTTTCTTTGATAAAAAGATTACAAACTAGAATATTTTAACATCCTAATAGGCTATTACATTATTCCATATAATAATATCTTAATTAACATTCCATAATACTCTTAGAATTAATTCTCATTTTTAAAAAATAAAATGCATTGATGATTGATCGGTATTTATTGTTGGGGCTTCATGTGATGTCAGAAATTCTTAAAATTTGACATAGGTTTACTATACACAACCTAGAAAATATACAGAGCTATTTAATAATACAGCAAAATATTACTTACAATCAGAGGACCACGGTTGTTTTCACGATATTTATTTTGGAAGAAAATATACACCACTGTAGCTGCCAACGAATAGAGAAACGCAAAGACTGCAATGGTGACAAAGAACTCAGCAGATGAGGAGTAGTCACCTATCAGAAACAGACGCTCCTGCCTTTTGCCTTCACAGGTGGGTGCATCGAAATACACTTGGTGTAACCTGAAAATACATATCATAGTATGACTGAATTACTCTTAGCATTTTTATTAGAATGAATATTGTTTATATGATATTTCATTTACTAAAATATACTTAAGTTAAACCAGAGTGGATAACACAATTTGACATTATTTTGGCCACAATATTATTTGTTGTGTATCTCTCTCCTTGGTTACAGCTAGATTTACAGCAAACAAGTGTACTTTACAGCAAAGTCTATTTAAGCATTTTGTTTTTAAAAAAGAGGTTCTACACATTGCAGTGTACAAAACTTGCAGATGGTCGTCTATAGGCAAAACCACCATAATGACTTCAGCCAAACACTGTGAGCAGAGGACAGTTACATACAAATTATATGCAAAAGATAAATCGCAGTCACTTTTAACAGCATGGGTCCTTGGCATGACTTATGCAGGAATGACACAAATATCTTTTTCCCAGCAATAGTTTTATCATAATAGCTAGCTAGCTTCTCACAGTGCCTTTAATCCCATAGTTGAGAATTGCCAAATTGTCCATTAAGCCTGGCTCTAAATTTAAATTCACTAATAAAACTTTAAACATCACATATCATCTTCTGAGCATGAAATTGTTGAATTCTTTGGAGGTCAAGTTGGAAATCACTTGTCTAGGGTTTGTAGATTTAATGTTACCAAAGGCTACAATTGTGGGAACCTGGAGCAACAAGCAATCTCCTTGTGGACCTCAGCAGGTCATGCAGCATTTGTGGGAGGAAAGGAATTCTTAACATTTTGAGTTGGTACGATCCAACCTGAAAAATCAACAATTCCTTTCCTCCTGCAGATGCTGCATGACCTGCTGAGCTCCGCGAGGAGATTGCTTGTTGCTTTGTGGTTTTGATCTTTCCTGCTACTGAATGGACTGGTCTCTAAATGAGTCCCAAGTTATGGAGGGAGGAGATCATGGCTGACCTTGCTTAAGATTTAAGTCATGCATACCGCCAGGTTCAAGGAAAGCTTCTGCCTTGCTGTTATGTGACATGTTCCTTGTATGATAAGATGGACATTACACTTCATAATCTAACCTGTTATGATCTTAGACCACAAAGCCGTAAGATACAGGAGCAGAATTAGGCCATTTGGCCCATCGAGTCTGCTCTGGCATTCCACCATGGCTGATCCGTTTTCTCTCAGCCCCAATCTCCTACCTTCTCCCTGTATCCCTTCATGCCCTGATCAATCAAAAATCCTTTTAGAATGGAGCCAAGATCTTGGCCTCCACAGCTGCCTATGGCAACGAATTCCACGGATTCACCAATCTCAGGCTTAAGAAATTCCTCCTCATTGCCATTCTAAAAGGACACTCTTCTATTCTGAGGCTGTGTCCTCTGGTCCTAGAGTCTCCCACCATAGGAAACATTCTATCCACATCCATGCTATCGAGGCCTTTCAACACTCGATAGGTTTCAATTCGGTCAGCTCTCATTTTTCTGAACTCCAGTGTACACAGGCCCAGAGCCATCAAGCACTCTTCATATGACACACCGTTCAATCCTGGAATCATTTTGGTGAACCTCCTTTGAACCTTCTCCCAGATCTTGTACTTTACTATCTACCTCCTGCATTTTCTCCATAGCTGTGCACTTTAATCTGCATTCTGTTACTGTTTTACCTTGTACTACCTCAGTGCACTATGTCATAGCTTGATCTGTATGAAGAGTATGCAAGAAAAGCTTTTCACTGTACCTTGGTACAGGTTATAATAATAATTCAATAGACCTGCTCCTATAAAGGACTTCATCACTAAAATGAACTTAGATGTGACAAAAGCCCAGCACATACCAACAGACTGAAAGTTTTTCCATTTTTTTATTTAAAAGTACAGATTTTGCAACACTTTTTTCATAACTTCTTGTAATGATTTGGTCATTGAAACTTGCAAAATGGAAAAGTTTCTCAATTATGGTTGTATATTGATGTTATTCTTTTTAAAATCCAAACAACAAAACTTCGAAGCAAATGTTATTATCAGAGTACACATATGTTACCATATACAACCTTGAGAGTCCTTTTTCCTGCGGGCATACTCAACAGATCTATAGAATTGTAACTTTGACAGGATTAATGAAAGATCAGGCAAAGTCTAGAGTATAACAAACTGTGCAAATGCAAATATGAGTAAAAAATAATAAATAATGAGAACATGAAATAACAAGCTAAAGATTCCTTAAAGTAAGATCATTGGTTGTGGGAACATCTCAATAAATGAGTGTAGTTACCCACTTTTGTTAAAGAGCCTGTTGGTTGGGGGTAGTAACTGTTCTTGAACCTGGTGGTGCAAGTCCTTAGGCTCTTGTAGTGTACCTTCTATCTGATGGCAGCAGTGAGAAAAGAACATGGCCAGGGTGGTGGATAACTTTGATGATGGATGCTGCTTTCTACGGCAGTGTTTCATGTAGCTGTGCTCAATGTTTGGGAGGGTTTTACCCATGATATATTGGGCAGAATCCACTACCTTTTGTCAGATTTTCCGTTCGAAGGCATTGGTGTTCCTATACCAGGCTGTGATGCAGCCAGTCAACACATTCACCACTGTGCATCTTTAGAAGTTTGCCAAAGTTTTTGATGTCATGCTGAATCTCTACAGACTCCTAAGGAAGCAGAGGTGCTGTGGTGCTTCTTTGCAATTACATTAAAAAATAAAGGGTCCAGGACAGGTCCTCTGAGATAGTAACACCCTGGAAGTTAAAGTTACTGACTCTCTTCACCTCTGCTCCTCTGATGAGGTCTGGCTTATAAACTTCTGATTTCCCATTCTTGAAGTTTACAATCAGTTCCCTGGTCTTGCTGACATTGAGTGAGAGGTTGTTGTTATGACACCACTCAGCCAAATTTTCAATCTCCCTCCTGTATGCTGATTCATCACCACCTTTGATACGGCCCACAACAGTGGTGTCATCAGCAAACTTGAATACAGTCATTGGTGTAAAGTGAGTAGAGCAGGGGCTATGCACACAGCCCTGTGGTGCACCTGTGGTGATGGTGATTGTGGAGGAGATATTTTTGACAAGATGTCAGCATAGGTAGAAAAGTGACAAGAAATAATTATGGGATATAAAAATGATCCTATTTAAAACAAGATAATACTGTAAAATTGTGTTTTTGCAGTGCTTTGGGAAAGGTTAGGATTTAGGATATCCTATAAAGGAAACCTACTATACAAACGTGGCCTTTTTTAACATAAGTGCTAAGCAATGTCCATCTCTTTTAAAGGTCCATCCAATTTCCTTTAGCATTCAATGGTATTATCATTGCATAATCTTGCACCATCCCTCAGGCTCCCCATTGAACAAAAACACAATACAATCAGTAACATAAATCCTATAAATTTCTGTGGGAAACAGCTCATCCTGTCACCAGCCAAAGACTTTCAGACCATATGCAAAATGGAAGCAAGGAATGGGAATGAGGGGATAATCTCCATTTGCCTGGGAGAGTGCAGTACTTAAAAACCTCAACACCATCAAAGCAAAGCAATTTACTTGATTAGATCATCCAGCATATTGACTATTCTTTCCCCCTGCTACCACAGTCTATGGCTGCAGTGTTTACAATCTACAAAATGTAACTGCACTCGCTCACCAAGTTTTCTTTGGCAGCTTCTCCAAGTACCAGGATCATTATTAACCAGAAATCCAACAACAGCAAGGTTATGGGGACACTACCACATGTGAGTTCCCCATAAAAGATCTTTAGCATCCTGTCATTGAATTAAAGTTCAATTTTGCTGGATTAAAGTTCTCAAACTTCCCACTTAAGTTTAGGTACTTATCCAGAAGGAGAGCAATTAATCAATAATGTGTCTAACTGCCAGCTTGTCTAGGGCAACTAATTTAATGCCGGCATTGGCCAATGAAGCCCTCACTCAATTCATGGATTTCAAAAACTGCAGTTCCTCATTGTGAAAGTCCCACAATTTAATTCAATACCATTTGTCAGCCTATTAGTCCAATTGACAAAGTGAAGATAATCAGCTTCACTTAGTGGTAACCTAAGCAGTGCAACTTTTAGATGCTGTCTGAGTTTCATCCCATAAAAATAAAAGAAAGTATCCTGTTCTTTGAAAATCTATTAAAATCATGTATTTTGATTGTATGTTTCAGATTCCATCTCTGAATGTTACAGAAATATTCTGTTAAGTCTGGACAAAAATAGATAAATCAACTAGCAGTATTATTTATGACGTGTTTACACACAGACATCATCATTTGCTTTGTATTTATATTGACCCAGTGTGGAGAGGTTGCAGACATTTCACTCATGGAAAGCAGGATCCCAAATTCAATCTTGGTGATAGTTTGCACGTAGGTTTAGCACCAGCTCTGCAGGATCTATCAGAGCTAAGTGGAAGGCATTTCATTTGGGTTTGATAAGGACAATCACACAGCTCTGGTGTTGTCAGGCCAATGTAGCTGAAAAATCTATTGCCCACCCATCAAGTGGAAAACCTTTTTTCCTAGTTTGTCTTGGTCATCAAGTTATTGAATTATTTTATCTTAAAATAGAAACATAGAAAACCTACAGCACAATACAGGCCCTTCAGCCCACAAAGTTGTGCCGAAAATGTCCCTACCTTAGAAATTACTAGGATTAGCTATAGCCCTCTATTTTTCTAAGCTCCATGTATCTATCCAAAAGTCTCTTAAAAGACCCTATTGTATCCGCCTCCACCACTGTTTCCAGCAGCCCATTCCACGCACTCACCACTCTCTGAGTAAAAAACTTACCCCTGACATCTCCTCTGTACCTACTCCCCAGCACCTTAAACCTGTGTCCTCTTGTGGCAACCATTTCAGCTCTGGGAAAAAGCCTCTGACTATCGACACGATCAATGACTCTCATCATCTTATGCACCTCTATCAGGTCACCTCTCATCCACCGTCGCTCCAAGGAGAAAAGGCCAAGTTCACTCAACCTATTTTCATAAGGCATGCTCCCCAATCCAGACAACATCCTTGTAAATCTCCTCTGCAATAGTTCTATGGCTTCCACATCCTTCCTGTAGTGAGGTGACCAGAACTGAGCACAGTACTCCAAGTGGGGTCTGACCAGGGTCCTATATAGCTGCAACATTACCTCTCGGCTCCTAAATACAATTCCATGCTTGATGAAGGCCTTCTTAACCACAGAGTCAACCTGCGCAGCTGCTTTGAGTGTCCTATGGACTCGGATCCCAAGATCTCTCTGATCCTCCACACTGCCAAGAGTCTTACCATTAATACTATATTCTGCCATCATATTTGACCTACCAAAATGAACCATTTCACACTTATCTGGGTTGAACTCCGTCTGCCACTTCTCAGCCCAGTTTTGCATCCTATCAATGTCCCGCTGTAACCTCTGACAGCCCTCCACACTATCCACAACACCTCCAACCTTTGTGTCATCAGAAAACTTACTAACCCATCCCTCAACTTCCTCATCCAGGTCATTTATAAAAATCACGAAGAGTAGGGGTCCCAGAACAGATCCCTGAGGCACTCCACTGGCGACTGACCTCAATGCAGAATATGACCCGTCTACAACCACTCATTGCCTTCTGTGGGCAAGTTCTGGATCCACAAAGCAATGTCCCCTTCGATCCCATACCTTCTTACTTTCTCAATAAGCCTGGCATGGGGTACTTTATCAAAATGTCTTGCTGAAATCCATATACACTACATTTACTGCTCTTCCTTCATCAATGTGTTTGGTCACATCCTCAAAAAATTCAATCAGGCTCGTAAGGCACGACCTGCCCTTGACAAAGCCATGCTGACTATTCTTAATCATATTATACCTCTCCAAATGTTCATAAATCCTGCCTCTCAGGATCTCCTCCATCAACTTACCAACCACTGAGGTAAGACTTACTGGTCTATAGTTTCCTGGGCTATCTCTACTCCCTTTCCTGAATAAAGTAACAACATCCGCAACCCTCCAATCCTCCGGAACCTCTCCCGTCCCCATTGATGATGCAAAGATCATTGCCAGAGGCTCAGCAATCTCCTCCCTCACCTCCGACAGTAGCCTGGGGTACATCTCATCTGGTCCCGGTGATTTATCTAACTTGAAGCTTTCCAAAATCTCCAATACATCCTCTTTCTTAATCTCTACATGCTCAAGCTTTTCAGTCTGCTGCAAGTCACCACTACAATCACCAAGATCCTTTTCCATAGTGAATACTGAAGTAAGGTATTCATTAAGTACCTCTGCTATTTCCTCTGGTTCCATACATACTTTCCCACTGTCACACTTGAAAGGTCCTATTCTTTCACGTTTTATCCTCTTGCTCTTCACATACTTGTAGAATGCCTTTGGTTTTCCTTAATCCTGCCCACCAAGGCCTTCTCATGGCCCCTTCTGGCTCTCCTAATTTCCTTCTTAAGCTCCTTTCTATTAGCCTTATAATCTTCTAGATCTCTAACATTACCTAGCTCTCTAAACCTTTTGTAAGCTTTTCTTTTCTTCTTGACTAGATTTATTACAACCTTTGTACACCACAGTTCCTGTACCCTACCATAACTTCCCTGTCTCATCTCCACACAAATATCCCCTGAACATTTGCCACATTACTTCTGTACTTTTCCGCAAGAACATCTGTTTCCAATTTTAGCTTCCAATTTCCTGCCTGATAGCCTCAAAATTCCCCTTACTCCAATTATACGACTTGTCTGTTCCTATCTCCCTCCAATGCTATTGTAAAGGAGGTAGAATTATGATCACTATTTCCAAAATGCTCTCCCACTGAGAGATCTGACACCTGACCAGGTTCGTTTCCCAATACCAGATCAAGTACAGCCTCTCCTCTTGTAGGCTTATCTACATATTGTGTCAAGAAACCTTCCTGAACACACCTAACAAACTCCACCCCATCCAAACACCTTGCTCTAGGGAGACGCCAATCGATATTTGGGAAATTAAAATCTCCCATCACGACAACTCTATTATTATTACAGCTTTCCAGGATCTGTTTCCCTATCTGCTCCTCAATATCCCTGTTACTATTGGGTGGCCTATAAAGAACACCCAGTAAAGTTATTGATCCCTTCCTTTTCCTAACCTCCATCCACAGAGACTCCGTAGACAATCCCTCCATGTCGTCCACCTTTTCTGCAGCCATGACACTATCTCTGATCAGCAGTGCGATGCCCCCACCTCTTTTGCCTTCCTCCCTGTTCTTTCTGAAACATCTACAACCCAGCACTTGAAGTAGTCATTCCTGTCCCTGAGCCATCCAAGTCTCTGTAATGGCCACCACATCGTATCTCCAAGTACTGATCCACGCTCTAAGCTCATCCACTTTGTTCACAACACTCCTTGCATTAAAATAGACGCATCTCAAACCTTCGGTCTGAGCGCGTCCCTTCTCTATCACCTGCCTATCCTCCCTCTCACACTGTCTACAAGCCTTCTCTATTTGTGAGCCACCCTCCTCGTCCCCAGTCTCTTCAGTTCGGTTCCCACCCCCCAACAATTCTAGTTTAAACTCTCCCCAGTAGCCTTAGCAAACCTCCCCGCCGGGATGTTGGTACCCCTGGTATTCGAGTGCAACCTGTCCTTTTTGCACAGGTCACACCTGCCCCAAAATAGTTTAATGTAAAATAATGTACAGAATGAATAAAGAAAAAGAAATTAAGCTACAGGATTAAGTGAGATAAGAGAGAAAGGAAGCATTTAAGAGTTTAATTTTTTATCCCCTGTGATGATTAAATTCTTCATAAGACTCCTCATTTGTAAAGTTAATTTTCAAAGCCAGGTAGATCGATTAGGATTGAGGCATACTAAGCCATTTAATAATCACTTGTGCTTGGATGGAAAAACCCAAGCAATTTCCAGCAAATGTAGTTGGTATCTATCACTTAGTTATTCTACCCTTAGGGTGTGCAATCTGTTTCATACTAAATCCCTCTACAAGCAATTGTTGTGAGAGTTTCTGGAGGGGTTGGGTAATTCAGGCTTGAAAGTGGTCAATTTCCACGTTTAACTGAACATCTAGGATGTCAGATATCACTGCTCAATTTACTTATTGATAAGAGCGGATTCTGAAAGATCTATTTCTTACATTATTTATTTCTTTGTTGTTTATTGTAGAGACACTGCACAGTAACAGGCTCTTCCTGTGCCACCCAATTACACCCATGTGACCAATTAACCTATCAACTGGTACGTCTTTGGAATGTGGGAGGAAACTAGAGCACCTGGAGGAAACCTACACGGTCACCGGGAGAATGTACAAACTGCTTACAGGAAGCAACGGAAATTACTTCTACTGAAAGAACTCTAATCACCACTGTAGTTATTTATTTAAAATCTCACACTCTTTGTAGATTTCTTACCACGACTACAATCTTTTTAACTGTTAATCTGATTACTACATTACTTGAACTAATTTTAATAGTGAAATTATTTCTCTGTTCTGGAGAGAAAATTAATAATAAAATTTTATAAGAAGGTCACAATAACTGAAGATAATAATCACATGGTAACGTACAAAATATGGCTGGAATTGGCTGGAAATTTATTGAATAACAGTAAATCCTCTCTCATCATCATCAGGGACCTGACCAACCCCTTCTAAATGAGGCAAGAATTCCCATGCATCTCCTCCTACATTGACATCCTTTGCGTCGGAGAAAACAAGTGCAAACCTCTTTGCTGAGCATTTGCACTCCATCTGCCATGGCCAGCTGGAACTCTTGGTTGCAAACCATTTTAATTCCATCTCCCATTTCCTCAATGACATGTTTGCCCATGGCCTCCAACACTGACTGTTTGAGCACCTCATATTCTGCCTGGGTAGTCTGTGACCTAAAGCATGAGCACTCTACATTCCAATTTCAGGCAATCCACTTTCCCTCTGCCCTTTCTTCCCTCTCCTCGCAATCTACCCAATTCCTCCTATGTGCACGGTGGAGGGGGGAGGGTACAGGGGGCATTTGTTATTGTTTCAGATCAAGATGCTCTTATTTGAGTTGTTACTTACCTCAAGGAGATCGGTGATTTTTTTTGTGAGAATGATGTAATGGTCTTTTGGAGGTCACCTGAAGTGAGGTCACGTGATGACATTTTCACCTCGGGTATAAAAGGAGACCCCTGGGGCGACGCAGTTAGTTTTTCCAGTTAGAATGTCAGCTAGATACACTGCTCCGCTGCGTATTTGACGTATGACGCAGTTTTGATTTAAAACGGAGTTTTACGTTCTATTGTAAGGTACAAAAGTGTTGGGCCGGCATTTAACCAATTGCTGCTAGGTTTGTTGATGTATCTTTTCAGTAATATTGGAGAGTGAAGAGGGGAACCTGAAGGAGTTGTTCTGCAGTTTTGGAGAGGATGAACCATTATTGAATTCGTTCAAGAAAGAGTGATCTGCATGAGATAGCCTCTGCTAAAAGCAGCAGAAAAGGCTGTGCAGCATCGAGTATCCAGAGGGAAAGGTCAGTGCCTTTAAACCGTTTTATTTCCGTCATCATGAATCCTGCGGACAAGGCAGGATCTGGCTGGGATTGGCAGTGATGTTGTGTCTTCGAGGAATTCTTTACTTCAGGAAAATCTCTCCTAATCGATTGTATAAATCTCTTGGACTTTCAAATTTACCATTCTAAGAACCGTGTTTGAATTTACCACTTTAAGAACTGTTTTTGTATTTATCGCTTTAAGAACTAGTACCGAGTGGCGGTTTGTTAAGTGGTGGCGTAGCAGTTTACTTCCGGTTAAGATTTTTGTTTGTTTATTTTTTCTATATTGAGCAGAGTTTAATAAATGTTTGATTGTTTTTATAAAACCTAACTCGATTGATATTCAATGTTGCCGATCACGTGACAGAGTCTTGATATTTTGTGGATGGGGGAATCTGTGAAGAGTAAACAATTCCTAGAGGGTGGTAAAAATTTGAAACGATCATTCAGAAATAGCAAAATCCTGCTAGACCAGAGGTTCCCAAACTGGGGTCCATGGACCCCTTGCTTAATGGTATTGGTCCATGGCATAAAAAAGGATGGGAACCCTTGCGTTAAATCATTTTTTAATTTTTATTTTGAGATTAATAAATTTTGGCAACCAAAGCTATTAAATGAGAGAGAATGGGTTTAGATCAGATTTGGTATCATTAAGTAGTACAACTGGCTGGAAGGGGTAAGAAAAGAATATAATTTAAGCATAGAATATTCTTTCCAGTCTTCAACTCTCTTATTTTTGTTTGAATAATTTTAGGCTGAGCAGAAGTTGGCTGTGAAAGAATGTAGAGGAGTTTAAAAAGGATATTGTACGTCCAAAAACCTCTCTGGTGCTATAGTACAGTAGTGAACCCACTTTCCACTTCTTCCAATCAGCCGAGGGTTTCAGCAGTACTGGAAATTCTACTGATTGTGGTCGCCGCCACTCAGATGATTATCATGATCTCCATGCCAACATCAGACCTGCCCAAGTTTAACTAGTCTTATTAGGTCCATTTACTTGTAGTTCATTTGCCACAATTATTTCCCAAGCCAACATGGCAAGAGTGGACACAGATGATATGATGACACGATCACATGCCCTTCTGCCTCCAACAGTCACCAAACACAGCCCTCAGTCTAATGTAACTGAACAGAAAGAATTCAGGCACAGGCCCATGCAGTAGCATCAGCGTCTGTCTCTAGCAGGCTCATCTCAAAACCTGAGTTCAGATGAAAAGACAAGGGCGATGGTAGAAGAAGATACATTAGGGACATTTAAGGAACTCTTAGATTGGCACATAGATGATAGTAAAATTGAGGGTTATATAGGAAGGAAGGGTTAGATTGATCTTAGAGTAGGTTAAAAGGTTGGCAAAACATTGTGGATCAAAGCTTCATACTGTGCTCTAATCTTTTATGTTCTCTAAGACCTTAAGACCATAAGAATATAGGGGCAGAATTAGGCCATTCGTCCCATCAAGTCTGCTCCGCCATTCAATAATGGCTAATTTATTATCCCTCTCAAACCCATTCTCCTGCCTTCTTCCCATAACCTATGAACTCCTAACTAATCAAGAACCTATAAATATAAATATAAATATATCTGCTTTAAATATACCCAATGACTTGAACTCCACATCCATCTGTGGCAATGAATTCCACAGATTCATTACCTTCTGGCTAAAGAAATTCCTCATCCCTGTTACAAAGGGACATCCTTGTATTCTGAGGCCCTCTGTTCTTAGACTCCACACTATTGGAAACATCCACTAAATGGCCTTTCAATATTCGATAGGTTTCAATGAGATCCCCCCCCCACCCCCGGCCCATTCTTCTAAACTCCGGTGAGTAAAAGTCCAGAGCCATCAAACACTTCTCACATGTTAACCCTTTCCTTCCTGGGGTCATTTTTGTGAACATCCTCTGGACCTTCTGCAACACTAGCACATCTCAAGGGTCCCAAAACTGCTCACAATACTCCAAGTGCAGTCTGACCAATGCCCTATAATTTTCAACACGTTAACTCTCTTTTCCAACTGCGCATGCTGTGCATCCAGAGTGAGTACTTGCAAAATTTTCTGCTTTTATTCCAGCTGAATATTGTGCTGTCAGATGCTGAGAATTATCAAAGTCAGAAGAACTTTCTTTTCAGTTCACCAGTCAGCTCCCTTAGTTACTCAAGATGCTCTCTTCAACAGGACTAGCTGGGAGTAAAGAGCTTTTAATTACAGAATGGCAGCAATGGGGAAACACTCTGGCAAGATGCACTGTACAACAATCTAAAATTATTCTGCAATTAGGGTAATTCTGCATGTAACTTCATTTTTGCAACGATCTGCAGAAAAACAGGAAATGGGCTGAAAACAGGGAAACAAGGAGGCCAAATATCGATCGCTAAAACACCTGACCAGATTCTATGGTCAACAGTCCATGGGACATAGTGGGACAAATATCTGCACTTAATGTTGTAGCTCCATGCCCATTCATGCTTTGTTACCAGTTGGTAGCACACCCCACCAGGACCTCTTTATAATAAAGTCCATTACCAGTTTCTGAAGCATTCTGAAGCATTAGCCAATGAAAAAATACATAGAGCCTTAGTTTGAATTATTGTGATGAAAAACTAAATTCTGATTTCTAGAGGTTATGAGCTTCATGAGATCAAAGGAGATTGGATATGGAAAAAAACAAGTTGAAGTTTGTTTCAAACACATCAGACTAACCTTTTCAGTATACAGATCTGCTTTTATTTTTACTTTTACAGTTCAGCAGATGTTCAGAAGAAGACATTGTCTGTAAATTGGAGATACCATTATAATTATTTTTCTGTTTCTATTGTGAAAAATATTTTGGAGGGTAATTTTGCTCATCAGGCTTGAAGTGTCAATAGTGCTGACAGAATGAATTTCCAGTACACACGTATAGTTAAAACATCAGATTCTTGTAAGTCAGAATTTATATAGGTAAATTACAAATTCAAACTTCTGCTTAAGGCACAGTGTTCTGAATTCATAATACTAGCCCAAAGACACCTATTTGCAACTTAGTAAGTCATGGGTGTTTTTATCTATAAATTTCAGCCTAAAATTAACAAACTAATAACTAATAATAAATAATAAATAAAATAATTAACTAGGAATGAGTTAACATTTTCCATCTTTGTGGGTGCACCTTAAAGTAGTTAGTTCCTCGATGTTCAATACAACAAGCTCATTAAAAACCTTCTATAGTAGTTTGCTTGTTTCACTTTCTTTAAATCATACTCCTATTTCTTCAGTAATTCAAATAAAGCTAATTATTATCCAGTTCTGTGTGTTTTGGTCTGATTATTTTTCCACATGTACCTCACATTTCTTTGCAACATAGGAGACCATTCAGTCCATTGAATCTATGACATATCTCAGAGTATTCCCATTATCCCAGTTATTTCCCTGTAACCTATTCCCTCCTATATGCCAATCAACTCGCAACATCACCTCACCCTTCTCCCACCCACCAATTATTTTGTCATCCACGTACACAACGTACATCAGCCAATTAACCTGCCATCATGACATTGGGATGTAGGAGTAAAATGAACCCTCCAGACAAAATCCATGCAGCCCAAGGGAAAACGTATAAACTCCACCTGAGTTCAGGATCAAACCCACACTCCTGGAGCTATGCAATAACAAGGACTAGTGCCATCCACTAATGAGCAGGAATTGAGACAAATATTTCAGTATCAATCTCCATCTACAAAGTTTAATACTTAATTCTGAACAACTCTTCTGTCACAGGGCCAATGTTTGGACATTAGTACCAAACACAAGATCATATAAGGAACTAAAATGGATCATAAAGAAACTTGGTGATGAACTTAAGTTTTTGTTAAATCTAGTTCTTTAACAAGAATGGCAGAGCATATATTATATATAGACTTTCAGCCCATGATGTTGTGCTGACCTTTTAACCTACTCTAAATCAATCTAACCCTTCCCTCCACTTTTTCTATCATTCATGTGCCTATCTAACAGCCTCTTAAATGTTCCTAATGTATCTGCCTCTACCACCACTCCTGGTGTGGCATTCCACGCACTCACCACTCTCTGTGTAAAAAACTTGCCTTTGACATTCTCCCTATACTTCCCCCTAAGCAGTTTAAAATCATGCTTTCTTGTATTAGCTATTTCTGTCCTGGGAAAAGGTCTCTCGTATTAAGTAATCTATTCTGTGCAATAATCTTTATACTGAAATCTTTATACAGAAAATGGATAATTAGAAATGCATTTTTAACCCACAATGGGCTTTGGACAAGTTATAAACAAACCCTGAACTCACTTCTCTAACTGAGGGCAGTGGTGTCATTCAAATAAATGGGTCCAAACAAGATGCATCGCATGAGAAAATCAACATGAGAAAATCTGCAGATGTTGGAAATCCAAAACAGCACACACAAAACACTGGAGGAACTCAGCAGGTCAGGCAGTATCAATGGAAAAAAGGAAAGAGTTTGGGTTGAGACTCTTCTTCAGGACAAGATACACAGCTACATGGCCACATATGAGAGCACCCCACTGTATAGCTCAGCATCTTATGAAATGCCCCGGACATGATAGCGAGTTCAAGAGCAGAGGGAGAGGTCAAACTTGTGTACATCTGATCTCCTCTCTGGGTTCCCAGCTTCTATTTTGAAGCACCCATGGTTGGACATCGGGAACACATTGATATCACACCTCAGGTAGCTAACAGCTTTCTACGAATATCAGTGCCATTGTTCCACCCCATTGACTAGGACATCTATATATTCTTGCAATGTCAGTGGTAATGGTTATTTGTTCATAAATTTATTTAACGGAAATTTTAAAATAACAAAGAAACAAATAAGCAGCATTTGCTTTTTTATTCATTCTGTATCTATATCTATTCTGTAGAACATTTAGCATTGGAAGCCAAAATTAAACAAGTAATGCATCTGCCTGCTGTGAAACTGATGGCATGACCATCTTGTCTTCATACTTTTTGTTCCAAGAATTGGACCAGAGAAATAACACTCATTATACAAATTTACAATGCTTTTTCATGCCCAGTGCCATATAAAATAGTCCCTCAGGGTTGTTTCTCTCTGTGTTTCATGTCTTTTTGTTTTTAAAAAGGCAAGTTATAATGATCCAGAGAAATAAAAGTCTGAAAACTAAAGCTAAGTTATAAAAAATGTTGCTTTACCACTGACATCTTTGGAAATATTTGGAACAATTCAAAGAATGTTGCTTAATTTATATTATCTTTCTTTTTCCAACTTTTTTTTCTGTGTTTTTGGCAATAATTGCATGAACTGGCTGAAATTAGTTCTGAGCATTCAGGGGAAATAGAAGGTATCAGGTGTGATTATTAAACCTGTTCTACTTAAGTCTATAAAGAATGTATCAGTCTTGCTTTGGTTTTACATTTGTCAAGGATAAATTTTACAAAGTATGTGCAAGTATTTGCAGAACAGGGGTGAAAATGCAGAATGATGACTTGTATTACTGCAAGGCATTTTGTCTTTCTTACATGGTGGATCAGGAAACTATCTGTAAATAGATGCTGTCCGATTTGCAGCCTACTGAAATAACTAGGATGAATATTAAGTGATTTCTATAATGACTGGACAAAATAATCCCCCAAATTATATCCTGAGCAATTGAGCTGAAGATAACCCAAAATGTATGCTTACCTATTTCCCCCTCAGATACACAGTACATGCATAAACTGACACAGTGTTAAAAATCTGTTTCTATTTCAAATTTCTCTATTTCATTTCTAGCTATTAATTATTACATTCATATACTAATCATTTAAATACATATTTTAATTTCACTATTTTTGCCTTAGAACAGTACACTATAAGACAAAAATTACCTAAGTTACAAAACATATATATAGTGCTAAAGAAGAATAATAAAGTACTGTTCATGGGTTCATGGACCATTCAGAGATCTGACGGTGGAGAGGAGGAAGCTGTACCTTAATCACTGAGTGTGGGCTTTAGGGTTCTGGACCTTCTGCCTGATGGTAGTAATGAGAAGAGGTCATGTACCAGGTGGTGAGGGTCCTTAATGATGGAACTCACCTTCCTGAGGCACCAGCTCTTGAAGATGTCCACGATGGTGAGGAGAATTGTGCCTGTGATGGAGCTGACCGAGCCTAAAGCCATCTGCAGTCTCTTTTGATCCTGCACATTGGAGCTTTCATACCAGGCAGAGATGCAAACAGTCAGAATGCTCTCTACTAAACGCATCTGGAGAAATTTGCAAGAGTCGTTTGGTGACATATCAAATCTCCTCAAATTCCTAATGAAGTACGGCTGCTGGTGTGCCTTCTTTTTGACTGCATCAATGTGCTGGGCCTGTGTTAGATCCCCTGAAAAGCAGATGAGCAGAAACTTGAAGCTGCTCACCCTTTCCAACACTGACCCATCAATGAGGACTTGAGTGTGTTCTCCTGACTTTCCCTTCCTGAAGTCCACAATCAATTCCTGAGTCTTGTTGAAGTTGAGTGCAAGGTTTGTTATTGTGACACCATCCAACCAACCAATCTAGATCACTCCTGTGCACATCTCATTGGCATCTGAGATTCTGCAAACAACAGTGATGATACCTGTGAATATGTAGATGGTGTTTGAGCCATGCCTAGCTACACAGTCATGAGTGTAGAAAGAGTAAAGCAGTAGATGATGATTGTCAGTGAGGAGTAGATGTTACTATTAATCTGCACTGACTGTGGTCTCCCAATAAGGAAGTCAAGGATCCAGTTGCAGAGGGAGGTACAGAGGCTCAGGTTCTGAAGCTTGTTGAGGGGATGATGGCAAAGCCAAGCTGTAATCGACGTATGTTTTGCTGTTGTCTGTGTGTTCCAGGGAGAATCAGTGAAATTGCATTTGCTGCAAACCTGTTGCATGGCAGGCAGATTGCAGCTGGTCCAGGTGCTTGCTCAGGTAGGAGTTAGTTTTAGGCATGACCAACCTCTCAAAGCACCTCATAACAGTAGGTGTGAGTGCGACCAGGTGATAGTCATTGAGGTAGATCATGCTACTCTTCTTGTCTTCACTGCATTAAAAATAGCTCACATTCTTTATACTCACAAGTATAAAATATAAAGTACAAAGTACATTCTAAGAGGATGCAATTTTCTGCTAAATATAGACTGAATAGCCCAGTCACATATTATTGTTTTAAGCTAATGTTATAATCCAATGATGACAGGACCCAAAACAGTGGGCTCTGATTAATTGGGACATGTCAGAACAAGTACATTTTGGCCCAATTAGCTGAAGTTAATTGGAAATAGTTAAAAAGTTATAAAAAAGACAAACTACCATTTAACTGAGTAACGATTTACATACTTAAATGAAATACAGAACAAATTAGAACATGACCAATACCTCAAGGAAACTATAACATTGTGTATTTACTCCTAATTTTTATCAATGAAGGAATAAATCCAGTGTACCTGTACACTGCTGTGTTCTTTTGATTGACTGTAGATGAATAAAATCAATGCAGACACCTAGTGCAGGTAACGGACAGCCTTCCTAAAAAGCTCTCGGCGATTGCACCCTCCAAATCTTCATTATCATTGTAACATTCATGATGATGGTTGATGCCTTCAAATTCTTCATAGTTTCTAATTTGTTGAATTAGTGAAATCATTTCATTTTCATATCTGACAGTTTTTGGCATCTCCAAGCCCGAATGCCTGAAATGGTGGTGAGTAAAATAATTGCAAATTGTTTTGCTGCTTATTACTCAGCAATTATCAGTGACAAAAATCACTGCTTCTGAATTGAATTGAATTGTCTTTATTACCTACATCCTTCATATACATGAGGAGTAAAAATCTTTGCATTACGTCTCTGTCTAAATGTGCATGTAAAATTTATAATAATTTATACTAAATAGTATGTACAACAGGACAGTCAATATGACATGCAAAGGCAGTTGTGTCAGCATGAATTAAGCAGTCAGGTGGCCTGGTGGAAGAAGCTGTCCCGGAGCTTGTTGGTCCTGGCTTTTATGCTGCAGTACCGTTTCCCAGATGGTATCAGCTGGAGCAGTTTGTGGTTGGGGTGACTTGGGTCTCCAATGATCTTTCGGGCCCTTTTTGCACACCTGTCTTTGTAAATGTCCTGAGCAGTGGGAAGTTCACATCTACAGATGCACTGAGCTGTCGGCACCACTCTTTGCAGAGTTCTGCGATTGAGGGATGTACAGTTCCCATACCAGGCAGGGATGCAGCCAGTCAGGATGCTCTCAATTGTGCCTCTATAGAAAGTTCTTAGGATTTGGGGGCCTAAGCCAAACTTCTTCAAACCTCTGAGGTGAAAGAGGTGCTGTTGTGCCTTTTTCACCACACAACTGGTGTGTACAGACCACGTGAGGTCCTTGGTGATGTGGATGCCAAGGAACTTAGAGCTGTTCACCCTCTCAACCCCAGAACCATTGATGTCAATATGGGCTGGTCTGTCTCCATTCCTCCTGTAGGCCACAACCAGCTCCTTTGTATTGAACACAAATGCATGCAACTGTTGCTGTTTAAAAACTGTTCGCATTAAGTACGGTGTAGTGCCTTACAGCAACACAAGTGCACGCGATTGATGCTAGTTAAAAACCGTTCAGCAACAGTCTCCTGTTTCAGTTAGGCGGCATAGTGTCCCAAATAAAGGAAGGGGATCTTGGCGATTTTATTGATTAGTTTTTGTTCTTTAAGTGTTGTCCCAAATAAGCAGATGCCTCGTTTAACTGATGGCTTCAGGTTGTAGTGAAACTAAGTAAGACTGATGTCTAAAAAGTTATCCACGGTCAGTAGTACTGAAAATGTTCACCATATCATACTCAGCCTCCACAATTCATTCCATTGATCTAACTTCCCGTGACTCCTTTGCAGAAACTATCAATGTAGCTTGAACGCAAAAGCGCACAGTTAAAGCTAGGAAACAGTTGTAAGGAAAGTAATTCTAAAGATGATTTTTTGAGAGCAAATTCTTATTGGCATTATTAGTACTTGAAGGTCTCTAATATTGATTGGTTCAAATGCAGTGGATTTACACAGCAATTCTGCATAACATGGTGTTTCTCATTGGCTAGGGGATTAGATACAGAAGATATACAGTAAATACATAGTGCTTGAAGGTGGCATTCAAAAATAATCTTTGGGAAAAGTAAGCATTTAAGTAGCAAGACAGATGATAATCTGCTTTAAATTTGATTCTCTGCACTGTTCAACAATGGCATTTGTGTTACGGTGGTGGTTGGGACTGATGTGGGTCCCTTTAAGCCCTACCATTGATGGAGACTGATTACCACAAATAGTCAAGATCTCCATTCTCATTACATCATGCAACTACCAAGATATTCGAAACTGATTAAGATTGATTGTGGTCTTTTTCTGCTTATTTTTCTGTAATTTACACAACCATGCAATTATGCTTTAGGCCATCAGATTGTCTCTGCTGTTCAGAAAGAAGAAAATGCATTTGCAATGGCCACATATTATCTGCCCTCCCCTTAAAGCAGTAGAGCTTGAAATTGCATTGTGTTCACTTGACAAGCTCTGGAATAACAGCAGATTTTTAAAATCCCTTATTGATAATTAACACTGTATGAACAACTGATTTGCTTATACTTGACACATGTTATTTACACAATATTAGACCATTGAATCATTTTCACAATACATTAAAAACTGAGACGTTAGTTGCATAAAACTGCTTTTGATCATTATAAAACTGAAAACATGACTTTATCTGGAGTGAAAGGCAATGACAACCATTTCCACTCAAGTTCACCCTGTTATGGCTGAAACAATTTCCATCTCTGTTGTGAGTGGTGTTACATAAATCCCGATGCAATTTTCCTTCTGGGCATAGCAGGGAAACTTATTATAATTATCCTAACCCATTCCTGTAAGGATGTATCTGCACTCTACAATGTTGGATCAGGACCACATTGGTTAAAAACCATTCTTATCTTTGATCCTTCAGGCCTTTGCCCAACACACTATTCATGCAAATGTTGGCAGCATTGCAGATAATGAAAAGGTTGTGTAAGGTTCTGGAAAGTTGGGTGACACAACAGTAAATGAACTTAATCCTGATGTATGTGAGATGATGCATTTTGGGAGGGCAAATGAGGATATGACATACATTCTAAATGGTAGGGCTTTAAGGTGTGAAAATAAACTGAGGGACCATGGCAATATTGGAGACTAAACATAGTGACAAGTGTGAAAATGTATTATTCCTGACAAAGCTCAGGCCAGAGTTACAGAACACAATGACAAGTGTTCTTGCACCACGCAAGCTGAAAGATGTGCCTTCATTGGAAAATTACTACAAAGTCAATTGAAATAGCCGAAAGCTGTAACTTTGTGACAGGAGCCAGAAACAGGGTGAAAGAGTAAATACAGAGACCTGGATCATGCTGCTCCTGCCCAAGGCCCACAGCTGCTCTCAGAGCTACTAACTTCAAGGTCATGCCACTGCAGAATGGTGGCTACAACTCAGGGAGCACAACTGAAGCTCCACTCACAAACAACCCAGTAAAGGTTGTCAGAAGACCCTGTCATTGTATCCAGTTCTCTAATGAACAGAGACATTTATATACCATTACAAAAATGTTATAGAAAAGCTTAGAAAGTAGACAATAAATCCACTTAAAATGTAAATAGAATGTTGGTTTTAAAAATAAGATTAATTAAAATAAGTTTAAAAATTCAAATGCAAATGCTCCTAAGATCAGCTTATTATGGAATGCCTGGCTGGGTGAAGACCATAAAACCATAAGATATAGGAGCAGAATTAGGCTATTTGGCCCATTGAGTATGCTCTGCCATTTTATCATGGCTGATCCATTATTCCTCTCAGCCCCATTCTCCTGCCTTCTCCCCGTATCCCTTCATGCCTTGACCAATTAAGAATCTATCAACCTTAAATATTTGGAAAGACGTGGTTTTCACAGCTGCCTGTGGCAACAAATTCCACAGATTCACCACTCTCCTCATCTCCATTCTAAAAGGATGCTCTTCTATTCTGAGGCTGTGTTCTCTGGTCCTAGACTCTCTCACCATTGGAAACATCCTCTCCACATCCTTTCAATCAAGACCTTTCACCATTTAATAGATTTCAATTAAGCCAGTGCAATGCAATGTGACCTTTTGTTTTATTTAAAAAATACCTTTGCATTGTCCTTTTGATTTCTTCTAGGGTTGTGTTTTTCTTGATGGTTTCAAGCGAAACATGATCGCAGAAGAAAACTGCATGTAAAATTAGTGTATCAATGGAAAGACATTAAAGTATATTTGAGAACTTCATCAAACACAATCCTCTTGTACAGAAGCAATACACAATTAGTGAGCCATGGCAAAACTCGCTCCTATAAAACAGAATCTGAAACACGATGATGAGACCATAGTTCAGTTGTTTTATATCATTCCGTTGGCAATCTGGTCACATTCTGTCAGTTTCGACCAGCCAAGTTATTTCACTAGTCAAATGAAATTTCACATTTCAACAGCTTGCCGATCCAAAGCAAGCAACAACCAAAACAATAATCAACAGTAATTTGAAACAATGGGGGAAGAGAAGATTTCAGTGGAAAGTTGTGCAGACAAAAATGAACTGGGATAGTACAATATCTATCCACAAATAAAAATGGTAGAAAAAGATTACTTTTAGGAAAAATTATTCGATAAATAATTAGTACAATGATGTGAAAATTGAAAAAGCTGCAGAATTTTTGACACAAAGATATTTGAGCAATTTTCAGCATTGAGAAAATGCTATATCAAATGGAAAAATTGTTGATGTTAGGGGATTAGGGAATCTGGGTAACTGGTAAATGTACTTAGTAAGTATATTTAAAACAGAAATTTAGAGCTTTATGATTTAGGGGAATCAAAAGATATATTGTTGGTGTGGGACATTGGGACTGATGTAAAATCTCAGCCACAATCTTATTTAATGATGTAGAAACATAAACCTGCTCTTTCTTCCATTTCTTGTATTCTAACGTTCACAACAGACATTAACTACAGATATTAACAATGTTGCAAACAATCAAAACAGCCCAACTTCAATGGGTAAGAACCAAATGAGATCATTCAAGGAGGTATGGAAGAATGTTTTTCACACTGATTCCTTCAAGGAAAGATATGATGACTTGTCAGAGCAAATAACCTTAGACCTGCCCAGAGTAGAATGCATGCACTTGCGTCAGATCCGATGCAAAGCCAGTCCATTGCAATCTCAATCTCAGTCCTGAGTGCCTTAAAGATTAACGCTGAGAAGGAACTAGATGGACTTGAACAAAACAGTGTTGTTGTGAAAACTGGCCAGACTGAGTGTGCATACCAGTAGTGTCTGTGATAAGGCAAAACAAAACAGTGTAGCTATGTGAGCTTACAAGGTCAGACTAAATTCTTGCATCTTGCACTCTCATCAGGAGTGTCCATAATTACACAAATCAAAAAGAAAGTACTTGGAAAAGTGCTTTATCAACACTTCTAGAGATTATGGAGCAAATCCTTGATACTAACTACAGGGGCATTAAGAATACAAAGATGTCTATTACAGTATAACTGTACAATCAAGTACAATTCCAGACAGAATGCTACAGTCGATACTTATGCTTGAAACTCTGGCATTGGACATCATTTCCAGGTGGTCACTAGGAGCTTCTCTATAACTATGACTGAAAAGGCAAGACCCAGAAAAATCTGGGTCGGTGATCAATAACTGGTGGTACAGTGCTAGCCAGAGTGCACCAGAACGCGTCAGGCACATCTTTAAAAAAAAAGCCAAAATAAACAAGCTAATTAATTACGTGCCGCCCAGGGTGATTTGAGTATCTCAGAAACCGCTGATCTCCTGGGATTTTTACACACAACAGACTCTGGAGTTTACAAAGAATGGTGACGAAAACAAAAACACATCCAGCCAGTGGATTTAACAAGATCTATTCGCTCACAGAACAGCCACTCGCTGGATGTTTTTTTGTTTTTGGCACCATTCTTTGTAAACGCCAGAGTCTGTTGTGCGTAAAAATCCCAGGAGATCAGCATTTTCTGAGATACTCAAATCACCCTGGGCAGCGCCTAATTAATTAGCTTGTTTATTTCGGCTTTTTTCTTAAAGATGTGTCGGATGCGCCCCGGCTAGCACTGCACCCATGTCAATAACTGAAAGCACGAACAAAATTTGACTAGTTTACCATTAACCATAGTGGTGAGCAATCCTCAAAGGAACCGCTGGCAGTCGTTCTTGTTTTTTATTACTTTGTAGGCAGGCGGAGCTAAGATATAGAAATAAAATGAGCAAAATAATGGTGGAACCTGTCAAGACTGATTCGAGGCTACTTTATCTTCTCATTCAAATAGGGATGGAACTGTCTTCCAAGGATAGGTACACTGGGTGGTGTTGCACACTTAAATTATTTCAAATGTTGCAGTTGACTCCACAAACCGATTGGACACAATTGGTTTTGAGGAGGTAAGTAAACAATGTGCCCTTGAGAGAAGGGGAGAACAATAAAAACTATAGTATTTAAGTTTTGGTCTAAATATGCCAACCAATCCAACTTCAAAGCAGGAGGCAAAAGAATTATTTTAGATTATACAACTGAGTAGTGACCCCCTTTTCTTTCTTTTACCAGATTAATTAAAATTATTAACTGTATTAAAATATAACATATTTGATGCAAATTTTGTAGTTCTGTGGAAGAGAGTACTTAGAGATTTCTGTGCACAATTCCAAACCCTCTGGCAGATTCCTCATATTTCATAAATTTACCAGATATTTGCTAGCTAACAATAGGAAATAGAAGCAGATGTTTGTACTTATCACTTTTCTTTGACTCCTGTAGAAAATTGATCAATCTGCAGTTGAAATTCTGGTGGAAGATTCATTGTTCCAGAACCCTTAAGGTTAAGCACAACTAAAAGTTTGAAGACATTAGCTCTATCATTGTGTTAAGGAGTTCGGACACAAGTCAAAATTGCTAAGTCAGCATAGCTTGTGTTTCACATTTGCCTTCTTCAACCTCTAAAAGTATGAATTGCCTAAGAGCCCCCATCTGAAAATACTCACAGTTCACTGTGTAGAAGCAAGAAGGAAGCAGAAATTTGCAGAAATTGTCCACAAATTGCTCACTGAATCTTCCTATCTGATCCTTCAAGTTGATGCATTATATAATTCAGTCCATAGCAATGTCCATTTTGTAGGAACAGGTGAACTAGCCATAAATGCAAAGTATATACAATTTGTAGAGTTTTTCTGTCACTCCCAAAACATATAATTGAAAATACATTTCAATATGGCAATTACGTCCTCAAACACTACTCCCTACCAATTAGTACAAGGGTTACACGTTGTCTGCAGGGTGGACACAATTTTGTCATATTCTATTTTTTGAATATTGGGTATTATAAATAAGAAGATTAAATTTTGCTTGCTAATTACTGAGTGTGTTTTAGATGGTTTGATGATGTGAAAAATAATGACATATATGGATCTGTTTTGAATTTTACAGAATTTTAAAAGCATATTGTCAGGAACGGGTGGGGAATCAGAAAGTGCATCTTATGCTCACTTTAGTTCGTTTAGAAAAAAGATCTCAAATCTTTAAATTAAGATTTTAAATTCAGTTTTGTTGACAGTTGTAAAATTCAAATACATAATCTACTTCTGAAAAACTTTGAGGCACTGGTTTTATTTACAAAGAGGCATTTCTAAAAAGGGACAGAAATCATGGGGTTTGAGGCATGATAGAGAAGCTTAATGAGAGACAGAGATAAGCAGACAGAGAAATTAATACTCCTCTACAGATTACAGTAAATCAAACAGGCTGGGGGGGGGTATTGGAGTGTATGTGAGGGGGGGGGGCATCAGGCAGCGAGAACTGTTACTCTTTTCTACCTGACCACAACTCTGACTTTGTCCTAAAGTGAGGATGATGGCAGCACTCACCACCTGCCAATTATCAATTTGGTTGGGGACTGGGATATGGAAAACCAACTGATTTCTTATCTTCCAATATTATCTGATGGCCTACCACAAACAATTCTGTAATGAGGAAGCACAGATCTCTCTATAGTTGCTCCCAAATTTGCTGAGTATTTGCAGGACTTTCTGTTTTCAGTAAGGTGCATGTAGTAGTGGTGAGCTTCATCAATGCTAGATCAGGCGTTCCCAACCCTTTTATGCCATGGACCCCATTATCCAAGCAGTCTGTGGACCCCAGGTTTGGAAACACCGTGCTAGACAAAGAGAAAGAATCAACCATGCTTTCCCAATATTTGTGAAGATACCAGAAACGTAGCTCAGAATCAGGTTCATGTCATGAAATTGTTGTCTTTGCAACAACAGTACAATGCAATACATAACAATAGAGACAAAAACATAAATTACAGTAAGTATATACAGGATGTATTAAACAGTTAATTTATTAGTGCAAAAATCAAAATTAAAAAAAAGTTGTGAGGTAGTGTTCATGAGTTTAATGTCCATTCAGTAATTGGATGGCAGGGGGAAGAGGCTGTTCTTGATCCATTGAATGTGTGTCTTTAGGCTTCTGTACCTCTTTCTTGATGGTAGCAATGAGAACAAGGCATGTCCTGTGTGATGGATGCTGCCTTTTTGAGGCACTGGTCATTGACAATGTCCTGGATACTATGGAAGCTAGTGCCCATGCTGAGGCTGACTAAGTGTACAACTTTCTACAGCTTATTTCAATCCTGTGCAGTAGCCCCCACCCCCATACTAGACCATGATGTGGCCAGTTAGAATGCTCTCCACAGTACATCTGTAGAAATTTGCGAGTGTCTTGGCTGAAGTCTAGCGTGCATCTTTCCTTTTGAGGCTGTCCATATCTATTCTAATACTACACTTAATACATTGTTAAACAACCATTTCAGTTGTTCCTCTTCATTTTGTCAGCAGGTATCCCTTTGGATGTCTAGCTTCAGCCTTTAATAATAATCAGAAAGCAGACCATGTTGGTAGTTTGGGACAAAGTTAATTCCAGCTCTGAGAACCCTGATGCCCAAAGGAAAATTGAGATCGCTGTGGTCTCTTCATTTTAATTTGATTAATAAGCAGAGAATGAAATAAGCAAGTTGAATTTGGAAGGCAGGGGAACTTTCTGTGAAGAACATGGATATGAGATGCAGGTAAGAAGGAAAAGACAGTGAGGCTCAGAAGATGCGACTGAGGGGATGATGAAATTAATGACCTTTTACAGAGTAAAAGAAAGAGAAAGGTGAAGTTGATGGGATGAAGTCAAAGAGCAGGTAAGCAAGTGATTAGACTGAATGATTAGTAAGAGCTGTGGTAGGTGGGAGCATTGAGAAGGAAAACAGGGAGGGCACATCATGGGAATGAGGACTAAAGGGGAGAGGTGGAAAGTTATCATGAAAATGTAACCTGCAATCCCAGCACATCACCAATAAATTCCCACTGGAATAGAAAGGAGCAAAATAAAGACATGAGAAAAAGATAGCAGGTTAACTATGCTGGTCAAATATGATGGCAGAATATGGTATTAATAGTAAGACTCTTGGCAGTGTGGAGGATCAGAGGGATCTTGGGGTCTGAGTCCATAAGACACTCAAGGCTGCTACGCAGGTTGACTCTGGTTAAGAAGACATATGGTGCATTGGCCTTCATCAATCGTGGGACTGAGTTTAAGATCTGAGAGGTAATGTTGCAGCTATATAGGACCCTGGTCAGACCCCACTTGGAGTACTGTGCTCAATTCTGGTCACCTCACTATAGGAAGGGCGTGAAAAGCATAGAAAGGGTGCAGAGGAGATTTACAAGGATGTTGCCTGGAATGGGGAGCATGCCTTATGAGAATAGGTTGAGTGAACATGACCTTTTCTCCTTGGAGCGACGGAGGATGAGAAGTGACTTGATAGAGGTGCACAAGATAGTGAGAGGCATTGATCATGTGGATAATCAGAGGCTTTTCCCTAGGGCTAAAACGGCTAGCACGAGAGGGCATAGTTTTAAGGTCCTTGGAAGTAGGTACAGAGGAGATGTCAAGGGTAAGTTTCTTATGCAGAGAGTGGTGAGTGCGTGGAATGGGCTGTTGGCGGCAGTGGTGGAGGCAGAAACAATAGACAATAGACAATAGGTGCAGGAGTAGGCCATTCAGCTCTTCGAGCCATCACCGCCATTCACTGTGATCATGGCTGATCATCCACAATCAGTACCCTTTTCCTGCCTTCTCCCCATATCCCTTGAATCTGCTATCTTTAAGAACTCTATCTAACTCTTTCTTGAAAGAATCCAGAGAATTGGCCTCCACTGCCTTCTGAGGCAGAGCATTCCACAGAACCACAACCCTCTGTGTGACGAAGTTTTTCCTCAACTCTGTTCTAAATGGTCTACCCCTTATTCTTAAACTGTGGCCTCTGGTTCTGGACTCCTCCAACATCGGGAACATGTTTCCTGCCTCTAGTCTGTCCAATCCCTTAATAATCTTATATGTTTCAATCAGATCCCCTCTCATCCTTCTAAAAGATAGGGTCTTTTAAGAGACTCCTGGATGGCTACGTGGAGCTTAGAAAAATAGAGGGCTATGGGTAAAGCCTAGGTAGTTCTAAGGTAGGGACATGTTCGGCACAGCTTTGTGAGCCGAAAGGCTTGTATTGTGCTGTAGGTTTTCTATGTTTCTATGTAAGTAGATGGCCAAAAACCAGAGAAACAGAGAGAAAAGACAGACATTAAAAAGGCACTCGAAAAAGATGAAAGAGAATCATTTTTCCACCTATAGTGGATAAAGCATAATGGAAACTACATTAATATTTAAAACAATGTACCACATGTAGGGCAGGAGTAGAATGATTTTACAAAATTAAATGAAAGATCCAAGTAAATTGCGATGTGTTTGATGTTAATCACATTCAGGAAATTGTCATGTAGTGTGAACTGTTAACTAGTAATTAACTATTGTTATTTCTATTTTTACCATGGTTAATTGTCATGTCTCTGGGCTGTGACATCTCACAAACAGCACAAGAATGAATATTTCTCCAATTTTCACCAAACAGTGACAGAAGCAGACGTTAACCCAAATGCAGACTGACAGCTCCTTGGATCTGGTGACCAGCATGGTACTGAAAAATGGAAAAATGATAGAAATTTTTAAACTAAGATGTGAACAACATCTATCAGCCATAAACAAACTTAAAGGCGCTGTTTGAGGCATCACGGTAGCGCAGCAGTTAGTAATCCTATTACAGCTCGAGGCGTCGGATTTGGGATTCAATCCTGGTGTCTTCTGTAAGGAGTCTTGTACACACTCCTTGTGGAATGCATGGGTTTTCACTGGGTACTTCTGTCTCCTCCCACAGTCCAACGATGCACCGGTTAGTAGGTTAATTGTTGTAAATTGCCCCGTGATTAGGGTATGGTTAGATTGTGGGGTTGCTGAGCGGCGCAGGTCAAAGGGCCAGAATGGTCTAGTCCATGCTGCATCTCGAAATAAAATAAAATAAATAAAAACTGGACTGAGGCAAAAATGAACAATCCTTTTCATTGTATTATGTAGTAACTGTAGATCAAATAGAGGACCAGTTAAATAAAACACATTCTAATTCGAGACAAATGCAGATAAACAGGTAACATTTCAATCCTCCCTGGTTCAATAACTGCCCAACTATCACTGTGTATTTAGTGAATAAGTTCATATTTTGTATCTACATGTAGATACATCTATAAAAAAAGGAGGTTGGTGATCAGGAGCATCATTGTCAAAATGAAGTGTAAAATCAATTTTGAGGGAAACCTACTCCTATATTTCTTATCTCAAACACGAGGAAATCTGCAGATGCTGGAATTTCAAGCAACACACATAAAAGTTGCTGGTGAACGCAGCAGGACAAAGGACGAAGGACGAAGGGTCTCAGCCCGAAACGTCGACTGTACCTCTTCCTAGAGATGCTGCCTGGCCTGCTGCGTTCACCAGCAACTTTTATGTGTGTTCCTACATTTCTTAGGTCTGTCCCTAGACTTCTCCAATGTATTCCTCTTCAGCCACACATTTTTGGTAAAGGAATTCGTTCAAATTTTTGCTTCCCATAGCCTCCATGCTATGGAATTCCATCATGCCATTATCATAAGTCTGTAAAACCATAAGATATAGAAGCAGAATTAGGCCACTTGGCCCATCGAGTCTGCTCTGCCATTTCATCATGGCTGATCCAATTTTCCTCTCAGCCCCAATCTCCTGCCCTCTCTTGGTATCCCTTCATGCCCTGACCAAACAAGAATCTATCAACTTCTGCCTTAAATCTATATAAAGACTTGACCTCCACAGCTTGCCTGTAGCAAAAAAGTTCCATGGATTCGCCACTTTCTGGCTAAAGAAATTCACACTTCATCTCACACTCCACTGAGCTACATTAGCACCCAATCTTATTTGGAAATTCTCACCCAACTGTAATACCCCAAGCACATTGACCAGCTACATGTTCCATAGTTGACCAACTCTGGCCATTTATTCATCCCTAGTTTCCTTTCCTCACTAATCAGTATGGGACTGACAATTCCTTAAGCCTTAAATTCTGAAATCCTTTCTCTTACCTCCCTGCCTATCCTTCTTCTTTAAGACAATTTTTAAAGCCTACTCTTTGAGTGAAGTTTCAGTTTGAGAATGCCATACAATCTAATCTGCTGCATTTAGCATTTCACAACATTAAATGTCCTACATAAAATCAGATCGTTACATTTGTACAGAATAGAAATGAAGAATAACTGACATGCCTAAAACCAATTATGCTCAGTGCAATCCCCACTAAATATTATGATCCATCTCTATTTATTGATCTTCATTTTCTCCTTGCACAATAGATGAGCTGAAATGTTCAGCTGTCTGTGAAGCATACGCAGTATGAATAGTTTGTTATGATTATAATCGGCATGTAAATGCCGTGTAAAGATGATAAAACTTAGATAATTAGGAACACTCTTGATCAACATGAATTATGTTGCAAAATCATGCATAGAAAATTCTTTATAACCCAAGAATTTAAGCAACACTATGAAAACAAGAATTACAGTTGCCATGGTTACAACCACCAGAAAACAAATCCACCATAAAATCAGCATGTATAATTTTTTAAGAAAATATTTTATAATACTGATTTAGGGAACAAGTTCACAAATAAATGGCGTGATGCATTTGAAAGCTAATAGTCTCCTTTTGTTGACATACTGTTGGGTTGATAATAACTAACCAATTCAGCAGAAGGTGCCTTAAAATAAGATTTGTAACTTGCCACTGCATTGTTGATTCTGATTAGTCAATTGCAACTTTCACAAGGTATATTAATATGCAGCTGCCAATTTCTGCTTTGAAGGACACTTTTGATATGAAATTAGAATCGTATGATCCACTTTGGATTCTAATAGCCATTTTAGTGTAGATCTGCATGGATTAAAGTTTCTAAGTAGTTTCACTGGAGGTATGGAAGCACATGAAAGCATGTTTTGAAAAAGAGATCAAAGAAGGGGACTATTCGGCTGTTCCATTTTACACATAGTACACACTGTAGTCCTTCTCCCATGATACACAAAACTTTCTTAACATCCACCCGGTGAGTTAACAAAACCCATCCAAAACCACATCATAGGTAAAAAAGCAATGTCAGAATGTTAAAGTTGAAATTTCACTCCATAGAAAGAAGACATCACAAAAAGGCATCCAGAATTCGAACTAATTTTATGTACTGTTTAGTGTAAGTAATTTATGACAATTTTTTTTACATTGTCAGCATCATACAAATACAGACATGCAGTTGGTGCTATTAAAGTGTTGTATGTTATAAATAATGCAAGGCATTAATCTGGCATCTGTGCTTGATGAAATGAGCTATAGTTTTGCAAACCATATTCTGAATATATAATGTCCATTTTAAAGAATATCTGAATTATTAATAGCATTATAATGCTGTTATTGGATTGTTTATATTGATCTAAATATTTTGAACACAGGAAAAAAATCATATTCCTTGCCAAAGCTGTAAATCCACCTTTCAATGCAATGAAAATTTGGCCCAATAATCTGTTTTACTGACTGCCATATAAACAATGAAGACAAAAGTTAATCTAGCTAATGATTCAGTAAAGTTCCTTTCCTGGCTGTGAGTTTGAGTTCAGAAACTACTATTGGCATTTGCCTTTTCTGGTTAAGAGGGAAACTCAACCAGTGTTCAACAGTGTTTAAAAGGTTGCAGCCCCATTTTCTACAAGGAACAACAAAGCAGCAAGAGGCCGAAAGAGCTCACAGGTCCTTGGGCAAATGGAAAACCATCACCTGTTTTCAATATTTCACCTGCATTTTGAGAAGCACATGCATTTTGGAAAACAATATGCAAATTCAGCTGTGTTATTACCCTCCTTGTTGGAGCCATTTGACTAATGTGACTAGTGTTGCTGTGTAGGCTTCAGTTATAAAGGAAAGCAAAGCGATGTTGAGTGTGACAGGTTGCTGCGTTGTTGTATTTCATGGTATTCAGCTATTAATTAATGGTTATATTCCACAGAGGAACAGTAAACTCCTGAGAAAATAATGATGTTAAAAGTCAAACTCAGATCTCCTTCGATCATATTTGATGAGTAATTATAAAGACTTTTTCTGTTATATCTCACCCCCATCTTGATCTTGCTGTGTATCCATTATGCCCCACTTCATAATAAAAAAAATAGGATTTCCACTTGGAAAATTACTTTCTAATTCAAAGTAATTCTTTTAGTATTGGAGAATATTAACTGAATGAGTGCTGAACAAATAATATCATTATGGTTTAGTCCAGAAACAACCTCTGCAGCTGCACACCAAATACCCCCTCAACATCACATCTGCCTTATGTGTGGTGGTGATAATAACTTGGGTTAGCCTTGGGCATACAGATGCAAAAAATTTCAGGGAGACTTACTTCCAAGCTCGACCTAACATAAGAAATTGGGCTCAAGCAGGTCTTAAAGTTGGAGTGGTGGTTTTTTTGGCAGATAATTTGAGTGTAGTTATTTCTGAGGATACTAATAATGAGTGTACTAATAATTAGAAGAATCTAGCATCAGTGATGGAAACATAGAAAAATAAGAGCAGATGTAGGCCATTTGGCCTTCTGAGCAGTCATCACACAATCATGAATGTATTGTTTGCAAGTCAGCAATATATTACCACTCTCTCCTCATATATCCTTTATATGTCTTGGAATTTATCTTTAAAAGTCAATGGTCTGGCCTCTAGTGCCTTGTGATAGCAAATTCCACACGTTCACCACCTCTGTATGAAGAAATTTCTCCTCTACTCAGTTCTAAATCTGTTGATCTGAGATAGTGAAACTTCACTTTAGACATCCTAGCCAAGAGCTAAAATCCTTCCTGCATCCAATCTATCTGGTCCTGTCAGAATATATTAGTTTAATTAAGATTACCTCTCTTTCTTCTAAACCATAATGAAAATAATCTCAACCTAGATTAGTCAACTAAATCTCTTGTCATGCAGCAATCACACTATCAAAGAAATCAGTCTGATAGCATTATAATTATAAAAGTAACATAATTTCCATTCATTTTCACATGTAATTATTTAACCGTTTCACTCTATGGTCCTGATCTTCCTTCATTCTAATGAGTGCTAAAAAAAACTCATCCAAAATCCATCCCTCCCCAAAAGACAAATACTTCTTATCCCCTTCAATTACAAACCAATGTTGTCTTCCTGCAGTATTCCTTTCAGTAACCTCAATCTGAACCTAGACTAGGATACTCAGTATTTACAAATAACCTAACTGAGAAAATCATGTGAGTTTTAGCAGCATATTTTCATTCATTCATTCAGGATTAGTGACAAATCTCACATAATGAATGCCAGAAAAGAGCAGGTAATTCTCTGTTAAATTAAAAGGCTTTTTACAAAGGCCACCAAGTGGATTTTAAATTTTATGAGTGAAGTTTATCAAATGTAACTCCTGTGTTTGAGTGTAGTTACAGTAACATCACTTCTGTCGCACCATCACAGATAACCTGAAAATGGCAGCTGTCTTTGAAAACAATGGAAATAATCAAATAGTGCATTTAAAAGTATGTTTATTAAATCACATTAATGATGGCATTAACTCCACACCTTTGTTGCAATGGATCATTTGTTTATTTTAGAATTTGCAATAACAACTTCAATATGAAGGAGGGGGATTTAAATGATAAGGAATACCAGTAACCAGTTGAATCAGACTAGCTTGTCAACTTGATAAGTTTTGAACTCCATTAGGCTCCAATACATTTAATTATACTCCAAGTCAAAATGCCTTATATGTTTCATTAATTTGGATTATAGTGGGCTAGATTTTATGGTACTGCATGTGTATTCATTGAAACTTATTATCTATTCTTCAAAAATTTTATAGATACCCCTGCTGTGTTTGCGTCCACACCACCCACCACTCGCTGAGTAAAATACTTATCCCACACAATTTACCCCTTTGAACCTACCCTTATCACCTTAAAAACACATTTGAATAATCTATTGGCTAAAGGGGGTGGTGGGGTGGGGTTACACCTCTACCAAGGGAGGTTTTAGGTGTTCCTTCCTTCCATTAGCCTTCAGTTCACCCTTGCTTGGACAAAGTGTAGCACATGCTTAATCCCCCTCCCCCAAATCAGGGCCACATGAAGCCATGGGAGCAGGTGGGGGATGGTGGTATGAGCAGCTGGTGTGTATTCCTAAATCCAATTCCTAAATGGACATTGAACCCACGAACACTACATCACATTTTTTTTATTACTTCTGTTTTTGAACTATTTTTACTTTAACTATTTAATATACATGTACTGTATTTACTTACTGTAATTGATTTACTTATTTTTTTCCTATATTATCATGTATTGCATGGTACTGCTGCTGCTAAGTTAACAAATTTCATGACATATGCTGGTGATTTTAAACCTGATTCTGATATCAAAAGTTATGGTTATGCGATCACTGATGGCAGGCGGACAGTCCCTGAAGAGTACTGATAATGGCTCGGACCACCGGTCTTGTAAAGACACTGCCTGGAAGAAGGCAGTGGTAAACCACTTCTGTAGGAGAATTTGCCAAGCACAATCATGGTCGTGAGACCGTGATAGCCTACGTCATATGACACAGCACATAATGATGACAATGATGCTTGGCGAAAGTCATGGATACCTCAAGAAATAGTGTTTTTTAGTCTGTTAGTCATACTATATCTATAATTTGTGGTTGGTTTGGACCCTGGGGTGCTGAATTTAACACCTATGACATTCCCTCTGCAAACACTCTCCATCACTATATCAAAACAAATTCAGTGAAAGAAACACTGAGGCCTGAACGTTTCAGTTTTAGTTTTGGTTCACTTGGGAATATTACTTTAGCTTCAGCAAAATCAGGTGTTTTTGGGTATTTACATCTTTCACTCAGGGGGTGGATGCATCAATTTTTAGCCCACATAAATTGAAAATTGTAATAACACCAATTACAGATTAGCCTCAGGCTTCCAACAAAATCTTCATTTCCTTTCATGTAATGACAAACTCCTTTTAGTTTCTGGCCATTTTTCACCAGTGTCATGTCAAGCACATTTTACAAACAAGTGGTTTACATCATTAGTTTGTATATACATATTAATGGCTACACACACACACACACACACACACACACACACATACACACATATATATTTCATCAGGATATATTAATGAAACCATAACTTCTACAGGCTTGATATATATTGTTGATACAGAGTGTATTGGCGGAAAAAAGGATGTTCAGGCTTCTTTTTCCCTATTGGCATAGGATTCTTCATTGTCATTTTTATAACAATGTTTTTTGACCAGTCAGCGTTGTTGCCTCTGAACTGAGTCCCTGAACCTGGAGGATTGGTGGACTACTCTTAGTCTTGTCTCTACCCTTTGACCTGTTTGGCATGGGTGACCCTACCAAGAGTCAAAGCACAAGGCCCTGATTCCAGCCAACACAGCTTTTCAGGTCATTGAGGCATGAACGTTTCCAAACCCTATGCAAGGACGTGGTCCTCTCGAAGGAAAAATAATATCTGTAACACCATTTACTGCTGGTGTACCAAGTTTCCTTAAGATACAAAGTAAATGAAATTCCTATCCACAATTACTTAGATAATGCAAGTATCTTTTGATCTATTATTTGTTGTTGAGGTAGTTAAGATGTAAGTATTTTACATATTTGTTTACAACTGCCTTCTTAAGAAATTCCTTAAGGTTTGTAACTGTTCATCAAATAATAAAAAAACATGCAGGGATGACTTCCAAGTTGGGAAAATGACATTTAAAATTCAAGCCATTGAGTTATTGCTTTGTGGATAGTTTAATGTTGATGTTTTATTCAGTGATTCAGCACCTTCCTGATTAAGTCTAAAACCTCATCAGCACACATAACCCAAAGCTCAGTGACTTTGGGTCTTCAGTATAATTTAAACTGTACTCTCTGCTTCGTGTAAGCTGATAGGCATTATGCAGGGGCTCACTAGGTAGATTTAAAGATCTTCTACGTAGAATTAGTGAGTCTGAGGTACTATATCTCAGGTTCTAACTTTTGCCACCTGCTAAGGCTCCTGAGACTTGCCACCTTCCAGCCTGTTGGGTGACATTGGATGTTTTGGGTGACAGTCAGCCAGCTGCAACATGGACCAGATCTAACAATCAAGCCACAATTAGATCAGCTTTTGCTGCTTGCCAGCAAGAATTAAGACCTTTAATATTTTCTCATTTACCTTTAATGATGAATTGTAATCATATGGCATAGGAAGCAGCAATTGGCCCATCTTGCCTGTGACCACTGGTACCACACACTGACTTGTTTCCCAGAGCCCCCTGTAGCCGATTTACTTCTCAAGTATACATGCTATTCCTTTTTGAGAGTTAACTTGCATTCACACTTGAAGTTGTGCATACCCAAAAGCTTGCTGGATTTTGTTTTTGATTCTGCAGAATTGTGTATTGAATATTCCCCCTAGGAAGGTCACCCAGTCTGACCGATCCTGCCTACACTGTCAGAGATCAAACTCTTGAGTATCTGTTTAAAACTTGCTGCAAGCACCAGTCTGCCAAAAACAAAACAAGTGACACCAATACATTACAACTGGTAGTGACCTTATGTGTCATTCATAAATTTGCCACTTAGTTTGCAGAACATTTTGAAAATCCCACAGCAGAATATGGATCAGAATTTTGTGATCGATTTCCTGCACAATCCTGCATGAGCAGTGTGCTTCTCCATGGTCCTTGAACATTTTCTTTCTTGATGTCACCTAATACACAATGCTTTGAAGTTCCATGAGCTTACTTCCCCAGGCTCCAAATAAAAACAGCCTCCCAGATTGTCTCATTTCTTTAGACATGCTGTGTTCAAACACAAAAGAGCAGCTTGGAAACCCAGCTCCCAGTATTGGTTGGAAAAGTGGAATATGGCCTTGAGTTTTTGGATGTTGAAAGGAACAATCTAGAAGAATCGTGAATTTTAAACAGCTATTTTGCTATTTCATAATTGAAAGTATTATTATACTTTTTTTTACCTTTTGTAAATATTACTTACAAAATAATGTTTCGTATTATTGGAGAATGTGAGCTGAATATTATCTTTCAATGCACAGGAACAGGGAAGCATACCCGTGACAGGAGATTTGATTTATTTGGCAGCATAGTCCTTGGAGCAGATTTAACTTAGTCATTCCATTAACATATTGGGCAGCATCAAACAGCAGGGAGAAGTCCACAGCTAACAGGATTACAAAGCTGGAGATAACCATGGAAATCAGCAGTTGGAATGTCAACCCCATTTCTGCACTCAAGATCATAAGCAACTTATTGACCTCGTTACATGTTGAAGAATGGGCACATTGCCACATTCACATTGATTTCATTTAGCGTGTTACCTCACTTACCTTCTTAAGTCCACAGAAAGACCCAGACTCAACGTCTTTCAGAGCAGCTTCTTCTCCTCCACCACTGGATTTCTAAACACTTCATGAACTCATGAACTGCACCTCAATGTTTATCTTCTACACTATTTATTTCTTCTGTAACTCATAGTCATTTTTATGTCTTGTACTTTACTGCTGCCACTAAATGACAAATTTCACGACATGTAGTACGTCAGTGATAGTAAATCTAATTATGAAGCTGAACCTGAAACACATCACTTTTTGCACCAGCTCTGAATGCAGATGTATCTCTCTGTATACACGTAGTGCCCTCCCAATCTTCCCAGTCGCCACCGACACTCAGCGGCGCTCTGTCATTCCTTTTCCTCATCATCACCAATTGCAGAAGTTAGTACAGAATACTGTGAACACTTGAGAAAGGACAGAATTCTCAGTCTCAATACACACAACATTTGCTTATCTGAACTGAAGAATGATCATGCATGTCATGAAAATTGTGAAAAAAAATCTTCCCTTGAAAATTTTAATCCATGCCTTTACTATTTCACCTGATCTGCAGGTTGTACTGCAAAAGGAGAACAACTCCTCCCCAGACAAATGCCTTCCACAGAACTACTCAGACACAGAATGTGTTTGCAGTTAATGCCTCACCCCTCATTAGTCAGCCACAGGTGCAGAGACAAGGGCCACAATCTACAGACATCAGGATATCAGGATCCTCCAATCTCTGCCCAGGTGGGAGCAGATGTCAATCTGGGGATGAAACAGAAATTGTGTGCAGCTCTGTTAGGATTCCCAGCCCCAGAAAGTCCTCTTGCAGGGAGATTAAAGGAATGCATATTGAGCATAAGATTCATGTCACAAACATTTGCAATGATGCCATTGACCCTAAGAAGAATTCCACATGCAAGCATCAAATGTAGCAATCCAACTAATGTAGCTACTGTAGGTCTTTACTAAGGGCTTACAGATTATGAGTGTCACTTTTCAAAAAGTTGAAAGATACCCGAGCATTGGCTGCTCCATGCCTCACTTCCATATTAAAAAAATGCAGTGCCTCACAGAGGGAAATGTCAGAAGACCACAAGAGCACATAGGGTTCTGCTAAAAAGAATCAGAATCATATTTATGATGTGAATTTGTTTTGAAGAGCATTATGTTACTAACTAGCAGTGGAGTGTTGTGCTTCTGCTCGTCTGTATGGTTGAGAATGAGACAACTTGTACATTGAGTTTGTCTCCATGCTGTTCTCATAATGCACTTACCCATTGCACCCATGTGCCTTCAACCTTCAGGCCTTGTTCTGATGACCTTTTTACAGTTTGTGCTGCCAAAGGTTATTTAAATAATTTCTGATCTTTAAGAGGTTAAAATCATGTAAATAGCAAAAATATAAAAATAATACAAATAATGCAAATTAAATATGAATGTCATACCTTTACTTAAATTCACATTTAATTTGCATTTTTATTAGTTTTAGTCTTAATATTACTTTATGTATATAAATAATATACATATAACATCTTACATAAAAGTCTTAAAAGTCTTTATATCACTTTATGTTTGGTTTTAATTATATTGAATACTATTAATTTATTTTAGATAATTAAAACCAAACATAAAGGGATATAAAGAGAAATAAACACCAAAATTGTAATCCCTTTAATGAAGGCAGAAGTATTATTCATATGAGATGGGTGAAGGGATGCAAATCATGCTTTACTCAATATGAGCATTTGACATTTTTTCCACTCCCATACTGTATTGTGCTGACCTATGAGAAGCACCATGTTAGTGGTCCTTTATCAAACATTTTGCAAAAGGTATGCATGGTTTGTACTCAACCTCAAGGCATTTTCTGACATTACTTTCTCACATGCCCGAAAAGTTCCTTTTTAACTTTTGTGGAATAGTGAGACTATGGGCAGCCTTTGAGCAGCAGGGTCAGAGAAGGTGTGTATGGTTGTTTGTTAGACTGGATTGTGTTGAGGCAAAAATTGTCATCCAGATTTCATTGATGGCATAGCTAAAGGCGAACAGAATCCAGGAATTCAATGCAGCAATGTCTTCTGTTTCTAGGGCACTGGCTGAATCTTCTTCCTTCTCTTTTTCTTTAGACATAGAGACTGAGTCCAACACTTGCTGCCCTGAGCAGACCACCACTGTTCTTGATACTATGCCTGGATCATGTTGAAAAGAAATCAAGGAATCTAAAATACAATCTGAAATGTATTTTTGCTTGTGAACATTTCAAATGAACAGATGGCTTTGACTGGAGCACTTCAGATCATTACCACAGTTCCTCACCAGGCTAATCAATCATGTTTTCAATGAGCAGTTGGAAGATGATAGTTGGAAGGTGTAGGATGATTGGATCCTGGCAGCTGTATAAGTATTTATTTTAAAGTGCAATACATTATTATAAATTAATGAACACATACATATATATGTGTTCCAGAGCTAGAGAAAGATCTTGTGGTTGCAGGTCAGATGACCATCAATGATATGAAATCTTTTCTAGTTGGTGAACACTCTAGCAGATCTAGGTATACCTCTACAGTCACATGGTATGTAGTTGCAGTAATGAAAAGCAGGCATGTTGTGGTTGGTGAGGGTCTTTAGCGATGGATGCCACCTTCTTGAGGCACTGCCATTTGACGATGTCCTCAATGATAGGGAGGGCTGGCCCATGACGGAGCTGCCTGAAGCTACAACCCACTGCAGACTCTTATGGTCCTGTGCATCGGAGCCCCCATACCAGGCGGTGATGCAACGAGCCACAATGCTCTCCACCGTACATCTGTAGAAATTCGCAGAAGTGTTTGGTGGCACACCAGATCTCCTCACGTTCCTAATGAAGTAAAGCTACTGGTGCGCCTTCTTTGTGATTCTTTAAGTGTTGACTCAATTCCCACTTGTCAGTGCAGTAGCAATGCAGAAGTTGCAAACTTTACATGTAGGTCCAAACAGGAGCGGGTATCAATACCATATGCAGCTCATGTTTACCATACCAAGAGAGAGTGAACTGTTATACAGCCAATAGTTGGGTCAGATGAACAATTATTAGCCCGAAATGTTAACTCCGCTGCTCTGTCCACAGATACTGCACAAACTGTTGAATATTTTCAGTACTTTGTTTTTATTTGTGATTTGCAGCATCTATAGATTTTTTGCTTCTCTGTGTCATGATCTTGTCGGACTGAGGTCAAGTAACCAGATTCATAGAAAAACATTTCTCTTCTGGAGTGGTAAGTTTGATTTCCTTTTTATAGTATTGTGCACATTCCTTTGGAATAAGATCTACAGGCCATTGCAGGTAATATATGGGGTCCATTTTTACCAACATACATCAGTTGATTATGTCCTTAAGTCACCAAAAATTACTTGCTATAATAATCATACTTCCATGGTATGTGCTTGAATGCACTTGTTCATATGTAGGGATGCCTGTATATTGGAGATTTGTAACTCAGATACATCTGTATCAGTTTAAGAGTATAAGACCATAAGACAGAGAGGCAGAATAAGACCTTTGTGTCTTCTGCACCATTCCATCGTGGCTGATTCATTATCCCTCTCAACTCCATTCTCCTGCCTTCTCCCTGTAACCTGTGGTGCCCTGACTAATCAAGAATCTATCAATCCCTGCTATAAATATACCCAATGACTTGGCTTTCACAACTATCTGTAGCAATAAATTCTACACATTCAGCACTTTCTCATCATCTCTGTTATCTAAGTGGCTGTAGTTCTACTCTGAGGCTATGCCCTCTGGTCCTAAAATCTCCCTCTATCAAAAACATCCACTGAAAGTTAACTCTATCTAGGGCTTCCATTATTCGATAGGTTTCAATGAGACCCCTCCTCATTCTTCTGAACTCGAGGTGAGTACAGGCCCAGGGCCATTAAACGCTCCTCATACAGTAATTCTTTCTTTCCTGGGATCATCCTTGTGTGCATCCTTTGGACCCTCTCCAATGCCAGCACATCTTTTCTTCGAGAAGGAGCCCAAAACTGCTCACAATATTCCAACTGCGGCCTGACTGATGCTTTATAAAGCCTAAGCATTACATCCTTGCTTTTATATTCTAGACCTCTTGAAATGAATGCTAACATTGCACTTGCCTTCCTTATAATTGACTCAACCTTTAGGGAATCCTGCAAGAGGACTCCTAAGCCCCTTTGCACCTATGATTTTTGAAATTTTCTGCCCATTTAGAAAATTGGTTATGCCTTTATTCCTTCCACCTAAGTGCACGACCATACACTTCCAGACACTATATTCCGTCAGCCACTTCTTTGCCCCGTCTCCCAATTTGTTTAAAATTTGAAGTTTAAATCAGCTTGAACCATAAACAAGTGCCAATTCATATAAAAAGAAACCTTAGAACAGAAAAACTGGTTAACTAGTTTCCGAAAGTTATTCAGCAAGCAATCAGTGAAAATTTTATATCATAATGAGATCATATTGTTGAAGTTCAGACACATACTGTAGCTGATTAATGAAAGATTGAATAGTTCCTTCAGTGAATTATCATACTAAACACAATAAGAATATAAAAACATACCTGAAAGGATATGAAAATCCAATCTCTATATTCAGGTTACTTTCAGATTTGTTTGCACAATCCACACTGACTTTCAGTGCTCCTGAGTAACCACCACATGTTGCAAATGCAAAGATTGCAAAAATCTGCCAAGAGAAAAAAAAATGGACATTTGACCTATTGTGGCAAGTTGCTATTGTATTTTAACCATCAAGGCAGAATGAAAAAGCTATTTATAAAATGACTGTTTAATCAAAATCGATTAAATTCATTAAACAGAGATTAACTAGAGATCTGTGCATTTGACCTCCTTTTCTTCAGTTGGACCCAGCAACCACAGCGCATTAATGTGCTGAGCTGTACTTCAGCAGCAGGCCATGACTGGTGAACATTCCACAACATCAGACACTGACCATCAGCAAAATAGTTTACTTTATCTTGTTGCTTGAATTAATTCTTAGTATTGGTTAAAATTAAATTTTTAAAAAGTAATCATTTTACAATGCACATAAGATTTTGAATAGTTTTAAAACATCTCCTATTATCTGTTCAAAAGTCTTCATTTCTCCCATTACCATTCTTGTGCCTATTTTGTATTAAAATAAGTGCAATGGTCCATCAGAGTGAAAGTGGTGGTATTTGCCTCTGACCTTAAGGAAACTGTATCTCGTTTCCCAAATACATTTGCTGTCTGCCATTAGTTACAGGAACACCTGGTGCCCAGCAGCAGTGAAGGCAACAAGCAAGTTGAATTCTTTAAAGAATAAATCAGGAGCTAAAGCCCACAATTTTAAACTAGCATTTAAAATAATTTAGAGTTTGGAACGTGCGCTCAACATTAATGCAGATATTCAAATATCATTGAGTAAAATGGAAAAAAATGTGCAATAATATGAAATATTGAACAGCGAGCATCACAATCCATATGATACTTTTAGTCTAGAGATTATGTTAAGCAATAACTATGGTTTAGAAAATTTAAACTCCCCAGTAAATGATCACATACATTTCCTGTAGTGAGTACAATTTGGAATTAATTTAGTTTCTCACTGATCCACTTATTAACAAAGATTCAATCAATAAGACCTATGAGGGCCCAAGGAATCTAAGAGAGCAACTTCAGATTTTCAGTATTTAATGAACAATTACTTAGTCCTTAACAACGATAAAAAAACAAGCCAAAATATATCATAAATATTATTGATTGCTATAGGAGTGTAATGCAATGGAAAACATAACCTAAAAATTACAAAAATAGAATTTTTTTTGAAATGTTGAAATGCTTGAAACTGCTGCTATCCCAGTTAATATATTGATCACAGTGCAGAATTAGTTAATTATATGGGTGGGGTGGTGTATTGGTTAACAGAACATTATTACAGTGACAGTGACCTGGGTTCAGATCTGCCGTTGTCTGTGAAGAATTTGTATGTTCTTCCTTTGACCATGTGGTTTGCTCCCACATAACAAAGATGTACGGGTTACTAGGTTAATTGGTCACATGGGTGTCATTGAGCCAGGAGGGCCCATTACCATGGCGTGTCTCTAAATAAAAATAAATTAAAGCTCTACATAATAAAATGGATACCAGACTGAGCTGATACTGTGGAATGATAAACCCAGAACAATTATGATTTGGACTTTACCCCATGATCCTATGGTTGGGTTTTTAATAAAAAGTCTGTTATTAAAGCAGAAGTATCTCTACTAATCTAAAATGGATATTGTTCTAAAACAATTAATAATTAATCCTGATATAAAGCACCAGAAAATATATGCTCAGGATATTCTGTTTAAAAGTGAAAAAAAAAAACAACTCAATGTTTGATTTGAACTGCCTGGGAAATAATTATAAGTCTATGATCTTATGATTAGAAATTAAAGTCTGATTTCTTTGGGTGTGCTTCACAAAAAGCACCACCAGCCAGTTGGATTTCCTCTAAATAAAATAGTGACATGAGGTAAGATATGGTCAGCGTATTGCTCTGGTGGTTTTGCACACCAGCGCAAACTGCGCTCTATTACATTTCCTGTTGGACCCTGCAAGCAGAGTTTACAGCTATGAAGCCTTTGCTATACTGACTATTGAGAAGCGAGGAAGATTTCTTAGCACATTGACAAAATATCAGTTCAAGTGAAGATGAATGGGTTAAAAACTGATGAACAGAATGGACTGAGAATAGTACATTGCTTGGCCCAGATGACTCACATTTCAAATTGCTGAAGAAAGTACGAGAGAAGATAAGGGAAATAATCCAATCCTCCCCAGATATGAAGGAAGGTTCTTCTTGGACCAAAAAATAATTGAGGTGAAATATGACAGAAAATTTACAAGAGAATGTTAAGTTTGGATGAGACATAATAAACGCAAGAGATCCTGCAAATGTTGGAAGTCCAGGTTAACACACACAAAATCCTGGAGGAACTCAGCAGGCCAGGCAGCATGGATCTCAGCCTGAAACAACAATGCTACCAGACCAGCTCAGTTCCTCCAGGATTTTGTGTGTGTTACAGAGAGAAATGTTGTTCCTCTTTACCCAAGTTACAGAAACTAGGAGGCCACAGATTTCAGGTTTCTTGGCAAGGGTTATCGGAGGTGGGGTCCGCTGTTATGAGGAGGTATGGTAATGACCTAGCACTCATTGCAATGGATGTGGTGGAACAGAGATGATCAATGATTTCATGGTTAAAGGGATTAAAAACTTGCAGGCTATTGGGCTGAGTGGGAGAGCAGGGGGAGACTGAATGGCTCAGCCGAGATCTAACCTGGTCCCAACATATCAATGCACTTATAAAGAAGGCAAGACAGCGGCTATACTTCATAAGGAGTTTGAAGAGATTTGGCAAGTCAACAAAAACACTCAAAAACTTCTATAGATGTATTGTGGTGAGCATTCAGGCAGGCTGCATCACTGTCTGGTATGGAGGGGCTACTGCACAGGACCAAAAGAAGCTGCAGAGGGTTGTAAATCTAGTCAGCTCCATCTTGGGCACTAGCCTACAAAGTACCCTGGACATCTTCAGGGAGTGGTGTCTCAGAAAGGCAGCATCCATTATTAAGGACCTCCAGCACCCAGGGCATGCCCTTTTCTCACTGTTACCATCAGGCAGGAGGTATAGAAGCCTAAAGGCACACACTCAGCGATTCACGGACAGCTTCTTCCCCTCTGCCATCCGATTCTTAAATGGACATTGAACCCTTGGACACTACCTCACTTTTTTAATGTACAATATTTCTGTTTTTTGCAGAATCTATTCAACATTTGTATACTGTAATTGATTGATTTATTTATTATTATTTTAATTTTTTTTTCTTCTATATTATGTATTGCATTGAACTGCTGCTGCTAAGTTAAGCAATTTCATGTAGCATGCCGGTGATAATAAACCTGATTCTGATTCTGGATCGTGCTGTCACATCTCTATAGGAATCACAGGACGATGGCAGGAAAAGCTCTAACCAACGTCCACCCCCACCACCACCACAAGGCATAAGCTGATTGACTCCTGTGCCACAGGCCCAAGCCAGTTTCCCAAGAGTCCCAGAATGACACAGATTAATGGCAAATAAAACCTCGCGAAATCTCAGCAGCTTTTATGCTGTACTTGCCCTTTAAAAATATGGAAGTGGAGCTATTTCTGAGCACTAATGTTTGCTTAATTGACGAATCTGACAATTGCAATGTGATTTATCTCCAGCACACCCAATGTACCTCCAATCTCTTTACTTGTTACTGCTAACCTCCTACTTCTTCCCCTTGATCACTGGAACAATCAAGTGAGTAAAAGCTGAGAATGAGAAAAATCAACTGCACTTGTATTGATTTTAATAAAAGCTACAATGACCAGGATGAAAGGCATCTTTTCTTAATAGGCACACAGGCTGGCAGACAATTTGGGAAAAGAAGGATCTGATGTAATTGTTTTTAATCTTATTATCTGCATATCAAACAGTTTAACTTGGAGAATCACAATATTTGTGCCTCACATATATATAAAAAGTTCAAAGGGTATTTCTAAAGCAATTCACTTTTTAATTTAGATCATGATTTGCTCCTTGAACATCAGTTAGCCTAGACAGAAATAAAAATATATCCTTATTCATTTATAATAGTGCTGTGTCTAATTTTTCAGGAGCAACATAGCTGGAAAATATCCAGTATAGTACACATTGCAGTATTTCAAAATGGAGGTGTTCCACATACGTCAATGCATTCGACTATTCCAGAACATCTAGATGAAACATTTATAGACACAGCAAATTCAATTTAACAATGCATCCCCGTCATAGGAGCCTTTGCAATCTTGGTCTGACCCCAAAGCCAGACTCGCCTAGCAACTTGCAACACTTAAGGCAGAAAGATAGGAGCAGAAGTGGGCCACTCAATCCCTCAGGCCTATTCACAGTTTAATTAAATAAACGTCTGATCTGTATGTGAACTCACTTACCTGCCCTAGTTCCGTGTGTCTAATGCACTTTTACAAGAAAACTCTGCTGGTCAATCTCAGTTTTATTGAAAAGTATGCCCTGGTAAAGGGTCACTAACCCAAAATGTTAACTCTATATCTATTTCCGAAGATACTGTCTGAACTGCTGAGTGTTTGCCTCATTTTGTGTTCACATTTCAATTTTGTTTTAATTTTCTAGTCTCGTCTCTTTGATTGGAGCACCACTCTGTTTTCAAAATCTAACTTGCGAAATCCTCCTGATGTGTGTTTTCTTCATTTTACCAGATAAAACTGTGTGTGCAGCAAGTGCCATTTATTCTGAGGGAAACTTTGGAGGGAACCAGATGGTTCGATTAGTCTTTTGTCCCTAGACCACTGCCAGAGTTTCCTAGCTTCATCCTCTAGTAGAGGCCACAAATACAAAGTAAGGGTGGAGAGATGTAAAGGGAAACTGAGAGGTACACAGCAGGTAGTAAGTACCTGGAATGCTGGAGGAAGTGTCGAAGTGGACACAACTGCAACATTTAAGAGAGATTTGGTTTGGTACATGGAAGGGAAAGGTCTGGAGGGTTATGGGTGAAATGTGGGCAACTGGGACTAGCAGGGAGGATGTTGTGGTTGGCATGGATCAGTTGGGCTGAAAGGCCTGCTTCTGAGCTGTATTACTTTGTGACTCTGTTATAACTTTAAAAATTAAACTCAGCCTAAGAACCTATTAAATATGAATAGGTTGTTTGAGCCTGTACTGTTTTTCATCAAGATTACAATTGATCCATTACCTCAGTTTACTCCACTATCTCCATATCCTTTGATTCTCTTAATGTCTATAAATCTTACAATCACTGTATTAAGTAAATTAAATGACCAAGCTACCACACATTTCCAATGTAGAGACTGCCAAGTGTGCACCATTCTCTGAGTTAAGGTATTTCTTTTCATCTCAACTCTAAATGGACTATCCCTTATTTTGCTACTCTGATGCTAGTTCTAATCAGCCCAGACAGGAGAAACATCCTCCCTGCATTCACCCTGTTGAGCCTCGTAAAAAATTTGTAAACGTCAGTGATAGTACAGCACATTCTTGTAATGTTCGAGATTAAAGGCCTAGTCTAGTTAATGTCTCCTCTTCTGATAAACCCATCATCCTGGACACCAGTCCGCTGAAGTGCTAAACAACATGGAGTATCAACATACAGCTTCCAAGGGACTGATATACATATAATTTTTCTATTAAAAGAGTTGCCAATTTTGGTAGTCAAATGTCATGTTTATAGGTTTTGGTATATAATAACCGAGTCATCCATAATAATGGTGTTTACCTTTCAGCTCTTAGATACATCAGTGCAGCCATGAGCACTGTTACAATTTGCAAAAGATTCAAATTCATTTATTTATCGTGTGTACATTGAAACATACAGTGAAATGTGTTGTTTGTCTTAACAATCAATACGACCTAAGGATGTGCTGGGGGCAGCTCGCAAGTGTTGCCACACAATCTGGCACCAACATAGGATGCCTGCTATGTCCAGCATCTGGCAGAGGAAGGATAATTTAAGAAAATGCGAGCTTTTCTTCTCCAACGGCAAGAATGGAAAGCACAATGATGTTTAAATGGAGAAAATCAACAAGGTGTTGTGGTAGAAGGAGATCCACGCGTTCTTGTACACGAAATACAAAGTTAGCATGCAGACACAAGTAATCAGAAAAAGCAATTGAAAGCCACATTCTGTGGTTTACAGAGAGGTAGGAGAGGGGAGGGAAGATGATTCATGTTCAGTGATAGGGATTCTGAGCTTTTAATAGAGTTGATTGCCTCCAGAAAAGAGATTCAGTGTCCAAAGTCATGGCAGGTGGTTACTTCTGAGGTCTTTGTTTGGAGTAAACGTTTAGGGAACTGTACTTTGGCAAAACGACAATCTGCTGGAGGAACTCAGCAGGCCAAGCAGCATCTGAGGGAGAAAAGAATGTTGATGACTGAGGTTGAAACCCTGCATTAGGGTGCTGACCCCAGCATCTGCAGTCTCTTGTGTCTTCATTATACTTTGGAAAAGACTGAAATACAAGCAAATCCTCATGCCTGGTCTGCCTCATCATCTGGGCTGAAAGAATAGATTTAGTCTTTTCTTGAATACAGTGGCTAGATTATCTCCTATCTGTAGCAGTGGGACAGCAAACTATTGGGGAGGGAGTGTTGGGAGAAACTAATCAGAGACCATGGTTAGGAAACTGTGAATGATGGTGACCTTACTTTTGATTGCAAGTTTGATCAGAGCATGTGTGCACGTCCCTATCTGTCACTGCAAAAGGTTGCAGATCAGAAAAATAGAGAGCTATGGGTAACCCTAGGTAATTTCTAAAGTAAGTACATGTCCAGCACAGCATTGTGGGCCGAAGGGCCTGTATTGTGCTGTAGGTTTTCTATGTTTCTATGTTCTATCACAGGTTTCAGGCCATTTTGAGCATTGTCTTGGTAAATCAGAGTCTGCAAAGAAAATGTTTATCGTGGAAGTCTAGCTATGCCCATGCTTCCCACTAATGTCTCATTGGATAAGGTCTGTGAGGCTGCATGAGCAGTCTCTGTTTCTGGCATCCAGCAAAGAGATTGGTATTGTTTTGCATAGTAGGGGAATTAAGGGTTATGGGGAAAAGGCAGGCAGGTGGAGATGAGTCCATGGCCAGATGATCCCAATCTTATTGAATGGCAGAGCAGACTCGTCGGGCCAGATGGCCTACTCCTGCTCCTATTTTTTATGTTCTTATGTAAGCGTGGACAGTTACACGACAAAAGTCAGCTTGTGTGTTCAGAAATATAGTTGAAAATGGATGGAAAGCTCAGTATTAAGTATGAGCAGTGTTTAAAGCACACATTAAGCTGCAGATTGCTGGCAAAGAATACAGCCTGAGTTTGATTTTTCCTTTAGAGAGGCATAGCCTCGAGGAAAACAATGTCTGTGAAAGTTGGTTATTCTGGAAATGAATTAGACCGCTGGGTTCTCAGTAGGTAAGGTTGAAAAATCACACTGGGAGGCTAAAACCAGATGCAGTACCACTGCTGAATTTTACACCAGAATGCAGGTTTCTGCATTAGTGAAGATCCCAGCGGAAAGTTATCAGCTGAGTTTCCCACAAGGCATAGAAATTAGTGCATTTTTGCTCTATTCTGCATTCAATCTATTTTTGATGGTGTAGCACTTTTTCAGCATCAGGAAAATTAATTTCTAGATCCATCAAAGGAAATGTTTCACTCAATCAACCCTATTACATACATTCATCAGAATTCAACAGATCAATTATATCAACTCATAATCCTTATACTTGGGAGAAAAAAAAGCCTATAGTACTCAACTTTTCTAATAGGTTAATACTCTAAGACCTGACATTATTTTGGTAAATCTGTGCTGCTCTGAAACCAACACCTTCTTTCTCAGGTGTGCTGCCCTAAACTAAACTCTGATTGGGCTTTTTAATAACTGGGCCTGGGCTTTCTCTTCCAATTGGTGTATTTTTAGATCAATTTATGCAAAATCACCATGACCATCACAAGGTCACGTGGAATTTTAAGCACATCTGCAGTCAGTGCATCTCAAATTTCATAGTTACGAAGTTCATGAAATGCATAAATTTATCAAGAAATGTACAATTGTATCCAAAATCTAACTAGAAAGTATTTTCATGATTTTAGAAGTCATCTTTTTATATTTAAAATTTAATTGCCCAGTGATAGTAGATTGACTGATTAAAAATATGACAATCCCATTCTCAGCAATCAATCACTTAGCTTCTTTGCTCTTAGATGTATTAAGGAATACCGTTCATCTTTTTTTAAAAAGCAAATTAAAAAAACTCTTTAAAAGTCAAACTAATTTCACTGCTTCATGGCAGGTTTGAATATGTTCATTTGATGTTGATCTTTCTTGAAAACATTTTCAAAGCAGGTGCAATTTTGCATCTGAGTAAATATAGTACGACTGAACCTTTGCATCTTTCCCTCTGCAGCTTTGATCCCTGAGAAAAGAGCTAACATTCCATTTGTCTTATTAATTATGCAGATCACCAAGGTGTTGTCTTAAGACGAATTATTGCATCGTTCTCCCTTTGCATAGACTGAAGTAGGGTTTTTGAGTTCTAGTCTTTGGCGGATTATAAATTTCTCCACACAAAAAAAAAATGGGATTGTTTGCACCACTTTTATCACACTTGTCTACCTGTCTATGGAAAAAGATTGCTCTCTGTCAAAAGTTAGGCAAAGTTCATGCCATTCTACAAGGAACTCCTCTCCAACATACCACAGCATTACTAGATATATTTAATATGGTATAAAAACACTTAATATAAAACATATTTAATAAAATATTAAAAAATAAGCTGCTAATTTTATGAAGGCACAACATTCAGAATGCACCAAACAGAACCTGAAAGGAGTACTTTCCTTCCACAGTGATTACAATGAAGAGATGGCAAAAGAAGCAAATGAAAAATATCAAAAATATCTCAAAGGATTGTAGTACAAAGTGATTATATCTGCCATTGTTGGAACCATAATTTGCTGTAACTGAATTATTTCTTATGCTCGATTATACGTAGATGCTGTTGACTACGCTTTCTACCTGTTGACAATGAATGGTCAAATGGATGTCCAGCAATCTAAATGTGTGAGGAAAGTCTGACAGCTCTTGGGCTGTATTCCCTGGAGCTCAGGAGAATGGGGGGGATCTCATAGAAACATTCTGAATGTTAAAAGGCCTGAACAGATTAGATATGGCAAAGTTATTTCCCATGGTAGGGGATCCTAGGACAAGAGGGCACGACTTCAGGATTGAAGGACATCCTTTTAGAACTGAGATGCGGAGAAATTACTTTAGTCAGAGGGTGGTAAATCTGTGGGATTTGTTGCTACAAGTGGCTGTGGAAGCCGCCATTGGGTGTATTTAAGACAGAGATAGATAGGTTCTTGATTAGCTAGGGCATCAAAAGGTATGGGGAGAAAGTAGGGGAGTGGGGATGACTGGAAGAGCTGGATCAGCCCATGGTTGATTGGTGGAGCAGACTCGATGGGCCGAATGGCTTACTTCTGCTCCAATATCTTATGGTCTTCTGGTCTTACAATTTGTAGTCCTGTCATAACAAATCCCCCATTTCTGTTACCAATGGGAGAAATCTTCAAATCCACCTTCAGTGTTTTACTTTTATATATATAATTTTAATATTGCTTATGTTAATTTTATTTACTTTCCTTGCTGTTACAATTGCCTTGAAATGACCATTCAGTACCACCTGTCCAGTCCCTACCAGTGGACAACTGCCCAGACTTTTTGCAGAAGTAAAAAAAATGCCATTGACCCTGGAAGAATGAGATAAGGATGACAAGGTGACAATCAAGGGGAGTAATTTCACTGTTGCTTTTATCAGAACCATTTTTGTCACTAAACTTTGGTACAATCCTGAATGCTGTGTTTAGCTCTAAAATAATCAGATGGAGGTACTTCACTTAAATGCCAGCTGATGCGTGGTTTTAATTTGGGATCTTTAGCTCCCTATACCAGAATCACGATACTGGCATTTGTCGTGATATATACATTCATTCATTTATTTATTTAAATAGGTAGCGCAGAGAGGAAAAGTATTGAGGAAGTGTTTATGGGTTCATTGCTCATTCAGAAAGCTACTGGCAGAGGTGAAGAAGCTGTTCCAGATATGTTGAGTCTGTGTTTTCAGGTTCCTGTACCTGCTCCTTGATGGTAGCAATGAGAACAGGACATGCTCTGGGTGATGGGGGCCCTTTACAATGGATGCTGCCTCCTTGAGGCATCACCTTGTGAAGGTTTACTGGACGCTGGTGAGGCGAGTACCCATGATGGAGCTGACTGCGTTTCTGCAGCTGTTTCCAATCCCGTGCGGTGACCCCTCCATACCAGGTGTTGATGCAAGCAGTTAGAATGCTCTGCATGGTATATCTGTGGAAATTTGCAAGTATCTGGTGATATATCAATTCTCCTCAAACTCCTAATGGAATACGGCCGCTGCTGTGCCTTCTTTGTAATTGTGTCAATATGTTGAGGCCAGGATAGAACCTCAGAAGTGTTGCCATCCAGGAACTTGAAACTGCTCACTCTTTCCACTTCTGATCCCTCGATGTGTGTGTTCCCTCAACATCTACTCCTTGAAGTCCACAGTCAATTCCTTGGTCGTACTGACGTTGAGTGCAAGATTTTTGCTCTATCACCACTCAACTAGCTGATCTATCTTGCTCCTGTATGCCTCATTGTCACCATCTGAAATTCTGCCAACAATAGTTACGTTGTCGGCAAATTTATAGATGGTGTTTGATCTGTGCCTAGCCACACAATTGTGGGTGTAGAGAGTGTAGAGCAGTGGGTAAGTATGTATCCCTGATTTGATTGATGTAAGCCTGTGTTGATTATCAGCAAAAAGGAGATATTATTTCTGATCTACACAGACTGTGGTCTTCTAGTGAGGAAATCAAGGATCCAGTTGCAGAGGGAGGTACAGAGGCCCAGGCTCTCGAGCTTTTTGATTAGAACCGAGGGTATGTTTGTGTTGAACGTGAAGCTGTAGTTAACAAACAGCAGCCTAATGTAGGTAATACTATTGCCCAGGAAGACGGAGGAGAAGATGGCAGCGCGCGCAGCCGTTTCGAATGATATCGTATCTGTGAAGCAGGATGCCGTGCACAATCCTGATTTGATAGAGACAGACGTGAAGAAGCACGGAGGAGCATCTGGAGAAACTTCTGAAATGCCTGCTTCGCTGCCGCTGCTACTGTGTGATCGAGAATCTCCAGAGGGAAGGCACTAAATCCTCAGCCTTGCCTGTTGCCTGTTGCCGGGGCCGGGGTTGAAGCGCTTGGCAGAGATGGTGCTCGTTGCATCGGTGTCCGAGAGCTGGTCGGAGGCTCGGAGTTTTCGGACGGACTCGGAGTCGGATTGTGGTCGGATGCTTCCGGGATGCTGCTTCGGCAAGTTTGCGGCGCTGGAGGTTTACCGTCTGCGTGAGATGATGGGACTTTCGAGAGACTTTGAGATTTTACCATGCCCATGGTCTGTTCTTATCAAATTACAATATTGCTTTGCACTGTTGTAACTATATGTTATAATTATGTGTTTTTTGTCAGTTTTTTCAGTCTTGGTTTGTCATGTGTTTTCTGTGATATCATTCTGGAAAAACATTGTATCATTTCTTAATGCATGCATTGCTAAATGACAATAAAAGAGGACTGTGTGCCCTCATAATCTAATCTAATCTAATAATCTAGTACATGGCCGAATGGAGAGCCAGTGATATTACATCTGTTGCACACCTATTGTGGCAATGGGAGATTGCAGCAAGTCCAGGTCCTTGCCATTGATACTACCAATTACCAACCTCTCAAAGCACCTCATCACAGTAGATGTGAGTGCCACTGAGTGATAGTTGTTGAGGCAGCTCACCTTGTTTTCCTTGGGCACTGGTATGATTGTTGCCCTTTTGAAGCTGGTGGGAACCTCCAGCTGCAGCAGTGCGAGATTGAAGATATCCTTGAGCACTCCTGGCAGCTGGATGCCACATGCCTTCAGAGTCCTACCAGGGACAACATCAGGGCCAAATGCCTTGCGAAGGTTCACCCTCTTGAAAGGCGTTCTGATGTTGGCCTCCAAGACAGAGATCACAGGGCCACCAGATGCTGCAGGCAATTGCACAAGTGTAGTTTTATTCTCCCTTTCAAAGCATTCATAAAAGGCATTGAGCTCGCCTGGGAGTGAAACATCACAGTCATTCCTGATGTTAGGTTTCGCTTTGTAGGAAGTAATGGCCTGCAATCCATGCCATAGCTGACGTGCATCCAATACCATCTCTAACCTCAATTGGAATTGTTTTATCACCGTTACAATAGCCTTCTGTAGATTGTCCATACCTGGACTCCTTGTGTAGCAAGTTCACTTTCTATGTGGCATTACCACCATCATTCTCTGGTTCAGTGGTCTAATATATATGTACCTTAATGGAAATCTCTATCCCTCATTTCTATCATCACTTTTCTTAAGGATCACAAGCAACTGTTTTCCTTCATATTAAATATGAAACTTACTATATGCCAAGAGGAAAAAGGTCAATAACCACCAGAAATGCAAATGCTTGATGTCTAGATAGGTTAGGTAAGGAAACCAAAGTGCCAGTGATGCCTTTTAAAGTATCCTGTACCTCCTAAATATGCCTAACTCTCATTTGCTTAACTAAATCAGTGTTATGTGTTATAAATGGTCGGTACGGTAGGGGAAGGAGGGTCCTATTGATGAACAGGTGCCATGCTGGCATTTCTGGTGGAACAGCAGAGAAAGAAGAATGTGCTATTGTATGCAATATCAAGGGATATTGCTCCATACCAAAGGTTCATTTATTATCAAAGTATGTACACAGAATACAACTCTGAGATTTGTCTTTTCCAGATAGCCATAAAATACCGAAAAATGATGGCAGTTGTTGAGGCTCCACCCCCGCATGATAAAGAAAAAGAAACAAAACTCCCAAACCCCAATCCCCCTGCAATCTCTCCCTCACACAAACACTAACAGATCATCCACCCAGATATGGCAGCTAAAACATCAAACCCCAAACCCCCAAGCTCCTCCCACAAAAAAAAACAGCGACAATAACACTGAACACCCAATCCCGCCCTCACCCAAAAAAGTAACATATCACCCACCTGTCAATCGACAACAAGAAAGAAAACACAGAAAACTGAAGGACCAATATCAACTACAGTCCACACCAATAATAATCACATATGTCTCAGAATTTCAAAAACATCCTCTGTCATCATCGAGGAGAGCTAACAGCTCAAACTCAGTAGTTCCGTGGGGCCCTCATCCACTGAAATGCAGCCTCCCATGCTGAGTGATCTCTGGCCCAACACGGCCTCTCGTGGGGAGCAACCTCCGGTCTGTGGCCTCCCATGGGGAGGAACCCCGGCCCAAGCAGCTGGAAAGAGTTTGCTGAATAGATCAGAATAAAGACATTACAGCCAGAAAACTGTCTGCATGCCAGTAGCTTACTGACCTGACTTTGTCTTCATATGTAATATTCAGTTGCATCTCTCCCAATTTCTCCTAATGCAGCCCTGTACTACATAAACCCCAACCTCTTGCTGGCTTCCTATTACTGCTCTCCATACACAGCGACACACTTCACTAGCAGCTTCTGCTGCTACTTGGTGCCTGCTAATCCCCCCACAATTACTTGTCATCTCTCCATTTTCCACGTAGCATTGCCACCTTCATGACACATGTTCGTCCATTCATAAAATCAGACTGATGTTCTCTTTCTTCTTGCTGCAGATGTTGATATTGTGTTCCAGCCATCAAGAGAAAAGATGATGATTGCTATCTATCCACATCAGAAGAGGCAGAAGAAAAAGATGTGATTTGGGATTGCATCTGCAGAAGAGTAAGTGAAGAGGCTGGAGACAGGTTCTGTGGAAAGTCTGGTTACATAACTCAGCTTACATTCTCAGTGAACATTGTTTCTTATCTTAGTTGCAAACTGATCTTGCTTTGCAATACCTCTTGTCTGTATTTGAAAACCAATGTTACTAACAGCTGATTTTTTAAATTCTCTCTGCTCTCGTCAGGCACATTAGAAGTTGAAGGGTCCCAATGCACAGTCGCAAAGCCATGGTCTAGCAGGCTTTTCTTGCTGGGGAGCTCGGCCTGTAAGCAAGTTTGGCTGGCCTTCCTCTTCCTTTGCTTTCATGACTTCCTTTTGATGCCTAGCTCCTGCATTTCCAATTCTTTCTCCCCAGTTTGCTGTACAAGTTCTTCCTTTGTATGGGACACATGCTGTATAATGCTATTCTTTCAGATCTACATTGCGAAATGCCTTACAACTATAAAAGTATTGCAGACTTCTGTTTGAGATTGCCCAGTGGCTGTTCATTTAGGGCAGTGATCGTGGTATGGTTCCCATTGTGGTTCTCCTCAGCATGTGGACACACACCTGTATGCACAACTGTCTTAACCAGGTATGTTCAGAAGATGATCCTTGTCCTCAAGAACCTACCTTGACATCCCATGAGTTGGGAAGAATAGGGAGAGGATTGGCATGCATAGGATACGTCTGAGAACCACCAGGAGACAACAAAAAGAACCATGTAATCCACTGCTTCTAAATTCACACCAGATGCACTGATTGAATGGAACAGGTACTTGATGTGGGGCATGCAAAGCCATGGGTCAATCTTTGAGAAAGTAAATAAACTTGACTGTTAAATGGAGAACATTCATTAGCTGTTTCATATAGCAGTGGTTTCCCAGTTGATTGATATTGCAGATGCCGTCTGTTGCAACCTGGAATGACTGTGAGGCATAGAAATTCAAGGTCACGGTGAACTGCAAAGCCACCAATTAACATATAACCCAGTGCTGAGTTGCAGTTGGTGTAAAGGAAGGTTATGTGGTTCTGTCATATGTTCCCTGCTGAAGCAAATATATTGTTCCTCAGCTGAATAAAGTTAATTTCATTCTTATGGATATGTCTGATGCAAGATCTCCCTTTGTTCATTTTGCTCTTTCTGCAGGCTGGCATGTTCTTTGTTTTCCACAGTTTGTTCCATCCCAATGGAAAACAAAGTGGCGCTGCTGAGTTGGCAGGGTTTGTGTTTCTAAAGAAGCAGCTCGCCAAAAGATTATGCTGCAGATCCAAAGATAACAAATCCTAAACTGAATTATACTGACTAATAGAACCAAATAAACAGGTTCACTTGAGGTTTAACTGATTACAGCCGAAGATCTATTTAAATAGTGCTAAACAACCACTTCTGAGTCTTGAAACTAAGGATAAAAAACTGGGTAAGAAAAACAACATCCACAATATGCCCTCTGTTCATTTTGGCAAGGGGCTGCTTAATTAGGGCTAGATTCTAATTTTAATCTATTTAAGATGTGCCACTTCACCTGATCCAATTGCTAATCCAACTATTTATTCTGGAGTAACATTGGTGGTGTCGTGGCATCAGCACTGGACTTCAAGGCAGATGGTCCTCTGTTTAAGCCCAGCTGGGTCCCAACCTGGGCAGCAGCAGTATCTGTGTGGAAGAAACTCCTGGCAATCTACTTTTGTATCTTGCCATGAAAACCCTATGGTCCATGAGGTCACGAAGAGTCGGACTCGACTTAATGACTGAACAACAACAGCACGTGCTGGAGGAACCCAGCAGGTCAGGCAGCATCTATGCAGGGAATAAAGACCCTTCAGTCCGGTGCTAGATGGGGTGTAGAATAACATCACTTGAATGTCACTACCTGAAATTCATAGATTCAATTATACCATCATCTGTAACATTCATTCCAACATCTTACTGTTCATTTGGTGCTAGTGACCAGAACATTAAGTTTTCTTTTCACTCAGTTATCAGCACCTATGACCAAATGCTGGAATTATCTTCCTGACCTTTACCAGCTCTCCACAATGCAGAGTCCCTCCGTAGCTGGGAGCATTATGGCTGAACCTTTGATCACAATTTCTCACTTTGCCTTAACACTAGATTACTCATATGCTTCTGCAGAAGCACTTCTAGATTGTTTTGTTTTGTTTAATGTAGTGCATTATTTGCATTGACACAAAGATGCACAACATTGAGTTTAGAATTATGCAAAATTTGGTGGAACCTCCAGTAATAGATTTTGGAGAGTGATAAACTAATTACAGGGAGGTATCGCTTTGCACTGTTGTAACTATATGTTATAATTATGTGGTTTTTGTCAGTTTTTCAGTCGGTTTGTCATGTGTTTCTGTGATATCATTCTGGAAAAACATTGTATCATTTCTTAATACATGCATTACTAAATGACAATAAAAGAGGACTGCGTGTCCTCATAATCTAATCTAATCTAAAAATCCTCTTTACTAAATCAACAGTGTTTTAATCCTTCTGTCCACTGATCAAAAAATTTCCATTTATTATTCAACTTGAGCAAATTAGTGCCTTGCTAAGTATATCAAGCCCTATAAGAAATATTTTCAAATAAAACAATTGTCTACATTATGCAATATTTAAGATTAAAGATCAGCTTTGTTTGTAACATGTCACATCAAAACATCGAAACATACAGTGAAATGCATCATTAGCACCAATGACCAACACAGTCCGAAGATTGTGCTGGGGCCAGCCTGCAAGTGTCGTCGTATTTCTCCCCGCGCAATGCTCCAATGCAAATCTCTAACCCTAACTATACATCTCTGGAATGTGGGAGGAAACTGGTGCTCCTGGAGAAAACCCACACAGTCATGGGGAGGATGTACAAATGCCTTACACCCAGCGGCAGAAATTGAACCCTAATCAGTAATTGCTGGTGCTGTAATGCATTGAGCTAACGACATTCTACCATACTTCTCATATACTTTGACAAAAAAACTTATCATACCAAATATGCTTTGGTAAACTGGAATTCAAATAAATCAGCTGTTATTTCAAAGTGCTTTTTTCTTCGGGTACAGTGTAAGGTGAAAGTGACTACTCCACAGGGGCCAGTCAGAAGTAACAGCTCAATTATTGGCCATCTTGTTGCTACATCTCATAGGTTAAATTGAATGCAATCGACTGTAGAAAATTGAAAAAAAACACAGAAATTCTTCAAGTCAATCAAAAGGCAAAAGAAAGACAGATTAAAATAGCAAGTGTGCCATCTCACAGGAAGCTGTTCCTAATTCTCAGCAATGGATGCTACTAGATGTGCTGAATGTTTAATATTTTATATCTTCATGGTGGTCAGCAGCAATTACAGTTTCTTTCTTTATCAGCAGTCCATAATAGATAGGAAGCAATGTCATCAGAATGACCAGAACTTATACAGGGCAATAAACTGTTACACTTAATCAGATTAAACCAGACAGGGCATGTTTTGGAAGAACACAAAGTATTCCTGTTTCCTATAGTGAGATAATCATATTGGAAAGTATATTTTAACTTCTCATCAATGAATGCTGACCCAAATAAATTAATCTGTGGTTCTGTACAGCTTACGATAAGCATAATGAAATGTTGAGAACTTCACATCAGGATGTAGCTGCGGAGAGTAACCTGTGCAGTGATTAAGAAGAAAAGAAGAAAAGGCTGAATGAATTGCTAACCATGAGAGTCAAAGAAAGGCACAATTGGATGGCAGAGGGTAATTGTTTTTTATTATTGCTTAACACCTTTTCATTTATAGACATGACCTGCAGCCATGTTATCACTTGTTATAACATATTATCCATGTTATCAACTTGATGGCTTTAATGTCAAATGACATTACTCTTTGAGTGAGGAAGGTGGTGTTACTTGGCTGAGAAGAATGGCATCAGGAGCTTGGGGAGAGATTAGAGAACAGCAGGCTGAATTCAAAAGAAAAGTGAAAAGATCAGCAGGTTCCTTGGGAAGTACGTATTTGATTAATGCAATCAAGCTCCACGTGCCCAGTATAGGCAATAATTCTAAGAAGACTCCTCCACTTGACACTCTTGTATCATAGCCTGTTTTACATCTCTCCTGAATGTTACTTCTGTTGACTTCAAACTGGATGCTAATTTATGATCTCCATTTTACAACAGCCAATACATTCTCACTGATGTAGTATCAAACAAGTATATTTGGGACCAAGTGATAACATAACTGCAGGCCATTTCTATGAATGAACAGTTATTAAATAATTGCTTCCCAATCTGCTATTCAAGAGTTAAAGAAATGAAATTTCTCATCTTGTTTACACCGCCAAAGAGATTCAATTTAATTATTTTACTTTGGAGCATTGAGCTTTGCCTCTGGTATGATGCATTAATTGCTCTAGCCATCTTTCATATTCCCAATGACAAAAATCATTGTGATAAGTTATCCTGACTTCAAAGTACAGCAATTAGTCATGGATAATTTCAAATAAAGTTTGAATACAGCACATTATTAAAAGTATCTTTATTTCAATTTCTATTTTGCCACATTTAACTGCACTGGAACATAATAAGAAACTGCATTACTATGCAAACAGCACATCATATCTAACATCACATATTGTTAAGATGTGTTTAGATCCCCTTATAAGAATGTGTATTATTGCAGAGAGATTAATTTAATAGCATTTTTATTTAAAGTCAACATTTCATTGTACACATACTTAAAAATGAAGCATATAAACAACAAAATGACTTTTTTTCACAAAATAGCTATTATTAGATCGACTATTTATTCAGTTTTATAGATGCTGCCTGACCTGCTGAGTTCCTCCAGCGTTTTGTGTGTGCTGCTCTGGATTTCCAGCATCTGCAGAATCTCTTGTGTCTATCATTGGGTGTTCTTGAGTGATATTTCTTTTGTTCAAACATCAAGGTACAAGTCTTTCATAGCTTGTGAAAATTAGAAGGACTTATAAACAATGGCCAGTAGAAGTCTGAGACTCTGTGGATAAGAGTATACATCTCACTCCAGTGCACTTTGTGGAAGGCAACAGCACTTAGCTGGATGGCTGGATGGGTGATACTTCCTAGCCCAGGCAGCCAGAATGTGGGGAAATACTGGAGAGTAAAATAGTACAGTATTCAAGTGAGAACATTGTGCTGGGCACAGTTAAGTCATGTCTATAATGGTGCTCTCACTTAGCTGCTACAATTACAAAGGGGTTGACACCTGTAGTGCTGCAGATGCTCCCAAACATCTAGTTTCTAGATCAAGCAGTTCCTTGTCTTCACCTTGCCAGCTACTTTGAGATGTTTTTGAAGTTTAGCACATGATATGGAGTCACAGTCAGTGCATGGTCTTATCTTGCACTGTTGTCATAGAAGATCCCTTTTGGCTTTCCTTTGACCAGGATGGAAAACTTACCACTGTTTTCTGAGAATTTGTCTTGGAAGCTCCACCTGTGAAAATATTCTTCCAAAGTGCTAAGATCCAGGTTCAGGATGGTGGGATAATCCTTACTGGGAGAGGTCACTTTAGAGATGTTGTGTTTCTTTGTTTTCAACTTTGTCCAGTGGTTAGATAATGGTACAAAATAAACCCTTCCTTCACAGAAGCACGTGTTGAATACTGTTGAACAGCGAGTATTGTTTTTATTCAGTGTTTGCATACATTGAATGGTGTCATAATGGCTATTAACTGTCAGAATGAAAGGCAATTTACCAGGATAGTTATATTTGTGTCTCTTCTCTTTCATTATATTTGGAGTTTTGTCTCTGGAACTGCAGAGCAATAGAACTTACTGAGAACAAGATGAGGTCTTTTTTTTTAACTTTTTTGCAGTTGCATTTGTAATATCACAGAGAAATTAAGGAGTGCAAAACTGGTATTTTACATTCCTTCAAAGGTGCATTTGAATTATAGATTGAATACATGGAAAGATGAAAAACTTTTTGATGGTAAATGACATTGAAGAAGACAAACTTCATTTTCTCCTCTTTTGACAATCTCTTAGGAATAAAAATAATTGCTTCCACTTAGGTTTGGTGGGTTCTGAAGTGACAGAGAAAGCACATGTAGGAATCACAGACTCTTCCACAGATGAGGCAGGAAACGCCTGAGTGAGCAGGTGAATGGGTTGTGAGGTGAGCATTTTTCTACTCCCATTGTATGAACTTGAGGTTCTTAATAGCATCCTGAAAAGTCCTCCATTTTGAGCAGCTGGACTCAGCGCTGGACTTCGGGGCGAGAGGTCCTGAGTTCGAATCCGGCTGACTCCCTTGAATGCTCTCCTTCCGTGCCTGGGTTGACCTCGACCTCGTAAAGAAAAAACCTGGAGAGGGATGGGCTCCGGCAGATTTCAGGTGCCCAAGACAGGCCATACGATGAGCATGCCAAAAAAGCTTGTCATGATATGGCGCCCCGACAACTCCACTAGGATTTAAGCGCGCACACACACATAGGCCAGGAAATCATAGTTCAAAGTTCAAAGTAAATTTATTATCAAAGTACATGTAAGTGACCATATACAACCCTGAGATTCATTTTCTTGCAGGCATACTCGTAAATCTAAGAACCATAATAGAATCAGTGAAAGGCTGCATCCAACAGTGCGGACAAACTTTGCAGGAATGCTGCATTTTTTCCAAGGAAAATTTAAGCACCTCCTTGAATCTTGCTTTTCCAATTCACCTAGTGCCACGCATAAATGCACCCCCTCATAGGCTAACTGCCGTATCTGCCTCCTCCTGCCCCATCTGAGGATGAGTCTGCAGTTCCCACATTGACTTTATCAATAACAAAATCAGGGTGTAAGCAAGTCACCACAATCCCAAGTGACAAGAGAAGGAGAGGAGAAAAAGAAGAACGGTCAAGGCAATAGAGATGTGCAAAGAGTGAGTGAGAAGCAGAGGAAGTGAAGCAACGCTCTCTGTTTTTCATTATCCCAGGGAAATTTCATTGGTTGGAGCAGACCATGAAAGATAAAAGTAGACAAGAGATCAAGATAGATAAGCTACACTTGGCAAAAACGCCAAAGATTTTCAAGATAAACTCAGTATCATTCAAAGTATGAAAGGCAAGTTTCACCTAAAGGTAAATATTATGCCTCTGTTTTTCAAAGTACTGTAACTCACAGTACAAAGGAAAAGGATCAGAAAGATGGTAGGCAGCAAGCAACACTGAACGATTGAGTTTTCCGATTGAACTTCAACCATTACTGTCATGAAGATAGATGGTACCATTTGGATCCGTTAACAAGATAACACTCAGAAGAAGAAAAGCTAAACAACTGTTTTCTACTTATGTTTGCTCAGTAAGGGACTGAGAAATCCCTGACAGTTGATTTGCTTACCAGTGAATCAAGCTGAATTGATTACATAGGAATAAATATTCACCTTTGATTCCTAATGCAACAGTTTTCCATTTCTGACAGCATCAGTTCTGGGCATTTTATAGAAATCTTTCCATCATTTAATCCAGAGCCTATATGGTATCACAAGATACCAAAATTATATCCTGTTGTCTGAAAAGCTAGAGCAGGAACACAAAAAGACTTTAGAAGGTGTACTCTGAAGATATACAATGTAGGATCTTATTTGAAGGATGGGGAAAGACAAATCGGTCATTGTGGCCTTGGATATTTATATATATAAACACGAGAGACTCTACAGATGCTGTAAATCCAAAACAACACACACAAATAGCTAGAAGACCTCAGCAGGTCAGGCAGCATCAATAAACAGTCGACATTTTGGGCTGAGACTCTTCTTCAGGGCTACATAGAAATATACATTGGCTACATGATTAATGTTGAAGGACGTCATTCGGTAAGGACATGTTTAGTGTTTAATGTACTTGATATGACCAGTCTGACAGAGTTGAAGTTCTGTTAACGATGCTTAATTATTATGAATATTTCCTGAATTGTTAAGTGTTATTAAAAGAGCTGCAGATCACAAAACAACTGCGAAAAGGATAATGAAACAAGAAACTGCATTCCAATGGCAAAAGTGCTTGTTGTTTAATTTATAGATTCTTTTCAGTACAATTCCGAGAAGCTGTTGCTGTTGTCTGTTGGAATTGTATAGTTTTGTTACAATGTATGGGGAATGGAGATGAATGACTAATTATTTTGCTTTAAAGTCTCTTTCCAAAGCAGAGAATCAATATTTGGTTTGAGAAAGAATATTTATCTACTATATAAGTTTTATAGACTTCTATAGGTGCTAATATGGTCAGTATGTTGTGATTTTCATGGACAGAACTTCTACAGGATATTTTGCTGAATCTCAAGGAAACCTCCAAAAACCTCTGCAAAAAGCTAGGAATTGTCACTAACATCATCTGGTGCTCTAGGTGTAGTTTTACTCCATACTTTATACTTTATACAAACGGATTGTACTTTATTGTCGCCAAACAGTTGATACTAGAACGTACAATCATCATAGCGATATTTGATTCTGCGCTTCTTGCTCCCTGGATTACAAATCAATAGTAAATATTAAAAATTTAAATTATAAATCATAAATAGAAAATAGAAAAATGGAAAGTAAGGTAGTGCAAAAAAAACGAGATGCAGGTCCAGATATTTGGAGGGTACGGCCCAGATCCAGGTCAGGATCCGTTCAGCAGTCTTATCACAGTTGGAAAGAAGCTGTTCCCATATCTGGCCGTACGAGTCTCCATTCTATGAAGACTACATTCTGAAATACATACAACAGTGTATAGTACAATCAGAAGCCAAGTGCTCAGAGTCAGCCATTAGTTAATGCAGTTCCATGCAATATACCAATAGCCTGGTCAGACTGTGTCATGGCCACTCCCCAACAGCTTGTACCACGATGAGATGTGACTCTGTCATGGTCCGGTCTGTGAAGTCCGCATTCCGGTTCACGGTCCGGTCCATCAACCCTACCTCCAGGTTTTCCTGTCTACCCTGTTTCTGTTCCTGTTGAGCACTAATTGAGGCAGCTGATTCTCATTGGGGCTGGCTGCATAAATACTTTCAGTGACCAGGGCACGACTGCTGGATTGTTCTTGTCCTTACTCCTTGTATCCCTTCCCCTGCCTTCTGTTGTCTCACCTGAAGCCCTGCCTTGTCTTGTCGGTAACTCTCGCCTCGCTTCGCCTGTAGTCCTGTCTTGGAGCCACCCTGTACCTAGCTCCCTTCCTGTCCCTTGCCTCCGCCGGGTAAGTCAGGCCGTCTTGCCATTACCTAAGGTTGGTTCAGTCCTTTCCTGTCCCTTGCCTCCGTCGGGTAAGCCAGGCCATCTTGCTGTTACCTACGGTTGGTTCCGTCCCTTCCTGTCCCTTGCCTCCGCCAGGTAAGTCAGGCCGTTTTGCCGTTACCTACGGTTGGTTCTGTCCCTTCCTGTCTCTTGCCTCCGCCGGTAAGTCAGGCCGTCTTGCCGTTACCCTGCAGTTGGTTCTGACCCTTCCTGCCCCTTGCCTCCGTCGGGTAAGCCAGACCGTATTGCCGTTACCCTGCGGTTGGTTCTGTCCCTTCCTGCCCCTTGCCTCCGTCGGGTGGAGTACCGCGCCCTGCCCAGGAGGAGCTTCAAGATCCCAAGCCTCAAGCCTCGCCCCAAGCCAAGCTTCAAGACCCCAAGCCTCAAGCCTCTAGTCTCTAGCCTCGCCTCAAGTCTCTAGTCTCAAGCCTCTGGTCTCAAGCCTCACCTCAAGTCTCTGGTCTCCAGCCTCGCCTCACGCCTGAAGACTCCAGCCTCGTCCTGCCTGCCAGCCAAGTCACGTCCTTGCCTAGTCCTGGGGTCCGAGCCAGAGGAAAGACCCAGGTTCTAGGTCTTTGTCCAGTCTCTGGCTCGGAGTCCAAGCCCTGGCTCCTAGCTCTCTTGTCCAGTCCTGTTCCGGGTTCCCGGTTTTCGTGTCCATGTCCTAGCCCTCACCCTGTATCGTAGTCTTGTTCCCTAGTACTTCAGTGTCTGTGTTTTGCACTTGGGTCCGTTCCAGCCACCTCCTTATGACAGACTCTGCCTCTTGCAGATAAATAAACACATTCAACATGATAGAAAGAAGAATGTAAAAATTACACAATATTACCTTATGTCCAGAACAAAAAGATATATGTTAAGAATAGAGAATGATGTGATTTTCTCTGTGGTCTGCAGTTGTTTGTTCTATTACAAGAAAGAGCATCTATCCTGAATCAGTTGCATGATGGACATACAGATATATCGAGAAAGTTGTCATAAATTTTATCTGATGGCCTGACATCAATAGCCATCATACATAGCTGCCATTATGAAAGAGATAACCCTGTGTAACATGGAAATAGTGATCACTCAGAATCACCATTGACTGCACGAGACCATTTTCACCTGCAGTTTGTATTTGACTGAAGCAGCAAAATTACATAAATCATTGTATGTTTTCATCGTCAAAAGCACCAGGTGAAGACTTGCTATGACCAGGGGATTCCTCATCTGTTTCTGCAACTCATGTAGTTTATGAGAACAAACCTTGAAACGTGATCTTACCATCAGTGCATTCAGCATGGAAACTACCAGGTAAACTGAATTTGCAAATGTAGAGGTTGTAGTTGCAGCACTGTGTTGCAGTATTGAGATTCTTTAATTGAATTTCATTCACATTAAAGGGAAAGAACTTTGTTTCTTTGGGAGTTTTTGATGATCTGGCTACCATCTTCTGAGTGAACGATCTGGTAGTTTTTGTATGAGGGAGGGGGTGGGAGTTTTGTGGTTTGCGAGTTTTGTTTCTTTTTCTTTCTCGTGTGGCAAGGGGGTTGATGTCTTCTCTTTCAACAACGGGCCCATGTTCTTTTCTGTATTTCATGGCTATCTGGAGAAGACGAATATCAGAGTTGTATTGTACATGCATACTTTGACAATAAAATAAACCTTTTGAACCTTTGGATATGAGAAATATTCATCACATACAGAGATTTAACAGCAAAGTGCTGAAATGAACTGAAGTAATTGAAACGTATTCCAAGTTAGTATATTTCAAAATAAATGCCAGTTTAGCAGCAGAATCCTAGTGAGGATTCTTTTGACATACTGCATATAATACTAAAGAGTGGCCTCAGCTGTGAGACCAAAAACTAATACTTGACAGCTCTCCTATAAATAATGTTCTGGTTCCAATTATACACAATTATTCAAGCCATTAAAATCTGACCTGAGATTTAACCATGCAACTGCAGAACATAGTTTACCAATAATAAGAAGAATTTAACAAGCAGAAAATCCAAACATTTATTCCTCAATATTTGCCTTCTTTTGAAAGCATCATCATATAGGAATCCACAGGGGCGCACAAGAACTATTCCTCACAGATTTGTGGCATCAAGGTAAGATTTTTTTTCAGAAACAGGCTATTAACATTCTGTGAGCTAATCCACGTGGGTGAATGGAGGAGAAAGGAAAGGTCAGCTCGGTCTCTACTCCCTGCATAGTTGCTGAATTGAACTCCTTTCAGAATTTATTTCCCCCACAACAGATATTGGAGAGTCTAAGTTGCCCATGTTGAATTGCAATCTGCCTTACAATCCATATCCCACATAACCCATTCTCTCTTCTGCCTTACAGGATTACATATGCCTTTCTTTCTTACCACCCACCAACCTTGTCCTACATTGAAGATACACCAGAGCTTTTCTCACTTCAGATACTGAAGTGATACCAAAAGCAGAGGCTGCAACTAATCATACTTTGCCATTCAAATTAAAAGTACCTTGTTACTCCATTTGGTAATCACATCCTACTGTTGGCTGTCTACAAGAAGGGTCAGAGCCGTCTCTATTTCCTGAGGAGACAGAGGTCCTTTAACATCTACCAGATGATGTTGAGGATGTTCTACGAGTCTGTGGTGGCCAGTGCTATCATGTTTGCTGTTGTGTGCTGGGGCAGCAGGCTGAGGGTAGCAGACACCAACAGAATCAACAAACTCATTCGTAAGGCCAGTGATGTTGTGGGGATGGAACTGGACTCTCTGACGGTGGTGTCTGAAAAGAGGATGCTGTCCAAGTTGCATGCCATCTTGGACAATGTCTCCCATCCACTACGTAATGTAGTGGTTCGGCACAGGAGTACATTCAGCCAGAGACTCATTCCACCGAGATGCAACACAAAGCGTCATAGGAAGTCATTCTTGCTTGTGGCCATCAAACTTTACAACTCCTCCCCTGAAGCGTCAGACACCCTGAGCCAATAGGCTGGTCCTGGACTTATTTCCTGGCATAATTTACATATTACTATTTAATTATTTATGGTGCAACTGTAACGAAAACCAATTTCCCCCAGGATCAATAAGGTATGACTATGACTATGACTATATTAATATTTCCTGTACAATAGAAGGTAGTTTAGAGATGTGATCTGTACACACATGATAAGACACCAGACTAAACTAGTCTGAAACCAGACCAATAATAAGGCATAGTTTCTGTCTAAGCTCCTTGGAGGGCATGGGATTTTCTCCAACGTGCTTGGTTGAGGTATACATTTGGACCATCTATAGCTAAAGGGTTATAAGCATATAAATATACATTGAGGTATTTGATACGTTGTCTACACAGCCTGAAAGCTTGCATGAATTTCCTTGGAAAATGAGAACATATGGCTTCGGATGGAGATTGAAGTCTATTCTGACCAACTTCATTAAACATCTTTTGAAGGGCATTTATTAATCATAGCTATCCAAGTTTTGTTTAGCCTCATTTTCACAGAACATTGCATTTCATTATCAATGGAAATAGTTAACATTGTTCTATATCTAAGTCACCTCACATGAACTCAAGCACATTGGGCGCAATAAAGGGTGACTTGGATATAAACTGGTGTCTGATGTCTGCCATCTCTGTCAACTCTGCCAAGCAAGCTCAGACAGCTGCCACCTTGGCTCGTTATCCGTGTTCAAAAGGGCTTTAAGGGTGTTGTGACACTCCAACCATCTGTTCTCCAACAAATTACTAGAACTCCTGATGCCCTGGTAATGGATCCATGGAGCCCCTCATTAATGCCATTCAGGTAGTGCCTCTGTACTTGCAAGTCTGCCAACTAGCCCTGAACTTTCCTGAGGCCAAGCCATGTGGCAAGGAACGAGCTTTGAGGAACCACTATCACCCATTTTACATAACTCACATTGTAGTCATTGTAGCAATAATGGACTAGTAACAAGGACTAATTGATGTAATGCAGTGCTTAGCATTGTAATAAATAAAATATAAATCTATTGGTTTTATGGTCTTGTAGTCTTAAATAAGTAAAACTACTTTACTCTCTTTGGAGTGGAAGATGACTTCTCTCAGAATCTCAATGTGCCTAATTGTCCTTTGGCATCTGCTATCACTGATATAAGTTTTCCAAAAGTCTAGCATCTCAGAAACTGTTATACGCCTTGAGGATATAATTATTTCCATTGATTCTTATAATACAAAATGCCATTATTAGCCAGGTGATCACAGTGATTTCTTAAGTCAACAGTTCGTGAGCATTTAAGTGTCTGCACCTCATTGCATTCTGTTGTTGAAAGTTATTTTAAACTGCAAATATTGCACATTCATTTGATATTATGTTCTTAGCTTCTACAGATCTATGATTCACATTTTTTCCACAATCTTAAATAACTTAAAAAATATTTTAATGTCTTCTCTTTTTTTTCCATTATTCCAAAAATGTGCCAAGACCAGGGAATCATTATTTCTTAAAAGCATAAAGTAACCAAGGTGGATGACAGTTGCTAAGTTTTCTTGGAATAATCTGCATAATACTTTTCTACAATGTTGTTCACCAGACCTCAACCAATAATTTTCTAAATTAAAAATAATTGTCAGAAACCCTGACAAATGTACTCTACAGTGTGCCAGATACTGTGATTAATATAGCTGCAAGGCAAATGAATGGACTTTCCCAACAGTTTCCTCCTAATATAAGGCAAAAGCAGACATTTGGAAAGTTGTGACTCTGAAGTGATTAGAAGTGATGTGTGGGCAGCAGTCTGCAGATAACAATATCAGTGTTGAAAAATTTAAAATGGATTTCTGTATAATCACTATTTTACTTTAAGTTAAAGTAGAAGTCATGGTAACAAATAGATTGAATGCATGCAAATTTCGGTTTGCACAGACCTGCTGTTTTAAATGTATATTAAAGTCTATGTATTAATGGTAAAGTTAGAAATGCTGAATTCCATTTGATAAACTATATTAAGAATTTCTACATATTTGCTCTTTAAAGGAACCTGGAATATACATTTAAAAGTGGTGAGTGTTTTAAGACCAAGATGCTGTTATTGATTAAGAACTAAATTCCACCAGAATTACCTCTGCTGAATGTTGAGATAAGGCATGAAAAATACCACCAAGATTATCTTCTTCTACTGTGCAACATTTTTAGTAGTCCAATTCCCAATCGATTTGATAAATGACTAAAAGAGAGTTAAAGGCAGATTTGATTAAATTTATTGGACTAATATCAGCAGTCTTTGCTTTGTGGCTTCTTTCCAAATTAGCTTTTCTTTTCATTGCAGATGTAATTGGCACAGAAGTTATGGACAGTCTGCTGTGCCTGATTGCATCTGCCTGGAGAGAGAAGTCAGCACTAACCTCTGAGGAACATGGGTGAGGATGAGGAATTAACAAAGTGAGAATACAGAAACTGTTAGAAAAAGAAACATGAAACATAAACTTACATAATTGTACAGCATACAATTAAGTGCCTACTTAATTGTGTGGCTAGGCATAGCTCAAATACCATCTACAAATATGCTGATGATACAACCATTGTTGGTAGAATCTCAGGTGGTGACAAGAGGGCGTACAGGAGTGAGATATGCCAACTTGTGGAATGGTGCCACAGCAACAACCTGGTACTCAACGTCAGTAAGACAAAAGAGCTGATTGTGGACTTCAGGAAAGGTAAGATGAAGGAACACATACCAATCCTCATAGAGGGATTAGAAGTGGAGAGAGTGACCAGCTTCAAGTTCCTGGGTGTCAAGATCTCTGAGGATCTAACCTGGTCCCAACATATTGATGTAGTCGTAAAGAAGGCAAGACAGCAGCTATACTTTATTAGGAGTTTGAAGCGATTTGGCATGTCAACAAATACACTCAAAAACCTCTATAAGCATTCTGACAGGTTGCATCACTGTCTGGTATGGAGGGGTACTGCACAGGACTGAAAAAAGCTGCAGAAGGTTGCAAATCTAGTCAGCTCCATCTTGGGCACTAGCTTACAAAGTACCCAGGGCATCTTTAGGGAGTGGTGTCTCAGAAAGGCAGTGTCCATTATTAAAGACCTCCAGCACCCAGGGCATGCACTTCTCTCACTGTTACCATCAGGTAGGAGGTACAGAAGCCTGAAGGCACACTCTCAGCGATTCAGGAACTGCTTCTTCCCCTTTGCCATCCGATTCCTAAATGGACATTGAATACTTGGACACTACCTCACTTTTTTAATGTACAGTATTTCTGTTTTTGCACATTTTTAATAATCTATTCAATATACATAATTGATTTACATGTTTATTTATTATTATGTTTTATTTTATTAATTTTTTCTTCTCTCTCTGCTAGATTACGTATCACATTGAACTGCTGCTGCTAAGTTAACAAATTTCACGTCACATGCTGGTGATAATAAACCTGATTCTGATTCTGATTCTTTCTTTGATGACCAATAATTGAGAAAATTCAAGCTAAATGGAAATAATGTCTTACCTATTAGTTTAAACTTGACCTTATGTAAAACTTACTTTGAGGTGTTAAGCCGACACTTACACAGACCATACAACAAGGTACTTATGCAGAAAGAGATTTTTCATGATTTTTCAAATGAATGCAATGTTCTAATGAAAACCATGCTTAATAGTTATCACACCAGTAAATTAGTACTTGCATATGAAGTGGTAGTTTATACCATTGCTGTTTATGACTCGGAGAGCTTATATCTTTGATGGAACTGGACTAAATTTTGTAGACCTATTTTACCAGCTGATGTTTCCAATACAGTATTTGAATGCCTGCTTGGCATAATCTATTGAAATATGGATGTAATCTCCCAATGTAGCAAAGAGAATATTAGAATGGGAAATAGGGTTCATGGTTTTAGCATGTTCTGAAAACTGCTATGTCTGAAAAGTGATTTGCAGGATTGCAGCACTAATTAAGATCTCTTCCACTGCTTTTTACTTAACTTCAACAGGCTCTACTTTGATTTGTAAGTTTTCAGCTAGTTTAATAGAAAGATCTCCAAGTGGATATGAAGTATTCCACTTAAGGTCAGGAAAAGATAAGTTTTAGTTGGTTAATCAAGGCTTGACACTGAACATGATGAAGGAAATTCTCCCATGTTTCTCCCTAACACTTGGAGGAGGCTATGTCAATCAGTGGGCCCCTTCTGAAGAGAATCGATAAATTATACATTAGAGTCAAGCCTGTAACACTGGTTAAGTAGAAGCTACAATTCATTTCATGTTCCTTACTTATTTGATATACTCTCCATATAATATCTGTAACACAGCTGTCAAGCAGTATTTGTGGAATAAAAACAGAATATCTTGGGGAAGCTCAGCAGATCCAGCAGCATTTATGGAATGAGGAGGACCAAGTATTGAATTTTCCTCTTTCAGACTGACTTACTGAATTGGTCTAGCATCTGCAGTATTTTTTTGATTTTCACTGCAGAAGTGGAGTTGCTATAAAGTAAATGTAATGAAAGTAATTCAAAAATGTCAATGATGCTTAAACTGGTTCATTGAGTTGCTGCATTATGTAAATTGTACATGAATACAATTATCACAAAAGGATAGCTTAACATCTTCTGAGGGATGTAAAGAGTAGATGACAATTGCTTAGCCACCCTGGTTCATTACATGAACCACACAGAGTTAATTCAGTCAGTGAGGTTTGGAATTCTTCCTTTCAACTCCATGCTGTGCGGCATCCACAGTAAGCAACCTCACTGGGAAGCTCGCCAATGCTGGTTCAGCACAGGCATTTAAAACATCTGTAAGAAGTTCTGCATCCATTGTGGCCAATGGATCTGACAAAGATGATCCTTTGTTTTATGGATTAGGTAACATTTTCATCTTAATGAGGAATTCATCCAGGATATATCAGGAAAATGGGAAATCTACCCATGCAGCTTTTGTGCTATGGTTTGGAAAATCAGCTGGGATAACAAAAAAAAGGTTGTGGTAACAGACAGGCATAAATTCAGTAACCTCTGATCCATGGTTAGCCAAATCTATCAGTGTATTTCCATTATTTTTGAACCAGCCAATGATTGTGGTGTTTTTTCAATGGATGCATCAGCAGGTAGCCAGTGTCAGCAGTCCTCAAGCTAAAGTTAATCCTAATCTTATAAAGGGGATGGAGTATCGACAGTCTGTTTTTCTACAATTTAATCAAGCAAAGCAAAACATTAAAAAATGGCACAGTCTGAGAGACAGGGAATTCAGAGGCTTTTGGACATTGTATTTATACATCATTAGGGAAGTGGAATGGAAGAGACATATTCTTTATTTTAAGTGTGTTGAGATGCCCCCCAAACATACAGTATCTGTAGTCAATTACCAAGGATACATACAGAATGCAGTGCCATTAATAGGTTTAATGATATAGTGCATGATCTCGGTCAGTGAACACACCTACAGATGCATTTCCCACCACCTTTATCATTGGTCTTGACAGACTTCGCGTCCCCCAAACTCCTCTCGCACCTACACCTACACCCTAATCATACCAAGCACTCATAAACTCCACTGCACCCTCCCACCCTTGCTCAAACCCATGTCTCATAGTCACTACACAGTGCAAACTGTTCAATTACAACATCCACCTCACCGTTACAGACTGCATGACAACCAACACCTCAGCATCAGGTAACAAGAGAAGTGCAGGTGTGCTTGAATGTTATAAAGTTCATGGAGATGACAGTGGTTACCATTAACTGTGATAAATGTTAATGAGGTCATAGCAACAGCAAATCTAAATCCATTAAATATCATGGTGTCCCCATGGTTAATACACCTTCTTCTCCACAGCTTCCTTCTCAAGCCATAATGATTTATAAGTTGTAGAAGGAATGAGCTTTTCTTTCTCTCCTCTGCTTGTGATGCTTTATTCTTTTGCAATTCAGATGCTCAAGAACTGGAAACTGGCACTGTAAGATGCTGACCATCACTGAGTTTCACTCTCACAGCTACCACATTGCTACTGACAACTGAAGGCATTTTTGGAAGAAAGTACATAGGGAATCCTATCACAAAGCTCTGTAACAATGTCAGGCTGCATATAAGTTCAGCAGAAGACATTAATTTGGTGCAGAATCCATCCTTTCCAAAGTGAAAGTGGAGTCCATCTTTGTGTAAGCAGCACAAACACCATGAATCTTTAATGAACCAACATAAGTCATTGAGGAAACTTTAACACTTTTCCCTCTCCTTCTTTCCCTCTCTATCTCCACCCCCCCCCACACACACACACACACACGCATATTGATACTACCTAATCAGCTGAGTATTTCCACTGTGATCTGAGCAATCAGGTATTGAGGGTTATTTGCTATGCCAAAAATATGTGGGTTTGGTTCAGATGGGTAATTAATTTTGAATTGAAACCTAGGCAAAACCTGCCTCTGCTTTGCGATTTTAACACAGGTAGGATAGGAAACAGGTTATTGACTAACTTCCCAGAGGAATTAAATATCTTCATTCATAAAACCTTGTGCCTAGGGTCGAATCTGGGTTTCAGTTTGAATTGGGGCAGGTAAGTTTCTCAGGTCTCGGGATGACTGGCAGCTGACAAAAAATAAGACCTGTTCATGCACAGTCTGTGAGCCTGAGCACCCCTGTGAATGTAATAGCACCCATTAGAGGGCATTATAGCTTGAGTGAACTTGGCCTTTTCTCCTTGGAGCAACGGAGGATGAGAGGTGACCTGACAGAGGTGTATAAGATGATGAGGGGCATTGATCATGTGGATAGCCAGAGGCTTTTTCCCAGGGCTGAGATGGCTAACACGAGGGGGCATAGTTTCAAGGTGCTTGGAAACAGGTACCAAAGGGATGTCAGGGGTAAGTTTTTCACACAGACAGTGGTGGATGCGTGGAATGCACTGCTGGTGGTGGCAGTGGAAGCGGATACAATAGGGTCTTTTAAGAGCCCCTTAGATAGGCACATGGAGCTTAGAAAAATAGAGGGCTATGCGCTAGGGAAATTCTAGGTAGTTTCTAAAGCAGGTTACATGGTCGACACAACATTGTAGGCCGAAGGGCCTGTAATATGCTGGAGATTTCTATGTTCTATGTATGTTCATTGTAACCTCAATCCTTTCCCTCTCTCTCCAGTTTTTCACTGAACCTCTTATTACCCCAACCCCTCTCTCCAATTCTCACCAATGCATTAAATTAAACGAACAACCCCAGTACCCCCTCTGATTTCTCCTCCACCATACCTCTTCTGCAGTTTCCCCAGCAGCGATCTATCAACCAGAACACTTTCTCTGCATTTATTAGGCATGGAGTCTGTTAATGATACAGTGTATAGGCTGAGCACCCCCCAGTTTCCCCACCGTGATTGGGAAATGCATAAATCATAAACTTTGGACAGTGAAGAGTCATAATGATCAAATGAAGAAAGGTATCGTACACCAAGTTAGATTGTTGAACTTCTAAATGTATATAAATAGTGCTGGGTATTAGACAAAGATGAGCAGCCTGAATGATGTATGATTGTCTGTTCCTTGTAATTTCACCAGCAGCACTGATTAGTGCAGTCTTTACGGGACAAGTAGTACAGTGTGTTATATCACTCAATCTCATAGGCTGGAAATAGACAGGGAAAGCTTTTCTGTTGCATTTTATTAGCAAGACTTTCAAAAGTTTAAAAAAAAGCAATTAGAAGCAAGAGAAAATCTGCAGATGCTGGAAATCCAAGCAATACACACAAAATGCTGGAGGAACTCAGCAGACCAGGCTGATGCTCTATGGAAAAGAGTAAACAGTTAATGTTTTAGGCTGAGACCCTTCATCAGGATTGATAAACAAAAGAGAGATGAGGAGTCAGGGTTAGAAGGTGGTGGGGGTTGGTGGTGCAGGAGGAAGAAGCACAAGGTGATAGGTGAAACCGGCGGGGGTGTGTGTGGTAAAGTGAAGAGTTGGGAAGTTAATTTGTGAAAGAGATACAGGGCTAGAGAAAGGTGAATTGGATAGGAGAGGACATAAGGCCATTGAAGAAAGAAAAAGGGGAGGAGCACCAGAGGGAGATGATTGGCAGGTAAGGAGATAAGGTGAGAGTGGGAAAAAGGAATGGAAAATAGTGAGGGGGGGTGCAATTACCAGAAGTTTGAAAAATTGATGTTTATGCCATCAGGTTGGAGACTACCCAGATGGAATATAAGGTGTTGCTCCTCCAACCTGAGTGTGACCTCATCGTGACAGTAAAGAAGGCCAAGAATTGACATGTCAGAATGGGAATGGGAAGTGGGATTAAAATGGGTGGCCACTGGGAGATCCCACTTTTTCTGGCAGACAAAATGTAAGGGCTCGACGAAGCGGACTCCCAATCTATGTCAGGTCTCACTGATATACAGGAGGCCGCACTGGGAGCACCGGATACCGTAGATGACCCCAACAGACCTACAGGTGACCTCACCTGGAGGTAGTGAAGGAGGAGGTGTAGGGGCAGGTGCGTCACTTGTTCCACTTGCAAGGATAAGTGCCAGGAGGGAGATCAGTGGGGAGGGACAAATGGACAAATGAGTTGGATAGAGAGAGATCCCTGTGGATAGCAGAGAATATTGGGGAGGGGGCGGTAGGGAAAGATCTGCTTGGTGGTGGTAGGTATATCTAGAAGAGAAAAAAAATCTTCTTATTTCAATGATGGTATAAGAATAGACATTCTGTTTCTGCAGACTGCTACTACCCCTCAGACAAATGTGTTTCTCTTCCAGATGGTGCACGCTTGATAGATTGGTTGGGCGTTCCCAGTTTGTCAATTTTAATCTATGATGTGATGATAATACAATAATGAAATGATAAGAAATGGTGTCAATAGTCACTCACCCTTTGGCACCAGGAAGTATGTAAATATTTTATGTTAGTAATAAAATGCTGTAGAATGTGCGCTGAACAGGATGCGTTGTAATAAAAATTTAATCCCAAGTGTAACATCAGCTCAAAAAATGAGCTGAAGTTGTGAAGTAGGCGAATCTATAACAAAGAATTACCTACATGTTAAGCAACAGATGTAGCATGTTTTAAACGGGTCCAACGGTCCCGCTACAAGTGGGTGTGATCAAAACTGCAAAGCTATCCTCTCTCCTCGGTGCTCCCATCGGGCAGGAGGCACAGGAGCCTTAGTCTCACAGCATCAAGTTCAGGAAGAGTTATTACCCTTCAACCATCAGGCTCCCGAACCAACACGAAAAGCTTTACTCACCTCAACTCTGAACTGATTCCACAGTCTATGGACTCACTTTCAAGGACTCTATAGCTCAGGTTCTCAGTATTATCTATCTATGTGTCTGTTTGTTTGTTTATTTATTTATACAGTCTGTCTTCTTTTGCACATTGGTTATTTGCCAGTCTTTGTTTTTCATTGATTCTATTGTATTTCTTAGTTCCACTGTGAATGCCTGCAAGAAAATGAATCTCAAGGTAATATATGATAACATATAGGTACTATGGCTATAAATTTACTTTAAATTTGAACCTGACACCTCTGGCGGTGAACGGTGGTGTATAACTAAATTAGAGGAGGAGCTCCACGAACGTTCCCGTCCTTCGTGACAGTGCTTTAACAGCACTGTTGAAGTAAGTGTAGATCTCCTTACATCTTCATTATCAACAAAACTTATCTTCAGACAGTTCAATTCAAACCACATCATGTCATGAGATGGCTGAATGCACCAGATGCTGTAGGAACAGTGACCACCCTAGCTGGGCAAACTTGTGCAGTTTGTTCTGTGCACAACAAGCAAGACAAATCCGATCTGGCCAATTACCACTTTATTGGTCAACTCTAGTAGTCACAGAAAGCATTCATGAAGCTGTCAAACATTTACTTATCAATAACATACTCAGTTGTGTTCTACCAGGACCACTTGTCCCTCTTCATGATCTCAACTATGTTACTAGAACCGTGAGACATAGCCTCAAGATTCTGAGGAGTAGATTTAGTATGGGATGAGGAGGAACTGCTTTTCCCAGAGAGTGGTGAATCTGTGGAATTCTCTGCCCAATGAAGCAGTGGAGGCAACCTCAGTAAATATATTTAAGACAAAGTTGGATAGATTTTTGCATAGGAGGGGAATTAAGAGTTATGGGGAAAAGGCAGGTAGGTGGCCATGATTTTATTGAGCAGGCTCAACGGGCCAGATGGCTTACTCCTACTCCTATTTCTTACATTCTTATGTAAGAACTAAATTTAGAGTTGAGGTGAGGGTGACTAGTCTTAACACAAGAGTCTATGGGGCTGATTGTGGCGTCAAGAGTTTCGAATAAAATTGGAGTTAAAGAAGAAATCTCTCTGCTCGCGAGGATTAGACCCAGCACGAAGAAGATAGCTGTGACTGTTGGATACCAATTATCTCAACTCAGTCTATCACAGTAGGACCTCAGGAGAATTATCCTCTGGCCTATTATCTTCAATTCCACAGTGAACCTCACTCCCTATATCTTCATTAGTAGTGAAGTTCACTAATCATTGTACAATGTTCAGTTCAACTTGCTCCTGTGCTGAGACTGGTGTAATCTACACCCATACATGCCAATGGCAGATCAACATTGAAATCTAGTTTGATAAATGGAAGGGTCTAGTTGCCGCAGTGTGTAGGGCTTCAATGACATTCAAGAAAGACAAACCCACCTCAGGACAAAGGAGCCAATAGCCCCCTTATCTTTTCCCTGTGCACTCATGACTGCATGCCCAGATTCTGCATCTGTGAGTTTGCAGGTGATATCATCCCAAATAATGATGAGTCAGAGTCCAGGAAGGAGATAGAGGGCTTAGTGACATGATATCATGACAAAAACCTTTCCCTCAATGTCAACAAAACAAAAAGGAGGGTGGTGAATATGCTGACATTTACATTAACAGTGTTGAGTTTGAGAGCGTTGAGGGCTTCACATTCCTAGAAACTAATCTTTAGACTGCCTTGGCCCAACCATGTTGATGTCATGGCTAGGAAAACTCACCAGCACTTCTTCTTCCTCAGGAGGCTAAAAAATTTGGCACTTTTAACAATTTTTATCAGTGCACCATAGAAGGCACTCTGACTGGATGGTAACTACTCTGTATGTGACTGTAAGAAACTGCAGAGAGTTGTGAGCACGGCTCATCACAGGAAACAGCCTCCGCTTTATGAACTTGGTATAGGCCTATAGTTCTCGGTATAGCTAGCATAAGCAAAGACCCCACTCACCCCAGACCTTGTCCCTTCTTCCCTCTTCCATCAGGTAGAAGATAAAAAAGTCTGGAAGCATGTACCACAAGGCTCAAGGACAGCTTCTATCCCATTGTTATCAGACTTCTGAATGGGCCTCTTATACGTTAAGATGGACTCTTGGCCTCACAATCTACCATCTTATGATCTTGCACTAATTGGTAACCTGCATTGCACACTTTTGGTAGCTTTTACACTTAGTTTTGCATCTTATTGTTCTACCTTATTCTGGCTCAATACACTGTGCAATGATTTGATCTGTATAAACAGTATGCAAATCAAGCTTCTCACTCTATCTTGGTATATGTGACGATAGTAAGCCATTACCAATACATCTCCCTCAGATTCCTTGCAACACCATCTCACTGTGATCTGTATATAAGATGTCCTGAAATATTTCATCAAAGTTTCTCCACATCTCTGTCAAATAATTTGGTCTAAATTCTAGAATTCCCTATCCATTATTATTGCAGCAGTACCTTCACCATGAAGCCAGTAAAGGTTCAAGAAGTTTCTGAATATCGCCTTCTGAAGAGGAATTAAATGATGAAGCTCATATTCCATAACTGAGAAAATAATTTCATGTTGGCCAGATCTATGAAATACTTTTTCCTCTATTATTAATTAATTCCATCATAATAAATTATTGGCAACCACAACTTGAAACATGTAGAAAAGTCTCAATTGATATCTTCACTGTGTTTTTAAAATTCATCTTATTCCTTTCTCAATTTCTCACTCAATTTCTTTGATAAAATAGTTCCAAACTGTCAAGCCTTTTGCAAATCTCATTATATAAAGGCAGGATTTCATTAATATGTCAAAAATTGATTGCTATCTGCAATAGTTTTCATACTAAATAAAGGTTGAAATTTCTATTTTACTGAATCTATTTCATTATTTGCTGAAAAAAATCAGTAAATATAATTGTTGTCTATTAATTGCAAAAATGCCTCATTCTAGAGACTTAACGCCATCTAGATACATTTTTAAGCTATGTCAATGTTTCATCAGTGAATTAAAATTCTCCTTTAAATATTTTTGTGGCTTCAGAAATGGGTATCCCCGGTAATGTAGTGGAGGTAAGAAGCAACTATTATCTTTCTTCCCTTTATTGTTTTAAAACTCAGCTTCAAGGGATTCTATAATCTCTTCTGTGTATACAGATCTGTAGAGCAATGTTCACTATAATCAAACAAGCAAATAATTTGCAATGGTATGAAATGTAGCACACATTTTACAGGTTTTCAGTTAAGCTGATAGAAAAATTAACAATCATTAATATACTATATGCAATTTATAAATAGGAAGTGAATGTGGAAACATTTACCAAAGTAAAAAGGAAACAATATAACTTATTCTAATATCCAATAGAACTACATGTGTGCTTCTAAGTGTTAAGTATAAAAGCATTTTTTTACTAATTAGACAGCAAAATCCTTAATTAAACATTCATTGCTTACAATTTCTTTCAGATGCTTAAAAAAAATTATCCTTTACTTACCGGAGCAAATATCACCATACACATTTACAGAAAAAATTATAATCCACAAAGAAACAGAATCTGGCTCATGCTAAAATTTGGAAATCCTTCTTGTGGACAGTATCTCTTAGACTCACTTTAAGAATAGATGTACAGCAAAAGAGAAAATCAACATGAGAGACAGAAATACCAAATCTGGCACTGCCTCAGTTGTATTTGTTGAGGGCAGCACATTCACATTAGAGAAGAAATGCTGCATTCTTACTGGAGGAATCTGAGTCTGCAAAAAAAATGGGCAGACTTTCCAGAAACCACAAAGCTATTGACAGCTTATAAAGGTGGTCAAAAACAGGAAGGTTCTTGATTCATGCCGTTTATAAAACAACAGCTTTTGCATTTGAGAACTTTTCTTGCTTCAAAGCAGAAATAAGTTTAATGTAATGACGGCATATTAAAAATCTCTCTTCAGCAGTACAATATGTTGTGCCTCATTTTATTTTGTAAGTGCCTGATCGTTGACAAATAATTTATTCTGCATGAGATATTCATGTTACTTTCTGAGTGCCTGCTGCACTTATCAAAGTTATCAAAGGAACTGTTGCTATTAAACAATTTTAGACAGCAGAGACAAAAAAAAGAATAGAATATAACAAAAAAGACTGGTGACTGAACTACTTGGAGTAAGAGCTAACGAATAGATATATCAATAGCAATACTTTATACATATATCTCATAACAGGGTTTAATATCAGGATTTCAGGCTTTTTAAATAAATAATGTTGGAATATACGTTTATTTTCAGTAGTATTACACATTTATTTATCATCTGTACCAAGTGATGTATTTTCCTTATTTTAATTTTTGGATCTGAGGATAGATCTCAAAATTCTGTGTATTACATTTGTTGCTGGTACTATTTGTTATTCTCACTGGGGTAGATTAAACAATTAACACAAAACTAGGAGGGGAATATTTAGTTTTACACCGCAGTTACTGCAGAAAATCAGCCAGCCAGTTCAAAATTGGTCTGAATTCATCATCTCCATTCCCATGGACCCTCAATGTAGTGCATCCTTCTTCATTAACCTAGTCCATAAAACATCTCAGATGTCTACTGTGATACTGTTTATGTTTAATACTGACTATGTGATGTACGCCTTTTCAAAAGTTCATATAGTATTCTGAATCACTCATGTGAAACAGCTTATAAATACATTGGATTAATCATGAGTACTGGTAGGATTGCAGGTTGACTGGTTCAGGCTGGCATTTAACTATATCTTCATGCAGAATACACAAATGGGGCACCTCACCCATCTGACAATCAATCATTTGTTTTTAACCCATTAACTATTCTTCTGGTTTGTAAAGAATTGCATAATTTTGCTTTCTTCCAAGCAATGTTTATATACAGTACGTAGGAAAATAATGACTCGGAATGCATTTTAATCAATGAGATAGTATTTGCATAATTTATGCAACCATGGGGACCAGACATACTTTTGTGCCTCCCTTGAACTCAAGATTTACCATAATCTGCTGAAACCACTCATATTTAAATCGCTGTAAAATTAAACTAATTTTAAAATCTAACCTTTATCCTTGTACTGCAAAAGTTTATTTCATATGCTAGTATGTTTTCATTTTACTAATGGTGAATTTCTGGTTGTTCATCTGTCATGTGAATAATTTATTTCATAATTCCAACAGGAATTGACTTCCTGCTTAACTTTCATATTCTGGAGCTGTCCCAAACGTGTCAATTATAGAAAAGAAGCAGCAAGTTTGATACCATTACTGGTGCTCTTTTGATATCTCTGTCATTAATGCTCACTTAAACTGCAGGCTGCACACTTGAATCAAGAGGCTCCTTAAACTTCTGTTAAGCAACAGGAAGGCTCCCTTCTACCATCACTACCAACATATCACATTTTGAGATGTTCATTAACAACTCACAGGTTATGTGTTTTTTCTCTCTATGCGTCTACAACTGTTTATTGTTTTCTTTAGTTGCTTTAGGTATCAAAAGGCTGCAAAGAGTGTTGTGCTTAGTGATGAGGACTTTTGATGACTTCAAAGCTTCAGGACTACTGTTTTTCTCTTGGATTCCCTTGAATTACCTTGAAATACTGGTAGAATTGACACTGGGCATGCAGAGCAGAGCAAACTGTGAGGTGAATAGGGAAGGGGATTAGGACATTGTTTCACTGTATCATATAGAGTTTCATGGAGGAACAATCTGAAAATTGTCAATCTGTAAGATGCCTCTACTTCCTTAGAAGCTGGCGCAGATTTGGCATTTCATCTAAAACTTTGACAAACTTCTATACATGCAAGTGGAGGGTATCCTGACTGGGTGCATCACACCCTGGTATGGGAACGGCAATGCCCAGGAATGGAAAAGGCTACAAAATGTGGTGGGCACAGCCCAGTACATCACAGGCAAAGCCCTCCCCATCATTGAGCACATTTAGAAAGAGCACTGCCACAAGAAAGCAGCACCTGCCATCAAGGACTCTGATCATCATGCTGTCTTCTCACTCCTACCATTGGGCAGGAAGTATAGGAGACTTAGATCCCCCACCACCAGGTGCAGGAACAGTAATTACCCTACAACCGTCAGGCTCCTGAACCAGCGTAGATAACATCATTAACCCCAATGATGAACGATTCCATAACCTATGGACTTTCAAGGACTCTACAACCCAATATAATCTATTTATTTATTTTTATTATTTGCATGCCTTGCCTTATTTTGCACATTGGTTGTTTGTCAGTCTTGGTTATTTATACTTTTCCATAAATTCTATTGTATTTCATTATATTCTTGTAAATACCTGCAAGAAATGAATCTCAAGGTAGTATAAATTGACATACACATAGTTTGATAATGAACTTATTTTGAACTTTGAACTTTCGAAATGAGAAGATCCACACTGGTATCCCATCTCATCCAGGCATAATCACAGTAGAGATGTCCACTTCCAATCACACAAGATCCTACTGAGACTCTATCAGAAATATCATGTAATGTGTCAGAGGTTCCTGCCTTAGAAAATATACACCTGTGACAGTGGGAGTGCAGTGCTTACCAGACTGATTTCTGGGATTGCAGCTTTGTTGCATGAAGAAAGATTAAACAGACAGGGATAAATCACTTGAATTTAAAAGATTAACAATTTTAAAGATTAGCTTTATTTGTCACATGTACACCGAAACAGTGAAATGTACAGTGGAATGCATCATTTATGTAGTGGAATGCATCATTTATGTCAATCCAAATCAACAAGGATTATCTTGAGTAGCCCACAAGTTTTGCCGGACTTCTGGTGCCAACGTAGCATACTCACAACATACTAATATACTAACCTTAACCATATGTCTTTGGAATGGGGAGGAAACCCACGCAATCATGGAGAGAATGGACAAACTCCTCATAGCCAGCAGTGGGAATCATGAATGAGAGGTAACCTCAGTGAAATGTACAAGATTCTTAGCGATTCAGAACAGATTTAGAGATAAGTTTTCCTTGGCTGGCTGGTCCTGAATCATGGGTCACAGTTTCAAAGTAAGGGTCAATCACTGAGGACAGAGATAGCTCTTCAACTTGAAGGCAGTAAATCTTCGTGAATACTTTTAATGCACAGAAAGATCAATTTTTAGATATTAAGGGAAGGGAAGAATATAGGGTTAGGGCAGGAAGTTAACACAGTGTGAATAAACAGATACAATCTAATTGATTGGCAGATCAGGTAGTTGGAGCCACAATACCTATGTTCTTATGTTCTTAATATGAATTCAGAACAGTGCAGAGGCCACATTGCAACTGCCTGTTAAGAACGGGAGCTTCTGTCTGACTAGCTCCTTCCAATTTTAGAGCTTTACAAAGTCTTGTAGTGTGCTTTCCACTAACAAGTTTCTTAAGGCTCTCTATTTAAAGGGCAGTAGCCAACTTTTCATCTTTTGATCTCTCTCGCTAGAGACCAGCCAGCGAAGAAAGCTAGCTACTATATGAGAATTACAGGCTTTCCTATGGAGCATCCAGTCATCGACTACAGGAATAGCATATCCTACTTATTAGTTCCACCAAATTGGACAGTAAAGAGATTCCATTTCTTCAATGTCAAACTAGAAAGTGAACAGAGGCCATGTTTCAGGCAGGTCAATGCCCTGTATTCTAGCGGAACCCTACTTGCATTTAAAGCACCAGAACAAACCAAACAGAGCATTCCAGATGTGATGGAGCATTTGCTGATGACATTGCTGAAACCTTTAGTGCACAACCTACCATGCACAAGTGCATTACCTGAATTCATTGACAGTGGATCAACCATCGGCAATGTACTGTAGACGCTTGAAATTGGAAATAAAAATAGGTCAACCACTATTTTCTCCATGGATGCTGCTTGATTTGTTCAGTAGACCAAGGCTCCTCCTGCCTCTGGATATACCCTAAAGTGTCTGACCAAACTGGTGTCAAGAATCATGGTGGTCTTTTGTATGTTGTACAGTGAACAGCAGAAGGAAAAGATTATGAGGCTCAAGTCATTTGAGGAAAAGGAAGAAGGTGACTTTTGGCACTTTATACTGCTCCTCACACATGGATAAATATAAATATAAAAGTAATCCTCTACAACACAATGTACAAGTAATTGCCTTATACATAGAGTGATTGTATGTACATAAAGTGATGCGAGACAATGTCGATGTAATGGTGGTGGAGTGGGTTAATGCGTGGAGCTGTTGATCAGCCTGACGGCTTGAGTGAAGTAACTGCTTTTGAGTCTAGTGGTCCTGGCATGGATACTGCATAGCCACTTTTCTGATGGAAGTGTGCAAACAGCATTTTTGGGTCCACAATCTGTAAAAGGAAGTGTTTTCAATTTCTGTGTACATAGAAGGCCTTGGACGACAAGATGAGCTTATGAAATAATAACAACTTGCTGCTGGACTCTCTTCTTGCAAAGTAATTGGACTTTCTGACTGAGTCTCATTTTATTATGCTCTCCGATGTAGGCTAGCCCATCAAATTTCTCATCTGAATGATCAGCAGCAAAATGCTGAAGAAATTCTATCCTTCAAAAGCTAGTAGGGAATTGTGAATTATTTGTTCTGTACCTTGGCAGAAAGAGATAGTGGGACAAGCCTACAGATCAGATATCTACAGACAGATAACTTATCAATCATATCTGCCTGTAGCAGAAAGATAAAGGAGGCTCCTACAGGGTTGATACCAAGCAATGGAAGTCTACAACAGTAGTGGAGGGGAAAAAGTAGACAAGAGCAATTAAAACTTTAGATTGTGAAGTATTGATTTTAGGGCAAGTGACTCCCCTGTGGATGTTGGCTTGCAATAAAGAGAAAGCTTGTTCTGAAGGTGAACGCTGGACTCTTTCTGTCTGCATATGCATACAAGACCTGTCACTTTGGTAGTTTGTGAGGATGCGTAGAGTAGATGAATATTATGTCTCAGCCTTCACTGATGTTTTTAATATAAGTGATGGGTGTGATTATTGAACAGTGGCTGACACTATGATAGTAGTTGATTAAATATAGAAATTAAAGTCCTGCCACTGGCCCGGGCTATTGATATGTGTGTGGTCTTTCAGCTTCATGCACAATTGCATGCAGACCTTCAGTCTTTGGTTGCAGGCACTAATGTTATCACATTGCCTTCTGAATATGCTTCTGACAGACTCCCAGCCGTGCATATGTCACTCAAATCCACAGCAGGGGCAGGAAACCTTTCAGAAGCACATTCACTGCTATGGATATGAAACGCCACTTGAACCTCCAATATAGCCTCAGAAAACCATAGCAACTTGTCCTGATGAAGGGTCTCGGCCTTTAATGTTGACTCTTTATTCCTTTCAATTGGTGCCACCTGGCCTGCTGAATTCCTGCAGCATTTTGAGCATGTTACTCTGGGTTTCCAGCAGAATCTCTTGTGTTCATAGCATTGGGTCACACTCTTGTATACTTGGCTACTGGGTCAGGTTTACCTCTAGATTGAAAGCTGGAACCTGCATCACCACAATGAACTTTAAATGGAACTACCTGTGCTATCAACCCTTGTGAATGTTCAAAGTTCAAAGTAAATTTATTATCAAAGCAGAACGCTGACATTCATTCATGCACCGAGCTAATGAACAGATTGGTGAGTATTGACTGATGCCACACTCACAAACGCTGGCCTGCTGCCCGCATTCCACTCAAGGTGCATTGGTTGATTATGATTCCTGCATTGGTTTACATGCAATTTTGGATTTATTCCCAATAGACTTTTAATCTTTAATCATGGCTATTCAGTGTTTGGTCATAATTCCAATTATTTGCCCATCAAATTAAAAAGACAGCTCAGGACAACTAAAGCAATGTTCCGGGCAGATTTACACTGATTCTTATGTTAGAACACAGATGATGACCTCAAGCTTGCATTGGATATATCTTAGTGAGAACGATGGGAAGAACCAATGTAAACTAAATTATATTGTTTTATCATGGGTATAGGAACAGAGGGACCCCGAGTGTTGGTTCACTAAAGTCAAAAATGTACAGGAGTCATGACTTTATTAATGGAGACATAATAAACAGAAATTCCCTCTCGGGCTGATAGTGCTAAACTCCCACTAGGGAAAGCCTTCATATCTGTGGAGAAACTAGAGAATCTGGGGCTATTCTCCATAATGAAGCAAACACTAGGAGGAAGTAATTAAAATCATACACAGATCTGAGCTGTAATAATGAGACTGCTTCCAGTGCCAAATGACAGACTTAACATAACTAGGAAAAGAACAAGGGACAGCATTCATGATTCGAGATTGTTAAATATAATTTCCTACACACAAGTGTAAAGGAGAATGAAATAGTTGTTACTCCTGATCAGATGCAGCACAAAAAAACACCACAATGAATATAAATACATAAGATAGATTATATACATAGATTGATCTATGTACATAAAGTAACACTAGGTACAGGAGTACCTGTACATATGGCGACTGACAGGAGATGAGATGATAAAGTAGTAGGGGTGGGGGGCATTAGTGGGTGGAGGTGTTGATCAGCCTTACTGCTTGGGGAAAATAACTGTTTTTGAGCCTGGTGGACCTGGTGTGGATGCTATGTAGCCTCCTCCCTGATGGAAGTGGGCAAACATTGTTTTGTATAGTAATTTTTAGGAATAGAATGCTTGAAAAATGAAATTTTCTAGTGTATGGGGAAAGAAGAGAGAAGAGGAACTTGATGGGCAGCTCTGTGAAATAACCAGCAGAGGTACCATGGGCCACATTGTCTCCTTCTGTGCTCCGCTTATTGAACAGTTGCACTGAGTTCCCATTTTGTATTTTCAATAGTTAAGTAGGTTAGACTGGAAACTGCTTTGAATCTTCAAAAACTGTTACATTAGAACCAGGGACATACAGGCACCGTCAGCCTAACATTCATTATTAAGAAGGATCTAGAAGGGGTCCCCAGAGAAGTCCTTAAAATCAGTAAGGAAGTTAGGGGCAATGAGAAATTCACATACAAATTGTGCAAAGAAAATAGGTCAGCTGCCAAAAACCATATTTAATGTTGACTTTCTGGTTGTGTATGAGGGAAATAAACAAACTGGAATATTTTTTTCCACATGTTTGATAAAATGTCTCTCAACGCATAATTTAATTCGTAATCAAGATTTGAAACATTAGTTCAGGAATTGGTTAGACTTCCTCCAAGCCAAAGAAATATAATTAAAAGACTTTAATTGGCATGGAGCCATGTTTCTAGTTCAGTAGTTGTTTTCACTGGGAGCAAATCTAAGCTCAGTTGTGCCACAATGAGGCCACTGTCCACTGGCTTTAATGTAAGCTCATAACAGTCAGTAAACTTGAGGTGATGGCAGAATCTGTGCAAGAGTTAAGATAATGAAAGAGTGAATCAAATGCCAGAAGGTTTATATAGGCATGAAAAACAGGCTACACAATGTCCCATTATACAAGTTGATAAGTTTAATATAGACTCCATGCATATTTACAGGCAACAAAACTGGAAGATACTGATATGAGTAATATTACAGTCTTTCCAGATGAGACAACACTTCCCCTGCGAATCTGCTGGGGTTGTCTGTTGTATCCGATGCTCTCAATGCGGCCTGCTATACATTGGTGAGTCCCTTTGTAAATTGGGAGACTGCTTCATCGAGCACCTCCACTCTTTCTGCCAAAAGCGGAACTTCACGGCAGCCAAACATTTAAATTCTGATTCCCTTTACTGTCCAACATGCCGATCCCTGGCATGAATATAGATTTCTCCTTCCCCTTCCCTCTTCTTCTATTCCCCACTCTGGCCCCTTACCTCTTCTCACCTGTCTATCACCTTCCTCTGATGCCCATTCTCCTTTCCTTTCTCCTATGGTCCACTCTCCTCTCCTGTCAGATCCCTTCCTCTCCAGCCTTTTATCTTTTCTACCTACCTGGCTTCACCTATCACCTTCTAGCTTTCCTCCTTTCCCTTCTCACACATTTTTATTCTTCCCCCTTCCTTTCCAGTCCTGAAGAAGGGTCTCGGCCCAAAACATTGACTGTTAATTTCCATGGATGCTGCCTGACCAGATGAGAATTTTGTGTGTGTTGCCTTGGATTTCAGGCATCTGCAGAATTTCTTGTGTTTATGAGTAAAATCGTAGATCACTGAAAGTTCATGAAAATATAGAGCAATTAAAGTTAGTTAGGCCTTATTAAAAATTCATTACAAAGCTCTGTACTTCATTTAATTGTAATACAGGTCACAGGCTGAACAGCAACATGGTATCTGGTTTCAGAATTTCAACAAGATGGTGATAAAAAGGCTTTTGAAACAGCCTCGAGAAAAGTTACAATAATTGTTCCCTTGCTTATAAAATACTTAGATATAATATTCAAGGACTAATTTGTTACCTCAAATGGTGGATTAATGAATGATAGTCTCATATAAAGCTGGGTCATTGCTCCAAAGCATTTTAGTCTTCCTTGACACAATGTTTCAACTTATCTCCAACAAATCCCAAACACCAAGATTGTCCTCTTTGGTACATAGTTCTCAACACTTGCTGAAAAAGTCCATGATGGTGGTGATATACTTATCTAGACTGGTTGCTACGTCTTTGAACATGGGCCAGCCTACCAATTCAACGTGATTATGTAGAAGCTCATCTATTTCCTCAGACCAGTGCTGTACAACTTTCTGTACTAGATCTTCATATTTTAGCTTCTGTTTCTATGTAGGGAGAAGGAGCATAGTCTGGGTTACCAAGGTGTGGAAGGAGGATAACTCATTAGGCATCTTTGATGGTTATGTAGCAATGGTCAAGGGGATTTGGGCTCCTGGTGGCACAGGAGACAGGCTGGTAGTACTTCATAACACCCTCTTTTAGTTGGGCTTGTTTGAAGTCACTAGCAATGATGAAGAGGGCTTCAGGTATCCTATTTCAAGGCTGTTGATCAGAATTGATGAAAGCGTGGTTGGTAGACTTCTCTGTGGATTGTCACCTTGTCGTGGTGGAGAAGCTTGTGTGGTCCTGTGATCCCGAGAGCAATGCCGTCTGGACCTATGCTCCTGGTAGGGTCATCCATGGCGGTAAGGTCAAGGGTGAGGTCCTTGACAAAGAACAATCCAACCAAGACCTCAACGGTGGAACAAGCGGACGAAGTTACTTTGAACTCAACGGCTGTGAAGGCGGATGAAGGCTGCAACAAATCCATCAGCTCCAATCATCGTGGTTTCCATGCCATTGGAATCAGTTGGTTGATTTGTGAAGTATCGTGTGCTTCTTGGAGTGCAACATCAAGTACATTTTAAACAAATACACACACAGGCGTCTTCACTTCTTCAGAATGAAGACCATCATCCTTGACCTCGAGGGACAGCCACGACGTGGTTGGTAGAAAGCCTTCATCTTGTACGTAAGGTCCATTGTCCTGTCTGCTTCGCTGGCTTGGAGTATGACTGCTGAGAGTGCACAAACTGCAAGCATCATCTGTATACCGCAACAAAAGATGAGCTACTGGAGGAAACGAGTGGCTTAGCAGTGTATGTGAAGGGAAATAGACAGTTGACATTGCAGGTTGTGACCCTTATCAGTTCCAAAATGCCAAGTGCCCCTCTCCCTCCACTGGTCCCTTTTGACCCACTGAGTCCCTCCAGCAGGTTGATTTTTCCTGCATTATGCAGATGGCACTTCTAAGAGTTTACCTGCCAATCTGAGGTTTGGAAAAGCCGTGGTGGTTGGGGAGAAAGAGAAGAAGGGAGGAATTGTGCATTATCATTTTCTGCTTCTGATCATTGAGCAAATTCCTTAATTCCTTATCCCTACTTCAAATTTCCTCTATTTCCACAGACATTCATCTTTCTAACCAGTCTCCAGTGTGGCATTTTGTTGCATGCTGTGTGATAGTCTGTACCAGCAGCAATGTTTAGTACATTTTTATTAATATTCTATGTATAACTACCTTCTCTTCTAATATAATCTTGTCTTAATCCATCTTCATGTGAAGACATGAGCAAAGTGTTCACTTAATATGATAAGAATATCTCTGTCAGTATCTATCAATTTTCCATTGAATCTTTAATATGACCGACTTTCTTCTTGTATTAGTTGACCTCTTACACATTTTATATTTTTAACATCTTAGGTTTCAACATAGGGTTGCTGGTTAATCTCTTCTCATAAGCTTTTCATAATTCCTTCATCATTTTTTCACTTTTCTTCTTAGTGAATATTCACACTGTACTTTTACAATTGCCATAAATCATTTTTTTTATAAATTTTATTTCTTCAGTTATCTAATGTGCATTAGCTATTATGTTTTACCTTTGCTCCTTAAATGAGCCAGCCAAAATTTATCTGAGTTCTTTTCCATGGTTTTGAAACTATTGTTAACCAAAAATTTAAATTGGCAAACTGATCTCTCCTGAAGGCAGAGACCCAAGGATTGCTTGAATAATGGTACAAAGTCCACAATGAAACATTCCTGGTTCCATCGCAGATGACATGACTTTGATTGGTCTTATTTCTGGTGGTAATGAGACAGCCTACAGAGGAGAGGTTGCCACCCTGACGCAGTGGTGCCAGGATAACAATCTCTCCCTGAATGTCCAAAAAGCAAAAGAGCTGATTGTTGATTACAGGATTACAGGAGGCCAGTGATGTTGTGGGGATGGAACTGGACTCTCTCACAGTGGTGTCTGAAAAGAGGATGCTGTCTAAGTTGCATGCCATCTTGGTCAATGTCTCCCATCCACTACATAATGTACTGGGTGGGCACAGGAGTACATTCAGCCGGAGACTCGTTCCACCGAGATGCAGCACAAAGCGTCATAGGAAGTCATTCCTGCATGTGGCCATCAAACTTTACAACTCCTCCCTTGGAGGGTCAGACACCCTGAGCCAATAGGCTGGTCCTGGACTTATTTCATAATTTACTGGTATAATTCACATATTACTATTTAACTATTTATGGTTCTATTTTTATTTATTATTTATGGTGCAACTGTAACGAAAACCAATTTCCCCGGAATCAATAAAGTATGACTATGACTATGACTATGACTATGAACGGAGACAGGCTCAGTTCGATCAACATCAATAGGTCTTCAGTTGAGTGGGTGAGTAATTTCAAATTCCTTGGTATACACATCACTGATGATCTCACCTGGAGAGTACACACCAGCTTTGTGGCAAAAAAGGCACAACAGTGTCTCTTCCACCTCAGGAAACTGAAGAAGTTCAGCATAGGCCCCCCAGATCATTAAGACCTTCTACAGGGGCACCATTCAGAGCACGATGACTGGCTGTATCGCCATCTGGTATGGGAACTACACCAACCTTGATCGCTGGGCACTGCAGAGAGTGGTATGGACAGCCCAGCACATCTGTGGATGTGAACTTCCCTCCATTGAGGACATTTGTAGCAGCAGGTGCAGAAAGAAGGTTTGGAAGATCATCGGGGGCACCAGTCACCCCAACCGTAAACTGTTTCAGCTGCTTCCGTCTGGCAAACGCTGCCGCAGCATTAAAGCCAGGACCAACAGCTACAGGCTCCCTCATGTTGTGGGATGGATGTAAGATTTAAATTAATTCTAATTCTAAATAAGAAAGATAGAGAATGTTCTGATGGGTGAACTGAAATGGAGAGATGATCCTGATAAGGAAGCATAAACATTTCCACTGGCCTGTCAGACTAACTTGTTAGGTTCTGCAATACAACATCTTGACAAGTTAAGGTCAATTCCTCCATGACCTTCTTCTGTCCTACCTATACCATCTTCTCCAGTCTAATACCCATTGCCATGAAAGGAAGAACTTGCACATTGTAGTGATTGCTACCACTGAGCTGACAAGAAGATGAATTATGGTTTCATTGAGTTCCTTCATGTTATTTCATGCTCCTGCCTGACGCACAGCATTTTCTTTTGTTTAATGAGCTGTATACAGTGATAGCTCTAAATCAAAAATTAAATTGTATGCAATGAGGTGGAAATGCTCACCGGAAATGTTAGTTATTTTCAGCATTCTATTTGATTTCAGAATTTCAATTCTGATTTAGTATGTTATAACCCCGATGCTGAATTGAAACAGGTCAGTTTTAGATGAAGGGTCATCAACCAGTAACATTTACTCAATTTTTCTCCCTCCACAAATTCTGCTGAATTTGATGGGGTATTTCCTGCATTCTCTTTAATTTCAGGTTTATTGCTAGTGCAGTATTCTGTGTCTCATGGCTCATCTATTTTATTCCACTCTCCCCGTCCTTGTTTTTGTTTCCTTTTGCATCAGCTTCCAGCACTCTCTCACTTGGTCCTAACACCATCTGTAACACATCTATAACAACCACTCTACCTTGCTTCCCATTGTGTCAGAGTCATGTTTTTTCCATGTATCCTGCTCTCTGCAACTTATTAGACCCCTGTTTTGTAACAATGCTCATAGTAAATTTTATAACCAGAGTGCAGATATGTCACCATATACCTCCCTGAGATTCATTTTCCTGTGGGCATACTCAGCAGATCTATAGAATAGTAACTATAATGTTGTTCAGTCGTTTAGTAAAGTTTGACTCTTCATGACCTCGTGGACCATAGGGTCTTCATGGCAAGATACAGAAGTAAATTGCCAGGCCTTTCTTCTGCATGGATATTGCTGCTGCCCAGGTTGGGACCCAGCTGGTTTTGAACTCAAAACCATCTGCCTTGAAGTCCAGTACTGATGCCACGACACCACCAGCCTCTAACAGGATCAATGAAAGATCAACCAGAGTGCAGAAGACAACAAAGTGTGCAAATGCGAATATAAAAAAAGCAATAAATAACAAGAACATGAGATAATGAGATAAAGGAGTCCTTAAGGCGAGGGAGGAGAAGACGGCTGTGTGACGCAGCCCCCGCGGCCATTCCGAAAGATATCGTATCTGTGAAGTAGGATGCCGTGCACAATCCTGATTTGATAGAGACAGACATGTAGAAGCATGGAGGAACATCTGGAGTAACTTCTGAAATGCCTGCTTCGCTGCTGCTGCTACTGTGCGATCGAGAACCTCCGGAGGGGAAGGCCCCAAATCCTCGGCCTTGCCTATTGTCTGTTGCCGAGGCCGGGGTCGAAGCACTCATCAGAGATGGTGCTCGGTGTCGGAGAGCTAGTTGGAGGCTCGGAGTTTTCGGACGGACTCGGAGTCGGACTGTGGTTAGACGCTTCCTGGATGCTGCATCGGCAAGTTTGCAGCGTTGGAGGTTTACCGTCTGCGTGAGATGATGGGACTTCTGAGAGAATTTGAGACTTTTACCATGCCATGGTCTGTTGTTATCAAATTACGGTATTGCTTTGCACTGTTGTAACTATATTAGGAAAAGGGGAGGTGCAACGAGACCTGGGTGTCATCATACACCAGTCATTGAAAGTGCGCATGCAGGTACAGCAGGCGGTGAAAAAGGCGAATGGTATGCTGGCATTTATAGCAAGAGGATTCGAGTACAGGAGCAGGGAGGTACTACTGCAGTTGTACAAGGCCTTGGTGAGACCACACCTGGAGTATTGTGTGCAGTTTTGGTCCCCTAATCTGAGGAAAGACATCCTTGCCATAGAGGGAGTACAAAGAAGGTTCATCAGATTGATTCCTGGGATGGCAGGACTTTCATATGAAGAAAGACTGGATGAACTGGGCTTGTACTCGTTGGAATTTAGAAGATTGAGGGGGGATCTGATTGAAACATATAAAATCCTAAAGGGATTGGACAGGCTAGATGCAGGAAGATTGTTCCCGATGTTGGGGAAGTCCAGTACGAGGGGTCACAGTTTGAGGATAAAGGGGAAGCCTTTTAGGACCGAGATTAGGAAAAACTTCTTCACACAGAGAGTGGTGAATTTGTGGAATTCTCTGCCACAGGAAACAGTTGAGGCCAGTTCATTGGCTATATTTAAGAGGGAGTTAGATATGGCCCTTGTGGCTACGGGGATCAGGGGGTATGGAGGGAAGGCTGGGGCAGGGTTCTGAGTTGGATGATCAGCCATGATCATAATAAATGGTGGTGCAGGCTCGAAGGGCCGAATGGCCTACTCCTGCACCTATTTTCTATGTTTCTATGTTATAATTATGTGGTTTTGTCAGTTTTTCAGTCTTGGTTTGTCATGTGTTTCTGTGATATCATTCTGGAAAAACATTGTATCATTTCTTAATGTATGTATTACTAAATGACAATAAAAGAGGACTGTATGTCCTCATAATCTGATACTCTAATCATCGGGGAGGGAACTTTTCAATGATGGAGCAAGTGAGTACAGTTATCCCCTTTTATTTAAGAGTTTGACGGTTGTGGGGTAGTAACTGTTCTTGAACCTGGTGGTGCAAGCCCTAAGACCTTTGTGCCTTCTACCTGATGGCAGCAGCAATATGAGTGCATGGCCTGGGTCGTGGAGATCTCTGATGATGGATGCTGCTTTCCCACGACAGCGTTTCATATGGATGTGCTAAATGTCTTGTTCTGATAACAGGGAATTGACCTGAAATTTAACCGTTCCCCATTCCACAGGTGCTGGCTGTCTTGTTGAGTATTTTCAATATTTCTGTATTTTATTTTAGTTTTCCAGAGTCTACAATAATTTATTTTTTGTTTGTCATGACTGTAAACTGACCTTCCGTCCTTTCATTTCACTTTTGCCTCGCTATCTATTTCTTCAAAATTATTCACTTTGTTTGAAATTCTGCCTTAAAGTATCATTTTTCAGTCATTTTTCATTCAATCATCTCTCTTCTTCCCTGCTTTGTCTCCTACATGATAACTCTGTAATCATTTCTGTATACCTTATCCAAAATTCTAAAACCTGAAAAACTCCAACATCCTAATTTTTTTTGAGCACGGACGTGACAACACAAGTGGAAAATTCCACAAGTTGCTGGGAGGGTTCTCAGGTGGTGCACCACAGACTTTTCTGAGAAGTGACATTACACATGGAATGAACAGAAGTTAATGAAAAATAGAACACACTGCATGAAGTGAAAAATAGAGATATCGATCGCGTATTGCAAGAATGAATTTATTAGTGGTGGAGTAATGCGTCATGAACTGAAAATTGAAGGCAATTGTGAATATTCAGCAGAAATGTAAAAAAAGGCCCATTAAATTTTTAAAGATTTAAAAATTTTTAACGATAAAGCGTCTACTGATCAGAAAGCAGCAGAGAAATTCATTGATAAGTTTACAAAAATTGTCATGAATGAAAATCAAAGACCAGAATTCTACAATGCTGAATGTTTTTATACCTTACATGAAACCTAAAAGCATGTAAAATACAAATACAGTATACTGTAACCTTTTAATTAAAAAACGGCATCATAGGTGGAGTCCGAAGGCCTGCCATCGTTTGTTGTTGTTCGACAGCTGATTCGATCTTGCTGTGTTGCTTTTGTTACCCTGCACACATTGTATTTTCAATATACAGTATTAATGGTGTGTAATAATTTTCACTGATAATTATATATGTGTGATGAATGTGTAAGACAAAGGCTGCTTACTAGAGTCAGAAATGATGGCGATTCCAGGCTATCTCATTATATATTCCAAAATCTGAAAAAGTACAAAATCCAAAACATTTCCGGCTCAAGCATTTGAGATAAGGGGTACTTAACCTGCAGCAATTAATATTCAGTTTGCCCCTCAACTTCGCTGGTTTTGCAAGAACGTGGATTGCTTGTGTTTCTTGTGACCCATGGCATGAAATAGCAGAGAACAGCAGAGAGTGAAAACAAAATAAAACAGAAAATTGAAAAAAACATCAAATCAGATTTATTCAATAGAAAGTTTATGAAATTACAAAAGCTTTCACTGTGACTTTTCAAAGTCAGCACTTCTACCGTTTTACCTAAAATTAATTTTCTAATTCAGAACTATCACTGCATCCACCTCAATAAACAACAGAAAATGCTCTCTATGGGTCAGAACACAATATAACACAAAGACACTGAATGGGGAAATAAATCACGACCTTCTCTGCTCAGAAATAACATTCAGGTAGGTCAATAGCATAGAAACATAGAAACATAAAAAATAGGTGCAGGAGTAGGCCATTCGGCCCTTCGAGCCTGCACCGCCATTTATTATGATCATGGCTGATCATCCAACTCAGAACACCACCCCAGCCTTCCCTCCATACCCCCTAACCCCCGTAGCCACAAGGGCCATATCTAACTCCCTCTTAAATATAGCCAATGAACTGGCCTCCACTGTTTCCTGTGGCAGAGAATTCCACAGATTCACCACTCTCTGTGTGAAGAAGTTTTTCCTAATCTCAGTCCTAAAAGGCTTCCCCTCTATCCTCAAACTGTGACCCCTCGTTCTGGACTTCCCCAACATCGGGAACAATCTTCCTGCATCTAGCCTGTCCAATCCCTTTAGGATCTTATACATTTCAATCAGATCCCCCCTCAATCTTCTAAATTCCAACGAGTACAAGCCCAGTTCATCCAGTCTTTCTTCATATGAAAGTCCTGCCATCCCAGGAATCAATCTGGTGAACCTTCTCTGCACTCCCTTTATGGCAAGGATGTCTTTCCTCAGATTAGGGGACCAAAACTGCACACAATACTCCAGGTGCGGTCTCACCAAGGCCTTGTACAACTGCAGTAGTACCTCCCTGCTCCTGTACTCAAATCCTCTCGCTATAAATGCCAGCATACCATTCGCCTTTTTCACCGCCTGCTGTACCTGCATGCCCACTTTCAATGACTGGTGTATAATGACACCCAGGTCACATTGCACCTCCCCTTTTCCTAATCGGCCACCATTCAGATAACAATCTGTTTTCCTATTTTTGCCACCAAAGTGGATAACTTCACATTTATCCACATTAAATTGCATCTGCCATGAATTTGCCCACTAACCCAACCTACCCAAGTCACCCTGCATCCTCTTAGCATCCTCCTCACAGCTAACACTGCCACCCAGCTTCGTGTCATCCGCAAACTTGGAGATGCTGCATTTAATTCCCTCATCCAAGTCATTAATATATATTGTAAACAACTGGGGTCCCAGCACTGAGCCTTGCAGTACCCCACTAGTCACCGCCTGCCATTCTGAAAAGGTCCCGTTTATTCCCACTCTTTGCTTCCTGTCTGCTAACCAACTCTCCACCCACACCAATACCTTACCCCCAATACCGTGTGCTTTAAGTTTGCACACTAATCTCCTGTGTGGAACCTTGTCAAAAGCCTTCTGAAAATCCAAATATACCACATCCACTGGTTCTCCCCTATCCACTCTACTAGTTACATCCTCAAAAAATTCTATGAGATTCGTCAGACATGATTTTCCTTTCACAAATCCATGCTGACTTTGTCCGATCATTTCACCACTTTCCAAATGTGCTGTTATCACATCCTTGATAACTGACTCCAGCAGTTTCCCCACCACCGACGTTAGGCTAACCGGTCTATAATTCCCTGGTTTCTCTCTCCCTCCTTTTTTAAAAAGTGGAGTTACATTAGCCACCCTCCAATCCTCAGGAACATATAAATGTAAGTTCATAAACACTAGAAATTCTGCAAATGCTGGAAATCCAGACCAACACACACAATGTACTGGAGGAACTTGGCAGATCAGGCAGCATCAATGGAGAGGAATAAACAGTCAAGACCCTTCATCAGGACTGGAAAGGAAGGGGAAAGAAGTCAGAATAAAAAGGTGGGATGAGGGGAAGGAGCGCAAGCTGACAGGAATGGGTGAAGCCAGGTGAGGGGGCAAGTGGGTGGGTGAGGGGAGGGGGGAATGAAGTGAGAAACTGGGAGGTGATAGATGGAAAAGGTAAAGGGTTGAAGAAGAAGAAACTGATAAGAGAGGAGAGTGGATCATGGGTGAAAGTGAAGGAGGAGGGACACCAGAGGAAGGTGATAGGCAGGTGAGAGAAGAGAGAGGGCAGTTATGGAGCCAGAATGGGGAATAGAAAAAGGGAGAAGGGGAGGTGGAGACTAATTACCAGAAGTTAGAGTAATTGATGTTCATGCCATCAGTTTGGAGGCAACCCAGATAGAATATCTGGTGTTGCTCCTAAACCTGATAGTGGATTCATGGTGTCATGGATCGACATGTCAAAATGGGAATGGGAAATAGAATTATGTGGTGGATGGAGCTAAAGTGCTCAATGAAGCAGTCCCCTAGTCTGTGTCGGGTTTCACCGATGAGGTAGAGGTCGCACCGGGAGCAGCAGATTTAGTAGATGACCCTGGCAGACATGCAGGTGAAGTGTTGCCTCACCTGGAAGGACTGCTTGGGGTCCTGAATGGTGGCATGGGAGGAGATGAAGGGGCGGCTGCAGCACTTGTCCTGCTTGCAGGGCTAAGTGCTGGGGGGAGATTGGTGGGGAGGGAGGCATGGATAAAGGAGTCACAGAGAAACCAATCCTTGTGGAAGGTGGAGAGTGGTAAGAGGAATAGGTGTGTTTAGTGGTAAGACCCCAATGAAGATTGTGGAAACTGTGAAGAATAACATGGAGGCCCGTGGGGTGGACAAGGGGAACTATATTCTTGTTAAGGGTGACAGGAAGATGGGTAAGGGGGGATGTCTGGGAATGAATGCAAGTTCTTTATTTCATTTCAAATGTCAATTCCCACAATGCATGTTTATATCCTTCTATGGTAGGTGAGTTCTACAAGTAACAGTAGAGCTCATCAAACAGTAATTATTCATGAGAAGATGAAGGTTAGCTAGCATCTTCAGCCACATGGTGAAGATTTAATGCAGTTAGTCAGGGAATTCCAGAGTTTTGATCCAGTGATCATTGGTGATCTACAGTCAGTGACCACTTTATTAGGTACACCTGCTCGTTAATGCAATCATCTAATCAGATAATCATGTGGCAGTAATTCAATGCATAAAAGCACCTGGACATGGACAGGAGGTTCAGCTGTTGTTCAGATCAAACATCAGAATAGGAAAGAAATGACATTGACTGTGGAATGATTGTTGGTGCCAGACAGGGTGGCTTGAGTATCTCAGAAACTGCTGACTTCTTGGGATTATCATGCACAATGGTCTCAAGAGTCTACAGACAATAGTGTGAAAAACACAAAAAAGAATACAGTGAGCAGCAGTTCTGTGGGCAAAATCACCTTGTTAATGACAGAAGTCGGAGGAGAATGGTCAGACTGGTTCAAGCTGATAGGAAGATTCAAGCTCACATCACCATACATTACAACAGTGGTGTGCAGAAGAGCATATCTGAATGCACAACACACTGAACCTTAACATTAATGAGCAACAGCAGCAGAAGACCACGAAGTACACTCAGGGGCCAATTTATTAGGTACAAGGGATACCCAGTAAATTGGCCACTGAATTTATTTCTGAGTTAAGGTGGAGTATGGCTTGGAGGACATTTGCAAGTGCTTAAGACCCCATCAATTAATTGTGTTTTCAAGGCATAGAAGTTACAAGCTTTAAAAATGTGGTAAAAAATAGCCTTGGTAAGATCTGTGCTTCCTGATCATTATTACTTAGCTGACAAGAACGTGATTTGTTTTGTAGATGGTACACATTGAAACTACGATGTACAAGTGGTGAAAAAATAATTATTCATGTTGACAGAAGGGGTGTCAATCAAGCCAACTGCTTTATTCTGGATGACGACAACTTCCTAATTGCTGTAAGAGCCACACGTACGCAAGCAAGTGTGAATGTGGTTCTTTAGACAAATGAAATGAGTAATAAACTGCCAAATGAAGTGGTTGAAGTGGGTGCACTTGCATCATCTAAGAGGCATTTTGATAAGTTCATTCAGGAGAGAGGCTTGAAGGGTTATGGGCCAAATGCAGACAATTGGAAATGGTAGGAAAAAATGAGTGCCTCCAAGTACCAATTGGGCCAAAAGGCCAGTTTCCATTCTACACTACCCTAATACTCCACTCTAAGTTTTCCTTATGCACCTGTAGCATCATTCCCAGCCTTTCACATGGACATGTAGACCACTTTTTATGTTACTTTTCCATTAAGTTCCCAGGCCAATGGAAACATCTGGACGTTGATGTGATGGTAATACCACTGAAAGTTAGTCAAGGTGGTTAGGCATTCAATTGAATGTTTGCCATAGAATGCAAGTCAAGCCTTGGCTAGCACTTCCAATTATCAGCCAAGTCTAATATTGTCCAGGTCTTGTTGCAAATAGGGGTGAATGTTTCATATGGTACAATGCTGCAAATGGTACAACGTGCAGTCATCAATGAACATGACCTTCTGACTTAATAAGGAGCAGTTAAAGTTCGTTGGGTTAGATTTTTACTTTGCTCAGATTTTTACAGTGCTATTACAGGGATACAGATGTTTGGATTCCAATGATCACAACCAGTATCATTTTGGTAGAAATACTCTTAGCTTCTGGAGAACTTTCTCCCCATTTCCTATTGATTTTAACTTTACTGAGCTTTCTTGTGATGACAATCAGCCAATTTTATGAGTAACACATACAAAATGCTGGAGAAACTTAGCAGGTCAGGCAGCATCTATGGAGAGCAATAAATAGTCGACAGTTTGGGATAAGACCCTTCATCAGGACTGGAAAGGAAGGGGAAAAAAACTAGAATAAGAAAATGACGGGAGCGGAAGGAGTACAAGCTAGCAGATGATAGGTGAAGACTGGCGAAGGGGAAGGTTGGAGGATGGGGGAAGGCGAATGAAGTGAGAAGATTGGAGGTAATAGGTGGAAAAGGTAAAAGGTCGAAGAAGAAGGAATTTGATTGGAGAAGAGAGTGGACCATGGGAGAAAGGGATGGAAGAGGGGGAGGTGATAGGTAAGGAGAAAAGAGGTAAGAGAGGAGCTAGAATGGGGAATGAAGAAAGAGAAAAACAACATTTTCTGTTTTTATTTCAAATGTTCAGCATCTGCAGATTATTGATTTTCATTGATGAATATATTATTGGTGAATAAGAACTAGTTGATAAGACAAATAGTAATATTTTCTATCACTTGGTATAGAAATAAGAACAGACTGTTGGGACAGCAAACTATAACTGGCCATGTTGGATTTATTGATTTTTGTGTAGAGGATCTAATAAAACAATTTTGTATAATGTCGGGCTAATGCCAATAATTCTCAACCAAGTATTTCTCAATTCCTCAATTAAGTTGTTGGGGCCTACAGACTTTACAATAATCTGTATACCAAGTTGTTTCTTAAATCACTGTAACAACCTGAACTGGCTAAAATAGCTAAGTGAATTTAAGACAGATTTCTACACAGTGGGAGCATTAGAGGAAATTGAAGATAAATTATGTTCTTGGCTGCAAATGCTTCAATCTATGGAACAAAGTTGCTGTTAAATAACTTATTTCATGAATTCTTGTTTTTTTCAGTCTGTGATTCAATATATACATTGTTTTGGTTTTCTTGACTTTTTCATGGCATACATTATTTCTTAGCAAAAAGACTAGGTGATTCAAATGAAAGTAAGCAGCTCCATTATGTAAAAAACAGCAGAAGGAGGTAAGGTCTTTTATAAAAAAGACAATCTGGGAATAAGAGATTGCTATGGAGACATGAAGTGGCACATTAACTTGTAGCTCATGACGGATAACAGACAGAGTAAATCACACAATAAAATCATTGAAATTAGCAACAGTGCCAACCTGCATGCAAAGAGGCTGCAGAGATGTTTTAAGATAGTTCCAACATTTGGGTATTGCACTCTCGTTATTAAAACAAAACACTTAAATTGCAGGATTTAATAATTGTACCAGACTCAATGCATTAACCTTTGCCGGTATGCCATGAAAATCCTAATTGCGTGGAGATTCTGGTCACACTTAATTATTCCAAAATAAACCCTTTAAATAAGTGGCACAATGTTGAGGTAACATTCCAGAGTCACAATCACTACTAACATTCTATGATTAAACAGCATGGCCAGAACAGGTGTAGCTCCTTAATCAGCTTTTTAAAAAACTGGTAAATTCAAACACAGTAGAATCTCATTTTATGGGAAAACATCAACAGGGTTATGCGGACATGCACAAAAGAATACTACATGGCACAAACTGCAAGTAGAACTGCCTGCAGACCTAGTGATTGTCTAGTTGGAGAAACACCTATAGTGGCATTAATTACGTTATTTTTATGTCATTTAATACAAAGGGAAATAGTATTTTTTCTGGCTGTACAACTAGTTTTATCTAATTTCATGTTTTATGCACTTGGGGAATTAAATTAAATATAATCCTATTCATTGACACAACTGATTATTTGTTCTCTATACATTTTTCATGGAAATTATAAATTTTAAGATATTTTTTAATATTAGTAATCAATAGGCAGCTTATTTAACATTTAATTTCAGAGCTCCACTACAGAGCCCTGAATTATAGAAAGCAGTAATAATTTTATTCGATCAGACATTTCTGAGGATCTGTATCAAGGCAAGATCTTGATACCAGTCAGAAAGTGCGTGAGTTGGGAAAAAACATCACTGGTTGGTCACTGCAAATGTGTCCAGATGAGGAGGAGGATTTGTTGCTTAATAATGTCCTTTTTTAAAAACATCATTTGCTATAAAGCAAAGAAAACAAACGTGAGTGCTTAAGACTACGGACGATGATTTAAGATGTATCAAAATGGTCACAAACATGAGAAAGTCTGCAGATGCTGGAAATCCAAAGGAACACACACAAAATGCTGGAGGAACTCAGCAGGCCAGGCAGCATCTATGGAAAAGAGCAAACAGTCGATATTTCGGCCCTTCATCAGATGAAGGGTCTCGGCCCAAAATGTCAACTGTTTACTGTTTTCCATAGATGCTGTCTGGCCTGCGGAGTTCCTCCAGTATTTCTGTGTGTTACATTAAAATGGTACTCTCTTAAGATAGCCCCAGTCTGAGTAAACTACAATTGCTATTCATGTACAGATTATATGGTCCACCATTTCAGCCATTCCCTGAGAAACACTGATGCATATTATCCATTGCTGGCTGACAGAAAATCTACCAGAAGATACTTAATTGCAAAGATAGGCATCACTAAATATAATTTTATTACTGGTTAGTAGGGTTAAACACAGTATATAATGTAAACTCTATTGAATACAATGAAATTTTAGAAGGAGAGTATATTGTATAGATGTTATCTTTAGTGTTTTCAGCTCTACTGTCAATAGGGAATGATTTCCAAGTAGACAAAGCTCACCAAAGCACTGAGCTGCAATTCTCTTTCTATTGCAAGTTCCAGCATGACTTGTATAGTATAAATGGAATGGTTGAATTATAATCAGTTTTACTATGACCTTTCTTCTGGTATGAAAACCTTCTGATGAACAGAGATACCTGGGGTCTGTGGTAAGATGAAACAGTATTAGTGATTTCCTTATTGCAACAGCTATAAAATGACTGAAGATGTTGACAAGATGGTTGACTGAAGTTTAACTTTAGGTGTCAGTTTCTCAGATAGGCCTGTCTGAGTCGGTTTCCTGGAAATCGTGCGGTAGTTTTCAGTAAATTGTGTGTCAAGGCTCTTACTATATATGGAGTTGTTATTCACTTTTCGGGGAGATAAGGGAGATGCAGAACAGTATAATAGTAAGGTTGTTTCAAGGGAAATTTGGAGCTTTTTGATTTGCTGAATTGTGCTGGAGAACTTGATACCCCTTCATGCATCACAGAAGTGTTGGGGCTACCCATGGCTAAAGGTTGAGGTTAAGAATATACAAGCTATATTGTTAATTGTTAATTACTGATAAGTATTACTATAAATTGCATGCAATCTTGAGCTTGATTTATTAGTGAAGAACCAAATAAAGAAGTCTATGCTGGTTCTTGTACTTGAATTAGATTCGATTTGTAGCTGCAGTTAGAAGTTGAATTAGTCAAGTGGTTAAGAGTTAAACAAAATTACTTGGGTTACTAATTTCTTTGTTATTTTAGTTTAGGATTAAATAAAGTTATTTCAATGATTCAAAAATTCGAAGTGCATTTATTATCAAAGTATGCATACAGAATCCAACTCTGAGATTCGGCTTCCCACAGGGAACCACAAAGCAAAGAAACACCATGGAATTCATTCAAGAAAACATCAAACATCAAACTATCTATGATGTTGTGTGGTTCAGTGTTGACTCAGTTGCTCAAGAGGAATCAAAGACCTGTACTCTATTTTGAGACAGGATCCAAGTCCATAGTTCTCTGAAATGGCCTCACAGTTCAATGGAGTGTGAAAATGGCATAATACATATTTGCTTTCAGAGCTCAGGCCACAGAATATAAGTTATTGGGATGTTACATTGCAGTTTTAGAAATAACTGGTTATAGGCCATATTTGGAATATTGTGTGCATTTCTGGCCACCACAGTATAGGATGGATGTGGTTTCATAGGAGACCGCAGAGAAGATTCCATAAGACCATAAGACAAGATATAGAAGCAGAATTAGGCCATTTGGCCCATTGAGCCTGCTTCGCCATTCCTTCATGACTGATCCAATTTTCCTCTCAGCCCCAATCTCCTGCCTTCTCCCTGTATCCCTTCATGCCCTGGCCAATCAAAAATCTATCTACCTCTGCCTTAAATATACAAAAAGGCTTGGTCTTCACAGCTGCCCATGGCAAAGAATCCCACAGATTCACCACTTTCTGGCTAAAGAAATTCCTTCTCATCTCCATTCTAAAAGGACAGCCCTCTATTCTGAGGTGGTGTCCTTTGGTCTTAGAATCTCCCATCATAGGAAACATCCTCTCTGCATCCACTCTATCAAGGCCTTTCACCATTCAATAGGATTCAATGAGGTCACCCCTCATTCTTCTGAATTCTAGTGAATACAGGCCCAGAGCCATCAGACTCTCTTCATATGACAAGGTATTCGATCCTGAAATCATTTTCGTTAACCTCCTTTGAATCCTTCTCCAGTTTCAGTGCAGCATAATACTCATAATACTCCAAGTGAGGCCTCACCAGTGCTTTTTGAAGTTTCAATATTACATCCATGATTTTATATTCTAGTCCAGTTGAAAGGAATGCTAACATTGCATTTGCCTTCCTCACCACAGACTCAACCTGCAAATTAAGCTTTAGTGATTCCTGCACAAGAATTCCCAAGACCCTTTGCGCCTCAGTTTTTGTATTTGCTCTCCATTTAGAAAATAGTAAACCCTTTCATTTCTTCTACCAAAGTGCATGACCATACACTTCCCAACACTGTATTCCAACTGCTACTTTTTTGTCCATTCTCCTTCTGTAGCATCTCTACTTCTTGAAAACAACCTTCCCTTCCACTTATCTTCATATCATCTGTAAAATTTGCAACAAAGCTATTAGTCAGTCCCAACACAGACCCCTGTGGAACACCACTAGTCACTGGCAGCCAACCAGAAAAGGCTCCCTTTATTCCCACTCTTTGCCTCCTGCCGATCAGCTACTGACCTATCCATGCTTGAATCTTTCCTCTAATACCATGGGCTCGTGGCTTGTTAAACAGCCTAATGTGTGGCTCTTGTCAAAGGCCTTCTGAAAATCCAAGTACACAACAAAAAACAATTTTCCTTTGTCTATCCTGCTTGTTATTTCTTCAAAGGATTCCAACAAATTTGTCAGGTAAGATATTCCTTGAGGAAACCACGCTGACTATGGCCTATTTTATCATGTGCCTCCAAGTACCCTGAGACCTCATCCTAAATAATTGACTCCAACATCTTCCCAACTACTGAGATTAGACTAACTGGCCTATTTCTTCTGCTTCTCTCCCTTCTTGAAGGGTGGAGTGACATTTGCAAACTTCCACTCTTCTGGAACCTTTCCAGAATCCAGTGATTCTTGAAAGATCATTACTAATACCTCCATGATCTCTTCAGGCTCCTCGTTTAGAACTCCGGGGTGTACACCATCTGGTCCAAGTGACTTACCTACCTTCAGACCTTTCAGTTTCCCAAGAACTTTCTCTCTATTTATGGTAATTTCAAAGACTTCATGCCCTGACACCTGGAACTTCCACCATACTGCTAATGTCTTCCACAGTGAAGATCGATGCAGAATACTTATTCAGTTTGTCTGCTATTTCATTACCTCCATTACTGCCTCTCCAGCAATGTTTTCCAGTGGTCTAATATCCACTCTCACCTCTCTTTTGCAGTTCATATATCTGAAGAAATTTTTGGTATCCTCTTTAATATTATTGGCTAGCTTACTTTCATATTCCATCTTTACCTTCTTAATGACTTACTTAGTTGGCTTCTGTTAGTTTTTAAAAGCATCCCAGTCCACTAACTTCTCACTAACCTTTGTTCTATTAAATGCCTTCTTTTTGGCTTTTATGTTGGCTTTGACAAGCCATATTTGTGTCATCTTCCCTTTAGAATCTTTCTTCCTCTTGGGATGTATATATCCTATGCCTTCCAAATTGCTTCCAGAGCCATTGCTGCTCTGCCATCATCCCTTCCAGTGCTCTTTTCCACCAATTCTGGCCAACTCCTCTCTCCTTCTTTTTCAATCTTTTTATTAATTTCATAGAATGAAAACATAACAAGGCAAAAATACAAGTAGTAGGAGATACATTGTTACATTTAAAATGAGTAATTGTAAAACCAAATCGTAAAAATTAACAAAGCTCCCAATCGTGCAGACTAGTAGTGAATAATACAAAGCAAAAAAAACTGAAGAAAAATCATGAAAAAGAAAAGAAAAAGAAAAAAAAAACATACCTCATCCCAAAAAAAACTACACTAAACAGAATTAGTCAACTAAACTAAAAGACTTGGGCAATACTAACAACTTGAAAATGGGAAAGAAGAAAACCTTAGTGTCGATGACTCCATTCCTCTCAACCAACAGTACAGAGAAATAAAACAAGTTTGGAGATGGTCAAATTACATCAAATGAAAATGCTGAATGAATGGCCTCCAAGTTTTTTCAAATCTAATGGAAGAGTCATAAACCACACTTCTAATTTTTTCCAAATTCAAACATACCATAGTTTGTAAAAACCAATGAAATACCGTAGGAGAGTTAATCTCTTTCCAATTCAGCAAAATTGATCTTCTAGCCATTAGAGTAAGAAATGCAATCATCCTACGTGCTGAAGAGGTTAGATAATTTGAATCTATCATTGGTAATCCAAAGATAGCAGTAATTGGATGAGGTTGTAAGTCTATATTCAAAACGGTTGAAATAATGTCAAAAATGTCTTTCCAATATTTTTCCAACAAAGGACATGACCAAAACATGTGAGTTAAAGAAGCTATCTCGGAATGACATCTATCACATATAGGATTTATATAAGAATAATAACGAGATAGTTTATCTTTAGACATATGAGCCCTGTGTACTACTTTAAACTGTATCAACACATGTTTAGCACATATAGAGGATAAATTAACCAATTGAAGAATTTTTTCCCATTTTTCAATCGGTATACTAATGTTAAGTTCACTTTCCCAGTCAGCTTTAATTTTATTGGAAACATCAGGACATAAATTCATAATTATATTATATATAATTGCTACAACACTTTTCTGAGAGAGATTTAAATCTAAAAATTTTTCCAAAGTGTCCATTGGATATGGGTGTGGAAAATTAGGAGAAACAGTAATTAAAAAGTTTCTAATCTGTAGGTATCTAAAAAAGTGAGATCTGGGTAAGTTATTTTTAAATGCAAACAACAGGAATTCTGCAGATGCTGGAAATTCAAGCAACACACATCAAGGTTGCTGGTGAACGCAGCAGGCCAGGCAGCAACTTTCATGTGTGTTGTCTGGGTAAGTTATGTTTATTAGAAAGTTGATCAAAAGACATGAAACAATTATCCAGAAATAGATCACGAAAACGTATTATACATTTGGTTTTCCAGTCAAAGTGAGCTTGATCCATAGTGGAAGGTTGAAAAAGGAAATTAGATATAATAGGACTTGCTAAAATAAACTGATTAAACCCAAAAAATCTTCGAAATTGAAACCATATACATAAAGTATGCTTAACTATTGGATTATTCATTTGTTTATACAATTTGGAAGAAGTAAAAGCAAGCGAAGTTCCTAAAACCGAACCCAAGCAAAACTCTTGTAATGAATTACATTAAAGATTTACCCACTGTGGATTTAAAGATACATCCAAATCTCGTAACCAAAATTTTAAATATCGAATATTAATTGTCCAATAATAGAATCTGAAATTCGGGAGGGCAAGCCCCCCCTCCTTTTTAGGTTTCTGTAAATACTTTTACCTAACCTAGGATTTTTATTCTGCCATATATATGAGGAAATTTTTGAATCTACGTTATCGAAAAAAGATTTTGGGATAAAAATTGGAACCGATTGAAATACATATAAAAATTTGGGCAAAATGATCATCTTAATAGCATTAATCTGACCAATCAAAGACAAAGAGATTGGCGACCATTTGGTAAACAAAAGTTTAATCTGATCAATTAAAGGTAAAAAATTAGCTTTAAATAAATCTTTATACTTTTTCGTAATTGTTATCCCTAAATATATAAATGAATCAGTAACCAATTTAAATGGTAAACGTCCATAAATAGGTACCTGCTTATTTAGGGGGAATAATTCACTCTTATTAAGATTCAATTTGTAACCAGAAAAATTACTAAATTGAGCCAACAAACCTAGAATAGCAGGAATTGACTTCTCCGGATTGGAGATGTATAATAACAAATCATCTGCATATAGTAATAATTTATGTGTTTCGTTTCCACGGGTAATACCAAAAATATTGGGCGAGTCACGGATAGCAATTGCTAAAGGTTCAAGGGCGATATTGAAAAGTAAAGGACTAAGAGGACATCCTTGCCTAGTACCACGAAAAGACGAAAAAAAGGAGATCTATGATTATTAGTACAAACCGAGGCTACCGGGGAGTAATATAACAATTTAATCCAAGATATAAATGTCAGACTAAGATTAACTTTCTCAAGAACATTAAATAAATAAGGCCATTCGACTCTGTCAAAGGCTTTCTCAGCATCTAGTAAGATAATACATTCCGGGGTAGTAAGTGAGGGAGTATAAACAATATTCGTTAACCTCCTAATATTAAAGGATGAATAACGAGTTTTAATAAATCCGGTTTGATCCATAGATATAATTTGAGGTAATACCTTCTCTAACCTGGTTGCTAGAATTTTTGAAAAAATTTTTGAATCTACATTCAAAAGAGATATCGGTCTGTATGATGCACAATCAGTAGGATCTTTATTCTTTTTAAGGATTAAGGAAATAGAGGCTTCGTAAAACGATTGTGGTACTTTACCTATACTGATTGCTTCTTTGAATATTCTAGACAACCTTGGAGAGAGAATGGAGGAAAAAATTTTTAAAAATTCCACTGTAAACCCGTCCGGACCGGGTGCTTTACCAGAACTCAATGATGAGATTGCAGTTATTATTTCTTCCTCTGTAATGGGAGTTTCTAATGATAAACATTCGGGTGATAATTTCGGGAAATTTAATTTACCTAAAAAATCATGCATGAAATTGGAATCATGAGGAAAATCCGAATGATATTTATAAAATTCTTGAAAGGTTTTGTTTATCCCAACATGATCAACTGTGAAGGTATCATCGAGTTTATGAATCTTAGTAATTTGACGTCTAACCGAATCAAATTTCAATTGATTAGCCAATAATTTACCCGATATATCACTATGAATATAAAAATCACTTCTAGTTCTCTTGATTAATCCCTTCTGTAGTTGATTGTAATTACGACATTATTGCCATTTCAGATCATGCTCCAATGAAACTTTCTATCAAGTTAACGGATACTTCTTCTACTAATAGACAATGGCGATTTAACCCTATTTTACTTCAAGACTCGGACTTTGTCAAGTTTATAAAGGATCAGATTGGTTTCTTCTTTTCAACTAACACTACGGAAGAAGTTTTCAATGGAACTGTTTGGGACGCTTTTAAAGCTGATATCCGTGGTCAGATTATTTCCTATTCGGCTGGTTTGAAAAGACGTGTTAACAATGAAATACTTTTGTTGGTTGATAAAATTAAAAAAATCGATAAAAAATATGCTATTTCTCCCAGTAAGGAACTATACAAACACACAGTTGAACTTCAATTGGAACATAGCTTATTATTAATATCCTCGATTGAAAATCAATTAATGAGAACTGGCCAACTCCTCTCTCATGTCTCTGTAATTCCCTTCACTCTACTGCAATACTGATACATCTGACTCTAGCTTCTCCTTCTCAAATTTCAGGATGAATTCGATCATATTATGATCACTTGGCCCCTAAGTGTTCTTTTACCTTAAGCTCTCTAATCAATTCTGGTTCATTGCACAACACTCATCCAGAATAGCTGATCCTCTAGCGGGCTCAACCACAATCTGCTCTAAAAAGCCATCTTGTAGGGACTCTAGAAATTCCACCCCCCATAATCCAGCACCAATCTGATTTTCCCAATCTACCTGCATATTGAAGACCCCATGACTATTGTAACATTGCCCTTTTGGCATGTATTTCCTGCCTGTTGTTGTAATTTGTAGGCCACATCCTTACTATCATTTTGGTGGTTGTAAACAACTCCCATCAGGATCTTTTTACCCTTGCAGTTCCTTAGCTCTATCCTCAATGATTCAATTCCTTTCGACCCTATATCACCTCTTCCTAATGATTTGATTTCATTTTTTTACCAACAGAGCAATGCTGTCCCCTCTGCTTTCCTGCCTATCCTTCGATACAATGTATACCCATGGACATTAAGCACCCAGCTGTAATCTTTCAACTATGATTCCATGATGCCTATAACATCATACCTGCCGATCAGTAACTGTGCTTCAAATTCATCTGCCTCATTCCGTGTACTGTGTGCATTCAGATACAACACCTTCAGTCCTGTATTCACCCTTTTCGATTTTGTTGCACCATACTCAACCTTTTGATTCTTAACTTTGTCTTAAGGTCTTACTAGCATCGCCTCCACAACCGCTCCACTAACTGTTCTGGCACTCTGGCTCCCATCCCCCTGCGACTTTAGTTTATGCCCCACCGTGCAGTAGTAACAAACATTCCAGCTAAGATATTTGTCCCCTTGCAGTTCAGGTGCAAACTGTCCCTTCTGCACAGGTCCCACCTTCCCTGGAAGAGAGTCCAATGATCCAAAAATCTTTGGCCTCCCTCCTACACCAACTCCTAAACTATGTATTAAACTGTACACTATTCCTAGTTCTGGCCTCACTAGCATGTGGCACAGGTAGCAATCCTGAGATCACCACCCTGGAGGTCTTGCCCTTTAACTCAGCACCTAAGTCACTAAGCAGAACCTCACCACTCATCCTACCCATGTCATTGGTACCGACATGGACCATGATCTCTGGCTGTTCACCCTCCCACTTAAGAATGCTGAGGACTTGATCTGGATATCCCAGACCCTGGCACCTGGGAGGCAACATACCATGCAGGAATCCCATTCTCACCCACAGAACCTCCTGTCCGTTCCCCTAACGAAGAAATCCCCTATCACCACAGTGTGTCCCTTCTTTCCCACTTCCCTTCTGAGTCACTGAAGCAGACTCAGTGCCAGAGACCCAACCACTGTGACTTTCTTTTGTTAGGTCATTCCACCCCCAACCAGCGAGAGTGTACAAAGTGATATACCTGTTGATGAGGGGGATAGCCACACAGGTACTCTGCACTGGCTCCTTAACCCCTTTTCCCTTTCTGACTGTCACCCAGTTTCCCATGTCCTGCACCTTGGGTGTAACTACCTCTCTATATGTCCGATCTATCACTCCCTCAGCCTCCCGAATGATCTGGAGTTCATCCAGTTCCAACTCCAACTCCTTAATGCAGTTTGTTAAAAGCTGCAGCTGGATGCACTTCTTGCAGTTGTAGTGGTGTGGGACATTGGAGGCCTCCCTGTCTTCCCACATCCTGCAAGAAGAGCATTTCACCATCCTGCCTGGTATCTCTACCGAGCTGGGCAGATATAAAGAAGAGAAGGAAAATACTTGAGCTTTTCTTTCCTTTGCTTTCTCTTAGTGAAGCTTCTTTTCACTGAAGCCTCGAAGTGCCAAAGCCTCAAGATCACCACTCTGACACTGGCCATTCAGACGATGGCCGCTGTACCTGCCCCTGCCTTCCTTTAATTTGCTCTTACTAATTAATCCCAAACGCTGATTGGGGCCTGGTCAAAACTCTATTACGCTGCTGCAAACTGCCCCTGCCTTTTATCTTGGTTGGTGGACTTGATCGAAGTCCCCTCTTCTCCAGACTTCCAATGTCCAGAATGGCTGCTGGCAAAAGCTCTATTCAACAGGATCTTTGAGATTGTGTTTTAGGAGATGACAGAGATGATTAATAAGGGTAGGGTAGTGGATGCTGTACATGTGGACTTCAGTAAAGCTTTCAAAAACGTCCCTCATGGTCGGCTGATCCAGAAAGTTAAGGCAAATGAAATACCAATTCAAAACTGGGTTTCCATAGAAGACAGAGGGTAGTAGTGGAAGAATATTATTCTGACTAGAGGTTAATGGTATTCCAGAAGGATTAGCGCTGGAACCTCTATTTGTGAGGTATATAAAAGATTTGAACAATGATGTTGGTGGATGATTAGTAAGTTTGCAGGCATCACAGCAATTGGCAGTTGTGAATAGTAAGGAAGTCAGAAGATACAGTAGGATATACAGTGTATCATTTGGACAGTAGAAATGGCAGATGGAACTAAACAGTTGTGAGATATTGCACTTTGGGAGATCGAGTGTAAGACGAAGGGATACAGAAACTGGCAGGAGCACTGAAGTACAGAGAGATCTTATGGTTTAATTCAACAGCTCCCTGAAAATGGCAACACAGGTAGATGTAGTAACATGGTGTGTTAGCATTTATTGGCCAGGACACTGAGTATAATAATTAGCAAGTCACATTGCAGCTGTATCAAGAGGACATATGTTCAAGGAAAGAGGTAGGAAAGTTAAAGGAAATTTGAGAAGGAAGTTTTATTTTACACAGACAGTGGTTGATATTTGGAATATGCTGGTGGAATCAAATATAATTACCACATTTAAGATGCATTTAGATAGACAGTGAAATAGGCAAGGCACAGAAAGACATGGTCTTAATGTGGGCAAATGGAATTAGTGTAGATGTCAATAAAGGTCAACATGGATATGGTGGGCTGTATGTCTCTATAACTGTGCAAAAGTTTATACCAAAGAGCAGAAGGCAGTAGAGTCATCTCAGGGGATATGAAACACTTCAGATTCACTGAGGAGCTCAGATAACTCTGCTAACAGATGAGATAAGGTAGCGGTGCTGTTATCGTAACACTATTACAGCACTAGCTGAAAGGTTGGGGTTCGATACCGGCCACTGTCTGTACAGCACATTCTCCCCATGACTCTGTGGGTTTCCTTCGAGTACTTTGGTTTCCTCCCACATTCCAAAGATATATGGCTAGGGTTAGAGAGCTGCGGGTATGCTAGGTTAGTGCTGGAAGCATGGCAACACTCATGGGCCTGCTCAGCACAATCTGCGCTGATTTGATTTGGCACACTTCACTGTAGGTTTTGATGTACATGTGACAAATAAAGCTAATCGTTTAAACTGTTAATCTTTAGACTGGGGACCGTACTTTTGCATAGCAGTTAGTGTGACACCATCAGAGCTTAGGGTGTTCCAGCCTTTAGAATTCAATTCCAGAACTATCTGTAAAGAGTTTGCATGTTCTCCCCGTGAGCTTGTGGGTTTTCTCCACGTGCCCGTTAGTAGGTTAGTTGGACATTGTAAATTGTCCTGTGATTAGGCCCGTGTTAACTGTTGGAAGTCTTCCAACAAACTTGAAGGACAAATTTCGTTCAAAATCATAAGTTAGTCATTCCTTCATGGAATGAGCTCCATCATGGGTACTAGCCTCCACAGTATCCAGGACATCTTCAAGGAGCCATACTTCAAAATGCGGTGTCCATCATTAAGGACCTCATCACCCAGGAAATACCCTCTTCTCATTGTTACCATCAAGAAAGAGGTACAGAAGCTTGACAGCGCACACTCAACGATTCATGAACAGCTTCTTCCCCTCTACCATCCAATTCCTGAGTGGGATATTGAAATCACGAATCCCACCTCACTTTTTACTTCTATTTTTTTGCATTTATTTTTTGCCAGCAATCTTAAACCTGATTCTGATTACCTCACAGCAAGCTGTTCATTATTGAAGCTACAAATGTCAATCTATAGGATATTTAGAAGGGCAAACTGGGGAGAGACAGTCTTGATCAGTTCGAAAGAAAAGACCTTTGCGAGTGATTACTGACCACAGGATGAATCCTTGCATTGAAATGGGTAGACCTAAGCACATTTATTGCTGAAATGAAGGCTAAAATGGACAATGAACTGTGACAATTAAGAGAGAAATGTATCTTTGGTCTTTGGCAATGGACAGACAAACGTGCACTGAGCACTTGTGCTCAACTCTATGCATCAGTTTCACTAATTGCAATGGAATGAAAATCACAGCAGCCAAGTTCACACAGTAGCTAATACTTTCTCATGTATTTAGAACCAGCAAGCAAAAAAGAAAATCCTTCTCTAATGCTCCTATCCAATCTACCTAATGTGGTCTTGAAAGTGACTGATAAATGCATGGGATGATTTTGTTTGTGTCACTCTTACTGGTACTTCCTGAAACACCCATCCTGCTGCTGACTGCCACCACTACCTTTGCAAGAAGTAAAGACAGGTCATGATCTACCTCGTATGGGGACCACACAAGGATTCAATCTAAAAGAGCCCCTGCTGTTCAAATGCATGATTCTATGCCATCATGCATGTTGCAAGTGATGACAAAAGTCCAGACACAGCAATTCAGTATCTCAGTCAGGATGGACTGATCAAAGCTGGCAGCAGTAAACCAGTTATAAGCTATGGATTACTCAAACATAGGCTCGCTCTGAATCATGGGTATTGGATAACCGACTCTATCCCAGCCCTTACAGACAAACTACTGAAGCCCTCACTAATTTTACACATCAAAGTGAGTTGAAAGCACTGATTTGCTGACGTTCAAAGTTCAAAGTCAATTTAATATTAAAGTGCACGTCACCATATACAACCCTGCGATTTGTTTTCTTGTGGAAATTCACAGTAAATAGAAACACAATAGAATCAATAAAAACTAAACAGAAACAAAGATGGACAGATAATCAATGTGAAAATGACAACAAATTGTGCAAATACCAAAAAAACTATTAATAATAAATAAATAAATAATATTGAGAACATGAGTTGTAGAGTTCTTGAAAGTGAGTCCATCCGCTGTGGAATCAGTTCAGTCTTGGGGTCAGTGAAGTTATCCATTCTGGTTCGAGAGCCTAATGGTTGAGGGTAATAATGGCTGCTGAACTTGGTGGTGTGGGACCTAAGGTTCCTGTCCCTCTTTCCCAATAGCAGCAGTGAGAAGAGAGCATGATCTGGGTAGGGGAGATCCATGATGATGCATGCTGCTCTCCTTTGACAGTGCCCCTTTTAGATAAGCTCAATGGTGAGGAGGGCTTTACCTGTGATGGACTCGGCCACATCCACTACATTTTGTCGGCTTTTCCACTCCAGGACATTGGTGTTTTCATACCAGGCCTTGATGCAACCAGTCAGTATACTCTCCACCACACATCTATAGAAGTTTGTCAAAGTTTTAGAATACACCCTGAATCTTTGCAAACTTCTGAGAAAGTAGAGGCTCTGCTCTGCCTTCTTTGACATGGCACTTCCATATTGGATCCAGGACAGATCCTTTGAAATTATAAAACTGAGCGATTTAAAGTGACTGATCCTCTTCACCTCTGATCCCCTGATAAGGATTGGCTCATGGACCTCCGGTTTCCTCCTATGTAGTCAATAATCAGCTCTTTGGTCCTGCTGTCATTGAGTGAGAGTTTGTTGTTGTGGCACCACTCAGCCAGATTTTTAATCTCCCTTTTATATACTGATTCAACACCATCTCTGATTTGGCCTACAACAGTGGTGTCAGCAGCAAACTTAAACATGTCATTGGAGCTGTTCTTAGCTTCACAGTCATAAGTGTAATGCGAGTAGATCAGAGGGATAAGCACACAGCCTTGTGGTGCACCGGTACCAATGGTGATCGTGGAGGAGATGTTGTTGCCTATCCGAATTGACTGGGGCCTGCAAGGGAGGAAATTGAGGATTCAATTGCAGAAGGAGGTATTGAGGCCTAGGTCTTGGAGCTTATTGATTAGTTTTGAGGGGATGATGGTGCTGAATGCCGAGCTGTAGTCAATGAAGAGCTTTGCAAGGCATTTATCTTCACTGTCCAGATGTTCCCGGATTGAGTGAAGAGCCACTGAAATGGCATCTGCTGTTGACCTGTTGTGGCAGTAGGTAAACTGGAGCGGATCCAAGTAGCCCCTCCGGCAGGAGTTGTTATGTTTCATCACCAACTTGTCAAAGCACTTCATCACCGTGGATAAAAGTGCTACTGGATGATCGTCATTGAGGCAGGTTACCATGTTCTTCTTGGGCACCGGTATGATTGAAGCCTGTTAGAAGCAGATGGGCACTTCGGACTTCTGAAGCGAGAGATTAAAGATGTCAGTGAACACTCCAGCCAGGTGATTAGCACAGGTCTTCAGTACTCAGCCTGGTACATCACCTGGGCCAGTTGCTGTCCATGGGTGTACTCTCCCAAAGGATACTCTCACCTTGGCCTTAGAGACTGAACTCACAGGGTGGGAATTTATGATTGTGCGTCCGTGGCCAGTCAATGTCGATAAAAGGCATTGAGCTCATCTGGGAGCAAAACCTTGATGTCACAAGTCGGAAACCTTGGTTTCACTTTGCAGAGATGATGCCATTCAAGCCCTGCCACAACTGTTGAGCATCCTTCTGTGATTCAAGTTTAGTCTAAAATTGCCACTTCACCAATGAAATACTATGAGTACCTTTATAAAGTCCATGACAACCGTGGCAAATTTATTCAGATTCTCTGTTGAATACTTGAACGTGGCCCTACCACTGACTCTAAGTAATCCTGCAGCCGCTCCTCTGCGTCCCGCCACCACCTCTTTGTTGTCCTTACGTCTGGTGCCTTGCTCTTCCGCCTCTGCCTGTAAGCCGAAAGGAGGAAAACAGCCTGATGATCAGATTTCCTGAAATGCGGTCTGGGGATGGAATGGTAAGCATTCCTGATCACAGTGTAATAGTGGTTGAGTATGTTGGACAACAACAACCCCCCCCCCCCCCACCCCGGTGGCTGCAGGTGAAATGTTGATGATAACTGGGCAGAGATTTCTTCAGGCAAGCCTGATTGAAGTCCTCGGCAATTCTGTGAAAGGTGTCAGGATAGGCTGTTTCTTGTTGATGATACTCTGTCAAGTAAAGTTACTCCATGAAATATGGAATAGACTATACATAGGCAATTCTTATTCTGTGGTGCCATATTGTTCTTTATAAATTCAGAGAATAAAACTGTTTTATTGCAAGTAAGGATGGAAAACTTAATCTGTTTATCAAAGTCTTTCCACCTTCAAAATTTAAAGAGCCGGCACTGCTGCATATTTGATTTAGCTTCATAGAGCTGATGTCTCCCTAAAGATTGCAGTGTTTGGAAGGTCGGTAAGATATTCTATCTCCAATTACATTGAATCATCTTTAAGTACAAATCATTCCATAAATTTAGTGGCTGTTTTGCTAGTAGCCATGTCAAGCTTGTACCGATCAGTTTGAATCTGCACTGATGTTAATGGGAAATGTGGGATCAGCAGCAGCACATCAGTTTTTTTAATGGCATGGATATTGGAAGCCTGTGTCACAATGCAATCATTTCCTGGATCCACCTTACCATGTTGAAATCCCATTCCTCTTTACCACCATCACAGACAGCAAAGAACCTCTTCTCAAATTCTTTTCATAACTCCTAGCTCCTGATTAAGGGGCCCAACAAAATTCGTATTAAAATAAAACACCACAAGCTTTCTTCAGAAATATAGGCCTCTTCTGTTGGTCAGATTAACAAGAGCTTTTCAGAGACCATTACAGATCAGTACTGATTAAGTAGTTCCAGTAGATATGTTGTCATGGGGATGAACATCTAAACATACGGTTCTCCATCCAGTTTTTACACTTCAAAGACTGGGTACTGATCACAATGTTAATCACGATGTTTCTTAAATCAGAGTATTGCATGTAACCTGACTTTATCATCTTCCACCATTACTACAGGTGGGAATCCAGGAAAATTGTTGAACAAATTTAGGTTCAGTTGGGTCATGACTTTGTCCAGAAGAGAAACCACTGTCTTTCTCTTTTGTATTTAAGAACTATTTAACTATGGCATGTGACTCTCAAAGAGGATTAGATTACCAACAGAAACTTTCATTGAGTTACTAACTCCACAATTTGTAATTCAAAAACACAGAAAATGCAAGGGCAAGAGAATCCAGCTGTCATTTTCAGATTGTTTTAATTTGTGATTTTTTTTCCTCAGCATATTTCTGAAAGAGAAACATCACAAAGCAATAATCACAGACTGCTACGGATCTCAGATTTGAATTTTCAATTTCTGCACAACTGTTTCATAGGTAAAATTTCAAAATACACAGTCTTGTTATAAAATATTGCATTTCACTTTTTTTAAAAAAATAAATAACTTTTTCTTGACACAATAAGTAGTTCGCTCTTTTAGTGTATCTTATATGCTTGCCATCTTGTATGTACTACATGGGTCTAGTGTTGTGTGTGACTGTTGGCACTGTTTTTCCCCTTGGACCCAGAGTGAAGCTGTTTCATATGTTGTGTTCAGAGTTATTCATGTATGGCTGAATGAACTCAAACAAATAAAAGACACCCTTTTTTCGTAGATATTAATAGTTACCAACCAACATCACAGTTGAGATTATCTTCCCAGTAGGTAGTTTGTGAGTCTGCTTGCTGGAAGGGCAGAAAAAGCAACCATTTATAACTCAAATATTATTCTATTTACACTTTGTCATTAGAAAGTCACTAATAGGTTTAATATTTGAAGCATTTGATAAAGAAAACAGAGAAAATTCTAATTTATCTACAAGGCTCCGTGCTTAGCATTCTGATTATTCATTACATTATTAACTTGATGCAATTTAAAATTCTAGAACACGCTTTACTCTGTGGATAAAAACTAAACTACCAAGGCACAAATAATGTGTGTTTCAGTCTAGTGGATTTAGTTTGTTTACAAGTAGAAACCAAATGTCAAAGTACAAACAAACTACAACTCAAGATGACTGTTTCAACAGTTTAAGACCTGAAACTGGGCTACCATGTTTAGTGACAACACTCTACTGTTTATTGATGTAGCTCTGGATTACGTGAATGTGCAAGCAATACATTTGACTGATTTAGAGCGGCACTTTAAGCAAATACACATACATGTGGACACAAGCGTCCACAATTACTGTGATTACAGGGAGATCATGTGTCTACTGCCCCTTCTCCAACTGCTGATTTTAGGATTTCCTTTCATAAGAAGCCCAAATGCATATATGAGCTTTCTTATTGTTTAATAACAATAGTGTTAGAAGCACACCATTTCTACTTATTTCTTCACAACCATTTCAGCTTGTGAAACTTGGGGTGGCTAATATATGTTTTCTCATTAAATTTTCTCATCAAAATGTATTTTTTCACCTTCAAAGACTCACTCTATCCCTCTATGCAAGGTGAGTATTTCCAATGTTTTCTGTTTTATATCTTGTTTCCTACATCCACTTAGATTTCCTTGCCTGCTTCAGTACAGTACTGAGGCTATGTTGGATTACTATTGGTATTTTTGACTGTGTAGAAATCCAACCTGCCTCTCAACTGAATTCGTAAGTTCCCATGGCATGACTTGAAGTGCCGTTGTGTTGTCCTGATTCCCTGACCAAATTATGTCAAACATATATTCATAATCTAACTTATTGCACCCATTCTGACAATTTTTAATTTAACTACTAAGCTTCCTAACATTGACAGTACATCAAAAAAGTTTGGTAATTAATTTGAATGTTCTGAGTTGCTTATATCTGTTAATTTGTTCATGTACACTCAGTGGCCACTTTATTACAAACCTCTTGTACCTAATAAATTCATGGTCGTCTGCTGCTGTAGCCCATCCACTTCAAGGTTTGAGGTGTTGTGTGCTCAGAGATGCGCTTCTGCCCACAATTGCTGTAACATGCGGTTATTTGAGTTACTGTCGCCCTTCTGTCAGCTTGAACCAGTCCGGCCGTTCTCCTCTGATCTCTCTCAAGGCATTTTCACCCACAGAACTGCCGCTCACTGTATGTTCTTTTAACATTTTTCTCAACATACCCTATAAACTCTAGAGACTGTGAGAATCCCAGGAGATCAGCAGTTTGTGAGATACTCGAACTACCTCATCTAGCACCAACAATCATTTCACAGTTAAAGTAATTTAGTTCATATTTCTTCCCCATTTGGATGTTTGGTCTGTACAACAGCTTGAACCTCTTGACCATGCCTGTATGCATTTATGTATTGAGTTACTGCCTCATGATTGGCTGATTAGATATCTGCATTAATGAGCAGGTGTACTGTACATGTGTACACTCAAAAAGTGGCCACTGAGTGTATTTGCCTTCATAAGAAAGATTCATGATAATAATAATAGAAAAATTGCTCACTTATTTACACACAGCGGCCACTTTATGAGTGTACTACTTTTAAATTTAACTGGGCAATCTGCTAAAAGTCAAACACTGAAATTTTAGAGTATGAATAATAAAATGAACCTGTAAAACTAATTATCAGCAACTTTTAACAAAACTGGGCACCCGCCAACTATAATCACATTGCTTCAGCATGCAAAGGTATCTATTTAGATTTCTTGCTCTCACGAAGCTGATTACGCTTTTTTGAAAGACTTTAGGTTCATGATAAAGTTATACAAATCACTTCATGGAAAAACTAGACAATTAAGTTTTCTTGAGGGCCCTTTTTAGGAGATTTTGCATCCAAAGAATATTTGTTTTCAAACTGAAGAATTATACATTCTGTGAGGTACTGGATTCTATTCAAAATTGTTCTATTAATTTCTGCTGTATTTTTAAAGATGTAGAAACAAGTTCAGGTTCACTTATTTATCACATGTACATTGAAAAATAAAGTGAAGAGGGCCTTCAGCCCTCACTAACCATTAAGCACCCATTTACACTTGTCCCAAACTAATCCCAGTTTTTATTCCCCCCATATCCCATGAGCTCCCCCCAATCCTACCACTCACCTAAACCACTCAGAGCTGATCACAACGGCCAATTAAATGAGCATCTTATGCCTTGAAGAAATGGGAAGACACCAGCCTCAGTGCTGGGACATTGACAGCGGACACATATTGATTTGCTTTACTTTTGTATCTTTCCTCATACAAACTTCTGCATCTTCATATTTGCTTCTATGATTTTTCTGAGATGATGCCTGATTCCCTAGTATAGAACAGCCTCCTCTGTTGTAACCTCAAATGAGCTGCGGTGTGAAATGTGTCAAGCCACCACAGCTTTCTGCTGTCATCTGTCACCTACTGTCAGAATGCCGTGGAGAACATGCTGACTGGCTGCATCACTGTCTGGTATGGAGGTGCCAATGCCCAGGACTGCAAGAGGCTTCAGACAGTTGTGGACTTAGTGGGCACAACCTTCCCTGTCATTGAGGACATCTTCAAAAGATGGTGCCTCAGAAAGGTGTCATACATGATAAAGGACCCTCACCTTTCAGGAAATGCTCTCTTCTCATTTCTACCATCAGCAAGGAAGTACGGGAGGCTGAACACCCACACTCAAAGTTCTAAGATCATTTCGTCCCCCCTGCCATCAGAATTCTGAATGACCCATGAACTCATGAATACTACCTTGCGCTTTCTCTTTTGCACTACTTATTGTACTGCAACTTATAGTCATTATTATGCCTGCACTGAACTGCTTCCACAAAGCAACATTTGTCACAACTTACGTCAGTGTCAATAAACCTGATTCTGATATGGGCTTCATCCTCACTGTCTCACCAACTCTCAGTGGTGCTAGGGCTATTGACATCACTGTTGAGTAGTGGGTCCATCTTGGTTCAGTTTTCCAGGCCAGGCTTCTCTGTTTCTATTGACCTTTGTTGTCGAAAGCTAGTTCTGATTTGTCAACTTGCAAGCTTCTACACTTCTTCTCATAACTTGAGCTGGGGGACAGCAGAGGCTGGGATGTTCAGTAAGGATTTCTCTGTGACAGCATAGTCACTTCCTTGGACACCTTCATAGCATTCTCTGCCTTTCATTGTTCTGTGGAATGTATGGTCATATGTCCAGTGGTCAAACTGCCAACTTAGAATCTCACAATGTGAACTGAGACACATTAACTGTGATCATCAGCACTTGAGGATGTCACAGCTGGCAAACTGTACATTGAACTTGAGAATTTATCATGAATGGGTGATTTGTTTTAAATTCTTTCTCCCAATGACTAACCATTGCTTGGTACCATTAACATTGTTTTCAACTGAAACTGAACCTGACTCTCTCTCTGTTCCTGTACCTCATTCACACCATGGTCTTTCAATATTTTCATTGTGATCTGCTTGTATAATTTTTTTTCCAATGTATATTATGTACTCTTCTTTCCATACACAGGGCAATATTGTTACACATAGAGCAGATGATCATCTGATACATTTCTTAAGATGGTAAAATCCAATAACATTCAAGCTACTTACGTTATTTTACATACCATTCAAAACCAAAATGGCCAGAGTGTCTCTATGCATACTTTCTGCAGAGCAGATATAATTTTATCAGATAAGATTAAAGATTAGCTTAATTTGCCACTCATATATCGAAACATTGAAACATAGAGTGAAATGCATCATTTGCATCAAACCAAATCGGCAAGGATTGTGCTGAGGACAACCTGCAATTGTCACCATGCTTTTGGTGCCAATGTTGCATGCCCACAACTCTCTAACCCTAACCCATCAGTCTTTGGACCGTGGGAGGGAACTGGAGCAAAACAATGTGGTCATGGGGAGATAGGTTGAACCCCAATCGCTGATCGCAGGCGCCGCAAAGCAACTGCACTAACTGCTGCCTTACGGTGTTGTAGGAAGTTAATTACATTTGTTCATTCTTAAAGAGGATGCGCAGCTGAATCAAAGCACTAACGTGGGAAAAATTGTTAGCATTGATGGATAGTGTTTTTTTGCATTTTTAAAGTAATCTACTGATACCAGTAAAACATTTTTCATCTATTTTTAAGATTTACACTTTTGATGATTACCAAAAGGACACACACCATATCTATGGTTAACACCATATGGCTATTCAGGAGCCATAATCACGATAATTAGCCTTGACATCTAATTATCATTCAGCTGTTCTCTCTGCCCTTTCTGAACTATGGCATCTGCAGCTGGACAACCCATTTCATGGTAGAAAACATTATATAATTACATATTAATAACTAATCTGGCTCAGTGACAAGTAGCTTACTGTTATCCCATTATGGTAGATTCTTGAAGGCATTATACTACTATTAACAGGACACCAGTATTCTTGTACAAAGGGGAAAAATGTCTGGAACTCTCAACTGGACTGCACCAACTGTGGACATTTTCAAGATTGTTTAATGTCATTTCCAGTACACAAGTATAAAGGAAAAAAAAATGTTACTCTGGATCCAATGCAGCCCAAGAAAAAACAATAAGATTCCTTCCTGGTGAGGCAACACTTCACCTGCAAATCTACTGGGGCTGTCTATTGTGTCCTCCACATTGGTGAGACTCATTGTAAATTGGAGGACCACTTTGTCGTGCACCACTCCAGCTGCCAAACGTGGAACTTCCCAGCGGCTGAACATTTTCATTCTGAATTCCATTCCTGTTCTGACATGTCAGTCCACGGTCTTCTCTTGTGCCATGGTGAAAACACCCTCAGGGTGGAGGAACAACACCTTATATTCCATCTGGGTAGTCTCCAACCTGATGGCATGAACATCAATTTCTCCATCTGGTAAAAGAAAATCCCTCCCCACTCTCCTCTTCTTCTATTTCCCAATCTGTCCCCTTACCTCTTCCCACCTTCCTTTCTCCTATGGTCCACTCTCCTCTCCTGCCAAATTCCTTCCTCTCCAGCCCTTCACCTTTCCCACCCACATGGCTTTACCTATCACCTCTACCTATTCTCCTTCCCCACCCCAACCTTTTTATTATGGTATCTTTCCCCTTCCTTTCTAGTCCTGAAGAAGATCTCAGCCAGAAATGTCAACTGTGTAAACATTTCCATAGGTGCTGCATGACCTGCTGAGTTCCTCCAGCCTTTTGTGTGTGTTACTTTGAATAAGGTACAGAAGAACACAACAATAAAAGACACACATAAAATGTACTTCAATTCAATTCAAGTTTAATTGTCGTTCAACTATACATGAACATTCAATTATGAATACAGTCAAATGAGACAGCATTGCTCCAGGGCCAAGGTGCAAAACACTGTGCCAACAGTCACACACAAAGCACATATGGCACATACATGATAGCAAGTACATAGAGAAATCAGTAAGGTACAGATGCGCATAAAAAGTAGACCAGACCCGAGGTGTGAATGCCACAGAAATCTGTGGTCACCCACAATACAGCTTGGCTTCTGCTGAATAAACACTAGAGGGAAGCCCTGACTCCAGACTGGATGCCACACCACAATGTCCCCTGTGGAGTGCACCGGTTCTGACAACTCTCTCCCAGTGGCTGTAAACGTGCTGTAATATGTAAGATAGCTTATATACCTACATTAATTGTATGTTCATAAAGTGACGCTAGCTGCAGGAGTGTTTGTACATAAGGTGACTCTGACAGGAGATGATAAATTAGTGGTGATGGTGTGGGGCTGTGTTGTGGGGTAGGTCAGTGGGAGAAGGTGTTGATCAGCCAAACTTGACAATGTGATTACTCAAGTGTTTGGTCATTCAGTTATGTGTGAGCAGAAGGCTCAGGACGCAGCCCTGAGGGGGACTCTGGATTGGGACCTATGTTAAGGATGATGGCGAGTGAGGAGCAGTTGGACATCATGATTATCTGTGGTCTGTTGGTTACGAAGCACCATGGTGTATATTGAAAGAGGAGGAAGAGTCTGTGGGACTATGGGACGATAGTAGTGTATGCCAAATTGAAATTCAGAAACAGTATTCTGACATAAGCGTCCTTGTTTTCTAGGTGTGTCAGGGCCAAGCCTATGACAGATGCTGTGACCTCTGTCATAGTGCGGTTCAGTTAGTAAGCATATCAGTGAGGTTCTTTAAGGTTGTTATAGCCAGGGGTGGTAGTGGGGATAAGCTCCCACTACTTATTAAATGCTCCCAATGGTACGTGTCTCAAATAGCCTCTAACAACCAAGTCCATCTCCTGGCCTTCACATGTGGCTTAGCTACGAAGCCCGGCAGAACCATTTCTACTGACAGGAGACGGAGCAAAGGCGAGTTACTGACATGTTAAAACCTGCCACTTCAGGCAGATGGGGCTTGTCAACTGTGGTTGGCAGCTCATCTAGGAGAAGAAAAATTCTGATCTCGAACTTCAGTGTATCTCCACTCATGGGAAGGGCTTCAGGAGTAAACGCCAAACAGAAACTCGTAGCTAAGTTCAACGCTGATGGGCAAGTCCTGTGACACTGCTGGTGCCAAGCTGCATTACTCTCTGCTGTTCCTTTGGATTGATCAGCTGCGTAGAGAGGGGGAGCCTGCTACTTAGGCAACAGTTTGCTCTCCAGATCATGCTGCCTTGGCTCGTGAATCACGTAGACAGCTGGAACGCAACATCCATGGTCGCCCCCTACCAATGGAGGGCCTCATATTGGTGAATGTCCAGTGTGGCAGGAGTGGAGTTTCTGACATGTGCCATTCCCAGCCGTCCAAAGTACTTCATGATGATTAGCGTCATGGTAGTCATTTAGTTCTTTGGTACAGCGATGGTGGTGGTTGATTTGAAGCATGTGAGGACAGCAGCTGAATGAGTGAAGTGTTGAAGGCGTTCATGAAGATGTCAGTGAGCTGGTGTGCACACTCCCCGAGTACTTGGCCTGGGGTGGGGTGTGGTCTGGCCCGAGAAACTGAACTAACATTTTAAGTCAACAATCCTTCATCAGAACTGGGGAGAAATAGACTGGGCTTAGCAGCGTGGGTGCAGGGTTCAGGAAGTCCGGAAGTCCGTTTTCCCTGGCTGAGGACTCAAGATCCTGGGAATGAGGGGTAGACCATCTACAAATGAAATGAGGGAAAAATTGTTTCATTCAGATGATAATGGATTTTGGAACTCTCTATTCTGGAGGGAACTCTGCAACTGATGGTCCCAAGCCTGGAAGGTTGGGCATAGGGCTAGCAACCCCATCCCATAAAAAACAGAGCTATAGAAAGACCAATAGAAGCTCCAAAGACCTCATCCCTGAGAGAGGAAGGATCTTTGCCTAGAAGATACCTGGGGACAACTTGAAAGACTGGCATAGGGCAGAGAACCTTGGTAAGCTGCCAATGACCTATGCCCCAGTATGGGTAATATGCTTAAGTAAGTATTCTGGAGGGTTGTGAAAGATCTAGACATTAAGGAAATCAAGGTTATAGGGATAATGCTGGAAATTTGGACTGGGATAGATGGTCAGCCATGATCTTGATTAATGAATGCAAGGCAAGATGGGCTACTCTTGCTCCTGATTCTTATGTTTTATATTCTTTGTGCATGAAAACATGTCCAGAAACAAGGATGCAAAGATGGAGAGGAAAAGAATATGACAAAGTGAAAGAAAGGAATGGATATATGATAAAGGGGCAAAGAGAAATAATGGGACGAAGACAAGAAGAGACCGGAGGTACAAAAAACATCAGTAATAGCACCAGAAGCTCTGATGGGAATGCTGAAATAGACTCAAAACAGCATTGAAACAGGCCTCCCAGCCTAACTTATCCATGTTGCCCAGTGAGCCAGTCCCTTCTGCCCACATTTGGTCCTTGAAGCTTCTTTGGAGAGAAGCCGCTGCCTTACTTGATAAACATTTGAAGAACTTCTTTCTCTTTCTATTGTAGATTTTCTGCAGCCAACATGGAAAATAACTATAATCTGAAAACTAAACTCACGGTTGAATCTGGAAGGCTGATCAAACAATCAGTAAGGCCCAACTTTTTTCACAATATCAGTTTATATATTTTTTAAAACTACATATATGTCTGGGGCAGGAAAATGGAATTAGGCTAGGTAGACTTGAATATTTAGCACCAGCAATGATGCATCTTTTTTGAATATCCCCCTTCAGTGTAGACATTTCAGCAGGACCATAATTGCAGGGAGTCCATCACAGTTGCTAGATAATGTATGGGCACTATGGGAGAATGGACAACACTGCTGAAGGCTACCAATGAAAGGGAAGTGACCAAGTGGTCCTAAGGCTGTAGTGAGTACAGTACCAATCATAAGATCTATCCTGGCCCCATTATACATTGACTTCTCTAACTTCCACTAATGCCCTACCTCCCCCTTGTACCCCATCTGTTATTTATTTATATACACACATTCTTTCTCTTTCTTTGTTTTTTCTCCCTCTGTCCCTCTGACTATACCCCTTGCCCATCCTCTGGGTTTTTTCCCCCCCTCCCCTTTTTCCTTCTCCCTGGGCCTCCTGTCCCATGATCCTCTCATATCCCTTTTGCCAATCACCTGTCCAGCTCTTGGCTCCATCCCTCCCCCTCCTGTCTTTTCCTATCATTTTGGATCTCCCCCTCCCCCTCCCATTTTCAAATCTCTTACTAGCTCTTCCTTCAGTTATTCCTGACGAAGGATCTTGGCCCGAGACGTCGACTGTACCTCTTCCTAGAGATGCTGCCTGGCCTGCTGTGTTCACCAGCAACTTTGATGTGTGTTGCTTGAATTTCCAGCATCTGCAGAATTCCTCGAGTTTGCCCATTATACTGATGCCACATTGACATAATTATGAAGAAGGCACGCCAGTAGCAATATTTCATTAGGAGTTTGAGGGGATTTGGTATGTCACTAAAGATTCTAGCAGATTTCTAACTGGTTGAATCACCAGGTGGTATGGAGCGGCTACTGCGCTGGATCGGAGAAAGCTGCAGCGGGTTGCAAACTCTGCCAGATACATCATGGGCAAGGGCGCGAACCTCTGTGGCACTGACGGCATCTTCAAAATGTTATGTCTCAAAAAGAAGGCATCCAGCATTAAGGACCCCCATCAAACAGGACATGGCCTCTTCTTATTATTAGAATCGGAAAGGAGGTTTATGTATATACACGCACACATACAATAATTATTGTAATTTATAGCATTTTTATGTATCGTACTGTACTGCTGCTGCAAAACCACAATTTCACGTTATATGTCAGGAATATTAAACCTAGTTCTGATTCTGATGCTGATAATTAAAACTGAATACATTGACAATCCATCTGCATTTTATAAATCAGAATGTTCAGGTATCATTTATCAGGAAACGTTCATTTTCTCTGTTGCTGCTGTAATTGTTGAAGGCAATTCTGCACGTTATAAATCATTATTTATTTTCTTTCATTAAAATGTTTTGATGGGAAAAACTCATTTGTCTTCACAGAGTGGTCTATATATGAATGTGATATTCGAACTTAAAATGATTGAAACTTGATGGCTGAGGCAATGAACAAAATATCTATTAGAAGGTCAATTTTTTTGCAGTTGCTGAAAGACATTTCTACTGAACAAGTACTTTTACCATTTATCTCTTCAAAATCACATTCTAGTAGAAAGATTATTTTTTTTATTTGTTAATAACAAATTGCATTGTCTCATTGAGTCCTCATTTCTATAAAGTGTCTTGAAAAATTGTCCAGGACCCAATCCTTTGTTCACATTAATGAATATTACAATCAGGGATTTAGATCAATATAACTGAGAATTTTTATTTGTGAATCACATGCTTCTTTTTTTCAACGTACAACCCAAAATTCAGGGAAAATTGTGAAGTACGGAAAACTAAAATTTCTAAAACTGAAGCATAAGCAATTCAAAAAAAATCATCCACAATTGCTCAGTACTTAGTTGAAGCTATTACAGCCAGTAGGTCTTCTTGGATAAGTCTCTTTTTGGATAAGTACATAACATGATGGAGCAAGATTTACCCATTCCTCCTTGCAAAATTGCTCTAGCTCCAGGTTAGATAGGGAGCGTCAATGGACAGCAATCCTGAGGTCTTGCCAGAGATCGTTGATCAGGTTAAACTCAGGACTCTGACTAGGCTACTCAAGGCCATTAATTTTCTTCATTTGAAGCCACTCCATGGTTGCTCTGGCAGTGTGCTTTGGGTCGTTGTCCTGCTGAAAGGCAAACCTTAAACTCTTTGGCAGAGACCAGCAGGATTTTATCCAGGAACTCTCTGTATTTAGCAGCGTTCATCTTCCATTCAATCCTGACCTGACTTTGAGACCCTGCTGTTGAAAAGCCTCCCCATAGCATGATACTTTACAGTACAGATGGTGTTATCTGGCTGATGCCAGGTACCACTTAGTCCGGGCGCACCGAACTTGTGTTGAGACCAAAAAGTTCTACTTTAGTCTCATCTGACCACAAGACCTTCTTACACATCCTCACAGTATCTTCAAAGTGTCACTTTGTGAAGTCTTTTCAGGAAAATATATACTTTTTTTTAGCCGGGGCTTCTTACTTGCCACTTTTCCATAAATACCTTTTTTGTGCAAGCCTTGCAGATTGTGGAGCCATGAAATTCAACTCCAGTTGTAGCCACTGACTTCTGCAGCTCACTCAGAGTGACTGTTGGTGTCACAGTAGCCTCTCTTAAGAGTGCTATTCTTCTCTGCCGACTAAATTTTGAGGGGCGGCCTGACCTAAGCATAATACCTGTGGTTTCATATTGTTTCCTCTTTTTCACGATAGACAGCACTAAGCTCCGAGGTATGTTCAGTAGCTTTGAGATGATCTTGTACTCTTCCCCAGATTTATACTTCCCTATTGTCATTTCCCTGACTTGTCTCGAATGCTCTTTTGACTTCATTTGGTTTGGTCTATTGAAGATCAACCATACTGTTGGACCTTACAGAGGGAGGAGTATTCATTCTTATGAATTCATTGAAAACAGGTGATTCTCCAATTTTGTACATCAACAAATTGGGTGAATTGGTAAGGTGGTACGTATATTGCACCTGAGGAAGGTTAGCATTATAATTACGATGGAGATGAATACCTTTCTAACCTCACAATTTTGCTTTTTAATTTTTAGTAAATTGTTGACAGGTTTTGGAGTTTTTGTTTTGTTTTGACATGATGCACAATGTTTTGTAGCTCAAAAAATCCTACTTCAATATATTTTAAATTTATAAAGTGAGACTGTAAATATTTATGGAAGCTGAATACTTTTTCAAGGCACTGTATATCTTCACCCCAATTTTCAATATAAGCAGCTTATAAATATTAAAGACTGGAGATTACAAGTGTAAATTGTACATACAAGAAATAAAAGAATGAAAGTTGATTTATCACATATAGAAAATGATTGATTAGCATGGCCCTAGCAATAACTTTAGAGTATTAAATGAAAATCAAAGTGCAGCAGAAGAAATAAGATAGAAAGCAATGGGAATTCTCAGCAGGTCAGGCAGCTTGAATGCACGGAGCACACAAAGTTAATATTTCAGGTTGATGATCTTTAATCAAAGCTATTTTAAATTCCAATCATTAGCACTCCTATAAGAATTGGCATAAATATTAAGGAAGCAGATTACCTGAACTGATAGAACTTTAAATTTACTTGTTAGTTACGATGTTGGGAACTTATGCCATGTCCAGAGACTTGCCTACAACATACTGGTTAGGTTGTTATCACCATCCACAGCAGTATATCTTCTGACATACTTAGAACAGACAGGAGAGATGACAGTGCATCTTCATTTTATTGTTCAAAATAACCAGGAAAATGGTCTTAAAAAATCACCTGTTCTCTTCAGGATGTTTAACTTTATAAAAAAGTGTTAATAAAAATCCAGTCAAGTCTAGTCTTAAATTTTCTTTATCTTTTTCTGCGCAGTAAAGTCTTAACCAAATTAACCTATCTGTATAGTTGGGTGGGCTGTATTTAGATCTAATTTGCATGCTCCAGAGTGAGGTGAACATTTTTGTCAATAATCACACCTCTGTCAATGTTATTCCCAGTTTAAATGGCAAGATTTTAAGTGGAAAATATTTTAATCACAAAGTCACCATAATATTAACATGCAAATACTTTGTCTCATTACCATCAAATTGTATTTTATGTTATTAATTGAAAACAGATGGTAAGCATTACCACTCAAGCAGAAAATAAGTAATTAAGTCAATAATTAAAGGGTGGAGCTGGGGCAAGCAATGTAATGATCTTTTACTGAGTTCAACAGCTCTGTGGTAGGTCAGAAATACTTATATACCATCAGCAAATTTAAGGTCTCTTTGGTGTTGTATCATTGAACATTTAGATGAATCATGAAATTGAGGACCTCTCAGGTGAATAGAAAAGATCCTACAGCATCATTTCAATGAAGAGGAGTAAAGTTTGTTTTTGGTGTGCTAGTCAATCTTTACCCTCAAACAACATTACTGAACAAAATAATTATTTACCTATTACCAGATTGTCCGTGGTGTCTTTCAATCCACACACCAACTGCAGTATTTCTACACCATAATAATAGTTTAAATTTGTATCATTGGCCAGTTAACTCAAGGGATCATGCTGACTACATTATGGGTGCTATATTAGCTTCCAGTTTCCAATATGCTACACGTCATTGACAGCATTTCACTCTCTCTTGCCATTCGATTGTATCAAGGTTTTAATGCTTGATCTTCCAGAAAATGATGTTGGACTGGAGCTTAATAGGCAATGTGCCAAATAAAGGAGCCCAAATTATACCGTAGATGATAAGATGAATGACCATTAATTTTTAAAATGGAGTATAAAGAAAATTCTTAAAATTTTGGAGAATCCAAGCCAATTCCATGAAATTTACTATATATAAATACAAAAATAATAAAATAAAAACTTTACTTTTCAATCTGTTCATGAGAAATATAAAATTAACTAATTAATGACAGTTTTTCCAATAATTGAGGTAAGATAATTATCACTCTGATTAAGGTTTCCAATATTTCTATGATTAATTTGTGTGTGGTGCTCTTAAAAGTTTGGCTTTATTTCAGTAATCTTTGGACTATTCATAAAACAATGTTAAAAATGCAATTTAAATCTCTGCCCTCCATCTGAAACTTCTGTAACACACGTGACTGTCACCCTCCATATCAGACTCAAATTTTGAGGAGAAATGCTTGCAAAGTAACAGAACTGGTTGAAACATTTTGAAAGTTATGGTTCATTAAACCCCACCATTCTGTGACACATAAAAATGTATTGCATTTTAATTGGCAGAAGTATAAATGCATCCCTAATTACAGTCCTCAGGGTGAATCATTGCTTAAAAAACAGAGTCTAATTAAATACCCTGCAGATTAAAGTACTTGAGTTTTGTCATTAGTTTAAACTATTTTGATGATTAATTTTAGGCCATCATGAAAGGAGTATCTTTATGCACCACAATCATTTCATCAGATGATGATAGTCAATATTTGAATCTTCAAACTTCACAAAATATTGTAAAAATTGTACTTTCATTTTCTTAAAAATTTTCACTTAAATTTTGAGGGTTCATGAGAGTTAACACCAACTTTTGAAATTTCTGAAAAGCAGTAGCCCTTATGATTCCACGTGTACCTTTCTCTTTTCTATTGTCCTCCTCTTGATCATCCATAGATCTAGTTACTTCTTTGGTCTCAGGAATGACTACAGAAGCTAAGCTCAAAACTATTTCATGAATGCCTAATGGGGAAAGGAATCTGCCATTCCCATCTCTTTATCCTATTCATAACTTTACAGGTATAGCAAAATGAAAACCAAACTGCTGAAGGATCTCAGGTAATGGATGGTAGGCGTTTTGAGTCAGGATTTTACTGCTGTACTCTGCTTCAGCCTCCCACATTGAAATACACTGAAGTCACTATACACAAATTCAGTTCGACTAGTCTATGTCGGTGCTTACTTTTTATTTCAAGAAATAATTCTAAATTGCTCTCTTATTCTGTTTCTCTCTCTGCACCTGAAGTAATGTCACCTGGACTATTTTGTCCTTATCCTCTCTTAGATATCCCTTTTGTTCTGTTCTGATGAAGGGTCATAAACATGAATCACCATTTCTGATTTTCTCTCCCCACAGATGCTATCTAACCAGTTAAATGCTTCTAGCATTTTCTGTTTTTTTTGTTTCAGATTTCCAGTACGTGCAACTTGTGCTTCAAATTCTTTATTGATGGATAATAAAACCCAAGGAGTAACAGCTGTTGAATCATCCGGGCAGCTCAACAGACCCTCATATAGGCAACGCTTAGAAGATGTACTTTGCAATGCGGACAAATACATAGAAACATTCCAAGTGTTAAAAGGCCTGAACAGATTATTTCCCATGGTAGGGGAGTCTAGGACAGGAGGGCATGACTTCCGGATTGAAGGACGTCCATGCAGAACAGAAATGTGGAGAAATTACTTTAGTCAGAGAGTGGTAAATCTGTGGAAATTGTTGTGACAAGCGGCTGTGGAGGCCAGTCACTGGGTGCATTTAAGGCAAAGATATCTAGGTTCTTGATTAGCCAGAGTTCAAAGGATATAGGGAGAAGGCAGAGGAGTGGGGATGACTAGAAGAATTAGTTCAGCCATGATTGAATGATAGAGCAGACTCGATGGACCAAATGGCTTACTTCTGCTCTTATATCTTAAGGTATTATGGTCTAGTGGGATTTCTGTAAGTGGGCAAACAAATTGGTATGGATATGATAGACTGACGAGTCTGTTTCTGTGCTGTGCAACTCTATAACTTTATATCAAAATTCACACCAAATAATACATTGCTTTCCTTTCAAATGAATGTAAAAAGAATGACCATAATAATGACTTCCATATATTAAATTATTCTGTAAACTATTACCAAAAATAAAAACGTTAAAATTATCTTAAAAGTTCTGTCCCCAGGCAGTTGATCTGATCAACCATTCTAGTTAGCCACCCCACCCCCTCTATCTATTAACTCAGTCACTGCACTGTATTGTAAGCATTTTAAACCACTTTTTATAATGCTACTTACATTGTAAGTACATACAGGTATTTATGTATTTATGCACTTCTTATTCCATATCTGGACTGGCAACTTTATTTTTATCTAATTCTTTATTCTGTATAATTGTTGAATGTTGTCATTTTTTTTGTGACCTGCATGGCAAGTTTCTAATACATGTAAATGTATATGGCGAATAAAGCTGATGCCTGATCCTTGATGTAATTAACATTTGTACACAATGTCACCAACTACAAATCAAGCTAAATAGAATTCTACTTCCTTTCACATTGTCCCAACCACATCATTAAAATATAGATTAGACATCATTCAACAGTATGTGCCCCTGATACCAACAAACTCAGTAAATGAATTCTACGGCATTCTTTATATATAACAAATCTCACATTGTATAGTAAAGAACTAAAGATTACATAACAGTTATTGCAGTCTATCATATACATTTTGGAACTTCCAACATGTAATATGGATTAATGCCATCCTATTGACTACCATGATAAGCTGCCATTCTTTCTAAATTATTCCCAAGTATCAATGGCACTTTCTACCAAAAACAGAATGCCTGAAGCACTCAGCAGGTCGAGCAGTGGGGAAGGTAAAATAGTCTACATTTCAAGTCAAAAACTTTTCATCAGCTACTCCTTTTAACTTATTGTTTAAAGCTTCCCTATTCTTGTCTTCATGTACACTCTATTTCATGTTATAGCTTCCGTCATTCCCCCCATGGATACTAGTGCTTTCTTTTCCTCTGTCGTGTTTTACACACTGGCTGGCTCTCAGCGCATGCAACACAGTCCTCAGCCTCTCATGCCACACTTCAGCTTCAGTGTACTGAGCTAACATCACTGAATCCAATTCTGAAGTAAAAAAAAACAAGTGTGATCTTCAGATTTTAAAAATCACCTACATGTAGCAAGAAAACCCATCTCAAGACACCTAATTTAATCAGAGCCTAGTTCAGGCCTTTTGGCAATTCTGTTAACTGCACACATTTTGCAGGCACTATGCCCTTTCCAAATCTTGTGCTGTCTTTTCCACCAGCACCCTATGAGCTTTTTAGTTCCATCATTCCTCTGGATTCCAGTTTAGTTACTGCATTCGGTGTTCATGATGTAGTCACCTCTACCTTGAAAAAAAAAGAACATGGATTGGTTGGCTACTTTACAGTACTTATCTGTCCAGTCCACCAGGGGATCCTGAGGTTCCGATCAACTGTCACTTTAATTCTCCATTCCATTCTCAATCTTAGCTCTCTGCCACCATTCCCACCTCTTTGTAATCAGCTTCCTGTACTGCTCCAGTGATGCCCATTGCAAGCTGAAGAAACAACACCCTGCTTTCTGATGAGGCACATACAAATCCTCAGGTCTTCAACTGAGTTTTTTTTAAGCCACAATTGTGACTGTACCTTGCTGTTTTAATTGTTCAGTTTTAAATTGTCCCTTTTTGTTCCAACTTGTATCTCTTAAAAGTAATTGTTATCTTGACAGCGCTGGTTTGCATCCTATCACACTGTTCTCAATACCTTCTCCTCTGTAACTTAAAACATACTTGTCTTCTCATTTATCAGTTCTGATGATGGCCACATGACCTCAAACATCAATCCTGTTCCTCTTGTCACTGACACCATTTGTCCTGGTGAGAGATTCCTGTCTTAAACCAGTTCCCCTCCACCACCACTTTGCTCCGTCTAGCAGAATTAGTCCTTACTCTTAATAATTTCTTCTTTGGCTCCTCCCACTTCCTCCAAACTAAAGGTGTAGCCATGGCCACCCGTTTGGGTCCCAGCTATGCCCGCCTTTTTGTTGGCTTTGTGGAACAATCCATGTTCCAAGCCTATACTGGTATCTGTCCCCCACTTTTCCTTCGCTACATCGATGACTGATTTGGCGTTGCTTCCTGCACGCATGCTGAGCTCGTTGACTTCATTAACTTTGCCTCCAGCTTTCACCCTACCCTCAAGTTTACCTGGTCCATTTCCGACACCTCCCTCCCCTTTCTGGGTCTTTCTGTCTCTATCTCTTGGGACAGCTTATCTACTGATGTCTACTATAAGCCTACGGACTCTCACAGCTATCTGGACTATTCCTCGTCTCACCCTGTCTCTTACAGAAATGACATCCCCTTCTCGCAATTCCTCTGTCTCCGCCGCATCTGCTCTCAGGATGAGGCTTTTCATTCCAGGATGAAGGAGATGTCCTCCTTTTTTAAAGAAAGGGGCTTCCCTTCCTCCAGCAACAACTCTGCTCTCTAACGTATCTCTCCCATTTCACGCGCATCTGCTCTCACCCCATCCTCCTGCCACCCCACTAGGAATGGGGTTCCCCTTGTCCTTACCTACGACCTCACCAGCCTCCGGGTCCAACATATAATTCTCCGTAACTTCCGCCACCTCCAATGGGATTCCACCACTAAGCACATCTTTCTCTCCCCCCCCCCGCTTTCCGCAGGGATCGCTCCCAACGCGTCTCCCTTGTCCATTCGTCCCACCCATCCCTTCCCACTGATCTCCCTCCTGGCACTTATCCTTGTAAGCGGAACAAGTGCTACACATGTCCTTACACTTCCTCCCTCACCACCATTCAGGGCCCCAGACAGTCCTTCCAGGTGAGGCAACACTTCACCTGTGAGTCAGCTGGGGTGATATACTGCGTCCGGTGCTCCTGATGTGGCCTTCTATATATTGGCGAGACCCCACGCAGACTGGGAGACCATTTCGCTGAACACCTACGCTCTGTCCGCCAGAGAAAGCAGGATCTCCCAGTGGCCACACATTTTAATTCCATGTCCCATTCCTATTCTGGTATGTCTATCCACAGCCTCCTCTACTGTCAAGATGAAGCCACACTCAGGTTGGAGGAACAACACCTTATTTCCGTCTGGGTAGCCTCCAATCTGAAGGCATGAACATTGACTTCTCTAACTTCTGTTAATGCCCCACCTCCCCTTCGTACCCCATCTGTTATTTATTTATTTATTTATTATTATTACTTATTTTTTCTCTCTCTTTTTCTCCCTCTGTCCCTCTCACTATACTCCTTGCTCATCCTCTGGGCTTCCCCCCTCCCCCTTTCTTTCTCCCTAGGCCTCCCATCCCATGATCCTCTCATATCCCTTTTTCCAATCAACTGTCCAGCTCTTGGCTTCATCCCTCCTGCTCCTGTCTTCTCCTATCATTTTGGATCTCCCCTCCCCCTCCCACTTTCAAATCTCTTACTATCTCTTCTTTCAGTTAGTTCTGACGAAGGGTTTCGGCCCGAAACGTCGACAGTACCTCTTCCTATAGATGCTGCCTGGCCTGCTGCATTCACCAGCAATTTTTATGTGTGTTGCTTGAAATTCCAGCATCTGCAGATTTCCTCGTGTTTGCGTTTTTAGATTCCTGACTTTCTGCTTTTGTTTCAGATTGCCAGCATCTGCCACCTTTTGCTTTCTAGCCAATTGGTTTTAGTGTCAATGTACATGCTAATTTTGAAGCCTGCAGCAGGTAAAGAAGCCACAGTTATTATTAGTAACTCCCTCTGAAAGTTTACAGCAAATTCTATTTAACATCCTCAACTATCACCATTGCTGGTCTGGCCTACTTGCATCTCCTGACCCACACTATGCAGCCTAGCTCTTAAATGCTCTCATGTGGTCTAGCAAGCCACTCAGTTAAACTAGTACTGGTTTCTATAAAGAAACAGAGAAGGAATAGAAGGTAATTAGGGAAGCAGAATAAATGGTTCCAGTGCCCAGATCCTGAAAACAAATATAAATAAGATGACTCGAGTTCATCCCATCTCTAGCACTCATGTGATCTATTACTTTCTCAACATTCTGCCACATTACTCAGTCTCAAAGGTCACACTGTCACTATAATCCTTGGGCTTGTTCCCTGCCATCTCCTTCAAGAGGAACTATTTCATGCCTGTCAGTGCTCTTTCTACGCTGCTCCCTTAAGCATCTGATCTGGCAGATTAGACAGCTTTGCCCAAATTTTCTTGTTTGACAGTGCAGAAGTAAATGCACAGCACCTTCATTAAAAATTCTGAAAGTCATGCCTTTTAGTCAATTCCTTTAAACTGATGATATTTTCCACCACCATCATTTCTGGTCCCTGGCCGGACAAATGAAATCTGTAACCTGTGAAAATCTCTAAAGATGCTGAATTAAAATTCCACCATGACCCATTGAAATTCTTACACGAGGGGTGATTGATAGGTTCATGGCCTAAGGTAGAAGGAGTCAATTTTAGAAAACCTAGCACATTTATTTTTCAGCATAGTCCCCTCCTTCATTTACACACTTAGTCTAACGGTCGTGGAACATATGGATCCCTTCTTTGTAGAAGTCAGCATCTTGGACCTCCAGAAAGTGGTCCACAGAAGGGGTGATTGATAAGTTTGTGGCCCAAGGTAGACAGCGTCAATTTTAGAAAATCTAGCACATTTATTTTTCAACATAGTCCCCTCCTACATGTACACACTTACTCCAGTGGTCATGGAGCATATGGATCTCTTCTTTGTAGAAGTGGTCCACAGCAGGGGTAATTGATAAGTTCGTGACCTAAGGTACAAGAAGAGAAGTTATTAATTTCAAATTTTCTGCATAATCACTCAAAGAGTTGAACTGCACGTGCAAGTAACAAGAGCATCTTGGACCTCCAGGTGGTCCACAGCAGGGGTAAATGATAAGTTTGTGGCCTTAGGTAGAAGGAGATGAGTTATACAGCTCTTGTTACATGCACGTGCAGCTCAACTCATCTCCTTCTACCTTAGGCCACGAATTTATTAATCACCCCTGCTGTGGACCACTTTCTGGAGTGCCAAGACGCCGACTTCTACAAAGAAGGGATCCGTATGCTCCACAACTGCTGGACTAAGTGTGTAAATGTAGGAAAAATAAATGTGCTAGGTTTTTTAAAATTGACGCTTTCGACCTTAGGTCACGAACTTATCAATCACCCCTCATAAGATTCACTCAGAAGACCTTATCCACGGTTCATGTCACATACAAACTTACTCACATTTTGTACCACTACTGATCTTCTTGCATCCCGCTTTTCACATAGGATAGCACTGTTCAGTTCACATTTTTCTCCTGAAACCTCAATATTTGCTCTCAGGAATATTGCTACCTGTAAATGGTGGTGACCCATTGTACTTTCTCAGCTCTACTGAGAGAATAATCTCTTTCACACTTGATTATTCCCTTCTGACTTCCTCAACAGAAATACTCTAAACTCATTGTTAGATTCCATTCTACGTTGTTTTCCAGTGCATCAAGTAAAACGAGAGAGAGCTTCAAACCAAATGTCCTTTATTGATAGCTGACACCCAGTTGACAGCAGGAGCTGGCACAATGCTATACCAGATTCAGATTTATTTATCACAGGTACATCAAAACATACAGTGAGTTGCGTCTTTTCCATTAACAGCCAACCCACCCAAGAATGTGCTGGGCGCAGCCCGCAAGTGCAGCCACACATTCTGGCACCAACATAGCACCCATGTAATGTTCAGTGGAACAATGCAGGCAGCAACATCAACAAAACAAGAACAGCAAAGCAACCCCCTTTCCCTTCCTCCCTCACACCCACCTGCAGCTTTCTGAGAAAGACATACACACACACACACACACACACACACACACACACACACACACACACACACACACACATCCTCCTGGTTATCATTTCTTGCATCCAGACTCTCAGGGTCGCAGACATCGGGCCTCCAACTTTGGACTTTCCCCCAGGACTCACCAATCATGGATTTGACCGTCAGTCCTCAACTTCTGGACTTGCACGGACCTCTGCTCCCGGTGTCCTGGGACAGTAGAGTGGATTGGCTCTCAGGTCATGTTGCCCATACAGACCTTCAACCCAGGATCAACACTAGTTGACTTCAGGATCGCTGGTCTCGTTAGCGCCTGCGCGTCCATCACAGGCAAAACCATCTCCATCATTGAGCACATTTACAAGGAACACAGCCACAAGAAAGCAGCATCCAAGAACCCCCACCATCCAATCCATGCTCCCTTCTCGCTACTACCATCTGGCAGGATGAACATGGACCTTAGGTCCTATGTCACCAAGTTCAGGCCGTTATCACCCTACAACCATCAGGCTCCTGAATCGAACTTCACTCACCTCAACTCTGAACTGATTCCACAACCCACAAGCTCACTTTCAAGTGCTCTACAATTCATGTTCTCAATGTTAGCTTTACTTTATCTGCACAATCTGTCTTGATTTACACACTGGTTGTCAGTCTTTAAATATAGTCCTTCATAAATTCTATTGTATTTCTTTACTTTCCTGTAAATGCATGCAGGAAAGTTCACCTCAAGGTAGTATATGGTTGCAAATATGTATATTTACAATAAATTTACTTTGGTTTTGACTTCGATTGGACCTCCTGCATTGGTGATGCTGGACCATGCAGCTTCCCAACCTGGACTCGAAACATTTATTACCCCTCACCTCAATTTTCCCCTCATCCTCGTCCCTATAACATAACCTGAACCCAATGCCCCTGCATTTCCCCTAAAACCATCTCTACAAACCTAAAGAAAACAGCTAAGTCTGAGTCACATCAACAGAAAAACAGCTCAGAGTCATATCAGAAATCATATATTATTAACATTGATATAAAAGTAGCACATGCACAAAAAGTTACTACATCCTCAAAAATTACATGTCTTCCAGGCTTGTAAAGATAACTTTATTGTTGGGGATATGGACAAACAATGTTTCAAATTGTAAATATCAAAATATCGACTGTCCATTTGCTTTCAAAGTTGCTGCTTGACCTGCTGAGTTCTCCAACGCTTTGTGTGTTGTCCAGATTCCAACTAATGGTAGTCCATTTGTATCTCCATAACTTTATTGTTGCTCATTTTAAATTCTTGGAACTCCCTACCCAGCAGTATAACTTCATGCAATAAACACCTCAAAAAAATCTCTTGCAAGATCTGCAGTGAAATTTTTTATTAAAAAATCCACACTCAACAGCCCATAAATCTAAGCATTAATGCTGGCTTTTTCACAGCAGGATCATTAGCATGTCAATCTGATTCCATGAATTTCATGAAGCAAAAAACCTCTTGGTACGGTGCTTCCTTGATGATATGTCAATCTCATTTTTTGTACTGTAATCAGGAAATAAAACAAAGTGCTTGATTTTCTTTTGATAGAGCTGGGGGTGGGGGGATTGGTAGAGGTGAGGAGGACGGGTGATGAATGCAGATGAAAATCTACCACTTCCTACCTATGGAAATCAATAACTATAAAAGTACAAGCATGGAAGTTTTTTCATTATTTGGAAAGAGATTCAGGGATTCAAGAACTCAAACAAAAGCCTCCAAATAGAGAATTGTGTTTCATACCAACTGTATCCCTTTCTCTTCTTCTCCATTACTATCATTGCATTCCAACACACTTTACCATGTTGTTTCAGCTACTTCAAAAGTAGCTCAGGCATTATATGCATATAAAGACTTCTTTTTGTACAAGTATCCAGGCTTCTGCTCAGAATGTCCTCACCTCACATGTTCCTAGAATACAATCACTGTGCATCAATTTTGCTTTCTTATGCTGAATTTCAAATCAAGGTTATATTAATCTGGAGACGTTATCACAGGGACACTAATCAGTTACAGCAGACTACTGCCCAGTCAGCGAGATGAAGATTATAAAATTTACAGCCCAAGAGAAAGAATCCATCTATAAAATCTTACCAGTTCTAAAATTATAAATAGCCGTTCTGCTATGGCTATAGGTCATGGTTCTATTAAATGATGTTAAAACCTTAACCATATATAACCATATAACAAATACAGCACGGAAACAGGCCATCTCATAGTTATAGTCATAGTCATAGTCATACTTTATTGATCCCGGGGGAAATTGGTTTTCGTTACAGTTGCACCATAAATAATTAAATAGTAATATGTAAATTATGCCAGGAAAGAAGTCCAGGACCAGCCTATCGGCTCAGGGTGTCTGACGCTCCAGGGGAGGAGTTGTAAAGTTTGATGGCCACAAGCAGGAATGACTTCCTATGACGCTCTGTGTTGCATCTCGGTGGAATGAGTCTCTGGCTGAATGTACTCCTGTGCCCAACCAGTACATTATGTAGTGGATGGGAGACATTGTCCAGGATGGCATGCAACTTGGACACCATCCTCTTTTCAGACACCACCGTCAGAGAGTCCCATTCCATCCTCACAACACCACTGGCCTTACGAATGAGTTTGTTGATTCTGTTGGTGTCTGCTACCCTCAGCCTGCTGCCCCAGCACACAACAGCAAACATGATCGCACTGGCCACCACGGACTCGTACAACATCCTCAGCATCGTTCGACAGATGCCCTTCTAGTCCATGCCGAACTCTTACTCTCACCTAGTCCCACCGACCTGCACTCAGCCCATAACCCTCCATTGCTTTCCTGTCCATATAGCTATCCAATTTAACTTTAAGCAACAACATCGAACCTGCCTCAACCACTTCTGCTGGAAGCTTGTTCCACACAGCTACTCTTTGAGTAAAGAAGTTCCCCCTCATGTTACCCCTGAACTTTTGCCCTTTAACTGTTAACTCATGTCCTCTTGTTGGAATCTCCCTCACTCTCAATGGAAAAAGTCTATCTACGTCAACTCTATCTATCCCCCTCATAATTTTAAATACCTCTATCAAGTGCCCCCCTCAACCTTCTACATCCCAAAGAATAAAGACCCAACTTGTTCAACCTTTCTCTGTAACTTAGGTGATGAAACCCAGGTATCATTCTCGTAAATCTTCTCTGTACTCCCTCTATCTTGTTGACATCTTTCCGATAATTCGGTGACCAAAACTGTACACAAGACCCCAAATTTGGCCTCATCAATGCCTTGTTCAATTTCAACATTACATCCCAACTCCCATACTTAACGCCTACTACTGTTCCCACGTTTCTATTTTAAACATATTTTTCTGCTTTGCTCATTATTTATTTTTGCTTTTCATTGCATTTGTTTAATATTATGGGAAAGACTTCGGAGGCTATGGAATGATTCCGAAGAAGTTTACCAGTATGTGCCCTGGATTAGACGGCATGTTCTATAATGAAAGGATGGACAAACTGGGGTTCCTTTCTCCGGAGTGCTGGAGGTTGAAGGGAAACCTGATACTTAATAAGATTATGAGAGGCATAGACAGAGTAGACAGCTGGTATCCCTTTCCCAGGGTTTAATTGTCTGATATGAGTTAGCATATATTTAAGGTAAAGGGGAAATGTTTACAGGAGCAACTCACACGATGCTGGAGGAATCAGTAAGTCAGTAAGTCAGACTATGGAGGGAGCAAACAGTCAATGAGTGGGGCCAAGAACCTTCATCACGACTGGAAAGGAAGGGGACAGAAGTCAGAACAAGAGGGTGGAAGGAAAGGAAGCAGTACGAGCTGGGAGTTGGTAGGTGAGACCAGGTGAGGGAAAGATGGGTGGGTGGTAAAGGGGAGGGGGATAAATTAAAAAGCTGGGAGGTTTAGATGGAAGAGGTAAAGACTGAAGAAAGAACCTATCAGGAGAGGACATGACCAGTAAAGAAAGGGAAAGAGGAGGGGAAATGTGGCCTCATCATGGCAGTAGAGGGCAAAGATAAGCCAAGCTCAGCTTGGAGGAACAACAAGGCCAAACTCTGGTTGAAGGAACAAAACCTCATATTCCATATGGGTAGCCTCTAACCTGATGCCATGAACATCAATTTCTCTAACTTCCTATAATTTCCACCCCACCAGACTTCTCTCTTTTTTCCATCCCTCATTCTGATTACACTCTCATCCCTTCTCATCTCCTCACCTGCAAATCACCTCCGTTTGGCTCCCCTCCTCATTTCCTTTCTGTCATGGTCCACTGTGTTCGAAAATGAGGATCAGTAAAGCAATATTTATTCTGCAGATCTTGCTGAGGATAAGTTTCAGAGGAAGAACAGGAGAATAAGACCAATGGGATTGTTCTACTAAGATCCAGAAGTCACTCAATGGGGCAAATGTCCTCATTCTGCGCTGCTCTGATTCTGTGATTCCACGGCTCATACGTAGTCTCAACCCCATCCAAAGTGACAATCATCATCAGGAAAACCAGTACCGTGCAAGTGAAGAGACATTTTCACCAAGCTCAAATACACAAAATAAACTTTGCAGAGAGGACATGCTTACTTAGGTATCAATGGACAAAGTTGTGTCAAGGCCTTACCATTGGTTCAAGAAATTCTTTAAAGATTTAAAAGGTAATTGCTACCACCTTTATACCTACAGGTTTCCTGTCATCCCAACAACACAAAAGAAAGCAACATGTAGTAATAATACATAGGAGCAGCGTAGCAACAAACTCTGATTCCTTGCCAATTCGCAGCAATGATGCGCACAACCTTAACCAGTCAGCGGAGATGAACATTATGCCCAATTCTAGTTTAAGCATGATGGGGTTAATTTTCACACGACAAAACATGGTAACAACTGTTAAGGAAAACAGTCTTGTTAATGTCGTTAATGATTCACAAGCAAATTTCTTCAGCACTTCTGGTAGTGGCTGAAGCATCTGGTTTAATGAGCAAATCTGAATCCTGTGATGTACATAGGAGCCTACTTGCTGTTAAGGATTAGAGCTGCATGAATTACAAGGGCCTTGCCTGTGGGAATTTAAATTGAAACTTAAGGCATATGTGGTCTTCCTGCATCTACCTTATTTCAGCTGCTACCTCCCTTTCTCCACTGAAGACCTAATATTCTTTTTTTATTCTACTCTCATTCTATTTTTATTGGTTTATGACCCTTTGTGTAAAACGGTGTAATCTAGCTTCTTGAACCATTACAGTGCTCATTGTGCAGGGACTTCTACAGTCTTATTAAATAGGGAATTTCAAGCTTTTGACCTAGGCCATCTTAATAATATAAATTTTCCCATGTGATTTTAAAGACCTCATTCCTTCCTGACCTACTTGATTCCAGCAAGATATAATCATTTCGTTTCATTCACAGGTCATTCTAATTTATTTCTACCATTTTTAACTTTCTGGAGCACGTATAAATTATAAAGTGTATTCTTAACTGAGTCTCTGTGTGTTAAATCTTAAATTTGTTATTATCGGAACTACTATACAAATGAGGTGCTGAGCTAGCATCGCTCCTGTAAATATTAAAGCATACCGCTGCTTACACTTAATGTTTCTTTATGACTTATCCAATACAAGTAGAACTTTGGCCTGGATATTGCTGTGAATTGTAGACAAACTCTGTTCACTGTTCAGTTTTCTGGCACTTTCTCACACAATGCCTATGGTTTCTGCAAGTAATTGTAATTTACAGCTAATAAAGAGTCACCTTCAGGGCATCTGTGATTGATGAGATTTTGGCCAAAATCAAGTTATCTCTTAAACTTTGCAGATTAAGGATCCTAACAAAGTCAAACAGATCCTTCTCTCTACAAACTGCTCTCTCTCCAATCAGCTTGTATGTTCTTGCCTTCAAGCCTCTATTTATTCTCCTAGTAATACTGCACACTAATAGAAAGTTCTAAAAGTACATCCAAATCTGAGATTTGTGTAGAAACTTGAAGACAATTTAATTCAGCATGCTGTACACACATGCAAAACTCCACTGTAGGTGTTAGTACCTTTATCATGCACTAAGATCTAGCCAGTAGAAATCAGTGACATGCAACGAGTTGACTATCCCATTAAAAATGTGCGATTAGGATCCTTCCTGCTATACACCTGCATTCTTTTGTTGTAACATGGCACACAAAGTTTGGATCGGTGATGAACAATGTTCCAGTCTGACTAAGCTCTGTGCAAGTGCATTACTAGGACATTTGTTTCAATGCAAATCCTGTTGGAGAGAGATTATTCATATGCGAGTGACTGACTGACTGCGCACCGACGTGTTTGAGTGGTGCAGGTAGTAGGATATGACAACTAGAGTCGCGTTTGTGAACTACTTCACACAGGTAAAGTTAATGAATTCTCTACAGATTCTCACATTGGCAGCTCCAGCTAATGAAAGAGCGCAGGTCCTGTCCTGTTCTTTTTTGCAGTACATCTGGGCTAGCTCTTTGTCCTATAAACATAATACTTCTCACCTAGCACCCAGCACCAGTGCAGAGTCAGAAGTCAATAAAGCCTGGTGCATGAATTGAATGTCTTCCCTTATATGAAAGCGGAAATTAAAAAAAATTATTTTATTTGTTTTATTATTTAGAGATACAGCACAGAAACAGGCCCTTGCGGCCCAAAGAGCCTGTGCTACCCTGTGACCAATTAAACTACTAAGCCATACAGGTGGAAGCTGGAGCTTCTGGAGGAAAGCCACACCATCATGGGGAGAAGGTACAAATTCCTTACGGTCAGCAGCAGGAAGTGAACCTGGGCCACTTACACTGTAATAGTGGTGCACTAGCTGCTACACGACCATGCTGCCCCTTTGAGGGGTATGAGAGAACATCTTTCCTTTAAGGGGTACTATCCAATTGGTCATGCGCACAATGAATCGTCCTCAGTGAACGGTTCAGTTAGTGCTGAGTACACACTATAACAAACGGAACCTGATATGCAGAATTATATTAAACACAAGTTCCTCCAGCTGGGTGCTCATTGCATTAAACAGACTTGGATTAATCTCACGTTGCTCTGCCTGACCACATCTTTAGGGGCTGATTTATGTCCTTTTTTTTTATTTTAACTAATGTCCATGTTATCCATTTAATGACCAATTAGTTCTGTAATTTATTCCGTTCTCATAATTCCTTGGAATCAATGTCAACATTAAATGTGGCATGTTGCATTAATAATAATAGAAAAAACCCTGAGACTCTATTGTAACATTGAACATTGTAATGTAACAGATTCCTCGTATCGCTGGGAAATGAATGAGCAGAGAAAAGAGACAGATGGAGATTAAAAAAATGAACAGCCTATAAATGACAAGATCTGCTAAAACTCTCGTAGAGAAGACTGATTATCCATCACATCTAATCAGTCCAAATATAAAATCCCAGAACCTAACGTTAAAATGTTATTAAGTACTGTACTGTCACATGGTAGCTATAATTATAGTCATTATATTGGTTGAGGAAATATGCTGGTGCCAACTTGTGTCCGAAATGACAGGGATGATCATAATGACACCGATCTTTTCAAAGGAATGGTAGAAATATGAACACTTCTCTTACCGTATTATAACAGATAAATTACACAATTCATCATCATTCAAATGCATTGGACACAACACTATAGTAGCGAACTATGGCAAATAATCTACAACCTTCTCCAAGAACGGATGAGGTCAAAGCTGTCTTTTCTATCTTAGCACTAAAGAACTTGCCGGCCATTTTTCTTCCAACATCAGTTCTTTGTCTGAAAAACCATTATCCAGGGGGAATAGTGAAGGCCCAACACAGTGCACTGCAGTACTGGGCAGGAACTCCAAGTACAAGCCTCTAGGCTTCACTTTCAGAAAGACCTTGGTCACCTGGCTTACACATTGTCAAAGGTGTCACTTAAATTAATAAGCGTGATGACTTGCATTACTTTCAAAACACCTACAAACCTTTAGAACGTGGAAGGAAATTTGAAAACATTACGGGTTTAAAAAATTAATACCTTAAAAATAATGCACATTTAAATATATCTGCACCAACCAAATTAAGACCAATTTGAGTAACTGCTCAGTACTCTTTTTTCTTATTCATTTCAAAGAGATTGCTAATGCCTGTTCAGATGGACGGTTGTGAAACCTGGGGAAGTCAAGTATGTCCTGTTAGATACCATGAGGAGTTCACTAGTGGAGTGCAAGTATCGTGTGGTCATTATTTCCCAGTTAAAGGAGTTCGCAAGTAAATCTAATGGTACTAAGTGGAAATTGTTCTGCATTGACTATCACAAGTTTTGCAAACTAGACTGCTAAAGAAACCACAACTAATTACTAGAACATGAAACATTTTGACACAATTGTCAGTAACACATTTCATCATCAGTCTGTGCATTGTCACCTTCTACTCAACTGGTTTCAACCCGCCCCAATATTTTATCTGTTGTCAATCAGAAGATTTGTGAAAAGATTTTACAGTTCTATTTTTCACACAGAGCATTCACCAATAATGTAGCCGCTTCCACCAAAGGGACAACATGATAAAGGTTTTGAAAAAATATTGGTTTACTGGCAGCTGGAAGAATAAGTGACAGACTTTTATTATACATGCTGTTGCGAGCTGACTCATCTCAAATATTTTATTTAGTTTTATTTATACTTTAGCAATAAAACGCTGAGTGGGACCTTTGAGCCACACCACCCTCGCAACCTCACGACCTTATTTAACGCTAACCTGATCATGGGGCAATTTACAATGACCAATTAACCTACCTGGTATGCCTTTGGACTGTGGGAGGAAACTGGAGCACCCAGGGAAAACCCGGGCGTTTTACAGGGAGGACAGACAGAGACTTCTTACAGAACAGCGCCAGTTTTTTCCCACTTCTCAGGATATTCCACTAAGGAATACAAAGCCCTGTTATTGCCGTTCGTGGTAGGCAAGTTGAGAGCATTGGGATTAGCATTACATCTGAGGATATCACTATTACAGATTCAGGATAGTTCGCATTTTAACAAGGGATTAGCAGATTTTCCTCTGACTTGTACAATTTTAGTGGGGTGGACTGTCCCCTAACACTGTGGCAGGGTTTTTCCATTTGCCATGAATTCAGATGTATAGTAAGTTTAACCAAGAAGAAGACTATAATATATTACAGTAGGAATAAAATGGCAGGAGATATTATTGTCTATTGTACATCTATTGTCCACTTGTACCACTCGTGTGCACGTTGCAGAGTAGCTTACTGCATTAAGCAGTGATTTGAAAAAGATGTCGTGCACTACTTCTGCAAGACCTGGTACACCTAGTTATCTATTATATTATTTTATTATTATTGTCACATGCACTGATTTACAATGAAAAGATTGTTTCCACTGCTGTTCATAGAGATCAAGTCATTACACAGTGTATTGAGCTGGTACAAGGTAAAACAATAACAGAATGCAGAATAAAATACAACAGTTACAGAGCAAGTGCAGTGCAGGTAGATAATAAAGTACAAGATCATAACGAGGTAGGTTGTGAGTTGAAGAGTTCATCATACTGTACTAGGGAACCATTCAATGGCCTTATAACAGCAGAACAGAAGCTATCTGTAAGCTTGATGGGCGTTCTTTCTGGCTTTTGTATCTTCTGCCTGATAGAAGAGGGGAGAGGAGAGAAGAGAGAATGTTTGGGATGGATAGGGTCTTTGATAATGCTGGCTGTTTTACCAAGGCAACGAGAAGTATAGACAGAGTCTATAGAGAGGAGGTGGATTTCTGTGATGTACTTAGCTGGTCCACAACATTCAGCTGTTTATTGTGGTCACAGGCAGAGCAGTTTCCCTATCAAACTGTGAGGAATCTTTCCATGGTGCATCAATAGAAATTGTTAATGATTGCCAGGGACATGTCAAATTTCTTTAGCCAACAGAGGAAGTAGAGGAGTTGGTGAGCTCTCTTGGTCAAGGCACCTATGTGATTGGACCAGGACAGACAAGTGGTGATGTTCATCTGAGATACTTGAGGTTCTCAACCCTCTCAATCTCAGCACCATTGACGTAGACAGCAACAAGTACTTTGTCCCCCTTCCTGGGGTCAATGACCAGCTCCTTTGTTTTACTGACGTCAAGTGGAAGGCTGTTGTCGTGATACCATCTGACATTACTTTGTAGATGGAGTTAGAAAAGAAACTGGCCACACAGTTATGAGTGTACAAGAAGTAGAGTAGGGTGCTGAGGATGCAACTTTGTGGCACACCAGTGTTTAGAATAATCAATAATTGTAGCGGAGGTCTTGCTGCCTATCCTTACTGATTGTGGTCTGTTGATCAAGAAGTTAAGGATCCAGTTGCAGAGAGAGCTGTTGACTCACAGGTCTCAGAGTTTAGCAATGAGCACAGTACTGAAAATGGAGACATAAGTCAATAAACTATAGTCTAACATAGGTGTGTTTACAGTCTGAATGCTCTAGAGATCAGTGCTAAGAGATTACTTTCCTTTCACCATCACTTATTTCTTTGTAATCCATAAGGAAATAAATTCAGGTACCTTTAGAGACACCAATATTTTCAGGACCATCAACCTACCAAGCTTCCTTTAAGCTTCCAGAACACCCCATTGTCCACTTTATTGGTGCATCCCCGGCTTTCTTTCTCTCAACAATGGTGTAAAATAGTTAGAAATTCAAATACACACGTGACATTAAGTGAAGGAAAGCTTATGCTGTTGAATCAGCATTCTTCCTATTAAAACTTTGTCCACAGATGCAGTCAGACTTTATAAAAAGACTCTACACTAAGTTTAAAAATAATTTTTGAAGTGATATTAACCAATAGTAACTATGACAGAAAAGTTAGTGTGCATTTGCAGCTGCTGGACAGAGCTGCTTTCACGACTTTATGAATGGAGATTCAGAGTAAGACACATTTTTCTATTCAGAGGCGTCTGAAGTCCGTTATATACACAATGGCCTTCAGATGTCTCATTCAAAATTTTAAAACTTCAAATGCCTTTATCGTCATTCAAAACTTTAAAAACTGTCAAGATTAGAATCATAGGGTCCATGACATTTTGAGTGCTACTTTTGGACTCCATTGACAGAACTTCTAAACTTCACTTACATTCACTAACAGGTGTATGTAACAAGTAATTTCTGGTTTGCACCGGTGGCTTCCAGGAAAGACTGAATGGCAACCGAGGAAGGTCGGTGACGCTGGAGAGACAGCTGACATCCAGGAAAGACCGGCACAGGCTCACAAGAAGAAAGAGAAAAGGCGAGCGCAGTTTGTGAGAGATCCATTCAGCTTCACCAGGACTCTTCTTGGCCAACAAAAATCTGGTATACCATCCAGCTCAAAGCCAGAGGTAGAGGAGTTCCTGTGGGAGGCACACAGCGACCCACGGAGGGGTCAGGGACTAGGAACCAATCGGGCTGTGAGTAGACTGGAAAATCCATCAATTGAGCTGAATGTGAAGGAGCCTACATGGCAGGAAATCCAGGACATCATCTGGAAAGCTATAGCATCAGCTGCCCCAGGCCCAAGTGGCATACCTTAAAAGGTGTATAAGAAATGCCCAAAGCTTCTTCGGAGGCTGTGGAAGGTCATGAGAAATATCTGGGCCAAAGGTACTATTCCATCAAGTTGGAAATTGGCAGAGGGACGCTTTATTCCAAAGGAAGAGGATTCATCCACAACTGCCCAGTTTAGGACAATTTCTCTCCTGGATATGGAATGTAAGATTTTCTCTTATGTGCTCGCAAGAAGGCTGACTTCTTACATGACGCAGAACCGCTATATCAACATATCCTTCCAGAAAGGCGGTATTCCAGGCTTTTCGGGGTGTCTGGAACACACCTCAATGATTAGCCATTTGATTTGTGAGGCCAAGCATTAAAAAGGTGACCTAACAGTTGTCTGGTTAGATCTTGTGAATGCCTACGGGTCTATTCCACATGAACTCATCCTAGAAGGACTCGACCACTACTACATCCCAGTGGCTATTCGAGACATGATTACCAGATACCTAGGAGGATTCAAACCCAGATTTACATCAGTCCATTTCACAACTAGTTGGCAGGACCTCCAGAAGGGGATTCCAACAGGGTGCACTATCTTCCCCACCTTATTTATTATGGGAATGAACCTCCTATTATCAGCAGCAGAAGATGTAACCCATGGCCCAACACTGGAGTCGGGCATTGTTCAGCCGGCTCTACGATGGTTCATGGCCGACATCATTATAACAACTGTGTCACATGTCCAAGCAAGATGGGTATTGGAAACCCTGGGTAATGCAGCCACTTGGGCGAGGATGTCCTTCAAGGCCAAGAAGTCCAGGTGCATGGTGATCAGAAAGGGCAAAGTTACTAGCAAGTTTAGCCTCCAAGTTCAGGGTGAGGCCATCCCTTCCATCGAAGATAACCCAATAAAATGCTTGGGGAAATGGTTTAATGTGTCACTGACAGATGGGGCCAATGTCACCAATGCTGTGAAGCAGACAGACGAATGGCTGAAGAAGATCGACAAATCCGGACTTCTGGGTAAATTCAAGACCTGGCTGTACCAATACGGCATTCTGCCCGGGCTTCTCTGGCTCTTCACACTTTATGAGTTCCCCATGACTGTCGTAGAGGGCATCGAGAGGAAAACCAACAAGCACCTGTGGAGATGGTTGGGAGTTCCCCGAAGCTTCTCTTCAGTGGGCCTCTAGATTCGTTCTGGGCAATTGCAGCTTCCCCTGTCATCCGTTCTGGAGGAATTCAAGGCGGCAAAATGCAGAGCCTTATTAAGCTTGAAAGATTCCAATGATGCCTTGGTAAAGCAAACAGGCTTTTCAACCAGATCTGGGCGCAAGTGGGCAGCCAACGTGGCTGTGGAGGAGGCAGTGTGTTCTCTGAAGCTGCGAGATATCATCGGCATCCCCTGCGTCGGGCGGCAAGGCCTTGGCTCAATTCAATTCCAGCAGTGGGAAAACGCAAGCATAAGGAACAGGCGAGACATGGTTCAGGCAGAAGTACGGATCCGTGAGGAAGAGAAGCAGATTTCAAGGGCAGTGGAACAAGGGCCCCAGGGTGCCTGGACAAAATGAGATCTGCCTAAGTGCAAGATCTCATGGGCAGAGCTATGGAGACTGGAGCCCTTTCGTATTTCCTTCCTCTTGCGATCCGTGTATGACACCCTTCCTTCACCATTACATCTGTACACATGGGGGATGAGAGAGGACCCGAACTGTAAGCTCTGTGGTCAAAAGGGGACACTGGCTCATATACTACCTGGGTGTAAAACAGCTCTAACTCAAGGACAATATAGGTGGTGCCATGATAAGGTGCTTCTGGCTCTTGCTGACACACTACAGCGGGAGAGAAGCAAGAAGAGGATGGCTGGCATAGGTCTGAGGAAGGTCATCACCTTCATCAAAGAGGGAGCTAGGCCTTTCATAACCAAACAAATAAAGCCCAATCTGCTGCTAATGGCCAGGTCCTGGGAGATGAGGGTCGATGTGGGAAGGAGGTTGCAGTTCCCGGATGTGGTGCACACAACCCGACACCCGGACATTGTACGGTGGTCAACCGCAGACAAGAAAATAATTCTGGTTGAGCTGACTGTGCCGTGGGAGGAGGGATGGGAAGAGGCCCACGAGAGAAAGGCTTTGAAGTACCAGCCCTTAGTGCAGGAGTGTAAAGACAAGGGATGGCAGGCATGGTTGTTCCCTGTGGAGATCGGCTGCAGAGGTTTCCCAGCCAAATCAGCATGGCGGTTGTTGTCAGATCTGGGCCTGGACGAAAGGAGCAAAAACCAAGCAGCTCGTAGGATGGGGGAAGAGGCAGAACGAGCCTCTTGTTGGATTTAGTGTAGGTGAGAGGAGGGAAGCTGGAAGCCAGGGGCAGATGGGCAGTGATTTGGCCACCACTGCCAGCCCACCAACTGGAGAGTGTCGTGGTTAAGGGTCGAAACACTCGGTGAAGGTTGGGAACCACCTGATGACATCTGCTCCTGGCTGAAGGCTACGGTTACCTTATAAGGTAACTGGAGAATGCATCCTAACAGGTGTATGTAACAAGTTTAATTGCTTCTATAAAGGTTCAAAGGTTCATTTTATTATCAAAGTATGCAAGCAGAATACAACTCTGAGATCCGTCTTCTCCAGATAGCCATAAAATATAGAAAAACCATGGAGGTCATTGAGGACCCCCCCCCCCCCCGCACAGAAAAGAAACAAAACTGTAAACCCCAAACCCCGGAACCTCTCCCTCGCACAAAAACTAACAGGTTGCCCAGCCAGACACAGCAGCTAAAACATCAAACCCCAACCCACCCCCCCAAACTCTTCCCACACAAAAAAGCAACAATAACATCAAACACCCAACCCCTCCTTCACCCAAAAAAGTAACATATTGCCCATCCACCAGTCAGCAAGAAGAAAGAAAACACAGAGGAACTGAGCATAGAATTGATTCATTGATACAATTACTGTGATACTTTTTGTACCTCTAAGAAAAGTTGAAGAGAGATACATATGCAGTATCCACAGGAAGACCTAAATACAGCAAGCCTTTGATTATGATCTGACAAAGTCAGTAAGCGATACACATGAAGCAATTACATATCGATGCCGGTAGGGAAATGTACCCTTTGGCATCAGTATGTAATTTTAGATGTCTTGCTTGCAGCCTTATTAAATTAAACAATGCACAACGCGAGCACCTTGTAATGTAAATTGCCTTTAATTCAGCAAAATACCCCAAGGTGTCTCACAAATAATTTGTTGAGCCAAACAATAGATATTAGGTATATTGACCAAAGATTTATCAAAATAAATGGTTTCTTAGAGAAAAAAAAATCGGTAAAGATGAGGGGTAAATAAAATGAAAGGTTTTGGTGACAGAATTCTTAGATGTCAGTTTTAGATGGTTTATGGCATTTCACCATTATTAGAGGGACAGGGAGCTATTGGAGATTATCAAAAGAGAGCAGAAAGCCAAAGGGGGAATTAAACAACAAGAAAAGGGATGGGATTGCAACTATAGATAAATAGAATCATCCAAATATGAAGGTAGATTTAAATTAGCAAGCAAGCTAAACCAGGAGGGAAGATAGACAATGCTACGGCAATAGAGCCTTAAAATTAATTTTGTATTGTACTGAGTTACTTCATAGAAAGGAAAGGAAACAATCTTCTTGAATAGTAATTTCTGGATATGTCTGTTCAAAGCTTAGTATTTTAACGTTATCTGTGGCAGGTGCCGAGCATTGCTACGTTAGTTAACTTTGTGTCATCTGCCTCAAGTATCAAGTGAACATGTTGTGTGAATACTTAAAGCAGAGAGCTTCACTGTTTCTGTAGAAAGCTTTAAAAGAATTTTCAGACAACTGCCAGAGTTCTCTGTAAGAAATGGTAATATTTAACTCCCATCTGTACTTAAAATTAATTATCAGGCAACTGTAACATCAAACAATAATTATGTAATAAATAATATATTTTTCAGATATATAAAAATCTGCACTTAGTATACTGCATTCATTTTAAACATTATAGGAAAACTTTGGTAAACTTTTCTGTGAGGAATTTATGTAAATCAGAGGCAGACTATAATTTGACGCTGATTTAGATTGTGTCAATGACAGGAATCAGAATTAGAATCCGGTTTTGTTTCACTGGCATATGTCATGAAATTCACAGTGTTGTGGTAGCAGTACATTGCAACACATAATAATTTAAAAGAAAATTATAAATTATAATAAGAAATATATTTGTGTATGTATATATATATTTAAAATTGAAAATACACGTGGACTAGGATGTTAACTGTCCTGTGTTATCACCAGTGGGATCATCAGTTTATCTGCCATCTGTCTTCAGGAGTTTCAGTCCGCTTATGATCAAGAATCCCTTGAGGTGGTGGGCCAGCAGTGCAATATATATATAAATTTATATATATGTATATAAATTAGCAGTGCAAAAAGAAGGCAAAGAAAGAAAAAGAAAAAAAAAAGTGAGGTAGTGTATATGGGTTCACCGTCCATTCAGAAATCTGATGCTGGAAGGGAAGAAGCTTTTCCTAAAGCAATGAGTGTGTGTCTTCGAGCTCCTATAATTCCTCCTTGATGGTAACAATGAGAAGAGGCCATGTTCTGGGTGAAGGGGACCCTTATGACGAATGCCACCTTTTTGAGGCAATACCTTTCAAGGATGTTGTCGATGCTGGGAAGGTGAATGCCCAAGGTGGAACTAGCTGAGTTTGCAACTTTCTGCATCTTTTTCCAATTCTGTGCAGTGCCCACCCCCAATACCAGACAGTGATCCAACCAGGAGACAACATTGCAGTCTGTATTAGTCAGCAGAAAATGGATGGTCATAGAGCTGGGTGGAGGGGTGGGAAGGTGCTGTATTATAGGGAGTGGTAAGAATCATGTTTATTATTGAAAGAGGAATGCCCCATTTAACAAATTAACTATGACAGAAATATTAAGATTTCTGCTCATTATCACACTGATTAGAGTGTTCCAGCATTCATAATACTTTCAAAGATAGAGAAAGCAAGTAGACTTTATGGGAAGAAATCAAAGATGATGGCATTAACATAATAGACTTGTTATTAACTGACAATAATGCTTTGTGCAAAAATTAACTTAAATGCAAAGACACCCTCTACTGTGGAGAGCTGGAATTACAATACAGATAGCTTTATTGCATTATTGGACACAAATAGTATTTTAAATCTCCATTAACCAGGGTGCTTTTGGCAAACAATAATTTTAATTCACTTATTTTTTTCACCACACTCATAAAGAGTTTATTCAATGTGTTTTCTTAGAGCAACAGCATTCAGGCCATTACAATTGTGTTGAAGTAAAAGCAACAAAGATTTCACCCTCCCGAAAGGGAATAGTATGCAACTGGAATATACGTTGACGATTTGGACATACCTTTCTAAACCACTGTGGTCAGAAATGTATGCTATACGTACCCAGAATTCTCACACTACTGAACTCCCTGATCTTTGCCTTTGCTCTATCCTGACTTGAGTATTACCATGATCATTATCATGATCATTACCATGACATAGGTAGGAAGAGGGAAGAGGTCCTGAAAGGAGAATATAGGGAGTTAGGAAGGGAGTTGAGAAAAAGGACCGCAAAGGTAGTAATCTCGGGATTACTGCCTGTGCTACGCGACAGTGAGAGTAGGAATGCAATGAGGTGGAGGATAAATGCATGGCTGAGGGATTGGAGCAGGGGGCAGGGATTCAGGTTTTTGGATCATTGGGACCTCTTTTGACACAGGTATGACCTGTTCAAAAAGGACAGGTTACACTTGAATCCTAGGGGGACCAATATCCTGGCGGGGAGATTTGCGAGGGCTACTGAGGTGACTTTAAACTAGAGTGGCTGGGGGGTGGGAATCACATTAAAGAGACTAGGAGAGAGGAGGTTAGTTCACAACAGAGGGATGGGAACAAGTGCAGAGAGACAGAGGGGTGTAAAATGAGGGTAGAAGCAAAAAGTAGTAAGGTGAAAAGTAAAAGTGGCAGGCCGGCAAATCCAGGGCAAAAATCAAAGGGGGCCACTTTTCAACATAATTGTTTAAGGGCTAAGAGTGTTGTAAAAGCGAGCCTGAAGGCTTTGTGTGTCAATGCAAGGAGCATTCGTAACAAGGTGGATGAAATAAAAGTGCAGATTGTTATTAATGAATATGATGTAGTTGGGATCACAGAGACATGGCTTCAGGGTGACCAGGGATGAGAGCTCAACATTCAGGGATATTCAATATTCAGGAGGGATAGACATGAAAGAAAAGGAGGTGGGGTAGCATTGCTGGTTAGAGAGGAGATTAACGCAATAGAAAGGAAGGACATTAGCCGGGAGGATGTGGAATTGATATGGGTAGAGCTGCATAACACTAAGGGGCAGAAAATGCTGGTGGGAGTTGTGTGCAGGCCACCTAACAGTAGTAGTGAGGTTGGGGATGGTGTTAAACAGGAAATTAGAAATGTGTGCAATAAAGGAACAGCAGTTATAATGGGTGACTTCAATCTACATATAGATTGGGTGAACCAAATTGGTAAAGGTGCTGAGGAAGAGGATTTCTTGGAATGTATGCGGGATGGTTTTTTGAACCAACATGTCGAGGAACCAACTAGAGAGCAGGCTATTCTAGGCTGGGTATTGAGCAATGAGGAAGGGTTAATTAGCAATCTTGTCGTGAGGGGCCCCTTGGGTAAGAGTGACCATAATATGGTGGAATTCATTATTAAGATGGAGAGTGATATAGTTAATTCAGAAACAAAGGTTCTGAACTTAAAGAAGGGTAACTTTGAAGGTATGAGATGTGAATTAGCTAAGATAGATTGGCAAATGACACTTAAAGGGTTGACGGTGGATATGCAATGGCAAGCATTTAAAGATCACATGGATGAACTACAACAATTGTTCATCCCAGTTTGGCAAAAGAATAAATCAAGGAAGGTAGTGCACCTGTAGCTGACAAGGGAAATTAGGGATAGTATCAATTCCAAAGAAGAAGCATACAAATTAGCCAGAAAAAGTGGCTCACCTGAGGACTGGGAGAAACTCAGAGTCCAGCAGAGGAGGACAAACGGCTTAATTAGGAAGGGGAAAAAAGATTATGAGAGAAAACTGGCAGGGAACATAAAAACTGACTGTGAAAGCTTTTATAGATATGTGAAAAGAAAAAGATTGGTTAAGACAAATGTAGGTCTCCTACAGACAGAAACAGGTGAATTGATTATGGGGAGCAAGGACATGGCAGACCAATTGAATAATTACTTTGGTTCTGTCTTCACTAAGGAGGACATAAATAATCTTCCAGAAATAGTAGGGGACAGAGGGTCCAGTGAGATGGAGGAACTGAGCGAAATACATGTTAGTTGGGAAGTGGGGTTAGGTAAATTAAAGGGATTAAAGGCAGATAAATCCCCAGGGCCAGATGGTCTGCATCCCAGAGTGCTTAAGGAAGTAGTCCAAGAAATAGTGGATGCATTAGTGATAATTTTTCAAAACTCTTTGGATTCTGGACTAGTTCCTGAGGATTGGAGGGTGGCTAATGTAACCCCACTTTTTAAAAAAGGAGGGAGAGAGAAATCAGGGAATTATAGACCGGTTAGCCTGACATCGGTGGTGGAGAAAATGCTAGAGTCAGTTATCAAAGATGTGATAACAGCACATATGGAAAGCGGTGAAATCATCAGACAAAGTTAGTATGGATTTGTGAAGGGAAAATCATGTCTGACGAATCTCACAGAATTTTTTGAGGATGTAACTAGTAGAGTGGATAGGGGAGAACCAGTGGATGGGGTATATTTGGATTTTCAAAAGGCTTTTGACAAAGTCCCACACAGGAGATTAGTGTGCAAACTTAAAGCAAACAGTATTGGGGGTAAGGTATTGATGTGGATAGAGAATTGGTTGGCAGACAGGAAGCAAAGAGTGGGAATAAACGGGACCTTTTCAGAATGGCAGGCAGTGACTAGTGGGGTACCGCAAGGCTCAGTGCTGGGACCCCAGTTGTTTACAATATATATTAATGACTTAGATGAGGGAATTAAATGCAGCATCTCCAAGTTTGCGGATGACACGAAGCTGGGCGGCAGTGTTAGCTGTGAGGAGGATGTTAAGAGGATGCAGGGTGACTTGGATAGGTTAGGTGAGTGGGCAAATTCATGGCAGATGCAATTTAATGTGGATAAATGTGAGGTTATCCACTTTGGTGGCAAATACAGGAAAACAGATCATTATCTGAATGGTGGCCGATTAGGAAAAGGGGAGGTGCAACGAGACCTGGGTGTCATTATACACCAGTCATTGAAAGTGGGCATGCAGGTACAGCAGGCGGTGAAAAAGGCAAATGGTATGCTGGCATTCATAGCAAGAGGATTCAAGTACAGGAGCAGGGAGGTACTACTGCAGTTGTACAAGGCCTTGGTGAGACCACACCTGGAGTATTGTGTGCAGTTTTGGTTCCCTAATCTGAGGAAAGACATCCTTGCCATAGAGGGAGTACAAAGAAGGTTCACCAGATTGATTCCTGGGATGGCAGGACTTTCATATGATGAAAGACTGGATCGACTAGGCTTATACTCATTGGAATTTAGAAGATTGAGGGGGGATCTTATTGAAACATATAAAATCCTAAAGGGATTGGACAGGCTAGATGCAGGAAGATTGTTCCTGATGTTGGGGAAGTCCAGAACGAGGGGTCACAGTTTGAGGATAAAGGGGAAGCCTTTTAGGACCGAGATTAGGAAAAAAATCTTCACACAGAGAGTGATGAATCTGTGGAATTCTCTGCCACAGGAAACAGTTGAGGCCAGTTCATTGGCTATATTTAAGAGGGAGTTAGATATGGCCCTTGTGGCTAAAGGGATCAGGGGGTATGGGGGGAAGGCTGGTACAGGGTTCGAAATTGGATGATCAGCCATGATCATACTGAATGGCGGTGCAGGCTCGAAGGGCCGAATGGCCTACTCCTGCACCTATTTTCTATGTTTCTATCTTCCAATCAGACCTCCATGTACATTCATTAAACTTAACCTTATTCAAAGCTATATGGTCCATGCCTACAGCTGGATATTGCACACGGCAGAAGTTAATATTTATGGTGATTTCAGATGTTAAAAATGACAGTAGTAACCGAACAATGGGCCCCAATTCAAATCTATACATATCGTTACAACACGAGACATATTAACACCAATTAGTTCCCAGAATTCATTCTTCCACAGTGACATGCTGTACCTAACCTATTTGAAATATATAAAAACTGGAGCTTATCAAAATTATGGAACATTTAAAGTTCAAAGTAAGTTTATTATTAAAGTATGTATGTGTCACCATTTACTACCTTGTGATTTATGTTCTTGTGGGCATTGCAGAAGAACGAAGAAATACAATAGAATCAATGAAAGACTACATGCAAACAAAGACTGACAAACAACCAACATTCAAAAGAAGATAGAGTGCAAATAGAAAAAATTAAAAATAATAAATAAATAGATAGATAAACAAATAAATAAACAGTTAGAGATTTGTAGAGTCCCTGAAGTGAGTCCATAGGCTGTGGAATCGGTTCAGTGCTGAGATGAGTGAAGTTATCCATGTTGGTTCAGGAGCCTGATAGTTGAGGAGTAATAACTATTTCTGAACCTGGTGGCATTGGACCTAAGGCTTCTGTACCTCTTTACTGAGGAGTGAAGAGTGTAAGAAGAGAGCATGGCCTGAATTGTGGGGCCCTTGATGATGGTTACTGTTCTCTTGCGGCAGCGCTCCTTTTATATGTGCTCAGTGGTGGGGAGAGTTTTGCATGTGATGGACTGGGCTGCATTCACCACTTTATGTAGGCTTTTCCGTTCTTGGGCATTGGTGTTTTCATACCAGGTTGTGATGCAACCAGTCAGGATACTCTACACTGTGTATCTAAGGGAGTTCGTCAAACTATTAGATGACTTAGGCATGTGTCAAAGTATTAAATTTTAGTCAAGATGGCCAACAGCGACATTTTGCAGACAGCTCACAAAACAAGCAGATACTTCAGTAGATGCACTTTTTCAGAATTGTGATCACTGCAGTCTGCAGCCTGTAATTGCTCTTTTAATGATGTTCTTTTGGACTAACTAAACACTCTGGTGCTTTTGTGACCGCTTGGGAGATTTGGCAAACTAGACTCTTGACAGTACAGGTGCGGCCAGGGCAGCCATTAATGGGGACAGATGCTGCGTCGAGGCCTGCTGGCGAATGCAAACCCATAGTCGGCCCCGTTACTCCACACTGATTAAAACGCCAAGCAAGTTTAAAATCGTTGAGGATGAGAGTGGAAAGCAAACAGGTGTTACGTGCCATCTGCCTGTGTTTGACCAGTCTGCCTCTCTTCTCGCTGCTCCTTCGCGTGGGAGGTGCGGGAGTATTGGGTCCCGTGCTGCCAGGTTTGGGAGCAGTTATTGCCCAGCAGCCATCAACATTGATGGGCTCGGCAGCTGTGGGCTCATTTTGGGGACTCTGCAGTTTCTTCCCCTCCCACTTTTAAATCTCTTACTAGCTTTTTCTCCAGTTAGTCCTGACGAAGGGTCTCGGCCTGAAACGTCGGCTGTACCTCTTCCTAGAGATGCTGCCTGGCCTGCTGCGTTCACCAGCAACTTTGATGTGTGTTCCATGTTCCATGTACTTTTTTTGGTTTTTTGTTTGCTATTTGCACAATTTGACACGGCTGAGGGTGAGGGACGAACCAATATTCAGTTTACTACTCTATGAGGTTTACTTGTTTCTGCACTAAACTAACTCTGCAGTTATGACTTCCAACCGTTGGCACTCGCCTCAGCGCTGAACTGGTTCCGTGGCAGTGGACTCTGTGGTTAATGTTCTGTGCGTTATTTGATTACTTCTTCATTGTTTTGCTTGATTTGTTTCATTTTGCACATGTGGTATTTGACGGCCTTTGTTGCGTGTTTTTATTAAATAAGTTCTATTGTGTTTCTTTTGTATTGTGGCTGCCTGCGAATCAACGAATCTCAAGATTGTGTACAGAACACACTTTGATACTTTGAACTTTGACATGCTGAATCTGTGCAAACTTCTGAGAAAGTACAGACACTTTTGTTGTTCTTTGTAATGGCATTTATATGCTGGTCCCAGGACAAATCCTCTAGTATGATAACGCCAAGGAATTTAAAGTTACTGACTCACTCCACCTCCAATCCCTAATGATAAATGGATCAAGTACCTCCAGCTTCTTCTTCCTGGGTCATATAGTAATAGACAAACACAGCAGAGAAACAGACCCTTCGGCCCATCTAGTCCATGTCAAAATACTTAAACCTCCTTCTCCCATCGACCTGCACCTGGACCATTGCCTTCCATACCCCTACCATATGTATCTGTCCAAACTTCGTTTATATGTTGAAATTGAGCTTGAATGCACCGCTTGTGCTGGCAGCTCGTTCCACACTTTCACGACCCTCTGAGTGAAGAAGTTTTCCCTCATGTTCCCCTTAAACTTTCCAGCTCTCACACTTAACTCATGACCTCTGGTCGTAGTCCCACCCAACCTCAGTGGAAAAAGCCTGCTTGCATTTACCTTATCTATACTCCTCATAATTTTTTTATACATCTATCAAATCTTCCCTCAATCTTCTACATTTTTTTTGTCATTTATTCTAAGGATAAAGTCGCACTTATTCAATCTTTCCTTATAACTCAGATCCTCTCCTCCAAACAACATCATTGTAAACTTTCTCTGTACTCTTTCAACCTCATTTACATCTTTCCTGTAGGTAGGTGACCAAAACTGCACAGAGTATTCCAAATTAGGCCTCACTAACTTCTTACCCAACTTCAACGTAACACCCCATCTCCTGTACTCAATGCATTGATTTATGAAGGCCAATATGCCAAAAGCTTTCTTTACGACCCTATCTACCTATGCCGTCACTTTCAATGAATTGTGGACTTGTATTCCCAGATCCCTTTGTTCTATCACACTCTTCAGTGCCCTACCGTTCACTGTGTAAGAACTTCTCTAGATGGTCCTACCGAAGTGCAACACCTCACACTTTTCTGCATTAAATTCCACCTGCTATTTTTCAGCCCTGTTTTCCAACTGGTCCAGATCCCAGCTTTTCCTAGCTCTCCACCAGACAATAATCAGCTCTTTGGTTTTGCTGATGTTGAGTGAGAGGTTATTGTTGAAGCACCATTCAACCAGATTTTCATTCTCCTTCCTATAAGCCAATGCATAACCACCTTTGACATAGCCAACAGCAGTGGTCTCATCAGCAAACTTAAGTATGGCACTGGAGCTGTACTTAGCCTCATGTCACAGGTATAAAATGAGTACAGCAGGGGGCTAAGCTCACAGCCTTGTAGTACACCTGTGCTGGTGGTGATTGTGGAGGAGATGTTGTTGTCAATCGGAACTGACTGGGGTCTGCAAGTGAGGAAATCAAGGATCCAGTTACACAAGGAGGTACTGGGACCTAGGTCTTGGAGCTTATGGATTAGTTTTGAGGGAATGATCGTGTTGAATGCTGAGCTGACACTTACCGTCCACTTTACAAATGACATTATTCAAATATCAGCCTTAATGTTCCACAATAATTTGCAGGAGGGAGGAGAAGATGGCGACGCGACGCAGCATGCACGGTCATTCCGAATGAATATCGATTATGTGTAAATAGGGGCCGTGCACAATCCAGACTTGACGGAGACAGCCGTGAGAAGTGCAGAGGAACATCTGGAGTAACTTCTGAAATGCCTGCTTTGCTGCCGCTGCTACTGTGCAATCAAGAGCCTCCAGAGACGAAGGCCCCAAATCCTCAGCTTTGCATATCACCTGTTGCCGGGGCCGGGGTCGAAGCGCTCGGCAGAGATGGTGCTGGGTGCTCAGTGTCGAAGAGGTGGTCGGAGGCTCGGAGTTTTCGGACGGACTCGGAGGCTGACTATGGTCGGATGCTTCCAGGATGCTGCATCGGCAAGTTGGCGGCGCTGGAGGTTTATTGTCTGCGTGAGATGATGGGACTTTTGAGAGACTCTGAGACATTTACTGTGCCATGGTCTGTTCTTATCAAATTACGTATTGCTTTGCACTATTGTAACTATATATTATAATTATGTGGTTTTTGTTAGTTTTTAAGTCGGTTTGTCATGTGTTTTCGTGTTATCATTCTGGAAAAACATTGTATCATTTCTTAATGCATGCATTACTAAATGACAATAAAAGGGGACTGCGTGTCCTCATAATCATAATATCCAGGTCTGTAAGATATTTCACTCTTAAAGTGCGTCCCAAACATTAAATCCTTCAATTATATTTTAAAACAAATTTTGTCAATATTTTAATTTTTAAGCTGCAAATTCAAACTCTCCCAAATTTCTACTACGTGAGGGCTAAGTCTCATTAATTTGTAAAATGTTAAAGGATACTATTTCCATGATTAGTAGTTTAATTACTGACTTGGAAAATGCAGCAAAGGTGTAGGCCATGAATCCTAAATGAGTTACTATGGGCAAAATCAGTTAGAATTTAATAGAATTCTAAGGATTGGCACAAGGACTGACTTTTGATTTATGCATGAGAATCACGTGGACTGGCAATGCTACAGCTCAGGCTTCCTGTGATAAATGGTCAGTGAACATAACACAAAAGCACACTTAAAGGGAAAAAAAAGATAATTTGCCATTTCAAACAGAGTGTGAATATTTTGTTTCAAGTAAAGCCCTGTGCAAGGTAACAGGAACTTCACCAGGAAGTATCTGCAACATATTGATGATAGTCGAGCTTAATTATCCTGTGCCATCTGGTGATCCGTATCTTTTGTGTAAATCTGACAATCCATTGGCATGGAATCTAAATATTGCATGAATTGTTCCACTATTATCCACACAGTCAATATTGTTTGTAATACAGGGAGTAGAGATGAGCCTACAACCAAAACAGTTGCAAATAAATTGAACTAAGATAATACTCCACTAGAATGGGAAAATATTTTTCAGAAATGAAGCTGCGTATTTTATTTTATTCCCTTGTATATATATAAAAATGGTAGAACAGCTGCTCCTCCCTCCCTATCATCCTCAACATGGGTGCCCCCCCAGGGCTGAGTACTGACCCCACTGCTGTACACTGCCCCCACATATGAGCGCATGGCCAAGGACCCAAGTAAAGACGTTCTCAAGTCCGGCAATAATACGACAGTGGCGAGGCTCATCACCAGCAACGAGAGGAAGTGGAAGTGGAAGAGCCTGAGGCCTGGTGCCAGGCAGATAACTTCTTTCTCAATGTTAATAAGACAAAGAAAATGGTTATTGACCTCAGGAGAACTCACACCACACAAACACACCCCTCTTTATGTCGTTGGCACAGCAGCAGAAACAGCAAGCAATTCCACACTCCTGGGGGAGCACATCTCACACAACCTTTCATGGCTCCAGAACACATACTGCAGAATCAAGAAAGCTCACCAATTCCTCTACTCTCTGATGAGGCTGAAGAGAGATAGACTATGGACATCAATACTCAAGACCTTCTACAGATGCGTAGTACAGAGTATCCTATCATGTTGCATCACTGCATAGTAAGGAAACTGCACCCCGGTGGACAAGAAGGCTCTACAATGGGTAGTCAAAACAGCGCAACACATCACTAGCAGCAGCTTACCCATCACCAAGGACATATTGATGATCAAAAAGGCGCAACAGCGCCTTTATTTCCCGCGGAGCATGAAGAAAGCTCACCTCTGTCCCAGGATACTGACGGACTTTTACCGCTGTACCATTGAGAGCATAGTCACCAACTGCATCTCAGTGTGGTATGGCAATTGTCCCGTATCGGACCGCAAAGCACTCCAGCGCGTGGTGAAAACTGCCCAGCGGATTATCAGCACCCAATTGCCCAGCAGATTATTGGCACCCAATTGCCCACCATTGAGAATATCTACCATAAAAGCATTTTCGGGGATGCATCTCGCCCTAACCATGGACTTTTTACTCTCATCCCATCTGGTAGGCGCTACAGGAGCCTCCGCTCCCGCACCAGCAGGCACAGGAAGAGCTTCTTCCCTGAGGCTGTGACACTGCTGAACCTCTCATCACAGCGCTAAGCAGTATTGCATCTGTATTGTACAGTCTCAGTACTTTTATATTTGTGTGCTGTAGCACTTCTTTTATTTGCAGTTATTTTGTAAATAACACTATTCTTTGCATTTCTGGTCAGATGCTAAATGCATTTAATCGGCTTTGTATCTGTACTTGGCACAATGACAATAAAGTTGAATCTAATCTGATCTAATCTAATCTAATATGTACAGAAATGTGCCAGAAAGAGGCCAGCATGAAGATAATGGACTGTTTGTCCCATTTCTATCAGGGCAGAGGCTACATAGCATCCACACCAGGACCGCCAGTTCAGAAATAGTTACTTTCCAAGCAGTAAGGCTAATCAATCCACTAACCCACCCCACCATACCCCCTCCCATCACCACTACTTTACATGAGAAAGTCTGAGGATGTTGGAAATCCAAAGCAATGCACAGACAATGCTGGAGGAATACAGCAAGTCAGGCAGCATCCATGGAAATGAACAAACAGTTGACGTTTTGGGCCGAGACCCTTCTTCATGACTGAAAAGGAAGACCAGAAGATCATAAGATACAGGTGCAGAGTAAGCCACTTGGCCCATCAAGTCTGCTCCGCCATTACGTCAAGGCTGATCCATTTCCCTCTCAACCCCAATCTCCTGCCTTCTCAGCCATATCCCTTCAGGTCCTGACCAATCAAGAATCTATCTCTAATCTGTCTCAATACACCCAATGACTTGGCCTCCACAGCCACCTGTGACAACGAATTCCACAGATTCACCACTCTCTTGCTAAATAAATTCCTCTCATCTCCGTTCTAAATGGACTTTCCTCTATACTGAGGCTGTGTCCTCTAGTTTTAGACTGCCCACCATGGGAAACACCCTCCCCACATCTACTGTATCAAGGTCTTTCTGTCATGAACCCTGTGGCTTGCCATAGAGATTGAGCTTTTAGGGTTTTTGAGTACCCGTACTTACTAATCAATATCTTAATTAGAGTTGTTAAGCCCTTGTGTTTTCCATTTAATCTTGTCAAGTTAATTGCAGCTGCCACATGTTTCCCCATATTCTACGACTATTTGCACAGGTCTCCCATTCAGTGCATTTGTGGGATCATTGTGTCGGAGAAAATCAATTGTCTTGTGGTGTCACTCAGTTGTTCCCCTGTAGCTCTGTTGGTATTCCAATGTCTAAGCTCTTCCTGGGGATCCTGCCATTCCTCTGCTCCTGGTTCAAGTCGTGAGACTGCCGTCCACAGCTCTGGGTTAAGTAGGCGCCAGTGACCTCCATGGCAGAGAAAGCCTCCCGTTCCTCTGAACCTGGGCCCAGTCCTTCGAGAGTGCACCGTATCACTTTCAACATTGGATAGGGTTCAATGAAATCCACCCCCCCCCTCTTCAGAATTCCAGAGTGTCTGATGGCCCAGAGCCATTAAACACTCCTCATATAATAAGTCTTTCAATATTATAACCATTTTCATGAACCCCTTTGAATCCCCTCCAATGTCAGTATATCCTTTCTTATATAAGGTACCCAAAACTGCTCATGATACTTCAAGTGAGGCCTCACCAGTGCCTTAATAAGCCTTAACAGTATGTCCTTGCATCCAATCTAGTTTTATTTCAGTGGTGTCCTTTACCAGGCAATCCCATAAGCCACTGGCTCGGCACAGTGGCATTCAAAATGACTACAGGATTGACTTTGACGGCACAAAATTATTATGCCGCACCAATAGATTTTGGGACCGCCTGATAAGGGAAACCATTGAAATAAAACTACCAGGAAAATAATTTTAACAAAGACAAAGGTCTTGCTCTAAGTAAGAACTGGAATTTGATTGTAAACAAGGTGAGAGAACGGAAACCTGTTTGGATGAGGACTAACTAATCAGGACAGATGGACTACAGGGGTATAAATACCACAGGGTTAGACTTGCCCAGGTATCATCCCCGATAAAGATGGCAGAGTTTGTCATCAAAACGTCAGTTATAATCGATGCCTGTACCCGACTGGAAACCTGAGAAGAGTTTATTCGACACTGATACTGATACAGATTTTGAACCCTTTATATCAAGACAGCCTCATCTGATAACTCAGTCTGAGTTAATTGACCTGGTCAGAGACTTGGGTTTATCAAAGGCAAAAGTGGGATTACTGGGTTCAAGACTGAAAGGATGGAATCTGCTGTCACTAGGCAAACATTTCCTTAAAGGATTTTGATATTTGGAACTGATGTTTCCCAGAATAACTGGCACTAAGATTAAGGGGGGCATTTTTGTCAGTCCACAAATCAAACAGATCATCAGTGACAGGCAGTTCGAAGGACATCTAGTGAGACTGGAGACTGAAGTGCAACTTGTCACTAAAGATTCATTATCTGATTTCCCATTTAAACTTCTTCCCTGCAAGACTTGGTGCTGTCAGTGACGAGCATGGTGAAAGGTTTTGCCAGGGCATTGTGGTCATAGAGAAATGGTATCAGGGCAACTAGAATCCATCAATGCTGGCTGATTATTGTTGCACACTTAAGCAAGAAGCCTTAGACACTGAGTACAAATGAAAATCATCAACAAAACATCTTTAGCTTAGCTGAACTATTGCAAAGCGTCAGCACTGTTATGCAATTAAACACATTATATTCAATAAAATATTAATTTCATTTTTCTTCAAATTCCTATGAGACACAAATAGTCTGAGATTATATTTGTGTTCAGCTTCAGATGCTCTATCAGAACCAGAAGAGATTTCTGAAGAAACAACACATTTGAAAAAAATTGTTAAGCAGTGTCAAAGGCCTTCTGAAATCCAAGTACACAATTTTCTTTTGTCTATCCTGCTTGTTACTTCCTCAGTGAATTCCAACATATTTGTCAGACAAGATTTTCCCATGAGGAAATTATGCAGACTACAGTCTATTTTATTATATGCCTCCAAGTACCCTGCAACCACATCATTAACAATCAACTCCAACATCTTCTCAACCACTGCGGTCACAGTGACTGAACTATAATTTCCTTTCTTGTGTTTCTCTCCCTCCTTAATCTGTTGGGTGACATTTGCAATTTTCCAGTCCTCTGGAACCATGCCAGAATCCATAGATTCTTGAAAAATCATTACTAATGCCTCCACAATCTCTTTCGCCACCTCCTTCAGAACCACGAGGTGTAGACCATCTGGTCCAGGTGATTTATCTACCTTCATACCATTCTGTTTCCCAAGCACATTCTCCCTAGTAATGGCAACTTCACTAACTACTGCCCCCTGACACACTCAAACTTTCGGCTTACTGCTAGTGTCTTCTACAGTGTAGACTGATGCACAATACTTATTCAATTAATCCACTATTTCCTTGCGCCCCCCCCCAATTACTACCTCTCCAGCATCATTTTCCAGTGGCCCTATATCTACTCTTGCCTCTCTTTTACACTTTATATATATCTGAAGAGACTTCTGGTATCCTCTTTAATATTGTTGGCTAGCTCACCTTCGCATTTCAACTTTTCCTTCTTATGACATTTTCTTACTTGACTTCTGTGGTATTTAATAGCTTCCCAATCCTCTAACTTCCCACTAATTTTTATTCTATTATATGCCCTCTCTTTTTTTTTTACTTATTTTAATTCAATTTTCAAATTTGGTTACATAGAATAATATCTACCCTCCCCCATCCCCTTAACCCTTCCCCCGTAACACACTCCTACCTAAAAAAAAAGAAAAAAAAACAGAAAAAAAAGAAAGAAAGAAAGAAACACTGCCTGGATATTGGAAGGTCTCCACATGCTCCATGGGATTTGAAATAAATTTAATATATGTATTTGTTTCTTTCCTCAGAGGGCCAACATCTTTATCATCGGAGCAGCTATATATACAATCTTATCTTTTGTAAATAAGGGTGCTAAATACTCAAAAATGTATCATATTTATTCCTTAAATTATAAGTAATTTTTTTTCAAGTGGAATACAGCTAAAGATTTTATTCTTCCAACAATCCATACTTAAATATGAATCTTAAATATGAATTTCCAAGTAACTGCAATAGTCTTTCTGGCTACTGCCAATGCAATTTTTATAAATTCTTTCTGATATTTATTCAATTTAAGTTTCGGTTTTATCCCTTCAATGTCACCTAATAAAAATAATATTGGGTTATGTGGAAGTTGTGTTCCAATATGCCCTCTCTTTGACTTTATGTTAGCTTTGATTTCTCTTGTCAGCCACTGTTGTATCAACCTGCCTTTAGAATATTTCTTCTTCTTTGGAAGGTATCTATCCTGCACCTTCCAATTTGCTCCCAGAAACTCCAGCCATTGCTGCAATGCCATCGTCCCTACTAGTATTCCCTTCCAATCAATTTTGGCCAGCTCCTCTCTCATGCCTCTGCAATTTCCTTGACTCCATTGTAATACTGATATATCTGACTTTAGCTTCTCCTTCTCAAACTACAGGGTGAATTCTATCATATTATGATCACTGCTTCCTAATGGTTCCTTTAATTTAAAGCCATCTCGTAGGCATTCTACAAATTCATCCTCTTGGGATCTAGCACCAACCTGATTTTCCCAATCCATCTGCATATTGGAATCCCCCATAATAATCAAAACATTGCCCTTTTAACATACATTTTCTATCATCCATTGTAATTTGTAAATCAAATCTTTGCTACTGTTTGGAGACCTGTATGTAATTCCCATCAGCGTCTTTTTACCCTTGCATTTTCTTAGATCAACCCACAACGATTCTACACCTTCCAATTCTTTTTTTGCCACCCCACTCCTTCTGCCTACCTGCCTGTCCTTTCAATACAATGCATATCCTTGGACGTTAAGCTTCTTTCTGCCACAATTCAGTGATGCTCACAATGTCATATGTGCCAATCTGTAACTGTGCTACAAATTCATTTACCTTATTCCAAATATGTGTGCATTCAGATGTAATAATTCAGTCCTGTACTCATCACCCTTTTTGAATTTGTTCTTCTTTTACATTGCATCTCATCCTGTTGACTGCTATTTTGCCCTATCATCAGCCCCTCCTTAGTATAGTCTCACTATACATTGCCTCTGTTTGTAAACCAGCTGCCCTTTCCTCAGCCCTATCACTCCAATTCCCAACCCACTGCCTAATTAGTTTAAACCCTCCCAAACAGCTCTAGCAAACCTACCCGTAAGGATATTGGTCACCCTTGGGTTCAGGTGCAGCCCATCTCTTTTGTACCTTCCCTGAAGAGATCCCAGTGGTCCAGAAGTCTGAACCACATCCCCTGCACCAATTTCTCAGTCACACATTCATCTGCCAAACCATCCTATTCTTACCCTCACTAGTGCATGACACAGGCAGCAATCCAGAGATTACTAACCCGGAGGTCCTGCTTTTCAGCTTTTTTGCTAGGCCCTAAAATCTCTCCACAGGGCCTCCTCACCTTTCCTACGTATGTCATTAATGCCAATATGTACCAGCTGCTTACCCTCCCCCTTTAGAATGCCACGGACCCAGTTCAAGACATCCCTGACCCTGGCACCTGAGAGGAAAGGACCAAAGATAATTTAAGAGCAGGGTGGAAGCTGGAGACAAAGTTGATGAAATTGATGAACTCAGCATAGGCGTATGAAGCAGTACCAATGCAGTCATCAATGTAGCGTTGGAAGAGTTGGAGAGCACTTCCAGGGAAAGTTTGGAATATGCAGTGTTCTACATAGCCAATGAAGAGGCAGGCATAGCCGGAGTCCATGTGGATGCCCTTGGTGACCCCTGAAGTCTGGAGAAATTGGGAGGAAGCAAAGCAAAAATTGTTGAGGGTGAGGACCAGTTGTGCCAGTTGGAGGAGGGTGGTGGTGGAGGGGAACTGCTTGGTTCTTTTAATTGAGAAAGAAGCGGAGAGCTTTAAGGCCTTCTTGATGGGCGTTTGAAGTGTATAGGGACTGGACATCCGTGTGAAAATGAGGCAGTCAGGGCCAGGAAATTGAAAGCTACTGAGGAGATCAAGAGCATGAGAAGTGTCACGGATGTATGTGGGAAGGGACTGAGCCAAGGGGGATCAAATGGAGTTAAGGTATGGTATGAGGACATGAGTTCAGTGGGGCAGGTGCAGGCAGAGACAATAGGCCCATCTGAACAGTCAGGTTTGTGGATCTTGAGTAGGAGGTAGTAGCAAGCTGTGCAGGGTAAGGGAGCTATGAGATTGGTGGCAGTGGATGTGAGTTCACTGGAAGTTACTTTATCATCTCCTGTCAGAGTCACCTTATATAAAGACACTCCTGTACCTAGCATCACTTTATGTGCGTACAATTAATTATAGAAGTTATCTTACGTACTGTGTTTATATTTCTTGTCTTATTTCTATATTTGTGTTAGTTATCTTCTTGTGTTTTTTATGCTGCATCCAGAACCAGAGTAACTTTTATTTTATTCTCCTTTACACTTGTGTACTGGAAATGACATTAAATAATACTGAATTGAAAACCAATCTAAATGAGCGAACAAGCTGAGATCAAAAACAATAACTTACAATGAGAAGCAAAATGGCAAACAGCAGTTGTCTGACTGGTAGGATCTCATCCAAACTGCAGCTCATTTGGGCCAGGCTCTCGCCTGCCTCTACTATCCACGGCCTCCTCTACTGTAAAATGGGTAGCCTCCAACCTGATGGCATGAACATCGACTTCTCTAACTTCCGCTAATGCCCCACCTCCCCCTCGTACCCCATCTGTTACTTATTTTTATACACACATTCTTTCTCTCACTCTCCTTTTTCTCCCTCTGTCCCTCTGAATATACCTCTTGCCCATCCTCTGGGTCCCCCCCCCCCTTGTCTTTCTTCCTGGACCTCCTGTCCCATGATCCTCTGGTATCCCTTTTGCCTATCACCTGTCCAGCTCTTGGCTCTATCCCTCCCTCTCCTGTCTTCTCCTATCATTTTGGATCTCCCCCTCCCCCTCCAACTTTCAAATCCCTTACTCACTCTTCCTTCAGTTAGTCCTGACGAAGGGTCTCGGCCTGAAACGTCGACTGCACCTCTTCCTAGAGATGCTGCCTGGCCTGCTGCATTCACCAGCAACTTTGATGTGTGTTGCTCTCGCCTGCCTCGCTGACCCAGCAATCCAAGCAAGCTCCATTACTTGGTGTGGGGCCAGGGAAGGAGATGGCTTGAGTTGTTAACTTCAATTGAGGAAACCTAACAGAATGAAATTTCTTCAACAACGCTTCATCACCTATTTCACCATATCCAAATGATGACTGGTTGCTTTTGGACAGGCTGTTTGATAAGCCAAACACATGCTGTTTTATTTATCAGGTACATGTCAGTTCATACCTCGGTACGCAATGTTATTTCTTCATAGAGAGTAACCACACATGGTATCTTCTTTATTTCAAGAACTGTTCTCCAGATAAATGAATTGATCTGTATGGATGGTATTCAAGCCAATTTTTTTTCACTGTACCTCGGATCATGTAAAAATAATAAGCCAATATGAATTATTCTGTCACTGTGGAAATAATGTCAATACCGTTTCAAGTCACCAGAGGGTGCTGCCCAATTTGCTTTTTAGTATTAAAAACGTAAAGCTATAAATCGGTCATGTTTAGGAGCACTCTCTAAGGGAAGTTTCTAAAAATAAACAATCTACCTTATTCGAACTGTTAAACGTTGCTTTGAATTGGACTTACTGCTCGTTCACGTAATTTTAAGAAGAGCATCCTTAAGAAGTCGGAAGATGAAGACAAAAACAACAGAGATGAAGGCCACAGTCCTGAGTTAATAGCACTTTTGCCAAGGGAAACAGGGTGACAGTTCACGGTGGATGAATTTCCTCACTGCTTTTTATCACAGTTATAAGGGCAGCAGAGTAGCGTAGCAGTTCACACAACGCTTGACAGTACCAGCGATCTGTGTTCATTTCCTGCCGCCCATGGCCATGTGAGTTTCCTCCAGGTGCTCAGGTTCCCTCCCACAGTCCAAAGACACACAGATTGGTAGGTTAATTGGCTGTTGTAAATTGTCCTGTGATTAGGCTAGGCTTAAATCGGGGTTGCTAGGTGGCGCGGTTTGAAGGGCCGGAAGGGCCGATTCCACACGGCATCTCAACAAACAAATAAATAATTTCCCCCATGTGGCACAGACTGCGCATGCTTCCTTATCCTGAGGTAGCACACTGCATGACTTATTGCATGTGCAGAGACTTCTGGGTAAATGGTGGCCAGTTTTGGTAATAAGGCTGAACAGTCATATTGGATTAAAATGAAGGAGCATGGTGATAGTAAAGGTGGATAGTGCTGCCAGTTCACTGGTGCCTTACAGTGCACCTCAGTTCTATCAAGGTGCAAGATTCAAGACTGTTAATGTCACATTTCAGTACACGAATGAAAAGGAGAACAAAATGATTGGACTCCAGATCCAATGCAGCAAACAAAAAAACACATAATAACTTTATAGAACCCAATAAAAACACAATAAATATATATATTAAAGCAATACTATAAAACACACTGTAAGAGTAACAGAATTGTGTTTTGCTGGGAAGACCCGATGGGCCAAATGGCCTAATAAGATTGCTTTTATGTTTATATTTGTTGTGATGGTTGTTTTTCAGTGTGTCAACATTTTTAGCAAATTTCAAGACCTCTAACACTCAGATCTTGTGGGTTACTGAACTGGAAATGCACTTAATGTATTGAGTGCAGAGTATTTGAAAGAAAGTGTAGTCTCAGGCACAGCAGCTACTGATGGGTGCCTAGGGGATCCCTGTTTGTCACTGGTTGATTAGGGAACTGAGGTAAGTAGGACAGTGGTTGAACAAGGAGAATAAGCCAATTCCTAGAAATGGGACGTTTAACTTCATGCACAGTGGTAAAGGTCAGAAAATTGATGGAACCTTCAGAATGGTCTTGGCTGGACAAGATGCACTGGGAGAGATGTAGACCATGAGAAAGTATCATAGAATTATAACATCGAGCTGCACAGAAGATTGAATGCCGAACGTCAATCAGAAGTGAAGAACTGAGATCTGCAAGTCTGTGAGGCACAGGGGAAGTCAAAGGCCCAATATCTGAATCCATGAGCCCTCTGGCAGTGGCCTGCCATAGGGTTGGAAGACTGCTTGTGTGCGTTGCTGGTGGGTGAGCAGGAGGGAGGAAAGGGAGTTATTTTGCTGTTGTTGTTTTGTTGCTCTTGTTCTGTTGTTGTTGATGTGTGTTAGATATTCATTTCTTGGTTTTTTGCGAACATTGCTGTCCAAACATAGTTGCCACTTGTACAATCACAAACAAATGTAAGTAAACTTCCAACAGACCGTTTGATTAACTTTTGGTTGTAAATGGAAGGTAGTCTTCTGTTCTTAAAATGTAAATGACAAGCAGTAATCAGCTTGAAGTTAAAACAAAGTATTGTCAACAGAACAGCTTTGCAAGCAAGTTCAGCAGATAAAAGACACTGTCTGTGCAGAAGCAGATGCTAGCTAACTACACCTGCTTTATTATTGCTCAAGGTGTAGTATAAGACAATGGGTTGTTTAATTTGGTTGTTTCAAACAGATAAGCTGACTTTAAGTTGCTTAGTTCAAGGAAGCTTGCAGAACAGATGGATAATATCATTTAACATATTAATAACTGATGTGTTTGTAGTTAAGGGTTCATCTACTCAGAAAAGTTAGCTTCACAATATTACTGATGGAAGCTGAGCTCAATGTCTTCTAAAATGCTCTTAGACCAGTTGTGTTAAAAGGATATCTGAAGAAATATTATATGTGTGTGAAGTCACCCGGGGGGTGGGGGTGTTAAAAATGTATAAATGTAGAGAGCTGTTCAGATTTTTAGGAATGGGATAAAGAACATCAAGAAACCATGAAAGGAACATGGGGTGAATGAGAATCCATTCCTCCAGCTTAGGTTTTTGTGACAGATGATTCATTTGTCTGATACATTATTGGTATTTCTTTTTAGTTTATACTTTATAGGAATTGTACCAGTATTTTGGAAATCCTTTGAATTTCAGAAATCCTTACTGCATTATGTTTAAGGAATGCTTTGTACTTAGGAAATAGTTTATGGTTTAGAATATGTGGCGATATATTGTGGACTGCTTGCGGTACGTCCTTGGGTTGGGTTGGTTGTTAATGCAAATGACACATTTCATTGTATGTTTCAATGTACACGTGATAAATAAATGAATCTGAACTTGAATCCGAATCTGAATCTGGAGGCGGCTGAAAGGATTGGATATTGGAGAGTCAATTGGGATCAAGGAGGTCATGTCAATTATCAGAGGATCAGAGTGTAGGATGCAGAATCAGTGGCAAGTGGGGGCAATGGAAGGAGCACAGGGCATGATGAGGTAAATGACAGAAGGTAAATTATCCTACTTACCACAGCGGCAATTTAACCTGTCACTGTGTTTTGCAAGCTTGGTTACCAATAGACTGCCTAACGTAGTTCACAAGACAAAGTCTTCAATCACTCTTAGAACACTTCAAAAGTTATGCTAAAGGAACATAATAAATTTAAACAATTATTTGGAACGTAATAAAGAGGATCAACATAATTTAGGTAAAATTGTAAATTATTGTGGAGGCGTATTGTTTCTCTATGTCACGCCATGTTTGATACGGTTTTCCACTTAATGAAAAGGGATCTGGGATTGCTGAAGCTAAATATCACTGAATCTCACACAACTAGGAAGGCAGACTACAACACCATGGACACTGATGCGACTGAGGCCTGCGTGTAGGGCGGGGAGGACACGGAAGGAAAAGGTCAATATATAAACACAGTTCAGGAGAACAGATCTTACGTAATTTTTTTTTCAGATTTTATTTTACAGGATAGAAACAGAATCTAAGAATAGAAATGGACTTTGCAGTTCAATTGGCACTGAGGAGGATGAATTTGCCCATTTCACACAAACGTGAGCATCAACATGTTCACTAGCGACTAGCACCACGCGTTACAGTGCCAGCGATTGGGAGATCAGGATATATCCCCCTGCTGCTGCCTGTAAGGAGCTTGTACATTCTCATTGTGACTGCGCAGGCTTCTCCCAGATGGTCCATCAGGGTCAGTAAGCTGTGGACATGCTACGTTGGTGCTGGAAGAATGGTAATACTTGTGGGCTGGCCCGAGCACACCTTTGGGTTGTGTTGCTCATTGACACAAGTGATGCATTTCACTATATGATTCGATGTTTCAATGTCTTGATGTACATGTGACAAATAAAACTAAAGCTAACCTAAAAGATCTTCAGTCTTTCAATGCTCTCAGAAGTTTTCATACTCCTTAAATCCCAGTCCACATTCTTTCAGCCTATGGTTTTTAATATTGTGTTCATTGACACTCACTGCAAGGCAACAACTAATAGCATAGATTATATATTTTAGACTATTTACTCATCAGTCATTCTCTGCACTGTGGTTTTGCTAGTTAAATAAGACTGGATGACTTAATAGAGGTATATAGGAGGCAAGGAGATTGCACACGATATTTGCCAGGTGGGTCTTATTTCAGGCTTTCGAGCTCATTTAAGTGTTTTTGGGGAAGGCAAGAGGACAGCTATAACTAGGAGCAGATGCTTCAGGAGTCATATTTAGTCCACACAATAGGAATAGGTCAGAGGTACAGTGGGTCCCTGAGAGGAGAATGTATTCTTGCCAACAATGGTAACTGATTCAACAAACAGTGGTCGAAAGGGAAGAGAAGTCGCCTTCAGGCTGTCCCTTACCTGCGAATGTCCTCATTTAAAAACTGAAAGTTCACCTCAGCATTTCTCAACTCCCTCAGCTAACACAGAAGATGTCTGGAAAATTAATTAATCTAAAAATGCATCAATTCTCTAAATAGAGGCAGTAAATCTGAAACAATAACAGAAAACGCAGAAAGTAACATCCGAGTGGGGAGAAACATTTTGATTATCCAGATCAATTACCTTCCATCAAAAGTGGGCACTGATTGAGATAAAACAAATTTTTAAATGAAAAGAGAGATCAAAGGGGAGATTTCTGATTGGGAAGAAGGCAGGAAATATAAAGTGACAAAAGGAGTGGTAATGCAAGATGAAAGAAAATGAAATTGGTGTACAAAAGGTAAGCATGTAAAAGAGGAATTCAAAGTGAATATTGGGCATTTGACATAAAAATGCCAGAAATACTAATTACCTTTATTGTTAAGTCCAAAAGCCTGTACTTAGTTGGAAGGCTAATTCAAATGGCTAGTTCAAATGGCTGCAGATTTGCAGTTAATGAAGCACCCCGGCTGAAAAGGCTGAAATGAAAAACCATCAATCAACTGGAAACACAGGAGATTCTGCAGATGGTGGAGATCCAGAGTAACGCACATAAAATGCTGGAGGAACTCAGCAGGTTAGGTAGCATCAATGGAGAGGAAAATGAGTCGATGTTTCAGGCTGTGACCCTTCATCGGAACAAAAACAGGAGATTCAGCTTCTCCAGTCTCTGGTTCTGCAGCCACACACAGGCTTGCTCTACATAAGTAATCATGGTATAGAGCTCCTGAGTTTACTGTAAACTGTATGAGTGCATCACTAGATACCATGTTCATGGTGATAGTGTTTGCCTTGGAAAATCCAATTCCACTCTCCAGCCTCTTTATTGATTCTGTGGGAAAATTTCTGTCTTGTGTTAAAGGTAGGAAGACCAACCAACTTTCCTTCTAATCTCACACAGTGACGATTGGCAACCCTATCAAGGGCAGTCAGGTCAGTGTGGGACTAGAAAATCAAATTGAACAGAAGCTCAGTGGATGAAGATGATCTGTAAACCAATTACCTAATCTGTATCTGGTCTCCATGCAGAAGATATCACATCAAGATCAACAGATACAGTGTACTAATTTGAAATATATGCAAGTATATGACTGGTTCTAATGATTCATAGTCTTTGGCGATGGTTGGCTAAAATAATTCTTTTAAAAATGAACTAAAGAAAGTAAGCCATAATTCAACAATCACTGTAGTTCGCCAGGCTGGAGACACCAGCGACAGGAGTAATACTGAAACATCCTACAGCAATGGATCCCACAGCTGTAGAAGTTACAACAAAGGTTAGAATAGAAAATAGATTACTTTAAATTATTGTAAGAGTGTGAAATATATAAAAAAAACTTTTAGATTTGATTTATATATTTCATACACTTTTAAAAAGAGCTATAAGTGCAATGAAGTACTTTTGTAGAGCAGTCACTGTTGGAATACAGAAAACTTAAGCCAATTTATGTCCAGCAAGATCAGCTTTTACATGCTTGTTGAGGATTATGTATTGATTGGTTACTTGAAGTTATTAATGCCAGTGGACCTCGGAATCTCTGTTTAACTTCATTTCTGATGCTACTTCTGCCAGTGCTGCACTGGTGCTTACTGAGATCCTGGTGCTCAAATCTCTGTGGGGAATAGACTGCAGAACCTCAGAGAAATGAATGTGCTCTGGTTCTTTTCATTGATGAAGTTCTAGAACAATAAATGTGTACCACTGTAATGTCAGCATTTTACCCTATCAATACAGTGTACGTCAGTCTAGTTCAGCTGAAGATTACAATCTGAGTTGCTCTTTTCAAAGCTAGTATGACCTTACAGCTCATCAATATAAATTAAAAATCACATTGTAAATAGCAAGTATAATTTCTAAAATTTAATTTAATGATTTATGTTCCTCCCTTTAGCAGTTTGGTTATGTAGATTAATTCTTGCCACACTATATTTCAATTAAAAGATTTTGCAGCACAGAAAAATATATATGAATCCATAAAAACTATTATCGGAGTACATATGGAACAGTTTAAAGACATAAAATGAATTAATTTAGATGCATCAAAAACTGACACATTCCAGCAGGTCATGGGTTTTTCAGTCTCTGAGGCTGAAGTGAGAGCACCTTTCAGGAGAGTGAACCACAGAAAGCATCTGGCCCAGAAGGGGTCGCTGGCCGAGTACTAAATGCCTGCACCTGATCAAATGGCTGAAGTGTCAACTAAAATCTGGAACCTCTCCCTTTGGCAGTCTCAGATACCCACCTGCTTCAAGCAGGCTTCAATTATACCGGTGCCTAAGAAAACGTGGTAACCTGCTTCAACGGCTATCGCCCAGTAGCATTTACATTCACGGTGATGAAGGGCTTTGTTAGGTTTAAGGTGAAACATATCAACTCCTGCCTGAGAAGTAAGTTGGATCCATTCCAATTTGCCTACGGTCACAGCAGGTCCACAGCAGATGCCATTTCTTTGGCTCATCGCTCAACTCTGGAACACCTGGACAGTGAAGGTGCATGCATCAGGATGCTCTTTATCGATTACAGCTCAGCTTTTAGTACCATCGTCTCCTCAAAACTAATGAATACGCTTCAAAACCTAGTCCTCAATACCACCTTGTGCAATTCGATGCTCAGTTTCCTCACTTGCAGAGCCCAGTCAGTTCAGATTGGCAAATCATCTCCATCAGCACAAAACTGTGTGCTTAGCTCCCTGCTCTATTCACTTTACACTTATGACTTGAAGCTAAGTACAGCTCACATGCCACATTCAAGTTTGCTGTTGACACCACTGTCATTGGCTGAATCAAAGGTGGTGAGGGAGCATATAGGAGGGAGATTGGAAATCTGGCTGAGTGGAGCCACAACATCAACCTCTCACTCAATGTCGACAAGACCAAGGAGCTGATTATCGACTTCAGGAGGAGGAAACCAGAGGTCCATGATCATTGGAGAGTCAGAGGTGGATTGGGTCAGCAACTTTAAATTCCTCAGTGTTATCATTTTAGAGGATCTGTCCTGGGCCCAGCACGTAAGTGCAATTACAAAGAAATCACAGCACTGCCTCTACTTCTAAAGCAGTGTGAGAAGATTTGGCATGACATCTAAAACTTTGACAAACTTCTATAGATGTGTGGTGGAGAGTATATTTACTGTTTGCATCATTGCCTGGTATGCAAACAACAATGCCCTTGAATGGAAAATCCTGCAAAAAGTAATAGTTACAGCTCAGTACATCACGGGTAAAGCCCTCCCCGCCATTGAGCACATCTACGTGGAGCACTTTCACAGGAATGCAGCATCTATCAACAAGGACCCCCACCACACAGGACATGCTCTCTTCTCGCTGCTGCCATCAGGAAGAAGGTATAGAAGCTTCAGGGCTCACACCACCAGTTTCAGAAACAGTTATTTCCCCCAAACATCAGGATCTTGAACCAGATGGGTTAGCTTCACTCACTCCATCACTAAACTGTTACCAGAACCTATGGACTCACTTTCAAGGACTTTTCATCTCATGTTCTTAATATTTATTACTTACTATTATTTTCTTTTGTATTAGTAGTTTGTTGTCTTTTGCACGTTGGTTGTTTGCTTGTCCTGTTGGGTGCAGTCTTCCATTAATTCTATTTTTTTCCTTTGGATTTACTGTGTATGCCCACAAGAAAAGGAATCTCAGGGTTGTATATGGTGACATATAGGTATGGACTTTGATAATAAATTTCCTTTGAACTTTGAACTTGCATTGTCCAGTCTAACATACTCCATCTTAAGTAATGTCAAAAGGTAGTGCATGGAAAAAAAACTCCTTCATTACATGAGTCTGATAATTTTTACAGATAATTACATGAAAGACAAAATATATAATTTTTTACATATGAAAGGGCTGATTGGGATACAGAACTCCAATAGTTGGTAAAATAATCTGGACTCAAGAAATGGGTTCAGTGGATCAGTGTCTTTACAGAATGAAAACATAGAAGTACAGCTATGTGAAGAGGGCTATCCTTGGTGATACATTTCGGCAGCCTATCCCTCAAAGAGGCAAGAGAGGAGGGAGGCAGAAAATCTGAGAGGTGAGATGGCTTTGACATTTACTTGCTTTACAGATTGATTATTATTTGAAGGTGCCGCTAAAAAAGTCTACCCATTATTCCCCCTACCAAAGTATATGACAATACACTTCCCTACACTATATTCCATCTCCCACTTCTTTGCCTATTCTCTTAATCTGTCCAAGTCCTCCAGACTCTCTGCTTCCTCAACACTAACTTCTCCACCACCTATCTTTGTATCAACCACAAACTTGGCCACAAAACTATCACTTATGTCATCCAAATCATTGAAATAAAACGTGAAAAGCAATCTGGACACGGACCACTACAGAACACCACTAGTCACTGGCAGCCAATCAGAAAAGGCTTCCTTTATTCCCACACTTTGCCTCCTGCCAATCAGCCACTGCTTTATCCATGCTAGTATCTTTCCTGTAATACCATGGGCTCGTAGCTTGTTAAGCAGCCTCAGGTGTGGTACCTTGTTAAAGGCCTTCTGAAAATCCAAATACACAACACCTACTGATCCTGCCTGTTATTTTCTCGAAGAATTTCACCAGATAAGGAAACCATACTGATTTCACTCTAAATTATCATCTTCATCCAAGTATCTCGAAACATTCTCCTTAGTAATAATAAGTACACTCACTTCTACCCCACTGACACACTCAAATTTCTGGCATAAGGATGGCAAATGCAATGTTAGCATTCATTTTGAAAAGATAGAACATAAAAGCAGGCAGATAATGCTGAAGCTTTATAAGGCATTGGTCAGACCACACTTGGAGTATCATGTGCAATTTTGGGTCCCATATCTAATGAAGAATGTGCTGGCATTGGGAGAGGATCCAAAGGAGGTTTACAGGAATGATCTTGTGGTTAACATATGGAATCATCCATTGTGTCCACTGCTCCCAATGCAGTCTCCTCTACAGTGGTGAGATTCATCATAAATAGGGGGAACCACTTCATCGGGCACCTCCGCTCCATTTGCCGAATGCAGAACTTCCTGGTGGCCAAACATTTTAATTCTGATTTCCATTACCATTCCGACATGTCGGTCCATGGCCTGCTCTTATGCCAAGATGAGGCCACCCTCAGGGTGGAGGAACAACATGTTATATTCCATCTGTGTAGCCTTTAGCATGATGGCATGAATACCAATTTCTCCTTCTGGTAAAAAATATTTCCCTCCTCCTCCCCTCTTTCTCTATTGCCCACTCTGGCCTTATACCTCTTCTCTCCTGCCTAGTCTCCTACAGTCCTCTCTCCTCTCCTATGATCCCTTCTTCTCCTGCCCATTACCTTTCTCACCCACTTGGCTTCACCTATCACCTTCCAGCTAGCCTCCTTCCCCTCCCCCCCACCCCCACTTTTTTTATTCTGTCGTCTTTCCTTTAGTCCTGAAGAGAGGTTTCAGTCCAAAACATTGACTGTTTATTCAGTTCCATAGAGGCTGCATTACTGGCTGAGTTCTCCCAGCAATTTGTGTGTGTTGCTTGACATATAAGAACATATGAAATAGGAGCAGGAGTAGGCATCTGGTCCGTCGAGCCTGCTCCGCCATTGAATAAGATGATGGCTGATCTGGACATGGACTCATCTGCACCTACCTGCCTTTTTCCCATAACCCTTAATTCCCCTACCATGCACAAATTTATCCAATCTTGTCTTACATATATTTACTGAGGTAGCCTCCACTGCTTCATTGGGCAGAGAATTCCACAGATTCACCACTCTCTGGGAACAGCAGTTCCTCCTCATCTCCATCCTAAATCTACTCCCCCAAACCTTGAGGCAATGTCCCTTAGTTCTAGACTCACCTACCAGTGGAAACAACTTTCCTGCCTCTATCATAATGTTATATGTTTCTATAAGATCTCCTCTCATCCTTCTGAGTTCCAGCTAGTCCCAGGCAACTCAATTTCTCCTCATAGTCTAACCCCCTCATCTCTGGAATCAACCAGGTGAACCTCCTCTGCATCACCTCCAAAGTCAGTATATCCTTCCTCAAGTAAGGAGACCAGAACTGCACACAGTACTCCAGGTGCGGCCTCACCAGTACTCCATACAGTTGCAGCATAATCTCCCTGCTCTTAAATTCAATCCCTCTAGTAATGAAGGCCAACATTTCATTTGCCTTCTTGATAGCCTGTTGAACCTGCCAGTCAACCTTTTGTGATTCATGCACAAGCACTCTGAAGTCCCTCTGCACAGCAGAATGCTGCAATATCTTACCATTTAAATAATAATCTGTTCTTTCATTTTTCCTTCCAAAGTGGATGACCTTGCATTTACCAACATTGTATTCCATCTGCCAGACCCTTGCCCACTCACTTAACCTACCTATACCTCTCCACAGACTCTCCACATCTTCTGCATAATTTCCTTTTCCACTCAATTTAGTATCGTCAGCAAACTTAAAATACACTACACTCAGTCCCTTCTTCCAGATCATTAATGTGGGGAGCATTCGATGGCTCTGGGCCAGTACTTGTTGGAGTTTAGAAGGATAAGAGGCAATTTCAATAAACATATGGAATATTGAAAGGCCTGGATGGAGTAGATGTGGAAAGGATTTTTCCATTAGTGGGAAAGTCTAGTGCCAAAGGGTAGATCTTCGGAATAGAAGTCATCCCTTGAAAATCAGGATGAGGAGGAACTTCTCTCATCAGGGGATGGTGAATTTGTGGAATTCATTGTCACAAATGGCTGTGGAGGCCACATAACTGGAGATATTTAAAGCAAAGGCTGATAGTTTCTTGAATAGTGGATTTGGCCCAGTACATCATGGGTAAATCCCTCCCACCATGTGAGCACAACTACATGAAATGCTGTCTAGGAAAGCAGCATCCATCATCAGAGATCCTCACCCAGGCCATGCTCTTTTCTCATTGCTGCCATCAGGTAGAAGGTACCAGTGCGTCAGGACTTGCACCACCAGATTCAAGAACAGTTACTACCCCTCAACCATCAGGCTTTTGAACAAAACGGGATAACTACATTCCCTTGCCCATCCATTGAGATGTTACCACAACCAATTATCTCACTTTAAGGATCCTATCTTGCTATTTCATGTTCTTGTTATTTATTGCTATTTTTTTTCTATTTGCATTTGCACAGTGTGTTGTCTTCGACACTACGTGATCTTTAATCGATCCTGTTATAGTTATAATTCTTTTGATTTGCTGAGTATAACCTCAGGAAAATGAATCTCAGAGTTGTATGTGGTGATATATATGTATGTACTCTGATAATAAAAATTACTTTGAACTTTGATTAGTAAAGGTATCAACGGTTATAGGGAGAAAGCAGGAGAATGAGATTGAGAAGGGATAATAGAAAGCCATGATCAAATGGTGGATCAGACTCGATGGGCTGAATGGCCTAATTTTGCCCTTTATAATTATATGGTCATATGATCCAATACTTCCGGTTTTGTGGGAACAAATTCTAAAGAAGCTCAATTAACCTTGAAAGCTGAAACAGAGATGCCTCATTAATCTTGTGAGCACTTTTACTAATCATCTCATTTCTCAAATTTGCTAGCAATTAGCCAGTTTCTTTGAGATTTTCTGCAGCATATGGATTACAGAAATGTTAATATGATAATTAATGCAAACGCAAAATCCTTATACACCTAATATTAGCATTATCTATAATCTCTGAAACAGTTTTAATAATAGGACTTCTTAATTTAAATAGTTTTGACTGGTTGAATTCAATGAGACAGATTTAGAAGACAAATTAATGCAAAAGCCCTTAAGTTACTTACTGAGATTTATTAAATAAATGCAAACTTAGATTTTTACAGCCTAGCCTTATCTTACCACTGAGGCCAACAATACTCCAAACCCTTTAACCTAAAAATTGTACATACAAAAAACAATGAATCAGAATCACATATATTGTCACTGATATATGTTATGAAATTTGTTGTTTTGCAACAGCACTATAAGTGCATAGAAAATTATTAGAAGTTACAATAAGAAATTTTATAGGCATCTGTTAATCTCATGAGACCATGGATTTGCGCCTTGGAAGGCTTCCAGGGTGCAGGCCTGGGCAAGGTTGTATGGAAGACCAGCAGTTGCCCATGCTGCAAGTCTCCCCTCTCCACGCCACTGATGTTGTCCAAGGGAAGGGCATTAGGACCCATACAGCTTGGCACCGGTGCCGTCGCAGAGCAATGTGTGGTTAAGTGTCTTGCTCAAGGACACAACACGCTGCCTCAGCTAAGGCTTGAACTAGCGACCTTCAAATCACTAGACAAACGCCTTAACCACTGGGCCACGCGCCATAATAATATAAGAAATACATTATTAAAAATAAATAAACAGTGAAATATAAGAAATAAGTAAACAATGCAAAAAAAGAGATAAATAAAATAAATAAATAGTGCCTCACTTCATGTGGCAGCTTCTTAAGATGTTCTCGAAGGCGGGGAGTCTAGTGCTTCTGACGGAGCTAGCTAAGTCTAAAATCCTCTGCAACTTTTCTTTTGATTCTGTGCATTGATGCCTCCAGTCAGAATGCTCTCCATGGAGAAATTTGCTAGAGTTTTTGATGATATATCAAATCTCAAATTCCTAATGAAGTACAGCTGCTAGAGTGCCTTCTTGGTCATCAATATGTTGGGCTCAGAGAAGATCCTCGGAGATGTTGACTCCCAGCAGCTTGAAACCGTTCACCCTTTCTGACACTGATTCCCTGATGAAGACTGGTGTGTGTACTCCTCATTTCTCCTTCCACATTCAATTCCTCGGTCTTGCTGACATTGAGTGCAATGTTGTTGCTGTGACACCACTCAGCCAGCTGATCTATCTCATTCCTGTACACCTGCTCATCACCGTCTTGAGATTCTGCCAACAACACTTCTGTCATCAGCAAATTTATAGATGGCATTTATCTGTGCCTAGCCACACAGTCAGGAGTTTAGATTGAGTGGAGCAGTGGGCTTAGTATGCATCCTAAAGGTGTCCCTCTGTTGATTTTCAGTAGGATGAGATGTTATTGAACCAGAAACATCCCTTCTTAATTCACCCCAATTCCAGTATAAGTTCCCTGTCAAATTTTCCTCATTTGAAGGCATCATCAATAGGTGGGACACACAGTATTTACTTAATGACAGAAATTGAATTGAGGTGTCATGATTTACAATTGTTGTCATCAATTCAGTCCAACAGCAGTATATCAGAATGAAAGTGGCGAAACTGGTGTGATTTAAAGTGTTCCCTGACATATCATCCCAGTAGCCTTCAGTGCAGGTCTAGTCTGTTGTTCACTGGTCCTTTGATTCAAGCATCATTGCTTCATGCCTGAGACTACCAATAAATGATCTCCCATTTGCAATGAGTCAGCATGGAAATTCCATTACTGCCGGCTGTTTATCCAGTTAGAGAAGTACCGTACCCTCAAATGTACAATTGCTGAGACACTTTACTGAATTCAGGCAAGAAGTATCATCAGTATTTTAGCCTCAGTAAAAAGGTGACAAGTGCTATGCTTTGAAATATGGCTACCAAGGGCAGTCTGTATATAGTAACTGCTGCTCTGCAGCATAAAAGTGAAATAGTGCAGACTATTGACTAATTATGCTGTCCTCAGTGGTCTACTTGGTATATTAGGTTCAGAGATTTGTTATAGTCACTGCATGCAACACAAACTAATTATAATAGGGCTCAGCCCTCAACACAAGCTTAATGCAAACAACTATGGTATAAAAGGTGAAACTGGAGGTCAAAGAGCAGGAAAAAATGGAAAATTAACTGACATTAGTTAGATATCAACTTTGTGTCCCACTTGACAATGATGTCAAATGGAGAAACACAAATTAGCATATTGAGTGGCACAGCAGTCTCAATGGGCCAAATGGTCTACTCTTGCTCCTGTTCTAAACTAAGTGACACCACAAAATGGCATCAAGCTATGCAAAGATAATAGATAAAACAAACCTAATACATTAAAACAAAGCAAAAAAAAATCAATGACTCAACTTCAGAGCTTGCCTTCATGACTTTATTTTGCATGTCTTTGCCTGACCTAGTGTTCTCCCGGTGGTCAGCTTAAATGGGCTGGCTCTCCGAAAATAGTGTTCCTTGCTCGGTTCCTAATAAACTTTGTAGTCCGGTTTGTGTCTGCGATACATTACAGACATGATATTGAGCATGGAGCACTAAGTTTGCTGGCTTCCTGTATTGGTCCATTCAGGCAGGTCTGCCTATTCTAGTTTGAACAAACATCAGATCCTATTTTCCAATATCATGCATATTATCTATTTTCTCATGCACCTTGCCTACTTGCAAAAATCTCTGACTTCCTCCATCACTTGGAAAAGTGTCTCATGACAGAGTACATCATTGCATGGAGTTCACTCCTTAAACTCCTTTAACCATTCAAATAAAATTTCACCTCACTAATCAACAACTGCACCTTTGAAGTTTGTCATTCTGATTATATATATTTGAGAATAACTTTGGGAGAAAAATATATATAAAAGTTCCAAAGCAACAGAATTGGAAGCAATTGTTGTATTTAATCCTTGCTCTTGTCAGTAGTGCACAAAGGAAGACGAAGCACAATTTATTCTAAGTTCCCAGTTTGGGTATCTTAGTTGAATATAAAGATGAATGGTAAATCCACATATATCCAGCAGGGGGCACATTCTTGTGAATGCTGCCCATCACAATGTGTTTGCTGCTTCATGATAACGCAATATAGAAAAATACTAACACATACTCCAGCTGGCCAACATGAAGAAATATATGTACCTCAATATAGAGGCAAAAAGAAAGTACAATAATTTACTGGCTAAAGTGGTCGGTGGAAGATGCATTTCAGTAATGGACATTCATAAAAGATACCATGTTCGTTTGGAAATGCAGGATTGTAAAAATGCTGAAATGAGATTATAATTTCCACTGAAAGTGCAGCAAGATTTCTGCTTCTCAAGTAGGCACCTACTTGATGTAGGCTGCATTCCTGTCTCCAAATTCTTTAACGTGCAGGTCAAACTCACCAACTTCTGCTGGGCTATGACAATTCCATAATTACTTATAACGCTTTTCTAAGATTTCTTTCATCTATTATGTTTTGCTGGAGTTCAAGGAGGAAAGTGGACCTTGTTATATATAAAAAAGAAAATGCTAGAGGCATCTACCACGCAACAGGTCGGACAACACGTATCAGATGAACGGTCATGGACTTGAAGCATTAATGGTCTTCTTTCATCAGATATTGCATAATCTCGGGTCTTGGGCAGAAACATTGCCTGCTTTTTTTTTCATAGGTGCTGCCTGACCATCTGAGTTCCTCCAACATGTTATATGCATTGCTCAAGGCTTCCAGCATCCCTAGAATCTCTTGTGTCTCCAATTTTCTGTTTTTGGTTCTGATTCAGCACCTACTGTTTTTTCTTAGATAGATAGATATACTATATTGATCCTGGGGAAAATTGGGTTTACAGGTGTAAACCATTAGTTTTACAAGTACAAATTAGTTTTACAGGTGCACTTGTACTTAATGTCAATGTGAAGTACATTTTAAAAAAAACAAACTGAAGCATTTTAAATGCAACACATGCTTAGACAGACACATTTTACAGGACTAGATATTAAGGTAAGATTTCAAACATGAAAATAAAAGTTAATTAAGGTTAACTTTTAAATAAATTGGTGTTGAGCTGATGCTTAAAAATGTCAACTGAGTCTGCATCCCTTGTAGCTTTAGGTATTGAATTCCACAGTTTAGGAGTGTAGCATAAAAAAAGTTGACCTGCCAATTATCTTTTGAGGAAGATTGTTTAAATTAGATTAGATTAGATTAGATTATGAGGACACTCAGTCCTCGTTTATTGTCATTTAGAAATGCATGCATGCATTAAGAAATGATACAATGTTCCTCCGGAGTGATATCACAATGAAAACAGGACAAACCAAAGACTAACACTGACAGAACCACATAATTATAACATATAGTTACAGCAGTGCAAAACAATACCATAATTTGATAAAGAGCAGACCATGGGAACGGTAAAAAAAAGTCTCAAAGTTCCAATCAACTCCTGATAGTCCCGATAGTGGGTGGCAGAGGGGAGAAACTGGCGGAAGAAGACCTGAGAGCTTCAGCAGGATTATAAAATGAAAATGATCCTGTGATGTGCTCTGATCCTAAATCATTAAAAGTTTTAAAAGCAAGTAAGAAAACATCAAAATTAATTCAAAAAGATACAGGAAGCCAGTGCAGAGTAGCTAGTATGGGAGTGATATGTTCCCTCAACCTGGTTTTGATTAAAAGTCTAGCAGCAGCTGTAACATATGGTCCTATCTCTCTTAGAACATTGCCCCCCCCCTTAGAACTATGCATTGATCTGTTGTCTGCACATGTACTGTTGTCTACACATGCGCAATGTTTTCTAGCTCTCTCTGGCTGTAATGTGAATACACCAGTTAAAGCCACCTCCTGCATACATGCTTTTATTTAATTGATACATAGTTTCAAAGACACAACAAATTGGCGATGAGTATGGACCTGAATGTCAGATAATATCACCATCTGCTATGGGACGAAACAGCGAGGGTTAAACTGCACGAGAAGGCCGTCACAGACGCTAACAAATGCATGAGCACAGCATCATACAGTGAAAGACATGCTGAATTTAAAGTAAAAATAACATGGCTTCAGTTGGAAAAGTTGACAAATTTGATAGTGCTAATGCAGGCTGGAAATCATATATTGAGAGGATTGTATTGTACTGTAATGCGAACAATGTGGAGGAGCAAAAGAAAGCCCCTGCATTTCTTAGCTTAATAGGTGTAAAAATGTACAGTCTCTAACACTACATAGTAACTCCTGCAAAGCCAACAAGCAAGACATTTGATGAAATTGTTACAACTTACAAAATCACTTGAACCCTAAACTGCTGGGAATAGCTGAGAGATTTAGATTTTACAAAAGGAACCAGTCAAAAGATGAAAGCCTTTCTGAGTACATTGCAGAACTTCATAAACTTTCCCAGTACTGTGACTTTAGAGATGGGACTTTTCTGATGCATTAAGGGACAGGCTTGTATGTGGCATGCATAGTCAAAGCAATCAAATGAGGCTACTGGCAGAAAGAGACCTAAGCTTTGGAAAGTCATTGACCGTTGTAACATTGTTAGACTGCAGCAGAACTACAGAAAAAAAAATGTTAGAATTTGAAATGCACAAAATGTTCCTTAATGGTGCTAAAAGCCAAAAATATTATCGATGTTGTAAATGTTTGTTGATTCAAAGAAAAGGCTTGCAGAAAGTGTCACAAACAAGGTCACATAGAGAGAATGTGTAAGGCAGACAAAAAGCTCAACCAAGTGAAAAGTCTCAAGGACAAAACTAAGCAAATGCATAAAGTTACCGAATGTAAATTGAACTGTCATGCCTAGAACTGCAGAGTACAACTGAAGCAGATCACAAAATCATTTGGATTACAATAGATGTGTCCAGTGTAAAACTGAAAATGGAGCTGGATACAGGGTCACCTTTGTCCATAATTCCAGAGGCTGACTACAACAGATTATTTTCTAAGATACAATTCGAGAGGACCTCAGTAATCCTAAAGACGTACACAGGTGAAAAAGTGTCTCTCAAAGGCAAACTGAAAGTAAATGTGATGGATAGAGGCTAAACACAACAGTTAAGAGTTTTATGTATTGAAAAGTGGAGGGCCAGCACTTTTCAGATGTGAATGGTTGAGAAAAATCCAACTAGACTGGCATTCAATCAAAGCTCTCAGTATGACATCAACAAATAACAACAGCCCAATTGGTAGCACTAACCAGACACTGGCACAGCTGCTTAATGCTAATGAGAAGGAGACGGGTAAACTCAAAGGCAAGAAGGCTAGAATTGAACTGGATGAGGCAGCAACACCAAGATTCCATAAAGCGCTTACAGTGCCCTACGCACTATGTCCTAAACTGCAGAGTTTGGAGGCGTCAGGAATTCTCTCCAAGTTTAAGTAGAGCGAATTGGCCATGCCCATTGTCCTGGTGATCAAGAAAGGGAAGGCCGGAGCCATCTGCATATGTGGAGATTTCAAGGTGAGCATCAGCCTGATGCTGCATACTGTGCAGTATCTCCTGACATGAATAGAAGACATTTTTGCATCTTTGGCAGGCAGGGAGTGGTTTTCAAAGATTGACTTGTCAAAGTCTATAAAGTCACCATGCAACAATGGCCAGCTCATGGTAACCCTATGTTTCCAGACTTCTCAGTGAGACAAGACCAATTGTTGGCATGTCAAAAAACACTGATGTATGGGTCTCATGTTAGATATCCCTCTAAACAGTGCTCCAGAGGGCTAGGAAATCTGCATGAAGGACACCTGGGTACAGTCAAGATGAAGAGTCTTGCCCGGAGCTACATGTGGTGGCCTGGAATAGATAAACAGATTGAAGTCTTGGCCAAAAGCTGTTCGAGATGCCAGTAAGTTCAAAATGGACACCCACAGGGTCCATTACACCCATGGGAGTGGCCTCTGACACCATGGCTAAGAGTACATATTGACTTTGCTGGGCCGTTCATGGACTCCATGTTCCTGATTACTGTGGATACTCATTCGAAATGGCCGGAGGATAGACCAGTGAAGTCAACCACATCAACAAAGACTGTCTCTGCCTTGAGGACTACCTTTGCCAGAAATTGTTTACCAGAACAAATTGTGAGTGACAACAGACCAGAATACACGTCAGAATAATTTTGACTGTACAGGAAGAAAAATGGCATCAGACATTTCAAGTCAGCTCCTCACCATCCAGCAATGAATGGGTTAGCTGAAAGTCCAGTAAAGCGATGGACAAGGAGGACATTTCTCTACAGTGGACAACTTTCTTTTTGTGTATCAGAACTCTGTTCATGCGATGACATATCAAACATCTGCAATGCTGTTCATGAACAGGGATCTGAGATCTCACCTAGACCTCCTGAAGCCAGATCTATGGAGGGAAGTGCAGAATAAACAGTTCAGCCAGTTGCTAAGTGAAGGAGCAAGGAGGTTTGAGATTGAACAGGAAGTCCTAGTGCGTGATTACCAAGAAGATAAGTGGACACCTGGTAGGATAGCTACAAGAGCTGGACCACTGATGTACACGGTGGATGTTGGAGATCAGACATGGAGACATCATGTGGACCAGATACTGGATGCTCAACCAAAGAACACACCTGAGTTGACTGCATCCAACAAGGCAAAAACATCACAGCCACCGCACTTACCTCTCAGTGATGGTGTCACTCATAACATGACACCAGAAATCAAGAATGTTTTCTTATACAAGACATCTGCCAAACCTGATGCCACACCACAGGTCCAGAGGCTCAACAAGAACATAATCGTGATAGGACACCTGCCAAACCTGATGGCACTCTACAGGTCCAGATGCACCATTCTGAAAGAAACATAGAGCCACCCAAAAGACTGAACCTTTAGAACTGTGAAGTTAGTTATGGACTGTTATTGTGAAAGCATGTTTATTTGGAATATGGGTTTATGAAAGGGAAATTGAATGTTTTGTACATACACAGTTTTGTGTTACATTAATCTAAAGGGGGAGGAAGCGTAATGTATGGATCTACCTCTTTTAGAGTAACGTCCCCACCCCCTTAGCACTTCGTTTTGATCTGTTTTCTGTGCATGCACTTCTGTCTACACATGCATATTGTTCTCTCTCTCTCACTGCATTGTGATTTCCCCAGTTAAAGCCATCTCCTGTGTGTGTGCTTTTATTTAATTGATATGTATTTGTGCACAAACACAACAGTAGCATTCTGAATGAGTAGAAGCTTGTCAATTGATTGCTTTGGAAGGCCAGTAAAAAGTACTTTGCAGTAATCTTGTCTATTGGGTATAAATGTGTGAATTAGTGTTCCAGCATCATTACGCAACAGAAATGAACAGACCTCAGCCAATTTCCCAAGCTTATCAAGAAGTTTATCTCTTTTGACTTTGGGACCAACCAAAATTGCTTCAGTTTTATCTACACAAACAAGAGAAAATCTACGGATGCTGGAAATCCAAGCAACACACACAAAGTGCTGGAGGAATGCTGCCAGGCAACATGTAGGAAAAGAGATACTGCCTGGCCTGCTGAGTTCCTCCAGCATTTTGTGTGTGTTGCTCAGTTTTATCTTCAGTTGGTTTTTGGAAATTATCACTCATCCATTCGTTCATTGCAGCCATACCAGAAATCAGAGAAGATAGGTGTTATTATCATTGAATGGAATTGAATTGAATTAAATTGATTTTATTTAATCCTTTATTTTTCTTTTATCAATAATAATAATAATAATAATAATAAAAAGCAAAATATTAAAACTTTTTTTATGGAAAAAAGGAAGAAAGAAAAAAAGAACCCCTACTAACTAAAACAGAAAAAAAAACCCTAATAACAAAAAAAAGCGGGAAAAAAACCCATTTGGAACACAAACCCGGAGATATACGCCATACAAACTTCCATTAAAAAAAAGACATCAATCCGCCAACCAAATCCATATACCCAAGCATCAGAAAAGGACCATTTTTATTAACTCAAATCAAATGATAATAACGGGCAAAAGAACCCCACCTTTTCTCAAGGTCAAATCTAGGATCAAAAGTTCGACTTCTAATTTTTTCCAAACTAAGACATAACATCACCTGAGAGAACCACTGTATCAAAGTGGGAGCAGAAGCATCTTTCCATTTTAATAAAATAGCCCTTCTAGCCAATAATGTGACAAATGCAATTACGTATTGGTCTGATATAGAAATACCGTGAATATATTGAGGAATTATACCCAACAAAACTGTCAATTTATTAGGTTGTAAATTGATTTTTAAAGCTTTAGAAATTGTAGAAAAAATAGATTTCCAAAATTGTTTCAATACAGAACACGACCAAAACATATGTGTCAATGTAGCTATCTCAGTTTTGCATCTATCACACTGACTATTTACATTAGGAAATATTTTAGACAATTTCTCCCTTGTCAAATAATAATGATGTACAATTTTAAATTGAATTAGAGAATGACTAGCACAAATCGAAGAAGAGTTAACCAGCTTCAAAATTCGCAACCAATCCTCTGTTATCAAGGTCATGTTAAGCTCTCTTTCCCAATCTTGCTTAATCTTAAGTAAAGGTTAGTTATCCTATTGTAATAGTAAATTTTAGTGATCAGAGTGATTTTATTTATTACATCCTTCACATACATGAGGACTAAAAACCTTTATGTTACGTCTCCATCTAAATATGCCATGTGCAATCATAATAATTTATAGTAAATAGAACAGTCAATGTTATATAGGGTACACTCAAATCAGCAGTCCGATGGCCTGGTGGAAGAAGCTGTCCCGGAGCCTGTTGGTCCTGACTTTTATGCTGCAGTACAGCTTCCTGGATGGTAGCAGCTGAAATAGATTGTGGTTGGGATGACTTGGGTCCCTACTGATCCTACAGGCCCTTTTTACACACCTGTCCTTGTAAACATCTTGAATAGTGGGAAGTTCACAACTACAGATGCGCTGGGCTGTCTGCACCACTCTCTCCAGAGTCCTGCAATTAAGAGAGGTACAGTTCCCATACCAGGCAGTGCTGCAGCTAGTCAGGATGCTCTCAATTGTGCCCATATAGAAAATTCTTAGGATTTGGGGGCCCCATACCAAACTTCCTCAACCGTCTGAGGTGAAAGAGGCACTGACTCAACCGAGATCTGCAATTGTGTGTGATCTGCCTAACTGTGGAAATCAAGCTTATAATCTCTAACAACGTCCTGTAAGGGGAGCATGTATAAAGCGAAGAGTAGGAGAGGAAGACAACATCAAAATATACAGTACATTGTGGTCTCCAAGACAGAATAGATAATTTTAAGTCCTGGAGAGAGAATGTAGGGAGTTAGGTAGAAAGCTAAAAAGCAGGACCTCAAAAGGGAATACACACAAAATGGTGGAGCAACTCAGCAGGCCAGACAGCATCTATGAAAAAGAGTACAGTCAACATTTCGGGCCGAGACCCTTTGGCAGGACTAGTCGAAGGGTCTGATGAGTTCCTCCACCATTTAGTGTGCATTGCTTGGATTTCCAACATCTGCAGATTATCTCTTGTTTGTGACCTCAAAGGTAATCTCTGTATTGCTGCTTGTGCCACACACCAGTGAGAGTAACAGTAGTATGATTTATCAGATGAATGTGTGGCTGAGGAATTGATGCAGGGGGCAGGGTTTCAGATTCCTGAATCATTGATATCTCTTCTGGGGAAGATATGATCTGTGCACAAAGGATGGGTTACACTTGAACTCGAGGGGGACTGATATCCTTGCAGACAGGTTCACTAGAGCCATTTGGGAGGGTTTGAACTAATTTGACAGGGGGACAGGAACAGGAGTGATAGGGCTGAGGGGGAGATATATGGAATACCAGCAGATTCAGAGTGGGAGAGGCCGGCACACGATAGGGTAAAATTGCAGTCAGCAGAATGAGTTTAAGTGTAACATGGGGAAAACTCGAAAAGGGTAATGAATACAGGTCTGAAGGTGTTTTATTTGAAGGCATGCAGTATACGATCGAGGTGGATAATCTTGTAGCGCAGTTAGAAATTGGCAAGTATGACATTGTGGGCATCACTGAATCATGGCTGAAGGAAGATGGGAGTTGGCAACTTAACATTCAAGGATATACATTGTATCGAAAGGACAGTCAGGTAGGCAAAGGGGGTGGAGTGGCTCTGTTGGTAAAGAATTGAAATTTTAAATCCTTAGAAAGAGGTAACAGAGGATGGGAAGATGTAGAATTCTTGTGGATAGCATTAAGGGTAACTGCAAGGGTAAAAAGACCTTTTTGGGAGTTATATTCAGGCCTCTGAACAGTAGCCCAGATGTGGGATCCAAATTACAACAGGAGATAGAAAAGGAATGTGAAAAAGGACAATGTTACAATAGTCAGGGATTTCAATATGCTGGTAGATTGTGAAAATAAGGTTGGTGCTGGATCCCAAGAGAAGAAATTTAAAGAGTGCCTATGAGATGGCCTTTTAGAGCAGCTTGTCTTGTCTTGTCCATGCTGCACCAACCGCCACTGCTGGGCTATAAATGTGCAGGAGCAACGTGTGGTTAAGTGCCTTGCTCAAGGACACAACACACTGCCTCATCTGAGGCTCGAACTCACAACATTCAAATCACTAGTCCAACGCCTTAACCACTTGGCCACATGCCACTTGTGATTGAGGCTACTAGGGAAAAGGCAATTCTGGATTGTGTATTGTGTAATGAACCAGATCACATTAGGGACCAAAGTAAGCTAGCCAATAATATAAAAAGATACCAAAAGTTTTTGCAGATATATAATAGTAAAAGAAAGGCGAGAGTGGATATTGGACTGCTGGAAAATTACACTGGACAGGTAGGAATGGAGTCAAAGAAATGGCAGACAAACTTACTAAGTATTTTGTATCGGTTTTCACTGTGGTAGACACCATGAAAATGCTAGAAATTTAAGAACATCAGGGGGCATAAGTGAGTGTCATTACTATTACTAAGGAGAAGGTGCTTGGGAAGTTGGAAGTCTGAAGTCCTGGACCAGTTGAACTACAACCCAGGGTTCTGAAGGAGGTAGTTGAAGAGGTCGTGGAGGCATTAGCAGTGATCTTTCAAGGATGACTAAATTCTGGAGTGGTTCTGGAGGACAGAAAAATTGTAAATGTCACTCCAAGAAGGGAGGGAGGCTGTACACAGAAAATTATAGGGGAGTTAGCCTGGTTGGGAAGATGTTGAAGTCCATTATTAAGGATGAGATTTCAGGATACTTAGAGGCACAGGATAAAATAGGCCAATGTCAGCAAGGTTTTCTTAAAGGAAAATCTTGTCTGACAAACCTGTTGAAATTCTTTGAGGAACTAACAAACAGGATAGACAAAGGAGAGTCAGTAGATTTTGTTTAGTTGGATTTTCAGAAGGCGTCTGACAAGGTAACATACATGAGGCTCCTAAGCAAGATAAGAGCCCATCACAGGTAGGAAAGGGTGGGATAAGAGCTTGTCAGAAAGGCTGAGAATAAAAGGGGTCTTTTCTGTTTGGCTGCCGGTAACTAGGTGTGTTCCAAACGTGTCAATTTTAGGATTGCTTCTTTTTATGTTATAGGATTTGAAAAATAAAATTGATGGCTTTGCGGCCAAGTTTGTGGGTGATACGAAGATAGGTGGAGGATTAGGCAATGTTGAAGAAGCAGGGAGACTGCAGAGAGACTTATAGACAGATTAGAAGAATGGACAAAAAAGTGGCAGATGGAGTACAGTGTAGAGAAATCTGTGGTCATGCACTATGGTAGAAAGAATAAAGGTGTAGACTATTTTCTAAATAGGGAGAAAATTCAAAAATCTGAGGTGCAAAGGGACTTGGGAATCCTAATGCAGTTAACTTGCAAGTTTAATCAGTGGTAAGTAAATCAAATGCAATGCTAGCATTCATTTTCGCAATAACTAGAATAAAAAAAACAAGGATGTAATACTAAGGCTTTAAAAGGGATTGGTCAGACTGCACATGGAATATTGCGAGCAGTTTTAGGTCCCTTATGTGATGGCATTGAAGAGGGTTGAGGAAGTACACAAGAATTATCCTGGGAATTAAGGGGTTAATGTATGTGAAGCATTTGATGTCCCTGGGTCTGTACTCCCTGGAGCTTAGAAGAATGAGGCGAGGAACCTCACTGAAACCTATCAAATATTGTAACACCTAGATAGAGTGGATGTGGAGAGGACATTTCTTATAGTGGGGGAGTCTATGACCAGAGGGCATAGCCTCAGAATACAAGGACATCCCTTTAGGACAGAGATGAGAAGCAATTCCTTTAGCCAGAGGGTGGTAACTCTGTGGAATTCATTGCCACAGATGGCTGTGATAGCAAAGTCAATGAGTATATTTAAAGTGGAGGTTGATAGGTTCTTGATTAGAAAGAGTGCCAAAGGTTACGGAGAGAAGGCAGGAGAATGGGTTTGAGGGGGATAATAAATCAGCCATGATGGAATGATGGAGCAACTCAGTCAGCTGACTGGCCTAGTTCTCTTCCTATATCTTATGGTATTGGCTACACAATCATGTAATATCTTATTCCAGTCACCTTCTATTTCCCTAAAGTCTATAATTTTCCAAATGAGCTTGATCTCATTCATTTTCTTTGTTCTTCAGCAGCAATACTTAGATTTATCCAGAAAACAAAGAATTCTTTAATTTGACAGAATGGATTTTTGGGGCAGAAGGGCCCTGCACTAGAAGATAATAGTAGATTTCAGTGGATTTCAATCACTGGCTAAAGATACACTGTGTCTCAGGAATTTTGGGGTTAAATCTTCACCAACACGCAGACACGAGCAGCAGCTTTTTTTACACACACCAAGTGTGCTTTACTCAGTGTGGAAGCCATAGTGGAGGAACCCTGCAGACAATCTTCAACTGAAATAGGAGGGACAGTAGACTACAATGATGATCTATATATGAACACAATCTGAGTCAGCTAGTAAAAATAAATCTTAGCTACGCTCAGTTAGATTTAATGGAATATCTTTATCAAATTTAATTTAAATTTCGTACAAGAATTTCAACACAATTAAGAGGTTGTCCTCTGCTGTCAGGCAAATGAACAGAGAAGAATGGAAGGCAAAGAATGTAATCAAAAATCAACACTTTTCACAATAAACCAATTGCCAAGGCTTGATTTTCTTTATCTGAACACAACCCAGCAATGATTGTCTCTGTGGGTTTTCACTTCTCAGCCTGTACAACATTTCCATTGATTTTTCTACCTTCCACCTTCTTTAAATGTTTTTCTTACTCCAATGAAAGATTCAATCTTTAACATTGACTTTGTTCCTCTCTCTACAGATGCTGTCTGACCTGCTGAGGAACTCCAGCAGTTTATTTCAAGTTTCTTTGAAATGACACATTCTCAATGGTCAAAGTTTTTGAACATTTGAGATCAATGCATACATGACAAATGCACAAGAATCTGTTGCACTCCTGATCAGGAATACGTAACTGAATATGTGTTACATATCTGAGGAGATATTGAAGTTGTAGTAGATATACACAACCCAATGGATAGGAGCATGACACATCAACAAATGTAACAGGGATTCAATATCACCATAGTCATAATAGTATCTAAAGATGAAGTAAGCACTGAATAATTTTTATTAAGAGAATGGTGAATTGTTGGCAATAACAAAAGCTGTTTGAATGTATGTATCTGCTTTGATTTCAGAACAGGAAAAAAACAATGCAAGCTACTTATCTAAAATATATTTTTGAACGGCATAGGGAAAATTAAAAAACTCCAACTTCAGTCTAATTACGTGAAGGAAGGTTCCCATTATTAATGGTAAATCACTATTAGTTATAGTCTATGGAAGAATATTATATTGGGTTTCTTCACACCAATACAAATTTCACTGTATGCAAAATGAGACTTATAACACTTAAGTCATTATTTTGCCTTATTTAATTGAGAGTCTGCATCATTAGAACACAGAATATATAATAGCTCTATGACTAAGAAGTAAAAGTTAACCTTGATGTGCTGGGAATGAGGCATTAAGGGTACTTAGGCCCAAACTGATGGGAGACCTGATTTTATCAACAACACTTTTATTGGATGCAAACAACAGGAATTCTGCAGATGCTGGAAATTCAAGCAACACACATCAAAGTTGCTGGTGAACGCAGCAGGCCAAGCAGCATCTGTAGGAAGAGGTGCAGTCGACGTTTCAGGCCGAGACCCTTCGTCAGGACTAACTGAAGGAAGAGTGAGTAAGGGATTTGAAAGTTGGAGGGGGAGGGGGAGATCCAAAATGATAGGAGAAGACAGGAGGGGGAGGGATAGAGCCAAGAGCTGGACAGGTGATTGGCAAAAGGGGATACGAAAGGATCATGGGACAGGAGGTCCGGGAAGAAAGACAAGGGGGGGGACCCAGAGGATGGGCAAGAGGTATATTCAGAGGGACAGAGGGAGAAAAAGGAGAGTGAGAGAAAGAAAGTGTGCATAAAAATAAGTAACAGATGGGGTACGAGGGGGAGGTGGGACCTAGCGGAAGTTAGAGAAGTCGATGTTCATGCCATCAGGTTGGAGGCTACCCAGACGGAATATAAGGTGTTGTTCCTCCAACCTGAGTGTGGCTTCATCTTTATAGTAGAGGAGGCCGTGGATAGACATGTCAGAATTGGAATGGGATGTGGAATTAAAATGTGTGGCCACTGGGAGATCCTGCTTTCTCTGGTGGACAGAGCGTAGATGTTCAGCAAAGCGGTCTTCCAGTCTGCGTCGGGTTTCGCCAATATATAAAAGGCCACATTGGGAGCACTGGACGCAGTATATCACCCCAATCGACTCACAGGTGAAGTGTTGCCTCACCTGGAAGGACTGTTTGGGGCTCTGAATGGTGGTAAGTGAGGAAGTGTAAGGGCATGTGTAGCACTTGTTCCACTTACACGGATAAGTGCCTTTCTTACTTCTATCGTATCTATCCCTTTCAAAATTTTGTATGTTTCTATAAGATCCCCTCTCATTCTTCTGAATTCCAGAGAACATAGTCCCAGTCGACTCAATCTCTCCTCATAGGTTAACCCCTTCAACCCTGGAATCAACCTGGTGAACCTCCTCTGCACTGCCTCCAAAGCCAGTATATTCTTCCTCAAGTATGGAGACCAGAACTGCACACAGTACTCCAGGTGCGGCCTCACCAGTAACCTGTATAGTTGCAGCATGACCTTCCTGCTCTTGAATTCAATCCCTCTAGCAACGAAGGCCAACATTCTGTTTGCCTTCTTAATAACCTGTTGTACCTGCAAGCCAACTTTTTGCGATTCATGAACAAGCACTCCCAAGTCCCTCTGCACAACAGCATGCTGCAATCTTTCACCATTTAAATAATAATCTGCTTTTCTATTATTCCTTCCAAAGTGGATGATCTCACATTTACCAACATTGTATTCCATCTGCCAGACCTTGGCCCACTCACTTAACCTATCTATATCCCTCTGCAGACTCTCCACATCATCTGTACAATTTGCTTTTCCACTCAGTTTAGTGTCATCAGCAAATTTTGCTATGCTACACTCAGTCCCCTCTTCCAAATCATCAATGTAAATGGTAAACAGCTGCAGGCCCAGCACCAACCCCTGCGTTACCCCACTCACCACTGACTGCCAACCGGAGAAACACCCATTTATACCAACTCTCTGCCTTCTATTGGTTAATCAATCCACTATCCATGCCAATACACTTCCTCCGACTCCATGCATCTGTATCTTATTTATAAGTCTCTTGTGTGGCAACTTATTGAATGCCTTCTGGAAATCCCAAGTATACAATATCCACCTGTTCCCCTCTATCCACTGCACTCATTATGTCCTCAAAGAACTCCAGTAAGTTTGTCAAACAGGACCTGCCCTTTCTGAATCCATGCTGCATCTGACTAATGGAACCACTCCTTTCTAAATGTTTTGCTATTTCTTCCTCAATGACAGCTTCAAACATTTTCCCGACTACGGATGTTAAGCTAACTGGCCTATAGTTGCCCGTCTTTTGCCTACATCCTTTTTTAAAAAGTGGTGTGACATTTGCTGTCTTCCAATCTGCTGGGACCTACCCAGAGTCTAGAGAGTTTTGATAAATGATTACCAATGCATGTACTATAACCTCTGCCAATTCCCTCAGCACCCTGGGATGCATCCCATCAGGACCAGGGGACTTATCTACCTTCAGGCCCTCTAGTTTGCTCATCACTATCTCTTTAGTGACAGTGAATTTATTGAGGTCCCCACTTCCCATTTCATCTATATCATCCTTCTTTGGCATATTAGGTGTGTCCTCCACCGTGAAGATCGACACAAAATAGTCATTCAGTGCCTCAGCCATTTCCTTATCACCCAATATCAATTTCCCCTTCTTGTCTTCCAAGGAACCTACGTTGACTTTAGCCACCCTCTTCCGCTTTATATATTTATTAAAACTTTTGCTATCTGTTTTTATATTTTGTGCTAATTTCCTTTCATACTCTATCTTCCCTTTCTTTATTTCTTGTTTAGTTGTTCTTTGTTGCTTTTTAAAGTTTTCCCAATCCTCCAGTCTCCCACTACTCTTTGCGACTCTGTACACATGAGCTTTTAGTTTGATACTATCTTTATTTCCTTAGTTACCCAAGGCTGGCTCTCCTCACACTTACTGTCCTTACTTTTGACTGGAATAGACTTTTGTTGAGCACTGTGAAAAATCTCTTTGAAAGTATTCCACTGATCCTCAACTGTCCTACCAATTAGCCTGTGCTCCCAGTCCATCTTAGCCAACTCCTCCTTCATCCCGTTGTAGTCTCCCTTGTACAAGCATAACACACTACTTTTAGATCTAACAATTTCATCCTCCATCTGTATGCGAAATTCAATCATACTATGACCTCTCTTTCCAAGAGGATCCCTGACTACAAGATCATTAATCTTACCTGTCTCATTGCACAGGACTAGATCCAAGATAGCATTTTCCCTTGTAGGTTCACTAACATGCTGTTCAAGAAAACCATCACAGATGCATTCTATGAAGTCCTCCCAAGACTTTTGACCAACCCGATTCACCCAATCTATGTGGAGGTTAAAATCCCCCATGACAACTGCCATTCCGTTCTTACAAGCCTCAGTTATTTCTTGGTTAATTGCCTCTGCCACTGCAATATTTTTATTAGGTGGTCTATAGACAACACCCACCGTGATTTTTTTCCCTTTACTACTCTTAATCTCTACCCAGATGGACTCAACATTCTGCTCCGTAGATCTTATATCATCTCTCACAATCGCCCTGATCTCATCCCTAATCAAGAGTGCCACCCCACCTCCTCTGCCTTCCTGCCTATCTTTCTGTATTACCCGATACCCTTGGATATTTAATTCCCAGTCATCTCCACCTTGCAACCACATTTCTGTAATGGCCACTAAATCATATGCCTTGGTACTGATCTGTGCCACAAATTCACTAACCTTGTTTCTAATACTACAGGCATTTAGATAAAGTGCGCTTTTACTCATTGTCCTTTTAGAATCTAGTGACCTATGCGATTTTTGCTTTTTACTTTTATGCACTCTACTCTTACTTTTTTCTTCACTAACTCTAGCTTTGGTCTCTGCATCACTTCCCTCTTCTTTTCTGTGTGGGTTCCCATGCCCCTGCCATATTAGTTTAAAACCTCCCCTACAGCACTAGCAAACAATCTCCCTGGGACATTGGTCCCGGCCCTGCCCAGATGTAGACTGTCCGGATGGTACTGGTCCCACCTCCCCCGGAAGCGGGACCAGTACTCCCCCAATGCCCCAAGAATCTGAAACCCTCCCTCTTGCACCACTGCTCGATGGGCCGGATGGCCTACTCCTGTCCCTACTCCTTATGTTCTTATGTTCTTATCTCAACACACTGTGCAGTGAGCTGATCTGTATGAACAGTATGCAAGAGAAGCTTTTCACTGTAATTCAGTACATATGTCAATAATAAACTAAAGATTTGTTATGGTCAAAAATATATTATTTTTAACACAATGAGTTTGGATTTTCCCATAATTTTGCACATTAAAATACATTTCTGATACCTTTGGGTTTGCAGCATATTTGTTGAATGGCAAAGAGAATCAAACATGTGACTGGTGTTCCCGGTGTGGCCTCCTATATAATCGGTGAGACCCAACATAGATTGGGAAACTGTTTCGCCAAGCACCTACACTCCATCCAGCAGAAGAAGTGGGATCTCCCAGTGGCCACCCATTTTAATTCCACTTACCTTTCCCACTCCGATATGTCTATCCATGGCCTCTTCTACTGTTGTGATGAGGCCATATTCAGGTAGGAGCAGCAACACCTTATAATCCATCCAGGTAGCCTCCAACCTGATGGCATGAGCGTCGATTTCTCGAACTTCCAGTAATGGCACATTCCCCCGCTGCTTCACCATTCCCCATCCCTTTTTTTTCCTCTCTCACCTTGCCTGCCCATCGCCTCCCTCTGGCCTTCCATGTCCTTTTGTTCTCTCCTATCGGACTCTCCCTTCTCCAGCCTTGTATCTCTTCCAATCAACTTCCCTGCTCTTTACTTCATCCCTTCCTCTCTGGGTTTCACCTATCACTTTCTGTTTCTCGCTCCCTTCCTCTACCTTTTAAATCTACTCCTCATCTTCTTTTCCTCCAGTCCTGCCATAGGGTCTCGGCCCAAAATGTCATCTGTACTTTTTTCCATAGATGCTGCCTGGCCTACTGAGTTCCTCCAGTATGTTGTGTGTGTTGCTTGGATTTCCAGCATCTGCAAATTTTCCCATTTGTTTTTCCAAATATGAATTTTGTGGTTCTGTTAGTGGAAGGAGAGAAAGCACTGAGGATGGCATCTGGGTTTCTGAACTGACAAGCTGCTGTACTTTATTGCCAGATTACATAGCAACTCCACAGCCTTATCCAATGCCACCTCCACATTGTACACAGAGGCAAATTTCCAGCATCTTAGAAAGCCTATTCTCCAAGAGTTAAATTCAAAATCTAGAATTAAATAGATTTGGCATATTGAACTCAAGATTCAAAAGTTCAAAGTTCAAAGTAAATTTATTATCAAGGTACATATATATCACCATAAACAACCCTGAGATTCATTTTCTTGCAGGCATAACCAATCAATCTGTAATTCAATAATGATCATAATAGGATCAACGAAAGAATGCACCAACATGAGTGTTCAACTAGTGTACAAAAGACAATAAACTGTGAAAATACAAAAAGTAAGAAACAATAATAATAACTAAGCAATGAGTATTGAGAAACTGAGATGAAGAATCCTTGAAAGTGAGTCCATAGGTTGTGAGAACATTTCAATGATGGAGCAAGTGAAGTTGAGTGAAATTACCTCCTTTGGTTCAAGAACCTGATAGTTGAGGGGTAATAACTGTTCTGGAACCTCATGGTGTAAGGCCTGAGGCTCCTGTACCTTCTTCCTGGTGGCAATGACGAGAAGAAAGCATGATATTGGTGGTGGGAATCCATGGTGATGCCACAATATCTTGTATAGATACACTTAATGCTAGGGAGGGCTTTACCCATGATGGGCTGAGCCACATCCACTACCTTTGCAGGATTTTCCATTCAAGGGCATTGGCATTTCCATACCAGGCTATGATGTAGCCTATGAAAATACTCTCTACTTCACACCTATAGAAGTTTGTCAAAGTTTCAGATGTCATGCCAAATCTCCGCAAACTTCTAAGAAAGCAGGGGCGCTGCTGTGCTTTCTTCATGATTGCACTTACTCGTTGGGCTCAGGACAGGTCATCTGAAAGGATAACATCAAGAAATTTAAAGTTGCTGATCCTCTCCACCTCTGATCCTCTATGAGTACTGGCTCATGGACCTCTAGTTTCCCTCTCCTGAAGTCTACAATGAGTTCCTTGGTCTTATTGACATTGAGTGAGAGGTTGTGGTTATGACACCACTCAGCCAAATTTTCAATCTCCCTCCTGTATGCTGATTCATCACCACCTTTGATACGGCCCACAACAGTGGTGTCATCAGCAAACCTGTATATGGTTTTGGAGATGTACTTAGCCACACAGTGTAAAGTGAGAAGTGCAGAGGCTAACCACACAACCTTGAGCTGTTCCTGTGATGATGGCAATTGTGGAGGAGAAGCTTTTGTCAATCCAAACTGACTGGATTCTGTAAGTGAGGAAATCCCTGATCCAATTGCACAAGGTCCAGGTCTTGGAATATACTGCTTAGTTTTGAGGGTATGATGGTATTAAATGCTGAGCTGTAGTCGATAAGGAGCATCCTGATGTATGTGCCTTTGTTGTCCAGATGTTCCAGGGTTGAGTGAAGAGCCAATAAGATGGCATCTGCTGTGGACCTGTTGCTGCAGGGTACAAATTGGAGTGAATGCAAGACACTTCTCAGGCAGGAGTTGATATCAAGATTCAAGATTGTTTAATGTTATTTCCTGTACACAAGTGTAGAGGAGAACAAAATAATTGTTTCTCCGGATCAGATGCAGACAAAACAAAACACATTAAATACAGATACATAAGATAGCTTACATACATCAATTGATTGTATGGTCCATAAAGTGACAGTAAGCTGTATATAAGGTGACTGACGGGAAATAATAACATAGTGATGGAGTTAGTAAGCGGAGGAGCTGATCAGCCTTACTGCTTGGGGAAAGTAACTTTTTGAGTCTCGGTGGTTCTGCTGTGACTTCCTTCCTGATGGAAATGGGACTAACAGTCCATGAGCAGGGTGGGTGTTATCCTTCATGATGTGACTGGCCCTTTTCCAGCACCTTTCTGCATACGTGTCCTTGATTGTGGGTAGGCTGTTGCTGGTGATGCTTTGGGAAATTATGAATACCCTTTGTAGAGCCTTTCTGTCCACTGCAGTGCAGTTTCTGTACTGTGCAGTGATGCAGCTTGTTACGATGCTCTCTACTGCACATCTGTAGAAGGTTGTGAGTATTGATATCCATAGCCTCATCAGAAAGAGGTGTGGGTGAGCTTTCTTGATCGTGTAGGATGTATTCTGGGACCATAAGAGGTCGTATGTGTTGTGTACTCCCAGAATTTTTAAAACTGCTTGCAGTTTCCACAGCTGTGCCACCAATTTTAAAAAGGTGTGAGTGGTACGTGTGAAGACTCTCAAATTGGGTTAAACACAGGGTGAGCAGAGTCCTCAAAGTTGCTGGTGATCGCAGCAGGCCAGGCAGCATCTCTAGGAAGAGGGACAGTCGACGTTTCAGGCCAAGACCCTCAGTCCTGACGAAGGGTCTCGGCCTGAAACGTCGACTGTCCCTCTTCCTAGAGATGCTGCCTGGCCTGCTGCGATCACCAGCAACTTTGATGTGTGTTGCTTGAACTTCCAGCATCTGCAGAATTCCTCGTGTTTGTGTGAGCAGAGTCATGTAGAGTTCCCAACCCATCAGTCCTCTTTAGTGCCCTGCAAAACAACGTGAACTCAGGTGTTAAAATGCAACCCCCCACACTGTTCTGAGAAAGCAATTTAGACTGAATTGTCATTTCATTCATAATTCAAGAGATTTAATATCGCATAAAGCATCATTTTGTTATTAATGGATACTCTTACTGCAATTCCACCTGATCTGAAAGAAGACAGGCAAATTTCCAGCCAAATATTTTCAGTTCGCCATTCAGGCACACTATGGGGGCAGCTGTGACTTCAATGAGTGCTTTCCAAGGAATCTGTTCCCACACTTACTGATATTCCATTCATTCATTCTTTCAAATAAATGGTAGATTAAGGTTTGAAGGATCAAAGAATGCTTGCACTGTAATTATGCTTACGCGAGTGTAATTATTCTTACACAGTATATGAAACTGTGGGATTTTATATGTGCCCTTTGTTTCAACTGCACATTAATTCTACTCAAGGTACACAATAAAGATGAGCAAATTTCCCATCTGTGACATTTAGGAAGTTAACATTTATGGAAAAGGTTTCCTTAATCACATGATAGAATCAGAATCAGGTTTATTATCACGGGCACGTGACGTGAAATTTGTTAACTTAGCAGCAGCAGTTCAATACAATACATAATCTAGCAGAGAAAAAAATAATAATAATACATAAACAAGTAAATCAATTACGTATAATGAATAGATTTTTTAAAAAACATGCAAAAACAGAAATACTGTATATTAAAAAAAGTGAAGTAGTGTCCAAAGCTTCAATGTCTATTTAGGAATCGGATGGCAGAGGGGAAGAAGCTGTTCCTGAATCGCTGAGTGTGTGCCTTCAGGCTTCTGTACCTCCTACCTGATGGTAACAGTGAGAAAAGGGCATGCCCTGGGTGCTGGAGGTCCTTCTAACACCAATCTTAAATCTATCATCATGTTATATATTTATATTGTCCTATCCAATCCTAAAAAACTATGAGAATATCATAGAAATAAAAGATAAAGCATAACTTTTCTCATATACTTGCTGCTTTCTAAATTCTATTAATGCTGAATTTCAGTTCATTCGACTTTGCTTTTCTTGCTTTCCGAACAGTATTAATATAGAATATTGCAAGTAAAAAGATGTGACAGCAGTAGTATTTTTAGCAATGAATTATTTTTGATGTTAAGTTTAAGTGTAGCACTCCTCCTTAGATTCAGGTGCAGCTCAGTGGTAGCATGTATACTTCAAATTCACAAGTTTAAATTCATTCAAGTCCCACACCGCAGACATACATAAAAATTCGGTTGACGTTCCAGGGCAATAATATTGAATGCCTCAATGTGACAGGGATGGTCTTTTGATTGAAATGTTAAACTAAGCCCCTCTGGCCCTTACAGATAAACTTAAGAAAATCTGTGGCACTATTTTCAAAGGAGTATATAGAACATTACCAAATTTTCTGGCCAATATTTATTGTCCAATTAATATCATAACAAAATAGATGATCTGTTCATTTCTGCTGTTGTGAGATCTGTGTTTCTACAAACAATGAGCACACTTAGCAAGTAGTGTACTGGCTGCAACCTCCAAGAGGACTACAACCTTGTCATGGTTTGGAGGCTTGCATGGCTATGTTGGCTGGAGTTAAGATTTTTTATGTTTTGGCTCTTGGTAGGGTCACCCATGCCAAACAGGTCAAAGGAAGAGGTCAGACTAAGAGTGGTCCACCGGTCCTCCAGATTCGTGGGTTCAGCTCAGGGCTAACAACCCTAACTGGTAAAACAAATTTGTTACTGAAACAGCAATGAAGAATCCTTCTACATCTGAGTGCAGTGGTATTCCTGAGTTCCCACCCAGAACTTGAATGACTGACACTAGTGAAAATCAAGCTACTGACATGAAGAAGGAAGCCTTGGGCACACCAGAGACAGAGGAACTTCATTGCTGTCGTAAACACCAGCGGTGTAATGGACAGTAGACAGATAGATGGCCGTAAAGTGGTTTGGAACATGCTAAGCTTGTGAAAGTTGTAACAAGTTCTCCCTTTCATCAATTTTTTAAAGTAATTATTAACACTAACTTTTAATGAGTTCAGAAATGACTTTTTTCATTATCATTGTATACAGCTTTATTAAATCAGAAGTAAATTATTACATTAAAATTCATTGCCAACAACCTAGCACATATGTAAACATACTTAGCTAAAATGATCCTCCTATCTTTAAATAGTAATTAAGGCCTCTATAAATGATTTGAATCTAAGAAAGAGGAGCAGCTGTTTATTCATACAGATTTAGCAAATTGTCCAAGTGTTTGCAAGGCCATTGATTTCCTTGGCATTAAGTGGGGCTTTGTCATCATTGCTTACACATAGATATAAACACATTCTAAGGTAACCTATTTTGACCAAGAAATGCTGGAATATCTGAAAATGCATAATGTACAGTCAGTCCAATGACAAATTTAATCAATTGCTGGAAAATAAATACTCAGTGCCAAAGATACAATCACTTCTTCAACCAAGGTCTTTCATTTTAATTATGCATTAGTGCTGAATAGAAAACTCCAATAAGTTTGATTGGTTTATTCATAGACGGGAGAGTTCGTAACTTTGTTAGTGGCCTAGCAAAAACCAAGATATGTTTGCCAAACAATGCCAGCAAAAATGGAAAGCAACATGCACTCAATATAAAGCCTACAGAACAGGATTTTGCACATGTGGAACTACATTGATTATTGATAACCTTTATGCTAAGACCTGGTATGTCATTCTAATATACGTTAAAACTGTGATCCATCGAATTTATGTCATAACCTGGATTTCCACAGAGAAATAAACTCTTTTTGTACATATTAAAAGCACAGGTGTACCTGTCCCTCTTTCCTCTAAAAGAGTCAGCAATTTGACAAAAAATAATGACCAGCAGTACAGTTTGCAGACTTCTTCAGCAGGTGGATAGCTCATGTGGAACAGTGTCAACAAAGCCATCCTGTGTGTGTACAGTGTATCCTCTTACTTAAGAGGAAGAAACCTTTCCTAAAACCATAACTGAAAACTAGTCAAAATAATGTGTTTATGCCACTGGCATCTGGAATCATTCCCTTGAACTGTGCATAGGCTTTGATTAGAGAAAACAAAAATCCTTGAATTATTTAAACAATTTAATTATTTCTTCAGATTTGAAAAGAGAGCAATCACCCTATGCTTCATGTGATAGAAAAGCACGATGGATGTTACCTTCTACAGAAGGTTGATGAGGCAGTGTTTACTTTCATTTCATTTGCTAAAAATAAAGAGGTTCTGAGGTAAAATAATGCAGCTAGACAGCAAGAATTTCTTGCTCTCATTTCCTGAGGCATGGACCTGATTTTTTTAAGTTCCTTGAAACTGAGAAAAACTGAAATCATTGAACAACCCTGCCAACATTTAAATCCAGGACCCTTTTTTTTTTAGCAATTTCCTATTGCTCATCCAACTGAGCTAACTTGCTACATACTAAAGCATATATAAAAAAGATAAAAGGCTTAATCTTTCTAACTATTGACCATTAGCAATAAAAGGAATCCCACAAAGTGTTCAGCCTCAAACAATAAACAAACTCAACTTTAAAATATTGGTGAAAGGGCACCCAGATTTGAATGCATTCTAAAAATTTAACTAGAAGCCATAATAAGCTTTCAAAATGGCAGAGAAAAGGAGAAAGCAAAGCACTGAGGCCTGCAAAACATATTTAGTTACAGTCTGTATTTGGTGACAGAAGGCCAATGTAAACGCTGAAGTTGTCAACATATCCAAACAGGTTAACCCTCCGATATGCTTCAATATTCTCATTTGGCTCCTCTAACAAAGGAGTGTTATTCCACACTGTCTCCACACCTAGCACACCTCTGCCCGCATCCCCCACTCCCCGAGACAATTCTTGTTATGCAGGGATATTCTTCTGCTCTGGATAAACTTCTGGAATGCATAATTTTGTAAAAAAGAATAAGAAAATAAATAAGACAGCCTCCTGATAGGAATAAACATAAATCAGGAATGCAAGCTTCATAAAATGATGGACAAATGAGGTACTGCAGAAGCGGGAAATCTCGAACAATATACGCAATGAGCTGGAGGAGCTCAGCAAGTCAGACAGCATCTCTGGACATTTCCGGCTGAGACCCTTCATTGGGTCATAAGATGACTTGTTTTGCGAAGGCTAGAGCAGGGTTTATAAAGAGTAGTACAGTGATTTTCAGTGATTCTGTTTTTACTAACAAAATGGCTTTATTACAACTTTAGTTGCATTATTAGTAATCAGATCCATATTCTAATTCTAATTTTCATCATGGTGTAGTATCCTGTCTCTAAAAGAAAACTTGTCAATGGATTGAAAACTCTACAATATTTATTATTTTTTTATAGTATTGTTAATCAGTTGATAGTGCAAAAGGTGTTAAATTAAATTCCAGGACGAAGGAGATGTCTTCCTTTTTTAAAGAAAGGGGCTTCCCTTCCTCCACCATCAACCCTGCTCTCAAACGCATCTCTCCCATTTCACGCACATCTGATCTCACCACATCCTCCCGCCACCCCACTAGGGATAGGGTTCCCCTTGTCCTCACCTACCACCTCACCAGCCTCTGGGTCCAACATATAATTCTCCATAACTTCCACCACCTCCAACAGGATCCCACCACCAAGCATATCTTTCCCTCCCCCCTGTTTCTGCTTTCCGCAGGGATTGCTTGCTACGCGACTTCCTTGTCCATTCATCCCCCCCATCCCTTCCCACCGATCTCCCTCCCAGCACTTATCCTTGTAAGGGGAACAAGAGCTACACATGCCCTTACACCTCCTCCCTCACCACCATTCAGGGCCCCAGACAGTCCTTCCAGGTGAGGCGACACTTCACCTGTGAGTCAGCTGGGGTGTTATACTGCGTCTGGTGCTCCCAGTGCAGCATTCTATATATTGGCGAGACCCGACGCAGGCTGGGAGACAGTTTTGCTGAACACCTACATTCTGCCCACCAGAGAAAGCAGGATCTCCCAGTGGCCACACATTTTAATTCCACGTTTCATTCCCATTCTGATATGTCTATACACGGCCTCCTCTATTGTCAAGATGAAGCCACGCTCAGGTTGGAGGAACAACACCTTATATTCCGTCTGGGTAGCCTCCAACCTGACAGCATGAACATTGACTTCTCTAACTTCCGTTAATGCCCTTCCTCCCCTTCTTACCCCATCCCTTATGTATTTATTTATTTATTTGTTTGTCTGTTTGTTATTTTTCCCCTTTTTTTCTCTCTTTCTTTTCTCTCCCTCTGTCCCTCTCACTATAATTCCTTGCCTGCTCTCCATCTTCCTCTGGTGCTCCCCCCCCTGCTTTCTTTCTCCCTAGGCCTCCCATCCCATGATCCTCACCCTTCTCCAGCCTCGCATCCTTTTTGCCAATCAACTTTCCAGCTCTTAGCTCCATCCCTCCCCCTCCTGTCTTCTCCTATCATTTTGGCTCTCCCCCTCCCCCTCCCACTTTCAAATCTCTTACTATCTCTTCTTTCAGTTAGTCCTGATGAAAGGTCTCGGCCTGAAATGTCAACTGTACTTCTTCCAATAAATCTTGCCTGGCCTGCTGCATTCCACCAACATTTTGGGTGTGTTGCTTGAATTTCCAGCATCTGCAGATTTCCTCGTGTTTGCGAAATTAAATGTTCAACAAATTTCATTATTGGTAAGTGATATCTCCAACAATGTCACAAAATGTCTAGCAAAAACTGACAAAGAAAGTCAAAACACTACAGCTGCTAGAATCTGCAGTGAAAGGTCCCAAAATGTTAATTACTTCTCCTTCCCATGATGCTCATTGGCTTGCTAAGTATTTCCAGCATTTTGCAACTAAAACTGATGGTGTGGAACTCACTGAGAAAGTGCAGGAAGACTCAATCCTGTGCTCATTTGTCTAATATAGCAAAGAAAGTCACTCTCACCGCTCTTTATTCTCAGTGTATCTCAGTGAGAGAAAGACTGGATCTGACTATAACCTCCTGGTAGTGGAGTGACTCAGTTAACATCTATTGTCCAAGTCTTTACATAAAGAATTTACATTTAACCATGGCACCCTAAGTTCGCTAACTGCAGGTGTGGAGCTAACTCAGACAGTGCTTCTTCCAGACCTCCAGAGCCTCTCATTAGCTCATTAAGCTCCTCATCACAACTTCTTGCCTACCAATTCTCAAATCCAGGCTGCAGAAACTCAAACATATATCAGACTATATATCAGAAACAGAATCAGACTATCCCCGCTACGAGCTGCACACCTTCTGTCTGCTCCGTCAGTCAATAAAATCATGGTGATCTTTTACTTCAGCACCACTTTCCCCACACTAAACATCTCTCTCCATTGCCTCAATATCTAACTTTAAAATGCTGCACTAAAAACTGTCACAATAAAATTTGTAATCTCGAGTCAGCAGTGTAGTGAGTCTTCAAACATGGTGTGCTGGCTGTTTCTGTGAATGTGTATTGTGATCAAATGGGTGAGTCACATCCTGCTTCTCAGCAAAGTAACATTATCACAGTCATATATTTAGCAGCAAGTCTTAGTCTCAATATATGAAGAGTTTTCAGATGGTGTCTTGCAGATAAACCCATATCTCTTTTGGATAAAAGATAAAAATAAAATGGCTGATCTGTGTCAGTGTAATTTTCTGGTACTAACTCCATATCCTAAATACCTAAAACCTGTTGATCTCCAGACAAGCAACACACACAAAGCATCTATGGAAGAGAGTACATTTGCTGTTTCGGGCTGAGACCCTTCAGCAGGAATTGGCCCAAAACGTCGACTGTACTCTTTTCCATAGATGCTGCCTGGCCTGCTGAGTTCCTCCAGCATTCTGTGTGTGTTGCTTGGATTTCCAGCATCTGCAGATTTCCTCTTGTTTGATCTCCAGCTAAATATGTACTCCTTGATTGAGCTTCCATGGCCTTCTTAGGTGGAGAATTCCAAAAATTTACTACAGTGATTAAAGAAACTATTTCTCATCTCTTTCCTGAATGGGTGACCAGTGACTTGGAGAATATGATCCCTGGTTTTAGGCGCTGAAGCCAGCAAGTCTATTCCATCAAGTAACTTTGCGCACATCAGTGAGTCATCACTTATTTCTGCAAACTCAAGAGTACAGACCCAGTCTGTTTAATCTATCCTCATGCAACAAACCCACCACTGGAGGAATTAAGCTGGTGAACTTCTGCTGGACTCTCTTGCAAACATACCATTCTTTATTTAGGAAGATCTGACCTCTGTACAGTAATCTAATGCAGCTTCACCAGGGTCTACATAACAGAGCAAGACATTTCTACTCTTGCACTAATGGCCAACATACCATCTACAGTCCTAATTGCTTGCAGTACCTACATAATAATAAGTATTTAGATTTCTTTGTATCCGCACAGCTATAATAGTATCCACTTCTGAAGTGCTACTCAGCAAAGGAGGATGATGACAAAAATGATGTGAGATTTAAGGAGATGACACTCTAGTTCGGTTGTCCCATACAATATTGGCACACTTATTCCTCCAGTCAATATCATTCCCTTCCCTACATATTCTATCCTACACACTCCATGAGGGCAATATCCTCAGCCTTGCACCTGATTGTTTACCTTCATTGCACTTTCTCTGTACTGAAATACTTCACTTTTGCCCCCTATTAATCATTTTACCTTGTACCACCTCAATGTACCGTTGTAATGAAATGATCCGTGTAGGCAGTATGCAAGACAAGATTTTCACTGTACCTTGGTTCAGGTGACAGCCATAAACCAGTTTAGCTATTTATTGTGCTACCCAAGTAATCCAGTGCAAATGAGTAACGGCCAAGGAAACTTTCCCTTCCTTTTGTAAATGAAGAAAGTCACAATATTTGTAAATTGAATGAAACCTTCAGACATAATTTGGGTAGACAGCTAGCATGGGATCGTGAGTGCATTCATAGAGTTCATCCTGATTTAATCATAATGTGATTGGGATGAAGGCAGTTGTTTTATTTCATCCTCCATAAAGACGCAAGACCAGCATCCTTATACAGTATTACATCTGGAGCTAATTCTTAAATTAGAAGGAAGAGGAAACCAGAGGTGTATGGGCCAGTCCTCAGAGGTGGAGAGGGTTAGCAATCTTAAATTTCTCGGTGTAAATTTTTTGGATGACCTGTCATGGGCCCCCCAGTACTTAAGAGCAATTATGAAGAAATCATGGCAGTGCCTCTACTTCCTTAGGAGTTTGCAAAGATTTGACATGACATCTAAAAATTGACAAACTGCTATAGATGTGTAGTGGAGAATATATTTACTGGCTGCATCATAACCTGGCATGGAAACACCAATGCCCTTGAGTGGAAAATCCTACAAAAGGTAGTGAATACAGCCCAGTCAATCACGGGTAAAGAACCTCCCCACCATTGAGCACACCTACACAAAGCATTGTCGCAGGAAAGCAGCATCCATCATCAGGGACCCCCATCACCCAGGTCAGGCTCTCCTCTCACTGCTGCCATCAGGAAGGTGGTACAGTAACCTCAGGACTCACACGTCAAGGTTCAGGAATAGTTATTACCCGTCAACAATCAGGCTCTTGAACCAGAGGGGATAACCGCACTTCATTTCACTTGCCCATCACTGAAATGTCCCCACAACCTATGGACTCATTTTCAAGGACTCTTCACCTCATGTTCTCACTTTATTATTATTATTATTATTTATTTATTGCTTATTTATTTATTATTATTATTTCTTTTTGTATTTGCAGTTGTTTTCTGTTGCACACTGGTTGAGGTCTCAAAGTTGGTGCAGTCTTTCATTGATTCTGATATGTTTATTATTCTTTGATGTTATTGAGTATGCTCGCAAGAAAATGAATCTCAGGGTTGTACATGGTGACTTTGATAATAAATTTACTTTGAACTTTGAACTTAGATCATTCTCAGGTCTCAGTTATACTGCCTTATGCTTCTCCACAAATAATATTTTACGTCAATTTTGGCCTTTATGGCATTACAAATTATTTCAAAGCACTTATTCTGGAGGAAAACAGCATTTCAAGTTATTCTTTACAGCTCTTGCCTCTGGCACCAATGATTACTGGTCTCCTCAGCGTCACTTGCAGGATTTGAATGGTGCTTTTATGTTATTGTGACCAGAACTATAAGCAATCCCTCAGATCCAAACTGATCTAGACACTGAAGATTTGGCAGGTCTCCAAGGATTCAGCTGTCGCAACACGGCCTTCAGATCATCAATTAAAATGTTAATCCCGTTCCTCCTGCTACAAATGATGTCTGCTCTGCTGAGTGTTTCCAGCATTTTCTGGTTTTGTTTCAGATTTCCAATCTTTAAGATGCTTTAGGATCTTATCTGCTTTGTTTTCCTTCTGAGTTTTCATGTATGTCAAATGCTATTTGTGTAAGGCAGCTAGAGAAGAGAAAAAAGCAATGAACTTTGTGAACAGTTCTGTTTTCCTGCATCTTGTTCAGGAGATGAATTGAGCGTTGGCAGGCAGGTGAAGCTGTTACTTTTTTTAAAACAGAACTTTATACTTTGATCTGTGTCTTCAATACTATTTCTGGAAGAAGAGAGCAAATTGGGCAAGACTGACATGCAGCTGTTAGCTACAGAGACTATTTTTATTTTGAGAGAGGGGAGAATCTGAAATAAAGATGTACATAGTATAATGGGTGAATCAAAATAATATATATTTTAATATGCAGATATGCCTTATAATTTCTTAATTTCTGCCGATTATTAGTTCCCAATATGTTAATATATCGTATTTGCGCTATTATCTTGCAGTAATTAATAAAACATGAAAATACAATTCTCACATTTTTTTGTTTCCTCTTTGTGTTTGTGAATTTGATTCTTGAGTGACTAAATGATGCTTTTCATCATCAAGCTTAGCAGCAACCAACATCACCACAAGCTTCACAAATCATCAGATGGTAGAAGCATCAATTTATTTTGATATTCGAGATTGTAGCCTTGGGGGTTGCTATGGTTACTTGGTCAGGTGACACAATGTAGTCTTCCCTGTCCTGTAGTCATTGTCACCATGGTTCTTTAGCCAGGGCACCAAATAGGATTTGATTGGATAAAAACATTGGCAATATATTTCATATGATACAATAATAAGATTTGCAATTATCTGAACTGAAGAACACAATTAATTTAAACCAGCCGCATGATTTAAAGTAAAATAAAAACCCGAACAAATCTTCAGATGAAATGAAATTGGTACAAGCATTTCACTTCATAACATTAGCAAAATAAAATCTATTTTGGTCTTTTAAAATGATTACCTGTATCTGACTCTGGAAATAAACCAATGTGCATTCGTGTAGAGGCTTCAATAAAAATAATACTCAAGAACGTGTTGTTTACATCAGAGACAGACCAGGCATTCACAAAGTCCTTCAATAATTATACAGGAAATACATTCACAGCAGGCTTGGACAGGTCAAAACAGCTAATGATGCAAGAAAACATTAGAAACTTGCATTTTATTGAAGCAGAAAAAAAATAAATTCTGAATCTACTACAAAGGTGGCAATTTATTTGAGTCTTAAAAATGGATAAATACATCAGCATTGAGTTTTAATCAAGATTTCTGTCCTAATATTAGGTTAATATCAGTTGGATTAAATTAAATTTCACAGACTTAAATAGTATTTTAGGTTGAAGTGAGTTATATTCATAACCATAATTACAATGGAATATCCATGATAATATAACAGTTCAAAAGTTTGCTCACCTTAAGCTGCACTTGTTTTATAAACCTGCCACAAAATTCAGTCCATGTGTTTCACCTTTTGGAAAATGAATATGACCTCATCAGATACGGAGAGTCCACAAGATCTGATAAAGCTGACATTCACAATACCATATTGATAGGAAACAGAGGATAATTTGGCCCATCTCACCTGTTTTAGGTGGGCAATCACTACAAGGCCCTTTTAAAGAGTCAAGTTGTTTTTTGATTTACACTGGACAACAAAGACGTTGCTTCCTGAATACTTTTTGGTGCATCTTATGGATTTCAGGTTGTTGATCATGAAAATCATCATTTTTTAAAAATTGCCCATATTTGTTATTTCAATTCATAATTTAACTCAGAATAACTGAGGCCAAGATTAAGGAAGGCATTTTTGTTGATCAAACAGATCATTGATAATAGGCAATTCAAAGAAATCCTAGTGGGACCGGAGGAAATTGCATGGAAGGCATTCAACGATGTTGTTAGAAATTTTCTTGGCAACTACAGAGCACCAAACTACATGCAGCTGGTTGAAAAAATGCTTCAAGCATACAAAACCATGAAGTGCAACATGTCACTAAAGTTCATTTTCTGCATTCCCATTTAGACTTCTTCCCTGAAAATCATAGCAGTGTTCGTGACGAGCGTGGTGAAAGGTCATGGAGAAATGGTATCAGGGCATCTGGAATCCATTAATGCTGGCTGATTATTGTTGGACACTTAAGTGAGAAGCTTCAGACACTGAATATAAATGAAAATCATCAACAAAACATTTTTAGCTTGGTTGAATTACTACAAAGCATCAGTACCATTATGCGATTAAATGCATTATATTCAGTAAAAGTTAATTTCTTGTTTCTCCAAATTCCTACATAATACAAGTAGTTTTAATTGTGTTCAGCTTCAAGCAGTCTATCATAAACAAAAAAAAATTCTGAGGAAGCAACACTTTCAAAAAAAATCTGTTGTCTGGTGTTATTCTAGGACAAGCAAAACAATCTTGTTCAACACCCCAGAATTAGCCAGTTATTTAAGGGCAGGGATATATTGGGAGCCTCAGCTAATGATGCATTTGTAGAGAGCTTCAACAAATATAACTCCCCTCAAGTAGAGGATGCAGCTGAACAGAGATTCTGTTCTTTTAATAAACAGGAACAGAGGGTACTGCTCTCTAGCTTTATAAAGATGCCGAAAATAACCTACTACTACTTCATATCCTATAATTCTCCCAACCACAAAGTGACAACTAGGCAGTTAGACAACTAGGAGCTGCTTTAAGTTTTGGTAATGGAAGATGAGGAGCAAGGAGGAATGTCTGAGGGAAAAACATCGTCACAGAAATAGATGTATAAATTATTGGGTGACAGAAGCTTCAATTTCAAGCTCATTGTGATTCAACCATATTCAAGTATACCACCAAATAAAACAGCATTCCTCTGGACCAAGGTGTACAACACAGTTTGTATAACTTAGACACAACACATAAAGTAATATTATCACAAATAAATTAACAAATATAAGATACATATATGACACAAATTATAGGCATCCGTTAGTCTCATGAGACCATGGATTTGTGCCTTGGAAGGTTTCCGGGGCGCAGGCCTGGGCAAAGTTGTATGGAAGACCAGCAGTTGCCCATGCTGCAAGCCTCCCCTCTCCACGCCACCGATGTTGTTCAAGGGAAGGGCACTAAGCCTGATACAGCTTGGCACCAGTGTCGTTGCAGAGCAACGTGTGGTTAAGCGTCTTGCTCAAGGACACAACACACTGCCTCAGCTGAGGCTCGAACTAGTGGCCTTCAGATCACTAGACGGACACCTTAACCACTTGGCCATGCGCCACATGACACAAATTAGAAAGTAAGTAATATAATGCTTGGAGTACTGTGTTCAGTTCTGGTCACAACATTACAGGAAGGATGTGGATACTGTAGAGAGAGTGCAGAGATTTACAAGGATGTTGCCTGGGTTGGAGGGTGTACCTTATGAGAATAGGTTGGGTGCACTTGGCCTTTTCTCCTTGGAGCAATGGAGGATGAGAGGTGACCTGATAGAGGTGTATAAGATGATGAGAGGCATTGATTGTCCAGATAACCTGAGGTTTTTGTTTCCCTTGGCTGAAATGGCTAACATGAGGGGGCATAGTTTTAAGGTGCTTCGAAGTAGGTACAAGGGGATGTCAGAGGTAAGTTTTTCACACACAGAGTGGTGGGTGCATGGAATGCACTGCCTTTGAAGGTGGTAGAGGTGGATACAATAAGGTCTTTTAAGATAGGTGCATGGCACTTAGAAAAATACAGGGCTATGTGGTAGGGAAATTCTAGGCAGCTTCTAGAATAGGTTACATGATTGGCACAACATTGTGGGCCGAAGGGCCTGTATTGTGCTGTAGATTTTCTATGTTTCTATGTTTCTGGTGCTTCATGCTTAATGAGACCTGAGTGGTGGCAGGGAGTTCATTAGTCTCACACCCTGGGGGAAGAAGTTGTTTCGCATCCTAGAGGTCCTTGTCCAAAAGCTGTGGTACCTCCTGCTGGGGGGGTGGGCGTCAAAGAGATTCTTGGATGGAGGGGAGGGATCATTGACAATAATAAGGGCCCTGCATGCGTAGTACTTCTAATAAATATCTCTGAAGTGTGAAAGTGAGACCCAAATGATCCTCTCAGCAGTTCTTGCAATCATTTGTAGGGACGTGGTCAGACACTGTGTAATTCCTGTACCAGACAGTGATAAAGCTGGCCAGGACACTCTTAATGGTGCTCCTGTAAAAATTGGTTAGAATGAGGGTAATCTCCGCAGGAAGTGGAGATACAGCTGTGCTCTCTTGTCTAAAGGGGTGGTGTTGAGGGACCAGGTTACAGAATTTAGTCGATAACCTCCTGTCTAATTTATTTGCTCCATCTAATAAGAACAAGCTCTTTGACTGTATGTAACAACTGGCCCAATTCTCCTAATAGCTTCCTACAAAATCACTTGCCAAACCACTTTCCAAAGCAGTTGCACCCTATGTAGTGCCCTATTCCTCGAAGTCCCGTTAATAAAAATAGTATATTCCTGTCTGGAAATGATGAAAAACATTTTAGATATTTAGATGTTAGATGTTTAGAACAAAACATTTTGGATATAAACCGAAAAGCCAAACAAATGTGAATTTATTAACCAGGAATATGATGCCACAAAAGTGAAATACATTCAGGTATTGTTCACAGATAGCACACAGCATTGCTGCTGTGGAGCACTACGCTCTGATGTAGGGCACACTTGTGAGTAGTGGATGCTGTCTGCATCAGTGAAACCTAACAGCCATGTGTTGTATTTGAAATCCTTGCTTTTACCTGAAGTGAACATGCAAGTTGAGCACTTTCCCTCAACAAATCCATGATGTACAAGGAAGAATAAAAAGGATAATCACTTCTGCTGGTTTTGGAACCTATTTATACAAAACTTAAACACATATATGGCTTGTAGCAAGGTTTCATATGATGTGTAAAAATATATGAAGGTGACACGCAGAGAGATAGTCATGTGTAATTATTATTTCAGTCCATCAGCTTATTCAATGTGATAGATATAATTATTTTTAAATCTTTAATGTTTTCACATTGAGAAAAAAAGGAATTTTACAGTCATGCAGAATATATTCAAAAACCTCAACATTTGCCATTACAGTTAGGAATATAACTGGCTCTTGTTAATAGCCACACAATGTCACAAGGAAATGGATGAGTTACTGTACTCAATTGATTTGGTCAACATACAGGTGCAACAAGCAACTAAGAAGTAAAAGGTATATTACCTCCTTTACAAATAGATTTGAGTGCAGGAAGAAAGAAAATAGAAAATAGCCACTAAGGAAATAATAGTAGAATTTGGCAGGGTCATCATGGATTTTTGCAAGGCAGAGCATGTTAAAAAACTTCTGGTGGGTCTTTCGAGGTTTTCATTTGCTGAAATGGTAGGGGAACAGTGGTCTACTTGGTTGTTCCTTTGATAAGGGTAGAAAATGAAATTAGCATACATGAGATTGTGGATTGGATACAAGGTATAAAATGGAAGTGGTAAATGGTGCTCATTTTCACTTGAATGATATGTGACTGGTGGGGTAGCACAGGGATTGATGCTGAGGCTAGCTGTTCACCATCAACCACCTATACCTAAGTCTACTGTTGATACAAATCTGAGTGGTGGCATTGTTTATGAGGAGGATGCAGAGGGATTTCAGGTGGATATAAATGGAAAGGACATGGCAGAGGAAATATTTAGTAATATGGAAAAATATGAAGCCATTCACTTTGAAATAGAGAAATACATTTTTAAAAATAGAATTACAAATAAAATAAAATAGGAAAGCAGAGTTATTTCTAAATGCCAATCGCTTATTATACTGTTGGCATCACAGCACCGTAGCAGTTAGTGCAACACTACTACAGCTCGGGGGTGTTGGAGTTCAGAGTTTGACCCCAGCATCATTTGTAAGAGTTTTCTACATGTCCCCCCCACCCCCAGTGGAATATGTGGATTTTCTCCGGGTGCTCCCATTTTCTCCCACAGTCTAAAGGTGTACTAGTTAGTAGGTTAACTGGTCATTTTAAATTGTCCCGTGATTAGGCTAGGGTTAATTCAGGAGTTGCTGGGTGGTGGAGCTTGGAGGGCCGGGAGGGCCTACTCCACACTGTATCTCTAAATAAAATAAAACTAAATGACCTCGGTATTCAGGGGCACCTGGATGTCCTTGAAGCTGGTTGGTAGTTATAGCAGTAATTAGAAAGACAGCTGTATGTTGAACCCAATTGTAAAGGAGAATTGAGTACAAGAGTAGAGATATCAGTCCTGGAGAGCACCTGCAAAACCATGCGGATTTCTACTTATACCCTAAGGTTAAATTTGTAAAGGAGGAGTGGAGTGAAATTTTACTACATTGTGATATTAATGGGGAAGTGTGGAGGGGTTGGTAGATTAGTCTGAGGATGAAGGGGAAAGATTGTGCTATGAGGAGAGGTTCTGTAAATTGAAAGGTGATCACATTGAAACAATTTCTTACAGGACTTGAGAGGCTAAATGCAAGGATAATGTTTCCCACAGCTGAGGTACCCAGAATGGGTGTTGTCTCAAAACCTATTACATCAGGATGGAAGCTGTCCTTAAGATGGTGATACCTATTTTTAGGCTTTTGCATTTTCTGTCCGATGAGAGTGGGGAGAAATGAGAATGTCTAGGTTTTTGATTACGCTGGCTGTTTTACTGAGGCAGTGACTCAGATAAATGATAACATATGTAGTTACAGCTAAATCCTTGTATTCTCTAGGCCACGTATAGCTGAGGCAAACATTGCAGCTAACAGCCATCTCTATCACAGTCATGGTGAGAAGTGAAGTTGGGACAGATAGGAGAAACGTTTCAAGGTGAGGCATTCTAAAGTCAGCAAATACATATTAAGTCTGTGCAAAGTGTAGAGGTTGAATTCCCAGAATGTTACAGCACCTACTTTGAGATGTATACATCGCTTTCATAACCCTTCATGGTTTGTACAACCAGTATTTCAAACATGAAATGATTTATTTTGTACTTCAAAAAATGAATCTGATAGGAGAGAAGAGTAGATCATGGGAGAAAGAGGGGCACCAGATGGAGGTAATTTCTCCTTCTCTGCATTCTCTCTTTTTCCGTTCTCTATTCTGGCTCCCCTCTTACCTCTTCTCTTCTCTTCACCTGCCCATCACCTCTCTCTGGTGCTACCTACCCTCCCCTCACCTTCATATTCTGGCTTCTTCCCACTCCCTTTCCAATTCTGTTAAAGGGTCTCGACTCAAAACATTGACTATTTCTGCCCCTCTATAGATGCTGCCTCCTGACATGTTGAATTCGTGTGTGTCGCTAAGGAAATTGATAATTTTATTTGCACTCAGCAAGGCCCCTCAAAGAGCAGTGAACTAAATAACTAAATCATTTATATCTATTGAATGTCAGCCAGGATGTTAAGTGGTCTCCTCTGGCTGTGAAGAGTATTTTAACTGCCCTTGAGAAGGCTGTTGGGGACTTAGTTTGACACATTATTCGAAAGATTCTGGACACCAGAAGATGGCAACTAAGTAGGCCATCTCTCCTGTATTATGCCAAGCCCACTCAAAATTATATACTTCTGTCTCTTGAATAGGATTCAACTTGTGAACTTCAGGTCGCGAGGTCAGTTTACCTCAAAAAGACGTATCTGAAATGGAACAGAATTTCTGAAATGACAAACTATCGTGCTTGCAGCTTGCAAGTCTACCAGACTCTTACTGCCTTCTGCAGATCGTCAATGGCAGCTTGGTCCTTTAGCTTGATAAAGAAGTTAGCAATAGAGGCTTGCAAGTGAAACAGATGTCACAGTTTGTAGTGAGATTTAACCAATCCCCTCCCATGGAAATAACTTTAAAGGCTAATGAAGTCCCATTCCCAAGGTAAATTTTCAGTCAAAACATCAGAATGTTTTAAATGTACAAAAATCTGAAAAGCATTGAAAACACTGAAAAGCCACATATTTTAATTTATTAAAAATGGCCAATTACTGAAATCTACCCCTTTCCCTCACAACCAAACATCTCCATTCTAAAATTGCACAAGTTTAATTGGAGAACTTTACAGCAGCAAGTTTGGCGCTTCCTAGTATATCTGCAATTTCAAGGAAGTCCTGAGCTTCAAAAAAAAATTGAGCTCATGTCTTACTGAGATCTGTTCTTCTTAATGCCTGGAAATAAATTAAGTTTTGCCTATTTTTTAAAAAATTATTATTTAAAAAAAAATTTTGCTTATATATTATTTCCCACTAAGTTCTGTAGAATATACAATATTTGAAATAAATTTGAATTTATTCCTCCATAGTAATAGATAATATCTATTACAAATAAGTTAATTTGATACTGTAGTACAAAGTTTAGTGTGTTGTGCAAGTACATTTTATTCTTGAGTAATAAACATTTACATAACTGGGTTTTCATATGCCCTGTAACAACATTTTAATTGAAGGACAACCTCCAGCCAGCTCATTAGCTGACAGAATAACAAAATTGGCCTGTGCCCATCTCACGGAGATCAACACAAGTGCCAGCTATGATTACCATGTCACCCCACTGAATGACACCGCTTCCTCAAGCTCCACTGCTCTGAACGTTAGAGTTCAAAACAATAAAATCCAAGATCCTCCTTCCCACAATTACCTCCAATTATTGTGCAGACAAGTTTGGATGTTAAAAGCAGGCCTCCACTAGAGATTTTACTGTATTGCCAAATACAGTATACTGTGATAGTGTGAAAGCAATCATTCCTCAAGTCAGCCCATAAATTGGATACTGGAGTCATCAAAAATACCCAGATCACTTTTAAAAAAGTACAAATAGTTCACTCTACTATCAGATTTTCTAGAATAAGACATAATAAACCATTGCTGTTTCCAAAATGACTGGTTAATTAAATCATAGTTATGCATTTAATAAGTAAATAAAACACCAGAGTCACTATAATTCCAGTCTCTCACCCAGCAGCTTCTGTAATACTTGATAATTAACACCAGGACATGTGCAGCAAACAGCATGAAAGAGCAGCCCTTCTGTCACTTTGTATACATGTCTCACTGGACCAATTTTTTTCAGCAGGATTGGGCGGTGGCAGGTCCAAATATAAACTTACCACTGGCACCTTTCTGGAGGCCTGCCTATTGCTATTGACAGGCAGGCAGTTATTTAGGGAGCTGCCACTCCCATCAGAAACAGGCACATTATTCCATGCAAACTGAGGTCACCTGGCATTTTGGTATCCATGGTGCACGGTGAATGATAATTCTGCATCTACACACAGTGAAAAATGGCCAGAACCAGAATCTCTTAAAGGGACCACGCATTAGTTGTGTAAACAAAAGCAGATCATGTCTTTGGCATTATTGAGGTTTCAGAATAAGCAGAACTGTTCTTCCCATACCTCACTAATGATCATTTTCTTATTGCAACAAAGGTTCTTACTATCCACTTCTTCTGTCATTACTATAATTTACACTTAATCTCTGCTCCTCTCTGGGATTGCTTACTAATGGATCAGCTGCTTTTGTCAGTTGCATCGAATGATTTCAGTAAATCTACAATAGCAATAAGGAAAAAGGGTCTGAATAGTCTACTTCTACTTCCTATCCCCTTGCAGTCATGAAATTATTGAGCAGGCACCGTGCACCGTGCCAGTGCAGAAATCACTACATAACCACTCAAGATAAATTTCAACTTTGATGATTTTAAGACTTTTCTGAGTTATATTTCAACTAAAGTTGCATGATAAGAATGAAATTAGCTCAGGCTGGCTGCTAATTATAAACATATATGTTAGGAGTAGGAATGAACCAAATGGCACCTTAAACATGCTCTTACATCTGACTGTCTTTTCAACTTTGCATTTTCAGTAACCTTTCACACCCTTACTTAGCAATTATATACTTACACCTTTTTAAAAATATTCAAAGAGCCTGCCACTGATTGAGAAAGAGAATTCCCAAGTCTCATGACTGTCAGAATGAAATAAATGTGTTTTTCCTCTCTCTGCCTTAAATGGGTAACCCCTGAGAGTAAACAGTGACTCCTGGATCTGGATTCCCCTACAAGAGGAAACATTCTCTCCATATCCACCCCTTCGGATATGTTCAGGCAGATGGATAGAAAGGTGAAACAGATATACCCCAACTGCTGCAGGAATCTGAATATCAAAATATATTAACTCCTGGGTCTTCTGCTTCTCTCCCACATTCAGTACGAAACAACTGTCAGTCTCTGAAAATACTGCACAGCCTATATGGCTCCTTGGTAGCATTCAACCAGGTGTAGTTGTGTCAATGGACCCGGAAGTGCATATTTTAAGGAGTACACTGCTGGACAAAGCAACATAAAAATTACAGTCCGCAAGATCTGTAGGTCTTAAAAGGTGGGATTTAACTGCTTGCTCAGTTTGCTTTCTTAACATTATTAAAAGACTACAATGAAATACATCATGGAATAATTACATATGTGTGTGAAAACTTGCAACGTAATTCAGTGCAACAGTTATTTCATTGATTATTGCATTTTTTTACCAAATAATTAAAATGAATAGTTAAGAATAAGGATTGCTGTGATTCAAGGCCAACAATGAAAGGAAATACAGCTTTACCCACTTCTACTCAAATTTTACATATTAAAAATTGCCTACTAGTAAATACTGAGAAAGGAACACAATATTAACATCCAGATCTAACTAATTCCAGATATAACAAGTTAACCTTTACACAAACGAGAACATAGAATTATTATGATTAAGAGCGTGTGTTTCCTTGGTGATAAGTCTTTCATTTGCTAGGCAACACTTGAAATAGAATGTGCATGTCTGAGATTTCCCCTGGGTGTAATGCTGCACATTAAATTTCTTGCATTTTGTTTCAGTAATTAGTCTTAAAGGGCAATTTTATTTGTACTTTAGAATCTTTCGTTATCAGTAAAGATATTACAAAAGTTTCTTAAATAATGATGCAACATTTGATTCAAAACAGATAAAAATTACTGACTTTCCAGAATACTAATCTACTTTAAGCAATTTCTCACTGTAAAACACAGTCATAGAGTCATTTAGCATGGAGACTAGCCCTTCAGCCCAACTCATCCATCCTAACTGTGTTGTCCAGCAACCTATTCCCATCTGCCCTGATATTGCATTTAAATCTATGCACTTAATTTGCTCATGTTTCAATAATTTTGCCTTTCTTGATTTTAACAAAATTGACTTTAATAGACATTTAATACATGCTAAAAGTGAAAGACACAAATTTCTGGTGGTGAAAGCAGAAACTATGTTTTCTCTTGCTCAGACTGAAAAAAAAGTTCAGTTTCACTTCAGGCCATATATTCTGAACCTCTAATTATGTCAAAATATAAAGCAAATCCTTGATGTTGCTTTGAATGCTCAGGTATGTGAGGTGCTGCAAAACCTCCCTTCCTTTCAACCCAAGCTTGTCTAGCATAAATCAGTCTGGGCCTTGTGAAGTTCATGTGAAGTTTGATGAATTGCTTCAGTGTTTCTTTCAGCAGTGGACTAATGGCATCTATCTCTTCTCCAAGTATGGATGGCCATTGGATTACAAAAAGAGTAGATACCTTTTGGTGTATCTTAAATTAGAAAATGGTTAGTTAAGAAAAAAAACTTTGAATTTGTTTCTATAGGAAAATCACCCTTATAAAGATTTATTTAAATGTTCAAAAATGGTTTCACACATTTCCTGGCCGTACCATTTGCACAATGTCATGACACGTGCTTAACTTACTGACCAAAATTAGATCCAACAAAACTCATGACCTTTGTTTTCACACTTATGGTGAAACAGGGAAGAAAACACAGAAAAACTAATCTATTCCAATTGAACGACGCCACATTCGTATAAAATCTCTCCAAGTTGTACCACTCAATTATAGACATCAATTTTATTCTCACCAACTACTCCATATTGATTTAGTGCTCCCTTATATATATGGGCTGAGCTGAGAAAAACTGCAGTGTCTGTGCTCTGTGCACTTCAGTGCAGGATGTTGTGGTTTGTGATTCACGATGCTTATAGCGATAGAAACCCGATTCCAGTATAGGTGCTCCAAAATGGCTTCCCCACCCGATTAATAAGAAAGAGCAAATTGTTGGGAAAGTAGGGAATATTGGAAAAAAAAGTTAATGGAAGTGGGTCGTTGATGTTTATTGCAGACGGTGCACTGAAAGACTACTTTCCACACCGTATCTCTCTATGGCCCTCTAGATGTGCACCCTCCAGTTCACCTCCCTCTGAATTTCAAACCCTCCCTCCCTCCCCAATTCCATGGCTGCCATGGATTGAGCAGACAGCGTTGTAGTTCAGTGGATCAGAGAATGTGATGAGGAGGAGAATGGACTTACTTTGCAGAGTTGAACAGAAAGTTGTTTGTCAGTTATTGTTGGTCGCATAGTGATTAGTTGTCGGCAGCCACATCTCCCAACTAGATTCCACGAATCAAATTCTACTTACTGATTGTTGCGAACCTTCAGAACACCTACTTACATAGAACACGCCTCAGAGATGCCAGTACAGCAATTCCATTCTTCATCCCTTTTTACTTGAGGTTTGAAAAGGGGAAGTGAAGTTTGTGCAGTGAAAACTACGACTGAGAAGGTGCTCAGGAAGCCTTATGGTCTGAAAGTGGATAAATCTCCTGGACCTGATGGTATGCACCCTCGGGTTCTGAAGGAAATAGTTGGAGAGATTGTGGAGGCATTAACAATGATCTTTCAAGAATCGATAGATTCTGGCATTGTAGTGGATGACTGGAAAATTGCAAATGTTACTCTGTTACTTAAGAAGGGTGGGAGGCAGCAGAAAGGAAACTATAGACCTGTTAGCCTGACATCAGTGGTTGGGAAGTTGTTGGAATCGATTGTTAGGGATGAGATTACGCAATACCTGGAGGCACATGACAAGACAGGTCAAAGCCAGCATGGTTTCCTTAAAAGAAAATCCTGCCTGACAAACCTACTGCAATTCTTTGAAGAAATTACAAGCAGAGCAGACAAAGGAGATGCAGTAGACGTGGTGTACTTGGATTTTCAGAAGGCCTTTGACAAGGTGCCGCACATGAGGCTGCTTAGCAAAATAAGAGCCCATGGAATTACAGGGAAGTTACTAGCGTGGGTGGAGCATTGGCTGATTGGCAGAAAACAGAGAGTGGAAATAAAGGGATCCTATTCTACCTGGCTGCCGGTTGCCAGTGGAGTTCCACAGGAGTCAGTGTTGGGACCACTACTTTTTATGATGTATGTCAATGACTTGGACTACAGGATTAATGAATTTGTGGCTAAATTTGCCAGTGATACAAAGATAGGTGGAGGAGTGGGTAGTGTTGAGGAAACAGAGAGCCTGCAGAGAGACTTAGATAGTTTAGGGGAATGGGCAAAGAAGTGGCAAATGAAGTACAATGTTGGAAAGTGTATGGTCATGCACTTTGGTGGAAGAAATAAATGAGCAGACTATTACTTAGATGGGGACAGAATTCAAAATGAAGGGATGCAAAGGGACTTGGGAGTCCTTGTGCAGGATACGCTAAAGGTTAACCTCCAGGTTGAGTCAGTTGTGAAGAAGGCAAATGCAATGTTGGCATTCATTTCTAGAGGTATAGAATTTAAGAGAGGGATGTGATGTTGAGGCTCTATATGGCACTTGTGAGACCACATTTGGAGTATTGTGTTCAGTTTTGGGCTCCTTATTTTAGAAAAGGTATACTGACATTGGAAAGGGTTCAGAAAAGATTCACAAGAATGATTCCAGGAATGAAAGGGATACCATATGAGGAACATCTGGCCGCTCTTGGGCTGTATTCCCTGGAGTTCAGGAGAATGAGGGGGGATCTCATAGAAACATTCTGAATGTTAAAAGGCCTGAACAGATTAGATATGGCAAAGTGATTTCCCGTGGTAGGGGAATCTCAAACAAGAGGGCATGATTTTAGGATTGAAGGATGTCCATTTAGAACTGAGATGCAGAGAAATTACTTTAATCAGAGGTTGGTAAATCTCTGAAATTTGTTGCCATGAGCAGCTGTGGAGGCCAAATCATTGGGTGAATTTAAGGCAGAGATAGACAGGTTCTTGATTAGTCAGGGCATCAAAGGTATAGGGTGAAGGCAGGGGAGTGGGGATGACTGGAAGAATTGGAGCAGCTCATGATTGAATGACAGAGCAGACTCGATGGGCCAAATGGCCTACTTCTGCTACTATATCTTATTGTCTTATAGGAACTGACCACTTCCAGAGATAATGAACAAAATCTGCTCTAAAAGTAGTATGTGATGAAATGACTGCCACATTGTGAAATCCCTTTAAAACATGATCTACGATACCTGGGGACGAAAAATTATTTATGACAAGATTGTTCATCAAATTTACTTAAAATCATTTTAATCCATAATGAAAGATAAAGGTAAGCAACATAAATAAGATGTGCTGATTTTATGACCTATGATATAAAGTCAAAGTGATAGAGGGATATTGAAGAGCATAAGGCTCATTGGCCAGTTAAATTTAAGCTGACCATTAATATCTATGTACTCCAGGGTTCTCAACCTTTTTTATGCCATGGACCAATACCATAAAGCGAGGGGTCTGTGGACACCAGTATGGGAACCCCTGATGTACACTAATCCTACCGCAAACCATTTTATTTTCCCCACATTCCCACAACTCCCCCATAAATTCTACTTGTACACTTGGAGCAGTTTATTGTTGCCAATAAACCCACCACCCTGCACATTTTTGGGATATAGGAGCACACCACAGCACCCAGAGGAATCCCATACATCACAGGGGGAAAGCACAAACCCCACACAGCCGGCACCCAAGATCGCCGGAGCTACAAGGCAACAGCTTTAGTAGGTGCGCCATTGTGTTCCCAAAACACGTAGCAAAGTCATTCAGCTTCATGCAAATAATAATTTAAATTAAGTTAAAAATATGTACCAGTAAGATTGAAATTAGGCTACAACGTTCATGGTATAAGGCTGAGGAGGTTATGGATAGGCTGAAGTCACTCAATCAACTAACAAAACTTTGGGATCAGAGTATGGGAGCATTTGTTATACTGAAACCTGAAATTAAGCTGATTTAAAAAAAAAAAGAACAATTTTTACTCTATAATTTCCAGCAGCTGCTTGGACATCATCTATTATTTTAAAGTAATCACAACTATAAATTATTAGTGTGAAAATTGCCTACTGGAGCTACCTATTAAACTGTAATTGTACAACAGCTGCTTAGATTTTAGTTATTAGTTTAAGTACCACATTAGGTATTAGCTTAAGCACCATATTGTATATCATTGCAGCTTTGAGCTGTCAATCAGCAGTCACTCTTGATACCTCTCAGTTATTTTAATAGTTTGAGAATCGATAATAGAAATCTACTTTGGGATAACAAGGCAATACAAATCCAGTAAGGTGTGGTAAAATATGGGGAAAGAACTCAAGTAAAAATAGCAATGGACTTCAAGGGAATTCATTTTTATAACTGTATGAACTACCTTTCTTCTTGGGCGTTTCATGAAACGGCTCGTTAGCTCTTGCTGGCAGACTCCCAACTCAGCACCAAAAAGACACAACTTTCTCCCACTTCTAGGATGCATACAACTTTGGTCCTGCCAAACCCGCGAGGTTGGAACGTCTCGTCCACCCAAACCCCAGTTTTTTGTGAATGCTGTGTGATTTACTGCCCCCAGCAAGAAATAACAGATCGCGTAGTGCATACAATTTATACAGAAGTGTATTTAAGAATGTTAATTTAAGCAAAGTTATTAAATGAGAGAAAGAGAAAAAACAAAAAGGGCCCTTTATTCTTAAACAGTCAAATGTGCACTTAGTTGGAGTTCATCTTGAACTTGTCCGTCACTCACGCACTGGACCCTCGGCCTGTGTGAAACCACTCTCCATCTTCCGAACATCGCTCCATATCCATCTCAGACATGCAGGTCTCTCATAGGAGTATTGGTTCTTCCTTCTTGAAGCCATTCAGCTGCACAAAACACCTTGTGCAACAGGGATGGTATCCTCAGCCATCTTTTCCCCTGTCTTCTTCCAGCACCCGCCAACCAAGACCCTCAGCCCAGCGTTCTCCAGAAACGTCTCCCAACTCCACTGTCCTGATTGGCTGACAGCACATTCCTAAGTTGAATAACAAACCTCCTACCTTAGCTCAAACCCAAACAAGCTGAAAGCAAAACAGACTGCTCTTACAGAACTGCAAAAATGAAATACCTGCAGCATAGCAGTAAAAATCTTAACCAGGGCGTTACATGTATAAAGTTTCATTTTAACAGTTGGATTTTATTTGGAAGGACCATTTGAGGAAGAAGATACACTGCAGTAATGAAACATTTTCAGTCCTTCGGGAACAATATGTCTCTTCAAGGTAAAGTGTCACTGACTGATGCAGAGTAGTTCCAGATGTGTGCAACTTGATGAAGCCATAATCCAGGTGTGACAAAGGCAGTTCTCATTCATTTATAAGTCTAATGTACCCCTCCTTCACAAAGTTCCTGCCACTTTCTTCGCAGAAAGTGTAGCAGACAGGATGCATTGGTCATACCCTACAGTAAATATTAGGACAAAATGCTTTATCTCCTGTACCTAATAAATGGCCACTGAGTGTATGCTCATGGTCTTCTGAAGTTGTAGCCCATCCACTTCAAGGTTTGACGTGTTGTACGATCAGAAATGCTCTTCTGCACAGTACTGTTGTAACGTGAGGTTATTTGAGTTACTGTTGCCTTCCTGTTAACTTGAACCAGTCTGGCCACTTTCCCCTGACCTCTTTCATTAACGAGGCATTCTCACCCACAGAACTGCCACTCACTGGATTTTTTTTTCTGTTTTTCACAGCATTCTCTTAAAACTCTAGAGACTGTTCTCAATGAAAATCCCAGGAGGTCAGCAGTTTCTGAGATACACAGATCATCCCATCTGGCACTAACAATTATTCGAAGGTCAGAGTCACTTAGATCATACTTCTTCCCCATTTTGATGTTTGGTCTGAACAACAATTGAACCTCTTTACCATGCCTGCATGCTTTTATGCACTGAGGTGCTACCACATGATGAACTGATTAGATATTTTCATTAACAAGCAGGTGTACAAGTGCACTTAATAAAGTGACCATTGCGTGTATATGAAGCTCTTCAGAACCTCTCAAGATAGGGTTCCCAACCTTTTTTATGCCATGGACCTCTACCATTAACTGAGTGGTCTGTGGACCCCATGTTGGATAGTTGTAATATTTTATACGTTGCTTATGTGACAAGAATGACAAGAATGTGAAAGAATCTGTCAGCCAATAAAACAGCTACCTAGTTAACCAACTCATATTGGTTAATCTTAGTTAAATAGAATTATTGGCCAAGAGACTTAATGTTGCACAAAGAATATGGTATAAATGCTGAAAAAATAATTTTATTGGTCAATGTTTTGTGCATATACAACCTAACTTTCAACCTAAATGTGAAGATATTATGGACACAGAACTGCTGCTCTAGGTATGAGGTAAGTTCACCTATTATCCTTTTTGTTCTGCTTGCAGGCCAAGAATGAATGTAGGTACCGGGAAAAAGATATGCTATTTACTTATCTGGACACAATCAAAACTTTAAGTACCTCCAAGGAAAATATTCTCATTTTGCAGAATACTGTGTGAGCATTCATCCAAAATGTGCTAGTGACACAGACTGAACATTAATGCAATAGAGCATGAGAATTGAGAGTTCCCAAGAGCAAGTAATTTTTTCATGACGACTTAGAAAGGAGTGAAGAACCAAGCACAAACTGTTCTTTTCTCACCTTCACTGCAACAGCTGCCATTAGGATTAGTAGAAACTCAGCTACTGAAGACTGTATCTGCCATACTGGCCTGCCGGTTGACATGATAGGGATTGTGACTAATACTCCAGGGTAAAAAGATAACACTGTAAATTGTGCATGTGCAGCTAGAGATAAACATGTTAACAAAATACATCCCTCTACCAACCTGATCATCGAGAAATGGTTCAGAGTGCTTTGTTCTATGAGGGAACAACTGCTCTGGCAATGATGTCCACAGATTCACCACCCCTTGTCTCTGTTCTAAATAGATGCTCCTCTATTCGGAGGCTGTGCCCTCTAGTCCTAGACTCCGCTCCTAATCATCCTGTCCACATCTACTCTATTTGGGCCTTTGAGGTTTCAATGAGATCTCCCCACATTCTTCTAAACTCCAGCGAGTGCAGGCGAGCACAGCACCTGTTTACTTAAGCATTTCTCACTGCTGTCACTCACAATGTCCTGCACAACTTTCCCATCCAAATAGTCAGGAACATGAACATCCTTGCTAGGTAGGCATAAATGTCTGGAACCAGCATAAGGAAGAACCAGAGGTAGAGGAAACCATCATTCAGAGATCTGTTCAGTCATCAAGACATAACTTATCAAATGGATAAAGACCTAACATTTCAACCCCCAACTCAGAACATCACTTTAGACTACAGAATGAGCATGCACAAAATAAGTAGTTATCATATGAATGAATATCAGATCATAATAGTAACAATACAAGCAAGTTAAAGCCCAGGTACTCTTTTCATACTTTCTCATCCTTGGGAGACTATACATACAGTACCTTTTAAAAACGGAAGCACGAGGAAATCTGCAGATGCCGGAAATTCAAGCAACACACACAAAAAATGCTGGTGGAACGCAGCAGACCAGGCAGCATCTATACCTCTTCCTATAGATGCTGCCTGGCCTGCTGCGTTCCACCAGGATGTTTTGTGTGTGTTGTATAGAATACCTTATTGGTTCTAGTGCTTTCCCTGCATGCAAACCACGCAGAATTGCATGTGGCAGTTCATTCCTGCTGCGCAAGAAGAGCAATCAGTCTGAAGTGACTCCTATTTTATGACAGCTTATTCTTGAGAGAAAGCTGCACTTCAGAAGCTTTTTGTTCTGGCAGCTTGGTACTACCTCCTATTTGCCACTTTAGGTAAACAATAGGAAGGCAGGTGTGTGATGCTACTCTGAGATAAAACAGATTTTCTATTGTGAAATCTAAGAAAGACAACAGACTGTGTCCAAGCCCCCTGAGGCTGAATGCTGGTAAGCAGGGCATTTTCTAAGCTGTCCGTGACTGTCACCTGAACTGAAGCGTGTGTTTTCACAGTGTAGGAGGTACTGATTAATGCCTGTAGACTCCTAATGCTTTCTTTGTTCCATTTCTCCTGGCACTGTCTGAAGGTCATGTCCACAAGTTGAAACATGTTTTAACAGACTACAGATTACATGACAGCCATGCATCACAGACATATCAATATAACAGCCACTCCGACGTTCCTTGATGTCCTTGTATATTGCTGCGGAACTCTGTCACACTTTAATGTCTCTGTTCCTCATTTTTCAAATCTCTCCTGATGTAGAATTATTTATGGACAGCTCACCACAGGACAGCAAGTCCTGGTTTGGGCGACAACAAATGAAATCCAAGGTTAATATCTTTACCAGATCTTTCCACTCAATCCAACTAATTTTAAACTCAGGATTCTGATCTAAAAATATAATTGTTTAGATATCCTGTGGAACTCTATCCATGATAAAATGTATTTATTTCCATGCATTTCTGAATATATCCAGTTAATAGCTGAAAATCAGAATCAGATTGATTATGATGTGAAATTTATTGTTTTGCAGCAGCAGTACAGAGCAGAGACATAAAAGTCTATAAAGGACAGAAATAAACGGTGCAAAACAAAAGAAAAATCAAGGTAGAGTTTATGGTTCATGAAATGGTCAGAAATCTGATAGCAGAGGGAAGAAGCTGTTCCGGAATAGTTGAGTGTGGGTCTTCAGTCTCCTGTACCTCCTCCCTGAAGGTAGTCATGAGGAAAGGTCAGGCCCGGATGGTAAGGGTCCTTAAAGATGGATGCTACCTTATTATGCCACTGCCTCTTGAATTCATCCTTGATGGTACTGAGGGTTGTGCATCTGATGCAGCGGCGGAGTCTACAAACCTCTGCAGCATCTTATGAAGGCTACATTCCAGACTGTAATTCAATCAATCAGAATGCTCTCCGATGTACATCTACGGAAATTAGTAAGAGCCTCTAATGGCAAACAAAATCTACTCAAACTCCCAACAAAGTAGAGTCACAGATGTGCACTGCATCACTGTGTTGGGACCAGGATAATTCCTCCCTGATGCTGACGCCAAGAAACTTGAAACTGCTTACCCTTTCCACCACCGACCCTCTCAATAAAAATTGCTGTGTGTTCTCCCGATTTCTCCTACCTGAATTCACAATCAATTCAAAGTTCTAAGTTAATTTATTATCAAAGTACATATATGCCACCATATAGAACTCTGAGATTCTTTCTCTTGTGAGCATACTCCAAACATCCATAGAATAATAACTATAACAGAATCAAAGAAAGACTGCCCAACTTGGGCACTCAATCAGATTACAGAACACAACAAACTGTGCAAATAAATAATAATAAACAAATAATAAATGCAGAACATGAGATGAAGAGCCCTTGAAAGTGAGTCCATTGGTTGTGGGAACATTTCAATGAGTGGGCAAGTGGAGTTATCCCCTTTAGTTCAAGAATCTGGTTGTGTGAGTCCTGAGGCTCCTGTAGCTTCTTCTTGATGGCAGCAGTGAGGAGAGAGCATGACCTGGGTGGTGGGGGTCCTTGATGATGTATGCTGCCTTCCTGCAACAGCGCTTCATGTTGATGTGTTCAATGGTGGGGAGGGCTTTACCTGTGATGGACTGGGTCATATCCACTACCTTTTGTAGGATTTTCTGCTCAAGGGCATTGGTTTTCAATACCAGGCTTTGATGCAGCCAGTCAATATACTCTCCACTACACACCTACAGAAGTTAGTCAAAGTTTTAGATGTCATGCCGAATCTCCACAAACTCCGAAGGAAGTAGATGTGCTGCCTTGATCTAGCTGACGTTGAGAGCAAGGTTGCAACATGGTGATCTATTGCACTCCCGCAAGCCTCCTCATCACCATCTCAGATTCTACTAACAACAGTGGTGTCAATAATCGCTAAACTATCAACACGTCATTCTCCTCATAATACATAGAAAATACAGAAATAAACCAGTGATACCCAACTCCCCTGAATTGTATGCTGCTATAGTCTTGAACACAAAACCAGTGATATGATGTGTTCTTTTTATACTCTATTTTTGAATTGGAATTGCAATTGGTTTATCATTGTCATCAGATGTCCTGAGATAACAGTGAAAAGCTTTTCTTGCTCACTGTCCATACAGTTCAATTCATCACACAGTGCATTGAGATAGTACAAGGTAAAACAATTAAGGTCTTCAGATTAAATTGTAACAGCTACAGAGAAAGAGCAGTGCAGGTACACATTAAGATACAAGATCATAACAAGGTAGAATGTAAGGTCAGAAGTCCACCTTATTGTATGAGGGAACCATTCAATTGTGACATGCTGAGCTGCATCCATTACTGTCTGCAGTTTCACGTGATAATGGACAGAGCAGTTGCTATGCCAAAAGGAAATGCATCTCAATAGAATGCTTTCTATGGCACATTGATAAGAATTGGCAAGGGTAAAATCTGGTAAATTTTTCACGGTAAAATCCAAAATGTTAAGTGTATATTATTAAACAGAATATGAGTTTCTAATTAGTGTATTCATACATAATCTTTGCAGAAACCCTTCCCTGGACATGAGTAACTCGGTTGATATGTAGATTGTTATTCCCTTGGAATGACATTCATAAATCTACAATGTTAAAAATATAATTTTTCAAAATTTGTTTTCACTTTGTATCCTTCCATAAATCTCACATATGTTAAAACTTAAGACTTAGATAAGTTTCTTGACTTTTTATTTCATACTGAGTTTTGTGAGATTCATCACTCATGGTTCAGCCTGTTTGATGGCATCACTGGTGCGGGATTCCAAACAAAAGCCAACTGATTACAACTCACCAGAAACGGGAAAACATGCCCAGAGCACATTTTATCTTAGTGGCAGGTTTCATCAAAGAAAGCAGCAAATGACACTGTTCCTTGCTACCTGATCTGATGAATATTTCCAGCATTTTCTATCCTTATTTTCGATAAAGTGTTTCTGCTTTTTTTTTGCATTATATTACCATTCCTTTTTTTTTGCTGACTAGGCCAACCCAGATAGAATGTTATTTACATTAACATTGGATTCAAGAATCCAAGGAATTACTTCCCAAAACCGTGAAGAGTCTATATTGCGAATAAAATTATTGAAATTGTAACATATTTGCAATGAAAACAAAATCAAGAGAAATACAAGTCATATGCTATCACCAATTTTAACATTTTGCACATTACCAAAATTATTCCTACCATGCTTGTAGCAAATTCCCTTCCTACGATATTAGGGCAGCATAGCCATAGGTCATAACCCTTGGATTGCAGATTCTAGTCATTTAACAATTGATTTTTTGGTTAAATATATTGTGGACTAGTACAAGATTTGGAAAACTACTTTCAGTAAAATAATGGTGAGAAACATAATTTTTCTTCAGTTTATGTTTCCTCTTACATTATTTTCATGATTTTTTTCCAATGTGATAATATCATAACTCATAGAAGGAACCTAACGGAAAAGTGTATCAATGTGGGATCCAGGTTTGATCCTGACCTTGAGCGTTATCTGTGTGACTCTGTTTCCTTTGTTGCTTCAGTTCCCTCCAACATCCAAAAGATGCACTATAATAGGTTTATTAGCCACAGAAATCTTCCTCTTCCTGTAGTCAGTGGCAAAAAGAATAAAAGGAGCTTTTGTTGAGCATGTAGAAGACAGAACAAGCTGCAGCACTACGTGGCAATAAAGAGCGAGGGAATGGGACAAGGAGGATGCTCACATTTGGTCTTACTTACCAATGACTTACTTCTACGTCATTGGAAGAAATATTTTTTTCAACTAACAGCATTCAAAGTAATATCTATCAAACTGAAGCAGGTTCAAAATTAGACTAGAACTGCCAGAATTTGTTAATCTTTCTGACCATATGGAGAAGGATTTACAGTGATCTGTTCAAGGGTGAGTTTGTTTGCAGAGAAAATATTCCTTTTCCACCTGTTGGTTGACATTTCCAAACTACTATGAGATAATTTTGCAGAAAATCTATCAGTAGGTGGCATGATGAGTTTGAAACTCACCAGCTGCACCAAAATACAGGCCAGAGTTACTTTAATTTAGAATTGCAAGCGTAAAATGTCCCACTGATTTCATTCACACACAAGAATCTCAACCAATTTCTGTAAAGCTTCTTTAAACCATAATACAATCTTGTAGATGGGTTGTGCCACCTCTTGCTTGTGTCCTTGAAATCCTACTTTGGCATTGCTGGGTCAAGATCTTGTCCACTGGCAGATTTTCAATCTACCTCAAATTACAGTGATGATGTATCAAGGGGAGACACAGCACTCTTTGTCTACATGCTCGAATAAACTATTATGATAGAGTAGTAGTGCAGAATGAAGCAAAGGAAAATTTGGCAACATTTTAAGAGGAAGCAATCTGCCACATATCATCATCCCCACAATGCATGGAGCAAACCTGTCAAATCTAATTCCTGCTGGAGGGATGTCAGTGCAAAAGGGTATTTGCTTCACTAAGGACATTCAAAAGCATCTGTCATGCTGGTCTACAACAATGGTCAATATTTCCTCCCCACCATTAAGCACATCCACAAGGAGCACTGCCACAGAAAGCAACATCCATCATCAAGAACCACCACCCACCCCCCCACCACCACAACTCTCTTCATGCTGCTGCCATGGAAAGGAGGTTCAGGAGCCTTAGGTCCCACACCACCAGGTTCAGGAACCATTGTTACCATCAGGCTCCTGAACCAGTGTGGATAACTTCACTGACCTCAACTCTGAACTGATTTCACAAGCTATGGATTCACCTTCAAGGACTCTACAACTCATGTTCTCAGTTTTATTTATTTACTTATTTTTTTTTATTATTTTCACAGTTTGTCTTTTTTCATGTTGGGTGTTTGTCAATCTTTATAGTTTTTCATTGATTCTATTGCATTTCTCTGTTCTACTGTGAATGCCTGCAGGAAATGAATCTCAAGGTAGTATATAGTGGCATATGTACTTTGAACTTTGAACTTTTTATGTGACATTGTATATTACAAGTTTAAGAGCAAGACAGACTTTGCAGGAGAGCCAGTGAATTCAATATCTGAGGCATTACAGCATTTTGAGGTATGTTCTGAGTAACTGTTGGTTAGGCAAAGCCTGATTACTTGGCCACTATTTTGTCCTGATTAACGCTGTCCAGATACCTCCAAAATGAACCACAGAAGGAAATGTTCTGAGAAGGATTAGTTGGAAGCTGCAGAGCATCAAGAGACTTGTACATGGGTGGGTTTGAGTCAAATTTAAATTGTCTTAACTTTAGAAAGCAGCGTGCAGCAAGTTACCATGCCCTTGTACAATTAGTTAAATGCATAGAAACAATAAGTATTCATCTCCTCAATTTTACCATCATTTACTTAGATTATGGCTATTCACCAGGTTATGATTCTGGTTGTCTAGTAGACCCAGGAGTATTTTTTTCTGCATCTTCCCTGCCTGGAAGCCTCAACATTTGATGTGATATATTTGCAGGAAGAGAAGCTAGGTGCTAACAATAAGTGTTAATTGTTCAGTACAAGTTAACAGTGAAACTTTTATCCAATATGTTGTACTTTACTGAGGTGCCAAGATAATTCCATCACTAAATCTGCACTGCCAGCATGGCAGACATTTTTACCATTTTACAACAAGAACAAAGTAGCACTTTGTGAATACAGCTTTGGTCTTGAACTGATTCATTTGTTTTAAGGTCTCCACGATATTTCCAGTGATTTCTTCAGAAAAGTGGAACAGGCTGACACTTGCTAGGAGTTCCAATACGAAACACATTTATTATTAGAAACAATGCAAAATGTGCAAAATGTGAGCAGAGAACATATCAACTGATTCAAACTATCACCACGGTCCACTACTGGATCCCCTGGAGTCCCATAATGTCATCAGACACTACAGCATAGAAACAGGCTCTTCAGACCAGCTGGTCCAAGACAAACCATTAGTATCTCTAGTCCCCTCAACCTGCACTTGGAGCATAGCCCTCCATATTCCTCCCACTCTTGCACCTACCCAAATTTCTCTTAAATGCTTAAATTGCGCTAGCAGTTCATTCCACACTCTCACCACCCTATCAGTGAAGAAGTTCCCTCTCATATTCCCCTTAAACATTTCACCATTCACCCTTAACCTATAACCTCTAGTTATAGTCTCAACCAACCTCAGTGGAAAAAGCCTGCTTGCATTTATCCTATCTGTACCTCTCTTACAGCTCTGCTGGGGGAGAAGCTGACAGCGATGCAGGTGGATGCTTTCCTGGTGTCATGGATTCTTGATTTCCTGACTGGCAGACCACAGTACGTGTGCTTGCAACACTGTGTGTCCGACAGAGTGACCAGCAGCACTGGGGCTCCACAGGGGACTGTCTTGTCTCCCTTTCTCTTCACCATTTACACCTCGGACTTCAACTACTGCACAGAGTCTTGTCATCTTCAGAAGTTTTCTGATGACTCTGCCATAGTTGGATGCATCAGCAAGGGAAACGAGGCTGAGTACAGGGCTACGTTAGGAAACTTTGTCACATGGTGTGAGCAGAATTATCTGCAGCTTAATGTGAAAAAGACTAAGGAGCTGGTGGTAGACCTGAGGAGGGCTAAGGTACCGGTGACCCCTGTTTCCGTCCAGGGGGTCAGGGTGGACATGGTGGAGGATTACAAATACCTGGGGATATGAATTGACAATAAACTGGACTGGTCAAAGAACACTGAGGCTGTCTACAAGAAGGGTCAGAGCCGCCTCTATTTCCTGAGGAGACTGAGGTCCTTTAACATCTGCCGGATGATGCTGAAGATGTTCTATGAGTCTGTGGTGGCCAGTGCTATCATGTTTGCTGTTGTGTGCTGGGGCAGCAGGCTGAGGGTAGCAGACACCAACAGAAACAACACTCATTCGTAAGGCCAGTGATGTTGTGGGGATGGAACTGGACTCTCTCACGGTGGTGTCTGAAAAGAGGATGTTGTCCAAGTTGCATGCCACCTTGGACAATGTCTCCCATCCACTACATAATGTACTGGTTGGGCACAGGAGTACATTCAGCCAGAGACTCATTCCACCGAGATGCAACACAGAGCGTCATAGGAAGTCATTCCTGCCTGTGGTCATCAAACTTTACAACTCCTCCCTTGGAGGGTCAGACACCCTGAGCCAATAGGCTGGTCCTGGACTTATTTCCTGGCATAATTTACATATTACTATTTAACTATTTATGGTTTTATTACTATTTATTATTTATGGTGCAACTGTAACGAAAACCAATTTCTCCCGGGATCAATAAAGTATGACTATGACTATGACTATGGTTTAAATTTGCATCAGCACCTCCTGTGGAGCATCAAGAAAACTCACCTCTGTCCCAGGTACTGACGGACTTTTACTGCTGTACCATCGACAGCATACTCACCAACCGCATCTCAATGTGGTATGTCCCGTATCAGACCCCAAAGCACTCCAGCGTGTGGTGAAAATTGCCCAACGGATTATCAGCATCCAATTGCCCAGCATTGAGAACATCCACCATAAATGCCGCCTGGGCAGGGCAAAAAGCATTATCAAGGATGCATCTCACCCTAACCATGGACTGTTTACTCTCCTCCCATCCGGTAGGCGCTACAGGAGCCTCCACTCCTGCACCAGCAGGCACAGGAAGAGCTTCTTCCCTGAGGCTGTGACCCTGCTGAACCTCACATCACAGCACTAAGCAGTATTGTACCCATATTTTACTGTCTCAGTACTTTTATATTTGTGTGCTGTAGCACTTACTTTTTATTCGCAGTTATTTTGTAAATAACACTATTCTTTGCATTTCTGGTCAGATGCTAACTGCATTTCATTGGCTTTGTATCTGTACTCAGCACAATGATGATAACGTTGAATCCTGAATCTAATATTCTCGGATCCCTCTGTTATACTGCATTCCTCAGTGTCCTGCCACTCAGTGTGTAAGATATACTCTGGTTGGTACAGCACCTCAAACTGATCTACATTAACTCCGTCTGCCATTTTTCAATCCATTTTTCCAGCTGCTCCAATTCCTGCTAAAAGCGTTGATAGTTTTTCTCACTGTCTACTATACCTCAATCTTCGTGTCATCTGTAAATTCGCTGATTCAGTTTTCCACACTATCATCCCCATTGTTTATATAGGAGACAAACAACAACAGATTCAGCACCTATCCATGCAGTGCACCACTAGTCACAGGCCTCCTTTGCAGTGTCTGTAGATTCTCTCCTGTTTGTACATCTGTTACCACTCTCTGGCTTCTCCCATGAAGCCAATGTCGAATCGAATTTACTACCTTATCTTGAATGCCAAGCAACTGAACCTTCCTCTCCAACCTCCCATGCAGTACCTTATCAAATGCCTTGCTGAAGTCCATGTAGACCACATCTACTGCCTTTCCTTCATCAATATTCCTGGTAACGTCCTTGGAAAGTTCTTCCAGGTTGGTTAGACATGTCCTACCCACACAAAGCCAGTATCCTTAATGAGTCCCTGTCTATACAAATACTTATAAATCCAATCCCTTAGAATACCTTCCAGTAACCTTCACACTACTGGTCAGGCTCAACAGCCTATAATTTCCTGTTTTATTCTTTGAGCCTTTCTTAAATAGCGGAACAACACTGGCTATCTTCCAATCCTCTGGTACTTCACCTGTCACTAAGGATGATTTAAATATCTCTGTTGGGGCCCTGTAATTTCTGCACTTGCCTCCCACATGGTCTGAGGGAACACCGTGTCAGGCTCTGGCAATTTATTCACCCTAATTTGCCTCAAAACAGCATACACCTCCTCCACTATAATCTGTATAGGGCTCATGACCTTGCTGCTTTTCACTTCTATAGACTCTGTGTCCATCTCTCAAGTAAATACAGATGCAAAAAAGTCCATTTATGATCTCCTCCGTCTCTTTTGGCTCCACACATAGATTACCATTCTAATCTTCCAGATGTTCAATTTTGTCCATTTGCTGTTAATGTACTTGTGGAAGCCCTTAGGATTCTTCTTCACATTGTCTGCTAGAGCAACCTCATGCCTTCTTTTAACCCTCCTGATTTTTTCTTCAGTGTTCTCTTGCATTCTTATACTCCTCAAGTACCCTATTTGTTCCTACCTACCTACCCATACCCGATATACACTTGTTCTTTTTCTTAACCAGAGCTTCAAAATCTCTCAAAAACCAAGGTTCCCTAAACCTATTATCCTCGCCTTTTATTCTGACAGGAACATACAAACTCTGTACTCTCAAAATTTCACTTTTGAAGGCCTTCCAATTACTAAGTACACCTTTGCCAGAAAATAATCTGTCCTAGTCCACATTTGCCAGGTCCTTTCTGATACAATGAAAATTGGCCTTTCTCCAATTTAGAATCTCAACCTGAGGACCAAACCTACTCTTTTCCATAATTACCTTGAAACTAATGGTATTATGATCACTAGACGCAAAGTATTCCCCTACACAAACTTCTGTTGCCTGCCCGTCTCATTCCCTTATAGGGGATTGGTATCGCAATGTCTCTAGTTGGTACCTCCATGTACTGATTAAGGAAACTTTCCCGAACACATTTGACAAACTCATTCCCATCCAGCCATTTTACAGTATGGGAGTCCCAGTCAATGCAGAAAGTTAAAATCACCTTGCATAATAACCTTATGTTTCTTGCAATATTCTGCGAGCTATCTACAAAGTTGCTCTCTAGATCCTGCAGACTATTTGGTGGTCTACAATATAATCCTATTAATGTGGCTATATTTTTCTTATTCCTCAGTTCTACCCATAAAGCCTCACTCCAGTATGTCCTGTTTGAGTACTGTTGTGACAATTTCCCTGACTAGTAATGCCAAACCCTCCCCCCTTTAATCCCTCTCACTCTATCACATCTAAAACAATGGATCGCTGGACCATTGAGCTGCTAGTCCTGCCCATCCTGCAACCAAGTCTCACTAATGGCTACAATGTCATAATTCCATCTGCTGAACAATGTTTTAAACTCATCTGCCTTTCCTGCAATATGCCTTGCATTGATATATACACAGTTCAGAATATTAGTCCCACCATACTCAACCTTTTGATTCCCAACTTTGCATGTAGGCTTAACAACATCTTTCTCCATTACCACTCCACTATCTGCTCTAGTGCTTTAGTTTCCATTCCCCTGCAACTCGAGTTTAAACCCCACCACCCATCCCTAGCAAACATTCACACTAGGATATTAGTTGCCCCTCCAGTTCAGGTGCAAACTGTCCCTTCTGTACAGGTCCCACCTTCCCTGGAAGAGAGTCCAACGATCCAAAAAGCTGAAATTCTCTCTCCTGCACCATCTCCTTAGCCACCTGTTAAACTGTATGACCTTGCTACTTCTGGCCTCACTAGCACGTGGCACAGGTAGCAATCTTGTGATTACAACCCTCGAGGCTTTGTCCTTTAACTTAGCACCAAAGTCATTGAACTCACTTTTGAGTGGCAAGTCACCTCTGCTTCCAAATGTCATTGGTACTGAAGTGAAGCACAATCTTGAGCTGCATACCCTCCCGCTTAAGAATGCTGTGAACTCGATCCAGTCTGTCCCTGACCCTGGCATCTGGGAGGCAACATACCACCCAGGAATCTCGTTCTCGTCCACAGAACCTCCTTTCTGTTCCCCTAAAATTCCCTATCACGACAGCTCCCCTTTTCTCTCCCTGTCTGTCTTGAGCCACAAAGCCAGACCCAATGCAAGAGAGAGACCTGACCACTGTGGCTTTCCTCTGCTAGGCCATCCCCCTCACCGTATCCAAAGTGGTATACCTATTGTTGAGGGGAATGGCCACAGAGTGCTCTGCACTGACTGCCTATCTCCTTTCCCCCACCTAACGGTCACCCAGTTATCTGTGTCTTGCACACTGGGTACCTCTTACTGTAAGTTCTTGTATGAGAGTCACTTTTGTTGGGATTTCTGATATTAAGGTGGAGCATTGACAGTCAGATTCTGGACTGCTGAGACAGCATACAAGTTGAATTGAATTGAATTGACTTTATTACTTACATCCTTCATAGACACGAGGAGTAAAGATCTTTACATTACGTCTCCATCTAAATGTGCAATGTGCAATTTATGGTAATTTATAATAAATAGTATGTACTATAATATAACATAGAAGTACAGTTGTGTCAGCATGAATTAATTAGTCGGATGTCCCGGGCCTGTTGGCCCTGGCTTTTATGCTGCAGCACCATTTTCTGGATGGTAGCAGCTGGAACAGTTTGCGGTTGGGGTGACTCGGGTCCCCAATGATCCCTCGTGCCCTTTTTACACATCTGTCTTTGTAAATGTCCTGAATAGTGGGAAATTCACATCTACAGATGCGCTGGGCTGTCCACACCACTCTCTGCAGGGTCCTGCAATTGAGGGAAGTACAGTTCCCATACCAGGCAGTGATGCAGCCAGTCAGGATGCTCTCATTCGTGCCCCTGTAGAAAGTTCTTAGGATTTAGGGGCCCATACCACCTTCTTCAACCATCTGGGGTGAAAGAGGCGCTGTTCTGCCTTTTTCACCACACAGCCGGTATGTCAGACCACATGAGATCCTCGGTGATATGTATGTCGAGGAACTTAAAGCTGTTCACCTTCTCAACCTTGGATCCATTGCTGTCAATAGGGGTTAGCATGTCTCCATTTCTCCTGTAGTCCACAATCAGCTCCTTTGTTTTTTACAAGTTTGAGGGAGAGGTTGTTTTCTTGACACCACTGTGTCAGAGAGATGACTTCTTCTCCATAGGCTGCCTCATTATTATTTGAGTTTAGGCCAATTAGTGTAGTATCGTCAGCAAATTAACTTAGCAGCTTGGAGCTGTGGGTGGCAATACATTCATGGGTATACAGAGGGTAAAGGAGGGGCTTAGGACACAGCCCTGAGGGGCACCTGTGTTCAGGTCAGTAGGGCAGAGGTGAGGGAGCCCATTCAGCTGGTGACCTGACAGGAAGTCCGGGATCCAGCAAAACAAGGCAGGGTGAAGGCTGAGTTCTCTGTGATCCTTGTCGAGCCTGGAGAGAATTATGGTGTTGAAAGCTGAACTGTAGTCCAAGGACAGCATTCTCAAAGCATCCTTCTTCTCCAGATATGTAAGAACGGTGTGTAGAGCAGCAGCTATTGCATCATCTGTCGATCAGTTGTGTCAGTAGGCAAATTGTAGAGGGTCCATTGTGGGTGGTAGCATGCTGCAGACGTAGTCCTTGACCAGCCTCTCAAAGCATTTGCTTATTAATGAGGTGAGTGCAACAGGACGCCAGTCGTTCAGGCATGTTACCTTGGTCTTTTTAGATACAACAATAGTGGATGCTTTGAAGCAGGAGGGCACTCTGCACTGGGCAAGGGAGAGGTTAAAAATGTCTGTAAACACACCTGCATTTGTGCTGTGCACACTCTGAGTACAAAGGAGATTGTAAGCCTGAAGGTTTGGTTTTAATAATTTTGCTTCAGTTTTTTTTTAAATTCTAAATGCTTGGACTTTTTTTCTTTTAAAAATATTTTACTGCATTTTTAGCAATGGTTAGAATTGAAGTATGTGTGTCTTAATTTAAAAGCAGTTGAAATTCAAGCCCATCATGGTATTCTAGGTTGGACCAGCCAAAACATAATCATCATTAAAATCTCACTGCTAAATGAAAGGATACAGAGGGATAATAGGATCAGTTTAGTTCTTCCATTTGAGGCAAATTCAGGGACCATAGGTAGCATTGCAAGATCAGTCCCATAGTAAATGGAGAAGCTAGTACTTGAGATGTGTGTTGGAGAAACAAAGTGAGAGTCCTGTAGGTACTGTATTAGGGAATAGCAAGTGAACATGCACAACTCTACACTGAAGGATCTGTAGTGAAAAGAGTAAGCAGCTTCAAGTTTCTGAGGGCCAACATCTTGGATGGTCTAAACTGAGCCCAGCACACAAATGCAGCTATGAAAAAGATGCACCAGTATCTCTACTCTCCTAGAAGTGTTAGAAGATTCAGCATATTATTAATGACTGACAAACCTCTACAGACATACCATAGAGAGCATTCATGATGGCCTGGTATGGGAACTCCAATGCACAGGAACCAAGAGACTACAGAGAATAGTGGATTCAGCCAATTTCCTCACGGGTACAGCACTTCCCACCATTGCGGACTTTACAAGAGATGATATCTCAGGAAGGTGACATATAGGATCCCCATCATTTGGACCATGACCTCTTCTCATTGCTGCCATCAGCCAGAAGGTATAGGAGCCTGAAGACTCACACCTCAAGATTCTAGGACATTCTTCCCCACTGCCATCAGATTCTTGAACCAACCTTAACAACCCTAGGTCTACCTCAGAAAACTGGGTATTTCCTTCAACTTGCACTAATGTTGTTGATATGTTTGTTTATTCTGTCATACAAGTCATCTATAATTTATGTTAATTTATGTAATTTATGTTATGTTTGTAACGTGCTGTCCTACTGCTGTGAAAAAGCTCATTTTAACGGCATTTGTATTCTGGGTATGTATGCCCATAATGATGAACTTGAAACTAGTATAGAACCTTAAAAACATTTAACTTTTTATTGATTTCTTCTTGTGGATGGTTAGATCAATATTTATAAAATGAGCTTGAGATTTGTTGACCATTCTATAGCTTTTCAGGAATTATTTTTAGGATACAATGTGACAATATGTTTGTTTATTCCAAGTCATCATATTATCTCAAAGCCCACATCTTTGGAAGCTTTGATATAAATGTTATCTTTAGTCCTGCACCTTGACCCATGTACCACAATATCCAAAGATATTTGTACTTATCTAGAAACAAATTTCATATGATCATAGGGTAGCAGGGTGGAGATACATCTTTACCAAAGGACGTACGAGGTGCTCCTTCCTTCTGCTAGCCTGCAGGTGTAGCACCTGCTTAGCCCCCCCAATCGAGGTCACGTGAAGCCATGCGAGCAGATGCTCAATGGTCATATGAGCAGCTGGTGCATATTACAGGTTTCAGTTATGCGACCATTGACACCAGGCAGACAATCTCAGAAGAATATTGATAATGGCTGAGGTTACCAGTCTCGTAAGGACACTGCTCAGAAGAAGGGAAAGGCAAACCACTTCTGTGGAAAAATTTGCTAAGAACAATTATGGTCAAGACCATGATTGCCCATGTCATATGGCACTGTACACAATGATGATGATAATTATCCATGTATCTGGAAACATATGAACTTCTCTGCCTACCCACAGACAAAAATGACAGACGAGCTATCCTTCAAATGGAGCATGCTCATTGTAAGACAGTCTCAAATATTTTACTTTATGATTTAAAATAGTTTAGCTCAGACACAAATCCATTTTTCATCATAGAAAGGTATTAACTACCCTTTGCATCCAATTAAGCATGTTTCCTGACATCTTATTTTGGAGATTTTTCCCCCTAATCAGCAATATTTATTTTGATGGAAAAGAATCATTTGTAAAAGTTTCATAAAATTCACAAAGACCTTCACAAATCTTTGACTACTTACCTGAATGCATAGTGAGTTCTAAACATTCAAAAATCATATATAGGTCTCTTTTCTTAATTTTTATAGCAACATTTGTGTTCTGTCATCATAATTTATGCCCCAAAACACAGCACATTTTTGAAATGAGGCTATGTAATCAAACCAAAATATCTTCCCCAATGTCAACTCTGGAGTATAAATAGGGACAAGTAAAAGCTAATGTTCCTGATTGAGGAGTCTTTTCATTTGTTAGTGAAACATAAACATAATTTATTTAATTCAAATAAATTTACTTGATTACATTGAGACCCTTGTACTGCATTTGGATTTCTAGATTCTTGATTGAAATAGACTGAAAGAATCTGAAAAGATGAAGGTATAGAAGAATGTGAAAACCTTAGAATGCATAAGGAGGTGCTGGAATTTTCAGGCATTGAATGCTAACAATCAATTTATGACTGATGCAAATTGACTCTGCTCAATTCCATCATTGCACAAGCAAAGACGTTACCAATAAACAAGGTTCAACAAATATATTAATGTTTATCAACAATTTTGTTTTTAAAAATGATATCTTACATTTTTCACAATACATGCATCAGCATAAATCCAGTGGAATCTAGCAGCATTTCTTTGAACATTCTTTGCCAGACAAATTCTGGCTCTCGAGGGATGTCAATACCATTATGGTCACTGTCCTCCCCTATCAGATTCCAGGTTCTTCAGCTCTTTGTCAATTCTACCTATCACCTCCTAGCTTCTAACATCATTCTTCTATCATCCCCCTATCACCTAGATATGCCTATCACTCACCAACTTTTGCTTCACCTCTTCCCCAGCTTTTTATATTGGTATCTGTCTTCTTTCTTTCCAGCCCTGATGAAAGATCTTGGCTGAAACATCAATGTCCATTTCCCTACATAGACGTTGTCTGACCCACTGAGTTGCCCTAGCATGTTCTGTATTGCCCCAGTTCCACATCTTGCATAGGATGACATACAGTGTGTAATACTTACAAGTGAGTGTATTATAATTTGAAACCGATAAGTAAGCATAGTGGTTAGTGTGAGTGTCGGAATGAGTTTGTACATTCTCCCCGTGACCCCACAAGTTTTCTCTGGGTGCTCCATGTTCCAAGACATACAAATTAGGTTTAGTAAATTGAGTGCATGTTATGTTAGTGCCTGAGACATGGTGACACTTGTGGGCTCTCCCCAGCATATCTCAAACTGTGCTCATTGTTGACACAAACAATGCATTTCACTGTACGTTTTGATGTACATATGGCAAAAAGCTTATCTTTATATTTATATGTTCATCAAATGATGCATTTCCGGGCATTTGTGCCAGTTATAGCATGTAAAGTACAAAGAGCATGTTTGGTCATTTGTATTTGTGTCAGGTCTGCAGCAATGCAGTTGAATCCCACTACACTATTCTCACTCCTCAGCCTTATCTTCGGCTTCAAATAATCTTCAACTTTAAATGAATAAATACAATGGTTTCTGCTTCAATTATTCCTTGTGACAAAAGTTTCTACGAATCTGTGCCTCAAAACATTTCCTGTTAAGTTCTTGTGCCTGAATTCTGCTTAGATCTTGTTGCCTTCTGACGTAGACTGCTTCTCACTTTATTACTAATTATAGTTAAATAGATGACCTCTCATTAACCAATAAAATACCTTAATCTTCAATCTACCTTGTTGGCTTCATCAAAATCTGGCAATTGTAATAACATTTTGAAATCTTTTATCCTTCTCCGCAACAAAATAAGTCCCAGTTTTTCCAGATGGACATTTTAAACAGTGAGAGAGAGCTATACATGTTTAATTAAGCTTGTGTGTTACCATAACAACATGTTCTTCCAGTAGAAGCCAACCACCAACTTTATAAGCTCAATGCTATTATTCAGCTTTGAACTTTAAAAAAAAAGGCAAGACTTTGAAGGGAAAATAATTGAATAATCATCAAAATGCTTTGCTGCTTAAAAATGAGAAATACCCATTGAAAATTTCACAATAATGGGTAACTTTTTCTATCATGTACTAGAACAAAGCCCCCTGGTATTACACTTACACCAAGAACCTCCATGCTAGGTTACTGTGTGATGTACTAAAATTCAATTTCTTAAGAATCACGATATTACAGGTTATCTTTCATATCTTGGTAGGGAAGTAATGCAATTAGATCATCTATTTTAAAATATAGCCTGTGAATTTCTGTTTAATATAGGAACAGTGGGATAACTCTCTGCAAAGCTGTTACATCAACCTCATTTGCGACTCATTAGTAGTCCTCAGCCACCCACTCAAATCCACTTCTTAATCACTGGGAACAGTTTCTGATAGGTGACAACCATTACAGGCTAAAAGATGACAAGTAACAATCACATCGCCAAAGTACAGGTATTGACCATTTCTAAAAGGCAGTCAGCCTATATCTGATACTCAAAGGTAGCTGTCCATTATGAACATCGTGGTAACTGTACCGATCGCAGAAATAGCGTGGCTACAAGAGCAAGACAAATGCTGGGAAGCCTGCTGTGAATATTGCACCTTTTGACACCCAAAAGGCTTTTCAATGTCTGCCGGCAGAGATGGATGTGAATGTTTAGGATGGTTAATGGGGTTGCTAATCAAGAGGTCGAATGGTGTAAAGCTTCTTGAAAACTGTTGTTCTTGCCCTTATTGAGAGTACTGCATCATGTCGACAGAGGAAAGTTCTTGTGGCATCAGTAAATGAGTTCTTCATTACAGGCTCCTCAGACTAGGACCTGTCCTTGTACTCACAGTATTCATGTGGCTGATCCAGTTTCTGGATTATATGCTGAGGTACTTGATGATAGTATTTCTATTAAATGTCAGTGATAGGTGATTAACCTCATTGTTGTTGAAGGTGGTTATTTCCTGACTGGTTTTGGCACAAATATTACTTGCCACTCTGCAGACTTGTGCATGCATCTTGTTGCCTTCTGATGAAGACTGCTTCATTTGACGAGGAGTTGCAAAGGGAAATGAACATAATACAATCATTAGTGAATGTAAATACTTTGGACTAAGCAATAGAAAGAAGTTCAATGGTGAATAATTCAAAGTGTTTGAGCCTGGGACAGCCTTGAGGAACCTCTGTGGTGATGTCCTGGGTTTGGAAGGTTGAGCTTGACAACCACAATCATTTCTTTAATTGCGAGATACAACTACAACCACTACAAGGTGTTGCATTTTGGGAGGTAAAATGCAAAAGGAAAATATACAGTAAATAGCAGGGCCATGAGTATTGATTACTGGAGGATCTTGTTGTACAAGTTCAGAACATGCTGAAAGTGGCCATACAAGCATATGACGAGCTTGCATTTACTTGTTGGAATTTTGAGGATAAAAGTTGGAAAGTCATGTTACAATCGTGAAAAAAAAACTTTGGTTAAGTCAGATTTGCAGTATTGTATGCAGTTCTGGTTATTGTAGAAGCATATATGATAAAGCTATTAGACAGAAATGTGAACAAGCAGGGAGTGAAGGATATGGATCATGTGCAGGCAGATTAGATTAGTTTAAACTAGCATCATGGTTGACACAAACTAGGCTGGCCAAAGGCCTTATATTGCCAATGATTCTACCAAGGTAATAATGCCACACATGCTTAAATGCTATCTTGATATCAATGATAGCAATTCTCACCTCACCTCTGAATTTAGCTCTTTAAATCCACATTTGGACCAAGGCTGTGATGAGACCTGGAGCCAAATGGTTCTGGCAAAACTAACAGTGAACCTCATTGAATAGTCCATTTGCGAGTATGTGCCGGTTGAGAGCGCTGTGTATTATAGTTTCCATCACTTTGCTGATAATTGTTAGTATACCAACAGGGCAGTAGATTGTTTTTGACCTGATTTAGTCCTGCTTTTTATTAGGAAAATGCCAGTGTTACAACTGTACCAGAACAGCATGTCTAGAGGTGCAGCTGGTCCCAGAGTGCAAGTTCTTAGCACAGTTATCTGGTTCCTTGGTTACTGCTGTATCCAATGTCTCAGCCATTTCAGCTATTATACAGTGTGAATCATACAGCCTTGAACCTGGCTTTCTTGATGGTGGGGACCTCAGGAGCATGTCTCAGCAGGATTCTTGTTAAGTTTCATGACGCACTCAATATTGGTTTAATGTTCTTTTGATAATGAATTCCCAGGCTGTATACGTTAGTTTTATTTTGAACCAGATAATGTTTCATATGAATTAACTTTTCTCTGTTTATTTTTGCACTTTATGCTACATTTTCAAAACATGAAATGCAGTTAACACTGTTTTTATATTGTTTTAAAATTTAGATCTAGATTGTTAAGTAATTTGCGTACTTGAACATCTAGTTTACTCTCTATGCGTATTCATTGAAAATAAACTCAGTGGCTACACCTGTATACCCACTCGTTAATGCAAGTATCTGATCAACTAATCATGTGACAGTAACTCAATGCATAAGAGCATGCAGGCATGGTGTTCAGTTGTTGTTCAGACCAAACATCACAATGAGGAAGAAATGTGATCGAAGTGACTTTGACCGTGGAATAATTGTTGGAGCCAGACAGGGTGGCTTGAGTATCTCATAAACTGCTGATCTCCTGGAATTTTCTCACACAACTGTCTCTATAGTTTATAGAGAACACTGTGAAAAACAAAAAAACAACCAGTGAGCAGCAGTTCTGTGGGCAAATGCATCTTCATAATGAGATAGGTTAGAGGAGAATGACCAAGCTGACAAGAAGGTGGAAGTAACTCAGATAAGCACACATGATAACAATGGTGTGCATCTCAGCGCATACAACACATCGAACCTTAAAGTGGATGGGTGGCAGCAGCAGAACTCAGTTACAGGAAGTACCTAATAAACTGGCCACTGAATGTATATTCCCATTCACTGTGTTTCATTCCAATGCCCATCCACATTAAATAGAATCAGCAAACATCACTTCTGGTGATCAATGCTGACTGGTGCCTCAGTCATTCTCATAGTTCTAGAGGACTGCAATTCTAAAAGGAGTTGGACTAAACAATATTTTTTAGTTCTGTTTTATACCAGGTGTCCCAGAGATCATCAACATTATCCTCCTATGGTAGGATTCTATCACAGCTTGTACCCAAAAGCCTAAAGAAAAACTGACTAATACCATTTTCAAGTATCAATGCTGCAAATATATGCTTACATTATAAATTCTATTTATATCTTTGATACTAAATGGTTTTCACTGCAACAAATTAAGCTGAAGAACAATAGCTCAGTGAAGTTTCATGTGTCACATGCATTGTTATCTTGAAGAAACTATCGGTCTATGGCAACATAACTATGTATCATAATGATATTAATTACTGAACCATGAATAATATTGAAAACTAAAACCCATTGTTCAGTGATGTAATATGTGCTTTCACAAAGAAAATTTCTGTCCACTATTTTAACACAGATGTTAACTTGTATATTTTAAATAAGTTAACATATACGTACAAATGGCAGTCAGATATATGTCATCCATGTAGGTCAATTATGTATGCATGTCTCGTACTATAGGTCAATTATGAATGCATGTCATGCATTCATTTCCTGACATGTAAAATAATACTAATTATGCTATTGATTATAACAATGACTCATCCACTAACAATGGGTTCTAGCCTGCATGATATTTATGGTTCTGTAATTAATACATTTACATATCTTTTAAAAATGATACGTATCAATATTGTCATGGACGTATCTTAACCCATTGTAAATCTACAAATCATGAACTGATGCATTTTTCTTCTTTTAATACTCCACAGGCATTTCATAGATCTGGTTACATTTGTTTTATTCTTAATTTATTTTAGCATTAGAATTATTATTTTGCATTTTATGAAATATTAAGCATACATGAATAATACAAACAGTAACTCAGTAAAGTTATCTCATGCAAAAGGAAGTCTAGTTAGTGATTATTTCATTAACACTTCAATTCAAGTATGTGTAGAACATCATAATATCAGATAAACCTGCTGAGCAGATATGTGAAAATGGCTCAATTGTAACAAGTAAAAGAACTACATGATCCATTACAGTTTAGGGTCTATTAATCATAATTGAATGAGAACAAGCCATGAACTAAAACTAGCCAATTAATTTCAACTAATCAGATTTTTATCTGTTTTTACCAAACTTAAAGACTTATGCTATACATATTTTATCTTAATGCTTGCTCATTACTTGGAAAATAGTGCTAAAGAATACATTCCATATAATATATGTACATGATAATGTTGGTGGAAAACAGCAAAATTTCTGGAGATTTTGGATTTACTTTTCTGATATGGCAAAATACTCCTCCTTCAACTAAATGCACAGAGGAACCTGGCTCAATTCCGGTGCATGATTAGCTTGGGTAGGTATACTTTGAGTGGAGCAAAGTGCAATATTATCAATTTTTCCTGCCTCCAAGGCTCCAACTAGCAATGTAAGTGAACATTGAAAGGAGGGAGCCAACTCAAGCAAGCTCATGTTCCAGAGAGACATGCAGCTTAAACTTCAACTAAGAGTTAAACAAGCAAATTTCTTCATTTGTTAACAAATTTCTTCTGTAAGTCAAAGCAAAATTGACATCTTCAATTCCGGTCCTAGCAAAATTCCAAAAGTTCTACCTCTTCAAAGTTCAAAGTAAATTTATTATCAAAGTACCTACTGTATATGCCACCATCTGCAACCCTGAGATTCATTTTCTTGCAGGCATACTCAGTAAATCCAAGACCCATTATAGAATCAATGGAAGGCCACACAAAACAGGACACCCAAATGACAAATGTGCAAAATACAACAACTGTGCAATACAAAAGAAAGAATTAATAAGTAGCTGTATAGATAGATAAACAAGCAATAAATATTGAGAATGTGAGATGAAGAGCCCTTGAAAGAGAGTCCATAGGTTGTGGGAACAGTTCAGTGATGGGCCGTGTGAAGTAGAGTGAAGTTATCCCCATTGGGTCAGTCAGATGATGCATTACAAATGTTTACACTTTAATTTTCAAAAGTACACTCCATGGCCATTTTATTAGGTACCTCCTGTAACTAATAAAGTGGCCACTGAGTGTATGTTTGTAGTCTTCTACTTCTGTAGCCCGTCCATTTCAAGGTCGATATGTTGTATTTTCAGAGGTGCTCCTCTCCACGCCACTGCCGTGCTGGTTATTTGATTTACTGTAACCTCTCTGCCAGCTGAGCCAGTCTGGCCATTCTCCTCTGACCTCTCTCATTAACTGAACCTGTCAAACATGTCTGCGAGTTTTTATCCATTGAGGTGCTGCCACATGATTGGCTGATTTGATATGTATATTGACAAGCAGGTGTACAGGTGTATCTAATAAGGTTGTCACTGAGCATATGTACTAGGTGAAGAATGAGTCAGCAATGTATTATTAAATTGTATCATTCAGAGAATTGTATCATTCTTTAATATATAAATGCAATGAAGCATATTGCAGTATAATTCTCTACTGTATGACTGTTCCTTTAGCAATCTGAAACATAGAAACATAGAAAACTTACAGCACGATACAGGCCCTTTGGCCCACAAACCTGTGCCAAACATGTCATTTAATCTGCCCAATTCCTATGATTAAGATGAAAATTTCATTTGCAATCATAAATAATAAACTACTTTGATGACAGTAAGTTATTTCCTAATCAGGAATCTAAGTATAAAAAGTAAGGTGAATGAGTCTTAAATCCTAACATTTTATTTTCTCTTGAGTAAATTAGAATCCAATTTTTAAATACATTGATATATATTATTTATGAAAAAATATTGTTTTTTGGATGAAGTGATAATGTATACTTTCCAATATTATACTTTCATTGCACATTCATTATCCATTTTTAAAAACAAAGTATTAATAACAGAACACACTCTTCATTTTATGTGGTAAAAAATAAATTTAAGAGCTAGTAAATAAATTAGCAAGTTAAATGTCTGAATTATTAATCCTACAAGTTTGCTTATGGAACGTCCCACATGACCAAGAAGTCCTATCACAAATTATACCTTCCCACGATTCATAAAGCAATAAGAACATTGACAAGCTTATTTTTCCGAATAACCGACAATAGTAATTTTGATAGAGTTTTCAAAGTTGCAATATTGTTCTGAATGTTGAAGTTTTGATATGCATGTTGTGTTTGTTTCAACAAAATAATTCAACGAAAGGATTCTCATTACTACAGCATTTTAACCGTTTTTCTGTATAAACCAGAGCTCCAAAGCTTGTTAAACATTCTGCAAAAAAATCAGTCCTCTAAGCATATATCATTCCCTCCGGGATTCTTCAGAAGCAATCACACATACCATCTGTAAACGAATATTATTAATGTACTAAAATTATGTCCTTTAAAATTCAGTCATATCTGAAATTACAACGTTTTATAGACAATGAAATAATTCACAGATTTAATGTCATGAACAAAAACATTCCAAGTTCTTCCCCATACGATTGGATCATACGTTTTCTGACGAAGTGAAACAAAGAGAAAAGAAACCTCTCAAAAATGTCTGCTTATAAAGTCAGTATTTTTAACACATATAATTACTTAACGTCACACAATAAACATAAATAACAAATCGGTTAATAAGTGCCTCAATTTTTGAATACTAGAACTGCATTTACGCAATCCTTCCTATTGCCGAATTCTAGCGCCAAAATCTTTCTCTTTATCAAATATTGCCACTCAAACACGTAAACTGGACTTGAAAAAATTAATATCTGGCTAAAAATATTTCATATGTACTAGTTTGCGCAACCATTCATAATAAACCCTCGCCTAAAGGTATAAACAACTGGTGAGGGGAAGGGGCGGTACCACGTTCTCAGCAGAAATGCTTTGTATTAGACCTTTTATGCTGAAAACCAAATACGTGCTTCGAACCAACAGTATAGACATCTACTCTATGTGTTAATATTGCTAGCAAATTCAGTATTACATTCCACTTAATCAAGCTAGTGATAATTAAGTCAAACAAACCAAAGAAACATTATAATCTCATTATATACCAACATCCTCCTTAAATGTCACAAGTGTGTTTTCTCAGAAACTTACCCATTCCAGAAGGCGCAGAAACCCCAAAGGCTCCTTCGCGACACGAAATGTACCCGATGCCATAAACTAAAGGGCAGGATGAAGTGTGAAGAACATTTTAGAGAAATTACTCGTAGGAATCTTACCATTATATTATTTCATCAAATGTAACTTAAATTGAATGGACGTGCATCCCTTACGTGATTAATTATATCCATCTCTGAATGTTGTGATGATGTTGATTGGTCTGAAGGATACAATAAGCTACCGAAGTCCAGCCGCTGTTGACAGTTCCCAATGTAACTCTCTCAAGGTTCGGATTTGCCGGAAATTGCCGACGACTGACGGAGATGGAATGACAGGCGGGTGCCACTCGCCGGAATATTCAAGAGCTTCTCCGATTGGTCAATCGGGCTTTACCCCACCTCCAGTGACGGGAGAGGCTTGTTCTTATTGGCCAACAGCTCCGAGCACCAACCCCATTTCTATTGGACAATCGCAGCCAATGCCCATGTTGCCTAGCAATAGCAGGTGTGCGTGAATCGGAGCAAGTGTAAGAGTATTAAAGTTCGAGGACTTGCAATATTTCTCATGTGGCCAAATAGTTCGCATAAGTTAAAATAAAGTCATATATTAAATATTTGTACCTGGCATTCTTTCCACATTTTTGTTGTCACGACCAACAGCGTTGCTTCAGCGCACTCGGCTGATGTCCTTGGACTAAAACTGAATCAGTTTAGAACTGGCTCTGGTATGGCAGCAGCCTCAGAAAGAGATCGGGAATTATTCTCCACTTTCTACCTTCAAGGTAAGTTAACATTTGTTTGCAAAAATCTGATGTATTCGATGGCGATATGCAGGAAGTCTCTTGTTAATTACTTAATTTGCCTCTCTTAACATCTGGAAATACGAGTACGGGGGGGGGCTGATTTTTGGGATCCTTTAGTACTTTTTAAAGTATATTCAATGCAAATGGTGACGCATTGGTTATCATTGGGTTACATGTATTTTCAGTTATGATAGTTGCATTTCCTGACATTTACATTAGAGTTCCCCCTCCCTTACTACCGTCTTTAAGTAATACAGATGTGATGACGATGGCAGAGTCGTATCATATTCAGATTTTAATACAATTAAGTTTGGTACATCCGTATAATATCCTCCTTTCTTCACAATTCAAAGCTTATTCTTTTTGCAATTTGATTGATGCAAACTGTCCATCCTCATCCTGTTGTCTGCTGCAAAATCATGAATTGTTCAATATAGGACTCTTTGATATTTAACTATAGCACCATAAAATTGAGGAATAGATCTTTGTTACTATGTTACTATTGATGGTGTGGACGTGGATGTGTTGAGGATCTACAAGTACCTGTGGGGTACACCTGGATGACAGACTTGAGTGGAGCACCAACACAGAGGCTGCGTACAAGAAGGGCCAGAGTTGCCTCTACTTCCTGAGGAGACTGAGGTCCTTCGGAGTAAGTAGGCCTCTCCTTCACATCTTCTACCGGTCTGTTGTCGCCAGTACAATCTTATATGGCGTGGTGTGCTGGGGCAATGGCATCAACACAAATGATGCCAACAGGCTCAGTGAACTGATTAGAAAGGCTGGCTTTGTTTTAGGAGTCAAACTGGACATACTAGAAGCTGTGGTAGAACAAAGGACTCTAAGGAAAATCCTGGCAAATTTGGACAATGTTTCTCACCTTCTGCATGCTATCTTGGCTGAACAGAGGAGCACTTTTTGTAACAGACTAAAACAACAGCGCTGCTCCAAAGAGCGATATATGAGACTCTATAATGAGTCGACCTATAGTTGGGGAAGTGTTAACCCCCTCCTGTTAGACTGTCTGAGGAAACTTATTTTTTATTCTTTCTTACTTCTCTTCTAATGTTTGTATATTTGTGTATCTGTGCACTTGTAATGCCACTGTGACATTGTAATTTCCTTTGGGATCAATATCTATCTAACATACACACACAAAATATCTGGCTTGCTGAGCACCTCCAACATTTTGTGTGTGTTGCTGGGCTTTCCACCATCTACAGATTTTCTCTTGTTTGTGGTCTATCTAACATATCAGCCTTTAATGAGGAACAGATCAAAACATATAAGCAATCAAATGTTGCCAGCAGTTCTGATGTTTTATACATTCAAGCTGCATTTATAGATATTGTAAAAGAAACACCCCCAGCAATATTCATTTACATGGGTGTTCTATGTGGAACCAAGGCTGTACTCTTTCACTCGCAGACAATTTGAAAAGTCCAGCAAAGATCCACTGGGTCCTCGTGCATGCTGGGAAAGAGTTTTCCATCAATTTTGTCAACTTTTTTCACAATGAGTTTATTGGTGGTATTTGCATTAAATTAGGGCACTTAAGAGAACGATTAAAAGATGGCAACATTAGTATAGGCCTGAAGTCATAAGAAATAGAAATATTAAAAAACAGAAAATGCAGAAGATACTCAGCAAATTAGTGGAGAGAGAAACAAGATCAACATTTCCGTTGATGACTTCTCATCACAACATCATCGGTACCATTGTGCTGTTGAAATGTGCTGCCAGACTGACTGAATGTTTCCAGTCTTTTCTGTTTTTATTACAATGCTGTCATTTGATTTTCTTTCCTTGCTGCATAGGTGACACAGTTGAAGTTTCCCAGCATCTCAGCCTTGTGGAAAATGAACCGCTAGATTTAGTCTGATCCTGCAGAAGTGGAAACCCAACCTGTTTTCCAAGGATTATTCTCCGTGGACATCTTGATTCACTGGTGATTTCCAAACTGAGCATTATGAAACAGGATCATATCATGTTGCTAGAGGGAATGCTGCGACAGTAGCCAGTCCGCTATGCACAGATGTGAGAAGCTAGTCACAGTTAAATTGTTTGCTTCAGCAGCTCAGCTCATTGTGCCCATGGGAAATTAAAAGCAGCATTAGAATTCTCCATGATGTTACAGACCGGCCAGGTCCCTAAAGGTGTGGGAGTTTTGAATTTCTCAATCTTAGCATGTTGGCAGCATGTTTTTCAAGTGATCACAAGAAATTGTGCTATTGCTTTTCATTTTAACTAGTGCAGAGTTTCATCCATATCAGCCCTGGATAAACAAGTCCCAAAGCAACTCACTGGGGGTGAAAAGCTAGCTTACTTAATAATAAGCATTACTGGATTGCAAAACAAAATACAAGTGTGAGCTGACTGCTGAAGCTTGAATCAATATCTTGGTATCCTGCACTTCCAACATATTTCTTGGATTATTGATGGACACCATGTGCCTGTCTGAGTTGCAGAAGAGAAACTTTGGCTGGAATTTGTGAGTAGTGGGGAAGTGATTTCACTCATTATTGAATGTTTTCTTTTTCTCATTCTTGGGAGATCTCTAACCCAAGAAGTTTCTTTTCCCTGATATATGCCACTCTCAGATGGCTGTATAAAGTGGCTGAGTAGCCAGTTCCATTAAAGAATTCACATGGATAGGCCATCTGGAAACAAAATACCCCTGCCTTAGTTACCTTTTTAAACATTGTACAGGATGCTAAATAAAGAACATACAGCATATGTATAATATAAACTAGTTGAAACATCATATACTATTTGAAAACAATTTTATATATTCTTTATATCTTGAATTGTTCTTGAGAAAATTACAGTGCACATTTATAAAACAAGTTTTTTTTTGAGCATGATAGTTTTTAAAGCAGTATTTGTCATTTAAAAAACCATTCAAATCTTACATACTTTTTCTGACTAAATAGAAGATTTATTGGATATTTTACACCAAGATTAGTTAATATATTACTAGAAATTCATGATCATTCAGATGATTCCATGAAAGAAGACAGGAAACAACATATTGTGCTGAGGCATGCTGAATCACAGGCAACAATTTTGGTTTTCCCACAGCAATTTACACATACATGCATATCTCCAAATTAGTCTTAGTTACCTGGAATAATATCAATTTGTGTTTGTCCATCGCCGACATCGATGAGGACCTCGACACGATTATGATGGTGTCGAGGCTAGCAAGTGATTTGGATTTAAGTGAGGGAGAGTTGTGTAGTGTCAGCCTCACTCTCTCTCCCCATCTGGATCCAGTGGCAAGCCAGAGTTGAGACGGCTGGAGATGGGACTAGGCGCAGTGGATGACCAGGACGTCTTCTGTGTCTTGTCCTGCTCTACACGTTCCACGACACTTGCAGAGACCGCCTTCTTGACCGTTGGACCTTCCACTGGTCTCGTCTGCTTAATTGGCCGGAGTCTGTCTTCATATACTGGGATAGACAAGCAAGCCTGGCAGAATCCGTGGCCGAAATGTAGACTGTTTATTCATTTCCATTGATGCTGCTTGACCTGCTGAGATCCTCCAGCATTTTGTGTGTGTTTGTTCTAAGGATGCAGTGTTGTTCCAAACTATAGATCAGGCTCACATGTAATCAGAAAAGAACTCCATTCTTGGGTGGGCACCCAAGTCAATCTTTTGTAAATTTGCTCCTCTTATAACTAATTGTTGCATGAATTTTTGCCTGCTGCATATCAACGGCTGGCTGGTATGGTGGTTCTAGAAGTTAGCTTATTTCATCAAAGACTATTTTCATCAGGGAAATTTTTTTATCTAAACAAATTGATAACAATCAAAAATGCAAAGTATGAAAGGGTTTGTTGTGACATTCAATTATACTTATTACAGGGAGAAAGCAGAAGAATGGAGTTGAGAGAGAAAATATATCAGCCACGATTGAATGGCAGAGTCAACCCAATGGGCCGAAATGGCCAATTCTGCACCTATATCTTATGGTCTGCAAGCTGTTGACATAACAGCTATTATCGTGGCTTTACATTTAGCACCAAATTATACAAATATACCAAAATATATTAGTTTATTTTAAACTGATTCATAAACTACTTTATATAAAAATATTATCACTTAATATTTAAAATCATTTATTTGTTTATAACCTTTTCTCGATGTTGGGTCTTGGTTTTTCTTTTATATTAAATGCAACAAAATGCATAAGGTATTGGTGAGATTTTTTCTAAAAATCAGGATTGGACATTCATCACTTGGAAAGGTCACAAGCTGAACTGTGGAGTGAATGACTGATGTTCATTCTCTATCCCTTACAACTGTTTCTCTTAAACGTTTTACAAAGGTAGACACTGAACTTATCCATTTGCTGATATGTCAGAGAGTGAATAGTGAAATTTTGCTTTGTTTTTGACTTGTGAAAAAGCATATTTTAAAAACAAAGAAAATCCATTCCAGATAGATAGTTCTCAATTAATACAAAGCAAGATACCTTGGATGTTGGAAGTCTGAAATGGAAAGAGAATATATTGGAAGTAGTTCACAGTTTAAGCATGCCAATTAAATAACATTAGAAATAGGAGCAGGAGTAGGCCATCTGGCCCATCGAGCCTGCTCTGCCATTCAATAAGATCATGGTTGATCTGACCATGAATCATCTCCACCTACCTGCTTTTCCCCCATAACCTTATTTCTCCATACCCTTAATTCCCCTACTATGCAAAAATCTATCCAATCTTGTCTTAAATATATTTACTGAGGTAGCCTCATTTCACAAAGAATTCCACAGATTCACCACTCTTTGCGAAAAGCAATTTCTCCTCATCTCCATCCTAAATTTACTCCTCCTATTCTTGAGGCTATGTCCTTTAGTTCTCGTCTCACCTACCAGTGGAAACAGCTTTCCTACTTCTATCTTATCTATTCCTTTCATAATTTTAAATGGTTCTATAAGATCTCCTCTCATCCTTCTGAATTCCAGCGAGTACAGTCCCAGGTGACTCAATCTCTCCTCGTAGTCTAACCCCCTCATCTCTGGAATCAATTTGATGAACCTCCTCCACACTGCCTCCAAAGCTAGTATATCCTTCCTCAAGAAAGGAGACCAGAACTGTATGCAGTACACCAGATGTGGCCTCTCCAGTACCCTGTACAGTTGCAGCATATCCTTGCTGCTCTTAAATTCAATCCCTCCAGCAATGAAGGCCAGCATTCCATTTGCCTTCTTGATAGCTTGTTGCACTTGCAAACCAACCATTTGCGAGTCATGCACAAGCACTCCCAAGAATTTTGCACAGCAGCATTCTGCAACCTTTTACCTTTTAAACTATAATATGATCTTCCATTTTTCCTTCCAACATGGATGATGTCACATTTACCAACATTGTACTCCATCTGCCAGATGCTTACCCACTCACTTATCCTATCTATATCTCTCTGCAGACTCGCCATATCCTCTGCATAATTTGCTTTTCCACTCAATTTAATGTCATCAGCAAACTTAGATACATTACACTCGGTCCCTTCTTCCAAATGTATTTTGTGAACATTTGCCAGCCCCAACACCCACCCCTGCAGCACACTACTCACCACTGATTGCCAGAGAAACACCCACGTATCCCAACTCTCTGCTTTCTATTGGTTAACCAATCCCCTATCTATGCTAATACATGACCCTCAACTTTATGCATCCTCAGCTTACGGATAAGTCTTTTATGTGACACCTTATCGAACGCCTCCTGCAAATCCAAGTAAATAACGTCGATCTGCTCCCCTCTATCCACTGCACTTGTTATATCCTCAAAGAAGATCCAGTAAGTTTGTCAATTGTCAGAGTGAATAACCCAGCTCATGTCCTTTCAATAGAACTCCTTGATATATACTGTATGTTGTGGAAATGCACTTCGCTTTAATAAAATGTAATGTGAGTAATGACCTTTATGGAGTGAAAGATATCATTTTGTTTAATAGTTATTACAGCTACCTAAAATTATGTAATATTAAATATACAAATGTTTATTCTAGAGATCCTAAAGTAAATATATACTATTGTGAAACATTAATTTTTGCTTTGCAATCCCTTATATATTCCGGTGGTATCATTTGTATTTTACTATTCATAGGAAATGTTTATCATTAATGACAGAGGCCATCATATCAATTGAATTCTTCATGCTATATATTTCTTTATATATTTAAATGACTGACATGTACTGTATGTCATCATTGGCCAAAATAGTACTTGCTCCATCAAAATGGCCCCCAGATGTCCCAAAAGGAAAATACCATGGATACCAAAAATTATAAACACACAGAAATTGTGGAAATTTTCAGCAGGTCAGGTGAATTCCATGGGGCGAATGAAAGGGGAAAAATTTTCACTTTTAAAAACATTTTATCAGAACTGGGAATTTCTGGAGATAAAGATTTAAAATAGGAACAGGGCAGGAGAAGACAATATTGACAATATTGAGGATAAGAGAGATTAAATCACAGAATAAGTGATAATACAATGTGAAGGAATGAGGTTATACACCAATGAGAGGAAAATGGGAATATTCAGGAGAAGTGTGAATGCAATATATTTATCTTACATTACCAGAGAACGATAAAATAACACTGGACATCTGTATTAGAAATTCTGATTTAGCTGAAATTATTGAACTTAATGTCAAGTCAAAATGATTAATGTGCATAACTGGAAAATGCTCTTCTGTAAGCTTATTCTGAGCACCACTGAAATGTTATGATGGACAGTTAAAATGACAGATATTAGGAAGCACTCATTCTATGTGGAATCTAAAAGAAGCCATTCTGGAAAGCAATGACCCTTCCCGATGTAGAAATGATCACAACATGAACTGCGAGTAAGAAGAATACCAAGCTGAAAGTACAATGCCATCAATTCATGTGATATGTTTATTTTGGGTCCTCAAGGCTGCGAAACTAATGAGTACCCTGCCACCACCAAGGACAACGAGATGTTGGCTGTACACCTGTCCTGTACCTTGAATGAATCTTATTAACTTATTTGAGGTAATATTTTGTTTTATGTTTAGTGTGCAATTTATGCTTTGTGGGTGTACGTGGTCCAGAGGAATGTTATTTTGTTTGGTTGCAGTATGTATGTACAGTCAGAAGACAATAAATGTGAACTTGAATTTGAACTTGTACTTAAAAAGTGGGAAAGGAGAAGACTTATTTAGTGATACAGTGAGGAATTTGGCCCTTCAAGCCATGATGCCCCAGCAAACCCTTAACAACCCCTATTAACCCTAACCTAAACACAGGACAATTTATAATGACCAATTAACCAACCCAGTATGTCTTTGGATTGTGGGAGAAAACCAGAAGACCTAGAGAACACCCATGCAGTCCACAGGGAGGACGTACAAGGACTCCTAATATAACAGTGCTGGAATTGAGCTCTGAACGCCTGCATGCCCCGAACTGTAATAGCATCGCGCTTACTATGCCACCATCAAATGGGTGTAATGATATGACCAAGGGTCAAATAATGTAATGATATTACATCATGTATGGCTCTGCCACCACTCATGGCCTGGAAGTTTAGGATCACGAGATCTTTGAGGACCAAGAACATTGGCAGATCAAGACGAGGTAATTCTGCATATGGTGCATATTTGTATGTGATTACTTGAGTATATTCTCCTAAGGGGTTATTCCCTTAATGGGGAATGCCTGCGCATGATTATATTTAATGTAGGAAGACTGATGCACGGGCAGCTGTTTTGAAGAGATCAGGGGCACCGTCCAGTGACATGGCATCCAAGACATCTGGGAATCCTTCACTGCTGCGGCCTTCTTCCACCTTCACTGTTGTTGTGATGTGTCATCATCTTCCACCAGCTCCAGCACTGAGGTCTTGGTCGGATCGCTTTAATCTGGAACCTCCCCCTTGACCATACTACCATGGATAGACATTAGACAATAGGTGCAAGAGTAGGCCATTCGGCCCTTCGAGCAAGTACCGCCATTCACTGTGATCAGGGCTGATCATCCACAATCAGTAACCCATTCTTGCCTTCTCTCCATATCCCTTGACTCCGCTATCATTAAGAGCTCTGTCTAACTCTTTCTTGAGAGCATCCAGAGAATTGGCCTCCACTGCCTTCTGAGGCAGAACATTCCACAGATCCACAACTCTCTGGGTGAAAAAGGAGCTAAGCTCCAAGCGGTATCATTCTTGGGATCTCGGGAACCCAAAAGCCTCTTCACCACAACAGGGTGACAATCCTTGGAGAAGTGGTGCAAATGTCAGCTGTATGTTTGTGTGGTTCATTGCTGACAGCAGTTTCTGGTACAAAGTTTGAAGGCAATGAATTCTAATCAGAGCTGAAAGATGGTAGAGACTAACATTATTTAAACAAGTATTTACACTGAGAAAGGTGATGTAGTTGGGGCATAAGTGGGGGAAGAGCTTGGAAAAAGCGACGCAACAGACTTTTAATATTATAAATCAGAGTTGTTTGTTATGTCATCCCTCTTGTTGTGAAACAGGTTCACCTCTTTTTCCCTTATTAGGGAGAGAGAGAGAACCTATGGTATGTGGAATACCAGACGAACGAGTAGTCTTTGGGGTACTGCAAGTCTGTGGCTTTGTTGATGCTTTGCTGCACACTTGAGCGCTCGGTGGAAGGAGCCGATGCCTTTTTTTGCTGGTGGGGTGGGGAGGGGTCGTTGCCTTGCTGCTGCTTGTGCATGGGTGGGGGGAGCTGGGTGGGTGCTTTGGGGTTCTAACGTTTAACTGTCATTCATTCTTTGGGGTATTCCTCTGCTTTCATGGATGGGTGTGAAGAAAAAGAATTTCAGGATGTATATTGTATACATTTCTCTGACATTTAAAGTACCAATTGAACCGATTGAATCTCAATGGATGGGAAAAGAATGGGGAAGGCATATATTGGGAAAGTCCTGGCCAATGATGTGATTGTGATATTCATTACATGTACTGCTGCAAAGGATAAAGCGAGTATTAGATGTGTTAGGAGACTCCTGTATAATGTTCCATTCCACTTTGTTGCCGAATTGTACAACGGAAGCAGAATAGTAAATAATCTACCACATGCCTGACTTTAATATTATGAGAGTACTTGAGGCAAATCATTTATGACAGGGGATCCAGCTTCTGCATTGTTCTTGTAAACATGATGTTGAAATGGTTAATCCAGTTTCGGTCATCGCTGGCTTTCTGGCCACCCCAGGCCCACTGACAAAATTCAAAAAGTTAAATGTGTTATGAGATCTATTCCAAAAATTGAATAATGAATCAATATTATAAAAGCATTTGTCCAAATTAATCAAATGAGCTCTCCACAATTTGAGCCCAAATTTTTAAAAATCACAGAAAGCACCAGTTATTCATTCCAATTATATTTTCATCAACAACTTTGAATGATTAGTTGATTTCCAAGTGTTTCCATTTTGGTTTATGTTAATTTGTTGAATAAGAACCTATTAAATATTGAAAATACATAATTTATTTCTTAGCACAAACTTGTTCTTACATTTCCTGCACATATTTCCTGTATTTTCAATAATGCTCTGTAATTTTGCATTAAGCCTATAATCTACCATCTGGCCTACTGATTATTACACTGATGGTTCAGCTTTATCCTCTATGCAGGAGCATTTGAACTACTGGTTTGTGATTCAGAATCTGGGTCTTCATTTCAAAATCTGGACATATTAGACATTGGACATAAAATAGTATAACACAGAAACAAGCCCTTCAGCCCATAATATCTGTGCCAACCATAAAGTCAATTAAATTAATTCCAGTGACTTGCACATGATCCAAATTCCTCCATTCCCTGCATGTTAAATGCTTCTTAAATATCATGGTTGTATCTGCTTCCACTACCCACCCTGGTCGTGCATTTAATCAACACATACACACAATGCTGACTGAAACCAGTCCTGAGGAAGGATCTTGACTTGAAATGTCGACTGTTCATTTTCCACCACAGATGCTGCCTGATCCACTGATCCTCTCTAGCATTCTGTGTATAATCCAGATTTCCAATATCTGCAGTCTCTTTTGTGAATATTTTAAGGACATGTTATGTTAAAGTAAAATAAATAAATCAGTATTCAATAAAGCACTTAAAAATTAACCTTCAGTGCTATATTACAACGTGGATAAAAAGTGTCATTTGACTACAAGAAAAGTATTAAAGGCATCAAGACTAAATTCTACACACAAATCAAACACTTTCTTACTGGTTACTGAGTTTTATTTTGGTCTCTATTTCCTTGTCATCTTATGAGTGCCTTTCAATTAAATTGCATCTGTTTTTGGTGCATTAAAATACGGCTGCATTTAATACTGGAGAAGTTGTGAAATAGGTGAAAAAGGAATTTACAAAACTTTTCTTCAAAGTTCAAAGTACATTTATGATCCAAGTATGTATAAATTATACAATCTTGAGATTCATCTGTTTACAGGTAGCCACAAAACAAGAAACCTGAAAAAAAAAATTTAAAAAACCCAGTGTGCAGAGAAAGAAAAAAAAACACATATCATGTCAACAATAAAAGCAAGAAACAGCTTTTAGAATGAAAGTGAGTTCATAGCCCCAAAGCCCAGAGCAGGCCCATTGCCTCAGCCTCAGTTCATCACACAGTGGGGCCTATCGTAGCGAAGCTCACAGATATGAAGCCCGTAGAATGACAGCCTCAGCTTCAGCGCCATGGAGAGTGGAGTAAAAGTCACAGAGCAGCGAACGGAGTTGGCCCGACACTCGCCTCATGTCTGATACTCTACCCTTTGAATCCATCTGCCCCAATGTTTAAATATCCAAACATCTCCTGCACTAGGACCTGGGCCCCGCTGTATCAATACGCTCTGGGCGTAGGCCCCATTGCCACATTCCGGCCTGTACACAACCTTTCCAAATTGGCGCTTAGATTGATCGAACCCCTGTCTCGACCTCGCTCCAACTTTGCATTGCACTCACATGCCTTGACCCTCGAGTTAGCCTAGCCTTTGCTTGCCTCTTCATTGTTTGCAGTGATAGTTTACCACAATTTTCCACAGAAAACAGTGTTATTAATGAAGTCAAACTTATGAACCACCAGTAAACTGTTGCCCTTCTTCAGTAGTACCATCTGTGCAAGACTCAAAAATATTACAAATTACATTAAACTTATAAAATAAATAGTGTAAAAGAGGAACAGTGAGGTAGTGTTCATTGACTGTTGAGAACTCTGATGGCAGAAGGGAAGAAGCTGTTCCTAAAATGTTGGGTATGAGTCTTCAGGCTCCTGTACCTCCTCCCTAATGAAAGTAATGAGAAGAGAGCAGGTCCCAAATGGTGAAGCTGCTGCCTTCTTGAGGTACCACCATTTGAAGATGTCCTTAAGACTTGGCTCCCCCCCACCTTCTTACTCTGACTTCTCATCTTTTTCTCTCCCATCCTGATGAAGGGTGTCAGCCTGAAACATCGACTGTACTCTTTTCTATAGATGATGCCTGACCTGCTGAGATCCTCCAGCATTTTGTGTGTGTTACTCCGTTTACGTTATTCACTTTGATTTTGTAGGTTCCTTAGGAGATTTTTTTTTACACTTTTCTTCGGCACAATGCTTCTCTCCTCCACTCAGCTGGGAGATAAGGCTGTAGATGCTGAACAAGGAACATCTTTCTAGTAGTCACCTTCTTTCTTCTTGCCTTCTTGCTTCTGCTGGTCTTTAGGCTCTGCATCATGTCCCTCAATTACTCTTTCTCTGGTATTGTCTGGTATCATCATGCAGCTTGACAATGTCATTATATTTGCTTCACCTCTACTGCTGGATGTTCCTCAACTCATGAAGGTAACACAATCACATTTTGAGATGAACAATGGCATTGCCACTATGATCCAGAAATTGCATGGCTCTGCTGTATCAACACTCAACTACTGTAGTTGTAGAGCTCACAGGTGTAAAGAGCTGAGGAGGAAGAGGGTGGCCCTTGTTTCTTGTGATCCATCCCTCCAATCAATGGGCAACCACTGAATATAATAACCAGTGAGACTCCTTCATGCTGAGGACATGAGGAATCATCTTAGAAATGTGCAATCACCATTTTGATAATCCAAAACAAACTAGCCATTGAGAAAGTGGAAACATTTCCATCTGATGAAGAAGTCTGAGTCATTAAGGAGAATCTTCATGGCTGCATGAATGCAGTCAATGTCAATCCTAGCAAATTCCATTGTCCAAGATCCCACTTGATCCTCATGAGAAAATAAGCAGGTGAAATTATTTTGTTGTGAATACAGAGCCTGATTGCCCTTTCTGAGGTAGCAGTGAGGAATAACTAGAGAGATAATTATGATCTGCTGCAGCTACTTGTGAGGTACTATAGAAATGGAATTGACAGTCAACATGACCTTCTCTTCCACAGAAAGAACAGTACAAGCATGAGAATGCAGCCAAGTCTTTCTGCAGAATGTCATTTACACTCAGTGGTCACTTTGTTAGGATACCTTCTAATTTGTGGTCTTTTACTGCTGTAGCCCATCCACTTCAAGGTTTGATGTGATGTGCTTTCAGAGATGCTCTTCTCCAAGCCACCGTTGTAACTCATGGTTATTTGAGTTACTGTCACTTTCCTGTTAGCTTAGACCAATTTGGCCATTCTCCTTTGGCCCCTCTCATTAACAAGGCATTTTTGCCCACAGAACTGCCACTTATTGGATTTTTTCTTTTGCTTGGCACGCCATTCTCTGTAAACTCTAGAGTCTGGTGTGCATGAAAATGCTAGGAGATCAGCAGCTTCTGAGATACTCAAACTACCCCATCTGGCACCAACAAATCATTCCACAGTCAAAGTCATTTAGATCAAATTTCTTCCCCATTCTGATGCTTTGTCTGAACAACAACTGAACCTCTTAACCATGTCTGCACGCTTTTATGCATTGAGTTGCTGTCACATGATTGGCTAATTAGATTAACGAGCAGGTGTACACATTCTGCAGACTTGCCAGGTGTTTACCTATCTTTCATAACTTCTTAAATTGCACCTTCAATAGATTATCTTGTTAAGTAGTAAGGAAAGCAACAAATCAACAGGATTTACTCCTAGTTCTGCTGAGACTGATTCAGGATAATTGTATTTCAGCTCTGATTTATGTTGGACAGGAAGAAATAAGCAAATAATGATGCCATTAGATGGATGTCTGATGCTGGAAAACTCCAATTTTCCAATTTTGTGACTACATTGATATAATCTAGAAATGTCCCCTTCTGAGTATATTTCAATTAGCACCTGAAGAAGACTGTTATGCAATCCAATTTCTCAGCTAAAATTTGCCTCATAATCTCTAAGTGTATACTTTTCAACAATTATAATAAATGGACTGGAAAACTATGGAAGCAAATTCAAATATTGCAAATTCCCAACGAGAAAAACAAATATTAAACTAATGTCAGCTGCAGATATTTGTCATTTCTGCACCTTAAATATACTGTATATTGTTTAATTTTCGCTCAAAAAGATTTAAAGTTCAAAGTCCAAAGTAAGTTTTTTATCAAGGTAACATACATGCCATTATTTTCTTTCAGGCATTCACCGTAGAACAGAGAAGCACAGTAGAATTAATGAAAAACTACGTACAAAGGAAGGATAACAAACAACCAATGTGCAAAAGAAGACAAACTGCACAAATAAGATAAATAAATAAATAATACAGAGAATGAGCTGCATTAATTAGTTTGAAATAGAAGCCCTTATTAATAATGTCACTATAAGGAATGCATACAGTATATGCAACAAGACATTCAGTAATTGCTGTGCAAATTATTCAATAATACAAAATTGAAAGGTATTGATTGAATAAGCTCTGAATTTGTTTTTTATTTGGAAATGCTTGAATTCAAGGTTTGCCCTGAAGAAATTCACACAATAATCTTTGAATCATGAAAAATAGTTACCACTTTTAGAAATACTTTCTTGTCTCCATGTGAAGCATTCAAAATCTGATCGAAGTCATAGCTATTGGGATCTGCAAATTCTAACCCTCACATATACATCCAAAGTGACTGAAAACGGGGGAAATTTACATTTCTTCTTTCTTCTAAAATATGGAAATAACAGCTAAATAAACACTAGAGGGCTTACTTACCCTGTTACAGTGAAGACATGCCACACTACTTCAAAAGCTAAGTCAATGATGGTGAAGCAAATAGTTTGTCACAGATGCAAAGACCACAGTGTGGAAATTCTGCAAGGTATAATTTAAAACTGATTTAGAATGTTTATTAGTATATTTACTGCAAAGCTATTGAAGAAAATGGCTAGCTTAAAGTACAGCTTGTATAATAGCAAATATTCTAAATGTTGTGTTAAATGAATGTAATATATTTCTATTCTTCAAGTGTTCATCAGGGTAGTTCTAATAGAATCGTGAGATCTTTTCATAACGGTAAACTAATGAACAGCATATTTCACAGTTATTTTTTAAGTTATTTTTTCCTTTTATTATAACTAGATTTTTGAATGTTACATATGAGATTAGTGGCTGAATAAAAACAATGCTCAATATATTGCCAGGAGGCTAAAGAATTAATGTACTACAGACAAGAGTTATGATCACAAGTGTCCTTCTGTCCTGTCAGTTTGAATTCAGTATTATTCTCCTGCTTTCTTTCTCTAGAAGAATATACCATTGCATTTGTTAGAGGAGGGTCTGGAATGACTTCTCCCTTGCACGGGCAAGTATTACCTGTGTCTATGTGTATGCACACTGTGTGTTAAGTCTATGCACTGAAGTCTGATTTCCAGTCATCTGATATCTCTTAGCTATTAAACCAAGATCAGGAATCTGGGTTGTTTGTACATCTGTGCAGTAGTTGATCACCCCACGCTCAAAGAATTCACACGACGGCATCTTTCTCAGAGCTGAAGCACAAGAAATCTGAAGGAGTACTGAAGAAGAAAGAGCATAAATCCCAGTGATAGAAACTTATAAATAATTAACGTTTGTTTGAAAATACTCTGTGCAATATTTGAATATCACCCAGAAATGGTTTATTGTTGTGATCTGTCTGCCAGTCATAGTACTTTAGTAATTTAACTTTTATTAAGTTTGATATCTTTTGATTTTATTTGCTTCAAATAAATCTGGCTGCTACATCTGCCTCTTTGACATAGTAAATTTTTAAGGCGAGATAAATTGTGCATTCTGTATCTGTCTGAGCATATACCAATGCAGAAGTAGAGTTCTCTCTCTATTATTTTTCTAATTCCTTCCCAAGGTGTGAAATGTGAATTATAAGCTAACCAGGTTCATCTGTTGACATAATGTTGATTCTCTTTATTGGAACATACAGCAGAGGAACAAACCTTCAGCCTGTAGCCTGCACATGAACCATATCCCTCACTTCCCTGTACGGTGTATTGCTTGCCTAAATGCCTTTTGAACATCATTATCATAATTGCTTCCATCACCGCTCTGCCTCCTACCTTACAAATTCTCTTTATAGCTAACACTCTCTAAACCAGGCAACATCTTGGTGAACCTCTTCTGCACCCTCTCCAAAGCCTCCACATCCTCCCTGTAATGCAGTGCTAGAGATGCACACAATGTGCCTTCCAATTCCAGATGAGCGGTGTGTTTGATTCCAGCAGCTTCTACTGGGCCAACAAAAGGTGCTAGTGTCTTTTTAAAACATTTTTTTATGATCGCCAGATCCTGCTAGACATTAAACACTTAAAGTACTGTGGGTCTGCTCCATCAGTGAGTTGCTTGCTGGTGAAGAAAATGTAGAAGCTGTGCATTGTACTGCTGCCTGCGTTGAAGGAGCCATACAATCTAACAGCGGGTGACTGTCTTGGTCACTTTTCTTGTGATTGTAAGACCCTTCTGGACATTGTTGATGTGGAATGCTGCAAGTTCGATTCACTGAATTATTAGCCGGGAGCAGGGGTGGATGGCGAGGGAGCTGCGTGGACAGTCGTAGGGAGGACTAGGCCTCAAGCTGCAGTGTCGTCTGTTTACAGCTGCCAGGAGAGAGGCGTTGGAGCCGGTGCACTCCACTGGGGGCAGTGTGGCACAGCATCCAGACTGGAGTCGGTGCTGCCCCCCCCCCCCCCCCCCCCCAGTGTTCACTCAGCAGAAGACAAGCTGTACCTTGGTCGACTGCAGATTTCTGTGGCATCATGGCTTGGGTCTGGACTATTTTTTTCCATGGTTTTACTTTATGTACTTGCTATCATGTATGTGCTGTGTGAGTATTGGTACTGTGTTTGGCACCGTGGCCCCAGAGTAACATTGTCACATTTGGCTGTATTCATGTAAGGTTGAATGACAATTACATTGAATTGAATTGAATACTTAAAATATAGCCCAATCAAAAATTTACACATCTACAATATGACGTCCCAACTTCTATACTCAGTGCCTGGACCAAGGAAAGGAAGCATGCTGTATACCTTCTAATACTCTTGCCATGTTCAGGGAGTTAAGGACTTGACCCCCCCCCCAAGATCTTTCTGGAGCTCTGTCATTTACCATATACTTTCCCTTACATGTGATTTCCCACATGCAATATCTCACATTTGTCTGGATTAAACTGCCATTTTCCCACCCATATTTCCAATTAATCTACATCATTCTGTATCTTTTGACAACCTTCTTCACGATCCACAGCTCCACCGATTTTTGTGTCGTCTGCAAACTTAATAATCAGCCTGTCCACACTTTTGTCCAAATTCCTTATATATGCTGGGACCTTTGTTGTATGGGACACAGGGGCTTTTTATAGGATATGACGGATAAGCAGGAATAGGGTACCAGGATGGCCGAAGAGGGGAGGATAAAGTGAAGGTTAGGGTATGTGTGTGTATGTGTGATTGGGTGAAGGGATTTAGAATGTAAGTCTATTGCACACTCCGGAGCAGAAGGTGGCGGTAATGCACCATTAAACTGGGTGCCAACCGCCATAAAACAAGGTGGGGAGAGAGAGAGAGAGAGAGAGAGACCTTTGTTGTAAAATCACTGAAAACGGGTACAGCACTGACCCTTGCAGAACATGGCTAGTTACAGAATTTCAGTCAAAGAATCATCTCTCCACCATTACACACTGTCTTCTCTAGCCAAGAATTTTGAATCTAGTCTACCAAATCATGCTATGCATCCTACGTGTCTTAATCTTCTGGATCAGTTTACCTTGAGGGACCTTGTCAAGTTCCTTTCTAAAGTCCATGTAGACAACAGCCATTGCCTCATCAACCAACTTCATCAGCTCTCCAAAAAAACTCAAGTTCAATCACCCAAATTCCTCAGACATGGCCTACCTTGCTCAAAGCCATGCTGACTAACCCCAATAAACCCAAAGGTGAGTAGATCATATCCCAAGGGTACTATTGGAGTCTTGTTTTAAGGCTCGCGATGAACCGTAGTTCACTAGTAACTCAGAAGGTTCTCTCGTGCTACTCAGTAGAGTTTAAACTAGGTTGGAAGGACTGTGAGAACCAGAGCACCAGATCAGAAAGTGGAAGGATGGAGAAGAAGATTGATGTCAGGGCCAATAAAAATGGGCAGGACCAAAATAATAGATATGATGAGACAGATAGTTTGAAGTTTGTTTTAATGCTAGGAATATTATCAGTAAATGTGATGAACTTAAAGCATGGATCAGTACATAGAACTATGGTGTTATGCATATTACAAAGACTTGGTTGAGAGAGGGACAGAAATGTGTGCTTAATGACCCATAACTTCAATGCTTTAGCAAAGATAGAGAGGGAGCTAAAAGAGGTTGGGGAATTGTACTACTAATCAAAAACAATATCATAGCTGTACTCAGAGGGGACAAACTGGTGGGTTAGAGAGTCTAAGTAGGTAGAATTTTTAAAAAGACAGGAACAGATATGCAGGCAGATTAAGGAAAGGTGTAAAATCTATAGGGTTGTTGTCATGGGGGACTTCAGCTTCCCTAATATAAACTGGGGCCTACTGAGTGCAAGAGGTCTGGACAGGGCAGAATTTGTTAGGTGCATCCATGAAGGTTTCTTAAATAAATATGCAGATAGTCTAACAAGAGGAGAAGCTGTACTGATTCTGGTGTTAGTAAATTAAGCTGGCCAACTGTTATTTTAAGGAACAGTGAACACAACTCCTGAAGTTCTATGATAGCTAGAGATAAGGATAAGTATGGACCTTGCAGGAGACTATTAAATGGAGCAGGGCAAATTATGAGTATTAGGCAGGAACTAGGGAGAGTTAATTGGGAACAGCTCTTTTTTGAAAAACTCACATCTGACATGTAGAGGGTGTTTAAAGACCAACTACAGAGAATACAGGACAGGATGGTCCAGTAAGAAGGAAAGATAAGGATGGCAAGGTAAGAGAACCTTGGTTGTCGAGGGAGGTGATGAGTTTAGTCAAGAAGAAAAAGAAGAAGTTTGTAAAGCTTAGGGAGCCAGAATCAAACAGAACCCTGGAGGATTATAAAGAAGACAAAAAAGAAATCAAAAAGGGAATTAGGAAAGCCAGGAGAGGCCATGATAAATCCTTGGCAAGTAGGATTAAAGAGAATTCTAATGGAGGAACATTTGCTTAGATGCAGAGGATGTGGGTGCAGTCCTTAAGGAGTTCCTTACATCAGTATTTACCAACAAGAAAGACATGGAGGATAGGGCGATCAGTGCTGAGCATATTGATATGTTAAGGCATTTTGAGGTAAAGGAAGAGATTGTGTTATGTCTCTTACAGAGCATTAAGGTGAATAAGTCCCCAGGGTCTGATGGGATATACCTCAGGTTATTGAGAGAGGCAAGAGAAAAGATTTCTGGTGCCTTGACCAATATCTAGCCACAGATGAGCTCCCGAAGGACTGGTGAGTAGCTAATGTTGTTCCATTATTCAAGAAGGGAACAGGGGATAATCCTTGAAACTACAGACTGGTGAGTCTCACATCAATGGTAGAGAAGTTTCTGTAGAGAATTCTTTTAATGTATTTATGAACATTTGGAAAAACATCGCCTAATTAGGGAGAGTGAGTGTGGGCAAATCGTGTCTTACCAACTTGATTGAGTTTTTTAATGAGGTCTCGAGGGTGATTGATGAAGGTAAATCTGTGGATGCTGTCTACACGAATTTTAGTAAGGCATTTGATAAAGTTCCTCATGGAAAGCTTATCCAAAGTTTAAGGTGCATGAGATCAATGGTGAATTGGCCGTTTGGATTCAGAACTGTCTGTCCATAGATGACAGAGGGTTGTGGTCGAAGGGGCTTATTCTAGCTGAAGGTCTGTGATTGTGGTGTTCCAGAGGGACCCGTAGATGAGTAGTGTTTCAGAGGGGTCAGTACTGGGACCTCTTTTGTTTTTGATGTATATAACTGACCTAGAATAAATGTCAATGGGTGGATTAGTAAGTATGCAAATATATAAAGATTGTGAATGTTGTGGCTAGCTTAGAAGACTGCTAAAGAATACAATGGGATATACAGTAGATCAGTTGTAGATCTGGGTGGAGAAGTAGCACTCTGACTTCATTTCTTTGCGGGAATGGGACCTGCTCTCGGGACCTCACGACCGGCCGCTTTTTGATGTGCCAAGGATGTGGCCTGGAAGACTAGTGTGCCTTCAGGATGCCAGGTTTTTGTGGCTCTAGAGACAGGCTGACTTAAGGTCAGTGCCCCTGACTGAGGCATCGCGGGAGAACACGGAACGTCGGGAGCAGAGGGCTAGCTGCTGGCTCTGTGCTCAGAGACCTGAGCTTTTCCGGGGCCAATTCTCTGGGTGCAGGGCTCAGAGAAAGCAACGCAACAGATTTTTAACATCAGAAATCAATGAGTTGTTTGTTATGTCTTCCCTCTCACTGTAAAATGGGGACAACTCTTTTTCCCTTATTAGGGAGAGAGAGAGAGCCTATGGTACGTTGAATTACTGGGTGAACAAGTAGTCTTTGGGGTACTGCAAATCTGTGTATTGATACTTTGCTGCATGCTTGAGTGCTCGATGGAAAGTGCTGATGCTCTTTTGCTGGTGGGGAGTGGGGAATCGTTGCCTTGCTGCTGCTTGAGTGTGGGAGAGGGGAGCTGGGGGGGCACTTTGGGGTTTGAACGTTTAACTGTCATTCATTCTTTGGGGCACTCCTCTGTTTTTGTAGATGTTTGCAAAGAAAAAGAATTTCAGGATGTATATTGTATGCATTTCTCTGACATTAAATGTACGTATTGAACGTATTGAGATGGAGTTTAACCCGGCCAAATGTGAAGTGTTGCACTTTGGTAGGTCAAATGCAAAGAAAATATACACAGTTAAAGGCGAGATTCTTAACAGTGTTGACGAGCCTAGGGACCTAAGGGGTCCAAGTTCATAACTCCCAGAAAATGGCTACACAGGTTGATAGAATGGTCGAGAAAGCATACGGTATGCTTGCCTTTGTTAGTTGAGGCATTAAGTTCAAAATCCAGGGAGTTATGTTACAGCTTGATAAAACTCTAGTTGGGTTGTATCTGGAGTATTCTAAATAGTTCTGGTCACCCCATTATAGGAAGGATGACGAGGCTCTGGAGAGGGTGGCGATGAGGTTTACCACAATGTGGCCTGCATTGAAGGGCATGTGCTAAAATGAGAGGTTGGATAAACTTGGGTTGTTTTCTCTGCAGTGCCAGAGGTTGAGGTTTATAAGATTACGAGAGGTATAGGTAGAGTAAACAGACAATATCTTTCTCCCAGGGTAGAAATGTCTAATACCCCCCTCTCACACAGTTAAGGTGAGAGCGGGTAATTGCAAAGGAGATGAGATGAGCAGGTTTTTTTACACGGAGAGTGGTGTGTGCCTGGAATGCACTGCCCGAGGTGGTGTAGAGGCAGAAACATTAGAGAATTTTGAATTTTTAGATAGGCACATGAATGTGAATGTGAAGAACATGGAAGTTACGGGCATTGTGTAGGCAGAAGAGATTAGCTAGCATTTGATCATTAATTTAATTGCTTTGCCACAACTTGTGGGCTGAATGATTTGTTCGTGTGCTGTACTCTTCTATGTTCTGTGGCACTTTCTTAAACAAAAGGACAACATTGGCTGCTGTGCAGTATTCAGGAACATCACCTTTGGCTAGAAAATATCTAACATTTCTGTCATGGCTCCAGCAGTCTCCTCTCATGCATTTTTCACCTTACAATTCTTCAAAAGACCTGACACCACATCCTTCTTCATATCAACATGTCCTAGAATATTAACATATCTCACACTGATTCTTCTCCTTGGTGAATACTGATGCAAAGAGCTGATTTAATAACTTGTCTACTCACTCTGACTCCAAGCAAAGATTCTCTGTTTTATCCTGTATGGTCCTATCCTTTCCCTGGCTACCCTCTTGTTCTTAAATGTATATATAAAATGCCCTTGGATTTTCCCTAATCCTACTTGCCCTTTTGGCCCACCTGATTTCCCATTTCAGTCTTCGCCTGCTTCCTTTATTTTTCCATGAAGGCACTAAGTAATTTCAGCTTCTCACCCTTGAATATACTTCTTTTTTCTTTTTGACTAAATATATTACATCTCTCATCATCCATGGTTCCTGAACCTTGCAATCTTTATCTTTCTTCCTCAAGGGAACATGCTGGCACTGAATTCTGATCATCTGGTCTTTAAATGACTCCCACATGTCAGAGGTGGACTTGCCCAATAACATCTGCTCTCAGTCTACTCTCCCTGGCTCCTGCCTAGTAATATTGTGACATGCTTTCCCCCAACTATTTTCCTCAAATTGAGCATCTTACCCCATAATTATTCTAAAACCCAATTGTTGTAATCATTGTTTCCAACATGCTCTACCATGAAAGGCCCAATTATCTTGTCAGGCTCATTTCCCATCACAAGGTTTAATATTGTCCCTTCCTGGTTTAACCTACATAATGTTTCAAGAAACCTTCTCGGACGCACCTAACAAATTTTGCTCTATCTAAGCCTGTTGGACAATGGAACTCTCAGTCAATATTGGGGAAAATAAAGTCACTCATTACCACTACCCTGTCGTTTTTACATCCTTTCATAATCTATCTATTGATAAGTTTATGGCCTAAGGTAGAAGGAGTCAATTTTAGAAAACCTAGCACATTTATTTTTCAACATAGTCCCCTCCTACATTTATACACTTAGTCCAGCGGTCCTGGAGCATACGGATCCCTTCTTTGTAGAAGTTGGCATCTTGGACCTCCAGAAAGTGGTCCACAGCAGGGGTGATTGATGAGTTCGTGGCCTAAGGTAGAAGAAGATAAGTTATTAACTTCAAACTTTCTGCATAATCACTCAAAGAGTTGAACTGCATGTGCAAGTAACAAGAGCTGTATAACTCATCTCCTTCTACCTTAGGCCACGAACCTATCAATTACCCCTGCTGTGGACCACTTTCTGGAGGTCCAAGATGCCAACTTCTACAAAGAAGGGATCCGTATGTAGGAGGGGACTATGTTGAACAATAAATGTGCTAGGTTTTCTAAAATTGACTCCTTCTACCTTAGGCCACGAACTTATCAATCACTCCTTGTATTTATTCCTTCATCTCCTGCTGGCTATTGGTAGGCTTATAGTAGAACCCTATCATAGTGATAGCACCTTTCTTATTTCTGAGCTCTATTTATAACGGTCAGTGGATGAGTACTCCAGTATACCTTCTGAGTGCAGCTGTGACATTCTTCCTGAGCAGTATAACCTCCCCCCACCCCAATCTCTTTTACATCCCTCTCCATCCTGCAGCTCTCTCAACCATATTTCTGTAAAGCCTGCAACGTCATACTTTCATGCATGAAGCCAGGCCATAAGTTCATCTGCTTTCCCCATGATACCCCTTGAACTGAAATAAGCACACTTCAGCCCATCAGTTCCACCTTGTTCATTAACCTATCCCTAGCTGTCCTTTCTATCAGACTGACGTGACCGTATCTTCCACCCAATCCCTTTGCTTGCTGGCGTGCTCTGATTCCCTCTCCCTGCCATCCTACTTTAAACCATCCTGAGCAGCACTAGCAAACCTCCTTGGAAGATTTGCGAATGCTACTCAGCTCTAGCCCCTCCAGTTTAGATTCAACCCTTCCTTGAACAGCACTCACCAGTCCTGGAAGAGAGCCCATTCATTCTTGTCACTGAAGCCCAACCCACCTGCACCAGCCATACCTTCAACTGTACTAACTTCCTATTTGTTTGCTTCAAGGGTGGAAATAAATAGTAGGAATACAAATCTCAGTTGAACTAAGCCTGATGTTCCCTCATTGAAATTATAACAAAACAAGGTAAAGAAGGGATACTCCCAGCTCATTGAGCCTGCTCCATAATTCAATAGGACTATGACCAATCCATTCTGTCTTTGACATTCCCACTTGATCCTCACATGCTTTAATTCCTTTGGTTTCTAAAATTTTGTTCACCTTGGCATTAAAAGTAATCATATAACCTATGGGATAAAGGATTCCCAAGGTTAAGAAATTTCTCCTTATCTCTGTTCTAAGTGACCGTTCATTTGTCATGAAACAATTGGCTGAATCATGCTCCAACACACTGCCTGAATTTGCTACAGGTCCTATCCAGACTTGATATTTCCACATTTGGGGTCTGGTTAGTTGCCTCTCTGTGCCCATGTAATAACCTGTAAAGTCAATTGAGCACGGACTGTTGACTAACCTTAGGCAGCACACAATTCTGTCTGCCAGCTTATCCTGGACTTCATAATTTGCCAAGCATACTGAAATCCAAGTTGACATGAGCTAAGAATTGCTGGCAGCTAGAAGTTCCCTACTGATTTGAAAATCAGTTTAATGTTGTCTTGTGCTTCCTATTTTAGATTCTTGAGTCAGAGAAAATAGCTTCTAAATATCTCCCCCCTCAGTCCTTTTCAAAATATTATACATTTCAATAAGACCCTGCTGATTTTTCAAGACTCCAGTGAGTATTGACATAACCTACTCAATTTCTTCTCAAGAGACATTTCACTCATATCAAGAATCAAGTTGGTGTGCCTGTACTATAATAACTCCCAGACAAGTCTATTCTTCCTTGGGTTTGGAGGCCAAACTCCACGCCAAAGACATATACAATTGCAGCATCTTCATTGCTCTTGTACTCTATCCCCATACTCAATCTTGTAATAAAGACTAAATTGCTCCGCTTTCAAAAATCATTTCTCTGTTGCCTGCTAACTTGTTATGATTGTTTTGGAACATGCTAGCTGCTCATTATGAAGAGTCTCGGCCCAAAATGTTAACTGTTTATTCCCTTGCCTAGATACTGCCTGACCTGCTGAGTTCTTCCACGTATTTGTGTGTGTTGCTCAAGATTCCCCGCATCTTCAGAAACTCTTGTGTTCACTATTTAAATTTTCTGTTTACTAAAGAGTGACTTGGATCCCCAGAAATTTGCCTACCATGCCAAAAGGTCAACATCAAATACCTTTTCAGTCCTGGAACATCTTGACAGTTAAGTTTCATATATTGGGATGCTTTTGATTGATGACAGTTCAGCATTCATCAGCATCATCCCCCTCAAAATTAATCAATAAACTTCAAGACCTAGGCCTCAATACCTCCTCCTACAACTGGATCCTCGATTTTCTCACTTGCAGACCCCAGTCAGTTTAGATTGGCAACAACATCTCCTCCACAATCATCATGAACAAAGGAGCACCACAAGGCTGTGTGCTCAGACCCCTACTTGACTGTCAGAGTAGGTACAGCTATTACCACTTACAAATGAAACCAAGCATCATAGGTGACAACAAGGCTTCACTCCCAGATGAGCTCAATGCCTTTTATGCATGCTTGGACCATCAAAATATGGAGACACCCTCACAAGCTCCTACAGTCCAAGATGACCCTGTGATTCCATTCTCTGAGGCCAATGTGAGAGTATCCTTCAGGAGTGTGAATCCATAGAAAGCATTTGGCCCAGACAAGGTTTCTGGTCAAGTACTGAAGACCAATGCTAAACAACTGGCTGGAGTGTTCACCAATATCTTTAACCTCTCGCTTTGGCAGTCTGAAGTACCTAACTGCTTCAAATAGGCTTCATTTGTAATAGTGCTTAAGAAAGTGGTAATCTGCCTCAATGACTATCATCCAGTAGCACTTACATCCACTGTGATGAAGTGCTTTGAGAGGTTGGTGATGAAGCATATCAACTCATGTCTGAGAAGCAACTTGGATCTACTCCAATTTGCCTACAAGTCAACACAGATGCCATTTTATGGGCTCTTCACTCAGTCCTAGAACATTTGGACAGCGAAGATACATACAGCAAGATGCTCTTCATTGACTACAACTCAGCATTCAGTACTATCATTCCCTCAGTTGGATGATTATGAGTTCTTGTTAGTTAAAATAATTATGAAACCCCTTTTATACGAGCATCTCTAGAGGTGCGGCTTGTTAGCCCCTTGCTAACAGCCACCGGTCTCAGCGGTGAGAAAAGTACCTTTCCCAGACTCCTTACATCTCGGGTCGATATGACATGGGTCCCACCAAACCCGGGAAGCTGGGATGTCTCGCTCACCCGAACCCTGATCCATGTGAATACTGTGTAAATACTGTTTCCATGCAATTGCCCTTTGGCAAGAAATAACAGACCGTATACTGCGTACAATTATAAAGAAAGAATATTTATCAAACAGTACAAAAAAGAAAAGGAAAAAAATAAAAAGGCCTATTACAGTCAACCCAGTCCAAATGAGTACATAAGTTGGAACTCATCTTGAAGTTTTCTTTAACTCACGCACTGGACCCACAGTCTGTGTCAAAGCACACACCACCTTCCAAAAATCGCCTGAAATCCATCTCGAACAAATGGGCTCCCCCACGGGAGTATTGGTCCTTCCTCCTTGAGGCCATTCATCTGCACCAAATATCTTTGCAACAGGGCCAGCATCCTCAGCCATCTTCCCTCTTGTCTTCTCCCAGCTCCTGCCAAAAAGACCTCGACCCATACCAGTATCTGTCAGAAAAGTTTCTCTGCTGAGCACACTCTAGAACCTTCTCCCAATTCCACCAACCTGATTGGCTGACACAACATTCCTAAGTTGAAGAACATAGCTCCTTACCTTTAGCTAAAACCCAAACATGCTAAAAGCAGAACAGACTGCTCTTACAGAACTGCTAAAATGAAATGCCTGCAGCATAGCAGTAAAAAATCTTAACTAGGGTGTTACAATTAACTGTGGAGTATATGTAAAAATACATTAATTGCATACATCAATACGCTACCATACGATACGTGTATGCCTCGCTTAAAGTAAACTCAAAGTTACACTTTAGACCCTGTGTTATCATTTGAATTAATTTAATGGTTTGAAGTTACAAACTTAATACTTAGCCCACTGCTCTACTCACTTAATGCTATGAATGTGAGGCCAAGCACAGCTCCAATGCCATATTTAAGTTTGCCGACAACACCACTGTCACTGGCCGAACTAAGGACGGTGACGAATCAAAATCTGGCTGAGTGGTGCTTCAACAACAACCTCTCACTCAGTGTCAGCTAGACCAAGGACATGATTATTGACTTCAGGAGGAGGAAGCAGGAGGTTTGTGAACCAGAGGTCATCGAGGATCAGAGATGGAGAGTGTCAGCAACTTTAAATTCCTTAGAGCATCTGCCCTGGGTTCAGCATACATTGTAAGTGGTATTACAAAGAAAGCAGTGCAGCACCTCGACTTATTTGGAAGTTTGCGAAGATTCGGCATGTCACCCAAAACTTTGACAAACTTCTATAATGCATGGTGGAACATACAAACGGTATATTGACTGGTTGTGCGTTGGCTTGGTATGGAAACACCAATGTTCTTGTACAGAAAAACCTACAAAAAGTAGTGGATATGGTCCAGTCTATCACGGATAAAGCCACCCTCCCACCATTGTGCAGGAAAGCAGCATCTATCATCAAGGACCCTTCAATCCATGTCATGCTCTCTTCTCACTGTTGCCATCAAAAAGATAGTAAAGAGCTCCAGAACCTACACTACTCTGTTCAGGAGCAGTTATTACCTCTCAGCCATCAGGCTCTTGAAACAGAGGGGATATTCCTGCTGCTGTCCATAAGGAGTTTATACATTCACCCTGTGACCATGTAGGTTTCCTCCAGTGCCCCTGTTTCCTCCCACAGTCCAAAGCCGTGCTGGAAAGTATATTAATTGGTCATTGTATGTTGTCCCATGAGTAGGCTAGGGTTAAGTCAGGGGTTGCTGGGCCTATTCTGAGCTGTATCTCAATAAAATTAAATAAAAAATAAAACTTCGCTCGTCCCATCACTGAACTGTTCACACAACCTATGGACTCACTTTCAAGGATTCTTCATCACATGTTCTCAATATTTATTGCTTACTTTTTTATTTACTCTTTCTTTTTATATTTGCAATTTTTTTGCACATTTCTTGATGTCCGTCCTGGCGGTCTTTCATTGATTCTATTGTGTTTCTTGTACTTACTGTGATTGCCTGTAAGAAAATGAATCTCATGTTTTGAAATGGTGACAAATAAGTACTTTGATAATGAATCTACTTTGAACTTTGAATGCCTGCAAGAAAGTGAATCTGAGGTGAGTATATCATGACATATACGCAAAGTACTTTGATGACACTCTTACTTTGAACTTTTTAAATTTTACTTTAATATGAAGAACCACACATTTTACTGCCTTAACCTAAGTTTGATATTTTCTCACTCATTTATTTTAACCTATTTTATATTTTAATGCAAAATTATTGTGTCTCCTGATCATTACTCTTTGCACTGAGTTCTGCCTGGTTAGCAAACTAAAATGCATTACACTTTGTTCTTATTATCGGTCATTAATCATAACTGTACATAGTCCATGTACTAATATTTGTTGTGCCCACTCATGACAGCATGGCAACTTAAAAATGCATATTTATTAGAGGTTCTCTGTTGTAGCTTTTTATCGATCCTTGACCCATTCCAGTATATTACCCTTTAAAGTCGTAAATTCAAAAATTCTGCTACTCTCTGTTTTCATTTAACTTAAAGATCGCTCAGGATAGAAAATATTTATTTTTCCTGAATATTATTATGGTGCAATGGTGGAACAAGAGTTATGAGTAATGTAGCTTGTTGCTAAAATACAGACGCTATAAACAGAGTTGCTATTTTTCTTTTTAATGCTTTGTATTTGATATAAGGTCTTTACATAAATAATGTAGGTTGATTCTAGATGATTTCTGCCTGAAATTATCAAATTTTATCTGTTTCTGCCGTTCCTTTGGATTCATCAGCTGCATGGAGAGAAGGCGCCTTCTGCATGGGCAAAAGCTTGCTCTCCATATCACACTGCCCTGGCCTATGCATCGACTGTACATAGATAACTAGGCCCCAACATCCATGCATAACACTGATTAACAGAGGCCTCATCTGAGATTAGTTTTCTTGTGGGCATATTCAGTAAATCCAAGAACCATAATAGAATCGGAATAAATTCGGAGTGGTTGAGAACAGGGTGTGGGGCCTAATGGTGGAGTGTGAACCCATGATCGGCTCCAATTCTTGACCAACTCACCCAATTAAAGCGTCAAGCAAGATTGAAATCAATGAGGACGAGCACTGATGGTGAGCGGATGTTCAGCGCCATCTGCTTGCGTTTAGCCAGTCTCCCTCTCCCTCTTGCGCATTGCTGCCAGAGGAAGGTGCAGGAGTCTTGGAATTTGGGCAAGGTTTGATCGGTATGGTTTATGGATTGGACTCATTTTTAGAGGACTCTGCAATTCATGTTTTATGTCTTTCTGGTTTCTCCTTTTCTTATTGGTATTTTGAGCAATTATAATTGGAGCGTACTGGCTCTGGGGCCAGCAGTCAATGAACGACACAGCATTAAATTGAACTGAATTGAAGTAAACTGAACATTCTTAGACTACTTTAAGGACTCTGCAGTTTGGCATTTAATTTTCTGTGTGTTATTCGCTTGCTTTTTGCCATTTGTGCAATTTGATCTTTTTGTTTGCGCGCTGGGTGTTTATATTTCTGTGAATGGATTCCATGATGTTTCTTTGTTTCATGACTGTCTGAGGGAAGACAAATCTTAGGGTTGTATACCACATATGTACTTTGATAATAAATGAACTTCGAACTTTGAACTCGGAATCAATGAAAGACCACACACAGCAGGGCAGACAAACAACTATTTCAGGAACTTCACAAAAATATTTATTGTTATTGCAATGAAATGAAGAATTTTGGTCTTTAATTCATTATCTTTTGAAGATGGAAACAGTGGGGGGTCCACATTCCACTACTTTGCCAAGGGGGAATCTCTGAAACAGTCTTTCAGTCCCCTGACTTCCATTTTGCTTGTCATCCCCATTTCGCTCGGCCTTCCATTTTCAAACTCACCAACTGAAGGACATGCTAGTGCTACTGCAAGATGCAGTACAAGTGATTTTCCCTAGATATTCCAACTACCAAACAACCTATGAAATGGCAAAGGCAGGGTCCAAATAAAAAATGCTGATTTAGCTGAGATTAAGAACAAGATATCTTATTGATAAGGGCCTGAAGTCTGCAAAAGGAATGGCTACTTGGAGAATCAATTGCACCTTATGGCTTGTCCTAAGAGCCCCTCCTAACACAACCAGCTGAATAGAAATAAACTATTTTTAAGTTCATTTTCATTCAGCCACTCAGGAAGGAGATGCCGGAGCTAGCTTTTTGTTGCTGAATTTTGCACCGGGTTGGTGCTGCTCTCCATTGTTGGCTTGCTAAGAGACAAGCTGAATTGCTTTTGTCTGCAACTGCACTTCACGATATGAGGAACTGCTGTGGTCTTGTTCTTGTAGAAACATGGCTCTAGGTCAACATCCATGCACCATCAGCCTGCAGACCATGATGCTCAGGGACTTGAGCGATATATACCTTTGTAACTATGTTTTGCTGCTATCATTATTATGTGTGCTATTTGTGACTGTTGGTTCCATGTGTTTGCACCCTGGGCTCAGAGGAACACTGTATGTGAATGGTTGGATGACAATTAAACTTGAACTATAGTCTGTATATTAATTTGATCATTACTGAAAGCTTATTTGAAGCAATTCACTTGCTGCTGAAAGTTTAAAATATCAGTTTTTCCATAACAGCTCACCAAATTCAGCAAAACTATTACTATTGTATTTCTGCTGGAAATTCCATGAGGATTTTATTTTATTCTTTTCCTCTATTTATTCATTTACGGGATGTGGGCGTCACCAGCTAAGCCAGCATTTATTGCCCATCCCTAGTTGCCCTTGAGAAGGTGGTGATGAGCTGCCTCCTTGAACCACTGTAGACCCTGAGGTGTAGGTGCACCCACAGTGCTGTTACGGAGGGAATTCCATGATGTGGACCCAGCGACAATGAATGAACGGCGATAAGTTTCCAAGTTAGGATGGTGAGTGACTTGGAGGGGGATTCACGTCAGCAGACTAAATGCTTTGGTACTCTATTCTTGGACACCTCTTGAGAGTTGCCAGGAGGAAGATCATGCTTGGGGATTCCTCGACAGATGGAAAGGAGGAAGACATGACGTAAGGCAAAACCAGACTGGCTGCCGCAGTATTGAGGGACAACAGGGAAATATGGAGAATACGTAATACTTAACATCAGTCCTCCTCTGTTTCTCTTCCATCAGGGCATGCAGTGCTTTATCAGTGCTTGCCTGCTTCTTCATGAACATTTTGTCTTATCATGGCTAGTTCTCTGTCATACAGGGTTCTCTGTATTAGCATCTCCAAGACAGTAAAACTCATTCAAATTATCAATTAGGACTAAGCTAAATAAAACAAACTTTCAAAACAAGTCTATCTTATTACATTTTATCACTCAGTCTGACCCTTTTATTAAAATAACTCCCCCTATCTTGTGACAGGAAGATATATTAACGCTTTGGATATGCTGTAAAACCAAAGACATGCAGTAAAAAAAAAACATCTTTAGAAGCAAGGGACATCCCAAAGCACTTCAGAAATGTAGGATGCACAGCAGACAATCATACTATACTGAAAAGAATGATGTGCAGTGGACACTTGTACACAGACAATAATAAACAATACTGAGGTAATGACCAGAATATTGGTTGGGGAATAAGTAATACCCAGAATTAGCCAAGGGCTATTTTCTCAGTTTAGGCTGGCTCCAGGTATGGTGGTCTCCACATCCATTGTTGATGAATGAGCAGCCTTTTCCTGAAAGAACAAACCAGACATTCAGCTGATAAAATTTGTCAGACCAGCCATGCAGCCAGCAATCACATATCTTTTGTTGTGTGAGTGTAATTCAGTTCAGTCTTCCTAGCAGCAGCAGAGGATAAATCATTCAGCTTTTAGACATCATTTGCTAATTGCAATGATTATGTGAGTGAGCATTTTTTAGGTTCTGCAGAGAAGGAAAAGGTCATTTGGATTCTTTGCAAAGGATCGCTTAGTGATTTCTGCAATCTTTATTATTAAAATATGCAACCATGATGGATGTTCACTATCAAGGGTCAGGAGGCTTTTAGCTAAACTCAGCTTTTTTAAACACTGCGGAATTAGAAACAGTTTGAGGTTCAAGATATTTATTGTTCATTTTTGACTCTTATTATTTAACCATTCTTTTCAGGAACAATAATCTCCAGGATCAGGAAGTTTAACTGAGACTGCAATCTAATCAGAAGAAACACATTGTCTATGTTAACCTATGTTCCTGTCACCTGACTTGATCGATAGGGTGGTGAAAACATCACCTGCTGATGAGATCATTACTAGATGACTGACAAAATAAGATGTCAATATTAAAAGGCAGTAAGGGTGAGGAGGACTTACAGAGATGAATATGTAAAGTACACCCTTCAGCCTCGACTAAAGAAGGATCTCTTCCCAGGACCTTCTTTTTGTGACAGATTGTTATGTTTTGTAACTCCAGAAATTAATTAAAAGAAAAATATGGGATCCCAAGAAAACGTATCTACTTCGCTTTTACTTTTAGTGAGGTAGTGAGGCACGTACGTATGACATGGTGGCATAATAACGTATGCCATTTATGTACTTTTACATATCAGAATCAGAATCAGTTTTATTATCACCGACATGTATCATGAAACTTGTTAACTTAGCAGCAGCAGTTCAATGCAATACATAATATAGAAGAAAAAAATAAAATAATAATAATAATAAATAAATAAGTAAATCAATTGCACTATGCTGAACCCATAATGAAATATATAAACACCAAAGAGTGCTTAATCAACCAATATATTTATAATATTACTGAAATAAGTACAGAACACATGATATATTCATCTGCAATTCATTAGTTTGGTTTATTAGTTTAAAAGAATTGTACATCTTGGTTGGGAGCGAGGACTCAAAATAGTCAGTTGTGACAACAATAATTAGAGCAGTGAGGTAGAGTAGTATTAGCACAGTGCTTTACAGCAGCAGCTGTATAAGATCGGGGCTAGTTTCCCAGTGCTGTCTGTAAGGAGTTTGTTTGCTTCATAACTGCGGGGGTTTCCTCCAGGTTTCGCCAATTTCCTCCCACATTCCAAAGTCTTAAGGTTAGGATTAGTGAGTTGTGAGCATCCTATGTTGGTGCCGTAACTGTCACGACACTTGGCACAATCCTTGCTAGTTGGATTTGATGCAGATCAATGCATTTCTCTGTGTATTTCAATGTATATGTGATACTTAACATAAAGCTAATCTTGATCTTCTCATCTTCTAACCCCATCAGGAGAGCGACTGAAGTAGTTAAGTAAATTAATCTTGGAATTATTGGTTGATATAGTATAATCTCATTAAAGTGATGGCTTTGCAGCCAGGTTGCGGACAAAATAAAGATTGGTGGAGGGGTGTGTAGTGTTGGGGCATCTGAGTCTGCAAAAGGGCTTCGACAGATTAGAATAGACAAAGAAGTAGCAGATGGAATATTGTGTAGGGAGGTGTATGGTCATTCACTTTGGTAGAAGGAATAATGGTGTAGATATTTTCTAAATGATGAGGAAAAATAGGAGGTGTAAAGGGACTTGGGAGTCTTAGTGCAGGATTCTCTAAAGGTTAACTCACAGATTGAGTTGGTAGTAAGGAAGGCAAATGCAATGTTAGCATTTGTTTCAAAGGGATTAGAATATAAAAGCAAGGATATAATGCTGAGGCATTATCGGGCGTTTGTCAGACTACACTTGGAGTATAGGAGCACTTCCCGTTTCTACCTCCTACCCAAGATCTACAAACCTGCCTGTCCTGGCAGACCTATTGTCTGAGCTTGCTCCTGCCCCACCGAACTCCTTTCTGCATACCTCAACACTGTTTTATCCCCTCTTGTTCAATCCCTTCCTACCTATGTTCGTGACACTCCTCACGCTCTTAAATTTTTCGATGATTTTAAGTTCCCTGGTCCCCACTGCTTTATTTTCACCATGGATGTCCAGACCCTATATACTTCCATCCCCCATCAGGAAGGTCTCAAAGCTCTCCACTTCTTTTTGGATTCCAGACCTAATCAGTTCCCCTCTACCACCACTCTGCTCCGTCTAGTGGAATTAGTCCTTACTCTTAATAATTTCTCCTTTGGCTCCTCCCACTTCCTCCAAACTAAAGGTGTAGCTATGGGCACCCGTATGGGTCCTAACTATGCTTGTCTTTTTGTTGGCTTTGTGGAACAATCTATGTTCCAAACCTATTCTGATATCTGTCCCCCGCTTTTCCTTCGCTACATCGATGACTGCATTGGCGCTGCTTCCTGCACGCATGCTGAGCTCGTTGACTTCATTAACTTTGCCTCCAACTTTCACCCTGCCCTCAAGTTTACCTGGTCCATTTCTGACACCTCCCTCCCCTTTCTAGATCTTTCTGTCTCTATCTCTGGAGACAGCTTATCTATTGATGTCTACTATAAGCCTACTGACTCTCACAGCTATCTGGACTATTCCTCTTCTCACCCTGTCTCTTGCAAAAATGCCATCCCCTTCTGGCAATTCCTCCACCTCCACTGCATCTGCTCTCAGGATGAGGCTTTTCATTCCAGGACGAGGGAGTTGTCCTCCTTTTTTAAAGAAAGGGGCTTCCCTTCCTCCACCATCAACTCTGCTCTCAAACGCATCTCCCCCATTTAACATTCTGACGGAATCTGCTCTCAATCCATCCTCCCGTCACCCCACTTGGAATAGGGTTCCCCTTGTCCTCACCTACCACCCCACCAGCCTCCAGGTCCAATGTATTATTCTCCGTAACTTCCACCACCTCCAACGGAATCCCACCAGTAAGCACAACTTTCCCTCCCCCGCCTCTGCTTTCCGCAGGGATCTCTCCCTACGCAACTCCCTTGTCCATTCGTTCCCCCCCATCCCTCCCCACTGATCTCCCTCCTGGCACTTATCCTTGTAAGCGGAACAAGTGCTACACATGCCCTTACACTTCCTCCCTTACCACCATTCAGGGCCCCAGACAGTCCTTCCATGTGAGGCGACACTTCACCTGTGAGTTGACTGGGGTGATATACTGCGTCTGGTGCCCCCAATGTGGCCTTCTATATATTGGTGAGACCCGACGCAGACTGGGAGATCATTTTGCTGAACACCTACGCTCTGTCCGCCAGAGAAAGCAGGATCTCCCAGTGGCCACACATTTTAATTCCACATCCCATTCCCATTCTGACATGTCTATCCACAGCCTCCTCTACCATAAAGATGAAGCCACACTCAGGTTGGAGGAACAACACCTTATATTCCGTCTGGGTAGCCTCCAACCTGATGGCATGAACACTGACTTCTCTAACTTCCGCTAATGCCCCACCTCCCCCTCGTACCCCATCCGTTATTTATTTATATACACACATTCTTTCTCTCTCTCTCCTTTTTCTCCCTCTGTCCCTCTGACTATACCCCTTGCCCGTCCTCTGGGTTTTCCCCCCCTCCCCCTTTCCTTCTTCCCGGGCCTCCTGTCCCATGATCCTCTTATATCCCCTTTGCCAATCACCTGTCCAGCTCTTGGCTCCATCCCTCCCCCTCCTGTCTTCTCCTATCATTTTGGATCTCCCCCACCCCCTCCCACTTTCAAATCTCTTACTAGCTCTTTCTTCAGTTAGTCCTGACGAAGGGTCTCAGCCCGAAATGTCGACTGTACCTCTTCCTAGAGATGCTGCCTGGCCTGCTGCGTTCACCAGCAAGTTTGATGTGTGTTGCTTGAATTTCCAGCATCTGCAGAATTCCTCGTGTTGGAGTATTGTGATCAGTCTTGGGCCACTATCAAAGAAAACTATCAAAGAAAAGATGTGCTGTCATTGGAGAGGGGTCCCAAGGAAGTTCAATAGAATGATTCTGGGAATGCAGGTTTTAACATATGAGGAGGATTAGATGGGCAGGTACTTGGAATTTAAAAGAATGAGGAAGGTGTTAATTGAAACCCATCAAAACAATGAACAGCCCAGATAGAGTAGATGTGGAGAGGATGTTTCCTATAGTGGACAAGTCTAGGACCAGGGGGCACAGCTTCAGAATAGAGGGACATTTCTTTAGAACAAAGATGAAGAGGAATTTCTTTCACTAGAGGATGGTGAATCTGTGGAATTAATTACCACAGAAGGCTGTGGAGGCCAAGTCATTGGGTATATTTGAAGTGGAGGCTGATAGGTTCTTGGTTAGTAAGGGCATCAAAGATTACGGGTAGAAAGTAGGAGAATCGAGTTGAGAGGGACAATAAATCAGCCATGGTCGAATGGCGGAGCAAACTCGATGGGATGAATAGCTTAATTCTGCTCCTATATCTTGTGGTAGTATGATATGGTCTTATAAACACTCACAAGATTTAAGGTCTGTTAGTTCAGCTCTTTTAGAATGGGCACACAGTATCATCACATGCTGTTCCTTAATGTTAATAAATTATGCTGAGTAGGTATACCATGGCATTCCTTCACGTTCCAATAGACTTTTTTCCTCATTTGAATCCAGTCTGGATCCTGCTGTTTTGCCTTTTTATTTATCACTATGTTCTCTCTCCATTCTAGCAGCTTATACAGTTTTATTTCACCATTACCATTGTGTGCATTTTTGTTTTGAGAAAGAGAATTTTCTTTTGTTATAAAGATCCTGCAATAAAACCTCACTGTCCATTAGTTTGATCTCAATTACCCTTTTCATCAATGAACCTTTCACAAAATATTAGAAAGGGCCACAATACTTTAAGAGCTGTCGCCCCATCTCATCGCCCATTTGGTTTGTTTTGAGAAGCTGTTGCCTTCACAACATGTGCCTTTTACTTTTAGGACTCAGAAATAGTGTCATAATTCCTGGTGTGACCAAATGCACACAGATGCTGGAAGAAATTCCTCTATTGGTGGGCCTAGAAATCCATAAAAACAAATGTGGGTGACCACCAAGTACTTGATAATTCTTTTAATTAGCACAGACCTGGGCATTTATCTGCTTTTAAGATTTGTTTTCCTTTGCCTGTTATCTGCATTACCTTGATGTAAAAGTGCAGGTCAACAGCCTGCTGAATTTTGCATTAGGATTGCCACTGCCTATGTGTGTCCTACAAGTGGTTAATTTCTGAGGTAAAATGTTTTGTTTTCCTGTAGAGTACACAGGGCTTCTGTACACCCTGATACGTCAATCCCATTCTAAATACCCCTTCTCCACTTTGAATGGTTGTGAGCTTAGGATTTCCAGGTGTCCATGCGGATGTTAGCATATCCCGGAATATTTTTAATTGCCTACCTGGTTACCTTTTTCTTTGACAGAGGGCAGAATACAGTATTTGTGTCAGCATTCCAGTATCAGCTTTGTAACAAGTTTCCCTATAGGGACAACTGAGCATAATTAGGACCTCACTGCTGTGGATGTTGCGTGAAAGTAGACACCAATATTGAATCAATTAAAATAGATTGGCACAGATATCATGGGCCAAAGAGCCTGTTCCTGTAAGTACTGTTCTATGTCACCTATTGCTTCATGGATTTTACTGAGACAACATTAGTACAAAGTCCTCAGTGTTTGAAGTGCCTGTGGTATTTACTGCAGAACTTAGAAGTATGTAGGAGGACAAAGATCATTGCTGTCCAGACCATGACTTACATGCTAGGTATGAAGTCTCTCTCTTCAAGCATCTTTTTCCTCAGTTGAGCACAAGACTGTGATGGAATATTGAAGGCGAAGGTGTATTTCATCACCGGTCTTCATCATCAGCCTTTTCTGATGGATGGTTCTTGAGATGTGAAAAGTGGACCATGTTTTCCAGGGTCTTAACCATATAACCATATAACAATTACAGCACGGAATCAGGCCATCTCGGCCCTTCTAGTCCGTGCCAAACTCTTACCTTATCCTAGTCTCACCGACCTGCACTCAGCCCATAACCCTCCATTCCTTTCCTGTCCATATATCTATCCAATTTAACTTCAAACGACAACATAGAACCTGCCTCAACCACTTCTGCTGGAAGCTCATTCCACACAGCTACCACTCTCTGAGTAAAGAAGTTCCCTCTCACGTTACCCCTAAACTTTTGTCCTCTAACTCTCAATCCATGTTCTCGTGTTTGAATCTTCCCCACTCTCAATGGAAAAAGTCTAACCACGTCAACTCTATCAATCCCCCTCAGAATTTTAAACACCTCTATCAAGTCCCCCCTCAACCTTCTATGCTCCAAAGAATAAAGACCTAACTTGTTCAACCTTTCTCTGTAACTTAGGAGATGAAACCCAGGCAACATTTTAGTAAATCTCCTCTGTACTCTCTCAATTTTATTGACATCTTTCCTATAATTCAGTGACCAGAACTGTACACAATACTCCAGATTTGGCTTTACTCCAATGCCTTATACAAATTCAACATTACATCCCAACTCCTATACTCAATGCTCTGATTAATAAAGGCCAGCAAACCAAAAGCTTTCTTCACCACCCTATCCACATGAACCTGTGTTTTTTTAGTGCACAGTATTGTACAGCAAGGGCAAGTAGGTAGAAGACCCTAGTTCTGAAGATTTTGTGTGTATGTTCCATCCTGTTTGTATTTCAGTGAATGACTTGACTGAAGACATAGGGCTCAGACGTGAATTGAATTGACTTTATTTCTTACATCCTTCACTTATATGAGAGTATAAATCTTTATGTTATGTCTCCATCTAAATGTGCAATGTGCAATCATAGTAATTTATGATAAATAGAACAGTCAATGTAATATAGAGTACACTGAAATCAGCGTGAGCTAATCAGTCTGATGGCCTGGTGGAAGAAGCTGTCCCAGAGCCTGTTGATCCTGGCTTTTATGCTGCAGTTCTGTTTTCCGGATGGCAGCAGCTGGAATAGATTGTGGTTGGGATGGCTTGGGTCCCCAATGATCCTTCAGGCCCTTTTTTCACACCTGTCTTTGTAAACGTCCTGAATCATGGGAAGTTCACGACTACAGATGCGCTGGACTGTCCGCACCACTCTCTGCAGAATCCTGCGATTAAGAGAGGTACATTTCCCATACCAGGCAGTGATGCAGTCAGTGAGGATGCTCTCAGTTGTGCCCCTGTAGAAAGTTCTTAGGATTTGGGGGCCTATATCAAACTTCCTCAACTGTCTGAGGTAAAAGAGGCGCTGTTGTGCCTTTTTCACCACAGAACTGATGTGTACAGACCACATGAGGTCCTCGGTGATGTGGATGCTGAGGAACTTAAAACTGTTTACCCTCTCAACCCCAGATCCATTAATGTCATTAGGGGTTAGCCCATCCTCCTGTAATCCACAACCAGCTCCTTTGTTTTTACGACGTATGACTTCAATCATATTCAAAGGCATTTGTTATCTGAGTACTGCAGCTCTGCATCTGAGATTGGGATGGCTTTGATTCTGGAGTGTATCCATCTTAGCTTGCACATTTCCCATTTCATTGGATTATTAGCACCACTCCTCCAGGAGGTCTGTTGGAGGTGAGATGCAGAACTACAGCAAGAAAAATTAAGGAAAGCATTGGAACAATGACACATCTTTATTCCCTACTGATTGTCACTGAGGTGGCCTTTGTGTAGACCTGTTGGTTAGGAATCATGGCTTACATTCCATCATGAAGCAAACTTAAAATGAAAGTGAATATCTGTGGGCAGCCACATTTGAGGGAAGTACTGCACAATCTCTTCCAGTTGATGGAATCAAAGACTTTGAGGTCAAGAAGGATCATACATGATTGGCACTCTCTGCATTTCCCTTGAAGGCTTCTATGGTGTAAGTCTTATCTTCTGTGCCTTCAGGTGTACAGAATCCACACTGTAAATTGAGGAACTGTTTTTGGCTTTTGGAAGGAGGTGGGTGAGTGGGGTACTGATGATGACTGTGACAGACAGCAGGGATGTTTGTCTTCCTTCTTGAATATGGCCTGAATTACAGTATCCCTGAAGTCCCTTGGAATATACCTCTTTCTTCTCAGATGTGAACAATGAGTTTATGAGTTCATGACTGAAGCTTTTCATTGTTGAGTAGAACCTGAGTAGCGATACCATCTGATCTTGTCGTCTTGGTTCTGGGTCAGGAGATGATCATTTCCACTTCTTGCCAGTCAGTCAAAAGTGAGAGCAAGACTTGATCAGTTCAGTTGTTGGAAGATGCAGTCAAAGGTACACAGATGAAGTTCAGAGCTGAGTTGAGAAGATCATTGAACTGTTCTTTCTTGTAGTGTTATCTTACCTTTACATCTTTGAGAAGTTCATCTCTGTTCTGAGTTTTCAGGAATGCAAGGCTTTGGATGTTTCAGCCATTGATGGTCTTCTCATCACTAAAGGGCTATGGAAACCATGGCTGTCAATTCTTTTGGTCTGAGGCTTTCTGCTAGATCACTTCCTTCAGCCTCTTGTAAGGCAGTTTCTTTTCCCTGAAGGAGCAACTTCCAATTTAAGAATGTCTTAGATTTTGTGGTTAATTAATTCTTCAATCTTCTGGTCATTCTCATCACATCATTCTGTGACTTCTAAAAAAGAACATAGAAATAGAGCCATACTGCAAAGGACAGGCCCTTTGGCCAGTGATGTCTGTGTTGACCATAAAAAAAACATGATGTCAATTGAAACTGCATATTGATTATATTCCTCTATTTTTGGAGCGAAAACAAGAGTCTCTTTACAGGTGCCAAATAATTGAATTCAGGATTAAGATAATAGATACACATTGGAAAGATTTTTGCACTAATTATTTTATATATATACCGTTTGTATATTCTTACTGTAATTTGTAGGTTTTCTTATTATGTATTGCACTGTATTGCAGCTAACTGAAAAATTTCATGACATATGCCAGTGATATTAAACCCGATTCTGATTTGGATTACAGTATATCAGGACAAATCTATTTTCCCTTGTGGGTAAAGCTTACTTTCCTATTGTAACCAATAATGAAAGGCAATTATTCTTTAGCTCAGCCAAAATGAGGAGTTTCTCATGTATTGTTTTTAATGTAAGATCACATTTGCTCAGGACTTTTAGCAACTTGCTGCCAAGAAACACAAATTTGATCGAAAACTTGTCCAAATGCCTATGTGTAGCCATGCAACATGCCAATACCAAATGAATGTTTGGTAGTTACCATGAACGCAGCTCTTGTATCAACCAATCCAACTTCATTTGCATTTAAATTGGAAGAGCTTTTTAAATGTTAATAACAGATTTCAAATGAATAAATAATAACATTTCACAATATTACTGAGCTTTACTAACATCCCTGTATTTGTGCTTACTCAGTATATGATGTAAGCGATACTAAAAATGGAGCGTCTTGTAAATAATTGCCAGTGATGCCTCTTCCTGTGTCTTGGGGTCATATCTCCATGAACAAGCGTGCAAACTGTAAAATCACATCAGGGACAAAGCTTTAAAAATACTTCATATTTTGCAAAGCACATTGGAGTACTTGGAGATCAAGAAAGATGCTATAGAGATACAATTCTTTATACAAAGATCTTTCAGAAGACACCACAAGGAAAAAATGCTAAAGAATATCCATAAAAATACAAACACAACAGACTGCTCCTCTCTCTTTAACAATCTCAACAAGGGTGCTTGCGTAGAGCTAAGTGCCAAGCCCATCGCTGTACACTCTGCTCACACATGGCTGCATGGCCAAACACCTGAGCAATCACATCGTTAAGTTCACCAGTGGCATGGCAGTTGTGGTGCTCATTACCAGCAATGATGAGATGGCCTAAAGAGAGGAGATGGAAGAACTTGAGGCCTGGTGCCAGGCAAATAACCTCTTCCTTACTGTCAACAAGACAAAGGAGATGGTTGTTGACTTCAGAATCTCACACCACTCACACCACCCTTCAGATCAGTGGCACAGCAGTGGAAGCTGCAAGCAGTTTCAAACTCCTTAGAGTGCACAACACACACAACCTCTCGTAGTCCTAGAACACATCCTACACAGTCAAGAATCTTCACCAATGCCTCTACTTTCTGCGGAAGCTGAAGTGAGCTGGACTTTGCACATCCATATTCACATGATTTTTCAGATGCATTGTAGAGAGGATCCTAACAGCCTGTATCACTACCTGGTGTGGAAACTGCTCTGCAGCAGACCTGAAGGCTCTACAGTGCATAGTCAAAACTGCCCAGCACACCACTGGCACCGGCTTACCCACCATCAAGGATATATGTACACACACAGTATATACAGAAAGGTACGCCGGAAAAGGACAGTAATATCATGAATGATTCCACACACTCTTATCATGTGCTGTTTGTCCCATTCCCATTAGGGAGGAAGCTAAGTAGCATCCACACCAGAACTACCAGCTTCAGAAACAGTTACTTTCCCCAAGCAGTAAGGCCGATCAACTTCTCCACCCACTAACTCCACCACTACTTTATTATTTCCCATCAGTCGCCTTATATACAACCTAGTGTCACTTTATGGGTATACAATCAATTTATACACATAAGCTATCTTATGTATTTATATTTAGCATGTGTGTTTTTTGATATTATTATCATGTTCTTTATCTTTTCTGTTTGTTTTGTGCTGCATCAGATCCAGAGAAAATTTTATTTCGTTCTCCTTATGCTTGAGTACAGGAGACGACATCAGACAATCTTGAATCTTGAATCTTGAAATCAATAAACTCCAATACAACTATCAAAAACACGAAGAAAAATTGTTCAATACAAATATTCCTAGCTTTATTGAATTGTGTTGTCACCATAGAATATTGGCTTATTTTGTAATTTGTCTTGGTTTTTAACATTACTCAATGGTTATTTATGTTTAAAAACTATTTTATTAACGTATTATTCTCCACTGACCTGGAGAGGTCAGTGGCTCACTGATAAGTTGCCTGGCTCTAGTCATCTCTTTTCTTATGTGCCTCAGTATCAAATTTGGTTTGATAATGTTCCTCTGAAGTCTTTTGGGACATCTGCTATTTAAAATGACACGGCACATAATGACTGAATGCTATGCAAAGTGAAAGATTCACTGATTCATAGAAGGAGGCCAGTCAACACAATGAGCCAGAGTCAGCCGTTTATAAAAATACCTCTTCAAGGCTGTACTCTCTTGATTCTCCTGCGAATCTTTTAGAATGAATGAATGAATGTTTATCCAGTTCCCTTTTGAAAGCCACAATCCACCATACTTCCGAGCAGTACATGCTTGATCATATACTCAGGATCTTCCAGGAAGCTGAGGGCTTCATGGATAACAGTTTTACTGAGATGCTTCACCCAAGGTACAGGCTTCAGCTAGGCGAGTGACCACATGGAGAGACAAAGCAAGTAAGCAGTCAGTGCAGGATTCCTAGTGACAAGTATAAACCTTTGGATATTGCTGGGGGGATGGGGGGAAATTACCTATCGGGACGTATCAGCAATAGCCAGGTCAATGACAATGTAGCCAATTCTGAGTGTCAGCAGGGAAGGGTAAATCAGGAAGAGCGATGGTGATTAAAAAAAACTCGATAGTTAGGGAGAACCACTAGACAGGAGAATCTTTTGGCCACGAAGAGATGTCAGGATGGAGTGTTACTCCCAGGAGCCATGGTCAAAGATGTCTCTGAATGGCTGCAAGAAATTCTTGATGGGGAAGATGAAATGGCCAGGGTTCATTGTAAAAATATGGGCAAAAGAACGGATGAGATCTTGCAGAATTAGTATTGGGAATTAGGTAATACATTAAAAAGCAGGATCTTGAGGAGTGTGAATGTCTGGATCACTGCCAGTGCCATGTGCTAGTGAGTCCAGGAATAGAAAGATAGGCCAGGTGAATGCATAACTGAAAAGCTAGTGCAGGGGACATTGGAACATTGTGATGTCTTCTGGGGTAGAAGTGACCTGTACAAGAGGGTTGGGTTGCATTTGAATTAGAGGAGGACCAATATCCAGCGGGAAATATGCTTCTCCCACCAGGGAAGACTTAAACTGGATCGGAAGTGGGGTGGGACTCTAGAGAACAAAGTCAGTGAGAAGATAGGGTACAGGTAGCAACCAAAGTGTGTTATCCTAGTGGTCAGGATAGCCATGTATGCAGTAAGATAGCAGAGAGGACCTCCATTTCAATGCACATTGCTTATTAGGTAAGGCGAATGAACTGGGGGCATGGTTTGCCTCCAGTGGCCATGAGAAGACTGGCAGCTCCGTATTCCAGTGTACTGATGCCTTAGAAATAGGAGGGAGAGGAGGGGGTGTTGCTTTTTTAATAAGGGAGGATATTACAGCAGTGCTTATGGAGGATCATCTAACAAGGTCACTTGGGTACAACTTAGAAATACTGGAGTGCAAGACTGTAGGAGAATGCGTGGAGATCTTATAGAGGTATACAAAACAACAAGGTGTATAGACAGGGTGAATACTCACAGGCTTTTTCCCATCAGGTTGGGTCATAGGTTTAGTGTGAAAGGTGGAATATTTAAGGGGGCTCTGAGGGGGAACTTCACTTGGAGGGTAGAGTAAGTCTGGAATAAGCTACCTGTGGAATTGGTAGATGGGAGTTCAAAGAGGTGTTAGGATAGGTAAATGAATAAAAGAGGTATGGAGAACTCTGGTGCAGGTACATGGGTCAAGGCAGTAGACCAGCCCAGCACGGACTAGATAAGCCAAAGGTCCTGTGTTGGTATTGTAGTGCTCTGTAAAACTATGACTCTAAGAAAGAGACTGTCACCTTGGTAGTGCTATATTACAGTAACGCTAATAGTCAACAGAAACAGATGTTTAAAGTCAAAGTTCACAGTAAATTTATTATTGAAGTACATATATGTCACCATATACTAGCCTGAAATACAAATGTTTGTAAATTTTGTTGAAGGCATTCGCAGTAAATACAAGGAAACACAATAAAATCAATGAAAAATGCACTGAACAAGACAAACAACTAACGTGCAGAAGACAACAAACTGCGTAAACACAAAAATAAAATAAATAAGTAAATATCAAGAACATGAGATGAAGAATCCTTGAAAGTGAGTCCATAGGTTGTGGGAACAGTTCAGTGTTGGGGTGAGTGAAGTTCTCCCTTCTGGTTCAAGAGCCTCATGGTTGAGGGGTAATAATTGTTCCTGAACTTGGTGGTGTGGGTCCTGAGGCACTTGTACCTTCTTCCTGATAGCAACAGTGAGAAGAGAGCATGTCCTGGATGTGGAGGTTCTTGATGATTGGTACTGCTTCCTGTAAAAGTGCTCCTTCTAGATGTGCTCAATGGTAGGGAGGGTTTTATCCATGATGCACTAGACTGTATCCATTACTTTTTGTAGGACTTCCTGATCAAGGGAATTAGTGTTTCCACACCAGGCCAAGTATGTGTCGAGTTGAGAGAAGAGTGGGACAATGCCGGTGGGAAATTTCATTCTTTCCAGTATCAGCTGGGCCATCCAGAGTGCAAACACCCAGAAGGGGTGGAATTTGTGCAGTGCGTACATTTAACACAGTTTCCTCATGCAGTATATAGAGGAACCTGCTTAGGAAGGAGCAATAATGGACTTCTTAGAGAACGAGGTTGGCCAAGTAGGTCAAGTTGCAGCTGGAGAGCAACTTGGGTCCTTAAACTCAATTTTATTAGTTTTGAAATAGTTATGGAAACAGATACAACAAGTCCATGGGTTAAGGTCCTGAACTGGAGCAGGGCCACTTTTAAAGGCAACTCTAGTTAAAGGCAAGAGAAGAGTTAGCAAATGTAAGGCTTTTAAAAGAGTCGTAAGAAAAAAGTCTTGGAGCAACATGTTCCTGTTAGGGTGAAGGGTAGGCATACGAAGTTGAAGGAATCTTGATGAGATATTTTGAGGTTCTTCTCAGGAAAAAGAAGGAAGCCTACAATACTTTAAGCAGCTGAGTACAAATATGTCCCTTGCCAAATATGAAATGTTTAAGAGTAGGCTTAAAAGGGAAATCAGGAGGCCAAAATAGAGTGTGAGATAGATTTAACCAGCAAATTTGAAGCTCCAAGAAGTTCTTCAAGTTGTATTAACTGCAAAAGGGTGACTAGGGAGAGACTAGGTCCCCTTAAAGACCATCAGGGCTGCCAATGTGTGGAGCACAGGAGAAAGCCAAAATTTTTAATGTCTATTTCTCCTTAGTGTTTACTAAGTAGAATATTATGGATACCAAAGAAATTAGGCTAATAACATGCCTTTCAAGGAAAGATTGAGCAAGCTAGCACTTTGAAGTGATGGTGAATGAGAGGTAATCTACTACTAGAGGTGTAGAAGGCTGAGAGGCACAGACACCAGCACACTTTTCTTGAAGCAGCAATGACCAATACCAGAGGACATCCATTTAAGGTGAATGGAGGAAAGTTTGGAAGTTGTTGTATGACACAGTTTTTTTTTACACAGAGTGGTGAGTGTCTGGAACCAATTATTGAGGGTAGTAGTAGAAGCTGATGCAGCTGAACTGTCACAACCACGGCTGTTTTTAAAAGAAAAAGAAGAGATTTTGTTCAGTTAGTATGTGGATTGTATTTTCTCTGTGTCATCTCATGGGTATGCAGTGTTCCTCAGGCTGTTGACCTTTTAGGTCTTTGGATTAGCTCTGGTTTTCCACTTTGTTTTGTCTTATTTGGATCATGGGGCTTTTTAAGCTCTCTTCGTATTTGTCACTTTTACTGAATTTGGGACCATTTAATTAGCATGGTATTTTCTAAGTCCTGTATTGCAGTAGTTGTCTTTGGGGATTATTGCTTCGTCTGGACACCTATGTTGTCTGATTGGTCCCGAATTCCTACGTGCTCCGGGGTATATTTCAGGCGCACTTGCCAACCCCTCTTTGCTCAATCGTTGTGGATCCTTGTCTGGTGAAACTTAGACCAAATTCTTCAGTCTCTTGTGAGTGATTTCAATTCGACAGGATTGTGTACAGTTTGTCTGAGCTCTGGTTAGTTTAGCTGGTTAATTTCTGTAATAAATCTTATGTTTCATTTGAGATGCTGAAGTCTCTGTGACTCCTGCACTTGAGTTCACTAGGGAACTCTTAAGGGAACATTTAAAGGATTGGTTGGGTAGGCATATGAATATAGGAAAAAATGGGCCACGTAGGAGAGAAGGGTTGGATTGATTGTGGAGTAGGTTTATATAGGTAGGCACAACATCATGGACTGAAGAGCCCAGACCATGCTGTACTGTTCTGTGTTCCATGTTCTACATTCTAGTTAAGTGTGAGGTGATGCATTTTGGGTATTCAGATCAGGATAGGACCAATACAGTGAATAAGTGTTGTGGAACAGAAGAACCTGGAATACAAGAGCACATTTTGTTGAAAATGACTGTGCAGTTTGAGAGAGTCATGAAGAAAATGTTTAGCATGCTGGTCTTTACGTGTCAGGGCACTCACTGAGTTTATCAATAGGGATCTTACGTTGCAGTTGTACAAGTCATTGGTGAGACTACACTTGGGGCATTGAGTATTGTTTTGTTCACCCTTTTGCAGGAAAGACATTGTCAAGCTGGAGAAGATGCAGAAGAGATTTACAAGGATGCTGTCTGCACTAGAGTGCCTGAGTTATAGGGAGAAGTTGGCCAAGCTGGATCTTTATTCCTTGCAGTGGAGAAGAATGAGGGATGGCGTCACAGAAGTTTGAAAAATCATGAGGAGTGTGGATAAGGCGGACGGTCATAGTGTTTTACCCAGGTTTGGGGAGTACAAAGCTAGAGGGGTGGGGCCATGGTGAACACAGTGAACCAGTGTTGGATTGGTTCTCCAAGGTGGCCCACTTCATTGCTCTCTCAGGCTTTTGTCAGCGGCTGAGATGGCAAACCTGGTTCTCCAACGTGTATTTCTCCAGGGCACTGTGTCGAACCGGGGCTCGCATTCATCTCCCACTTCTGTTGAGCCTTCTGCTCCCTCCTCCACATCCCAGTGAGTTTGTTCTCTGGCCATCATTTACGAACAAGCGGACAGTCAGAAAGAGCAAATCAGCAAAGGGAGAAGTCTCTGAGAGGCTTTGCCGCCTCTAACCCTTCCACATGGAGGAAGTATCTGTTCCTGGCCAATCTGATCCACAATCTGCACACCTCCTCTGCCACAGGAATGTCACCTTTTGAAGTTTTCCACGGCTACCAATCCACATTGATCGATGCAGAGGAGCCAACTCTGGAGGCACTGTCTGCCAGGGCCCTGGTTCACCATTGCTGGAATACTTGGCAGAGGACACAGAAGGACATCCTAGCTGCCAACTTCACCCACTGGTGTCAGAGTAACTGCTGCTGATGCCCAGCTAGATTACTCCGGACTGAGGACCTACGTCATGCTGTCCAACTGAAATCTGCCATTCTCACCAACTCCTTCAAGCTCTCACCACAGTTCATTGGCCCTTTCAGGATTATCCATAACATCAATCCAGTCACTTACCATCTCTAGCTGCTTTTATCCCTCAGGATCACATCTACCTTCCACGTGTCCTGCATCAAGCCCATTGTCCATGGAGCACTCAACGCACCTGAGTCTGCACCTCCAGAACCTAGGATGGTGGAAGGTGTTCCAGTGTACACGGTTCGCCATTTGGTGGATTCATATCGTTTTGTACAGGGTATGCAGTACCTGGACAACTGGTAAGGGTCCAGCTTGGAGGAGAGATCTTGAATGCTGTCCAGTTATATCTGGGATCCATCACTCATCGAGAAATTTCACCGGACCTACCTAGGTCATCCTGGGCCACTGGGGGCGGTCTTGGGGGAGGGGTATCCTGTCAGGCATGCACGTGCAGGCTCCTCTCAGTCTCCACCCAGCTAACAGGACTCAGCTGCTGCTTGCTTCCATCTCATCACCTGCAGCCTATTTAAACCCCAGGTCTCATACACAATCCATGTTTACCCATGCAAACCAGCCAGCCTCAGCCAGTTGCTCCCAGTCTTCAGTTAACTTGTTGCCTTATCGTGTTATCTGTTCTGTCGTGTTTTGTCGCACCATGTGGCTTGTTATTTTGCAGTTTATTATTAAAGTTATTACTCACCACTAAATCATTGCTGCTGCTCTGTTTGGGTCAAGCCTCCTATTCATTTTCTGACACATATTATCTTTATTGATTTTCAAATTAAGCTTAGTAATATTACAGCTTTTTTTCCTTATTGATCTTTTCTTCATGTTAATTATTGTCATTGTTCCATTATTCAAAACCACATCTAATGTTAAATCCTTTGTTAGATTACATTATTTTGCAAACAGAGTAAAGCAATACAATTTTTTAAATTTAGAGATACAGCACTGCAACAGGTCCTTCCAGTCCAATGAGCCTGAACTACCTAGTTACACCAATGTAACCAATTAACCATCTCTGGAATGTGGGAGGAATCTGGAGCACCTGGAGGATACCATGTGGTCACAGAGAGAACATACAACCTCCTTACAGACAGCAGTGGGAATTGAACCTGCGTCAGGTGCTGTAATAGTGTTACGCTAACTGCCAGTCTACTGTGCTGCCCCATGCTACCGTGCCATCCCTATGCAATATTCAAACTAGACAATATTCAGCAAAGTAATCAGCAACTAAAAAAATAATTTGAGAGACATCCTAGTACCTAGATGTCTCCTTTTGCTCATGAAAGTAAAAAGCAAATATCGTCATTGGGTTTTAATGTTCCTTTAACTTCAGCAAATCCTGTACATCATGCTAAGCTAATCACTTTGCTGGGAAAGTGACAGGGGCAGCAGGCTCTTAAGACGAGTGCCATTTCTATTTCTGAATTGTAATTTATAAGGAAACCTTTTTTTCAATGTCGTATTAATCTTCAGCTTCTCCTTGAATTTGTTCCATCACTCATTTGGGTAGTTTCTTTCATTACTGCTTACCATCTCAAGTGCATATTTATAGGCTGGATTTTGAATATCAAGTTTACATTATTAGCATATCTTAGTTGAATTTTCCCTTGTGGTCAAATTAGCATGAACAAAAATTACTGAATACATTTTTCATATATTACATTGTGACCTACTTACACCTTCAAAATCCAACATGCTCCCAAATCTACACAAGTACGGAAAAAGGAGCTTGAGCCTAAACCGATCATGATTTAACATCCAAGATATCAGAATTGTCAAATAGGAATATTTTCCTGGAGAGAGAAATATAATTTGTGTTTATTACAGGTGTCTGCCTTGCAATTTTGGAGAATAATATTTGCGAAGTATGTTAAATATACATCAGCCATTATCTTTGATCCTCTTTATGATGTATATTCCTTGGACACAGAGTCTATTCCCTGTTCAGGCAACCTCCTGCTCATTACCTTCTTGCTATATGGAATTCTGACTCCACACTCTGACTAAGATTCCCTATTTTTTCCTCCATAGCATTCCTCTTCCTACTCTCCAGTACATTACTGTTTGTGCCCTACACCGAATCCCAATCGCCCACCTTGGGCTGACTTATTTTATTTCATTTAGAGATACAGTACAGAACGAACCCTCCCACCATGCAGCTCCACCTGGTAAGCCACTATTTAACCCTAGCACAATCACAGGACAAATTACATTAACCAATTAACCTACTAACCAGTATGTCTTTGGAATGTGGGAGGAAATCAGAAACTCACGTGCTCATGAGAGGAGTGTACAAACTTCCTATAGAGGACACCGGAAATGAACTCTGAACCCCAACTCCCGAAGCTGTAAAAGCATCACACTAACCGCTACTAACCATTCAATTTTGCTACCATCAGCTGCCAACGCCCTAAATTCAGAAGTTCCCTTCCTAAAGTTCGACTTCTTTGGCCAAGCGCATGTCACTTTTTGTAATATGTGGATGAATGGCGTTCCTTATGTTTCAAAGGCCTTACTCAAGTCTATATAGCCCACATCTACTACCCTACCCTCATTGTACTTCTTGGTCATTTCATCATAAGAATCATTCAAAGTTCAAAGTAAGTTTTATTATCAAAATACCTATATGTCACCGTATACAACTCTGAGATTTATTTTCTTGTGGGTATACTCAACAAACCTATAGAATAATAACTATAACAGAATACATGAAGCCTGCTCAACTAGGGTGTTCAACCAGAGTGCAGAAGACAACAAACTGTGCCAACGCGAAAAGAAGAAACAGTAATAATAAATAAGCAAAAAGAAATGAAGAGCATGAGATGAGGAGTCCTTGAAAGTGTGTCCATTGGTTATGGGAACATTTCAATGATGGGGAAAGTGAAGTTATACCCTTTGGTTCAAGTAGCTGTTCCTGAACCTGGTGTTGTGAGTCCTGAGGCTCTTGTACCTTCTTCCTGATGGCAGCAATGAGAAGAGAGCATGTCCTGGGTGGTGGTTGCCATGTCTGTGCACAACTACATATTAGTTAAATAAAAACACTCATGCGGGAGATGGCCTTAACTGGTGTATTCACATTGCAGTGAGAGAGAGAGAGAGAACAATGCCCATGTGTAGACAACAGCGCATGCACAGACAACAGATCAATACATAACGCTGGGGGGGAGGGGGGGAGTCATTGCTCTAAAAGAAATAGGAGCATACATTACACTTCTTCCTCCTTTAGATTAATGCAACATGAAACTGCATATGTACACAACATTCAATTTCCCTTTCATAGACCCATTTTCCAAATAAACATGCTTTTACAATAACAGTTCATAACTAACTTCACAGTTCTAAAGGTTCAACCTTTTGGGTGCTGCTCTGTTTCTTTCAGTATAAGTGCCTCTGGACCTGTGGAGTGGCATCAGGTTTGGCCAGTGTCTTGTCCACGATGATGTTCTCACTATGTCTCTGGATCTGTGGAGTGGCGTCAGGTTTGGCCAGTGTCTTGTCCACGATAATGTTCTCATTATGTCTCTGGACACCTGGAGTGGTATCAGGTTTGATATGTGTCTTGCCTAAAACAACGTTCTCAGTTTCTGGTGTCACCCTGTTGTCAGTGACATCATCACTGAGCTGTAAGTCCGTTGGCTGTAATGTGTCTGTCTTGCTGGATGCAATGGACTCAGGTGTGTTCTTCAGTTGAGCATCCAGTATCTGGTCCACATGATGTCTCCATGTCTGATCTCCAACATCCACTGTGTACATCAGTGGTCCAGCTCTTGTAGCTATCCTACCGGGTGTCCACTTGTCTTCTCAGTAATCACGCGCTAGGACTTCCTGTCCAATCTTGAAGCTTCTTGCTACTTCACTTGGCAACCAGGTGAACTGTTTATTCTGCACTTCCCTCTGCACATCTGGTTTCAGGAGATCTATGTGAGATCTCAGATTCCTGCTCACGAACAGCATTGCAGGTGTTTAATTTGTTGTCACATGAACAGAATTGTAATACACAAAAAGGGAGTTGTCCACCTTATGCTATAGAGAAATGTCCTCCTTGTCCATCACTTTAATAGACCTCTTGAAGGTTTGGATAAACCTTTCAGAAAACCCATTCATTGCTGGGTGGTGAGGAGCTGACTTGAAATGTCTGATGCCATTTTCCTTCATGAACAGATGGAATTCTTCTGACATGTATTGTGGCCCTTTGTTACCCATAGTTTGTTCTGGTAAACCATTTCTGGCGAAGATAGTCCTCGAGGCAGAGGCAATCTTTGTTGATGTGGTTGACTTCATTAGTATGACCTCCGGCCACCTTGAATGAACATCTGCAGCAATCAGAAACATGGAGTTCATGAATGGCCCAGCAAAGTCAATTTGTACTCTGTGCCTTGATGAAGACGGCCACTCTCACAGGCGTAATAGTGCCTGTAGGGGTGCATTTTGAACTTCTTAGCATCCTAATCAGCTTTTGGCCAAGTATTCAATCTGTTTATCTCTTCCCATCTCAAACACCTTCTCATTAGCATTAAGCAGTTGTGACAGCCTCTAGTTAGTGCTACCATTTGGGCTGCCATTGCCTGTTGATGTCACACTGAGAGCTTTGATTGTATGCCAGGCTAATTGGATTTTTCTCAACCATTCACAGCTGAAAAGTGCTGGCCCTCCACTAAAAGCTCTAACTGGTGTGTTTGGCCTCCATACATCACATTTTCTTTCAGTTTGTCTTTGAGAGACACTTTTTCACCTGAGTAGTGCTTTAGCATATTCTAATAGTATCTTAGACTGTTGTAGTCAGCTTCTGAAATTATAGACGAAGCTGACCCTGTATCCAGTTCCACTTTCAGTTTTACACCAGACACATCCAGATGATTTTGTGATCTGCTTCAGTTATACTCTGCAGTTCTAGGCATAAGAGTTCACCTTTGTCAGACTCTATGTTGTTTGATTCTGTTTTACATTCAGTAACTTAAACACTTGCTTAGTTTTGTGTTTGAGACTATTCACTTGGTTGTGCTTTTTATCTGCCTTGCATATTTTCTCTATGTCTGTGACACTTTCTGCAGTCACTTTCTTTGAACCAAAAGACACTTACATCATGGGAGGAATTGCCATATCTTTGCACTATTCAGGGACATTTTGTGCATTTCACATTCTAACCTCCTTTTCTGTAGTTCTGCTGCATCTTTTGCTGCAGTCTCTAACAATATTGCAATGGTCAATGCCCGTTCTAAGACTAGGTCTCTTTAGGATAGTAGCCTCTTTTGAGTGCTTTGACTATGCATGCCACATACAAGCCTGTCCCTTAATGCATCAGAAAGTCCATTTCTGAAGTCACCGTGTTGGGAAAGTCTGTGCAGTTCTGCAATGTATTCAGAAAGGCTTTCATCTTTTGACTAGTCCCTTTGGTAAAATCTAAATCTCTCAGCTATTGCCAGCGGTTTAGGGCTCAAGTGATTTTGTAATATTGTAACTATTTCATCAAACATCTTGCTTGCTGGCTTTTCACGGGTTACTAGGTTGCGTAAGAGACTGTATGTCCTACACCCATTAAGTTAAGAAGTATAAGGGCCTTCTTTTCCTCCTCTATGTTGATCATGTTACAATACAGTTCAACCGTCTCGATATACGACTCTCAGTCTCCATTAGCACTATGAAATTTGTCAACTTTCCTGACTGAAACCATCGCCATGTTATTTTCACTTAAAATTCATCTTTCACTGTAACTCACGGTTTCTTCGACTTTCTCGCGCTGCTTAACTCTCGTTGGTTCATCTCATGATTCTTGGTGCATCTGGTGATATTTCCTGACATTCAAATCCATACTCGTGCACAACTACATATCAATTAAGTAACAGCACTCATGTGGGAGATGGCTTTAACTGGTGTATTCACATTGCAGAGAGAGAACAATGTGCATGCGTAGACAACAGCGCATGTGCAAACAACAGGTCAACACATAGTGCTAAGGGGGGGGGGGGTCATTGCTCTAAAAGAAATAGATCCATACATTACCGTGGTGGTCCCTGATGGTGGATGCTGCTTTCCTGTGACAGTGTTTCATGTCGATGCACTCAGTGGTTGGGAGGGCTTTACCCATGGTGGACTGGGCCATATCCACTACTTTTTGTAGGATTTTCCATTCAAGGGCATTAGTGTCTCCATGCCAGGCTGTGATGCAGCCAGTCAATATACTACCACTATACACCTATAAAAGTTTGTCAAAGTTTTAGATGTCTCGCCAAATCTCCGCAAACTCCCAAGGAAGCAGAGGCTCTGCAATGCTTTCTACGTAATCGCTCAGGGCAGGACCTCCGAAATAATTACACCTAGGAGTTTTAAGTTGTTAATCCTCACCTTCTCCTCAAGTCTATGATCAGCTCCTTTGTCTTGCTGACATTGAGTAAGAGGTTGTTGTTTTGACACCACTCAACCAAATTTTCAATCTCCCTCCTAAATGCTTACTCATTGTCCCTTTTGCTTCGGCTAATGACAGTGGTGTTGTCAGTAAACTTAAATATGGCATTGGAGCTGTGCTTAGCCGCACAGCTGCAAGTATAACGTGAGTAGCGCAGTGGGCTAAGCACATAGCCTTGTGGTGCATCATACTAATCCAAACTGACTGGGATCTGCAAATTGGGAAATCGAGGATCCAGTTGCACAAGGAGGTATTGAGGCCAAGGTCTTGGAGCTTATTGATTAGTTTTGAGGGGATGATGGTATTGAATGCTGAGCTGTAGTTGATAAAAAGCATCCTGAAGTATGCATCTCTGCTGTCCAGATGCTAGAAAAACAGAATCTCCCACACGCCAAGCCATGCTAACTACCCTTAAAAATCCCCCATCTTCCCAGATGCACAGTATTTATATCTTATCCCTCGGAATTCTGTCCAATAACTTACCTACCACAAATATAAGGCTTACTGGTCTATAGTTTCCAGGCAACACACACAAAATGCTGGATGAACTCAGCAGGCCAGGCAGCATCTATGGAAAAAAGTACAGTTGACGTTTCAGGCTGAAACCGTTTGGCAGGACTGAAGAAAAAAAGCTGAGGAGTAGATTTAAAAAGTTGGGGGAAGGGGAGAGAGAAACACCAGATGATAACTGAAACTTGGAGGGGAAGGGATGAAGTAAAGAGCCGGGAAGTTGATTGGTGAAAGAGACAGAAGGCCATGCAAGAAAGAAAAAGTGGGGTTGGAGCACCAGAGGGAGGTGATGGGTGGGCAAGGAGATAAGGTGTGGGAAGGAAAAGGGGATGGGGAATGGTGAAGGAGGGGAGGGGGGTGGAAGGCATTTCCGGAAGTTTGAGAAATTGATGTTCATGTCATCAGGTTGGAGGCTACCCAGACGGAACATAAGGTGTTGTTCCTCCAACCTGTGGCCTCATCACGATAGTGGAGGAGGCAATAGATGGATGTATTGGAATGGGACTGGGAAGTGGAATTAAAATGGGCGGCCACTGAGAGATCCCACTTTTTCTGGCAGATGGAGTGTAGATACTCGGCAAAGCAGTCTCCAAATCTAAGTCGGATCACACCAATGTACAATAGGCCACACTGGGAGCACCGAACACAGTATATGACCCCAACAGATTCACAGGTGAAATGCCGCCTCACCTGGAAGGACTGTTTAGGGCTCTGAATGGTAGTAAAGGAGGAGGAGTAGGGGCAGGTGTAGCACTTGTTCTGCTTGCAAGGGAGGGAGATCAGTGGGGAACGATGAATGGACAAGAGAGTCACATAGGGAGTGATCCCTGCAGAAAGCAGAAAATGGGGTGAAGGGGAGGATGTGCTTGGTGGTGGGATCCTGTTGGAGGTGGCGGAAGTTTCGGAGAATTATGTGCTGGACAGAGAGGCTGGTGGAGTAGTAGGTGAGGAGAAGAGGACCCTATCCCTGGTAGGGTGGTGGGAAGATGGGGTAAAAGCAGACGTTCATGAAACAGAAGAGATGCAGTTGAGGGCAACGTTGGTGGAGGAAGGGAAGCCCCTATCTTTGAAGAAGGAGGACATCTTCGTTCTAGAATGAAAAGCCTCAGCCTGAGAGCAGGTGCGTTGGAGACGGAGGAATTAGGAGATGAGGATGGTGTTTTCACAAGTAGCAGGGTGGGACGAGGTATAGTCCAGGTAGCTGTGAGAGTTTGTAATGGACATCAGTGGATAAGCTGTCTCCAGTGATGGAAACAGTGAGATCGAGAAAGGGAAGGAAGGTGTTGGAATGGATCAGGTGAATTTGAGGGCAGGGTGGAAGTTGGAGGCAAAGTGGATGAAACCAACGAGTTCAGGACGGCTACGGGAAGCAGCACCAATGCAGTCATTGATGTAGCATAGGAAAAGTGCGGGACGGTCACCAGTTTAGGCTTGGAACATAGACTGCTCCACGCAGCCGACAAACAAGCAGGCATAGCTGGGACCCATGCAAGTGTCCATGGCTACCCCTTCTGTTTGAAGGAAGTGGGAGGAGCCAAAGGAGAAATTATTTAGAGTGAGGACAAGTTCCGCTCAGCAGTGGAGAGTGGTGGTGGAGGGGAGCTGGTTAGGTCTGGTGTCCAGAAAAAAATGAGGCCTTCCTGGGGGTGGGGGAAGGAATGGAGGTATATGGGGACTGGATATCCATAGTGAAAATAAGATGATCAGGGGCCAGGGAACCCGAAGATCAAGAGCATGTGAGGTGTCACAGATGTAAGTAGGAAGGGACTGAATTGGGGGAATAAAACAGAGTCGAGGTATGCCGATATGAGTTCAGTAGGGCAGGAACAAGCTGAGACAATGGGTCTACCTGGACAAGCTGGTTTGTGGATTTTGGGCAGGAAGCAGAAACGGGAGGTGCAGGATGCAGGAATTATGAGGTTGGTGACGGTGGATGGGAGATCCCCAGAGTCAATAAGGTTGGTGATGGTGTGGGAGACAATGGCCTGGTGTTCCTTAGTGGAGTGCTGTTCAAGGGATAAGTAAGGTGAGGTGTCTGAGAGTTGGTGCTGGGTCTCAGCAAGATAGAGATCGGGACGCCAGACTACAACAGCACCTAAGTTTCCAGGTCTTTCTTCATAGCTGTTATTAAACAAGGGCATAATATTTGCTATCCTCCAGTTTGTGGCATCACACACATGGCTAACTATGATGCAAATATCTCTGCCAGGGCTCATACAATTTCTTCTCTAGCCACCCACAGTGTTCTTGGTTATACCTGGTTAGAACCAAGAGAGATGCCAACCTTCCTATGTTATAAGATGCCCAGTATTTCTTATATTGTAACGTGGATGATATTCGAGACATCCTCATTAACTTTGCCGTGTTTCCATGTCTTTGTTTCTTTCTCAATGATAGAAGCACAACAGAAGTAGTCATTGAGAACCATAGCCAGCTCCTGAAGCTCCACAGATAGATGACAACTTTGGTCTTTGAGGGACCCTATTCCAGTTACTCTATTTCCCTTAATAGAAAATGTATTAGCATTCTCCTTAATCTTCTCTGCCAATGCTATCTCATGCTTCCTTTCTGAGTATTTCCTTCCTGAGTATACTCATGCATTCCCTATTGTTTGAGCAATACACTTAATCCCAGCTGGGTGCACCTGTGCCTCCTTTTTTCTGGCCAGATTCTCAATACCCCTAGTCATCTATAATCTTACCAATTTTGCCCATCTAACAGGAACAGGTAAACCTAAATGATGAATCATTGTTCTTTTGAATGAGGCAGAGTCTCTTTGGCACTTTTGGCATAATTCATCAGGAACACGTTTTTAGACAAAATATCAGTGAAAGAAAAGTTCTAGATGATTGTGAGTATATCCAAATGGAAGTACTGTATACATTGGGTGAAAATCTTAAGTGATCAAATACTAAAAATACCTTGTGCTGTTCACGTCCATAAATGTGTTCTCTATTAATCCGCATTTTTATTCAGTAGAATATGGAATGAGGGACCCTGGTTTAATTCCAGCTTCAGCTGTCATTCATACTTAAGCTTCCTCCGAGTTGTTGATCTCAGCAAGCGACTTTCCTCTTCTAAAATGAGAAGAGGAAAGTCGCTTGCTGGCAAGAGGTAAAAGTCAGTGGGGTGCAACCTTGGATTATGCTTCAACATCCCCACTGGCTAGTTACTGAGTAGCTTTGGCAGATGTCATGTAAATGACAGGAGATGCCTATGATCTCTTCAAAGAAGCCTACATGAATGTCTGTGGAGCCATAGAAGGGAATTAAATCATGTGTAAGTAGAAGTAAGTATTTGATGTTCAGGAATAATTCATGACACTTAATTTTGGCACAAATAACCTCTGAGGAATTTTCACCCATTACCGTGTTTATCTGTTCAGAGGCAGAGCTGTTTTGCAAGTCATTTTATGTGTCATTCATATCTATTACACAATGCAAACACTGGAGGCTGGTTTTACCCCTGCTTGGTCTCCAGGCCGACAGATAAATTGGTAAAAGTGCTTTGATGCCAGTGCTTCTTAACCACTTCTCAGCAAATGAGTGAGACATCCACCAGAATGCAATGGAATTTTTAAAAATGTAAGTTAGTGTCTAGTAAAGTAACTGTCATCTGACATCATTTTAAATTAGAGCCCTACATGGAAATGCTGCTATGTTTTTAAAATAACGTCAGTTTTTTTTGTTTACTTTGCTGGTACAGACAGGAAAAGAAGGACTCTCTGGGATGTGCTGTACTGAACTTCCTCTTCTTTCCAAAAAATGTTCGCAGTTTCCCAATAAGACTCTTATCCCAATGGCAGGTACCATTCCTTTGAATTGCCCTCACCACCCAGGTCATGGTCTCTTCTCGCTGATGTCATCAGGAAGAAGTACAGGAGCCTCAAGACTCATACCACCAGTCTCAGGAACAGTTACTACTCCTCAACCATCAAGCTCTTGAACCAACTTCACTCAACTTCATTTGCCCCATTATTGAAATGTTCCCACAACTGATGGACTCACTTTCAAGGACTCTTCATCTCATGTTCGCACTATTTATTATGTATCTATTTATTATTATTATTATTATTATATCTATTTGTATTTGAGCAGTTTGTTGCCTTCTGCACAATGGTTGAACACTCAAGTTGGATGGGCTTTCATTGATTCTGTTAAGGTTACTATTCTAGAAAATTTTTGAGTATGCCCACAAGAAAATGAAAAATGACTCTCAGGGTTGTATGTGGTGCCATATATGTACTTTGATAATGAATTCACTTTGAACATTGACCTTTGAATTGCGAGAAATAGATTCTACTTCCTGAAATTCTGCTTCCTAACATACTCATCTGAAGTTATTCATCCACTAGGCCCTTTGCAGATGTGGCCCAAGACTCAAATCTCTGTGTAGGCCAAACTAACTCAATGACCACACCTGTCCCAAGTTAAAAACAGTGTCTGAAGTTTTACATTCTGATGCAGAGTTTTGTTGCAAGGTTGAGCTTATGCCAAAATGCATTTGCTTGAACAACTCATCCAGAAGGTGGTGCCACAGGCTTTTTGCAGAATTAGGGCGGTATCATTGATGGAAGCTACTACATCATTTCCAATCAATGCACAGAATGAACCACAACTACCATGGATTTTCCAGAGAGCATGCCCCAGCAAATGTAACCTTTTTCTTTAACAATGGATAATGACAGCACAAGAGCTTGTATTCCATCTAAAAAAAGTAAAAAAAATTGTAAATGTGTTATTCTAACTTAGTAATATTTGTATTGTATTTTGTTGTTAATATCCTGTCAGAAACACTGATGCTGCTATCTTTTTATAATCGATTTACTGCTATACAGTATTTCAGACTACTGTGTCCTCATGAGTGATGTCGTTGATGAGTTTTATTTCATTGTGGCATCTGGAATCCAATTCAAAGAACACAGAAACATATGTTTTGAAATCCAAAGCAGAAATTCATTAAATTCAGTTTATTCTTTTATCTTTTTCTTTGTCTGTTTTTCTCCTTCAGTTTCTGTCAGCAGCCCTCTTGCTGATCAACTGAACACATGCTTGAGTAATTTGTTGTTAATTAGCCCAATGAAGCACAAAGAAGTGAGCGGGACTGCAAAATTCTCTTCAGACATAAAGACAAAAATTGCAAATAGAACAGCTTCCTGTGTCTGCCAGAGTGATGACACTCTGAATGCAAATCAGTATAAGCTGTGCTGACAGCTGAGCTATTTCAGTGTCCTTGTTATGGCTGCTAGGCACCCCAGCTCCAAGATGTCTACAGCTGTACCATGAAGATCAGATATTTGTCCAAAAGTAGTAAGGGAATGTAATGGAGCATCCAGGGTGAAAAACATTCTGAAGTGAAAGACCAGCTGATAAAAGTATGTATGTTTACTATTACAAATATAATATCATCAGCACATGAAACAAGAAGTTTTTTTAATCAATGTCCTCAATAGTAATCAATAAATTGCTAATTGACTGAATTATATACCTTTTCATACAAATAAAAGAGCCATGAAATACACTGACCCAGTTCAGTCACACTGTCATTTACATAATTGTTAAGCTTTTTCAAATACCCATACTCTGGCAATCATCAGAATAGCATCTCTTTACTCAGACGGGTTAGCCTGGATGCCTTGCACACCATTATCCTCATCTGTTTTCCACTTACCCCTGTGATGTACACTCGTTGCATCATCTGTCATGCTGCAAGTTTGATGCCCTCTGACTATTTGCAAGGCAATATACTTGGCATACATACTGCCCCCAGTGCCAGAGAAAATAACCTTCTTGTTGCCAGCACTGTCTGCCACACTTTTCTCTGGGGCTTTTCCCTGAGTAGTCAAAATTAGGAGTTTGTGATTTTCAGAATCAGATTTAATATCATATATGGTGAAATTTGTTGTTTTGCAGCAGCAGTATATTGCAATACTTAATTTTTGAAAACTATAAATTACAATAAGAATTATATATAAAGCATTAAATTAAGTAAGTAGTGCAAAAAGAGAGCAAAAAAGATAGTAAGACCATGTTCATGGGTTCATTATCCATTCAGAAATCTAATGGTGGAGGGGAATAAGCTGCTCCTGAAATGTTGAGTGTGTGTCTTCAGGCTCCTGTACTTCCTCCTTGGTGATAGCAATGAGAAGAAGGCATGTTCTGGGTGATGCGGGTCCTTAATGATGGACTGTATTCTGAGGCATCACCTTTTGAAGGTGTCCTCGATGCAGGGGAGGCTAGTGCCCATGATGGAGCTGACTGAATTTACAACTTTCTGCAGCGTTATCCAATCCTGTACAGTGGCCCTTCCACACCAAACAGTGATGCAACCAGCTAGAATGTTCTCCACTAGAAATATGCGAGTCTTTGGTGATAAACCAACTCTCCACAAACTCCTAATGGTATATAGCGGCTTCTTTGTAATTGTACCAATTTCTTAAGTTCTGATGTTTTAGTATTTTTGTATGTAAACATATTTTGCATGTAATAATGGAGCTCTTTCCTCTGACAGTTTCTACTTATACAGACATTCAATATAAAATACTTGCATGATTTTCTAAGGTTCTTATATATAAATAATATTTACATAGTTTTTAATGGTAATAGTATCAACCAAGCACAATGTAGAAGGCAAGCGCCACACTAGGCTAATTCAGTTGATTAAATTAATACCTGTGATAACTCTTCCATCAGCATTAGCCTAAAACAGGGTTTATCCCAACCTTTTTTAAGCCATGGATCCTTACCGTTAACTGAGGGGTCTGTGGACCCCAGTCTGGGAACCTCTGGCCTAAGAGAATGATTACTCCTTGTTTGTGTAACTGGTTCCTTACACTTTGAGGTTGTTCCTAACATTTCTCAATCAAATCACTGCAGAAGTTAACTTCTAGAGGTGTTCTCTATAATTAACATCTGCATCTTGTGTAGCTACTATATGGAATTAATGCCAAGAAAGTAGATTTCCATAGACATCTGGTGTGATAAACATATGCCCATGTAGATCACCCTAAAAATTCAAAAAAAAACAGGCAGGCTGAATTTAGTTCTTTAACATTCATCTTTTCAAGACATGCATAAAGACACTGGCTCCTCACTTTCTGAGGAGTTCCAAATGAAATTGAACATTACCTACATTACTGAAGGTCAAATAAGTTTGTCCCTCATGTTGGCTTACTCACTACCTGACACAGACTTAATCTGGAACTTATGTCCTTTGTGTTTTGACCAGCTTGGTCAGTGGTGGTGATGGACAGAAGCCCATCACCACCTTCCGTGCTCTTGCTGCTTTCAGCGTGTTGTTCAACACGGTGAAGCATCCTTTCATTAGCTGATGGAAGAACTACATGGGAAAGTTGCAGAAAAGTGGGAGGAGGGGACAAAGCAATGGTCTGGATTGAATGATGGAGTGACCCCAAGGCCTGAGATGATTAGAGGGGAAATGATTGTAGCAGACAGCTCACAGTCAGTTTGAGAGGCAATGATTGGTTAAAGGAGCTCCATATTTTCCATATTGCTGACCATGGGACACTGTGACTGGGAGAAGTCATATGTAAAATGTCAATATAACATTGTAAACCCTTCACACAATGGACTGTTTATAGATTCCCAGTGAGTGAGCAGCAGTTGTCCTCTAAAGCTCTAGTTTCCACGAGCAGTGAAGGAAATGTCTGCAGCTGGGTTGGGTAATAATTAACACACTAAACAGTAATCACATATGGTAATATCTGGATCAATTTTCTGATGGATGATATTTGACCCAGAGTTACTATTGGCCTGATCTAATCCATGGAAGATAGCCTTCATTGCCCAGATAAAGTCTAAATTTACATAAAAAATATAAAGTATATGTAAACATGTTCAACTTCTAGGCATGTTTGTTGACTTGTTACCAGAATTTAACTTGTAGTTTTTCACAGAATAGATAAGAAGCATTCAAACTTCTTTTGATAACAGGCTACGCTACTAAACTAGTTCCATGTTTACATTAATGTTGTTACTAATAGAAGCAAGCAACTGCAAACCTAAATATTTCCTTAATAGCATACCCTTAATGGAATGATACCAACTGCAACATCTTGCCAACAACACTGCCACAATCTCCACCACCTAGAGCACCACAAGAGCAGCAAACACACAGAAGTATCATCTCTCCAGCGATCTCTTCTAAGCCATGTCACTTCCTGGAAGGTAAACCGAACAGAACTCTTGTAGCAATTTCATGACACAAGTTATTAAAAGAAAGATACCATTATTTTCTGAAGAATTTTCAGCACAATCAGTTACGCTAGCTTACCCAAATTTTGGGGATTAATTTAAAATAGAAATTCAATTCAAATTTTATTCAAAAATACAGCCAGGAGCCAGTACTGAAAGAGCAAATCAGATAAAGCAGCCCAATAAGATTCTTAAAAATCCTCTTACAAACTTTTGATAGAATATTTATCGCACAGAAAGGAACGGTATAATTCTTCAATGAAACAGAATCCTATCTTTGCAGAAATTACATTTGATTATGATTTCTGAGTCACATCCCATTCTCCATGCTTTAACTGTTAGTCCTGTAATGCATCAGTTCAGAATTTTCCTTTCATCTAACATCAATTTCCTCACTGATAATTCTCAGTAGTTTGTCCTAATATGGCACATAGGTTGATTGCATTACCTACAACAAAAAATGCTATAGCCCAGCTCATCCACATGAAGCACAATTGTGCAATTTGATAACAGGAAATGTTCCTTGAGACATCAGGTTTAACAAATTAGCATTCAAAATATTAAGCTGACAGTACTTTTGGTCATTTACATGATGTTTGGTCACTTACAGGACGCCTGAAGAAGAGTCTCAGTCTGAAACATCAACTGTTTACTCTTCTCCATAGGTGCTGCCTGACCTGCTGAGTTCCTCCAGCATTTTGTCTGTGTTGCTTTGGATTCTCAGCATCTGCAGGTTTTCTTGTGTTTGGATATCTGTGAATATGGTATTGTACTTCTCAAAATAACATTGATCTGAGTTACGAATATTTTCTATTGTTGGTTCATTCCTGTGATTATCTATAGCTCTTTGCATGGAATCAGTCTGAGGCAGAGATTGAGAATAAAATGTAGTGGTTTAGGAAATCAGGATTATGGAGCCCTTAAAAAGCTGCAGTTCTTGCTCAACTTTAAACAGGAGGTCTCTGACTGAAAAGAAACACCTCAGCTGATGGAGTATGGGATGTCCATCAGCTTATTTTACTTTCATACTTCTTTCCATTTGGGAGTTCAGTTGCATTCTGATAAACTGGACATGCAACAAGCTAATGCTGAAAAGCTATAATTCACAAAGCCAATTGATTTAATTCATCATATACTCCAAGTATGGCGCTTGTTTCTGATTATTAAGACACAAGGCACACATTCCTTATTGGAAGTAGTTCACAGAATGGAGAAGCAATCATTCTGAGCTGAGGGATCTTGATGGCCAGATCTGTGGAGGAGTGATTTCCAAAGAATGATAATTTCACTAAATGGATGCCTGATGTTCTGCTGCATTGCTACTGTCAGAGGAGCTACATCCCACACGTGCAACATTACATGACCTGCAGAACATCTTGGAAAGGGTGAGAATATGCTGTGGCATGGGGAATAATATTGGTTTCTGGAGTGGCATTTGATGGCACTGAGAAGACAGCAGACTTCAGGGGATCTGAAATAAAAGACTCATGGTCTGCATGCAAAATATATCAGCCGGATCACCTGGAGATTGCATGTCACAAATGTTTAACTGCCAACCTGTTTCACGCTAATGAGTCGTTGAGGTCACTCTTCACATTGCAGTGCATTTCCATTATCCAGCTCATTCAGACCCACGGTTCCAAGGGTAAATGTTCAATTGCAACATAAAATTAAAAATGTTCACAGTCTCATACCATTTAAGTACTTCACGCAGCAATCTTGCAGCAGAACATGTAGTCATTACTGACAATTAGGAAGCATTTATTTGTAACTATGCTTGTATTTCTTCAAGTTATAACATGGGACAAATACTTAGCTGCACAATAAAGTATGTATTGTTAAACATGTGAAGCAGATCTCAGAAATCGTAAACTCTACAACTCTCCTGAAGGCAGGTTGTGATGTAAGAGGGCATTGTATAGCGCAGGTCAGATTTTACACAAACTTGGATTGTAACATCCTATCCTACTCTCACTGAGCTCCACCATTCACTCCCACAAAAGCACATTCACATCATGTACCTCATACAGTACTGGATTTTAGTATCTCTTCATGGAATCAAAGAATCATTATCCTGCAGAACGAGATCATTCTGCTCTACGCCAAATCTTGTAGAGTAAACCAGTCAGCCCCATTCTTCACTTCTTTCCTGTAGCTCTACAAATTATATGCCTTAAGTGCTTATCGAATTTTCTTTTAAGACTTGACTGATTCAAGTTCCGCTACCTAATTGAGTATGAATTCCAGAACATAAACTTTCTCGGAATAATTTTGTTTCACTTACACCCCCAACGAAACTATTGCCCATCATTTTGATTAGTCTCCCATGTCCTTGAATTAAATTACGCTGTCTAAATCATTCTCAATTTTTTGTACATCTGTGAAATCTCCTTTCAACTACTCCGAGGAGAACAGCAACAGCATCTCCAGTTTCAACTTAGTGTCCAGGTTCCTGGAGAGTTTCCGTTAGATTGCTTGCATCATTTTTAGGACATTTAGATACTTCCTAGAATGTGGAGACCAGAATTTGAGTAGTAATGTTCAGGATTGCCATTGCCAATGATAACAAGCAACAGCAGTGTTGCCCACATCCTAAATAGTAATGCTTGTAATTCTAAGAATGTCACTAAATCCATTAGAAAGAGTAAAAGTGCAGATTTTATAGGAAGAAGTATAGTATTTCAGAGTGACAGGTCATATTACTACAGTAGGAATATTGAGGTGAGTAGAGAGAGCATACTTTGGTAACATCATGCCAGAAAAAGATGGAGGAACTCAGCAGGTCAGACAGGAAAATGAATGGTGGATATTTTAGCCTAAGACCCTTCATCGGGACTGGAAAAAAAGGAGAGCAGAAGCTAAATCAAAAAGCGCGTGAGCTGGCAGGTGATAGGTGAATCGAGGTAAAAGGGAAAAGGTGGAAGGCGGGGGATGTGAGAGAAGTGGGAACGTTGTGAGAAATTGGGAGGTGATAAGTGAAAGAGACAAAGGGCGGAATAAAAAGATACAAAGGGCAGTTTCTGTGAGTCTGATAGAAGAGGACAGAGGGCCATGGAATAAAGAGAAGGAGGTGGGGAACCAGAGAAGGATGTTGTGAGTGATGGACAGGTCATGAGGGAAGGGGAGGGGAAAGAGAAAGGGTAAAGGGGCCTCGGGGATAAGGGAAAACAAAACAGGGGAGTGGTTGCCAGAAGTTGGAGAAAACATTATTGACATTGTTGAACCATTTTTATTCTTCTTCCCATTCCTACATGGAGGGAGGAGAAGATGGCGGCGTGCGCGGCCATTCCGAATTGATATCGTATCTGTGAAGTAGGATGCTGTGCACAATCCTGATTTGATAGAGACAGACATGAAGAAGCATGGAGAAACTTATGAAATGCCGGCTTCGCTGCCGCTGCTACTGTGCGATCGAGAATCTCCGGAGGGAAGGACCCAAATCCTTAGCCTTGCCTGTTGCCTGTTGCTGGGGTCGGGGTCGAAGCGTTAGGCGGAGATGGTGCTCAGTGCATTGGTGTCGGGGAGCTGGTTGGAGGCTCAGAGTTTTCGGACGGACTCGGAGTCGGACTGTGGTTGGATGCTTCCGGGATGCTGCATCGGCAAGTTTGCAGTGCTGGAGGTTTACCGTCTGTGTGGGATGATGGGACTTTCAAGAGACTTTGAGACTGTACCATGCCCATGGCCTGTTCTTATCAAATTACGACATTGCTTTGCATTGTTGTAACTATATGTTACAATTATGTGGTTTTTGTCAGTTTATCAGTCTTGGTTTGTCATGTGTTTCTGTGATAGCATTCTGGAAAAACATTGTATCATTTCTTAATGCATGCATTACTAAATGCCAATAAAAGAGGACTGCATATCCTCATAGTCTAATCTAATCTATATTACATGCTTGTCCATGGTCTCCTCTACTGCCAATGGAATATGACCTGTTGATTCTCTAATCTGCTTCTAGTATCAACTTGGCAGTAGAGGAGGCCGTGGATAGATGTGCAGTGTGAGAATGGGAAGTCGGATTAAAAGACTGGCTGTTACAGAGAGCCTGCTGTTACAGTGGACTGATCAAAGGTGCTTAATGGAGCAACGCCCAAATCTGTGTAAGGTCTCACCAGTGTAATGTAGGACACACAGGGAGAACTGGATGCAGTAAATGACACTGATGGATTTACATGCTGCCTCACGTGCAAGGAAGGATCATTTAGGGCCCTGAATGGTGGTGAGGGGGGAGGTGCAGGTATAGGTGTAACATTTGGAACGGGTGCAGAGATAAGAACCTGGAAGGGGATCGCTGGGGAGGAATGAGTGGACAAGAAGGTCACAGAGAGCGTGATCCATGTAGAAGGTGGAGGAGAGGGGATGATGTGCCTGATGATTGGATCCTGTTGTAGATGGTGAAAGTTGTGGAGAATGATGTGTTGGATATGGAGGCTAGTGAGATGGTCGATGAGGACTCTACCACAGTTATGTTAGGGGCAGATGGGGTAAGAGCAGATGTACGGGAAATGGACAAGATGCAGGTGAGGGCTCCATTTCTGGCATTTTTGGGGTTTTGGTATTACTGGCATTGTTCTTTTCTGTGAGTAAGGGGGTCAGGGATTGTTATTGTGGCTGTTTTTTGCAGCAGGGGAGGAGGGATTTTGGGGCCTGCAAGTTCTGTTTCTTTTCTTTTTTGTACCAGGTGTCGGAGGAGGAATTGATGTCTTTTCTTTCATCAATACCCATGGTCTTTCTGTATTTAATGTCTATCTGGAGTAGACAAATATCAGAGTTGTATTCCATGTGCATACTTTGACAAGAAAATGAAACTTTGAACCTTTGAACCTTTGAAAAATGAGGACAACTCAGATGTCATAGATAATCTGTCCCCAGAGGGGAGAAAGAGGGGAGAGGTGTCAGAGATGCATGCTTCGGTAACTTGGCCTAGATAGAATTGTCATAACAGGGGCGGCAATGGTGGACCTAAATGCAAGACACAGACACTGAAGTACTAGGAACAGGACTATGTGTGACAAGAAAGCAAGGGAAGTGGGGAAGAAACAAGGCTGGACAAGACACAGGCCCTGGACAAGACTAGGATACAGGGCCTGGGCTAGGGCTAGACTAGGAAAGCGGGACCTGGACAAGGAACAAGGATCTTGGAACCTGGACAAGGACTCCAAGCTAGAGACTGGTCCAGGACCTGGAACCTGGGTCTTGACTCAGGCTCGGACCCTGGACCTAGGAGAGGACAAGACATGGCTACAGGACTGGATGTGGAACTCCTGCACAGGACGACAACACAAAGCCTTGGCTTGGACTAGATGAGGTACTTGGACGTGGCTTGGACTAGTCAAGCTACTCCTGGGCTGGGCAAGGCACAAGGACAGGATGAGACCCCAAAGCCTTGACTTGGTCTTGAGAGACAGGAATGCAGAACACAGAGCCTTGGTCTTGGGAGACAGGAATGCAGAACACAGAGCCTTGGTCTTGGGAGACAGGAATGCAGAACACAGAGCCTAGGTCTTGGGAGACAGGAATGCAGAACACAGAGCCTAGGTCTTGGGAGACAGGAATGCAGAACACAGAGCCTTGGTCTTGGAAGACAGGAATGCAGAACACTGAGCCTTGGTCTTGGGAGACAGGAATGCAGAACACAGAGCCTTGGTCTTGAGAGACAGGAACGCAGAACCCAGAGCCAGGACCCCTCCTTGGGAACAGGACGTAGGGCCAGGACTCATACACAGAATGCTGAACACGACGAGATGGTTTCCAACACAAGGTAGCGGTAAACGGCGGACCTACCTAGCGAAGGTGTGGGCACAGAGACGGTTCCCAACTCGAGGTAGCGGCAAACGGCCAGACCTACCTAGCGAAGGCATGGACACAAAGAGACAGTTCCAAACAACGAAAGACAGTTCCTTATCTAGGCAGAGCAAGGCTCTGGTCTTGCTCCGGCGGTAGAACTTGACAGCGATACAGGCGAGGACGCAGGCGAGGTTGCAGGCAAGGCTTCAGGCTAAGGTTGCAGGCAAGGCTTCAGAAGGAAGGGGAAGGGAACAGTCCAGCAGATGAAGCTGAACCCAGGAGCTATTTATGTAGTCAGCCCAAAATGAGAATTATGTGCCTCAATTAAGGCACACAACAGTACAAGGGAAAACCGGAAAACCTGGAATACGGATCGATGGACTGGACCATGAACCGGAATGCAGATTTCACGGACCGGACCATGACAAGAGTTGCCTAAATTGAGGGTTGAGACAGAATCCAACAATGTAGGAAAATAACTAGAAATCCATTCAACATGCCCCCTTCATTAACCGTACCTTCTCTTGTCAAGAAGCTTGGAATTCCATAGTGAATTCTATTGCTCATGTAAGAGTTGATACTGAACAAATTTGTTCTTGTGAATCTAATCCTTTCCTACTTACCTGTTCTGTAATGCTATGAATACTTCACAGATGCTTTTATTTCTTGGAAAAAATAAACCATAACTTTGGAGCATTTAAATTGTTGCCTCACTTTATAATAAGAAAATTAGAGACATTAAAAATGTCAAATTAAGATAATACTGTATCAAAGAGTCATTGTGAAACTGGATTAGAGCAGATATAGACTCGATGGCCAATAGGAACACCATCAAAAATGAGCTCCTTTTAATCTTTTTTCTAACTGAGATTTGAGAACAAATAATGTAAACTTGAAGTAAAAGCCAGACAATCGCGGCATTTAAATATATTTGTATTAATTGTAGGACCTTAATGAGACAAAAAAATGGTAATACTCTGGCAAACAAATCCAGCTGTCTAGTAAATTGCAGGCTTTCAAAATGACATGCAAATTGTGCCTAAGATCCACTTGTCTAAAATTGCTATTCCCCAATGTCCATTCCAAATCTGCATAACTGCAGAGTAAATATATTCTCTTGTATCTAAGCTGCCAGCTGATGTTTAATCAAATGTATGACTTACATTTTGAGTGTGATATTTTTCTTACACTTATTCGATTAAAAGATAAAAGGGAAGGAAAAGGTAAGAAATAATTGGTATCATAGAATTCTATTTTTGCCACCTCTTTATGATGCTAGGAACAGGAAATGGAAGACCATGCTAGCTAAAATGTCTCTATCTCCTTGGTATGCTTGGATGGAGACCAAGGCATTATTCCTTCATGTCTGAGAAGATTTACTTGTAAGATTATCCTATGTGGGAAAAAATTGATAAGTGACAAAGGACCTAGTGCTTCCCCAGCATACAGTGGTGTTAGAAAGTTTGAGAAACCCTGTAGAACTTTCTCTATTTCTACATAAATATGACCTAAACTGTGATGATATCTTCACATATGTCCTAAAACTAGATAAAGGGAGCCCAATTAAATAAATAACCAAATTAATAGCATCCATAAACCCATAAGGAAGCACAAATCCCAGTTTACACAGGTCAAAGATGACCTAGGACTCGGGATGGCTGGTGTTTACAGGACTCCCTGTGAATGTGGAGCAGTGTATAGTGACCAGACGGTGGAAAACTGCTTCAAGTCAGCAAAAGCAGAACATTGCATTCACAGTGGCCAGGGGATTGACTTCAATGGCAATAAACTGCTGTGCCATGCCAATGGCTTTCGGTGTGATGGGGAAGCCATTGAAATAACACTAGAGGAAAAGAATTCTAACAAAGATGAAGGTAAGAACTGGAATTCAATTGTAAACAAGGGGGGACAGCTCAAACCTGATTGCTTGAGTACTAACCAATCAGGAAGGATGGATGATGGGGTTATATATACCACTAGATTAGACATGCCCAGGCATCATCCCTGATGACGATGGCAGAGTTTGTCATCAAAACATCAATTAAAGTGGATACCTGTACCCAACATGGAAGCCCAAGAGAATTTATTTGTTCAAAAGTTGATAAGGTTTTGGAATTTCTGTATCCAGCTCTTGAAAACATACTAAGGTGATGGACAGCTGTCATTGGAGGTCAGAGTGAAAACTGCATTGCATTTGATGCCTAAATATTATTCTAAGCATCAATACAAGATACATGATGAATCTCCAAAGCTATAGTGTACATTTAGTCTGTTCACCCAAAGAATTTCTTGTTTCAAGCATGAATCTATACTAGGTTCATTGATTTGTGACTCATTAGACACAAAGTGCAGGAAGTGATTCAGAATTCCATGAAGCAAAAGTAACTATCAGAGAACTTAGTGTATTAGATGCTTCAGCAAAGCTCCAAGTGTCCTGATAACTTCAGATAAAATGTCTCAGTTATTTTAGCGAACCTTGCTTAATAAAATCATGTCCACAAAGGTCTGATTACCATGTATCATGACCAAGAGAGCCAACACCAAATAGTGGAAGAATGAGATTCCACAAAGAGCAGGGATATTGTTATTCTGCTACTGTTTATCCAGAAGTGTACTTAAAGCAGGATAGAATAAGCATCTGTACTTATGAGCCAGTATGGTGAAATGCAGGATTGTAATTTGCACAAATGCACAATACACTGATCGAAAGGAAAAACAAAGGACCATTACTGTTATTCCTATTTCGAGACCAGCAAGTGGCTCTCTTTTACTCCATCAATACATTTTGTGGCATCTCCAGAATTAATTTCAGCCCAGTCTTTATTTGCCATAACCATATTACTCTAGGCTAGAAGCAATATATAGTATATTCTTCTTATTTCCTAATCCTATATTACCCCAGTCAGAGTCCTGATTTTGATGTATCAGATCTTGCTTCAAGAAAGTCAATGAAACTCATTTGGCAACTTTTTCCGAGTCCTTCCACCTTTGCCCAAAAGGAGCAGAGAGTATTATATGAGATTATCCTGCGCTGAAGAAATCAATGTTTATTCCCTGCTCCAAAAGACCTTGAGAATTTGGGGAGAACATCTTTTTCTTTTACTGAAATAATCCTCCAACCTCTGTGGGGAGCTGTGGGAGAGGTAATTCTGAGAAAGTGCAACTACTACCCTTGCCTTTCCATGTGATAAAGTTCATGAATCTAGAAGATGCTGTCGAAGAAGCCTTTGTCAATTTTTTTTGGTGCATTTTATAGATGTTACACAGTATTACCTTGCAGGCAGATGGATACTGGATGTTGTTCCAATGAAATAAGTTGCATCACCCCGGAAATTGCCAAACTTCATGAATATTTTTGGAGTTAAACACGTCTGGGCTATAGGACAGTATTCTAACATACTCATGACATATAGCTCATTGATGATAGAAACGCTTCGCAGTGTCATGCTGTCAATCATTCCCCACAAGATATACAATCCTTGACCTACTCTGTAACAGTAGTATTGATGTAACTAAGCCAGTTGTCTTTTTTATTTTGATCCCCAGAATATTGATGGTGATAGATGTGATAGTGGGAATTTCATTCAGAGTCAATGGGAGTGCTTGGCTGCCTCTTGTTGGAAATGGTCAATTGATTTACTTATTTATTCATTATTATTATTATTTTTCTTTCCTCTACACTATGTAATACATTAAACTGCTGTTGCTAAGTTAACAAATTTCACGACACAAGACAGTGACAATAAACCTGATTCTGATTTTGATATGACACTTGTCATTTGTATGCTACTTTTCACTAATCAGTTCATGCTTGGATGGTCATCTGATGGTCAATTGGATGGGTTGGGGGAGGAGAGGAAATGTGCACTTAATGGGTTTGTCCCTTACACTGAGCAGATCCACTCCAGGAATCCTGGGTGTTTGCAAAACAAAAGGAAAGAAAAGGGAACGATGGGTGACTCAGAATGAAGGCTTTTAAAGTCATAGCAAAATATATAGCACAGAAACAAGCCCTTCAGCATCAAGTCTGCCCCAACCACCAAGATTATTAACACCAATCTGACTATTTTGTTCTCCCCACACTCTGAATTCTAATACTCACTTACTTACATACAATGGCTATTAATCTACCAATAGTTATTAACCAAACTAGTTATTAAATTAATAATCCACCAACCTAGAGAGAGTCCACTTGTTCATAAGGAGAACTTTCTTAGAGTGGTCATATATATTAATGTGGTGGAATCCATTACAGTTAAGGCTACTAGTTTAATCTGGTGCTTTTACAGTAGCTACTTGAGTGCAACCTATTATTAGATTAGATTAGATTAGATTATGAGGACACTCAGTCTTCGTTTATTGTCATTTAGAAATGCATACATTAAGATATGATACAATGTTCTTCCAGAGTGATATCACAAAAAAAAGGACAAACCAAAGACTAACACTGACGAGACCACATAATTATAACAAATAGTTACAGCAGTGCAAAGCAATACCATAATTTGATAAAGAGCAGACCATGGACACGGTAAAAAAATCTCAAAGTTCTGATCGACTCCTGATAGTCCTGATAGCAGGCGGCAAAAGGGAGAAACTCTTCCTGCCATAAACCTCCAGGCGCCGACAACTGCCGATGCATTGGAAGCACCCGACCACAGCCGAATCTGAGTCCATCCGAAAACATCGAGCCTCCAACCAGCCCCTCCGATACAGCCTCCCGAGCACCATCCTCTGCCGAGTGCTTCGACCCCGGCCCTGGCCGCCGAGCAACAAGCGAAGCCGAAGACTCGGGGCCTTCTGCTCCGGAGATTCTGGATCACACAGTAGCAGCGGCAGCGAAGAAGGCATTTCAGAAGTTTCTCCAGATGTTCCTCCGTGCTCTCACGTCCATCTCCATCAAATCAGGATTGTGCACGGCACCCTACTTGACAGATAACAGATATCATTCACCAGAGTGACCGCTGCGCACTGCATCGTGCCGCCATCTTCATCTTCATTATTTCAAGATTCAAGATTGTTTAATGTCATTTCCTTTTTTTTTGGCATGTGCTTGTGTGCGTGTGAGTCTGTGCGTGTGCGTCTGCTTGTCCGTGTGTGCGTCTATGGTGACATCTTTTTCATGGCTTTTTACAAGGCACGGAGCGAGAGAGAGACTATGTGGCGCACCACTCCTCACACAGACATTTTCTCAGTATTTTCCTTTTATTTTACGAGGTCAAGTTGCGATCTCGACACTCAACCCGGCACAGACGAAAAGCATACTCGGGGGCAGACCTGACTAGTTTCGAACCCGGGAACCTCCGCTCCCGGGTCCGGCGCCGATGTTCTTGCGCCACCAGTCGGCCCGTTTAATGTCATTTCTAATACACAAGTGTAAAGGAGAATGAAATTATTGTTACTCCTGATCCCATGCAGCATATAAAAAGCACACTAAGATAGAGAACGTAATAATTTAAATATACAATAAATATAAATACATAAAAAGCTTATCAACATAAATTGATTATACATGCATAAAATGATATTAGGTACAGACCTGTCTGTACATAGTGTGACTTTCAGGAAATGATAAAGTCATAATGGTGGTTTCCTGTAGCAAGCAAATGTTTGCAGAAAATTTTCAGCACTTCTCACTTGCTCTGTGCCATATGGATGATCCAAAATACTAATTTTAAATTTCTCTAGTTTAATCAGGGAAGTCTTTGTGTACCGGATAAATGGTCTGCTGAGCTCCATATAAAAAAGTATGACGTACTCACAAGAGCTTTAATAACACACTGCAAAGGTCAATTCAATAGTCCATTCAGACATGAAAGCTAAAAGGAAAGGTTATAATATCTGTGTTCATCCAGTAACAGAGTATGAAAGTGCTTCTATTTTCCACTCTATATAATAAAAAGAATAATATCAAGTTTTAGAATTACAAATATATTTAAATAAATTTAAAGGAACACACACAAAGACTAGAAGAACTCAGCAGGTCAACTCAGCTGACCTGGTGAGTTCCTCCGGATTTCCAGCATCTGCAGAAAATCTGGTGTTGATAAGAGGTTCATGTGCATTGCAAGGTATCCTGAGGTAGTTCTTGGATACTGCTGAACTTCTGATAAACTCTACATTTAATCATAGTTGCAGGATGCAGAACCTTCAGAGAAAGGTGCTAATTCAAGTTTTAGTAGGAAGGAACTCACAATGCGTTGTGCTTACATTTTTGTATCACTACATCCTCAGTCCATGTAATTTATTTCTATAACTGCACACAGATACATCGCACTACTTACCCTCCAAAGAAAAGTGTACACTCTTTTCATGGATACGAGCAGACATTGCAAATTCAGGCTATTGAGTGATTTTATTACCGTGATTCTTGAACAGAAGTTGACTTTTTGGTAAACACATCATCATGTCATTTGTGTTGATGTAATCTTCCACCTGGACATTTAGAGTCATAGAGTCTTGCATCACAGAAAAAAAGGCTTGTTGGCCCAACTTGTCTGCTCCTGAAATGATTTGCAATACAAACCTAGTATCCTTACAAACTACAATTCTGGACAGCTTCACCAGGCCTGATTACTCACCCTGTCTGATAACTCCTGACTTTCTCAGTCAGCTACACCCTTCCTCAAAACACTCATTCTGCTTCTGTTGCAGCCTCTCCTTTCTTCTAAGTTAGGCTGTACAAAGCTTAATCAAGTGTAAAGAAGATGCATGAACAGCTCTGACAGTAGTAGAGTCTGGAGTCATATGGAATTTAAATAAGAGGTTAGCCAATAAATGATTCACCATGAAGCTAGGATAACCTGGAAATATTTGCTAAATCAAAACATTTAAGAAAATGTGGACTACTTTTTAGAATTTGGAAGAATGATAGAAGATATCATCAAAATTCCAAAGTTATTATAGAACTTCACTGTCGTGATGAGGCTTGACCCAGACAGAGCAGTGGAGACAATTCAATGCTGACCAATAACTTAAATAATAAACTGCAAAATTACAAGCTATTAGGAGCCACAAAACAAGAGAGAATGGATACTTAACACAACAAGGCAACAAGGCAATTGAAGGCTAGGAACAACTGATGTAGACTGGCTGACTTCTTTGAGTGAACAAGGATTGTGAATAAGAGCAGGGTTTAAATAGGGTGCAGGTGGTGAGTTGGAAACAAGTGGCAGAAGACCCCTGTTTGCTGGGTGGAGACTGCATGTGCAGGCCTGACATTGACAGGCAATACACTGTTTGGTTGTTATTCCTGACTGAAGAGTCGAATACCTGAGGTCACTCTTCTTCATTTCAAAGTGAGTTTATATATCCATTTTAGTAAACAAAATGTTAAATGCAGGAGCAATCTCCGTGCTGTTACCAGGAATATTCCCCTACAGGCTGCTGTGTGAAAATTTAATTTTCACAGCCAGTATCTGAGACATCATGTGGTAACAACTGGAGTAGTAACAGTTTCTATCCAACCAATTTCTGCTCTTTCTGACAAATCTTTGCCTAGTCATCCTGTTTAATCCACCACAGCCAAATATAACACAAGGCACTCGCCATTGTAGTGTACTTTGAATTGCATCAGTACTAGACTTTCAAAATATGTTCTGAATGAGTCTTAAGACTGACCCCACTTCTTAATAAGGATAGTTAGTGGAACTGCTTGTCACAAGTATCTTTCCCCATAATGGAACAGCCTGCCACTGTGCCTATCTGCATTTCAACCACAAGCTTGAAATGTGGTTGTCTCACAGTTTACAACATGCTTGTCATACAAAATAAACTCCTAATACTGTAGCTCTTTTCTGAAGCTCAGAACAATGATTTTTTAAAATCATGAATGTTTTTATCCCCGAAGGTGAACTATGTATACAGCTGGAGTTCTGGTAAATTCCTGTTACAATAACAGCTGCAGGACACAAAAAGCTTTGAACATGAGTAATTATCATAACAGAGACCTGATCCAAAAAATGAATTTAATAAAGCATGGAACTGACAACATTGGAACTGAGGAAAGACATCCTTGCCATAGAGGGAGTACAAAGAAGGTTCACCAGATTGATTCCTGGGATGGCAGGACTTTCATATGAAGAAAGACTGGATGAACTGGGCTTGTACTCGTTGGAATTTAGAAGATTGAGGGGGGATCTGATTGAAACGTATAAGATCCTAAAGGGATTGGACAGGCTAGATGCAGGAAGATTGTTCCCGATGTTGGGGAAGTCCAGAACGAGGGGCCACAGTTTGAGGATAGAGGGGAAGCCTTTTAGGACCGAGATTAGGAAAAACTTCTTCACACAGGGAGTGGTGAATCTGTGGAATTCTCTGCCACAGGAAACAGTTGAGGCCAGTTCATTGGCTATATTTAAGAGGGAGTTAGATATGGCCCTTGTGGTTACGGGGGTCAGGGGGTATGGAGGGAAGGCTGGGGCGGGGTTCTGAGTTGGATGATCAGCCATGATCATAATAAATGGCGGTGCAGGCTCGAAGGGCCGAATGACCTACTCCTGCACCTATTTTCTATGTTTCTATGTTTCTATGTTTATCATACTTTTATTGATAGCAACATGGGCAAACTTGACGTCCTTTTCAACATGGCATATTTACAAAACTTACCATGACACAAGCAGGCCATTCCATCCATCTGTTCTCACCTGTTCTCAGTAGAACAACTCTATTGGTGCCATTCTTCCCATCCTATTTCTCTGTAAACTTGCAAATTACTCCCTCTCAAACGAACATCGACTCTCCGGATTCTTTTGCCTTGTAACTACACTAAGGTATAATTTACAGTGACCATTTACTCAACCAGTGCATCTCTAGGCAGTGAGGTAGTGGGGGGGCATCTGAGCATCCAGGAAAAAAGGGATACTGGAGATATACAAACTCTTCACAAGCAGCACCCAAGGTCAGGATGCAATGTAGATCACTGGAGCAATGAGGATGCAGTAGTTACTGACTGCTGTACCTCTGTACTGCTCCATATACAACTGTATACAAATACATCAGACGTGCCCATGCTGTGACTCCTATCAACTGGCATTCTATATTGCTTTTGGTTAACACTAACTTGAGATCATATTTGCCTAATTGGAAGCAAAGTGTCCAAATACTGCAAACTACTCCAAACAGAAGAAGGGACAGAAGGCTTCTCCATTAGATATATTTAAAGGGAGCATCGAGTACTCATAAGTTGGTTACTAACTGATTCCTGTTCACAATTGCCACAGACTTCCATTTTTTGTATCAAAAAATCTCTCTTAAATTGCTTTCTGTAACTTAAGAAAAATTTCTGACACAAAAAAAATTGCATTGTGTAATTGGTGTTGCAAGTATCAAAATACTCTGTCCTGCTATTAAGAACTCTGCACAAAAGAGTTTGTACATTCTCCCCTTGACCATATGAGGTTCCTCCGGTTTCCTCCCACAGCCCAAAGGCATACCGATTGGTAGGTCGATTGGTCACTGTAAATTGTCCCGTGGTTAGGCTGGGATTAAATTGGGGGATTGCTGGACAGCGTGACTCTAAGGGTCAAAAGGGCCTAATACACACTGAATCTCAATAAATAAATAAAAATCTTATTATTAGTTGGCATTCATCTTGGACTGCAGCACTACTGTGATGGTTAGCAAAAGGCATACAGAAAGCGGTGAGTTGATAGAAGAGTAAGCAGGATCAAGGATTTGCTCTCAATAGGAAGCCTTCGATGTCCAGATGTTCATGAAGCAATTTTCCAAAGCGAATCTCAACGAGAAATAATGTGTGGTATGTACACTTTATTATGGATACCCTACCACAGTTTGCAGCGATATTGACGAACCTGGAGCAGGGTAATGACTACATTGCCAGCGACTGTCAAGGGCACTCTGCCCAAGTGGCTGAACATCAGCATTTGATTAAGCTGCAGCAATTAGTTTTCACAACATCCACTCGTGCGTAAAGGAAATTAATAGTGTACTTCATCGGAATCACCGACATTATCATGACATTTCTTGTTTTGCAGCAGTAATACAGTGTAAAACATAAAATATTCTGTAATTAAATAAGCAGTGCAAGAAGAGAGCAGAAAATAATGGGTGGTGTTAATGGGTTCATCGTCCATTCAGAAATCTGATGGAGGGGAAGAAGCTGTTTCTGGAATATTGAGTGTATGTTGTCTGGTTGCTGTACTTCCTCTCTGATGGTAGCAATGAGAAGAGGGCATGTCCTAAATGGTGGAGGTTCTTGTTTGAGGCATCTTTCTGAGGCATCGCCTTTTGAAGATAAGACCATAAGTTATAGGAGCAGAATTAAGCCATTTGGCCCACCGAGTCTGCTCTGCAATTCCATCATGACTGATCCAATGTTCCTCTCAGCCCCAGCTTTCTCCCCCGTATCCCTTCATGCTCTGACCAATCAAGAATCTATCAACCTCTGCCTTAAATATGCATAAAGATGTCCTCGACACTGGGGAAGCTAATGCCCATGATGAAACTGGCTGATTCTACAAACCTCTTTAACCTTTTTTCTGATCTTGTGCTGTGGCCCCTCTATACCAGATGCTGATACAACAAGTTAGACTGCCCTCCATGGCACCTCTGAGCTAGAGGTTCCGGTGATATATCAGATCTCCACAAATTCCTAAGGAAATATAGCCGCTATTGCGCCCTCTTCATAATTGCATTAATATTTTGGGCCCAGAATAGACCTTCTGAGATGTTGACGCTGAGGAACATGAAACTGCTCACCTTTTCCACTGCTAACCTATCGACATGGATTAGAAACCATAGAAACCATAGAAAAACTACAGCACAGAAACAGGCCTTTTGGCCCTTCTTGGCTGTGCCGAACTATTTTCTGCCTAGCCCCACTGACCTGCACACGGACCATATCCCTCCAGACACCTCCCATCCATGTATCTGTCCAATTTATTCTTAAATATTAAAAAAGAACCCGCATTTACCACCTCGTCTGGCAGCTCATTCCATACTCCCACCACTCTCTGTGTGAAGAAGCCCCCCCCTAATGTTCCCTTTAAACTTTTCCCCCGTCACCCTTAACCCATGTCCTCTGGTTTTTTTCTCCCCTTGCCTCAGTGGAAAAAGCCTGTTTGTATTCACTCTATCTATACCCATCATAATTTTATATACCTCTATCAAATCCCCCCTCATTCTTCTACGCTCCAGGGAATAAAGTTCTAACCTATTCAACCTTTCTCTGCAACTGAGTTTCTCAAGTCCCGGCAACATCCTTGTAAACCTTCTCTGCACTCTTTCAACCTTATTAATATCCTTCCTGTAATTTGGTGACCAAAACTGAACACAATACTCCAGATTCGGCCTCCCCAATGCCTTATACAACCTCATCATAACATTCCAGCTCTTATACTCAATACTTTGATTAATAAAGGCCAATGTACCAAAAGCTCTCTTTACGACCCTATCTACCTGTGACGCCACTTTTAGGGAATTTTGTATCTGTATTCCCAGATCCCTCTGTTCTACTGCACTCCTCAGTGCCTTACCATTTACCCTGAATGTTCTACCTTGGTTTGTCCTTCCAAAGTGAAATACCTCACACTTGTCTGTATTAAATTCCATCTGCCATTTTTCAGCCCATTTTTCCAGCTGGTCCAAGTCCCTCTGCAGGCTCTGAAAACCTTCCTCACTGTCCACTACACCAGAATTGTTGTGTGTTCCCTCAACTTCCCTTCCTGAAGTTCACAATCAATTCCTTGGGCTTACTGACACTAAGCGCAAGATTGTTGTTATGACATTACCCGACCAGCCGATCTGTTTCACTCTCATACATCTACTTGTCACCCAACTAAGATTCTGCTAAATGTGCTGAAACATATCTGACATACATATTGCTGTTGTAGAGAGCCAACGGGATTGCATCAACTGTAGACCTATTGTGGTCCAAGACATCCCAAGATGTTTTTTATTCGCTCTTAGTATAAGATCTAAGTAGAGTTTGCATGCTCCTTCACAAGGCCGCAGACTTCCCCATGGAGTATTGACTGTAGACGTGGCTTGTCAACTGTGATATGCCACAAACTGAAAGGATTCCATTTCCACAATGATCATTTGGTGTGTGGCCATACACAGCGAACCAAGCTGTTTGCACAATGTTTGCTCTCTTTCTTGTCTGTTATCATGGCACATTTGTTCTGTGGTTTTCCAATGCACCAAGGATTTCAATTATCCCTTGCCTGAGGGCTACTATACTAATTGCCATAATCACCAAGAAGAAAACCTTAGAGTATTAGATATGTTCAGGCAGACAAAATGAACACAGTGTAAGGCTTAAAGTAATGAATCATACTGAATGGCAGCAGTGGCATAACTAAGTGTTATGCTATATTTTTACCAGATCTAACAACGCTACTACTGACATATCACTTACTGAAGGAAGACAATTAAAAAAAAGGAATTTAAAAACAGCTTATGTAAGAAATCTTGGAAATGAATCTTTGTTGGTTTATTGTGATACAATATGTGTATTGAAATTGGTTCAAAGTTCAAAGTAAAATTTATTATCAGAATACATACATGTCACCACATACAAGATTCTTTTTCTACAGGTGTGCTATGCAAATCTAGAGAACGGTAACTGTAAACTATAAACAAATACCAATGGACAACAAACTGTGCAAATACAGATATAAATAAATAACAATAAATAACAAGCATGAAATAACAAGGTAAAGAGTCCTTAAAGTGAGATCATCGGTTGTAGGAACACCGAAAGTTGAATGAGTGTAGTTATCCCCTTTTGTTCAAGAACCTGACGGTTGAGGGTTAGTAACTGTTCTTGAACCTGGTGGTGCAAGTCCTGAGGTTCTTGTACCTTCTACCTGATGCATGATACTTCAAATTATGGAGTTGGAGCAGCAAGATATCATGTAATGAATATTATCCTAGAAAAACGATTGCATATTCATCACCAAGATTTATTAAGAGTGAGAGAAATTATGATTATATTAAGGAGGAAAAACCAGGAATTATCTTTGGAGTGAAAAAGTTTCCTCAGTTTTTATCTAAGTTGCCCATACTAACAATGGCTAAATTGCAAATCAAAACTGATCTATTTTGTATAGAATATAAAAGCTTAAGATACAACTTGATAGCAAATACATTGTCACATGAGCTGTACATTAATATATAGTAGCAGGTACTTTTCTGGTTAAAACAGTGGAGATGCTTGAGAAAACAGCACTAAAAAGTTCTTAGATGAAAATACTGTAATAAAAACTTGAACAGGAAAAACTAAATCAGCCATTTGTCCAGGTCATAACATTGTTGCCAATCAGGAATGTGGCTTGATGATGGAACAAGGTCATGTTACCAAGTTATCACACCAAATGTACTGAGAAGAGATACCCTTGAAGAGCTATACACTGGACGCTCTAACATTGTGTACAGGAAGGCAATTGCCAGATGTTTGGCTTATAAAGAGATTATTTAAAGAACTAGAAATGCTAGTGGATAACCATACAATCTGTCAAGTCTGCAGATTCAGGTCACTGAAGATTTCTTTACAGAGCTGGAAATGACCAATCAAACTTAACTGAGGAGTAAATTTGATCATTGTGAAAAGTCGATTGACAACTCATATATAATACTCGAAGTGGGAGACTTGTAATCTAACAGAAAATACTGTCCATGAATTGAGATTAATTTTCTCATTTCAGGGGTTACTAGAAAAATTGGCAATAGTCCCATCTTCATTCAGTGAGAGAAGATAGTGCAGATGCTGGAATCTGAAGCAATTAAAACAAAGTTGATCAGCATCTGTAGGGAGAGATCCTACATCAGGACTGAGAATGGGGAGAAAAGATGGACAATATAAAAAGGAAGGGGTTAGAAGGCAGCCAGTAGATGATTGTTGGACTGAGGAGGGATGAAGGAAGATGATCAGGTGGAATCAGGTAAGAGTATGGAGAGAAGTGGAATTGAGAGGCTAATATCTTACACCTACCTGTCTCTGTGAAGATAGGAAACAGAATTAGAGATAATATATATGTATTTATTTAATTCTTCATGGGGATAGAAAAGAAGTGCTTTGAAAAATTATGAATTCATGAGTGTATTCCAATCCATTTTGTGGAGAGTGGAAGAAATGGCATAAAATTCCTCTGAATTGAATTAAGACATGATGCCTTCTTCATTTCAAAGAGTGGATATAATATCAGCACAATTTACTTTCAGATCAACAAACTCAGAATATCTGTGAATGAATTAAATGTGTAAATCATATGACTACATGAATTGCTTTCTCTTTACAAAAAGGAGCAAGTAGTGTAGTATAGATAAGTATATGCATATTGCACAAATGTAGGTCGAGAAAGTGAAATAATCAAGGTACATCTGCATCAACAGCACTCTTTTTTGATAATTTAATAAATTCTAATACAGTTACGATAAGAACCCATACATATATTTCAAAAGTCCAGTCAAAATCCTCTGCACCCTAACTCTCAAGAATGCTCAATCTAACCTCATCCTTTTCCCTGAGGCTAGCCACAGACCGCTTGCATCTCACCATATATAGGTTCCACCTTTAATTTCTAAATTTTGCATACTGTCATTTTCTAAGCTGCTGGATGGCAGTGCTGAGTAAAATTGCTGCGTATCTTCATGTTAATCCTCTTCCTGCTGTTCTAAGCCATGAGGTAAGTTAATCTTCAAGTCAAAATGGCTGGGTTTTTTATCAAGATATCAGTGTTATTCATTAACCGGTGTTATGGCACAGCATGCACTACTGCTCTTCATAGAAGAATTTCCATCCCAACCACTGTTTGTATTACTGGATTTGTTCATATAAACAATACCATGGAAAGTCCTATCATGGTTTATTCATGAGGAATCAGCAGAGTTTTTACTTGTGTAATTAAGTAGTGATTTACATCACTGCCTTTGAATAATTGATCTGGATTTATAAATTGCACCACATGCTTTAATCTGAGAAGCTGATTGAATCTCTGTAAAGTTGAATTTTGGTCTTTGAAAGAAGTAGGCTTGCTATCCAAAGTACAAAGGAATGAATGGATGGATATTTTTGGGTAGATGTCTTTGATTTCCAGCCGACAGATGAGACTTCCTATGGGGAGAGGCATGTTCAGAAAGTAGGCCTTTACTATTCATGTTCCAAAAAAGACAGAAGTATTAATGCTGATTGGAACATTTTCCTTGCCTTTTCAGACCTTCCACAGCAGGTATCCACATCAGAAGGTAACAATAATAGATGCAAACTCTGGAATAAAAGTGAGGATGATCAAGAAGTACAATTTGTATTTTTCAGTAGCAATGTATAATGTGCTCTCAGTCTAGTCTCCTTCATAACTTGATTGATGCCGTATTCAAAAGGGTGAAGAATCTGCTGGGGTCTAGACTTAGTCTGAGAAAGAGACAATAAATTGTCTAAAAACATTAAGTTTTAATCAACACAGAATCCGTTCAATGAATAATATATTTCTCATAAGATGGTGATACCCCAGTAAAAACAATATTTAGTTCATTGACGCGAGGTTCATCGTGAAATATTAAAAAATGTCTTGGTAGTGCAATAGAGTAATACTACCAAGAGGTTTTACTGCAAGTTAATTATCTATTGGAGCTTTTGATATCAACTATAATTCTGAAAGTTTCAGAATAAGCATGCACTACGCAAAACAATTCATTTCAAAGTTAAGTAATCTGAATTATCCAGTTACTGGCTTGATTACAATTGGCATTGATTAAAAATAAATCACAAATGTTAATTTATTCAATGAAACATATTATCATTGAAGAGGCATGAAGAGTACCTAACGGCTGTCACTGTGTAAAAATTCCTCGTAGAAAGTGCTGGAAACTGGATATGTAATTGGCAATTATAATCATGTGACTTGATTTTAATAAAGAAATCAATTGTAAAGAAAATTGAGGATTTGTTGTAGGTCCCACAATGTCCACAATTTTATTTGGGATACAAAGTTGAGAGTGCAGAGCAGAAGTAGGCCACTAGGCCTGTCAAAGATGATTCATAATTCAGTAAAATTGCAGTTATCTAATTGTAACCTCAACCCTGCAATCCTGTTAATGCCTTGCTTAGCAAGAACCAAGCTACCTTTGCCTGAAAAAAAAATTCAAATATTCCATCATCTTTTGAGGAAGAGAATTCCAAAGACTCACAATTTTCTGAGAGAAAAAAAGAACCTCATTACTACTGGACTCTTCATTTTCATTAGTGACTTCCTAATTAGAGATTATCCAAAAAGAGTAATCATAAATTTCTTTCAAGATCCCACAGGTAATATATTTTTCTATGGTCTAACAGATACAGTTAAACTTTTCCTCTAATGCCAACCCATCCATTCCTTGTTATCCCCGATGTGTTACACACAAAGAAGCTCATATGTAGGTCATATGATAATACAATTGCTGTGATTTTAGCCCACAGCCTGTACCAGTCACATATGCAGAAGAAAGCCTTCAGAATCAGAATCAGGCTCATAATCACTAACACTTATTGTTGGTTTATTATCACTGCAGGCTTTTTCCACTGAGGTTGGGTGAGACTGGAGCTAGAGGTCATGGGTTAAGAGTGAAAGGTGAAATATTTAAGGGGAACATGAGGGGGAAGTTCTTCACTCAGGAAGTAGTGCTGTCAGCAGAAGTGGTTGATGCGGGTTTAATTTCAACATTTAAGAGAAATTCAAACAGGGAGGGGTATGAAGGCCAATGGTCCAGGTTCAGGTCAATGGGACTAGGCAAATTAACAGCATGGACTAGATGGGTTGAACAGCCTGTTTCTGTGCTGTAGTGTTCTATAACTCTATTACATATATTATGAAAATTGTAGTTTTGTGGTGGCCATAGGGTGCAAGCCATAAAAAATACGACGTTACAATAATGAAGAAAAAGACAGTGTGAAAGAGCTTGAGCTTCACTGAACTCGCATGGTCTCCATTGTTAATTAGCAGGTACCTGCTTGAACAGATCTCAGGCTGTAGTGGCTGGCACTGGGAACCCACGGCGGCAATATTTGCCAGGCCAACTGTTCTTCTGCCCACTAATCTTCATCCCAACCCTTAACCACAAATCCCCATTGACAGCGAGGCCTGGAAAGCATCCCATTGACTTTCAGGGCAGCACTCACAACCCCCGTGATTAAAAGCATAAAATTTGACTGGAATAAATTATTCCCCACAAATCAATGACTAACTATATTTCACCCCCGCCCCCACCACCACCACACCCCCACACCTCACAATGGCTTCTGCCTGGATCTGCAGCTTGCTTGTTTTCAGAACAGCCATGTATTCAACATGGAACCATCAAACCAGCCATTTTTGGCCCACTGTATTTAACCATCTATGATGGCTTGCCAGTATAGTGAGGAAGTCTTATGATTCTCTGAATCTCATGATGCTGTGGCACAGTGGAGAGGCAGAATGTGCTGCCCTGGGTCCAGCAAACCGGGCTTGATTCTGACCCCAGAGCTGAACTTGTGGAGTGTGCACAATATCCCTGTAACTGCGGCTGGCTTCACTGACAGCTCCTCTTTCCCCTCATGTCGCGCAGAAGTACTGAAGGCTACTTTCAACGGCCACCGTAAGTTACTGCCAGTCTACAGTGGACGGGTGGGAAATTAATGGGCAAGAGAAAGGACATCGGTAACAGGGAAGTAAGTGGTGGAATGGAATTGATGAGGCCAAAATGGCACTGAGCTGTGGTCTCCGCTGAGGTAGTGGCTGAGATTTAGCTCTTTTTCAAGTTCATGGGGACAGTTTGGGGACAAAGAAGGGAGCTAGGAGTCATGTGTGAGCACGTGGCCAAGTGGTTAAGACCTGAAGGTTGTGAGTTCGAGCTCCAGCCGAGGGAACATGTTGTGTCCTTGAGCAAGGCACTTAATCACACATTGCTCTGCGATGACACTGGTGCTAAACTGTATGGGTCCTAATGCCCTTCCCTTGGATAACATTGGTGTCGTGGAGAGGGGAGACTTGCAGCATGGGCAACTGCTGGTCTTCCATACAACCCCCCAGGCCTGCGCCCTGGAGAGTGAAGACTTTCCAGGCGCAGATCCATGGTCTCGCAAGACTAACAGATGCCTTTATTTAGGAGCCATGTTAGGGTTTAGGGAGAGGGATGTGGAAAGTTCAGACCAGAGTCAAGGCCTCCGCTCCATGCTCCATATTCAAAGGCCAGCGATGTGGACAGGCAAAGGAGGATATCCAGAGTCTAGGCCTGCACTCTGCACTCTGTGCTCAAAGGTCAGGAATCTGGACATGGGGCAAAGGACATCCAGCATCTAGGACTCCACTCAGTCCTCAGTTAAAGGCCAACAATGTGGACATGTGACAAAGTATACCCATGGATATCAGGCTGGCAAGGTCTGTGAATGAGCACCAGTATGGACGACGGCTGGTGGCCCACTGGATCAGCAGGTACCCCACATTGGTGGTTCCTGGGATCAGATGTTCAAATGAGCAGGAGGCTGGAACACTGCTAATTCCCAAGGTATGTGAATCAGTGAGGCCTGAAGTTCAGGGTTCCCTCATCAGCCTGTCCTGGACTTGATTCTGAAAATCAAAGCCTGAAGGTTGATCAAGAGTCCAGAAGTCAAAGCCTGATGGCTGAAGCCCCGTATTTACAAGTCTGAGCATGCACTGGGAAAGTCAGACTCTTGTTGATTGCAAGTATTCGAGTCCACCGGAGAATGAAGACCCGGAGGCCTGTACTCAGGTTGGACCACTGTCTATGTGTCTGTGTGCGTGAGGGAGGAAAGGGGCTGGTTTTGCTGTTGTTGTTTTGTTTTTTTGTTGTCTTCTGTGTTGTTCTCCCAAGCAATGTGGACTTGCTATGTTGGTGCTGGAACTTGTGACGACACTTCATGGTTGGTAACGGAACGGTATGTTTCAATGTACATATAATAAAGAAATAAATGCATTTGAATCTGTAGTTGAAAATTAGCAAGGGTCCTATCGGTCAAATAGTCTCTTTTGTTGTCATAAGGAAAAATGAGAATAATCATTCTGCAGCAAACCAAAGCCTGACTTATTCTGCTTAAGTTGAAATGGAACAAGTGCATTAGCCATGTCCTGCAGCACTTTAATCACAGAAGGCCACACCGACCACAGGAATCGATATATTTTTTCCCACACAAGGTTGCTAGTGCAGGCTGCCTTATTTATGAAGGTTTCATTTCAAGACTTTCTGCCTCATGACTCCTGCCATAGTTCATCCAGTACATCCATCCAAATGATGCCCTGTCTTCCAATGCTGGCTGGCAACCAGACGGACTGCTCATTGAATAATCCTTCATTTGCAGTTAGACATACTTCTTTTTCTTTCTGCAACTCCATTAATTTTATAACAAATAAGTCAAACTTTTCAAAGAAAAATGGGATCTATTTTTAATAGGTAATAGTTTTTATCACATCGCTGTGCTAATGTTTAATCACTAATTCCAGAAAACTCCGGGGGGTGGAGGGGTGGTTAGTCGTCAAAGAATGACAACTTCACCCACGCAAAGTATTTTTTGAAGCTTTGGACCAAGCAACCAAGTCACCCTGATGGCTGGCTTGCCCAAAGCAACTCATAACTTCTCCTGAAACTTTCTCCTTCACTAGCTAGGGAATATAAGGCCCACAATTCATCAATGTCCCAACTCAGCCTAGGGTCATGCTGTGGGTAATAAAAGCTCCTCAAATTCAAAGTGAAAATGTCAGTATCACTGTGCATAAGCAGTGAAACAGGTGGAGAAAGAAATAATACCTTGTGTCTTGGAATTTTCACTTAAAGTTATCACATGTTAAATAACTGAACATATCTGAAGCAGAGTTGTAAAGTGTACAAGTCTTTCTTTTTCTTTTCCTCTATTAATGATGACCAGGAAGATCTAACACTTCTCTTTGAAATGTTCCACAGAACCTGATAGGGTAAAGACCTCAGTTCGACATTTCATTTTAAAGTCGATGCTTGTACTGCCAGACTACATACCTGGATTATGTGTGAAATCCCTAAAGAAGGTTCAGAATCAATAACTCGGACATAACAGTGTTACAGCTGAGCCACCAATGAATCTCCTGTTGTTTGTGATGGTGCTATCATAAAACATTAGGATTTTACTGTCGCAATATTTAATATTTTTGGGCATATGTTTCAAGCCATTTCCAAGGTATAAAATTTGTATATATGAGAAAGCTATTTTATTAATTGCCAGTAAGTGCTCATTATGCTTTAATCTATTTTATATTGGTACCGACTTCAGACACCTGTTGCTAAAGATCACTATAGAAGTTCATTACGTCCGCTAGAAGAAGTATGGCAGTTGCTTCAAGACAGCATACTGTTTGACCTTCCTTCTCCATTAAGAAAAAACTGTGATGCAGCTACCTTTCAACATCCATGAAATTAACAAATGTCGCCAAGTGATAAACTTGTAGGTTGAGTGTTGGCCCAGAATATGGCTATCCCTAATGAGCTGTCTCCTTATGATGCTGTACATCTTGTAGTGTGGAAACTGCAATGCGGTTGTTACTTTCAGGATCCTAGCCCAATGACAACAAAAAAAACAGTAATGAACTTCCAAGTCAGGTTGACATATAACTTGGAGAAGATATTAAAGGTGTGAAAATTCTCATATAATTGTCAATGAACTAGATGAAGATGGTTAGAAGTGGGACAGCAAATAAGATTATCGACCTTAAGCAATAACAACCAACATTCTTTACCTTTGATATCATTCTGGCCAATGGAAATGTTTCCCCTTAATTCCGCTATGTTTTACCATAGCTTCTTGGTCCTACAATTGATGGAAAGCTGTATTATCTGTCATTCTCATCTCCTTCTTGGGTTTTTGTGACAATGCAGTTATTTCATGTTCACCAATGTAGATATAAGATTGAGATTCCTGATATAATTACAATGAGTTAAATTCTGGAAATGTCATGGTCAGAATCAAACTCATATAATTTTAGATTACTGATCTTATAATTACCCATGATACAACTACTCACTTAATATTGCAGGAGAGCTGTGCTCTAAATTAGTTATGATAGCCTCCCATGTTTGCATGAATAATCCTGGGGTGGAAAATTTCTAAAAGGAGAAAATCTGCAGATGCTGGAAATCCGAGCAACACACACAAAATGCTGGAGGAACTCAGCAGGCCAGGCAGTGTCTATGGAAAAGAGCACAGTCGATGTTTCAGGCCAAAACCTCGACTGTACTCTTTTCCTAGATGCTGCCTGGCCTGCTGAGTTCCTCCAGCATTTTGTGTGTGGAAAATTTCTACTGGGGTAGTGAGCAGGATGTTGTGCATATTTTGTAGATTACCCACAGAACCGTTCGATTTTGCTGTGAACTGCAGCATCACCGTTATCATTATATACCTATTGTGTCGAGCATTTGGTCCATGACGATAGATGAGAAAAGCTCGATTAATTTAACTGCCATTTTCAATGCGATGAACCCTAAAACAGACCAGGTGTGAAGACCTAGGGAGAAAACTGCTCAGTCTGATACAGACAGGGATGGTGATTATCACACGCCCCAGTTACAGTCAGGGTGACCCACAAACGCACAAGCGAACAACTGTGTAACCCAAGCTAAAATATAACAATAAATGAAATTAAATACCGCACCATAATTCCACAAATGCATTTTAAAACAAAAACAGTAAGTAGCTCTGGCTGCGAATGCTGGGGCAAGCTGTCAACCCATGACCACCCCCCCCCCCCCCACCGGAGTGCCACACTGCCCCCACCTGAGGGGTCAGCCATCCCTGGCATCCCCAGAGCCAACAACCAAGTCCAAGGACTCTCCTGGCCTTTTCCAGTGGCTTCCCAGCTTGGGGGATAATCCCCTCTTAGAGAGGGTCCGTAGACCCATAGTCAGCACCCCCCTGTATAGTCCTGACCCTGGCAGCCGACATCGTAAGCCTGGTTTTGGTGGCCACTGCCTGCACTTTGGTTCTGCCAAGCTGCATTGTGAACAACCCCAGGCGCCCTGAGAGGTGCTGCAGGTACTCCCACCCGGCCTCCCCAGGAATCTCTGGCTCAGGAAGAGAGCCAAACACCAGGTACACCTGCATACGCAACTGCCACAGAACATGAGCACGGCCGGCGTACACCTGGTGCTCTCCTGAACGGCTGTCCGGTATGCCCACAATGCCAGGGGTAGGTGCTGATCCCAATCGTGCTGGTGCTGGCTGATGAGGATGGCCAGGGTGTGGTTGAAGCGCTCTAACGACCCATCACTTTGCGGGTGAATGGGGGTGGTCTGCATTTTGGTGATTCCCAGCCACCTGCAGACCTCACCTCCCACCTGCGCCTCAAAGTTGCGCCCCTGGTTGCTGCGGAGTTCTTCAGGGGTGGCGAAGTGGCAGAAGAACTCCTCCATGAGCTCCTCGGTGGTGGTGGCGCTCCGGACTGCGACCGCCGACGCCTCTGGCCACCTCGTGAAGTAATCCATGGCCACGAGAATGCAGCGGTTCCCGGTGTTAGTACGTGGGTAGGTGCACAGGATACCCACCCAATGCAGTCCAGCGGGACCCCCACCAGGTACGGTTGCACTCTCGTCCTAGACCGGCGACCCTACATCATTGCAGCGCTGCATGAACAGCTCTAAATCCTGCCTGCACCCAGGCTAGTAGAAGCATTCACAAAGTTTTCCCAATGTCTTTGCGACCCCAATGTAACTAGTCCCCAACCGGCCATGCACCGATCGCAGCACCACGGTGCAGAGCCCCCGGGGGTGCAGGAAATGTCTGTCGCCACCGGGAAACTGCCACTGCCGGAACATCAGCCAGTCGCTTGCCTCCAGTGTGTCCCACTGAGAGTATTGGGCTTTGGTCTGTGGATCAAGGACGAAGACCTCACCCTACCTCGGCCACCGTACCCTCACCCGGGCCAGCACAGGGTCACTCTCCTGGTCGCTGGGCATCTGCTGGTGGTCCTTGGTGGGGAGGTCACCGCCAGCTGTCGCCTGAAGCGTCGCCATCACCGCTTGCCCCCGGCTCCACTCCTCGAGGCAGCGGCAGTAGTGACAGTCGGTGGCCTCACAGGGATGGCACAAGAGGGCGACAACATTGCCATGGTGCCCTCTGACATGGTGCTGTACCTTGAAACCGTAGCCCTGAAGAGCTTCCAGCCACCCCTCGGGACTGAGGATGCTCAACAGCCAGGTCAGCGACACATGGTCCGCACCAAGCAGGAACCATTGGTCGAAGACACAGGGGTGGAAGTGGCGGAGGGCCTGGACCACAGCCAAGAGCTCCTGGTGGGTGACACAATAGTCCTGTTCAGTGCAGCCAAAGTACGCCACAACGCGTTCTCCTTGGTCCCCCTCCTGTGACAGCACACTGTGACGAGCCCCCCTTTGCAGGTGTCTGTGTCAACAACAAAGAGGTATGCTGGTTCGGGGTACGCCAGCACGGGGGCCTGGGTGAGCACAGCTTGGAGCTGGTCGAAGGCGGCAGCGCAGGTGTCGGTCCAGACGAAGGGCCTCCCTTTCTCGGTGAGCTGGGGCAGGGAACTGGTAATGGTGGCAAAGTCCTTAATAAACCGGCAGTAGTATAATTGCAGTACCAGGTAGCTGTGAAGCTCGGAGACATCGTGGTGCGTAGGCCATTCCCTTACCTTCTCAGGGTCCGTCACCACTCCTTCCGCACTCACTATGTGCTCCAGGCACTCCATCTGGCAGTGCAGCAGGCAGCATTTTGCTGGTTTGAGGCACAGATTTGCCATGCGGATGGCAGTGAAGACTTCCTTCAAGTTCCGCAGGGCATCATAAAGCACAGCGCCGTGCACCAGGAGATCGTCCAAATAGATGTCATAGCGGCTCTGCAGAATATGAGTCAGCACCCTCTCCACCAGTCTCTCGAATATGGCCGGGATGTTACACAGACCAAACAGCGTTATCTGTAAGTGCCACAGGCCCGACCAATGCTGAAGGCAGTCTTGGACCAGGCCCTCCGGGGCCAGTTCGACTTGCCCGTAGCCAGGTCAGGAGATCGAGAGAGCTGAACCAGCTCGAACCCACAATACAGTCCAGGGCGTCATCAATTCGGGGCAGTGGGTAGGAGTCTTTCTGGGCCATGACATTGAAGTGGTAGTATTCTACGCAGAACTGCCATGACCTGGCTTTCTTACTGACCAACACCACTGGGGCTGTCCACGGACATGTCTAGTTACTGCTATACCTTTCTTCAAAGCCCTCAATATTACTTACTGCCCAATACGCCAGTGCATCATGCAGTACGTAAGTAAGTTGAACAATTTAAGAGATTCCAGAGCTCCAGAAAAGTAGTCTGGACATTCTGTGATGAGGAATGACATTAACTCTGACGATCAAGATGTAGAATGAGTTAGGGGCAAGATAAAAAATCATAAGGATAGGAAGTCATTCGTGGCACTACTGTGTTTGCCTGCAACAGTAGTTCTACTGTAGAAAAGATAAGACAAGAAATATTAAGGGCTTCTAAGAAAGGTATAGCAGTAATTAGATGTGTCTTTAATTACAAATACATTAGACAAATCAATCTGGCAAGCGTAGAAGGATGAGTTCATAGTATATAATGGAATGGTTTCTTAGAGCAATATGTTGAGGAACCAGTTATGGAGCAGACTATTTTAGATCTATTATTATGTAATGAGATAGGATTAATTAATGATCTCATAGTAAACAATTCCCTAGGAAAGTGATGGTAGAATTTCAAATCCAGTTTAAGAGTGAGAAACTTGGGTCGGAAGCTTATGTCCTAAATTCAAATAAAGGCAATTACAATGAAATGAGGACAGCACTGACTAAAGTGGACTGGGAATATAGACAGTACATCAGTAGTGGCAGACATTTAAGGAAATGTTTCATAAGTCTCAGCACAGCTTTATTCCCGTAAAGATGAACCACTCCATGTGAACGATATTATCAGCCAAGGCTAACGAGGAAGTTAAGGGTAGTATAAAATTGAAAGCACAAAATACATTGTCATAGGATTGGACAATTATTAGAAATCAGCCAAGGATGACAAAATAAATTGTAAAGAGAGAGAAAGCGAAGAATTAAAAATAAATTAGAAAATAATATATAAACAAGGTGTCTAGAGGCATATAAAAAGAAAAAGAGTAGTTGAAGTAAACATAGGGCCCTTAAAAAAAGAGATTGAAGAAATAATAATGGGAAAAAGAAAAGTGACAGATTATTTATTTTGTATTACTTTTTGAGGTAACAGACACTGTAAATGTCCTAACGATTATAGGTAATTAAGGGTCTACAGGGAGGGAAGGGCTCTAAACAAGCCCTGTGACCAGAGGAAAAATGCTAGGCAACTTAATGAGACTAAAAACCAACATGTCCTTTGAAATGATGGTCTGCACTCTGAGGAAGCAGCTGCAGAGAAAGTGGATATGTTGTTTATACCCTTCCAAACTCTACAGAATTCTGGAGAGGTCTCAGAGGACTGGAAAATCTCAAATATAATGCTAATATTCAAGAAAGAAGGAAGATAGAAAGTAGGCAGATATAGAACACATTGGCTAGAATCTATAATAGGAATATAATGGAATCCATTTTTAATTACTGACAATGAGGAGCATTTGATGGCTCTGGGCCTGTACTCACTGGAGCTTAGAACAGGTCCAGAGCCATCAAACACATGAGAGGATCTCATGAAACCTACAGACAGAGGGGACATGGAGAGGATGTCTCCTGTAGTGGGTGGGTCTAGGACCAAACAGCACAACCTCAAAATAGAATGATATCCCTTTTGAACAGACATGAGGAATTTCTTTAGCCAAAGGATGGTGAATCTGTGGAATTTATTGCCACAGATGGCTGTGGAGGCCAAATCATTGGGTATACTTAAAGTGGAGATTGATAAATTATTGATTCATAAGGGTGTCAAAGATTACAGGGAGAAAGCGAGAGATTGGGCTTGAAAGGGAAAATAAATCAGCTATAATCAAATGGTGAAGAAGACTTTATGGCCCAAAAGGCCTAATTCTCCTTTACGTCTTATGGTCTCTTCATGAAAGAGTAACGGGGAAAATTTAGAAAAGCAGAAGTATAGTCAAGTATGGTTTTATGAAAGGGCAACTGTGTTTGATAAATTTGCTAGAACCCATTGAAGATTTAACAAACAGGGTAGACAAAGGGCAATCAGAAGATGTGGCGTATCTGTATTTTTACAAGACATTTCAGAAGGTTATAATGTTTTATAACTTCAAAACAGGATGCTAATTCAAAGAAGACATGAGAATTCGGGGATACAGGTGTCATTTCGTCTTTACTTTAAGCAAGGTACGCACGTATCACATGGTAGAGTGACAACATATGCAATTAATGTATTGTTACATATTACCTGTAATTGATTATTTAAACAAACAAGAATGCTTAATCAACCAATATATATTAATACAAGTTTACTCAAATATTATTGAAATACGTGTGGGCACGTGGCCAAGTGGTTAAGGCATTGGACCGGCGACCTGAAGGTGGCGAGTTCGAGCCCCAGCCGAGGCAACGTGTTGTGTCCTTGAACAAGTCACTTAATCACACATTGCTCTGCGACGACACTGGTGCCAAGCTGTATGGGTCCTAATGTCCTTCCCTTGGACAACAAAGACTTGCAGCATGGGCAACTGCTGGTCTTTCATACAACCTTGCCCAGGCCTGTGCCCTGGAGAGTGAAGACTTTCCAGGCACAGATCCATGGTCTCGCAAGACTAACGGATGCCTTTATTGAAATACTAAATACATGTAACCAGGTGACCATTTAATATCATTTTTATGGTTAAAGTGTACTTATGTATTCACCCTGGTAATGCTAAAATAGCTGCCTGTGCCTTTAAGAGAAAACAGTGACATCATTATGCACGTGTGGAGTAGAAAGAAGAGTTGCAAGGTTCTAGAAAGGACGTCGAATGCTAGTAGTATGGTGAAGAAAGGTGAATAATATCTGATAATATCCATGTCAATTCGTTTACACTTGTTTGTAAATCTAGAATATCAGTAATTTGACATGTTTTACATGTGGATGCTTCAGATTCTCATGAGTAAGGTGTTGCCGTTGAATTGTGTGGTTGTGCGACTAGTAGGTTAGTCCTTTTAGTAAATTAAACTCTAAGGCACTATATTGCAAAAGTTTATTTTGTCTTTCTTTATTGTTTCATAACTGAATGTGAATGTAACGGAGTAATGTGAATGTGTTCATCTCTGTTTACGTAGTGTGAGTGAGGAGAACTCATTTCAGGGCTTAGCCTGTATGTGTTTGGAAGTTAAACATGCATGAGCCAAAGTGAGTATATCTTTTAATTAAGATGAGATGTATTTAATCATATTTTTGATGAGGTACAGAGTTGGTGGGATTCTAATGGAATTGCCACTACTGTACAGGTGTCCCCTGCTTTTCGAATGTTCGCTTTACGAAACCTCACTGTTACGAAAGACCTACATTAGTTACCTGTTTTCACTAACAGAAGGTGGTTTCACTGTTATGAAAAAAGGCAGCGCGCGATAAAAGGCACCGTGCACCCCGAGCAGCCAAGCTCCGCCCCTAGAACTGCATTCTAGCCGGCATTGCTTAAACACGTGCCTGTGAACATCTGTGCGTTATGTCAATTTATTTTGAGCAGCCGTTAGCAAGATGAGTTCTAAGGTATTGGAAATGCCTAAAAGAGCTCCTAAGGGTGTTACATTTAGCATAAAACTAGACATAATTAAGTGTTTCGATCCTGGTGAACGAAGCAAGGACAAAGCGAGTTTGGCTTGTGGAAGTTGACGAAGATGATGTTGAAGAGGTTTTGGCATCCCATGACCAAGAACTGATAGATGAAGAGCTGATGCAATTGGAAGAGGAAAGGATAACAATTGAAACTGAATGCAGTAGCGAACGGACCGAAAGTGAAGTCTTCCAGGAACTGAACGTGAAGCTACTGCATGAGATTTTCACTGCAATGATAAAGTACGACTTTAATTTTGAAAGAGTATGTCAGTTTAAGGCATATTTGCAGGATGGTTTGAGTGCTTACAAAGAACTGTATGATAGAAAAATGCACGAGGCTAAGCAGTCAAACATACTGTCGTTTTTCAAACCTTCCAATCAGCTACAGCAGACAACGAAGCTCGACCTTTGACATCGAGGCAGGCAGACATAGAAGAAGATGACCTGCCTGCCCTGATGGAAACAGACGACGATGAGATGACACCCCAGTGTCCCACCACCCCAATCCCAGGGCCGCGGACCGATACACTGCCGCGGAGAATGCAGCAGTATGCTACCGTTGTACCCCTGCATTCTACGCGGATCGGTATCAATCTGCGGCCTGGAGGGTGGGGACCACTGCACCACCCCAACCTGCGACGACTCAGTCTAACAAACCATCATCAGTGTGCTCGACGCTGTCTTCCCAATTCCAGTAAGTGATACTACACTGTACATACATTATTTCTACTTTATATAGGCTATGTATTTGTATGCATTATTTGGTATGATTTGGCAGCTTCATAGCTGAAAGGTAACTGGAGAGAGTGTTTCTGCCAAAAGCGCTTGCGTAAGATTTTTGCTATGGAGAACAGTGCGGCAATGATTGTAGAGAAGTATTTCTACTTTATATAGGTTGTGTATTTATCATATCATTCCTGCTTTTATGATATGTTACTGTTATTTTAGGTTTTATGTGTTATTCGGCATGATTTGGTAGGTTATCTTTGGGTCTGCGAATGCTCACAAATTTTTCCCATATAAATAAATGGTAATTGCTTCGTCGCTTTATGACATTCCAGCTTACGAACCATTTCATAGGAACGCTCTGCCTTCGGATGGCGGGGGAAACCTGTATTGGTTTTGTATAGCAACACACATAAAAGTTGCTGGTGAACGCAGCAGGCCAGGCAGCATCTCTAGGAAGAGGTGCAGTCGACGTTTCAGGCCGAGACCCTTCGTCAGGACTAACTGAAGGAAGAGTGAGTAAGGGATTTGAAAGTTGGAGGGGGAGGGGGAGATCCAAAATGATAGGAGAAGGCAGGAGGGGGAGGGATGGAGCTGGACAGGTGATAGGCAAAAGGGATACGAGAGGATCATGGACAGGAGGTCCGGGAAGAAAGACAAGGCGGGGGGACCCAGAGGATGGGCAAGGGGTATATTCAGAGGGACAGAGGGAGCAAAAGGAGAGTGAGAGAAAGAATGTGTGTATAAAAATAAGTAACAGATGGGGTACGAGGGGGAGGTGGGGCATTAGTGGAAGTTAGAGAAGTCGATGTTCATGCCATCAGGTTGGAGGCTACCCAGACGGAATATAAGGTGTTGTTCCTCCATCCTGAGTGTGGCTTCATCTTTACAGTAGAGGAGGCCGTGGATAGACATGTCAGAATGGGAATGGGATGTGGAGTTAAAACGTGTGGCCACTGGGGGATCCTGCTTTCTCTGGCTGACAGAGCGTAGATGTTCAGCAAAGCGGTCTTCCAGTCTGCGTTGGGTCTCGCCAATATATAAAAGGCCATGTCGGGAGCACCGGACGCAGTATATCACCCCAGCCGACTCACAGGTGAAGTGTTGCCTCACCTGGAAGGACTGTTTGGGGCCCTGAATGGTGGTAAGGGAGGAAGTGTAAGGGCATGTGTAGCACTTGTTCCGCTTACACGGATAAGTGCCAGGAGGGAGATCAGTGGGGAGGGATGGGGGGGGACGAATGGACAAGGGAGTTGCGTAGGGAACGATCCCTGCGGAATGCAGAGAGGGGGGGAGGGAAAGATGTGCTTAGTGGTGGGATCCCGTTGGAGATGGCGGAAGTTACGGAGAATAATATGTTGGACCCGGAGGCTGGTGGGGTGGTAGGTGAGGACCAGGGGAACCCTATTCCTAGTGGGGTGGCGGGAGGATGGAGTGAGAGCAGATGTACGTGAAAGGGGGGAGATGCGTTTAAGAGCAGAGTTGATAGTAGAGGAAGGGAAGCCCCTTTCTTTAAAAAAGGAAAACATCTCCCTCGTCCTAGAATGAAAAGCCTCATCCTGAGAGCAGATGCGGCGGAGACGGAGAAATTGCGAGAAGGGGATGGCGTTTTTGCAAGAGACAGGGTGAGAAGAGGAATAGTCCAGATAGCTGTGAGAGTCAGTAGGCTTATAGTAGACATCAGTGGATAAGCTGTCTCCAGAAACAGAGACAGAAAGATCTAGAAAGGGGAGGGAAGTGTCAGAAATGGACCAGGTGAACTTGAGGGCAGGGTGAAAGTTGGAGGCAAAGTTAATAAAGTCAACGAGTTCTGCATGCGTGCAGGAAGCAGCGCCAATGCAGTTGTCGATGTAGCAAAGGAAAAGTGGGGGACAGATACTAGAATAGGCACGGAACATAGATTGTTCCACAAACCCAACAAAAAGGCAGGCATAGCTAGGACCCATACGGGTGCCCATAGCCACACCTTTAGTTTGGAGGAAGTGGGAGGAGCCAAAGGAGAAATTATTAAGAGTAAGGACTAATTCCGCTAGACGGAGCAGAGTGGTGGTAGAGGGGAACTGATTAGGTCTGGAATCCAAAAAGAAGCGTAGAGCTTTGAGACCTTCCTGATGGGGGATGGAAGTATATAGGGACTGGACATCCATGGTGAAAATAAAGCGGTGGGGGCCAGGGAACTTAAAATCATCGAAAAGTTTAAGAGCGTGAGAAGTGTCACGAACATAGGTCGGAAGGGATTGAACAAGGGGGGATAAAACCGTGTCGAGGTATGCAGAAATGAGTTCGGTGGGGCAGGAGCAAGCTGACACAATAGGTCGGCCAGGACAGGCAGGTTTGTGGATCTTGGGTAGGAGGTAGAAATGGGAAGTGCGAGGTGTGGGAACTATAAGATTGGTAGCAGTGGATGGGAGATCCCCTGAGCGGATAAAGTCGGTGATGGTGTGGGAGACAAATGGCCTGGTGCTCCTTAGTGAGGTCACGATCGAGGGGTAAATAAGAGGAGGTATCCGCGAGTTGTCGCTGTGCCTCGGCAAGGTAGAGGTCAGTATGCCAGACTACAACAGCACCCCCTTATCGGCGGGTTTAATAATAAGGTTAGGATTAGTGCGGAGGGAGTGGAGAGCAGAGCGTTCCGAAGGAGTGAGGTTGGAATGGGGACAAGATGCGGTGAAGTCGAGACGGTTGATGTCCTGTCGGCAGTTAGCGATAAAGAGATCCAGAGCAGGCAGAAGACCAGAGCGGGGTGTCCATGAAGAAGAGGAGGGTTGAAGATGGGAGAAGGGGTCATCGGTGGGGGTGGAAGAGTCCTTGCCGAAGAAGTAGGCTCGGAGACGGAGACGATAGAAGAAGAGTTCTGCATCATGGCGAACACGGAACTCGCTGAGGTGTGGGCGAAGGGGGACAAAGGTGAGGCCCTTACTGTGGACAGAGCGTTCTGCCTCCGACAGTTGAAGGTCGGAGGGGATGGTAAAGACCTGGCATGTATGAGAGCTGGGATCAGAGGGGGGAGGTTGGACACTGGGGGTGTCAATGGAGAGGGGATGGTTGGGGTGAGAGGAAGATGGAGCCTCCGAGGGCCCAGGAGCTGACGGTGGGATCTAAGGGAGACGGGGTTGCAGAGTGGTGGTGGAGGAAGGGGAGACGGGAGTCACAACAGCAGCACATAAAGACCCGGCCTGGAGTTCAAGGCTGGAGTCACAGTTGGTGGTTGCGCAATCGCTGTGAAGGTGTCCATGGTCCTTGCTGGAGTCCGGGCTTTGAATATGCCCTGAGGTGTTGGAGCCAGCGAGATCAATGGCAGGAGCCGCAATCTGAAGTTCATGCCTGCTAGCGTCGGGGCCGGCAGGCTCTGGAGTCCGTAGATGTAGGATCTTGCGATCTTTGCCTAACATGACAAAGTCAAAAAAACGGCGATTGCAGGCATGGATCCGACGGAGGATGAAATAACGGGAAGAACCATTACAGGCGGCGAAGAAAGTGTCCCGAAGGTGTGGAAGGGTCTGGGATAGCGACACGAAGTACCTCCTCATGGCGGAGAGAGTCGCCTTCAGAGCTTGATAGGAGAAGCGGCGAGAGGCAGAGTCAATAAAATGTGAGTACCTGGGATCCTCAGAAGGTCCAAATTGAGACGCTTGGAAACGAATCCTAAAGCCAACTGGAGTAAGCTGGCGATGGAGGCACGTTCCAAGAAAGGATATATGGCTGTGATAGCGAGTCTGAGTCAAAGTGTGGTCGAAAAGTTGAAGAGCCGAAGAAATTACAGATGGGGAGCAGTGAGAGATGGTTTCACTGAACTCCCGTCGAAGAGCGGATCTAAACTTCTTCGGTGTAGGCATCACCGAAGGAGGCTTCGCAGTAGTGAATTTAAACGCAAACAACAGGAATTCTGCAGATGCTGGAAATTCAAGCAACACACATCAAAGTTGCTGGTGAACGCAGCAGGCCAGGCAGCATCTCTAGGAAGAGGTGCAGTCGACGTTTCAGGCCGAGACCCTTCGTCAGGACTAACTGAAGGAAGAGTGAGTAAGGGATTTGAAAGTTGGAGGGGGAGGTTTTGTATATTCTGTTTTAGTTATTTTCATACTGCATACGTAACAAGGGTGTGGACTGAAATTAAGCTGAAATTATAACAGCGGGAACTGATTTTTTTAAAATTCATTTTGTTTTTTTTTTATTTTGATATCCTCTTTTTTCATTAAAACATCCAAAACATAAAGGAATTAAAGACCGAAGAAGTGTTTGTTGTCCTGTGTATGTATTTTTCCCCAGTTATTGCATGAGATAAGGACATATGATTGGGAGTAATATATCAGCATGAATAGAAAACAGAGGATTGAGATAAATGAAAAAAAAATCTGCAGATGCTGGAAATCCGAGCAACACACACAAAATGATGGAAGAACACAGTGGGCCAGGCGGCATCTATGGGGGAAGATTTAAACTTTTTCAGGGTAGGCATCCCTGGAAGAGACTTCGCAGTATAGTAATCCAATGACAAACAAAGGAAAATCTGCAGATCTGGAAATCCAAGAACCTGCTGAAGGGTCTCGGCCCAAAACATCGACTGTACTCTTTTCCATTGATGCTGCCTGGCCTGCTGAGTTCCTCCAGCATTTTTTGTGTGTTGATTAAGATAAATGGTTCATTTTCAGTCTGACATTTAATAATTAGTGGAGTATCACAGATCGGCATTGGGAGCTCATATATTCACAATTTGTATTAGTGAATACAGTATATACTATTTATATTCAGTGTCCTATTTGCAAAGATACATTGCTTAGCAAATTGTCAAATGATGTAGTTTGGTCGTTTTGTGAACGGTGTGGAAGTTTGCCATAAACAGGATGCAGAGCTGGGCTGGGAAGTGGCAGAGGGTGTTTAATCCAGAAAATTGTGAAGCAATTCACTTTGGCAGAATACAGGGTTAGTAGCAGGATTCTTAGAAGTGCAGGGGAACAGAGGGATTTTGGGTCCATGTCTATAGATCCCTCAAAGTTGTTCAGGCAGTTAAGAAGAATTGCTGCCCTTCATTATTTGGAGAATTGAGTTCATGAGCCATGAAGCAACATTGCAGCTCTATAAAATTCCAATTAGATCACACTAGGAGTATTATTTCAGTTCTGGTCATCTCATTATAGGAAAGATACAGAAGCTTTAGCGAGGGTGTAGGGGAGATTTACCAGGATGCTTCCTGGATTGGAAGGCATGTCTTATGAGGAAAGGCTGAACAAGCTAGGGCTTCTCTCTGTAGAGCAAAGGAGGATGAAAGGTGATTTGATAGAGATGTATCAGATAATAAGAGGCATTGATAGAGTAGACAACCAGCACCTTTTTCCTGGGATGGAAATGGCTGATATGTGAGGGCACAATTTCATAGTAATTGGAAGAAATTATAGGGAGAATGCCAGAGGTAGGTTTTATAATGCAGAGAGTATTGGGTGTATGGAATGTACTGTCAAGAGTGGTGGTAGAGATAAATACATTAGGGGCATTCAAGAAACTCTTAAATAGGCACATGGATGAAAGAAAAATGGAGGGCTATGCAGAAGGGAAGCATTAGATTGATTTCAGAGTAAGTTAAATGGTTGGCACAAGATCATGGGTGAAAGTGCCTGTACTCTGCTGTAGGTTCTATGTTCTTTGTGTTAAATGAGTGAGCATGAAAGTGGCAGATGAAGTATAATGTGGGAAAATGTGAGGTTATCCACTTTGGAAAGACAAAGAAAAACGCAAATGGTCATTTAACTGGGGGAAGATTACACTCAATCAAAGAGTTTCTAGTGAAAGCGCAAAGAGTTCAAATGCAGGTACAAAATTAATTAGAAAGGCTAACAGCCTATTTTCTAGCAAGTACGGAACATAAAAGTAAGAAGGTTTCTATAAAATTTTCCTGAGCAATAGCGAGCCATACCTGGAGTACTGCTTGTAGTTTGGGGTTTTATATTTTCACAAAAGATGTAATTGCAATGGAGGCATTGCAGGTACGATTTATTGGGTTGATTTTGGGTTGAAAATGCTGAAGGTAGATTGAAGAGGTTGGGAATGGCAGAAAGGGAAATAATCTCATTCAAACATATAGTGACTGAACCAGAAGAAGTCAGTGGGGAGTGAAAGAGTCAGGGGATTGAGTTCAAGAGCCTAAGTATGGTCTAACCAGGGTCTTATTGCAGCTCTATAGAACCCTGGTTAGACCAGACTTAGAACATTATGTTCAGCTCTCATCACATCATTATAGGAAGGAAGTGAAAGTTTTAGAGAGGGTGCAGAGGAGATTTACCAGCATGCTGGCTGGATTGTTAGAGATGTACAAGATTATAGCTGAGAAAAAGTCTTTGGGTGGCCAGAGAAATTTTCCCAGGGGAGAAATGGCAAATATAAGAGAGCATAATTTTAAGGTGATTGGAGGAAAGTAAGAAGGGATGTCAGAAGTAAGTTTTATATACAGGGAATGAGAGGCAGATAAATTAGGGACATTTAAGAGACTTTTAGATAGGCACATGAATGAAAGAAAGCTGGAGGGCTATTCAGGAGGGAGGGGTTAGATTGATCTTGGAGTAGGTTAAAAGGCTGACATATTATCATGGGCTACCTGTATTGTAATGTTCCAAGTTCTAGAAAGTGAGAAAATAATTTCAAGACCAAGATTGGATCATCTATGATCTTATTGAATGGCAAATCATATCTGAAGGACAATCTTGACTATTCCTTCTCCTGCTTTTGAGTCGCTTTATTTTATTACTTCTTTCACTGTATAATGGATATAGTTTTTGATGCTTGTTTCTTTTGTCTGGACAGGCACTTTGTATCTTTCATGAAATGGTATTGATTAATATTAGATGAGGGAACCATGTAATTGGTAAGTACATTTGTTGTTTATGTTTACATTTCTTTGTATGAATATTAATTTTATAATTCATACCATTGCTAAATCATTTGTGCATGAGTGAGACCTCTCATTTTGATCAGATAAAAGCCTTCAAATTAGCAACATGGGGCAGGTAGATGAGAAGTTCTTTGAGTCAACTTAGCTTCCTTCCATAATGGTCCAAACTAACAATCTAACATGCAACTTAACCCTGGTCAGACCCCACTTGGAGTACTGTGCTCAGTTCTGGTCGCCTCACTACAGGAAGGATGTGGAAACCATAGAAAGGGTGCAGAGGAGATTTACAAGGATGTTGCCTGGATTGGGGAGCATGCCTTATGAAAACAGGTTGAGTGAACTCGGCCTTTTCTCCTTGGAGCGACGGAGGATGAGAGGTGACCTGACAGAGGTGTATAAGATGATAAGAGGCATTCATCGTGTGGATAATCAGAGGCTTTTTCCCAGGGCTGAAATGGCTGCCACAAGCGGGCACAGGTTTAAGGTACTTGGGAGTAGGTACAGCAGAGATGTCAGGGAGACGCAGTGAGTGGTGTGAGTGCGTGGAATGGGCTGCCGGCAATGGTGGTGGGGGGCAGATATGATAGGGTCTTTGAAGAGACTTTTGGATAGGTACATGGAGCTTAGAAAAATAGAGGGCTATGGATAACCCTAGTAATTTCTAAGGTAGGGACACGTTCGGCACAACTTAGTGGGCCGAAGGGCCTGTATTGTGCTGTAGATTTTCTATGTTTCTATATTTCTATGTTAACGGATAACCTTCTGCAATATTAACACACAGTAGATTTTATAATTAATTAAGCCTACCAGCTGGCACCTCTAAACCATAATCAGCAATGAATGGAAACACTTGGACCATTGCAAATCCATTCCACCCCCACATCTCTCAGTGATCCAGTAATTTACCCAAGATTGACAACCAAGATTGCACATGCTATAAATCCAAAACAAAAACAGGAAATGCTGGAAGTACTTAGTAGGTCAGGTTAGATTTGTAAGAAAAGAAGAAGAGTCAATGTTTCAGGTGGTCCAAGTGCTTCAATTTATTGCTAATTATAGTTTAGAGGTTTTAGGTCAGAGACCCTTCATCTGAACTGGGGTCTGTTTGCCATCTCAGATCTTGGTAAGAGGGCATGTTTGGACCAGGTGGAGGATGTCCTGTGTTGGGCACCACAGAGGCAAGCTGGGGTTTCTCAGGCACAATAGATATTAAAAAGTTGGCTTGATTCATGGTGAAGTGTGACCTAGGAGTGGCAGATGTGAATCTATCTGTTCGGGAGCCAGGATTGAGTCAACCTTTGTCTGACATCTCGTCCACAGCTGTTTCAACATGGGTGGCCCTGAGATGGCATTGTCTGATTGAGTCCTTGAAGCAAGCAAGCCTCCACAACACTGTCATCATGCTGACCTAGGTCGTGGAGGACAGTGTGGGTGAAGACTGTTGACTGAAGAAATAGGCATGGAGGTAGAGGTGGTGGAAATATAGTTTGAAGGGATTCATTGAGATGCGTTCATAAAGGTACAAGCTGGGACCTGTGCTGAGGGATGACCATTCAGGATCGTAGAGGGAAAGATCAGAAGATATGGTGAAGATATGGACAGGGAGCAGGGGAGGAAATGTTGATTTGAAAGAGTGGATGAGGAGAGAGATTTGGAGGGTTATTGGAATGCAAGTGCTGTTGGACCTTACAATTTTTCACATCAGAAAGGAGGGAGACAAGTTGTCTACTACAGCACCAAACAGCGAAGATTGAAGTGGAACTGTGGCCAATAAAATAGTGTGAGTTGGTGTTGTTACAGAGACTGATCAAAGCATGCAGACATATTGAGTATAGATTTAAGGATGTGAGGAGAACACTGCCTAAAGAGATATTGGATAGCTTCAACATACCTGTGATCATGAGTCTAAGTAGTGAAGATTGGAATTTCAACTGGAATCCATATGGGATGTGTTGGAGCAGAGATGTGTGCTAGAGAAAGAGACGTGGAAGCAGCTTTTGGTCATCACCTTATCAAAAAAGGAAAGAAACAGCATGGAAGGAAAACAAGGTAGGAGAGACAGACAAAAATCTCATTGGAGAGTAAAGTAGAGCTCTTCAGATGAGGTGTACCTAGAAGAGAAGTGGTACTGCATTCAACAAGTAAATAAAAATTCAAGAAACTGCTGATGCTAAGAATCTAAAATACAAACAGACAGTGAAGTAAATACCCTCTGGATGGAAAGAGAAAGAGAGTCAACATTTCAGGCTAGAGACTTTCCAACACAACTCACTGAGATTTCAAAGTAGTTTTATTATCCAAGTACAGTACGTATATATATTACATATATTATCCTGAGATTCATTATCTTGCAGTCAATTGCAAGAAATACAATAGAACTTATGAAAAATTATACGTAAACCAATACTGACAAACAACCAATGTGCAAAAGAAGACAAACAGCAAAAATAAGAAAAATATGGAGAAAATGAGTTTAAGAGTCCTTGAAAGTGAGTCTGTAAGTTGTAGGTTTGCAGCTTGTTCTTCACTTTCAAATAATTACCTCAAGTTGATTAACTACAAAAAATACTCTAGGCAGAAGTCCAACACAAATTGACCCAGCAAACATGGTAGAACACACACTGAGCTAAACCCACTTCCAGAATGACAAAGAGCAAGATCAGGATACAACTGAAGGAATAGAATAGTCCAAAAGAGATTCAGCAGACTAATTCTTGGAATAAGAGGATTGTCCTATCATGAGAGGTTAAGCATGTTAGACCTTTAATCTTTGGTTTAAAATGAGGAGTGATCTTATAAAATGTATAAGTTCACCAGTAGGCATTACAAGGTAAATGTCACAATGTGGAAGGGTCTCGAATGAGGGGACATACTTACCAAGATAAAAGACAAGTCATTTAAACTGTGATATATAGAAATTTCTTCTCACAGAAGGTTAGGAATCTCTGAAATGCTCCATCCCAAAAAGTTATGGAAACTACATTATTCAAAATATTTAAAGTGTACATCATTTTTTGAATGACCGGGGGAATTGAAGTTATGAAATCTGGCCTCAAAGGTAACATTAAGGCCTCGCGTGGATCAATCAAGATCATACAAAAGGTGGGACAGCTTGAGGGTCCAGGCAGCATACACCTGCTCCTATTTTCTAGTGCCCATGGCCCACTCATCAAAATATGAAAGATATATGAATGTTGTTAATGGATCAATGCATCCCATTGGATCCTCAGTAGATGAACCAGAAGGTTTACAATATACGAAGCCATTCAGTGCACCATATCTGTGCCAGTGAAAAAAGTGCTATCTTGCCCTAAACCCACCTTCAAATCTTAGGTCTATAACTCTGCAAGTTTGTATTTCAAGTACATATCCATTGTTTACTTAAATGAGATAAGCCTGTCTCCTTCATCCTTAAGGCAGCAAATTCCTTGTGAAAAATTATCTTCTCATTTCCCTTCTAATCTGATATGCCCTTGTTTTTGACTTTTCTGCTTCAGCAAAATGGATCCTTCCTATTTATTCCTTATAGGTCCCTCATAATTTTATACTCCTCAATCAAGTCTCTTTTCAGGCTTCTCACTTCCAGAGAAAAGAATCCTAGTCTTCCCTCGTAGCTTCAGTTTTCCAATCTTGAAAACATATTCTTAAATGCATTCTGCAACATCTCTGTATAATCTTTCCTATGATGTGATGACCAATTCTAGCATAGTTTCTTTGTTCTTATATTCTATGGCTCAGCTAATAATCAAAAACTTCCTGTATGCCTTTTTAACTTCCTAACTGAGCAGTCCAGTAACCTAGAGGCAACTGTCGACATATTTTCCAAGTTCCTTCTGCTCCTTTACTCAATACTCTCTGATTTTTTATATATCTTCTTGCCATGTTGTTCTTTCTGAAACAAAGTACCTCACACTTATTTGAATTAAATTCTATTTTCCAGCTACATTAAATCTTCCTGCAATCTAAAATTGTCTGCCTCAGTGTCAACCACACAGTCAATTGTTATGCCATCTGCAAAGTTCTTTATTATGCTCCCAACAGTTATTTATAAATATTAATATGGATTATAAGAACAAACTAAGGCCTGTAGAAGCCAGTTGTAAAAGCATTCCAATCACAGAGCACAATGAGTCATTGCATCTTGCTTCCAGATATTGAGAAATTTTTGAACTCAGTTTGTTATTTTGTCTTGGGCTTTTACTCGTTTTTTTGCCAATTTGTCATGTGGAACCTTATCAAAAGTTATTTGCAAAATATAAATTATGGAAGGAATCCCTCCAGTCTCTCTTCACATAGTCCTAAACCTATAAAGTTACACTAAGCCTCTGTGTAGTTTCAGAGGACTTTATTTTATGCAGTCAGCACTTTGTGTCGATGTTGTTTTGTAGGTTTTCCACTGGGTATGGAATTTTGGAATTTTTTTTCCTTTGGAGACATTAATTTGTTTTGTTAATAGCCACAAACAAGCACTATTATATTTGTGAATATACAAATCAACTAATGAAAGCTCTGAATTCTAGAATTCTATTTGTGTGTTATATAATTCAGTTTGTGTGTTATAATATATGTAATCATACCTTTCTTCCTCCCCAGCACCAAAATCCTGATAGTAGATGCAGGATTTCTGGGAAATTCAGGTTGTTTTTGTGTTGTGAAATGGAGGTGCAGTACATTCCATCACAAGTATGCTATCCTGACCTTTGAACATGCTAATTTACTCGTTATACATTGGACAGATGTTTGATTTACAATTTGTTAAACACCTGTAATTGTATTATGTGCATTTAATTGTCCATAACTCTTTCATCTGTCCATTTGTAAACTCGATGGACAAAATGTTTTGAATGTAATGTTGGTGGCCTGGGTTGCAAGAAGAGGTTGCATAGTCTAGGAATTCATTCCCTGGAATTTAGTATATTGAAAAGTAAACTGATATAAAATCATGGAGGGGCATAGATAAGGTGAAATCACAATTTTTTCCCCAAGGAGAGGTGCTAAAACCAAGAGGGCATGGATCAGAGTCAAGAAATTTAAAATGGATATCAGAGGCAGCTTCTTTATGCAAAGGGCGATGCATATTTTGAATAAGCTGACAGAAATCGTAGTTGTGGTGGGCTTATTAACAATGTTTAAAAGCCATCTACATGGATTGGAGAGATTTAGAGGACTATGGACCGGATGTGGTGAAATTGGATTAGTTTGCTGGGCAATGCAGTCAGTATAGACCAAATGGGCAGAAGGGCCCATTTTCATGTTGTATGACTCTGTGACTCTAAGTTATGGTGGACAAAACACAAATTGTAATTCCATGAATTTTAATATAGGAAACATTTATGACTAAAAGAAGAGTATCTGATTCTCCAAGGTTAAATAAAGCATACTATATATGAGTAGACTTTGGAAGTGACATGGACTGTTAATCTGGCCCTCTGTTCCGAATTGTTGTGTACCACTCTACTAAATCAGATGTCCTTTGAATAAAGTTTTGTATAAGAAAACAAGTGGCCAGACTAATGTAAACAGATTTTATCTTTAGCCTCTGTATAGCTAGGCTAGCCATCTTGCTGACAAGTGTTGTTTCTAGCAGAGCTCCAAATAGGAAGTGTTATTGCACTGAAGGTGTGGAAATTCAGCTCAAGCTAATTAGTCTGGGGGAGTAAGTGATAACTTTTCCAACTTGGCAGAGATACAAATAAATAAGCCAGCAGAAATGTGTTATTGAGCTCAGATTCAATTTCAGGTAATACATCCCATGGTCAGATGGTAACAATGATAATCAGTGCCCTATACCCAACCATGAATCCTTCAGCCCATGTATCTGACATTTTTCAGTGACACTATCAGGTGGAACGGTTACTAATTTTCAAATTATAGAAACTTATGGCACAGAAGATAAGCATTCTGCCCATCAAGTACATGCCAGATCTCAAAAGACCAATCCCAAAATGTCTGACTAAATCCCTACGACGTGTTTTCCCTCAAGTTTAATGGCTGGCTGATTCTGTTTTTACCACCATTAGAGACAGCACGTTTCTTATTATTCCTTATTGTAACGCCACCCTGCCTGTCCTCCTGCTGCATCTCACCATGCTGCAGTGCTTTCCCAGTTGCTGTGGCATCCGTGTTGGGAGACAGCTTATTGCAATGAAGGAGGTTGTGAATCACATTAGTGGAAGACCTGAACTTTGATATCCACCAGATTCAGCATAGGCAGGAGTGGTCTGGGCTAGCTAGCTGAGAAAGAAGAGTAAGGGCACTGGTTGAATAGGAGCAAGAGTATCATGAATGGCATTATTCTGAGGCAAGTTCTTCTATTGCCACTGTTATCTTCCTGGAACCAAATCTCAGAGATCCTAATTGGAAGGCAGATTTCTGGTGGACATTTATACACCAAAGGTTTCCAGAGCCATGATGGCAGAGATCAGTGTTTCCATTGCAACACCAGATAGCTACTAGTTTCTCCTCACACTGCAATAAAAGCTCAGATCTTCCATGTTGGTTATAGAAACATAGAAACATAGAAAATAGGTGCAGGAGTAGGCCATTCAGCCCTTCGAGCCTGCACGGCCATTTATTATGATCATGGCTGATCATCCAACTCAGAACCCCGCCCCAGCCTTCCCTCCATACCCCCTAACCCCCGTAGCCACAAGGGCCATATCTAACTCCCTCTTAAATATAGCCAATGAACTGGCCTCAACTGTTTCCTGTGGCAGAGAATTCCACAGATTCACCACTCTCTGTGTGAAGAAGTTTTTCCTAATCTCGGTCCTAAAAGGCTTCCCCTCTATCCTCAAACTGTGACCCCTCGTTCTGGACTTCCCCAACATCGGGAACAATCTTCCTGCATCTAGCCTGTGCAATCCCTTTAGGATCTTATACGTTTCAATCAGATCCCCCCTCAATCTTCTAAATTCCAACGAGTACAAGCCCAGTTCATCCAGTCTTTCTTCATATGAAAGTCCTGCCATCCCAGGAATCAATCTGGTGAACCTTCTCTGTACTCCCTCTATGGCAAGGATGTCTTTCCTCAGATTAGGGGACCAAAACTGCACACAATACTCCAGGTGTGGTCTCACCAAGGCCTTGTACAACTGCAGTAGTACCTCCCTGCTCCTGTACTCAAATCCTCTCGCTATAAATGCCAGCATACCATTCGCCTTTTTCACCGCCTGCTGAACCTGCATGCCCACTTTCAATGACTGGTGTATAATGACACCCAGGTCTCGTTGCACCTCCCCTTTTCCTAATCGGCCACCATTCAGATAATAATCTGTTTTCCTATTTTTGCCACCAAAGTGGATAACTTCACATTTATCCACATTAAATTGCATCTGCCATGAATTTGCCCACTCACCCAACCTATCCAAGTCATCCTGCATCCTCTTAGCATCCTCCTCACAGCTAACACTGCCACCCAGCTTCGTGTCATCCGCAAACTTGGAGATGCTGCATTTAATTCCCTCATCTAAGTCATTAATATATATTGTAAACAACTGGGGTCCCAGCACTGAGCCTTGCGGTACCCCAATAGTCACCGCCTGCCATTCTGAAAAGGTCCCGTTTATTCCCACTCTTTGCTTCCTGTCTGCTAACCAACTCTCCACCCACACCAATACCTTACCCCCAATACCGTGTGCTTTAAGTTTGCACACTAATCTCCTGTGTGGGACCTTGTCAAAAGCCTTCTGAAAATCCAAATATACCACATCCACTGGTTCTCCCCTATCCACTCTACTAGTTACATCCTCAAAAAATTCTATGAGATTCGTCAGACATGATTTTCCTTTCACAAATCCATGCTGACTTTGTCCGATCATTTCACCGCTTTCCAAATGTGCTGTTATCACATCCTTGATAACTGACTCCAGCAGTTTCCCCACCACCGACGTTAGGCTAACCGGTCTATAATTCCCCGGTTTCTCTCTCCCTCCTTTTTTAAAAAGTGGAGTTACATTAGCCACCCTCCAATCCTCAGGAACTAGTCCAGAATCTAACGAGTTTTGAAAAATTATCACTAATGCATCCACTATTTCTTGGGCTACTTCCTTAAGCACCCTGGGAGGCAGACCATCTGGCCCTGGGGATTTATCTGCCTTCAATCCCTTCAATTTACCTAACACCACTTCCCTACTAACATGTATTTCGCTCAGTTCCTCCATCTCACTGGACCCTCTGTCCCCTACTATTTCTGGAAGATTATTTATGTCCTCCTTAGTGAAGACAGAACCAAAGTAATTATTCAATTGGTCTGCCATGTCCTTGCTCCCCATAATCAATTCACCTGTTTCTGTCTGCAGGGGACCTACATTTGTTTTTACCAGTCTTTTCCTTTTTACATATCTATAAAAGCTTTTACAGTCCGTTTTTATGTTGCCTGCCAGTTTCCTCTCATAATCTTTTTTCCCCTTCCTAATTAAGCCCTTTGTCCTCCTCTGCTGAACTCTGAATTTCTCCCAGTCCTCAGGTGAGCTACTTTCTCTGGCTAATTTGTATGCTTCTTCTTTGGAATTGACACTATCCCTAATTTCTCTTGTCAGCCACGGGTGCACTACCTTCCTTGATTTATTCTTTTGCCAAACTGGGATGAACATTTGTTGCAGTTCATCCATGCAACCTTTAAATGCTTGCCATTGCATATCCACCGTCAATCCTTTAAGTGTCATTTGCCAGTCTATCTTAGCTAATTCACGTCTCATACCTTCAAAGTTATCCCTCTTTAAGTTCAGAACCTTTGTCCCTGAATTAACTATGTCACTCTCCATCTTAATGAAGAATTCCACCATATTATGGTCACTCTTACCCAAGGGGCCTCTCACGACAAGATTGCTAATTAACCCTTCCTCATTGCTCAAAACCCAGTCCAGAATAGCCTGCTCTCTAGTCGGTTCCTCGACATGTTGGTTCAAAAAACCATCCCGCATACATTCCAAGAAATCCTCTTCCTCAGCACCTTTACCAATTTGGTTCACCCAATCTACATGTAGATTGAAGTCACCCATTATAACTGCTGTTCCTTTATTGCACACATTTCTAATTTCCTGTTTAATACCATCTCCGACCTCATTACTACTGTTAGGTGGCCTGTACACAACTCCCACCAGCGTCTTCTGCCCCTTAGTGTTACGCAGCTCTACCCATATCGATTCCACATCTTCCCGGCTTATGTCCTTCCTTTCTATTGTGTTAATCTCTTCTTTGACTAGCAACGCCACCCCACCTCCCCTTCCTTCATGTCTATCCCTCCTGAATATTGAATATCCCTGAACGTTGAGCTCCCATCCCTGGTCACCCTGGAGCCATGTCTCTGTGATCCCAACTATATCATAATCATTAATAACAATCTGCACTTTCAATTCATCCGCCTTATTACGAATGCTCCTTGCATTGACACACAAAGCCTTCAGGCGCTCTTTTACAACTCTCTTAGCCCTTATACAATTATGCTGAAAAGTGGCCCTTTTTAATGCTTGTCCTGGATTTGTCGGCCTGGCACTTTTACTTTTCTCTATAGTACTTTTTGTTTCTACCCTCACTTTACACCCCTCTGCCTCTCTGCACTGGTTCCCATCTCCCTGTAGTGAACTAACCTCCTCACGCCTAGGCTCTTTAATTTGATTCCCACCCCCCAACCATTCTAGTTTAAAGTCACCTCAGTAGCCCCCGCTAATCTCCCTGCCAAGATATTGGTCCCCCTAGGATTCAAGTGCAACCCGTCCTTTTTGTACAGGTCACGCCTGCGCCAAAAGTGGTCCCAATGATCCAAAAACTTGGATCCCTGCCCCCTGCTCCAATCCCTCAGCCACGCATTTATCCTCCACCTCATCGCATTCCTACTCTCACTGTCGCGTGGCACAGGCAGTAATCCCGAGATTACTACCTTTGCGGTCCTTTTTCTCAACTCCCTTCCTAGCTCCCTATATTCTCCTTTCAGGACCTCATCCCTTTTCCTACCTATGTCATTGGTACCTATATGTACCACGACCTCTGGCTCCTCACCCTCCCACTTCAGGATATCTTGGACACGATCAGAAATATCCCGGACCCTGGCACCAGGGAGGCAAACTACCATCCGGGTCTCTGGACTGCGTCCACAGAATCGCCTATCTGACCCCCTTACTATCGAGTCCCCTATCACAACTGCCCTCCTCTTCCTTGCCCTACCCTTCTGAGCTACAGGGCTGGACTCTGTGCCGGAGGCACGGCCACTGTCGCTTCTCCCGGGTAAGCTGTCCCCCCCAACAGTACTCAAACAGGAGTACCTGTTGTTAAGGGGCACAGCCACCGGGGTACTCCCTATTACCTGACCTTTCCCCTTCTCCCTCCTAACCGTTATGTCATGTTATAGCTATTGTTATAGCTGTTATAGCTAATAGTTATGTTATAGCTATTGAAGTAGACCAGGCCAGATGTGCTTTTGATGGAAAAAGTTGTTTTCAGCTCTGGCAAAGCCTTGTGAGCCACAAGGTTAGACTAACCTTGTGTGTCTTTGACATTTCACACCGGTTTCCAGGTAAGCCAGAGAACAGCATGAACATCTCACTGTGCATGCCCTTAAACCATCTGTCTGTGGGTTGTTCCATCAAAGTCCTACTTCTCGTGTGCTGTTTACAGCAACATTTCCTTCCCTTGAGGACATTAATGAAACCATTGAAGTGAACCATTGAATCAGCTAGTTTAATGCTCGCCATTACCAAAGCTGCTTATTTAATTCCAGGATTTTTAAGTTTCCACCTACTGGTAGGATTTGAGATGCATCCCCTTCAAACTATAATATTTAAACACAGCACCAAAATACAACTTCCACTGAAGTTGGGGTGCAAGTCACTGAGCTGCTGGTTGTGTCAGATTGAGTGCTAGGTTGTCTTATTCATTGCTGAGTGGTTTTACCTACTGAGCCAACATCTTTGAACTGTCATATCAAAATCTTAACTGAAAATTTGTTTCCAAAATCTTCTTACACATTTATGTATATAAAATAACTTGTTTTCTAATTATGTTCTGGGATCACAATAATTAAACTGGTGCAATATGTCAAGAAAACATGACTTCATTTTCCATTTTGAAGGACAGAAGCAAATGAAACTAGATTTGAACTGCACAAATAGGTTTCATGATTAAATTGTTAATTAGTAATATTGACAATAAATTGATTAAGCTATTTAGTTTTCTAAGGGAATTCTGGACTTCCAAGGATAAATGCAATGCAATTTCTGGTATTCAATTTCAGAAAAAGTTAAAATGTGTAGGACAATTATATTGAGAACTAACTTTTAACATTACATATTTTATCAGTTTTTATGATTTCATGATATTACTGCAAAACCTCATCTTATTGCTTATATGATTTATTATCTCAATATCATTCCTCTACACTAAAACATATTTATTAAGAACTTTAAAAAATTCAGAGTCTGAAGACATGCCCTCTCCATTATATATTGAAATTAGGAGCATTGAAAAGAAATTTCCTTCTCTAGACTGCTGCAATTTTTAATAGTATTTAACAAATCAATTATTGTGAGCTAAAGTGTGTGTTTAAAAAATGGTAATTGAGTCATAATGGCCTTTAAAATTGGCATGATATGATGAATGGTTTTCAATCGTTACATTTTAATGTGGAATATAGAGTGCAGATGATTGAAAAAGTACCACTTCTAATTTGAAAAACAGAAATTTCATATCCATAAAACCAAAAACTAAAATATTCATTAAATTTATCAAGGGAAAAGGTATTAAAATGAATGGCTTTTCAATAATGCATTGCATGCAAGGCTACCATTTATTATCCAACCCTAATTGCTCTTGGAAAGTTGGTAGAGCACCACCATTTTGAATAGTTGCACTCCTTCCAGTGAAGGTTCCCCCACAATGCTGTTCAGGGGCATGTTCCAGGATTTAGAGCCACTGATATGAAATATTGATTGCATAGAGTCATAAAGTAATACATCATGATTACAGGCCCTTTGACCCAATGAGTCCATACTGACAACAGTGCCTACCAACTGGACCAGGAGTTCCTAACCTTTTTTATGCCATGGACCCTTAAGCACTAACTGAGGGATCTGTGGACTGCAGGTTGGGAACCTTTGATCTAGACCTAATTTCCTGCATTCCTCATACATCTAAGCCCTGCCACTTCATGTACTTGTCCAAGTGCTTCATAAATACTATTATTGTACCTGCCTCAACTGCTTCCTCTTGTAACTCATTCTTTACACTCACCTTCAACCTTCACCCATAACCCTCTACTCTGGGCCAATATTGAATCAACCTAACTAACTCTCCCTATATTCCATGGGGGCTAACCTCCCATAACACTCGACCCTGCTGAAGGCCTTACTAAAGTCTAAATAGACAACATCCACTGCCCTTACCCTCATCTATCATTTTGGTTATTTCTTGAAATCGCTCAAAAAAGTTTGTCAAGCAAGACATACCATGCACAAAACTATGCTGACTCCTTCTAATCAGACTCAAGATCACCAGTAACTTCATCACTACTGATGTCAGGCTGACGAGCCTGTAGTTCCCTGACTTGTCCTTGCTACCCTTCTTAAACAATAGAACAATATTAGCCACCTTACAGCCTTCAGAAACTTCACCAGTGGCTACCAATGAAGTATATATCTCCACAAGGGCCTCTGCAATTTCTTCTCCAGCCTCAAAGTCTGAGGATGCAGTTGACAAGCACTGGGGAGTTATCCACCTTAATGCACTGGAAGGCTGCAAATACATCACCCCTGATAATATGAATGTACTCCAAAACTTCTCTACTTGTTTCCCTTATCTCTTGAGCAACCTGATTTTCTCCTCCATAAACACCATGGAGAAATATTCATTAAGAAACATGCACATCCCCAGCTGCACAACACATATGCGAATCTGCTGATCACCAAGGGGACCTTCTCTCTCCGTAGCTAAACTTTTACTCTTTATATAGCTGTAGAACCTCTTGGCAAATAAGATGCTCTATCCAAGCTAGTCTCATTTGCTAGTCTCATAACCTTTTAAACCTATCCATATACCCATCTAAGCTGCCTTTTAAAAGTTGTCACATAGATATTACCATTTGTGTAAAAATGCCGTCCCTCAAGTTCATTCTACATCTTATACCTATGCCCTCTAGTTCTTGATACCACAACTCTGGAAAAAAATAACGAAAGCATTCACCCTATTTATTTCAAGTAATCCTCCTTCCCCCCACCCAACCCCCATTTTCATTTCCTACTTCCTACTTCCATCAGGGTGTTGTGTAATAAACCAGATTTGATGAGGGAGCTTAAGGTAAAGGAACCATTTGGAGTCAGTGATCATAACATGATAGAATTCACACTGCAGTTTGAGAAGGAGAGGATAAAGTCAGGTGTATCAGTGGAATAAAGGGAATTACAGAGGCATGAGAATCTGGCCGAAATTGATTAGAAAGAGACACTATCAGGGACAACAACTGAAAAGCAATGGCTGGTGTTTCTGGGGGAAATTCAGAAGGCACATAATAGATACATTTCAAAGAAGAAGAAGTATTCTAAAGGGAGGATGAGGCAACTGTGGCTGACAAAGGAAATCAAAGATAGCATAAAAGGACAAGATAGGGCAAATAATACTGCAAAAATTTGTGGGAAGTTAGAGGATTGGGAAGCTTTTAAGAAGCCAACAGAATGCAACTAAAACAATATAGAGAGAAAATATGAAATATGCAGGTCATCTGGCCAATAATATCAAAGATGATACCAAAAAAAATTCAGATATATAAAGAAAGGCAAGAGTGGATATTGGACCGCTGGAAAAGTAGTAATGGAGGACAGAGAAATGATGGATAAACTTAATAAATATTTTTTATCTGTCTTCACTGTGGAAGATGCAAACATTATTCCAGAAACTCAAGTGTCAGGGAGCAGAAGTGAGTGTTGTTAAGAAGATGGTGCCTGGGAAACTGAAAGGTCTGAAGGTAGGTACCAGATGGACTACACTGCAGGGTTTTTAAAGAGGTGGTTGTAGAGATTATGGTGGCATTAGTAATGATCTTTCAAGAATCACTAGATTCTGGAATGGTTCTGGAGGACTGGAAAATTGCAAATGTCACTCCACTCTTCAAGAAGGGAGAGAAACAGAAGAAAGGAAATTATAGGTCAGTTAGCCTATGGTTGGGAAGATATTGGAGTCCATTATTAAGGATGATGTTTTGGAGTACTTTGGAAGGGATGATATTTAGAACAGAGATGATTAGGAATTTCTGTAGCCAGAGGGTGGTGAATCAGCGGAACTCATTGCCACAGACAGCTTTGGAGGCCAAGTCATTGGGTATATTTAAAGCGGAAGTTAATAGGTTTCTGGTTAGTCAGGGCATCAAAAGATATGGGGAGAAGGCAAGAAAATGGGGTTGAGAGGGATAATAAATCAGCCATGACAGAATGGCAAGCAAAACTATGGGCTATGTGGCCTAATTCTGCTCCCTATGTCTTATGGTCTTATGAGTGATAGAAGATACAGATGGTCAGGGAAAACCTTTGGACAGCAACATCTAGATTGGCAGATAGATAATATCACAAATACTGTCGGAGTGGCAGTGGTGAGAAGAAGAATGGGGCTATCATTAGAGAACTGATATTTGGTCCATGTGCCCAATGCAATTCTGTGGGGTAAGGTCTTGATGATCCCAATGTTTAATTCAAAGAAGATTCCAGACCATCAGAACAGCCTAACAAGCATGCTTCTTTGAAGTTCCAGTCAACTTGACAGAATATTGATTCATCAACTCAGGGAGAGCAGATATTGCTAATCATCAGGAGGCTTCTTGTTCATCTATAACCTGAGGCTATATTAAGGCTCTCCAAGGCTATTTTCTCCCAGCTATAGATCACTGAGCTACCATAGTAGGTCTGCTGGTTATACAGCTCATACCCAAGGTTGGTGATAGAGGATTCTGGAACATTATCCGTAAGTATCTGTGAGTATAGGATCATTGTGCTATTCTGCACAGAAACAGCTCCTTCTACCCAACTCAACTATGCCAATCCAGTTGCTAAACTGAGCTAGTTCCATTTTCCTATGTTTCACTCATATCCCTTGAAACATTTTCCATCCATGTACGTGTCTACATGTCTTTTTATTGTCAGATTCAGATTCATTTATCCAAACTCCAGAGTTTAGAGTTCAATTCTGGTGCCATCTCTAAGGAGTCTGTACATACTCACCATGGAATGTGTAGGTTTTCCCCAGGTGCTCAGATTTCCTCCCATAGTCCAAAGGCATTTATTTATTATTAGGCATCCATTAGTCTCATGAACCTTGGAAGGTTTCCAGGGAGCAGGCCTGGGCAAGATTGTATGGAAGACCAGCAGTTGCCCATGCTGCAAGTCTCCGCTCTCCATGCCGCCGATGTTGTCCAAGGGAAGGGCATTAGGACCCATACAGCTTGGCACCGGTGTCGTCGCAGAGCAATGTGTGGTTAAGTGCCTTGATAAAGGACACAACACACTGCCTTAGCCAAGGCTCAAACTAGTAACCTTCAAATCACTAGACGAACGCCTTAACCAATTGGCCACATGCCAACACAGTCCAAAGGCATACTGGGTAGTTAATTGGACATTGTAAATTGCCCCATGACTAGGTTAGGATTGCTGGGGTAGCATGGCTCAAAGGGGCAGAGAGGCCTGTTCTGCACTGTGTGTGATAAATAGATTTATCACATATACATTGAATCATACAGTGAAATATATAGGTTGCATCAACCAACACAGCCTAAGCAAGTGTCGTAACTGTATCCACCTCTCACACTTCAAATGGCAGCTCATTGAATATACAAAACATGCTCTGTGTGTAAACTTCCCTGTCGGGTCCCTTTTAATCTTTCCCCTCTCATTTTTGACTCCCCTACTCTGAGAAAAGGACTGTGACTATTCACCTTATCTCTGCCTCTCATGATTTTATAAACCTCTATAACTTAGCCTCATATGCTCCGGGGAAAAGTAGTCATAGCCTATCCAGCCTCTCCTTACAAGTCAAACCCTTCAATCCCAGTAACATCACTGTAATTTTTTTCTTGCACCCTCTCTAATTCAACAACATCCTTACTAACGAAAAAGAATCGGAATTCAATGCAGTTTTTCAAATGTGGCCTTTCCAACATCTTTTACAGTTGTACTATGACATCCCAACTGTAGTACTCAATATTCTGACTGATGAAAGCAAGCACCTTCACCACCCTAACTGTGTCAAGTGCATCAGAAACAGAAGAGATTCTGCAGATGCTGGAAATCATAAACAACACACACACACAAAATGCTGGAGGAACTCAGCAAATCAGACAGCATTTATGGAGGGGAATAAACAGTCGATGTTTTGGGCTGAGATCCTTTATTGGGACTCTATCAGACTGTTATTGATTAACCATGGGATACCTGTCCCAGTTTTGAAATGTCCATGTTGTTAGAGAGAAAAACTTCTCAGGTTGACTGGGCAGCATGTCCTTTTGCTCTGTGGTCCCAAGGCCAATACCAGGTCACCATCTGGGTAATCTCATTCATTGGCTTTTTCAGAGGGCTTGTAAGCTCCATCACATTTTCATGTTTTTGGTCACCCACACACTCTCCTGGGTAAGAACAGTACATTACTTTCGCCTGAAAAGATTTCAAAGACAAATAGGTATTTTAACAGTTTGTCATTTAATGGCAATACTAATACTATAAAAGTTTTATTTTGACTGTACACCAATCCTTCAGCTTCAACCCAGGAACTTGAAATTGCTCAGCCTCTCCACTTCTGATCCGTCTATGAGGATTACTTTGTGATCCCTCATCCTACCCCTTCTGAAGTCCACAATCATCTCTTCGGTCTTACTGACATTGAGTGCAAGATTGTTGCTGCCACACCACTCAACTAGCTAGTATACCTCTCTCCTGTAAGCCCTCTCGTCTCCATCTGATATTCTACCTACAATGGCTGTATCATGAGCAAATTTATAGATGGCATTTGAGCTATGCCTATCCATACAGTCATGGGTATTGAGGGAGTATGGCAGTGGGCAAAGCACACATCCCTGAGGTGTACCTGTGTTGATCGTCAGTGAGGAGGAATTAATAATACCAATCCGCACAATCTGCATTGGTTAGGAAGTTGAGAATTCAATTGCAGAGGGAGGTACAGAGACCCTGGTTCTGTAGCTTATCAAACAGGACTGTAGGAATTATGGTCTTAAATGCTGAGCTATATTCAACAAACAGCATTCTGACATAGGTGTTTGCATTTTCTAGGTGATCTAAGGCCATGTGAAGAGTCACTGAGATTGTGTCAGTCATAGACTTATTGTAGCAATAAGCAAATTGCAGTGGGTCCAGGTCCTTGCTGAGGCAGGAGTTGATTCTAGTTCTGTAAGTACTCTTGTGCTTCTCTTGTCCATACCTTCTTGGTCCTCACTACTGGTGCTGCAGTCTTCAGTCTCTGCCTCTATTCAGGGAGTAGAAGTACAGCCAGGTGATCAGACTTTTTGAAGTGTGTACGTGGAATAGCATGGTAAGTACTCTTGATCTTAGTGTAACAGTGGTCCAGTGTGTGTTTGCTCTGATACTACAAGTGATTTGTTGATGATAATTATTTAATGACTTTTTCAAGCTGGCCTGGATAAAGTCCCCCAAAGAGATGGTGATGGCAGGTAAAACAGACGGCACTTAATTGCGAGATATTGAGACCCTGGATGCAGCTGTGATTCTCAGCTGCAGCAGGCTAAAACGGGAATATGTAATCGTATCCATTGATCTGCTCTGCCACAAGTTCACCCTTTTGAAGATGCCCCAGAAATAATAGTAATCCAGTGGTACCAGCTAAATATTTACCATATAGGAGCAACATCTACTCCCATTTCATACAGTAACAACTAGCTTTTGTAGAACATCATGACTTTGGAACAATCCACAGAGCTTCTTAGCAATCAAGTAAAGTGTGAGTGCCTAGCAGAGTGGAAAAGATAGGAAAATCACTCTGCTGGTGCAAATTTCATGATTCTCTGGAATTCCATACACCAAGTGGAACAGTAAAGTCAACTATATTTTATTGCAACTGCATGGCAGATAGGATCTTCAATTACACTGATATTTAGATAAGGGGTTGAATAGATGGTCTTCATCAGATCCTGCATTTGCCAGTCTTTGCACTGATCACTACCTGGTTCTCAAGCAAAGGATCTGTCAATAATTATTCACTTCAGGAAAGTAAGGAAGAAGATTGAGCATGAGGTGCCTGAACAGTTTGGTTGCTAAGATACAGATGTTAGCTTTCATATTAGCAGCGATGTAGCCACAATTATTTAAAAGCACACTTCTTTAACTTTTTTAACCTATCAGCAACCAATTTAACTTATTACCTGCAGTTTTCCATAACCAAGAAGAATCTATCACAAAGGAATACTATAGCTTCTTGGGTTGTAGTCAATGTGAACAAAAAAAGATGCATTTTATTACCAAATAAAATCTCTAAATTTACCTAACATATTAGAATATCTTTTTTTCCAAAGTGATTTCATAAATACCACGACTACAAGCAAATCCTGTCCAGGAATGAACAGCTCTATCTATCTATTCGTATTTATTCAGATGAGAGCTAAAACGTTGGGCCTTAGATCGGAAGACTAAATCAAAGATATAAATGAATCCACAGGTCAAATCCATCCGTCTTTGTAATTACAAAATGAATTTGCCTCAATTAATGAATAACCATTTGTGACTTGACTTTAAAATGGCATCAACCCTACATAAAACATAAGCAACTTTTCCTCAGAATTTATACAACTGCATAATATAATAAATGAGGAGCTTTGTTAGTACAATTAAGGCTAATACGACACAATCATCTTCATTTTGAATGAAACAGCCATATATTTTAATGAAAATTTAGTGATAATCAGGGTTGTGGATTAGTATTAGCCGTGAAAACAATTTAAGGAAACACTAAGCTCAAGAGCTGTCAGCTGCTTTTGCTCCAAACGTACACTCAGTGGCCGCTTTATTAGGTACAGGAGGTTTGTGGTTGTTTGCTGCTGTAACCCATATACCTCAAGGTTTGACATCCTGTGCATTCAGAGATGCTCTTCTACATGCCATTGTTGTCAAACATGGTTACCTGATTTGATATTGCCCTCCTGTCAGCTTGAACCAGTCTGGCCATTCTCCTCTCATGAATGATGTATTTTCACCCCCAGAAAATTGAAAAATGTAAACAGAACTCGGATCCACGGCACCCAGTACATCATCATGTGCCAGTTTCCAGCCGCCTAAAATCGAGGAAAAGCTTTGCTACAGTGGAGGAACTACCGCACGGAACGTCCCCCCAAACAAACAGGAATGACTTCTGGCAACAAACAGAAGCCAGAACCCATCCAAACAAAACAGTGCAAGACCCCACAGAAATGTTACCAGACGGGGCACTGCTTGACAGACGGAAGTGGTTCACTCTCAACAGAGCGAGAGCGGGAGTTTGAAGGACGGGAGACAATATGGTGAAGTGGGGTTTAAAGACCAGAGAATCCTGTGAGTGTCGCGAAAGGGTGCAGAACATTGAACACGTTCTGTGCAACTGCCCACTCTCACCTGATTTAGCTGACACTGACCTGCTCAACTTCAACCAAACAACACTAGAGTGGCTGGCTGTCTGGTGTGACAAGCTATGATGATGACCCACAGAACTGCCACTAACTGAATGTTTGTGTTTTGTTTATCACACCATTCTCTGTAAATTCTAGAGATTGTCGTGTGTGAAAATCCAAGAAGATAACCAGTTTCTGAAATACCCGAAGCACCCTATCTGACACCTACAATCAGTCCACAAAGTCAAAGTCACTTAGATCACATTATTTCCCTATTCTGATGCTTGATATAAATAACTGAACCTCTTGAGCATGTCTGCGTGATTTTATGCATTGAGGTGCTGCCAAATGATTGACTGATTAGATATTTGTAGGTGTACTGGTGTGCCTAATAGAGTGGCCACTGAATGTACAAATGACTGCCTTCCAATGCAACGAAAATGGAACAGGGGCACAGGTCAGGCTGAAACGACAACTGAAAAGCATTGTTAAATCATCCTTACAGGATCTTTACATTGCTTTCTTTTTATTTCCCCTTTTTAAATTATCCCTTTAATTTAGGGACATGATCAATAGCCCCTGGACCCCCGGACAGCACATTTCCTAAGTATCCAGGTCAAAAGCTAAAACCTAACATTTTCTGCTCTTGTATTTCTTCTGTCTTTGAGTCTGTTCTGTATGAAAAATAAACTAGGCATGAATCCTAGCAGGAGTAACAATGTTTAGAAAAAACATGGTATAAATAATACAAAAAGGCTTTAAAAGCTAATAAAATGTATTTAATGCTATTTGTTTAAAACACTCTCGGGGTAAAAGCTGGGCTTTGACAGTCCAGAACAATAAATATTAATGTTCAGCCTTTGCATTATGAATATGTTAGCCCATACACTGAATGGTATTATTTTCACAATATTTAAAACTGAATCCCTTCAGCTACAATAGAAAAGGAAAATTCATTAACTATTAAAATCGGGTGGTATTGAGAAGATTCCGAGAACATGGTGCATGATTATTGCACAAGACACTTTTTTGTTCTACAGTGTTCATGATGCACACAAAATTCATATTGCATCCTCATTAATTTAAGTGACCGAATAGGTTGCTGTTTGCTGTCACATAGAAACATAGGGCCCAATTTTATGATCATATAGCACCAGCTGAACCTAACCAATGACTATTAAAGGCATGTATGCACCTCATAAAGATGAGATGCCTTGTGCCCTCAACCAGTGATGGAAGACTTGCTATGGGTGCTTGTAGTTGTTTAAAATTGTAGTCCAATTTTCTAACTTTGCTCTGGGGACTTTGGTGGGCAGAAGGGAAGAGAAAGTCCTTTACTGCAGGAGACCAGGAAGCTCTTTAGACATGTAATGAAGTGATAGTAGGAGGAGCCAGCAGCGAGATAAATACCAGAAGAAGACTGAGGAGCTTGAATGGACTGCTGGAAGAAACATGAAGGCCTAACAGAAGTAGAGTAAAAACACATCAATGTACACAGATTTGTCCAAAGTTTAGACATTAATGTACAATCCTAATTTTTGCGACGATAATTCAAAAGCAGTCATCAGCTCTTCGAGAACCAAACAGCAATTCCCTAAAACCAACTCACAGGCAAACTGTTTCACAATAGTCAAGCAGCAACTGATGATCATTTTGAATGGCCCTGGCTGATGGGAGAGGTGGTGATTAGAGGGCTTCTCATGAACAAAAAGCAATGTTGAGATACAATCTGGCTGGTGGTAAATTGGGATTCCATGTTTATTCCATGATCTATCTGCTTTGTATGTTCCTGCCACAAAAACACCACTGCCCTCTCCAGTATGAAAAATACTGAGACTAGCTGGAAATCTGTGTCCCAGCTCTGGAATGCACCAACAGTGGGAGCTGGGGGGCCCCCATTTCATGACCTACATTTTTTTTTACACAGCGGCTTGTTTAACTTGTTATTGTAAACCATTGCAGGTACTTTAGCTGGGAGCTCGTTGTGAGATCCAGTAATGGAATGGTCTCATGGGATGTAACATACTTTTGGTAGATCATCGAAGAGCTAATTAATATGTTCAATTGCTTGGAATTGAAACAGGATTCAGGAGGACTGCTGAGATAAAATCTGGGACACAGGCACTAACAAGGTTTCAAAGTGCTATGCAGAAATTGGACATCTTTCCCATAAAACTGCCCTCCAAGCTGGTAAATTTGGATTTGTAATTGAAGCGTATGCTCATTAATGCCCCTTCGTCTGCTGCATGATGGGCCTTAATATATAAGCATTCTCCTTTTTCGCTGGGACTTCATTGAAAACAAATTTTTTTGAGGGTCATTTTTCAAGCATTCACTAACCTAACATTTTTGTGCATTTCATAGGACCATCGATTCCTGCGACATACATAAATATCAAGATTACCAAGTGTTATTAAGCAATCTTCATCCTGAATTCTTCCTTTATCTGGAACGGTAAAGCAGCAAAATTAAGTGGAATAACTTCTTTAACTACTATTCTCGAACCAATATATGAAGATCACCTGAGTACAGCAAATGGGTGAAAACAATTTTTCCCCTCAAAATCCAGAAGCTCAAGGAGGATTGTGAACAGAATTAAATATCAATGAATGAACTCTTTAATCTTGAAATAAATACAAGCACTTTGTCTATTGATGGGACATAGAAATGGCAGACAGACTTCAACCCAACCATTCCGCTCCTTCCTATAATAGGACAACCAGAACTGTATAGAGTCATAGATATGTACGGCACAGAAACAGGCCCCTTGGCCCATCTAGTCCTTGCTAAAACTATTTAAACTACCTACACCCATCGACCTGCACCAGGACCATAGCCCTCCAAATCCATACTGTCCACGTACCTACCCAAACTTCTCATGAACATTGAAATCGAACTCGTATGGACCACTTGTGCTGGCAGCACATTTCACAGTCTCACGGCCCTCTGAGTGAAGAAGTTTCCCCTCATGTTTCCCTTAAACTTCTTATCTTTCGCCCATAAACCATGACCTCTTGTAGTCCCACTCAACCTCAGTGGAAAAAGTCTGCATGAATTTACCCTATCTATACCCCTCATAATTATGTATATCAAATCGCCTCTCAATCTTCTACATTCTAAAGAATACAGTCGATCTTTCCTTATAACTCAGGTCCTCCAGACCTGGCTACATCCTTGTAAATTTTCTCTGCACTCTTTCAACCTTGTTTACATCTTTCCTGCAGGTAGGTGACCGAAACTGCACACATTAGACCTCACCAACGTCTTACACAACTACAACATAACATCCTATCTTTTGCACTCAATATTTTGACTTATGAAGGCCAATATGCCAAAAGCTTTTTTTACGACCCTATCTACCTGTGATGCCACTTTCAATAAATTATGTACCTGTATTCCCATATACGTTGTCCTACCACACTCCTCAGTGCCCCACCGTTCATTGTATAAGATCTATCCTGGTTAGTCCTAACAAAGTGTGAAATCTCACACTTGTCTGCATTAAATTCTATCTGCCATTTTTCAGCCCATTTTTCCAGCTGATGAAGATCCCTCTGCAAAAGAAATTTGGCCTGTCCCCTAAAGCACTCACTAATTTTTATAGATGCACCGTAGAAAGCATTCTTCTAGGGTGCATCACAACCTGGTATGGAAGTTGTCCTGTCCAAGACCGGAAGAAGCTGCAGAAGATCATGAACACGGCGCAGCACATCACACAAACCAATCTTCCGTCCTTGGACTCACTTTACACCGCACGCTGTCAGAGCAGTGCTGCCAGGATAATCAAGGACATGACCCACCCAGCCAACACACTTTTCGTCCCTCTTCCCTCCGGGAGAAGGCTCAGGAGCTTGAAGACTCGTATGGCCAGATTTGGGAACAGCTTCCTTCCAATTGTGATAAGACTGCTGAACGGATCCTGACCCAGATCTGGGCCGTACCCGCCAAATATCTGGACCTGCCTCTCGTTTTTTTGCACTACCTTACTTTCCATTTTTCTAATTTTTCTATTTATGATTTATAATTTAAATTTTTACTATTTACTATCGATTTGTAATCCAGGGAGCAGGAAGCGCAGAATCAAATATCGCTATGACGATTGTACGTTCTAGTATCAATTGTTTGGCAACATAAAGTATAAAGTATAAAGCCATGATAGCCTTCCTCACTGTCCACTACACCCCCAATCTTGGTGTCATCTGCAAGTTTGCTGATCCGGTTACCCACAAAATCATGAAGATCATTGGTATAGATGACAAACAACAAAGGGGACAGCACCAGTCCCTGTGGCACACCACTAGTCACGGGCCTCCAGTCAGGCAGGTAACTCTCTACTGCCACTCTCTGGCTTCTCCCACAAAGCCAAAGTCTAATCCAATTTACTGCCCCATCTTAAATGCAATACTCCAGATGCAGCCTAAATGGAGTTTTAAAAACCTGCAGCCTAACTTCCTGACTGTTGAACTCAGTGCCTCGACTAATAAAGGGAAGCGTGCCATATCCCTTCTTAACCAGCCGATCAATCCATGCACATACTTTCAGGGAGCTATGAACTTGGACCTCAACATTCCTCTGCTCATCTTATGACATCTATATTGTTTATATTTGACCTGCCAAGGGGCAACACCTCACATTTGACTGGGTTAAACTCCATTTGCTATTCCTCTGCCCATATCTGCAAGCGATCTATATCCCGTGATGTTCTTTGCCTGACTTCAAACCTATCCACAACACTACCAATTTTCATATCATCTGCAAACTCAATAACCCACCCATTTACATTTTCATCATTTATATACATCACAAATAGCAAAGGACACTAGTACAGTTCCCTGCAGAACACCACTAATCACAAACCTACAGCTGGATTAAGTACCTTCTACCAGTACCCCTGTTGTCTATGTCCAAGCCAGTTCTAAATCCAAAAGGCCAATTCACGATGAATCCCATGCATCTTAATCTATTGGATGATCTTCCCATAAGGTACTGTACCTTTTCAAATGCCTTACTAAAATCTATGAAGACAACATCCACAGGTCTACCTTCATCAATCATCCTTGGCACCTTGATGAAAAACTCAATTAAGTTGGTAAGCCACAACTTGTCCTACACAAAGTCATGTTGGTTCTCCCTAATTAGTCCACAACTTTCCAAATGCTCATGAATCCTATCCCTAAGAATTCTCTCCAGTAACTTCCCTACCACTGGCATGACACTCACCAGGATTTTCCATGGTTCCCTTCTTGAATAATGGAACAACATTAGCTTCTTGCCAGTCCTCCAGGAGCTTGTCTGTGGCTATAAAGTACACAAGGATATTGGCCAAGGCTCCAGCAATCTCATTTCTTGCCTCTTTCAATAAACTGGGGTATAATCCATCAGGCCCTGGGTAGTTAGCCAATTTAATGCTCTTTAAGAGACCCAACACTAACTCCTCCTTTACCTCGAAATGCCCTAGCATATTCATACACTTGGCACTGATCGCCCTATCCTCAACATCCTTCCCCTTAGTAAGTACTAATGTACTCATTAAGGACCTCACACACACCATCTGCATCCAAGCAAATGTTCTCCCTTTTCTTGTGTGGTCCTACCCTCTCCCTAGTTATCCTCTTCCTCTTGATCTATGCGCAGAATGCCTGGAGTTCTCTTTGATCCTCCTTGCCAAGAACTTTTCATGGCCCCTCTTGGCCTTTGTAATTCCCTACTTGAGTTCTTTTCTTGCCTCTTTATAATCCTCAAATGCTCTGTTTGTTTCTAGCTTACAAGGCTTTACATACTTTTCCTTTTTCTTCTTGACTAAATTGCTCACCTCTCTCAATATCCAACCTTCTTTTACCTTGTCATCCTTGTCCTTCTTTCTGACTGTTTTGTCTTCATCTCCTTCAACTAGTCCACAAGATATTCCAGTCTGGCTGGGGGAGCGCCTTAATCCAATGAGCAAGAATGACCATTGCACCATTTGTGGTTCACGGGAAGAATCTATGATTGTGGACAGATATAATACAAAGGTAGCAAAACTGCTACTCTTAAAGTTAATAACAGAGTAGGAATTTCTTATTGTAATGCACTGAGTTTATTAGAAACAAGGCCTTGGGTGCCTATTATTTTTTATTTTGTGTTTATCCATCAGTAGATATTTTACTTGAACATATCGTGAATCAATGTATGATTGGGAGAGAGGGTAGGAGATGGCTGTTGAGAATATGGAATCCTTTAATTATTCCTCAGTCTGATAAATGGGCCACCAAGACTGGGGAGAAACAAAGGATTGTAAACTGCCTGTAACTTGGTTAATTATAATCTGTTCCCATACCACTTCTTCTAAAATGTCATCAAAACCTCTCGAAATGTAACAATAAACAATCTGCTGGTGGTTCAAGCAGCATCTCTGGGGGGGGGAGAAGAATTGTTAACATTTCAGATTAAGATCCTTCATCAGACCAAGGGAAAAGATGGTGACGGGCAGTATAAAGTGAAGGGTAAACAGCGGCCAGGGAGTGATTGGGGGAGAGGTGAATGATGGCAGGCAGTGAAACAGTTTTACAATAGATCAGTTGGTATGGGAATGGGAAGCGGAGTTGCCTGCCATTTCAATTAGTGCGGAAGAGGTGAAGGTTAGTGGAACTCTGAGTTTGGAATTGTCCTGAAAAGTAATCTGAAAATTGCAATTTCTTTATTATTAGCATATTAAAAATGAAAATATGTAATAATCCAACATACTTCTCCTTATATTAAATATGAATTTTGACCCTTCTGGTACTTTATCCAGAGCTTACATACCTCAGATATTTCAAGACAAAATAAAGATTAACCATCTTTTAAGAAAAAATTGCCACAATGCAGTGAGATTTGATTTTCAACGACTTATCTTGATCATAAATCCTGAGTCCTGAAATTCTGTTGGTTGTTAAGGGACAAGCCTGACAGACTTTCTTGGGAAAAGAGTCTGCTGGAGGAACTCAGCAGGTTGAGCAGCATCTCTGGGAGGAAAGGAACTTGGGTTGAAATCCTGCAAAGGGATTTCGTTGGGAAATAGTTGGTGGTTTACTAGGAGGAGAAACCGGCTGTCAACCTTAAGTCTCATTTATGTTCTGCTCCAAAATTGGTCAGAAATAAAGGAGACTGTAAGTACTCTGGAAGAATGCAATCACGCAAATGATGAGTTTAGGCTAGGATGACATCATCTGTCCTACATTCTGTAATTATTACCTTAGGAACCATTCATCTGGCTAAAAAGTCAGCAGTCTGCCACTGGAGTCTCAATGTTAGAATTTTGTTTCATTCTGCAGTTAAAAAGTGGTGTCAAAATAATTTTGCTCTTTCTTTCTTGGAGTCAGATTGAAACTGGCCCCTGACTGAGGACCTTTCCTAAAATGGAAATTAAGTGAACTCATTGCGACTCCAATCTTTTAAGATCTAGAAATTGAAAAAGGAACAATGGGGGAATTGAAAGGCCTGTTCATACGGCAGTAGGACAGATTGCTCAGAGCAGACAGATTTGTAATCCTCAAGCTATTTAACAGAAGATATCCCCTGTATGTGATACTAGGGAACAGCACTGAGTTGTCCAGCTCAAAAGATGCAGCATTGTTCTATTCAATATTCATTGAGATCTAGGGTGGCAGTTCTACAAGTGAACACCTAAGATACTTTACTTTACTTTACTTTATTGTTGTCAAACAATTGATACGAGAGCGCACAATCATCACAGCGATATTTGATTCTGCGCTTCGCGCTCCCTGGAGTACAAATTGATAGTAAATAGTAAAAATTTAAATTATAAATCATAAATAGAAAATAGAAAAGGGAAAGTATGGTAGTGCAAAAAACCGAGAGGCAGGTCCGGATATTTGGAGGGTACAGCCCAGATCCGGGTCAGGATCCGTTCAGCAGTCTTAGCACAGTTGGAAAGAAGCTGTTCCCAAATCTGGCCGTACGAGTCTTCAAGCTCCTGAGCCTTCTCCCGGAGGGAAGAGGGCTGAAAAGTGTGTTGGCTGGGTGGTTCGTGTCCTTGATTATCCTGGCAGCACTGCTCCGACAGCGTGCGGTGTAAAGTGAGTCCAAGGACGGAAGATTGGTTTGTGTGATGTGCTGTGCCGTGTTCACGATCTTCTGCAGCTTCTTCCGGTCTTGGACAGAACAACTTCCGTACCAGGTTGTGATGCACCCTAGAAGAATGCTTTCTACAGTGCATCCATAAAAATTAGTGAGGGTTTTAGGGGACAGGCCAAATTTCTTTAGCTTTCTCAGGAAGTAAAGGTGCTGGTGGGCCTTCTTGGCAGTGGACTCTGCTTGGTTGGACCAAGTCAGGTCATTTGTGATATTGACCCCGAGGAGTTTAAAGCTTTTGACCTGTTCCACTTGCGCACCACCGATGTAAATAGGGTCGTGTGGTCCGCTACTCCTTCTGAAGTCAACAGCCAATTCCTTCGTCTTATTGTCTTTGCACCATGCCATCAGGTTCTTAATTTCCTCCCTGTACTCAAACTCATCATTTTCCGAGATACGGCCTACAATTGTGGTGTCATCAGCAAACTTATATATTGAGTTTGATGGAAACTTGGCTACACAATCATGCAATCATGGGTGTACAGTGAGTACAGCAGGGGGCTGAGTACACAGCCTTGTGGGGCACCGGTGCACAGAGTGATTGTAGGGGAGAGCTTGTCCCCTATTTTTACAGCCTGGGTCCTGTTTGTGAGGAAGTTGAAAATCCAGCTGCAGATCTGAGTGCTAAGGCCCAGGTTCCGGAGCTTAGGAATCAGTTTATTTGGAATGATGGTATTAAAGGCAGAGCTGTAGTCAATGAAAAGGAGCCTTACATATGCGTCTTTATTCTCCAGGTGTTCTAAGGAGGAATATAGGGCCAGAGAGATGGCATCTGCCGTTGACCTGTTGCTCCGGTAGGTGAATTGCAAAGTGTCGAGGTTGACCGGTAGGCTGTGGTTGATGTGTCCATAACCAATCACTCGAAGCACTTCATAGCAATTGATGTCAGAGACACAGGTCTATAGTCATTCAGGCATGCCACCTTGCTCTTCTTCGGCACCGGGATTATCGTTGCCTTCTTAAAACACGAGGGGATCTTAGGCTGAAGTAAGGAGCAGTTGAAGATGCCAGCAAACACTCCAGCTAGCTCGCTTGCACAGGCCCAGAGAACCCGTCCCAGGACGCTCCACTTCTGTTCGAATCTTGCGTAGAATACATTAAGTTCATCAGGAAGAGAAGCGCTACAGTTATTGATATTCTCAGCCTTTTCTTTGCGCCCAGTGATCTCATTTAGACCCTGCCATAGTCTACCGGCATCCCTCTGGTTAGCCTGGGCTTCCAACTTGGCTCGATATTGCCTCTTGGCGCCCTTAATGGCTTTCCGGAGTTCACGGCTGGATTCCGTGTAGCGACTGGTATCCCCGGACCTAAAAGCCGCAGCTCTAGCCTTCAAAAGGAGCTGGACCTCATATTTCATCCAAGGTTTCCGGTTAGGGAATACCCGGATCGTCTTGCGAGACACACAGTCCTCTGTGCATTTCCAGATGAAGTCCGTGACAGATGAGACATACTCATCAAGGTTAGCTGCCAAGTCCTTGAAGACTAACCAGTCCACCAACCTCATCTGTTTCCTCCGTCCAACGTGACACCACTTTTGACACTGTGACCTCCCACTTCAGTTTCTGCTTGTAAGCCAGGAGGAGGAGTACGGCCTGATGGTCCAATTTTCCGAAGTGAGGTCATGGGACGGAACGGTAGGCATCCTTGGCTGCTGTGTAGCAGTGGTCAAGTATATTCGGGCCTGGCAGGAGACATGTTGGTATAACTTTGGCAGCGCCTTTCTGAGGTTGGCCTGGTTAAAGTCCCCGGCTGTAATGAGCAAAGCCTCTGGATACCTGGTCTCAAGATAAAATAAACATTGAATTCTGTTTAGTTTATATGATTCTGTAGTGTGCATACACATCAATCCTATTGAATCTCTTCGGTTTTTCAGTTTAGTCCCACTTAAGGTGTGGGCTTTACTCGATAATTATGTGGCGAGAAGGCCTGGACAATACATTGAATGGGAGGACAGATGTTGGAAGGACGGGAGGACAGACTCTGTGGCTGTAAGCTTTCATGTTTCCGATTTAAAGCTGAATCAGCAGCTAGGCTTCCTCTGAGCTGCTGTAATTGTGTGTTCACTCTGTTTTCACTAGGGAGGGGGGGATTTAACATAACACTGAAGTGTTTCTGTTACAGTTAGCTTGAATCACATGCAGATGTGCAATGATGTCCGCTGGACAGAAGCCTGGCTTTATTTTAAGATGCCTAAAACAATGAGATTACAGTAACTTGGTGTTATATTGTATCCTTTAAAACTGAAACACAACCAAAGTTGCTTCAAAGTGGCACGTCAGTAGAAAACTGGATTTCAAAACAAAGAGGTGACCAAAAGCCTCATTGTATGGAGGACAGATCAACAGGGAGATTTGAAGAATTAAAGACCTAAGCCATTGAAGAGATCATCCATAGATAGGGTTTCCTTTAATATATAGGTAGAGCGTCGGAGTACACTGAGTGGAAAGCAGGGAATTGCATTTTTGCCAACTTACAAAATGCTGGAGGAACTCAGCAGGTCAGGCAGCATCAATGGAAATAATTAAACAGTTGATGTTTCAGGTTGAGGCCCTTCATCAGGACTGAAAAGGAAGGGGAAAAATCCAGAAGGTGGTGGTGGGGGAAGGAGAAGGAGTACAAGCTAGAAGATGATAGGCCATAAGACATAGGAGCAGAATTAGGCCATTCAGCCCATCAAGTCTGCTCTGCCATTCCATCATAGTTGATCCCGGATCCCAATCAACCCCATACACCTGTCTTCTTGCCAATCCTTTGAAGCCCTGACCAATCAGGATACCATCAACTTCTGCTTTAAGTATACCCACAGACTTGGCCTCTACTGCAGTCTGTGGCAGAGCAATCCACAGATTCACTACTCCCCAGCTAAAAAAATTCCTCCTTACTTCTATTCTAAAAGGTCACCCTCAATTCCTGGATACCCCACCATAGGAAACATCCTCTCCACATTCACCTTATCTAGTCCTTTCCAAATTTGGTAGGTTTCAATGAGATCCCCCCCGCATTCTTCTAAATTCCAGTGAGAACAGGCGCAAAGCTGCCAAACGCTCCTCATCTGTTAACCCCTTCATTCCTGGAATCATCCTCATGAACCTCCTCTGGACTCACTCCAATAACAACACATCCTTTCTGAGATATGGGGCTCAATGTTGACCATACTCCAAGTGTGGCCTGACTAGTGTCTTATTAAACCTCAGCATTATCTCCTTGCTTTTATATTCTGTTCCCCTTGACATAAATGCCAATGTTGCATTTGCCTTCTTTACCACAGACTCATCCTGTGATTGAACCTTCTGGGAGTCTTGCACGAGGACCCATAAGTCCCTTTGAAACTCTGATGTTGCTAAATGGTGACTCCTTTTCTTGCATCTTTGGAAACAGCTCCACTTCTATCTTGGATACCTCTTTTTTCCTTTTCAAGATTCTTTTGAAGACCCTGACTTGAAGTTACTCTTTGACTTCGGTTCTTTGCGGGAAAGGGACCTGCTTTCAGGGTCTCAAGTCCGGCTGCTTTTTGATATCTCAAGGTCGCAGCCTGGAAGACTAGCGCGCCTTCAGGTTTCTGGATTTTCATGGCTCTGAAGATGTGTTGATTCAAGGCCGGTGCCCCTGACTGAGACATTGCGGGAGAATGCGGAACATCAGTAGCAGCAGGTTAGTTGCCATGTGTTGTGTGTCCGAAGTGCTGGCCTTTCTGGGGCCGACTCTCTGGACGCAGAGCTCAGAAAAAGTGACGCAACAGACTTTTAACACCGTAAACCAGAAAGTTCTTTATTACGTCTCCCCTCTCGCTGTGAAATGAGGACACCTCTTTTTCCCTTATTAGGGAGAGAGAGAGAGCCAGTGGTATGTCAAATTACCAGGTGAATGAGTAGTCTTTGGGGTACTGCAGGTTTGTGTCTTTGTTGATGTTTGCTGCATGCTTAAGTGTTCGGTGGAGGGCGCTAACATTTGTTGCTAGTGGGGGGGGGGGTTCGTTGCCTTGATGCAGTTTGTGTGTGGGAGAGGGGAGCTGGGAGGCTTTGGGGTTCTAACGTTTAACTGTCATTCATTCTTTGGGGATGTTTGTGAAGAAAAAGAATTTCAGGATGTATACTGTATACATTTTGCTGACATTAAATATACCTGTTGGACCTATTGATGTTTGAATTTTCTCCCCATTTAGATAATAGTCTGCACTATTGATCCTTTTACCAAAATGCATTATCATACATTTCCAACACTGTGTTCCATCTGCCACTTCTTAGCCCATTCTTCCAATTTGTCTAAGTCCTGCTGCAATTGCACTGTTTCCTCAGCACTACCTACCCTCCACCTATCTTCATATCATCTGCGAACTTTGCCACAAAGCTGCCAATTCCTTCAATCATCGACAAATATTGTGAGAAGTAATGGTCCCAATACTGAACCCTGAGGAACACCACTGGTCACTGGCAGCCTACCAGAAAAAAACCCCTTTATTCCCATTCACTGCCTCCTGGATGTCAGCCATTCCTCTATCCATACTGCTATCGTTCCTTGTAACGCCATAGGATTTTCTCTTGCTAAGCAGCCTCATATATGACACCTTATCAAATGCCTTCTGAAAATTCAAGTAAGTGACATCCACTGGCTCTCCTTTATCCGACATGCTTGTTACTTCATCGAAGAACTCTAACAGATTATTCAGGCAAGATTTCCCTTTACAGAAACCATGCTGACTTTGACTTATTTTATCATTAGTCTCCAAGTACCCTGAAATCTTATCCTTAATAAAAGACTCCAACACTTTCTCTACCACTGAGGTTAAGCTAACTGGATTATAATTTCTTTTCCTTTGCCTTCCTCCCTTCTTAAAGAGTGGAATGACATTTGCAATCTTCCAGTCCACTGGAACCATGCCAGAATCAAGTGATTCTTGAAAGATCATGACCAATGCATCTGTTATCTCTTGAGCAACCTCTCTCAGGACTCTGGGAAGTAGTCCATCTGGTCCAGGTGACTTAGCCACCACAAGGCATTTGAGTTTGCCTGGCACTTTTTCCTTTGTAATAGCAATGCCACTCACTTCTGCTCCCTGACACTCAAACCTCTGGCACACTACTCGTGCCTTCCACAGTGAAGACTGACGCAAAGTACTCATTAAGTTCATTGGCCTTCTCTCTGTCCCCCATTAGTATCTCACCAGCATTATTTTCCAATGGTCCAATATCAACTTTCACTTCCTTTTACTCTTTATATAATGACAAAACTTTTAGTATCCTGCTTTTTATTATTGGCTAGTTTGTCCTCATATTTGATCTTTTCCCTTCTTAGAGCTTTTCTAGTTGTCTTTTGTTGGATTTTAAAAGCTTCCCAATCATCCAGATTTCCACTCACTTTTGCTAGCTTTCCTTGGCTTTTATGTAGTCACTAACTTCACTTGTCAACCACCGTTGCCTAGCCCTGCCATTTAAGAACTTATTCTTCTGTGGGACACATCTATCCTGGTGAACTATTCCCAGAAACTTCAGCCATCTCTGCTCTGCCATAATTCCCACCAGTGAGACCAGGTGGGGGTGGGAAGGGAGATGAAGTAAGAAGCTGGGAGGTGACAGCTGGGAGAGGGAAAGGACTGGAGAAGGAATCTGATAAGAAAGGAGAATGGACTATGGGAGAAAGGGAAGGAGGAGGGACATGATAGGCTGGTGAGGAGAACAGAAGAGGAAAGAGGGGAGCCAGAGTGGGAATTGATGAAGATGAAGAGGGAGGGGGAGAAAGTACCAGAAGGTAGAGAAATCGATGTTCTTGCCACCAGGTTTGACAATACACAGACAGAATATGAGGTCTTGTTCCTCCAACCTGAGAATGGCCTCATCGTGGCAGAAGAGGATCATCAGAACAGGAACATGGATTGGAATTAAAGTGATTGGCCATCGGAAAATCCTGCCTTTTGCGGATGAAATAAAACCTGCTCAATAAAGCTGTCCCCCAATCTATATTAAATCTCACCAATGTAGAGGTAGCTGCATAGGAGGCATCAGATACAGTAGATGGCCCTAACAGATTCACTCATGAACTGTTGCCTCTCCTAGGACTGAGGTGAGGGAGAAGGTGAATGGGTAAGTGTAGCACTTCTTCCACTTGCAGGGATGGGACGGAAATTAGTGGGGAGGATGAATGGACAGGGGAGTCACAGAGGAAGTGATTCCTGCAGAAAGCGGAGAGTTGGCAGGAGGTGGTTGGGGAAGTAAAGATGTGTTTGATGGTAAGGTGCTGTTGGTGATGATGGAAGTTACAGAGCCTGAAGTGCTTGATTTGGAGGCTCGTCAGGTGGTAGTGGAGGATAAGAGGAACTCTATCCCTGTTAAGGCATTGGGTAGATGGGGTGAGGGCAGATGCCTGGGAAATAGAGCAGATGCAAATGAGGATGGCATCAGTAGTGGAGGAAGGGAAACATTATTCTTTGAAGAAGAACATCTTGGCATCCCTTTCCCTCTTTTTCACCTGTAAAACGCTATTCCCTTTTCTCAGTTCCTTCATCCCCACCACATCTGTTCCCAGGATGAGGCTTTCCTTTTCAGAACATCTGAGATGTCTTCCCTCTTCAAAGATTGGGAAATATAGTAGTAGCTAATTTGTACACATCTAGTTTTCACAAATGATACTCTTAATTTTTTTAGAAAAAGTAGACAGCTCTTAGTTTAACTTAAACACGACAGATTCTGCTGTGGGCCTTTAAGTGATACGCTTAAATGACAACTTCTGATTTAGAGTTAAAAGCATGGTAACACTAAATCATGGTGGATGTGAGAAAAATGTGCAACTATTTGCAATATTTGTTGATGACAAAAAAATGTTTGTATGGCTTTATAGAGTTATAACATTTTCTTCAGAAATACCTGAGATGAATAGCTGAGCAACACACTCAAAATACTGGAGGATCTCAGCAGGCCAGGCAGCATGTAGGAAAAGAATACGAGTTGATGTTTCTGGCCACAACACTTCAGCAGGAACTCTTTTCCTCTTTTCCTAGATGCTGCCTGGCCTGCTGAGTTCCTCCAGCCTTTTGTGTGTGGTGCTCAGCTTTCCAGCATCTGCAGATTTTCTTTTGCTCCTGATATGGATATGTTGACTTTCAAGGTACCTGAACCAAAGTCAAAGCATTCACAACTGTATTCAAATATTACAAGATTGTTTTATCAAAAAAGCACCAAAACATATGCTGCTTTTGAATTTTTACTCAAAGTTTTTACTAATTCTGGATGGATCAGTTAGAATGACTAACTGTAATGTTTGTTGTTTTCAGCCTTTGTTGTATTAACAGCCCACAATGCTATAGTTAGACCTTCCAGATTACTGCACAGCTGTGCTTTTCAGTCTTAAACGGTGAATCACCAGTTAACAAATTTCATTTAGTAGTTCTTTCTTTTGTCTGAGTCACAGCAAGTCAACATTCTGGAGGTTTATATTTTTTCAAACCTCCTTGAGTACATAGTCAAAATCAGAATCAGGTTTAATATCATTGACATATAGAACCATAGAACACTACAGCACAGAAAATAGGCTATTCGGCCCATCTAGTCTGTACCGAAACTTTATTCTGCTAGTCCCATTGACCTGCACCCAGTGCATAACCCTCCAGACCTCTCCCATCCATGTATCTATCCAATTTAAGAGTGAGCCTGCATTTACCACGTCAGATGACAGCCTGTTCCACACTCCCACCACTCTCTGAGTGAAGAAGTTCCCCCTAAACCTTTCCCCTTTCACCCTAAAGCCATGCCCTCTCATACTTATCTCTTCTAATCTAAGTGGAAAGAGCCTATTCCCATTTAATCTGTCTATACCCCTCATAATTTTGTAAACCTCTATCAAATCTCCCCTCATTCTTCTACGCTCCAAGAAATAAAGTCCTAACCTGTTCAATCTTTCCCTGTAACTCAACTCCTGAAGACCCAGCAACATCCTAGTAAATCTTCTATGCACTCTTTCAATCTTACTGATATCCTTCCTATAATTAGGAGACCAGAACTGCACACAATATGTCATGAAATTTGTTAACTTAGCAGCAGCAGTACAATGCAATACATGATAAATATGAAAAATAATAAATAAATGAATTACCATAAGCTTAGAAACATAGAAACATAGAAAATAGGTGCAGGAGTAGGCCATTCGGCCCTTCGAGCCTGCACCGCCATTTATTATGATCATGGCTGATCATCCAACTCAGAACACCGCCCCAGCCTTCCCTCCATATCCCCTGACCCCCGTAGCCACAAGGGCCATATCTAACTCCCTCTTAAATATAGCCAATGAACTGGCCTCAACTGTTTCCTGTGGCAGAGAATTCCACAGATTCACCACTCTCTGTGTGAAGAAGTTTTTCCTAGTCTCGGTCCTAAAAGGCTTCCCCTCTATCCTCAAACTGTGACCCCTCGTTCTGGACTTCCCCAACATTGGGAACAATCTTCCTGCATCTAGCCTGTGCAATCCCTTTAGGATCTTATACGTTTCAATCAGATCCCCCCTCAATCCTCTAAATTCCAACGAGTACAAGCCCAGTTCATCCAGTCTTTCTTCATATGAAAGTCCTGCCATCCCAGGAACCAATCTGGTGAACCTTCTTTGTACTCCCTCTATGGCAAGGATGTCTTTCCTCAGATTAGGGGACCAAAACTGCACACAATACTCCAGGTGTGGTCTCACCAAGGCCTTGTACAACTGCAGTAGTACCTCCCTGCTCCTGTACTCGAATCCCCTCGCTATAAATGCCAGCATACCATTCGCCTTTTTCACCGCCTGCTGTACCTGCATGCCCACTTTCAATGACTGGTGTATAATGACACCCAGGTCTCGTTGCACCTCCCCTTTTCCTAATCGGCCACCGTTCAGATAATAATCAGATTTCCTATTTTTGCCACCAAAGTGGATAACTTCACATTTATCCACATTAAATTGCATCTGCCATGAATTTGCCCACTCACCCAACCTATCCAAGTCACCCTGCATCCTCTTAGCATCTTCCTCACAGCTAACACTGCCACCCAGCTTCGTGTCATCCGCAAACTTGGAGATGCTGCATTTAATTCCCTCATCCAAGTCATTAATACATATTGTAAACAACTGGGGTCCCAGCACTGAGCCTTGCGGTACCCCACTAGTCACCGCCTGCCATTCTGAAAAGGTCCCGTTTATTCCCACTCTTTGCTTCCTGTCTGCTAACCAACTCTCCACCCACACCAATACCTTACCCCCAATACCGTGTGCTTTAAGTTTGCACACTAATCTCCTGTGTGGGACCTTGTCAAAAGCCTTCTGAAAATCCAAATATACCACATCCACTGGTTCTCCCCTATCCACTCTACTAGTTACATCCTCAAAAAATTCTATGAGATTCGTCAGACATGATTTTCCTTTCACAAATCCATGCTGACTTTGTCCGATCATTTCACCGCTTTCCAAATGTGCTGTTATCACATCCTTGATAACTGACTCCAGCAGTTTCCCCACCAACGACGTTAGGCTAACCGGTCTATAATTCCCCGGTTTCTCTCTCCCTCCTTTTTTAAAAAGTGGAGTTACATTAGCCACCCTCCAATCCTCAGGAACTAGTCCAGAATCTAACGAGTTTTGAAAAATTATCACTAATGCATCCACTATTTCTTGGGCTACTTCCTTAAGCACCCTGGGATGCAGACCATCTGGCCCTGGGGATTTATCTGCCTTCAATCCCTTCAATTTACCTAACACCACTTCCCTACTAACATGTATTTCACTCAGTCCCTCCATCTCACTGGACCCTCTGTCCCCTACTATTTCTGGAAGATTATTTATGTCCTCCTTAGTGAAGACAGAACCAAAGTAATTATTCAATTGGTCTGCCATGTCCTTGCTCCCCATAATCGATTCACCTGTTTCTGTCTGCAGGGGACCTACATTTGTCTTTACCAGTCTTTTCCTTTTTACATATCTATAAAAGCTTTTACAGTCTGTTTTTATGTTGCCTGCCAGTTTTCTCTCATAATCTTTTTTCCCCTTCCTAATTAAGCCCTTTGTCCTCCTCTGCTGAACTCTGAATTTCTCCCAGTCCTCAGGTGAGCTACTTTCTCTGGCTAATTTGTATGCTTCTTCTTTGGAATTGACACTATCCCTAATTTCTCTTGTCAGCCACGGATGCACTACCTTCCTTGATTTATTCTTTTGCCAAACTGGGATGAACATTTGTTGCAGTTCATCCATGCAACCTTTAAATGCTTGCCATTGCATATCCACCGTCAATCCTTTAAGTGTCATTTGCCAGTCTATCTTAGCTAATTCACGTCTCATACCTTCAAAGTTACCCCTCTTTAAGTTCAGAACCTTTGTTTCTGAATTAACTATGTCACTCTCGTATAGTCAAATTTAAAGTAGTGCAAAAGCAGAAATAATAAAGTGAGGTGGTGTTCATGGGTTCAAGGTCCATTTAGAAATCAGATAACAGAGGAAAATGCTGTTCTTTAATCATTGAGACTGTGCCTTCAGTCCTGGAGAGTATTCACATTGTTAAAATCAGCAACCAGTAAGTCCTAGAAACATGTAAATATTACATTTTAAATACATGTGCAAAAATACTTTCACCACAATTTAGCCATAAATTCAATATAATTAATCTCTTTCTTTGTATTGATCAAAGAATAATCTTGGAATCATTCTATACAAGATGAACTTTCTTTAATTATGATACATGTGTAACTCGAGCATTTCTGTAATATATCAATAGTTGAGTTGGTGAACCCTTTCTTGTAGATTTCCTTAAGAGTTTGGTACTGCAACTCAAATAATACCAAACAACAAAGTGCATAGAATTAGCTCACAATTGCAGACATCCCACCTCTCCCGGTAGTTCCGGGAGTCTCCCGCATATTAATAGTGGCTCCCTGATGCCCGCAAATTATATACAATGTCCCAGAAATCAATTTTTTTGAGAGTGAGAGTGAGAGTGAGAGTGAGTGAGAGAGAGAGAGCAAGCGCAAGGGCGAGAGAGCGACCATGAGAGAGCGAGCGCGCGCGCCATGGCAGAGTGTTCCAAACAAAGAAAATATAAAATGTACATCATCCCAGACTACACTAAACTGTACCCCTGCCTAATAGGGGTCAAAATAATGACCGTGTTGCTCATTGCACTGTTTGCAACAGTGACTTTTCTATTGCCCATGGTGGGTTAAGACTGTAAAAGACATGTTGAGGTGAGTTTAACAGGTGTCATTCATTCATTAGCATAGCTAACGTTGTTTAAACTAGCTGGCTAGCTGCTAAGGAGCTACTCTATTGAAGACATCCCACCTCTCCCGGAAGTTCTGGGAGTCTCCCGCAAATTGATGGTGCTACCTCCCTGAAATGAGTTTTTGCAGGGTGGGATGTCTGCAATTGAAAATGAGAAAAAGAGATTATATGGATGAATACCTTTCTCTGACAAGTCTGAAGTCACTGCATTTCAGTTAGAATGGGCCTGAGAACAGCGGCACAGAAACTCAGTTATGAAAAGGTGCTGGCAACTCTGGTAGAATGCACAAATATCATATTGCACAACTTGTATCTGAAATTAATGCAGAATCCAACCCATGCCAATCAGTGCACTTACTGCAAAAATGCTCAGTCATAAGATGCAAGTTTGGATATTTCTGGCATAGCCTGCATCTAACTTGAGCTGACTGAAGTCATGCCCACGTTTCTCAAGGGAAGCGTTCTTTTCCACTGATAACAGCAGGAGGTTATTGCATGGAGTTAGAAAGCTTGCTGTAGCTGCAGCAAATCCAGGTTTTGGAGTAACTTGATTTTCATAAGTCATTAGAATTCCCAGTGCAAAAGGAAGAGCAAGGCCTTCTGTGTCCAGGGATTTGGGAAGCCACCCAGTCTGGTAATGATGGTAAAGAATAACTTTCTCTTGTTCCCACCTAACATGCATCCTACCAAACATATGCTGTTAATGACAGCAATTTTCTGCTCCTCCAACATGAGTCTTATGCAGCTATTCTTCCTGGCTCAATGTTAGCAATACTATTAAATACCTAAAACACTGATCTCTTAATTTTTAGATCTGCTGCCCACATATTTTTCTCTATAAACCAATTCTGGCCCCTACTCCTTGGCTTTGCAAGTTACCATTTACTTTCAACCTCCCTTTCCTCTCCGGTGTCTTTGAATGTGTTGTTCAGGCCCTCTCACTTGAAGATAGTAAGAGTCAAGTCATTTGAAGCCTCTGAGGCCAGGAGACTGAGGTTGGAGACTGGAATCTCTGTTTGGAGTTGAACTGAATATCTGCACCCCTTCAGCTGTATCCTTCTCTAGTCTCATCTCGAGGGACCTCCATTCTGTTTCTGACATGCCAGAGATTCTAAACGGGGAACTAAAGTTTCCATTTTCTAGGTGATATGGACGAGCTTCATCTTGCCGGTCAAAAATGAATTCAGACACATTTTAGACCGAAAAGATATGGCAGCATGTTAGGCTAGTGGTTAGCACATCACCTTATAGCACCAGTGATCACCAATTGTCTTTCAATTCCCACCGCTACCAGTAAGGAGTTTGTATGCTCTCCCCGTGACCACGTGGGTTTCCTGCGGGTGGACCGGTTTCGTCCCATATTCCAAAGATGTATGGTTATGGTTAATGAGTTGTGGGCATGCTAAACTGGGCCGGACACTTCTGGGATGCCGTGCACAATCACTGGCAATTTGATTAGATGCAAATGATGTATTTCATTGTATTTTTCAATGTTTTGATGTACATATAAAGCTAATCTAATCTAAACTAATCTTTAAGATCATTTTCAATTCCCATCCAACGTACATTGCAGGCAATCAAAAATCTCTTGAAACAAGGCAATTGGCATGTGAATATTGGGGAGTGGTGTAGCGGGGGGCGGGGGTACTTGGAGGAGTTGGGGTTCCTTCTGTCATTCACACTGTGTATGGTTCACACACATTTACACAGCGCAAGTTGCCAAGATGAACATGAACATGAAATCAGAGTTGCCCTATGTTTGGCAAGACAGTATGTGTTGCACAAGTCAAGTTGCTTTACCCCTCTACAATGCGACCAGATTGCAATCACATTTGCTGACTTTCTTGTTCACTAAATCGCCACTTATATTTTCTGTTTTGTGGCTGATTCTACCAGTTAGAACTTAGGGCAAAGATCTCCAGTAGATGTGTTAACCTTTACACCAACACAATCACACAGGGGAGTTTGAAAATTATTGCTATATCATTTAATTCTTGACATTAAATGCTAGCATCTGACCTTTCTGTTTTCATGAATGCCTCATAAGATTTGAGCTCTCCAGACAAATTATAAGCTTCATCTCAAAACTTGCTTCCAAACTTCCCTTTGCATAACTGCGTTCCTTTACCATCACATTGTTTATCCTTTTTCTCCATCCCCTCACCCCATGATTAAAGATACATTTTACACAAAATAGAATATGAGACTGAAAGCTTTTCAATTGTTCATATCTCCTCAGGATTGTCCTTCCCTTCTTACACTGTTTCAATGTCATCCATCTGGATTTCTTCACAAGATTAGCTGCCCCTTCTTTGAAACATTGATAGGATTCAGCTAACAATAACGCAAAAAAGTAATTGTAGGATTAAGATAAAGTGTTACTAACTGTCACTTTTACTTGATTAGTGAATAAGCAGAACACTTAATAAACTGACCCTATTGTAAAAATGATATATGAGAATGACAGCATTATTGATCACATTGGGAAATAGTAGTGTTGACCATCTGACCAGCATCTCCTAAGGCTGACCAAATTCAGGTTAGATATTATCGTACTACTGGTGCTTATAACCAGCTCTGTTGCACAGTGTTCTCATATCTTCCCCTCTCTCCACCTAACCTCCCCACCTCCTCCCTCACCATTAAAATGATCGGATAATTCCCATGTCAATCAATTTGGTGATCACACTGCTGTAAATTACTGTGATTGGCTTCAGTCATGTATTTTATATGAACAGCACGGTAACATAGCACATCACTTTACAGCACCAGCAGTGGGTTGCAGTGTAAGAAGAATGCAGGGGAGTTTTAGCAGGACAGGAACAAGCTAAGTGAATGTATGAGAACATGGCAGGTGTAATATATTGTGGAATATTGGAGCCTATCTACTTTGGTAGAAAAATATAAAAATGTAATTTTGTTAATGTTGAAAACCTAAAAGTTATTGATGTTCAGCCGGACCTAGGACTTCTGATACATTGTTCACTGAAAAAATACTATACGGGTACAGCAAGCAATTAGGAAGACAAATAGGTCATCACTGCAATAGGAATTGGGTTTAAAAGTCAATACATCTTACTGGAATTAAGAAGGAGACTAGTAAGCTGGCACATTGTATGAACATTTGATCTCTCTACCAAAGCAAGAGAATGTCTAATAGAAAGGGTGTAGCAAAAGTTTACCTGATTGATTTCCAGGGGAGGATAGGTGTCAAGTGAGGAGAGCCTGTTCATTCATTATGTAACATGTCGTATGACGTGGGCAGTCATGACCTTTCCATGACTAACTGTTCTTGGCAGATTTTTCAATAGAAGTGGTTTTCCTTTGGCTTCTTCTGGGCAATGTCTTTACAAGATGAGTGAACCTAGCCATTATCAATACTGTCCAGATATTGTCTGCCTAGCATCAGTGGTTGCATAACAAGAACTTGTGAAGTGCACCAGCTGCTCATACGACCATCCACCATTTGCTCCTTTGGCTTCACATGACCCTAATCGGGGAGGGGGCTAAGCAGGTGCCACACCTTGCCCAAGGGTGACCTGCAGGCTAAGGGAGGGCAGGAGTGCCTTATACCTGCTTTGGTAGAGACGTATCTCCACCCCACCTCCCACTGTGAGGAGAGATAAGCATTCTTTACGGTTCAGAAGAAATGAGGAATTTAACACATGCAAAATTCTTCTGAAGCCTAACAGGGTAGATGCAGGAATGATGTTTGAGACACCCAAGCTAGATGAAACAAGGAGTTGTGGGTTTAAATTAAAGAGTCATCCATACCAGACAGAGCAGAGGTGTAATTTCGTCACCTAGAGGGTGTCCTGTTTGAACTGAGATGCGGAGTTTCCTCAGCCAGAGCGTGGTGAATCTATGGAATTCTTTGCCACAGAGGGCTGCGGGGGCTAAGTCATTAGGTGTATTTAAGGCAGAGATTGAAAATAACAACAGATTGGAGATAATAGAAAGTAATGCAAATACTCAGCAAATCAAGCAGCATTTTGGGAAAAAGAAATCAAGTTAACATTTCAGATCACTAGTCCTTCATCAAGACAGCACCGTAACCATGTACAAATTAGACTAGGTGAGGATAACAGGTCTTATTCCTTAAAGGGCAATAGCAAGTCAACTAGATTTTACATCAGCCCGTCTGCTTCATGGTCAGTGCTTTTATCTATGGGCTTCCTTTATATTAATTTAAAAATCCCTGTTTATTGAGGTTGGATTTACATCCAATCTTCCCTAGACAATTAGTTCATATCCTGGGTATGTTTTGGGAACATTAACGTTACACTACTAGAGTCAGAAATGATCAATCTAAATTCTTAAACAACATGAGACTTGAACATAATAATCTCTCCCATAAGTATAGATTAATGGTCTCAAGATGGTTCAATAGTTCAGCAAAAGCAGCCCCACTAGTACAGTAAAAGTCTTTTTTCAGATGTTGAGTTTGTGATACATTGCAGGACTGAAATGAAGCAAACTTTATTGGCTGATGTCCATATTGGAAAATGTGCCATTCCCAGCACGATCCTCTCCTCAACAGGCTCAGAAAGAAAATACAGAATCTTGTTGTTTTCTGCCATAAAATCTCTTTCGTACAGAAGACAAGGAAAGTAATGAAACATTAAGGCAAACAAAGGTGATTATTACAATGGATCCAATCTTGATAAGCATTAGTTTTGATTCATAGCAGCAAACCATTTTCTAACTCAGTAGCAGTAGCCTAGTTTGTATAGAAACCATTCAGGTGTTTTTTTTTGTCAGATGATACATCTCTATGCTCAAAAACAAAAGCACAGCATTCAATGGTTTAGATGAAACATTATGCAGCTGACTCACGCCTGGGCTTGTTTATAAAGTTCACCAAGATCACAAGGATAAATAAAATATTCACATATAAATACGAGAAAATTGGTACATTGATTGAAACTCATAGTCATAGAATCCAATAAAATAACAAAATTTTAATGAAGCAAAAGTATAAATTTTTTCCTGAGAGACACCAAATTTATAGATGTACAGTTAAATCTTTACTGGAGCTTTGCTTTACTCTTTTACCAGTTCTATAGCTGAACCTTTATTAACCTTTATTGTTGGATTGCAGAATCAAGTACATGGAAATTTTTCTGGATTTTCAGACAAATCTTGGCAGATGTTCCAGAAGTACAGCAACGATTTATTGCCAAGCTTGTTTTCTCTCCTTCCATTTCCCCTTTTACCTTACCATGGAGTACAGTAATATTGGATTAATAATCACTACAATTAAATTATACATAAAACTGTCATAAAAATCCATCTACTCATTCACATCCTTTAGGTTTGACATGACACCACTCCTGACCAGTTGTCAGTGAAGCATCAGCTACTCAACCTGACACCCATGGACCTAAATTGGAAGAACTCCCTCGCAAGTTAGTCGATGACCTAGTCACACTTCAATTCATAGCTTTCAACATATATCCCAGACTACCTTATCACATTCTTTTCTATCCCTTCAAAGATGGTGGACAGTGTTACAATCAGGATGAAATGGCCCTGGGCAGGACTCAGTATTGATCTAGGGCTCCATAAAATTTCATAGCAAAAGAACAAACATATTTTCTCCAGATTATCGCCTACCACCTTCCCTTGATCAACAAACCTGTATTCCTCCATACTGAAGATGAGATAGAAAAATGAATATTGGATGTTCTGGAAAATTAATAACTTATTTATTGCTGTTACAATGCTATTGACTGACCTAGCCCAGTATGAAGGACTTGACTGTAGGTCCCTGTGCAATGAGGGGAGAAAACTTCTTGATTTCATCCTTGTAAATCTACCTGTCTATGCTGATTTATAAGGCTTAGCACTAGAGTCCTTGTGGGGATGAAGTACTATCTTCACATTGATTCAGAACATCTTTAGTAACTAAAAGCTGGATCATGAGTTATTGTTGAGCACAGACAATAGAATTTGAACCGTCTGAACAAGCTGGTGTTTTTGTGGTATCCTGAAGGATCTGGCGAACTGGACTCTCGAGAATGGAGATATGGCCGAGAGGACTTCGGGATGAATTGAAACTTCAGGCCAGATTGAAGAGGCAGAGACTGGGCCCAAGAGTGAATAATGATCTGAGGTTTAGCCAATTTAACCGCCAAACCAGATTAAAAAGATTAAGGCATCGAGGCCGAGGGTGGAGGACAAACTAATACTCAGCTCTCTACTCCATGTCTTACTTGCCTCAGCGCTGAACTGACTCTGCAGCTGTGGCCTGCAGCTTTCGAGCTCCTGGATCAGCTACACTCATCTCTGTGCTGAACTGGTTCCGTGGCTGTTGACTCATTTTCAGGAACACTGCAGTTCATGTTCTGTGTAATATTTGTTTATTTTCTGATCGTTCGCACAATTTGTTCTTTTTTTCACATACTGGGTGCTTGACAGTCTTTGCTGTGTGGGAATTTTTGTGGATTCAGTTGTGCTACTTTGTTTTGTGGCTGCCTGCAAGAAGATGAATCTCAAGTTTGTATACGGTATACAGTACATAATTTGATAATAAATGTACTCCGAACATTGCACTTTGATGCTCTGTTGTCACAAAGCCCACATACCATACCCAGTTGTGAAATTGGTGAACAATTCGTGAGAAGAAGTCCCATGAACATCAGCACACAAATGCAATAGATAAGGTTGATGCACGTGTAACCAACCTCAGTTAGAAATGACAGGTGGAATATCTATATTCGTTTCATCACACAAGCTAATTTGATTCATGCCCTCTCCATAATACAACAGCTGGAAAGAGATGAGCTCACTGCATTATTAAAGGCCATGATGCTATGCCAAATGTATTGATGGAAAGGTCTGCCAGAATTAGTTTGAATTCCTTTCAAGGCGTTTCAGTACAGCAACACTAGCATTTATCCATCAAAATCTTGGGATTTCTTTTCTGAAATAAAGGCCAATTATCATCCATTGGTATAATCGCAATCTTTGCCAATGATGGAAGAAGTTTCAGCAGTGCCTATCAAGCCCATACACTCATGATGCTCATGATACTCGGTTTAGAGCTTCTCAGGGCACTTGGCTCCAGAGCTCATTACAGCCTTTGTAAAAATGAGTCCAAGACTCTATAAACAAAGCATCTGATCCAAGGTGAAATGCAAGTGACAATTGACTTGAGGGCAACATTTAACCAAGTGTGAGATTTAGATGCTCTGGGGGCAAAGGAAGACAGCCTATATTGAATAATCATCTATTCTAGAATATTCCTCAGGAATTCCTCTAGGTTTGACTCATGAACATTTCAGCATCGTCATCAATGGCATTTTCTCCAATCTGAAGGTTAAGAGTAGATGTCCTTTGATGATTATACAGTTCACATTATGATTGGCACTACATATACATGCTTAAACATTCAATGCTATTTTATAGAAACTCTTCTCCATGCCATAATCAATTCAATACATTGTAACCTTTCAGAACATTAAACAGTAGAGAGGTAGAATGTCCAAGTACGTAGCTAGTATGGTAATATAGATTATTCAAAACAATTCCTAAAACAAACAGTAAAATACCATAAAGTTTTACAAATGTTTTGTATCCTAATCTGCATTTGACTGGGCTACATAAATATACTGGTTGTTTTTTTTACAGAGGAAGTGATGGAGACACAATGATCTCTACGTCACAAGTTATCTCCCCAAGCAATCTCACATGCAGCTATTAACTAAGCAGGAATTAAAGAAGCTGTACGGAGATTACATCGATCTGAGCAGGAGTCAAATGGTGGGGGATGAGTTAATACCAGCAAGAGAGTATTCAGCACAGCCTGTATGTGCACATTCCATCTACACTGGGATTTGGGCTATTACTATAGCAGCTATGTGGTAATTTAAACATTTTGAGACATACAGTAAATCTGCTGCAAGAGCTAGACATAATAATGACACTGATTCTGTAATTTCCATCTCTAAAGTACCTCAATAATGACTTTACAGAATCCCCAGAATCTGTTCAAATGATCAGCACTGAATCCTTGTTCCTTCACTCAATAGTGTCTTTAAGTTCACTGCCCCAGATTTGCTTGCGTGCATTGAAAATGTCAGAACTGTCACTGACCACTGAAATAAGATTAGATGGAAGTTGTTTGAGCGAATATTCAAATACATCCTTTCCCTGACTCCTTCTCTAAGCAATGTTAGCACTGGGAAAGAAACAAATCGAATTTTAAAAGCACAGTCATAAATTGTCCAAAACTGGGATGTAAACAAAGTTCAATTTTCAATTTGAAAAGAACTATCTTAAAAAATAACATATGCTCTTGCTGACAGGAACAGTGATTACCTATCAGCTGAATGCAGAAAAGGGTGTAGTCAATCTAAACGCAGTATCTTTCAGAAAGAGTAATGATAATAACAAAAATATTGGCAAGAAATGGGAGGCTATTTCTAAAGATGGCTCAGGTAGTTAGCAGTGCACTAAGAAACATTTATATTTGCTCTTTGCTGAGAAACTAATAGGATTTGGTGTACAGGGCATCATGTGTACTGAATAAACCTTGCACATTTGCCCCGCACGTCAACATAGTAATAATCAGAGAGGTTTGGGTCTTGGGGTCATGAGCTGAGTGGGGGGACATTGTTGGATTAGAAAGGTTTTGGGCCATTTGGAGGGTGGGGTGAATTACAATCGTGGCATGTTAATGTTGGGTTGATCAGAGCAGTAGCTGGAGGTAGGTTTGATTGTTAGAGGCAACTGTTATCAGTGAAAGATGGTCACAGTATATACCAGTGACTAGGGAGGCTGGTTGGTGACTGGAAGATGACAGTGAAGATGTGAGGAATGGAGAAAGGGTGAGGAATATGGATGTCACTTGGTGAGTCATTAATTAATGCTTATAATCAGGGTCTGAGTGGATTGGGACAGCAGTTGCAACAGTCATGTACGTGTCTGTCTGTCTGTAGGTGGTAGGGGTGGTTAGGGAAGGAGGTCAGGGTTAGCCTCGAAGAACAGTCAGTTATCACATCTCTTCAAGAGAAACTACCAGAGTCAGACTTCCCACATCAGCAAGCATGAGTAACTTTGGATGGATGGCAGGGTTACACAAGCACGACTGAGCAGCATAGCAGCTTGTGTTCTTTGTTGTCAGATGCCATTTTGATAACTAGGGTCCCTCCAAGTACATACATATTGGGCACATGAAAGACCCAGAAGAACACTGCATATATCATGCAATCTGAATGAAGATTTAAGGTAATAAGACCATAAGACAGAAGAGGACAATTAGGCCATTTGGCCCATTGAATTTGCTCCACCATTTGATCATGGCTAATTTATTTTCTCTCGCAACCTCACTCTCCTGCCTTCTCCCCATAGCCCTAGACATCCTCACCAATCAAAAACATATCAACATCTGCTTCAAATATACCTGTGGCAATGGATTCCACAGATTCACCATCTTCTGGCTAAAGAAATTCTTCCTAATCTCTGTTGTAAAGGTTTGTCCTTGTATTCTGCTCCTAGACTCCCCCACTACCAGTAATATTCTCTCTACATCTACTCTGTGAGGCCTTTGAATATTCAGTAGGTTTCAATAAGACCCCCCCAACTCCACCATCCTTCTAAACTCCAGTGAATACGGTCCCAGAGCACTCAAATGCTCCTCACTCACTAACCCTTTCATCCCTGGGATAATTTCTTGTAAACCTCCTCTAGATCCTCTCCAAGCTTACGTGAGGCCAAAAACTGATCACAATACACCAAATGTGGTCTGACCAATGCATTACAAAGTCTTTTAAAATTTAGAAGAAATAATTGTTAATCTAAATCACTTATTAAGGTAAAACAAAACATTATTTGTTAGTATAGCCCCCTCACTGGGCTCGTATGCAAACTTGGTTTGTTAGCCAGCTCTGCTAACAGCCACAGTACTGAGCAGAGAGAAGGCCACCTTTCAGAAACAATACATATCTAGGGTCGGTATGATTTGGAGTTCAAACAAATGGGAACATCATGATGTTCTGATTAAAGAAACTTCGATTTGATCAAATGCTGTGTAAATACTGCCCATACTCAATTGTCGGTCAGCAAGAAATAACAGATCATACACCGCATAAAATTATGAACAATGTATATATTTACAAATTTCACCTTTAATGAACTGCTAATAGGAAAGGGAAAAGAAAAAAAAAATAAAAGGGCCCGTTACAGTCAATCCAGTCCAATGTGCACATAAAATTGGAGCTCATCCTGGAGTTGTCTTCACTCAGGGGCTGGACCCACAGTCAGTGTGAAAACACACACCACATTCTGAACTTCGCTCAAAATCCACCTCGAACAAATGGGCTGTCTCTCGGGAGTATCGACCCTTCCTCTTTGGAACCATTCATCTGCACAGAGCGCTTCATGCAATGGGGACTTGCTTTCCAACAGCATTCTGCGGCATCTTCCCCTCCCCACAGCTCCCACCAGAAGCACCAGACCAGACTCTGTCACAAATCTCTCTCCACCCCACTCTCTCTAGAACTTTCTCCCAATTCCACCATCCTGATTGGCTGACACAATATTCCTAAGTTGAGCAGCAAGGCTTCTTGCCTTTAGCCAAAACCAAAACACTCTACCAGCAGGACACACTGCTTTTGCAGAAACTACCAAAACAGCTTTGCAGTAGAAATCTTAACCAGGGCATCATAAGGATGCAACTTCACCATGCAAAGAATACAGTGGTTTCCAGGGAAGATCCTGAAGGATTTTTTAATGTAACACACATAAGTACAGGATATAATACAATCAAATGCCTAAAATGCTCTCATCATCTATGAGCTCATTGATAAAGTATTATTGAAGTAATGCAATGTGTTAGCAATAAAATTATGGTATGGTCATTTACGTCTTCACCTTGTAGTGAATGATTGCAATTATTAAAAGTCACTGAACTGTTCTTTCTGAAAAAGCTAGACGTCCAAGAGAAAACAACATGCATAAGTTAATGCATAATGTATGTTGTATTTGGAATATAAATTTATTTAGGACATTAATTAGATAGTAAGCATTTTATTAGAATATATTTTTCTATTTTACCTTTGATATTTGACCACTACATTCTGCAATTTATGCAAACAATCACAGGTGTCAAATATCATAGGACAATCTGTCCTATAATGCTCATTACCTGTGTTCTGCTGCAGGGATTGAAAACTCAGCCATTTGGCAGTTATAGAACTTTTGAGCCATGACCAATCCTGTCACTATGTCTGTGCTTTGGAAACTTACCAGATGGGCTGTGCCTCCTAGAGCTGCAGACTGCAAAGAAAGCAAAAAAATTAATTGACAATAATAGCAGCAATCAATCAAACCCCACCCAGAGAACCAAACACTTTCTAAACCTTTAAGTACTGAAAAATTCTTGTTTCAATCAGAAGCAAATTTTCAGCACCAGAGATGGATAGGCTAGACTTAGTGAGATGTAAACATGTTAATTACTTCAAGCCCACTATCTTCTGGGTTTAATTGAGGTGGGCAAGAGGCCAAGCAGTTAATCTGCTCCCAGGAGGTGGGTTGGCCATTTAAATATTGCAATGGATCTCACTTTTAATGTGTTTCCTAGATTTAATCCTGACCAGCTGGGTTTCTTGAGGCTCTGCAAATCTAACAACAGCTTTGGGGAATAAAGGAATTTCTTAGCGCGCTGATTGTGGGCAAAGATCAGCCAAATTAAGCGTCGAACCCCATCTCTACCTTCCAGAAGCAGTTACTGGCCTTTTGTTTGCAGATGTGGCTAGTTTCAGAGTTCCCTCTGCCTCATTGGAAAACAAAATGCTAAATTAGATGACTTTCATAATGTGGATCATGCCAAAATGGATAAATAAAACATTCTCATGATTTAAATTTGCGAAGCATTCCTGAAAGATATAATCAAAAATGTAGACTTCTCCGCACTTTGATCTGAAAATGTTAACTGTTTTAATTGTGTGTTTTAAACCTAGATTTGTAATCTCAAAATCTTGGTCTCATGCCACAATTCAGAAGTGCAAGGTGTAAGTGTTTGAATATGGATGGCACTTATCATAAGCTACTGTACAAATGTCATTTCAGACAAAATTGCATACAGAGAATTAGGGAAGTCATATTTCTGCTTATGTTAAGTTTCAAACTCAAAAGAATATTGGGAAAATCTGACATATGTTAGGAGAATAGACTAATGTACATATTCATCATTTGCCAAAAATAACCATTTCTTCCACTATAAATAGTTTTACCTATATTTTCCACGAATTAGGTTGCACTTCTACAGCCATACATTAAGCTGACTGATTTACAGATTTACATGTCAGTAATAAGGTTATGGGTTTGAGTTTCTCCTGTTGAGGATCGTGGACACTAATATGTTTTCTTTACACGGTACTGGCATACTGCTGAAAAAAAACTTTGTCCACAGAAAAAGATAAACGTATTTTCTGAAATGTGCTTAAGACTATAAATCAATAAACTATACAGTACTTGAATTGCAATCATCCATGTAATACATTAAGGAACTTAACCAAGTTATAACTTGCTTGAGAAAAATGACAAGGGTGTGTCTGCAGTAAACCTCCAATAACCAGTCATCTCCCATTCAACTCATCCAGCACACCCAGTTCTTGCACTCCTTTTCAAACAATTGGGACCCTGTTTCCCATGCTTCCTTTCCATGCACAGGGGATCCCCTTCACATGCTCCCTTTCAACCAACTGGGACCCTGGTTTCCACACTCCCTTTCAACTGACCAGGGTCATGCTCTTGTTAAACTTAACAGGTTCACTACAAAATTTATTGCTACACAGTGTAACATCTAAAAGAGACAAGGTGAAAACTGTGTTGGGACATTAATAGTAATAGCATTTCTTAGTCATGAAAATCTGCCTTCAGGGCAACACCGAAGTCTGGAACATAATGGATTTCCGTAGTTTTGCTGTACTTAGGGAAGAATATTAGACAGGTATGGAGGTTTATAGTTGATAGGATCTGATGCAACTCATAGCATTTCACATCTTTGCTAAATTATTCACCAATATAACTGAATTATTTTTTAATATATTTTGATATATTAAAGGTTACTAATTTTTAAATATCATCTCAAATATTCATGAAACATAAATATTCCAAAAAATTGACATCGCATTGAAAATGCCAAAGGAATTACTTTACTGAAATTGTAATGCCCAAGTGTGTGAGGAAAACATATTATTCGTAAAAACAAATTCTCAACAGAATTAGGCCGTTAATTTCCTACATTTGGGTGAGATCATGCAACACCTGGGACTATGACCATGAGCACGTTAATGGAGCATACACAAGATTACTAAATAACCAAAATAATTTTCATAGGGCAGTTACAGAAACTTAAATTGCAACTTGAACAACAGTTCAAAATTAATAAAAATGTTTTTTTATACATATTGCAAACCTTCTCTGAAGTAAACCATTCCACTTACTGTGACTAACTAGGAGGATTATCAGGCCAAAACCAGCAATCTTGATAACTGCTTGACCCACCATTAATTTCATGCATCAGTGATGGACCGATCTTGAGAAATAAGGTTACAGCAATTTGCACTACATCACCAATTGTTACAAGATGCTCCCAACCATGACAGCTTCTAGGATTTAGATGCACTGACTCTCCAGAGCATGGATAGCTTTAAGGGTTCAGGATGGTCCCGCTAATTGGCAACCATATTTTGGGTGCCAAGCACCTGAACTGAGGTTTGACTGTCGATGTGGCTGTTCTTGTGCCTGAATTACAGGTAACAATAAAGAAACATCCTACTAACTATTTATCAGTGTATACTGCAGAACTGGTTGCCGTCATTTTGGGCTTACAGTGGGTGGAGGAAACCTGCCCTTACAAAGTTACAATTTGTTCAGATTCTTTTTCAGTTTTGACTATTCTTAAAGCATGTCGTTCTAGCAGTAGGTCTGATTTACTGCTGGAAGCTCTACAAACTTTATTTCATATTCAAAGTATTGGTCTATGTGTCCTCTTCTTATGGGTTCCTGCACGTAGAGGTGTTGAGGTAAATGAGCCCGTTGATTGTTTGGCCAAAAGAGCTGTTAAAAGTTCATCTGTGGATATAGCCCTTCCACTTAGCAAATCAGAAACTAAGGGATTAGTGGGGTTAAGAATTAGGGGATTATAGCAAGACCTGTGGGATAATGGGTATAAGGAGAGACCCCTTTACAGAATACATCAATCTGTTGGATTGATGGCAGAAGGGGGTAAGACAAGAAGGGAAAGAATTATATTAACTGGACTTAGGATTGGGCATATTATGCTTAATTATTCCTTATATCTTGTTGGAAAACATCTCTCTGGGGTGTGTAGGTGTTGTTATTATAAAACAGTAACACATTATTTTACAATGTGAAGCATACAAGGTTGAAAGAAAGCAAATGCTGGCTACACTACTAGCTTTAGGGGTTGACAGTTTTCATTTAAAAACTTTAAGTTATGGAAGTGATTTTAATTTAATTCACAAAATTGTCTTTCATTATTTAAAATCTATAGGGCTTTTTGGGGTAATTTAGTTTTCAGTTGATAAAGAACTAGTAGGGGTTTTATTTCCCAACTCTACACCACACTCCAGTCTATTTGGAGGCAGTAATGCAGCTTAAGTTGGACTGCCAAACGCCATTAAAAGTCAGAAGAAGAAAAAGAAGGTTTGGTATTCACTTGTAAGCCCTACTAGTGATATCATCTAGCATTTGTTTTGTGCTCAGTTCTCAAACCAGTCTGATACCCTGTCTGATCCTTGCTTCAGATACTCCAGCATTTGGGTCCAAACCATCCTCGGCAAGGACTCTCATCACAGTATGATTGAGTCAACATGGACCTAGTGAGGTATCAGAGTCTCTTCAGCCGCTGTAGCCAGCCACAGAAGAGGATTTCCAGACGGAACCTGAAGATACACGATCTCCAGGCCCCTATTTACTTGCTATCACAAGGAGAATGCCAGAGTTGCTCGGGTTAGGCTGTCGGTCACTCTGAGAAGCCAGTACATCTTCCAACCACAGAGAGATTCGACGGAGACCCGGGTTCTTGCCACAGCTTCCTAATTCAATGGTTATTGGTGTTGGAACTCCAGCCATCCTAGTTCCCTTCGGAGCACAGAAAAGTAGCTTTAATGATCTCTCTCCTGATAGGCGAGCCCTTGCCCGGGCCGCCACGCATTGGGACAAAGGTTAGAGATTTCGTGCAAATTCATGGCCACCACGACAGAGGTATTTTATCACGCCGCTGGCGCAAACAGAGCCTAAGATGTTCTGATGAAGCTGCAGCAGGGAACTGGCTCGGTGGCTGACTATGCTATTAAGTTCCAAACTTTGGCTCAAGAGGGTGGTTGGAATGGGGAAGCCTTTAGCATTCTCAACCACCACGGACTCCAGGACGAACAAAAGGATGTCCTCGCCTTGAGAGACCCAACAGGAGACTTAGAGGTCCATCCGCCTTGACAATAAGGCAGAGCGTATGAGGGACTACATTACAAGGCCAAAGAGGGATAACCCGAGTCTGGCCTCAATCCAGTGCAGTTCCACCCCCCTGATCTTGGAACATGACCAGCCCGGCCCCTGCTCGGGACTCCATTGAGCCCATGAAGACCGATTACACGAGGCTCTCCACCAATGAGAGGTCCCAGCATTGGAATCAAGGCTGCTGCCATTACTGTGGGGAAGCAGGTCCACTGCGGGCCGAATATCTGAAGCTACAACCACCTGGAGAACTGCTAGAACCGTCCAGTGTTGGGAGGACTGTGACGGCAGCAGCCACTACTCCCAATCCCATGGATTCTGGTTTCATGCTGAAGGTAGAGTTCACCTGGGGTAAGAACTTGAGGCAGGTGAGGGCTTTTGTGGACTCTGGGGCAGCGGGTAATTTTCTGGATATAGGAACTGCCTATTGGCTTGACATATCACTGCAAGAGTTGAGACACTTCACGCCTGCAACTGTCTTGGATGGCCACCTGCTAGGTTCCATGTGCATTCTTCTTCATACGGCTATCCCCAGCAGAGAGGAATTAGGACTTCGGGAATCAGGAGCTCTTTACTGTTAAGTTAGCATTAGAGGAATGGCATCACAGGCTAAAGGACGCCAAGAACCCTTTTATCCTTTGTACTGATCATGAGAGCCTGGCTCATATTCCAGGCAGGCCAGGTGGTCTTTGTTCTTTAACCGCTTTAACTTCATTCTGATTTATCCACCAGGGTCAAAGAACAAGAAGCCAGATACCTTGACCCTTGATTAGAGGTGCAGCCTACCATCATTTTGCCCCAAGCCAAGACAGTAGCGTGAATTCACTGGGGAATCAACGTTCTTGTTTGCATGGCCCAAGCCCAAGGGGAAATTCTTAAGAATGGTCTTCCAAGTTCTGTCTGGACCCAAATACTTCAATAGGGACATTCATCGAGAAGGTATTGGTAGCCCAGAATGACAAAAAATGGTACAGCAGTATTTGCAGGCATGCGAGATGTGTACCCAGAACAAGGAGCCCCATACCCAACCTCAAGAGCTCCTCCACCCCCTACCTGTTCCAGACAGACCACAAGCGCACATTTCTATGGACTTTGTGATGGGTCTTCCACCATCCAAGGGGAAGACTGTCACCTTAGTAATTGTCAATCAGTTTTCGAAAGTCTGCAAGTTCATTGCCTTGAAGAAGCTACCATCTGCGGTGAGCGGAAATTATTCTGGACCAGTTCTTCAGGATCCAAGGATTCCTAGTGGACATTGCCTTCACAATTTGCATCACATTTCTGAAGTTCATTCTGTAAGCTGATTGGTGAACAGCGAGTCTTTCCTCTGGATTTCCCCCACAGTGCAATGGCCAGACAGAGCAGACCAACTGAGATTTAGAATGTACCCTAATATGCCTGGCCTCGGAAAGACCTGATGAGTGGTACGACTATTTGACGTGGGCAGAGGTTACCCACAGCACCTTACAGCATTCAGCACGTGGCATGTCACCGTTTGAGTGCCAGCTTGGTTATCCTCCACCTCTCTTTCCAGAACAGGAGGCTGAGGCTGGGGTCCCTGTGGCCGAAGATCTCATCCAATGCTGAAAGTAAAAATGGAGTAGGATAAGAGAGATTTTTCTGGCCTTTAGCCAGAAGGCGAAAACCAAGATCAACTGAAGGAGAAGACAGGGACTCGCTTTGCAGTCTGGACAATGGGTCTGGCTGTCCACTCATTATTTGTCTCTCCGGGTGGGGTCTCAAAAGTTGTCACCCAAGTTCATTGGACCCTTCAAAATCCTGAGGAATGTAAACCCAGTTGTTTACACCTTGCAGCTCCCCCAAGACCCTAAAGATCAATCCCACCTTCCACATCTCTAAATTAAAACCTGTCTGCCCCAGCCACTTAGCCCTACCACCATCAGCCCCGTCACCACCCAGGTTTATCAGTGGGAAACGGGTTTCATGGTGAGAAGATTTCTGGACTCACCTACCCGAGGAAAGAGGCTGGGTGCCTGAAAGAGACATTTTGGATCTGGTTCTCATCACAACTACCATCACCACCTCTCAGAGTAGCCAGGGCCGTCAGGAGTCGGCCATAGGGGAGGGGATCCTGTTGCGAGACACCTCCAAAAGTGCCAGCTTCTGGGATTCAGACACTCTAGCTCTCCAGAGTATGGATAGCTGACACAGCACCTTTAAGAGTTCAGAACCACCCCGCTAATTGGCAGTCATGTTTTGGGCACCAAGAATTGAGTATTTAAAGAGCACCTGAACTGAGGTTCAGTGATCAAATGTAAGCCCTACTAGTGATTTCATCTAAGTGTTTGTTTTCTGCTCAGTTCTCGATCCAGTTTGATGCCATGTCTTTATTCTTGCTTCGGATGTTCCAACATATGGGTCCAAACCATCGTTATCAAGGACTCTTGTCACACTTGCATCATTCAGATAGAATATCTTGAAAGGGAGTTTCCTACAATAGACTAAATAGAAATCGGTTTTTCAAGAGTGTTCGCCCTGTCTATAAATTCAGAAAATAATTCTTTGTTGACAAATTTAGTTGATTTTCATTGTTTTAAAAAACTGCAATTCTCTTCAACATAAATTAACTTGAAAATACAATGTACCATCTGTCTAATTTGAACATGTGAATGCCTGAGAATTTTGTTTTCAATGCTGACCAGGATCATTGTGTACATTGTGTACTTCAGCATGAATAGCCATATCAAACTAATGTATGTCATGGAGTAATTTTTCATTATAATCTGCTGCTTTTGGAAGAAAGGAGTGTTAGCACAATCATATAAACATGTACATACACACAGTAGCCAAATGATGGATGGATAGGATACGATGGGTCATTCTGCCTCATAATTCCTAATTCCTTTTTCCTGGGGGCTATTATATCAAAACAGGCAAGCTTCACCACAGCAAAGAGTTTTATACTGTGATTAATTGAAACTATTTCATTTTGAAATACTCGGCATACATTTGAATAGCAAAGAGAAAAGCATCATTGTGATGTCAGCTCAGGGTTCCCCAAACGCCAATTAGTGTGGTCTTGAATTAATGCTTCTGAAGGTTTCTCCAATACGGACCACAGGTGATATCGCCAGCAGTTTTTAAGTTTATCACTTCTCTTCTCTTTCTAAAAGAAAGCAATACTTTTTGTGTAACAATTCTAGTTTCTCACACAATATCATCTGTGGTCATTCCAGCTGTTTTAGTTATTCATTCTTTCCCTTTTGTGGAATATACTGCCTCTATATCAGAACTTCTTCCGTTAGTCTCTCCATAGACGCTGCCTGATATGCTGAGTGTTTCCAGCATTTTCTGTTTATGCGGCTGCATTATAGCTGACCAGAAATGTTGCTGGCAGCACGTAAGTACAAAACACATTTATGCTTTACACTTTGAGCCAGTCTTTCCACAGACAAATCACCCATCACTACGTGAATGTAGAATGCATTATATTTCCTTTTACTTTTCTACATTTCCCACACATATTTTCATAAACAGTATTGACCCCTAAAATCCTTGGCCAAGTTCCACAGATAAACTGGTGTAATTGGATCGTTTGCTGTGAAATGTACCTTTATAAAATCAACGGATAGTGAATTAAACAGAAATGTGCTCCAGCAGCAATGACCTTTTTCAAATGACATGCTAAATGATTTAGTCTGCCTTGTCTTATTTTCCATACTTTTTCCTGCTGCAGACCATTCATTGTTCCTCATGCTGACGTCAAATAGCTGTCAGTTTCATGGGTTCCAAAATAAAGTGAGATAATTCCCAAACTGACAACATACTTGCACATCACTAATTACAATAGTCACTGGGACTCAGCTGTGAGTAAAACTCAAGAGTCCAAGTGTGTGGTTAAAAGCCTAAGCTTTGTTTCTTGGCTGCCTAGTCTGAAGAGATCAAGATGTAATAGCTCACATACATAATGTATATACAGTACTATATGAAAGCCTTAGGCACCTTAAATTTTTTATAAAAATTTATTTTAGATTTTTTTTGTCTTTTGCATTAATGTGTCAATAGAAAAGAGCAAATTTTAGATTTCTAAGCATTGATTCTCTGAAAAATTAAGTGTTACAGAGAATTTTTTGTATTTTGTTAAAGAAAATAAGATATTAAATAACAGACCACTTTTCAAATAAAAACTTGATTACTGTATAGGTATATGATTGGATCAGTGGATGATTAAACAAAGATAACAATCAGGATGCTAATGATTAATGAGACGATCAGTTGAATGAACTAAACTGATTAACTGAAACAAAAACGGGTGTGGAAGGAATCAAACTAGGTGAAGGATGACCAAACTAAAAGGTGAGGATGTGGTAGATGTGACAGTTCAACCTTCAAATCACTAATTCTTACACCATGGCAAGAGTGAGCCTATCAACCAGGCACAAGGTGGACATTCTGTATCAGCAAGGTCTCTCCCAAGCAGAAATTTCGTGACAGACAGGAGTTTCAAGATATGTTGTTCAAGCTCTTCTGAAGAAACATAAAGAAACAGGCAAGGTTGAGGACCAGAAACACAATCGTCGGTCATGGAAACTGGGTGCAGCAGGGAAGAAATGGCGTTCCTTCTAAATCAGAAGAAGCCCAGCACTGCTATCAGCTCTGAACTCATCGAAACACACTGGAACCCAAGTACATCTCACTACAGTCCAGAGAAGCCTTGTCAGGAGTGATCTTCATGGAAGAGTTGCTGCCAAAAAGCCATTGCTCTGAAGTGAAAACAAAGCCAAGAGACTCGCCTATGCATAAAGACACAAGGATTGGGGCACTGAACAATGGCACAAGTGCTCTGGACTGACGGGTCAAAATTTTAAACTTTTGGCTCAAACAGGAGGCAGTTTGTCTATAGAGGAGCTGGAGAGTGCTACATGGATGAGTGTCTGCAGCTAACAGCGAAGCACGGCTGAGGTTTCCTGGAGGTTTGGGCTGAATTTCTGCAAATGGAGTTGGTGATCTTGTCACGACCATGGATTCAGCAGCGATGTAGGTACAGCAATTGCGCTTGTGAATTTGCACGTGTCAGGTAATTATTTAATCATGATAGTATTTAATTCCATACTTGTCGTAGTGCTTGTCGAGACTTGGACAGAGCACAGCAACATTTTGCTGCCTGTTGGCTTGTTTCCTACCTGACCAATGAATCTCACGGCCAAGGTCAACTGCTCTCTCTCTCTGCTGGGTCCATCTTTGTGTGGTCGAGTCTTTCTGTTACCAGGTTCGGATATGGCCCAAGTGCAGAGTGAGAGACACTGAAGCAGGTCGATAGTTCACAAACTTCATTGCGAATAGTTCTTAAGAGAAAATAAACAATTAACACTAGGCCAAATAGAGTTGTTAACTAAAACTCTCAAATGGGAAACGAAGCCCATACTGCAGCTGAAAAGAAAATCTAAACATTAAACGAATGCCGCTAGTCTTCAAAGTCAGTTGACTCAAAAGTCCAATTTCTCAGGGAAGGCCAAAAGCATACAGGCAGCCAAGTGTTGCTCTGATCTGTCCAAGTCTCGACAAGCTTTACGACCACAAGTATGGAGTTAAATACTATCATGATTAAATAATTAGCTGACACGTGCAAATTCACAAGTGCAATTGCCGTATCTACCTCGCTGCCGAATCCATGGTTGTGACAGATCCGATCAGAATTAATGGAACCCCCTGTGCTGAGAAGTACAAGCAGATTCTCATCCATCATGCAATACCATCAGGGAGGCATCTTATTGGTCCCAACTTCATTATGCAGCAGAACAATGACCCCAAACACATGGCCAAGGACATAAAGTAGAGTCTTCAGTAAAAAGAAGATCAAGGTGTTCTGCAGCAGATGGTATGGTCTACAAAGAGCCCTGATTTCAACATCACTGAGGATGCCTAGGATTACCTAGAGAGACAGAAGCAAGCAAGATAGCCTAAATCTGCAGAAGCACCGTGGCAAGTTCTCGAAGATGCCTGGAACAATCTACCGGTCGATTTTCTTATTAAGCTGCATGACAGTGTACCTAAGAGAATTGATGCAGTTTTAAAGACGAAGTGTGGTCACACCAAATATTGACTTGATTTTGTTTATTACTGTTTACTGCTCTTTATAGTTTTAATGGTCCGGTCTGTGAAGTCCGTGTTCCGGTTCACGGTCCGATCCGTGGACTCTGGATTCCGGGTCTTCTGGCTGTCCCTTGTTTCAGATGGGCTTAATCATAGACACCTGATGCTCGTCTTGGGACTGTGAATATAAGTGGCCCTGGGTTCAAGTGTGGTTGTTGGTTTGTCTTGTCAGTATCTTGTCCTTGCCTCTGTGGGGTAAGTCAGGCTGGCTTATACCCTGACATGTGGGACAGAAGTAAGGTTGCATTGTGTATTCCAGGGACTGGCAAATGCTGGCTGGTTTAGTGAGCAGAGTGGTGGACATCCCTGCTGAAATCTGGAGGAAAACACACAGAGGATGCAGAGGGGGATCATAAAGCTGAGGAAAGAGGACTGGGTTGAGAGAACAGAGACTTTTGGAGAAGAGGAGTTTGGTGGGTAATACCATTCTAGCTGACTGGAAGTGCACTGAGAATGGTAAGTGTAAAGGAGTTTGGTGCTTACTGATCTGGTTAACAGCAGATGGTGCAATCTGGGGCATATTATGATTGAGGAATGTGTTTGCAGACTGGATATTGAACTTTGTACTGTTGGACTTTGGCCACATTCCACTGTGATACAACACTTGGTGGCATGGGAGGTTATTCCTTCCTGTGGCCATTGAATGTGCAGCTCCTCCTGTGGAGGGTCAGACACCCTGAGCCAATAGACTGGTCCTGAGCTTATTTTCCATCTGGCATAGTTTGCAATTTGTTGTTTGATTTTTGGGGGTTTTTATATTGCTATATTTATGCTCTATTCTTGGTTGGTGTGGCTGTAATGAAACCAAATTTCCCTTGGGATTAATAAAGTATATTTATCTATCTTTGCTGTTACCCTGTGGTTGGATCTGTACCTTCCTGTCCTTGCCTCTGTTGGGTAAGCCAGGCTGTCTTTGCTGTTACCCTGAGGCTGGATTGTTCCCTTCCCCTTCCTTCTGGAGCCTTGCCTGCAACCTTGTTAAGTTCTACTACTGGAGTGAGACTGGAGCCTTGCTGTGTCAAGATAAGGAACTGTCTATTGTTGAGTTGGAACTGTCTCTATGTCCATGCCTTTGCTAGGTAGATCTGGCTGTTTGCTGCTACCTAGTGTTAGGAACCATCCTGTCATGACTCCTCCCTTGAAGGGTCAGACACCCTGAGCCAATAGGCTGGTCCTGGACTTATTTCCTGGCATAATTTACACATTACTATTTATGGTTTTATTACTATTTAATTATTTATGGTGCAACTGTAATGAAAACCAATTTCCCCCAAGATCAATGAAGTGTGACTATGACTCTGTTCAGTATTCTGTGTAGAGGCCTGGTCCCAAATCCTGTTCCCAAGGAGGGGCCCTGGCTGTGTGCTCCATGTTCCTGTATTCCTGTCTCTCAAGTCCAAGGCTCTGTGTTCCTGTGCTCTAAACCAAGGCTCTGTATTTCTGTCTTCCCCAAGACCAAAGCTCTGTGTTCTGCATTCCTGTTGTCCTAAGTCCAAGGCTTGGCTGTTCCTGAGTAGCAAGTCAAGGCCTCATGTTCTCGTTCTGCCTGTGTGCCGCCTCGTCCTGCCCAGTCTCCCAAGACCACGTCATGTCTACACCTAGTTCTGGAGTCTGAGCCCAAGTTGAGACCCAGATTCTGGGTCCTTGTCCAGTCTCCAGCTCAGAGTCGGAACCCTCGCCTCGAGGAACCCAAGCCATATCCAGCCCTGTAGCCATGTCATGTCCTGGCCTAGTTCTGGTGTCTGAGCCTGGGTCAACACCCAGGTTCTGGGTCCTTGTCCAGTCTCTGGCTTGGCATCCAAGCCCAGGTTCCTAAGTCCCAGTTCCTAGTCCTGGTCCCGTTTGCCTAGCCAATGTCCTAGCCCAAGTCTGTTTTCTTGTCCCAGCTCCTAGTCTGCATCCAGTCACGTCCCTAACTCTGGTCTCTAGTCCTGTCCTGTTCCTAGTACTTCAGTGTCTGTGTCTTGCATTTGGGTCCGCTCCCAGTGCCTCCCTGTTATGACAATAGTAGGTGTTCTGATATTTAGGAGCTTTATGTTTCATTATTTTTGAAACTGTATTCTCCATACACATTTTTTACATGTACCTAAGATTTTTGCTCAGTACTGGATATGTATATGTATACATAATAAATACAGTATATACCTCTGTCTCTGAGCCCACTACTTCAGCAAGAATTCACCACTGTGCACTGACCATCTCTTCTCCCACCTCCAATTCTCCTCCTCTTCTTGGACACCCTGTGCTAGTTATCTGCCTGCCCTGAATCTTTTCATCTCTAATTGTTCATAAGTGATTAAATGGCTCAACTGCAGCACTTGTCACTCCTCCTCAAACCTTGCCCTCTGAATACACTACCCTCCACTCTTTCCACACCAGATCCAACCTTGCCATCAAATCTGCAGACTTGTAATGTGGCAACTGGCATCTACTTTGCTGAGGCCAGGATACAACTCTCAGACACCACCTCTTACCTACCTCTTGAAAAGGACCCATCTCCACACCATCAGGAAACTATTTCCAGCACTGTCACTGACCTCATCAGCTCAGTTTCCCTACCATACACTCCTTGCTTCTATCTCCCACCCAACACCCACAAACCTGACCATCTGAGTAAGCCCATTGTTTCTGCCTGCTCCTGCTCCACTGAGCTTGTGTCTTCATATGTCAACTTCATTCTATCCCACTTGCTTCAGTCCTTTCTCACCTACATCTCTCATGCTCTCATCCTCCTCACTAACTTTGAATTCCCTGGCCCTGACTGCCTCATTTTCACCATGGATATACAGTCCCAATAAACTTGTATCCCCCATCAAGAAGACCTTAAAGCTCTCTGCCTCCTCCTCAACAAATAAACCAACCAGTTCCCTTCCACCTCCACTTTCCTCTGTCTGGCAGAACTGGTCCTAACCCACAACAATTTCTCCTTTGCTCCTCCTATTTTCTCTAGGCACAAGGGGTAGCCATGGGTACCTGCATGGGTCCCAGCTATGCCTGCCTTTTTGGCTACTTAGAACAGTCCATGTTCCAAGCTTTGCCTGGTAATGTTCCCCAACTCTTCCTCTGCGACACAGATGACTGCATTTGTGCTGCTTTATGTTCCCATGCTGAGCTCATCAATTTCAACAACTTAGCCTCCAACTTCCATCCTGCCCTTAAATTCATTTGGTCCATCTCTGACACCTTCCTCCCCTTTCTCAATCTGTCTCCATTTTTAAATATTCAGGTTTGTAGTTTCTGTAACTTGGGGAACATGAATGTTTGGTCAAATTTTTACTGTTTGTAAATAAGTGATTAATATATTTAGTCAATGTTTTCCATCTCACTTGCCAGACTGGTGAACCTGATTCACTATTATATTTTGGCTCTGCAAGGGTATGGCTCTTTGACCAGAAATGCATATCTTTAAAAGGTTATTTAAAAGAGGACCCTCTGTAGGAGAGATACGGAGTCCCAGGGTGGACTGATAATAGTGAGGGCTTTGGAAGTCTTGCTAAACTACTAATAGGTGATAGAATGCTAATAGATTGGTCAGACCTCTTGTTTGTGATTGGTCAGACCAGTTAGATTTCACCAGGGTTGAAATGGGATACCACACTGCTTCCATACTTAAATCTTTGGGTTTTCCCTGGAGAAAAGATAGCCAGCAGGATGCTTTCTGGCTGTTTGCAGCAATTGCAAGGTATCAGTATAAAATGATAGTGAGTCTTAATGAATTGGAAAATCTCAGTCAGCTGTATTATTCTGAAAGAATCACTAAAAGGTTCCCTGCAAAGGATATTGGCTAATATTCAGCAGCAGTGGGAATCGGGGGATGGGGGTGGCTAGCACATTCATGCCTCATTGTTGTAGGGAGGGTGTCATTCATCCTGTGTCTGTCTTCCCTGTAAATAGAGTGAATGATTTAAATGTGAAGAAATGTGAGATATGGTCACATGCATCAGTTTGGTGTGTGTGTGTGGACTTTACCTTTAAGAGACTCTGTGAATGTGTTCCACCCAGTTGTTTTTTTCCTCGGACATTCTGAGTATGTTGTTTCTCTGAGAATTTAACTGTCTGTTTTAAGCTTTTTTTTCCAATTTCCATATGAAGTTTTAAAGAAGGAGAGTACAGCCTGGGCTCTGCTTTTGTGATCTAATCTGTTTCTTGTTTTCTTAATCTGTTACATGTTTATTGTCTCTTAATATGTCACTTTGTTACTTGTTTCCCCGTGCAATTGATTTTAGGGATGACTTGTTTTTCATACTGACCATATGAAATTTGAATTGATGTGGTAGAAATTTGAGCAACTTTATTCCAGATATAGGATGCTTACATTTCAGAAGGAATTGAGCATTAGGGAGCAATTTGAGGAGTTGTGTTGTTTTTGTTTTTTCTATATACCCAGTGACTAATCAGGAGCAAGTGCATTTGTATCTCCCTGCATTACAGAATGGCAAAGTGGTGGATGCTAACTTGTAGGAGATCCTGTGATATGTTCCTGGGGATTGCATTTGAATTTGCACACCAGACCAAACAGTCAGATTGCTGAATTTATTACATCACAGAAGGGAGGCCACTGATATTGATCCCTTTGAGAAGGAAAAAGACTGTTGGGGGAAATAATCTGGCTGCTTGACTTTGGGCATTTTAGTTTGGGGGATCTGGGAGGGGATGATCTATTCCAGCTAACTTTAACCCAAAGTATGGGAACAACCTTAAGGTACTTGAGCCTTAATAGCCCTGTTGGAATAAGTGCTTCAAGAGCTGGTATTTCCCTCCACACCCTTTGTTTAATTGGAAGGTCCTGAATTTTAAGTGATTTTTGCTACCTGAGAGTATTGGTGTGGGTGGTATGTTGAGTACAGGTACAAGCTGCAAGGTGAATAACAAGTGTGAGCAGGAACAGTATTTTGGATGGCTATGCCAGATGGTGTTGTGAAGGTGGGCACTTGGACATTGAATGGCACTTACTGGATATGCAGTTGATATGTGGTGCCACATGTATGTCACTCCAGTGGCCTGGATGAGCATCTTGTCCATGCTGATCATAAGAGGGCTATTACAAAGGAAGGAAGGTTTCTAATAATAGCCTTTTTCAGCATGGTGCAGCCAGACTGTTCTACTTAATGATTTTGTTTACCTTAGTTTACTTGCTCACAAAGGAAGATGGCACTCGCACTGTTATTGGTCAACAATGCTACAACTATATTCCTGACAGGATGGGTGACATCACTTGGCTGATCATGTCTGAAAATCAGTGTATAAGATCAAGTAGGGGATCGGCTCATCAGCTATTATACTCGGGTGGGTCTGGTGGCTATTTGGTGTACAGGGAAGCTGGTGGACTACTGTAGTATACTGGGCTTGGGATGACTTGAGTTCACAGTATTGGGCATTGTTCTCGTGTTTTAAAAGTAACTTTGGGAGATTGAGAGTCATACAGTTCTGAGGATTGAATCATCACAATCACAACTTTTGAGGGGTAGAGTGTTCTGGGGGGAGGGGGGCATGCCTTATTCTGATTGTTGAAAGTCACTTCTATCATTGGTTAGTTTAGAAACTATAGCTGCTTTCCCATTGGTTAACTGCCTGGTGTCCAGTTTCAAATATCCTGGGTATATAGTGATCATGTGTGGGAGGTTCTTTCACTCTTCTTTTAAGGCAAACAGTGCACATGACCATTGGGAAGGTCATGCTCTGCATGTGCTTTTAGCAAAGAATGTTTGCTGAATGTTCAGCTTTGTAGTTTCTGTAACTTGGGGAACATGAATGTTCGGTTGAATTTTTACTGCTTGTAAATAAATGATTGATATACTTATTTACCTTCAGTGTTTTCGGTCTCATTTGCCAGACACATGAACCAGATTCAACATTACACCTGTCTCCTGAAAACATCCTATTCACTTTTTTCAATTCCTTCATCTCTGCTACATCTGTTACCTGTGAGGTTTTCTTTTTCAGACCATTAGTGTTGTCATCCATCTTCAAAGAACGGGGCTTTCCTTCCTCCACCATTGTTGCTGCCCTCATTTGCATCTCCATTTGCTGGATTATCTTCGCTCACCCCGTCTTCCCACTGCCTTAAAGTGATGGTGCTCCTCTTGTCCTTGTCTACCACATGAGCCTCCACATTGAACACCTCATTCTCAGAAACTTCTGCCAATTGCAAAGGGATCCTACCACCAAGCACATCTGTACCCCTCACCACTCTCTGCTTTCCACATAGGTCACTCCCTCCTTGATTCCTTTGTCTATTTGTCCCTCCCACTAATCTCCCTCCTGAAACTTATCCATGAAAGTAGGCAAAGATTTGTACCTTGCCCACTCATCTCCTCCCTCATCTCTCTTCAGAACCCCAAATAGTCATTCCAGGTGATGCAACACTTCACCCGTGAATCTGCCAGAGTTGTCTATTGCATCCAGCCGCCTCTACATTGGTGAGACTCATTGTAAATTGGGCGACCATTTCTTCAAACACCTCCGCTCTATCCACCGAAAGCAAAATTTCCCAGTGGCCAAGCATTTTAATTTCAATTCCCATTCCTGTTCCAACGTGACCATAAGATATAGGATCAGAAGTAGGCCATTCAGCCCATCGAGCCTGCTCTGCCATTCAATCACAGGCTGACCCAATTCTTCCAGTCATCCCCACTCCCCTGCCTTCTCCCATACCCTTTAATTCCCTGGCTAATCAAGAACCTATCTATCTCTGCCTTAAATGCACCCAATGACTTGGCCTCCACAGCCACTCATGGCAACAAATTCCACAGATTTACCACCTTCTGATTAAAGCAATTTTTCCACATCTGTTCTAAGTGGACATCCTTCAATCCTGAAGTCGGGTCGTGCCATGCCGGTCCATGGCCTCCTCTTGTGCCACATGAGACCACCCTCAGAATGGAGAAGCAACACCTTATCTGGGTTGTATCTAACCTGATGGCATGAATATCAATTTCTCCTTTCAGTTTTTTTTATATATAAAAAAAAAAAAAAATTCCCACCCTTTTTTGGTCCCCACCCTGGCCTCTCATTTCTTCTCAACTGCCTATCATCTCCCCTAGTGCCCCTACTTCCCTTTCTCCTATGGTCCATTCTCCTCTCCTATTATATTCCTTTCTCTCCAGACTTGCCTTTCCCACCCACCTGGCCTTACCTATCACCTTTTAACTATCTTCTGTCCCCTCCCCCTACTTTTTATTCTGGCATCTTCCACCCCCCCCCCCCCGCCATTCCTTCCAGTCCTGAAGAATGGTCTCAGCCTTGAACATTGACTGGTTTTTATTTCCATGGATGCAGCCTGACCTGCTGAGATCTTCCAGCATTTTGTGGTTGATATACAGTATGGTTGGCTGTTCGTCCATCGTTGACGTCGATGAGGACCTCGACACCATTAAGATGGTGTCGAGACTAGCGCGTGATTTGGATTTAAGTGAGGGAGAGTTGTGCAGCATCAGCCTCACTCTCTTCCCAATTTCCATCTGGATCCAGTAGCAAGACAGAGTCTAGACAGCTGGAGATGGGACTAGGCGCAGTGGATGACCAGGACGTCTTCTGTGTCTTGTCCTGCTCTACACGTTCCACGACGCTTGCAGAGACTGCCTTCTTGACCATTGGACCTTCCACTGGTCTCGTCCACTCAATCCGCCGGAGTCTGTCTTTACATGCTGGGATAGACAACTCCCTATCTCACCGAGGGTTTGAGACCCGTCAGCTACCCTCACCTGGTTTAGCTGGCTTGTCGAAGCCGTTACCCAGGGTGTGGCCGCTGTCGCATGCAAACAGCTACGGGGAGCCACAGTATATACACATGCACACATACAGTACTGTGCAAAAGTCACAGGTACATGTAAATAAATTCTGTAAAGTGAAGATGCTTTCAAAAATAATAAAAATAAGTTTCAAAATATCAATACATTTACTATAAAGAGCATTAAACAACAATGTACTAAATCAAGTCAATATTTGGTGTGACCACTCTTTTGCCTTTAAAACTGCATCAATTTTCTTAGGTACACTGTCATGCAGTTCTATAAGAAAATTGGCTGTTAGGTTGTTCCAAGCATTTTGGAGAATTTGCCACAATTATTCTGTATACTTTGGCTGTCTTGCTTCTGTCCCTCCAGGTAATCCCTTACAACCTCAATGATGAGTTCAGTGTTCTGTGGAGGCCATACCACCTGGAACCATATAAGAAATCTTGGAAGCCTAAGACACTTACAGAGTACTGTATGTGTGTGTGTATATATGTGTGTATATGTGTGTGTATATATGTATATACACACTGGGCAAGTGGGGCTCATTAGCCCTGGTTGCAGCTCAATCAGGAAAAGGAAAACTGTTCTCAAACCTCTGCTGCCTTGTGGCTATATCCACTCATGGGGAAGGATTTGGGGTAAACTCCAGGGGGAAAAAAATTTGGAACTGGAGACCCTAAGGCAGTCCTACATTGAGTTGAAAGCTGACTGGCAACTCCTACTGGTGCCAGACTGGATTGTCTCTGCTGTTCCTCTGGATTCATCAGCTTTGTAGACGGGGGAACCTACCACAAGGGCAAAAGCTTGTCCTTTCCATAAGCACTGCCCTAGTTTACATGGACAGTTGGGATGTGACATCCATGGTTGACCCCAATCAATGAAAGGCCTTAAATAATGTGTGTACATAGGTATAATCCACAACACCACCAATCTTTGTTTCATCTTCAAACCCACTCATCTACATTCCCAGCCAGGTCATTTATACACATCACAAACAACCAAGGTCCCAATACCAATCCCAAATTTAACCAATTTCCCCCAGGACCATGACTATACAGATCCCTGTGGAACACCACAAAACCGAGACCTCCAGCTGGAATAAGTTCTTTTAACCAGTGTCCTCCATCTTCAATGTGCAAGCCATGTCTGAATCCAAATGGCCAATTCACAATGGGCCCCATGCATTTTGATCTCCTAAATGAGTCTCCTGTGAGGAACCTTGTCAAGCGCCTTACAAAAATCCATGTAAACAACATCCACAGCTCTACCTTCATCAATCACCCTTGTCACCTTGGCAAAAACTCCCTCAAGTTAGAAAGACACAATTTTCCCTGCACAAAGCTGTGCTGACTCTCTAATTAGATATTGATTTTCTAAGAACTCATAAATCCAATCCTTAAGAATTCTTGCCAGCAACTTCCTGACCACTGATGTCAGACTCCCTGGTCTATAGTTTCTAGGATTATCCCTGGTTCCCTTGAATAATAGAACAACATTAGCTACTCACTAGACCTCTAGGATCTTGTCTGTGGCTGGAGAGGAAATGGAGATATTGGTCAAAGCCAGCAATTTCTTCGCTTGTCACTCTGTAATCTGGGATATATACCATCAAGCCCTAGGGACTTATTCATCTTAATGCTCTATAAGCAACCTAACACTATCTCTGCCTTTACCTTGAAATGCCCTGGCATATCAATATGCTCAGCACTGATCATCCTATTCTCCATGTCCTTCTCCTTAGTAAATACTGATGTAAAATACTCATTAAGAACCTCATCCACATCCTCCACACCCTCCTTTATTCTTGAGTGGTCTTACTCTCCCTAATTGGGCTCTTTCTCTTGATGTATCTATAGAATGCCCTGGGACTCTCTTTAATCCTATTTGCCTTTGATTGCCTTTCCTGGCTTTTTTAATTCCCTTCTTGAGTTCTTTTTCTGTCTTCCTTATGTTTCTCAAGGGCCCTGTTTGATTCTTGCTTCCTAAGATTTATATATTTCTCCTTCTTGAATGAATTCACCATCTCTCTCATTATCCAAGGTTCTTTTACCTTGCCATTCTTGGCCTTTCTTCTTACTGGAACTGCATTCTGTACAATTGGCCTTTACACATCCTCCACATATCAGATGTGGACTTGTCCAAAAAACAGTTTTTTCTTTTCCCCAATTAACCCTCCCTAGTGCTCTCAGTGGCTGGGTGGAGATACGTCACTACCAGAGGAGTTGTAAGGTGCTGGTGTTGCCCTTAAGGCATTTATTTGACTTTGTTGGGTCTACGTTTTAAATGATTTGTTTGTAACTATTTGAGAGTTAAACTAAAGGTTGATAATTAAGTTACAGTATAACAAAGGTAAATTCATTGTCTTTGGTATATTGCGGCATGCAATGACGTCACCTCTGGTTTCGCCGCGTCTTGGTTCGAGAAGGTGTGAAGGTGGGTTCCTTGCATGCAGCATGATCGTGAAGAGCTGTGTTTCTACCCAAAGAAACATTATAGAAGCAACGCCTTAGGTTCATAAGAATGTATTTGAAGTAAAAATATTAATGCGGTTTCTGTTAAGGAAGCAGTGGTTCGGGTGGCACGTGTGTCAGCTTTTCAATTTCAAATGCGGGGTGGGCTCAAGCCCAATGGCAGTTTGACGGGACCCTCCTTGCCCACTACTCAGGGCAGCTGGAGACACTCGCTAAAAGAAGTGTGTGTGGTCTCCAGAATGAAACAGATGCTGTGTATGTTTGTATTTTTATATTAACAATTTTCATTATGCAATGTTAATGTGGAAAAGTGCACAGTAAATGGTTAACCTTACTACGACTCTGTCTTCATCGGCTCCAGTTTAACTTGGTGTTTAGTCAGTTTCAACACTGCATGAGAACACTACAGTGCTCCTTCCCTTTGCTAGCCTGCAGATCACCTTTGTGCAAGGTGTAGCACCTACCTAGCAGCACCCCACCTCCTGATCAGGGTCACGTGAAGCCATGGGAGCAGGTGATGGATGGTCTTGTGAACATCTGGCGCAAATCACAAATCCTGGTTATGCAACCACTGATGACAGGCAGACAATCCCTGAAGACTATTGATATTGGCTGGGATTACCTACCTTGTAAAAAACACTGTCCAGAAGAAAGCAATGACAAACTACTTCCATAGAAAAATTTGCCAAGAACAATCATGGTCATGGAAAGACCATGATCACCCATGTCATATGACATGGCACATAATGAACAAACAAATATGCCTCTTGTGATTTTTTTTTTATTTCCAGTAATTATCTCACCTCTGATTCCTTGTTATCACTATTAGTTTCCTACTTGCTCACCCATTCAGAAGTCTTTCAGCTAGCCAGTCTCATTACCTAACACTGTCTAAAATAGTCCCTCTTCTTGAACTATTTACATGTTGGGCTAGCTATATTTTAGGAGCACTTTGTGGTTGAGCCCGCTAGGGGATCAGCAATTCTTGAGTTGGTGGTGTGAAATGAACAGAATATGAATAGGGAGCTGAAGGTAAAGGAACCTTGGGAAACAGTGATCATAATATGATAGAATTCATGCTGTAATTTGAAAAGAAGCTAAAATTTGTATCAGTATTACAGTGGAGTGAAGAGAATTACAGGAACATGAGAGAGGAGCTGGCCAAAAGTGATTGGAAGGGAACACGAAGGGCAGCAGAGTAGCAAGGATTGGAGTTTCTGGAAGTAATTTGGAAGAGAACATGTTTTAAAGGCAGGATGACACAATTGTGGCTGACAAGGGAAGTCAAAGCCAACATAAAAACAAAGAAGTGCATATAACATAATGAAAATCCCTGGGAAGTTAGAGGATTGGAAATATTTAAACACCAACAAAAAGGAACTAAAAATCATAACGGGGGTGGGGGGAGGAAGAAATGAAATATGAAGGTAAACTAGCCCATAATATCAAAGATGATACCAAAATTTCTTTCAGATATACAAAGTTTAAAAAGAGGCAGAGTAGATATTGAATAGCTGAAAAATGACAGTGGAAAGATAGTAAAGGAGGATAAGGAAATGACAGACAAACTAAGTAAGTATTTGCACCTGTCTTCACTGTAGAAGACACTAGTTCTATGCCGGAAGTTCAAGAGTGTCAAGGGGCAGAAGTGAGTGCAGTTACTGTTACTAGGGAGATGGTGCTTGGGAAATTGAGAGGTCTAAAGGTAGCTAAGGCACCTGTACCTAATGGACTACACCCCAGAGTTCTAAAAGCGGCAGCTGAAGAGATTGTGGCGGCATTAGTAACGATCTTCAAGAATCACTAGATCCTGGCAAGGTTCTGGAGGACTGGAAAATTGTAAGTGTCATTCCAGTCTTCAAGAAAGGAGAGAGGCAGAAGAAAGGAAATTATAGGCCAGTTAGTCTGACCTCAGGTGGGAAGGTGTTGGAGTTGGTTGATAAGGATGTGGTTTCATGGTACTTGGAGGCATATGACAAAATAGGCCAAAGTCAGTATGGCTTCCTCGAGGGAAAATCTTGCCTGACAAATCTATTGGAATTCTTTGAAGAAATAACAAGCAGGATAGACAAAAGAGAATCAGTTGATGCTATGTACTTGAATTTTCAGAAGGCCTTTGACAAGGTGCCACACATGAGGCTGCTTAACAAGAGCCCATGGTATTACAGGAAAGTTATTAGCACCGGCTGATTTGCAGGAGGCAAGGAGTGGGAATAAGGGAAACCTTTTCTGTTTGGCTGCTGGTGCCCACTGGTGTTCCACAGAGGTCTGTGTTGGAACCACTTTTTTTTTTTAACATTGTATGCCAATGATTTACATGATGAAAATGATGGCTTTGAGGCCAAGTTTGTGGATAATGAGGATAGGTGGAGGGGCAGGTAGTGTTAAGGAAGCAGAGAGGCTGCTGAAGAACTTGGAGAGATTAGGAGAATGGGCAAAGAATTGGCAGATGGAATACACTGTCAGGATATATATGGTCATGCACTTTGGTGGAAGGAAAAAAAGCATAAGCTATTTTCAAAACAGAAAAAAATTCAAAACTCCAAGGTGCAAAGGTATTTGGGAGTCCACATGCAGATTCCCTAAAGGTTAATTTGCAGTTAAATTGCTGGAGAGGAATATTAACATTCATTTCAAGAGGACTGGTATATAAAAACAACAATGTAATGCTGATGCTGTAGAAGGCACTGCTGAGGCATCTATCGTGAGCACTTTTGGGTGCTTTATTTAAGAAAGGATGTGCTGACATTGGAGTGGATTCAGAGGAGGTTCATGAGAATGATTCCACGAATGAAAGGTTTATCATTTCAGCAGCAATTGAAATCTTTGGGCCTGTAGTCGCAGGAATTTAGAAAAATAAGGAGGGATCTTATTGAAGCCTATTGAATGTTGGAAAGCCCAGACAGAGTGGATGTGAAGAGGATGTTTCCTTTGGTGATGGAGTATAGACCGGGGGCTCATCCTCAAAATAGAGAAACATCCAGACAAAGCATAGATGAGCAGCAATTTCTTTAGCCAGAAGGTGGTGAATCTGTGGAATTCATTTCCACAGGTGGCTGTGGAGGCCAGGTCATTGGGTGCATTTAGATGGACCTTGATAAATTCTTGATTAGTCATAGCATTAAATGTTATGGGGAGAAGGCAGGAGAATGGGGTTGAGGGGGAAATGGATCAGCCATGATGAAATGGTTCTAATTCTGCTTCTGTCTTATGGTCTTATGTTGATGTAAGAAATCCTGGATGCACTTAACAAATTCTGCCCCATCTAAGCCTCTTGCACTCAGAAGGTCCTGGTTTATATTAGGGAAGTTGAAGTCCCCCATGACAACAACCCTATCATTTTTACACCTTAATCTGCCTGCATATCTATTCTTCAATGTCAATATCATCAGGGTGATTGCATCCTTCTTATTTTTGAGTTCTACCCATATAGGCTCAGTGGACAAGTCCTCCATTACGTCTCTTCTGAGTGCAGCCGTCCGATTAGTAGTGCAGCTCTCCCACCCCCTTGATCACTTAACAGATATTGTTCAGGGACAACATGTGCCAAGAATTAGCAGATGGAGTTCAATCCAGGCAGTTTGGGAGGTCAAAAGTAAGGGGAAAGTATACAATCAATGGCAACACCATTATCGTCACAGATTTACGGAGGGATCTTGGGGTTGAAGTCCATATCTCCCTGAAAGAAAATAGAGGGAGCGGTAAGGAAAGTGTGAGGCCTGCTTGTTTTCATCACTGGAGTAAGGGAATTCTGAATATACTGTAAGCAGAAGAAAAAGTATTATTGCTTCAGTTATCTAGAAGTGGATACTACGTTGTTTTTACTAAATATCATTGCACAAGTCCAGTGTGTGTGTGTGTGTGTATATATATATATATATGAGATTGCCTTACCAATTCCTAAAGCAAATCTCTTAAATGGCCCCCCAGTGTGAACTAGCAGCTTGCGATCAGAGTCCTTGATAAACTAAGAAAATAGCCAGTTGATTACCTATTGTATATATGCTCTACTGTCACCAGACTTGCATGTTAATTCTACACAAGTCAAATATTAGTAGAAATGTATACAATTTCAACCAAGAAATTGTCAGTAATTAAAATGTTTTTCATGACTTTTACTGTAACACTACTAACCTGAACTGAAGTTTGATAAGCACATGGGGGGAAAAAACCTGATACATATTAATTTTCCAGATTTTAGGGTAGTGCCAACAAAAGATATATCTCCAAGGATAACATGTCAAAATGCAACAAATTTCTAGAAAACAAACTTACTAACTGTTTAAATTATGGTTAGAATTTTTCTACTTGGCTCAGAAAAGAAATCGTTGAAACTTTCTCAGCAGGCTTGGAAGCATGTGTGGAGATAGAAACAGAATGATTTGGTCCATGTCATTCAAATAGATCTGGGAATGTGAGAAATCAAGTGTGTTTTAAATTCAGCTTGTGGGAGGAGGTGGGATGGTGAGAACAAAAGGAATGTCTGTGATAGGGTAGAGGCCAAACTTTTAAAAGTACAGAATGCAAATACACAGCAGTTCAAACACCATCTGTGAAAAGAACAATGTATCAAGCAGAAGACTCTATATATTCAATTCCATTCTCAAGGGTATTCAACCTGAAATGTTAACTCTAGTTTCTCTTTGCACAATGCAGTCTGAGCTGCTGAGTATTTGCAATATTTTGTTTTCATCTGAATTACAGTAGCCTGCAGATTCTGGATTTTCATTTAAGACTAGAATGACTCAAGTGAGATAAGTGCTGATGAAACATATCAACTCCTGCCTGAGAAGTGACTTGGATCCACTCCAGCTTGCCTTCTGGCACAACAGGTCCACAGCAGATGCCACCTCATTGGCTCTTCACTCATTCCTACAAGATCTGGACAGCAAAGATGCATACATCAGGATGCTCCTTACTGACTACAGTTCAGTATTCAAAACTATCATCCTCTCAAAACTAAACAATAAGCTTCAAGACCTCGTCAACAATACCTCCTCATGCAATTTGATCCTAGATTTCCTCACCTGCAGACCCCAGTCAGTTTGGATGCCAATGTCTTCTCCACGGTCTCCACCAGCACCAGGTGTACCACAAGCCTGTGTGCTTAGCCCCCTGCTCTACTCACTTTAGACTTATGATTGTGTGGTTAAGTACAACTCCAATGCAATATTTAAGTTTGCTGGTGACATCGCTGTCATATTATGAATCAAAGGTGGTGATACATCAGCATGTAGGAGGAAGACTGAAAATCTGGCTGAGTATTGCCACAACAACAACCTCTTACTCAATGTCAGCAAGACCAAGGGACCAATTATTGACTTCAGGAGGAGAAAACCAGAGGCCCACGAGCCAATCCTCAGTGGGGGATCAGAGGTGGAGAAGGTCAGCAACCTTAAATTCCTTTGTTATAATTTCAGAGGACCTGCCCAGCACCAGCAGTAAGTATCATTATGAAGAAAGCATAGCAGCACCTCTACTTCCTTACAAGTTTGTGCAGTTTTGGCATGACATCTATAAATTTGACTGGCTGCTTCACTGCCTGGTATGCAAATATCAATGTCCTTAAATAGAAAATCCTACACAAAGTAGAGGATCCAGTCCATCACAGGTAAAGCCATCCCCACCATAGAGAACATCTACATGGAGTCTTGTTGCAGGAAAGCAGCATCCATTTTCAGGATCGTCCATCACCCAGGTCATGCTTTCTCCTCGCTGCTGCCATCAGAAGGAAGGTACAGGAGCTTCAGGACTCACCCCACCAGATTCAGGAACAGTTATTACCCCTCACCTATCAGGCTCCTAAACCAGAGGGGAAAACTTCACTCACCCCATCACTAAAACTCTTCCCACAACCTTTGGACTCACTTTCAAGGACTCTTCATCTCATGTTCTCACTATTTATTGCTTTTATTATTATTTTTTTTTGTATTTGCACACTGGTTGTCCACCCTTTTTGGTCTTGCCTTTCAGTGATTCTATTACGATTAATGGATTTATTGTCTTGTGGGCATACTCAATGAATCTCAGGGTTGTACATGATATGTATGTACTTTGATAATAATTTTACTTTGAACTTAGAAATGCTTCAATACAGTTTGAGAAGGGTGGCCAATGCTTGTTAATCACAGCTATGATTAACAAGTAATCCAATGGATAGTTCAGTCATGATAAGTAAGTATTGACCATCCTTTCTATGACAACACCAATAGTATGTCTAATCTCAAGATACTTATTCTGTACCCTAGCAAAGACATTCCCTTTCTTCTCTCCAATCATTCCACTCTACTCCACTCCACCCTGCCTGCACTTTGCACTCTCATGTTTCCTACTCCCCTGAAAAATTATCATCCAGAACAGTTGTTTCTGTTTCTTAACATTTTCTGCTTGAACTGCTGAGTATCTGCAGCATTTTCCGATTTTAGAACAGGATAGCAGTTCACTTCGATTTTTGAGGTAAAATTTCCAGCATTTTTACTGGAATACACATGTTGATTTTAGGACAGTAAATTACAAAACTGATACACTGAAAGAAATGCTGAATAAGTGGACAGCTACTTCAAGAAATCAAATTTTCCTTTGTGTTACTACTTTTGAGATAAGAGTAAGAAATGGAAGAAGTTCCAACCTCAAGCATAAAAGCCAGATCATGAAAAGATTATTCAGGAGCAATCTAGCCTTGGAAAAAGTAAGAATTTATAGAAAGCAAAGGGGACATCTACATAAGGAAATGTTTTGGGACTCTGATTGAAAGTACAGTATCAGAATCAGGTTTATTATCACTGTCATGTCATGTGAAATTTGTTAACTTAGCAACAGTTCAGTGCAATACACAATACAGAAAAAATGAATAAAAGAAAAATAATAATAAACAAGTATATCAATTGCATATATTGAATAGATATAAAAAACATGCAAAAACAGAAATACTGTATATTTTTAAAGTGAGGCAGTGTCCAAAGATTCAATGTCCATTTAGGAATTGGATGGCAAAGGAGAAGAAGCTGTTCCTGAATCAGAGTATGCACCTTCAGGCTTCTGTACCTCCTACCTGATGGTAACAGTGAGAAAAGGGCATGCCCTGGGTGCTGGAGGTCCTGAATAATGGATGCTGCCTTTCTGAGACACCGCTCCCTAAAGATATCCTGGGTACTTTGTAGGCTAGTGCCCAAGATGGAGCACTACAGATTAACAACCTTCTGTAGCTTCTTTCAGTCCTGTGCAGTAGCCTTTCCATACCAGACAGTGATGCAGCCTGTCAGAATGCTCTCCACGGTACAACTATAAAAGTTTTTGAGTGTATTTGTTGACATGCCAAATCTCTTCAAACTCCTAATGAAGTATAGCTGCTGTCTTGCCTTCTTTACAACTACAACAATATGTTGGGACCACATCAGATCCTCAGATCTTGACACCCAGGAACTTGAAGCTGCTCACTCTCTCCACTTCTGATCCCTCTATGAGCAGCGGTCCCCAACCACCGGGCTGCAGACCGGTGCCAGGCTGCAAAGCATGTGCTACCGGGCCACAAGGAAACAATATGATTTGGCGATTTGAGTCAGCTGCACCTTTTCTCATTCCCTGTCACGCCCACTGTTCACTACTGAGCTTGAACACGCGAGGTCATTACGCACGCGTCATCCATGTCGGCACAGGAAGGAGATCAACTCCTCATGCTTGCAAATGACGGCTGGCTGAGAAGTATATTTGACATAACATCTCTGCCGGCATTCTGAATCAAAGTCGAGGCTAAATATCCTGAGATAGCCATGAAAGCACTGAAAACGTCACTTTCATTTCCAAAATTTTTCTGCAAAGCGGAGCTTTCTGCATTGAATGCAACGAAAACTAAATTGCAGAATAGACTGGACATAAGGAACCCTCTTCGAGAATCACTGTCTCCCATCACCCCTCGATAGGACCGTCTTGTTGCAGGGAAACAAGCCCAGGGCTCCCACTGATTCAGCGATATTGGTGTGTTGCAATGATTTTATATGTTCATACAGAGAAAATATGTGCTCTGTTTAATATCCAAACGTTACTTAAAATGTTATGATGCTATTGACATAACCATATAATAATTACAGCAGGGAAACAGGCCATCTCCGCCCTTCTAGTCCATGCCGAATGCTACTTTCACCTAGTCCCGCCGACCTGCACTGAGCCCATAACCCTTCATTCCTTTCCTGTCCATATACCTATCCAATTTTTCTTTAAATGATAATATCGAACCTGCTTCTGCCACCACTACTGGAAGTTCATTCAATACTTTCTTGAAGCTCCCCTGTCCTCCCCTAATAATTGACTTGCCACTATATTCATGCGTAGAAAATATGCGCTGTTTAATATTAAATTTGTTAGATAAACCCTTTCAGAAATGAAATTGAGTGTATTAGCCACTTATCACCTATATTCTGGTCGTGATTAACACCCTCCACCCCCCTGCCCAAACAGAATCGCCGAAAACGATTTGTAGAAGGGAGGGGGGAGGAGAGGAGAAATCTGTAGGTCACGCATGCGCACCGGTGCCCGCGCAAGGCTTCATGGTCATTGTAGTCTTTCTTGGGGTAAACGCAACGTATTTGACTGCTACTCTTGTCTGTTAGCAACCCTACGCCCCCCCCCACCCGGGGTTTGGCCGGTCCGCAAGAATATTGTCAATATTAAACAGGTCTGCAGTCCGAAAAAGGTTGGAGACCCCTGCTCTGAGGATTGGTATGTGTTCCTTCATCTTGCCCTTCCTGAAGTCCACTATTAGCTCTTTCATCTGATGTTGAGTACCAGGTTGTTGCTGCAGCACCACTCCACTAGTTGGCATATCTCACTCCTGTACACCCTCTCATCACCACCTGAGATTCTACCAACAATGGTTGTATTGTCAGCAAATTTATAGATGGTATTTGAGCTATGCCTAGCCACACATATACAAAGCAAAATTTTCCTCCACAGATTTAAAATAAAGGGAAAGTTATCACTGAGGACTTACTTTCAGGGACTCTGTGGTTCATGTTCTATATATTTGTTTCCTTTTTGTTTGCACAATTTGTTCTTTTTTCACAATTGGATGTTTGAGGGTCTGTGGTGTGGGGGTTTTCATGAATTCTGTTGAGATTCTTTGCTTTGTGGCTGCCTGCAAGAAGGTGGATTTCAAGGTTGTGTATGGCATACTTACTTTGATAATAAATGTACTTCAAATTTTCCTGAAAAAAAGATTTTGTTATTTTATATATTTATGATCATTAATACTTTGTGCAGAGTAGACAAAATCACTTTTCATCTGTAAACATTACATATTCTTTCAAATAATATACACTGAAACTTTCTATCATTGAGCTAAATTTCTGATTTGCATAAAGCCTGTGATCCCCATGATTAGAGAAGTTAAAAGTATCTTCTTGCACATGCTGAAACTTCAAAGTGCTGAAATGCAACCAACTGAACAAATAATTAAACAAAAATGTTTTCATTTGACTTTCCCATCTATTTATTGACTAGCAATCACTGTGCTTTGAAATAGTGTACTAGTTATCCACAATCAGTTATATTGTAAAATACCAAAGTACAAGGCATTAAATTTCAAAATAATATCAATAAGATTAGTACCTCCTGAGATGAAGCTCCCCTGTAAACAGTTATTTAATTTGAACTCCAGACTATTCAAACTTCCAGATGTTTTTAGGTACATAGAATCTTTTCTCTGTTGGAAAAAAGCTGTTCAAATTGATTACTGCTAGATTATTACTGAAGAGGAAAAAAAGCTAAATAAAGATAATAAATTTTAACTCACCAAATCTCAGTCTATGTATTCATGCTTCTATTACTTTTCTAAAAACACTGGCCAAATGTGTGCCAAGTGTTCAATATACTAAGACTGATAGATAAGAGCATACATTATAGAAGCAGAATTAGGCTATTTAGCTCATTGAGTCTGCTCTGCCATTTTATCATGGCTGATTTATTTCTTTCCTACTGAACCCCATTCTCCTGCTTCCTTTCCATAACTTTTGAGACCCTTACTAAAAAAACCTGTTTTAAATACACCCAGTGACTTGGCTTCCATAGCCATCTGTGGCAATGAATTCCACAGATTCATCACTCTGGCTAAAGAAATTGTCCTCACCTCTGTTCTAAATGGACATCCTTGTATTCTGAGGCTGTGCACGTTGGTCCTGGCCCTTCCCACTGCTGGATACACTCTCTCCATCCACCCTGTCCAGACATTTTGATATTTGATAGGTTTCAGTGAGCTCAGTTTTTAAACTCCAGTGAATTCAGGGCTAGAGTCATAAAATGCTCTTCATATGTTAGCACTTTCATCCCATAAATCTCCTCTGGACTCTGTTTAATGCCAATGTAACTTTCTTTTGATAAGGTGTCCAAAACAGCTCATGAATCTCCCAATGTGGTCTGACCAATGCTTTATTAAGCCTCAGCATTACATCCTTGCAGTTATGTTCTAGTCTTCTGGAAATGAAAGCAAACATTGCATTTGCCTTCCTTACTATCAGCTCAATCTGGAACACCTTTGAGATCATGAACTATATACAGATTACAGCACAGGAGGAGTTTGCTGTCTTGAGGCAAATTAGGATGGATAAATCCCCAGACTATTACAATGTGTTCACTTGGACAATGGGGGGAGGCTAGCACAGTAGTTACAGTGGCCATAGCTGAGGTACTTAAAACATCCTTGTATATGAGTGAGGTTCCAGAAGATTAGAGGATATCTAATGTTGCTCCATTGTTTAAGAAAGGCTCAAAAAAATAAGCCAGAAAATAATAGGCCAGTGAGTCCAACATCAGTAGTGGGTAAATTATTGGAAGATATTCTAAGGGACTGGATATATCACTATTTGGATAGACAGGGATTAGGGATAGTAACATGGCTTTGTGTGTGGTTGTGTTCAAACAATTTTAGAGTTTCTTGAAGTTAGCAGGAAAGTTGATGAAAACAAGGTAGTGGATGTCATTTACATGGACTTTGGCAAGACCTTTTAAAGTCCAGCCTGGAAGATTGGTCAAGAAGGTTCAGTCATTTAACATTCAGGAAAATATTGCCTTTGTGGGAGAAACCAGAGGGGTAGTGATCGTTGCCTCCCTGACTGGAGGGTTGTGACTGGTGTTGGGTCTGTTGCTATTTGTCATCAATATCAATGATCTGAATAACAATGCGGTAAACTGAATCAGCAAATTTGCAGATGACACCAAGATTGGGGGTGTAGTGGACAGTGGGAAAGTCAACAAAGCTTGTAGTGGGATCTGAACCAGGTGTAAATATGGGCTGAAAAGAAGGATGTAGAATTTAATGCAGAGAAGTGTAAGGTTTGCACTTTGGAAAACCAAACTAGCTTAGGACCTACACAGTGAGCAGTAAGGCACTGAGGAGTGTGGTAGAACAGAGGAATCTGGGAATATAGATCCATAATTTCTTGAAAGTGGCATCACCGATAGATAAAGATGCTTTTGGCACATTGGCCTTCATGAATTAAAATATTGACTACAGGAGTTTTTGAAGTGGTATAATACATTGAGGCTTAATTTGGAATATTGTATGCAGTTCTGGTCACCTGCCCACAAGAATGATTTCTATAGGATTGAAAGAGTGCAGAAAAAAAATGACAATAGGTTTGCCAAGTCTTGAGGACCTGAGTTGTAGAGAGAGGTTGAATAAGTTACGACATAATTCCCTACAGTTCAGGAGAATGACAGGTGATTTGATAGAGGTATACAACATTTTGAAGGGTATAGACTGAGTAAATGCAAGCAGGCTTTCATCACTGAGGTTAAATAAGACTAGAACTAAAAGTCAATGTTAAGGGTGAAAGCTGAAATGTTTAAGGGGAACACGAGGGGGAACCTTTTCACTCAAGGTATGATAGCATGGAAAAAGCTGCCAGTGAACGTGGTGGTTGCGAGTTCAATTTTTGAGAAATTTGGATAGGTACATGGATGAGAGACATGGATGGCTATGGTCCAGATGCAGGTTGAAGGGATAGGCAGATTAATATCTTATAATGGATTAGATAAGACAAAGGGCATGTTTCTGTGTTGTAGTGTTCTATGACTCCATAAATCTGTTCTAACCTTTAGAGTCCTGCAACAGGACTCAAGTCCTTTTGCACCACTGATTTCTGAATTCTCTCCTCATTTAGAAAAGTTTATGGCTTTATTCCTTCTACCAAAGTCTGACCATATGCGCTCAGTAGCCACATTATTAGATTCAAATGAATCCATCTGAGTCGGCAGATGGTGACAAACCTCCCTCAGCATTTTACTAAATTATTACCTTAAGTTACTTGCTTGATTCTGTGGTAAAGTTTAAACTAAAACTGACTTGCACAGAACAGTCATTCTGAGGAACCAGGTGAAAAGAACAGCAGAATATACTGTGTCCACTTTATTAGGTATATTAGTTCATTAATACAAGTATCTAATCAACTAATCATATTCCAGTAACCCAATGCATAAAAGCATGCAGACATGGTCAAGAGGTTCAGTTGTTCTGATCAAGCATCAGAATGGGAAAGGAATGTGATCAAAGGGACTTTGGCCGTGGAATGATTATGGGTGTCAAATGGGGTAATTTGAGTATCACAGAAATTGATCTCCTGGGATTTTCATGCACAACCATCTATAAAGTTTACAGAGTGGTGCAAGAAATAGAGAAACACTCAGTGAGGAGCCGTTCTATGGATGAAAATGCCTTGTTAATGAGAGACCAAAGAAGAAAGGCCATACTGGTTCAAACTGACAGGAAAGTGACAATAACTCAAATAACCATGCGTAATGACAGTGGTGTGCAGAAGAGCATCTCTGAATGCACAGCATGTGAACCTTGAAATGGGTGGGCTAGAGCCGCAGAGGACTATGAGCATACACTCAGTGGCTACCAAGTGTACTTCCCTACACTATTTCATCTGCCTGTTCTTTACCCATGTTCCTAACCTGTACAAGTCCGTCTACAAATTCCTACTTCTTCAACATTACCTGCACCTCCAGCTATTTTCATATCATCCACAACTTGGGAACAATGGCCTATTCATTCCATCATCTAGATCATTAACATATAACATGAAAAGTAGTGGACTCAACATTGGTCACTACAGAACACGTCAAGTCATTATCAGCCAACAAGAAAAAAAGGCCCTTTTACTGTCATTTTTGCCTTCTGAAAGTCACCCAATTTTCTATCTATGCTAATAGCTGTCCTGCAATATCATGGACACCTATCTTATTTAGCAGCCTTATGTATGGCATCTTGTCAAAGGCCTTCTGAAAGTACAAGTAAAAATCATCCATTGACTCTCCTGTCTGTCCTGCTTGTTACTTGCTCAAACAATTCCAACAGGTATGTCAGAACAGATCTCCCCTTAAGGAAACAATGCTGACTTTGGCCTATTTTATCAAGTGCTTCCAATACCCCAAAACTTCATCCTTAATAATGGACTCTAAAATCTTACCAATGCCTAAGTCAGGCTAACAGGCCTATAACTTCCTGTGTTGTGTCTCCCTCCCTCCCTAAAGACCAGAATGATACTTGCAAATTTGCAGTCCTCTGAAACCATTCTGACTTTATTGACTCTTGAAAGATCATTACTAGTGCCTCCACAATCTATTGAGCAATCTTTCAGAACCCTGGGGTATAGTCCATCTGATCCAAGTAACTTATCTATCTTCAGATTTTTCAGTTTCTGAAGTGCCTTTTCTTTAGAATATGACTTTCTAGAATTTGTGGCATGAGGCTGTTGTCTTCCATACTGAAGATTCAGAATAATTAGTTTATCTGCCATTTCTTTTATCCCTATTGCTTCTTCAGTGTCACTTTCCAGCAGTCCAATGCCCATTCTTGTATCTCTCTTACTCCTTTTATGTCTAAATATCTTTTGTTTTTTATTATTGGATAGCTATTCTTCATAATTCATCTTTCTCCCCATATTCTTTGGTTGCTTTCTGTAGGCCTCTAAGAGCTTCCCAGTTCTCTAGCTTCCCACTTGTTTGTAACATTGTTTGCCCCCTCTCTTGCTTTTATATTGTCTTTGAATCCCCTCGTCAGCCATGGTTGCCTCATCCTCCCTTTAAAATGCTTCTTTGGGAAGAAACAACACAAAGATGGCCTTTTGCTCAGAGTCAACAACAACCAGTAACCATGTGTGTACAGCAATTCTAAAGTAAACTCATTTTCTCATTCTTCCCACATTCTCAGCATATAATTTATACACACACACTGCAGGGAATATGCAATGGCCAATTAACCTACCAAGTGGCATATTCTTGTGATGTGGGAGCAAACTGGTACACCCAGAGAAATCCCACGCAGTCACAGAGAATGTACAAATTCCACACAGACAACACTGGAGGTCAGGAATGAGTCCAAGCCCCTGGTACTGCAAGGCAATGCTCTATTAGCTCTACCACAGTACTATAAAGTGGAGATAATACGGTGTTGGAAACTAGGGCAGGATAGAATTGCATTTGTTCCTTTACAAACCAAAACGCAAACATAGAGAAGGGTACTATCATCCACTGAAGATTCCTCTAACCCTACTTCTGGCACTTGCAGTATATTGTTTGTCAGTGAGAAGCACAAATAGGAGTCAAGAAGTAATTCAATACAGATTTTTTAGCCTATGACACACAAGTATCAGACTATGCCACTTTCAAAACTAATTTGGAGTTCACTAAAATGTTCAGCTTGAAAATTGTCTTCACAATTCCTTCTGACTTTCTCCTCTGAGACAGAATGGTCGGTCCTCAGTAAGGGCCTTACCTTTGCCCCCTACACCCACATCTGAGTTCCATGCCTGCCATGATGCTGAGCTCTTCCTCTGCTGCCTCCTTCTCCATGCTTTCTTTAACAAGATTTTTCCAGCCTGCACCAATGACCCTTTCTCCTGTCTTCAACCCTCCTCTTCCTGGACACCCTACTCTGGTCTTCTGCCTGCTCTGGATCTTCTCATTGCTAACTGCTGATGAGACATCAACTGTCTCAACTTTACTATTCCTCTCTCCAATTTTAACCTTCCTCCTTCCGAATGTACTGCTCTCCACTTTTTCCAAACAAATCCTAACTTCATCAAACCCACAGATAAGGGGCGGGTGCTGTAGTAGTCTGGCGGATTGATCTCTAACTGGCTGAGGCCCGGCAACAACTTTCAGACACCACCTCTTACTTACCTCTTGAACAGGAGCACCAGGCCATTGTCACCCACATCATCACAGACATCATTAACTCTGAGGATTTTCCATCCAATGCTATCAACTTCATAGTTTCCTTATCCCACACCTCCCATTTCTACCTCCTACCCAAGTTCCACAAACCTGCCTGTTCAGGTAGACCCATTGTTTCTGCTTGTTCCTGCCCTACCAAACTTGTATCTGCATACCTTGACTCTGCTTTATCCCCCCCCCCCCCCCGTTCAGTCCCTTACTACCTACATCCATGACACTTCATACACCCTTGATCTTTTTTAATGACCTGGTCATCTCATTTTTGCAATGGATGTCCAGCCCCTTTTACACCCCCATCACCCACTAGGAAGGTCTCAAAGATCTTTGCTTTCTGGACACCAAACCCAACCACTTCCACTCCATCTGGTGGAACTGGTCCTCACTCTAAATAATCTCCCCTTTGGCTCCTCCCACTTACTGCAAAAGAAAAGGTTTAGCCTTGGGCAGCTATGTCTGCCCTTTTGTCAGCTAAGTGGAACAGTCAGTTCCAAGCACCGATATCACTCCCCAACTTTTTCTACGCTACTTCAACAACTACATTGGTGCTGCTTCCTACACCCACGCTGAGTTTGTCAACTTCATCAACTTTGCCTCCAGTTTCCACTCTACCCTAAAATTTACTTGGAGGTGCAGTCGACGTTTCAGGCTGAGACCCTTCGTCAGGATGAAGGGTCTCGGCCTGAAATGTCGACTGCACCTCTTCCTAGAGATGCTGCCTGGCCTGCTGCGTTCACCAGCAACTTTGATGTGTGTTGCTTGAATTTCCAGCATCTGCAGAATTCCTGTTGTTTCCCTAAGATTTACTTGTCTATTTCCAACACCTCCCTCCCCTTTCTTGGTCTCTTTGTGTCACAATGGGGTGCTGGGAACAGACCCAAGTGCAAGACACACACTGAAGTACAAGGAACAGGACTTGACTAGAGTAGGGATGTGACAGGATACAGACAAGGAGCAGGGACAAGAACACAGACTAGGGCTTGGACCCCAAGCCAGAGACTGGACAAGGACCCAGAACCTGGGTCTTGCCTCGGGCTTGGGGCCCCAGAACCAGGCATGGACACGACGTGACTGGAGGCTGGGGTCTTGAGGCTTGGAGACAGGCTTGGGGTCTTGGGTCTTAAGGCCTGCAAGCTGGGGTCTTGGGTCTAGGGTACTTCGAGGCTTGGGTATGGACTCCAAGCCAGAGACTGGGCAAGGACCCAGAACCTAGGACTTGGCTCAGACTCCAGAACTAGGTGAGGACAAGGTGAGGCTACAGGACTGGACATGGCTTGGGTGTGGAACTCCTGGGTAGGGCAAGACACAAGGACAGGTAAGGGCACATGGACAGGACTCAGATAGGACTGGACTAGGCACAGACTGGACGAGGGCCTTCAGGAGCATGGAACCTTGGACTAGAAGAGACAGGAGCACAGAACACAGAGCCAGGACCCCTCCTTGGCAACAGGATATAGGGCCAGGAACCACACATAACACTGAACATGAAGAGACATATCCCAACACAAGGTGGCAGCAACAGCCAGACCCACCTAGTAAAGGCATGGACACAGACAGATCCCAACACTAGATAGTAGCAAATGGGCCAGACCTACCTAGCAAAGGCGTGGACACAGACAATTCCACACAACAAAAGACAGTTCCTTATCTTGACCTAACAAGGCTCCGGTCTTGCTCCAGCAGTAAGACTTCAGCAATACAGGTGGGGTATCCAGGCTAGGTGAGCAGGCAGAGAGCCAGGCAAGGAGGGGAACAGGACAGTCCAGCAGGGAATCCCTGCTTTGCAGAGGTATTTATGTCTCAGCCCAAAACAAGAAACATGCGCCCATAACAGACTGCCCCGGAACAAGGAACCATGGACTGGACTGTGAACCAGAACACGGACTTCACGGACCAGACTATGACACTTTGCCTCTATCCCTGGAGACAGTTTATCTACTAACATCTTTTATAAATCCATTGGTTCTCACAACTACCTGGACTATACCTCTTCCCACCCTGTTACTTGTAAAAATGCCATCCCCTTCTCTTAATTCTTCCGTTTCTGCCACATCTACTCTCTGGATGAGGCTTTTTATATCAGAACTAATGAGATGTCCTCCAAAGAAAGGGGCTTTCCTTCCTCCACCATCAACACTGCCCTCACCTGCATCGCTTCCATTTCATGCATGTCTGCCCTCACCTCACCCACCTGCATCCCATCAGGGATAGGGTTCCTCTTGTCCTCACCTACCAACCCACCGGCCTTCACGTACAGCACATAATTCTCTTTAACTTCTGCCATCTCCAATGGGATCCCACCACCAAGCACATTTTTCCCTTCCCCCAACTTTCTGCCTTCTGCAGGGATCACTCTGCACGCGACTCCCTTTGTCCATTCCTCCCACCCGGTACTTATCATTGCAAGTAGAACAAATGCTACACCTGCCCTTACATCTCCACCCTCACTACCATTCCGGGGTCCCAAACAGTCCTTCCAGGTGAGGTGACACTTTGCCTGTGAGTCTGTTGGCGTCATATACTGTATCCAGTGCTCCTGGTATGGTCCTCTGTATATTGGTGAGACCCGATGCAGATTGGGAGACTTTGCCGAGCACCTTTGCTTGACCTGCCAGAGAAAGCAGGATCTCTCTAGTGGCACCCATTTCAATTCTACTTCACATTCCCATTACCACATGTCAGTCCCTGGCCTCCTCTATACTGCAATGAGGCCATACTCAGGTTGGAAGAGCAACATCTTCCATTGGGGTAGTCTCCAACCTGATGGCATGAACATTGATTTTTTGAACTTCTAGTAAGTGCCACCCATCTTCACCATTCTCCCTTCCTATTTTCCTACCTCACCTTATCCCCTTACCCATCCATCACTCCCTCTGGTGCTCCTTGTCCTTCCCTTCCTTCCATGACCTTCTCTCCTATCAGATTCCCCTTTCTCCAGCCCTTTATCTCTTTCACCAATCGACTTCCCAGTTGTTCACCTCACCACTCCTCCTTCCCCAGTTTCACTATCACCTACTACCTTGGATTTCTTTCTGCCCTCTGTCCCACCTTTTCCTCTAACTTCTCATCTCTTTTTTTCAGTTCTGAAGAAGGGTCTCGGACTGAAACATCGACTGTTTACTCTTTTCCATAGATGCTGCCTGGCCTGCTGAGTTCCTCCAGCATTTTGTGTGTATTACTCTGATTTCCAGCATTGGCAGCTCCTCGCTTGTTTGTTCTTCAACTTGACATGCTGTCTCTGCCCCCAGGTGGCTGGCAAACTGGTATTTCCTGAGCTTCTCTCCTTGATAATGGTGTGTTGGTGGGGTTGGGTGCAGCTATGCAATGACATCCACTAATGTCCAGAAATTCTGCCAGGAACAGCCATTGTGACTTAATACTAAGTGTGGAAAAAAAAATACTCATTGTAATTTGTCAAAAACAATTCAATCTATGTTCTCTCTATAAATGTCATTTCCTTCAGGAATAATTCCAATCATTACGTGTCCTTTGCGTTCTTGAAATAAAAGAAAATTATAACACATTTCAACAAAAGGAGCCCTGTAGAGATTTTTTTCCCCACACATAGGACATTAAAGTTAGTTCATAAATAAGTGCAAAGCCACAATTCATTTCTTTTCTGTTTTGTTGTGCGAGGGGAAGGGTTGTTTAGAGATTGATGTTCTTGTTACATTTTGTGTGGAGTTGATGTTCAAGATGCTGATCTCTTTTGTGGTGGGGGGGAGGTGGGTTTGATGTTTCCCTCTGAATTACTTTCACGTTCTTTGCTTCGTGGCTATCGGGAGAAGATGAATCTCAGAGTTGCATACTGATTCATACATATGAACAATTCTTAAACAGTAAGTGATAAATTCAGATACAGAATAAATAAGTTTTACAGAAGATAAATCAGTTTTATAAAGTTAAAGAATTTTGGAAACTAAAATGTTTCAGATTTTTGTAAAACCCAAAATTGTCTTTTAAGCAGTGGAAATTTCCTACTTACCACAAGCCCATAACAGAGGACCAGAAGTAGGTCATTTGACCTACTGAGTCTGCTCCGACATTCAACTATGGCTGTTGGTTTTCAATCCTTGCTTCTCCTGATAACCTTTCACCTTTTTACTAATAAATTTTAAGAAGACATCCCTTTATTCTGAGACTATGCCCTCAAATCCTAGACTCTCCTACTAATGGATGCATCCTCTCCATACCTGTTCTACCCCAGGCCCTTTAGTATTAGGTAGGCTTCAATGAGATACCACCTCATCCTCCTGAGTACAGGCCCAGAGGCATCAAATGCTTCACATAAATTAAACAACCTTAGTCTTCAAGTATTGAACATCATTAGACACCTACTATTCACTTAATACAAAAACTACAGGTCATTGAACTGCTTGAGATCAGTAGTATGTTATTTAGTTGTCATTGAGAGCAGAGTAATAGCTAAACCTTCACATATACCTTTGAAATCTCACTCAGTTTTCTGTGCTTTTGTTTTGGTTGCAGATTGGCTGGTTGGGGTGCTGGGTGGGCAATGTTACTTTGTGTGAGGGAGGGGTTGGGATTTAGGGACCAATGTTCTTGTTGGTTTTTCCATATGGGCAATCTGTTAGCTTTTGTGTATGAAAGGGGGTTTGGGGGTGTGATGTTATTTTTGCTATTTTTTGTGAGGGAGGGGGTTAGGGGTTTGATGTTACTGTTGCTATTTTTTTTGTGAAGGAGACGGGTTTGGTGTTCTGGCTGCCATTTTCCAGCTGAGCAATCTGCTAGCTTTTGTGTGAGGGAGGGGTTATGGGGGTTTCGGGTTTGATGTTCCAGCTACCATTTTTTTGTGTGGGTGATCTGTAATTTTTATGCGAGGGAGGGGGTGGGGGTTTGGGATTTGCGAGTTTATTTCTTTTTCCTTTTTGTTCACGGGAGGGGATTGATGTCTTTTCGTTTAACGACTCCGTGGGTCTTCTGTATTTCATGGCTACCTGGAGAAGACAAATATCAGAGTTATATTGTACATCTGTACTGACAATAAAATGAACCTTTGAAAAGTAGGCATAAAATCTATGAAATATATATCAGGTACTATAATCTACAATACAAGAGAGCTTGTACTGTTAGAACACCAAATCCCAATGTAATGATGTGTAAATTTCACAAGATCCAGGTGCAAGTATTGTTTTTCATACAACCATGAGGTCTCACTGCTGAGAACTTTTGGTTTCCACTTATAGTTTAACTACTAAATCAGAATAAAAATACATCCTTTATCAGAATTAGGATCTACTGCTAGGATTAATCCAAATGGAACTACTCTTACATTTTAATAGATTTTCTACTGTTAAAATGTATCATCATCCTTCCTCATGAAAGTCTAGAAATGAAGCTAATAGATTTGTTTGGCTTGCTGCATCTTTTCCTTTGTCACAACTGAACCTGTATGAGATATATTAAGAGTGATTGATAATGCATATGGGAAGACTAATGAAGGAAGATGTCAGAAAACAGATATCCTCAGACAAAATGTCAACTCGATACTGGAATTGATAATATGAAAAAAGATATCTGAAACTGTTAAGTGCTGTTTGTATTTCACAGACCACAAGAGATACAAAATGTAGATGCTTTGCATCAATATGTTTCTAAATAATTAAGCTGAAAATATGCTACAGTTTGGTAATAGGAAATCAAATACCATGATCTTCATCAGTTATGTTGCTGCTTAAAATAGACCAAACTACAGATGTGACAGTTTTGGAATAGTCTCAGTCAGAAAAATAAATATTGTTTACTTGATCAAATCTCAAGAGCCTTTTTCTTGTGATCATTAATGGAAATTAGATTTAATGGCTTTACCACTTCAAACTGTGATGACTTTAAGTGACTGAACCTCTGTTGAAGTTAGATCAATTGTTATGACAGACAAAAGATAGAAACCAAATGGGAAGAAAGACTTGGTAATTTGTCAGTTCATGAGGCAACAATGGCTATTAACAAAGTTTGTTTATTTCTACAAATGTGAGAAAATCTGCAGATGCTGGAAATCCAAAGCAACACACAAGATGCTGGAGGAACTCAGCAGGTCAGGCAGGATCTATGGAAAAGAATAAACAGTCAACATTTCTTGTGGGTGGCGGAGGGAGATTCGTCTCTACCAAAGGAGGTGCTCCTTTCACCCCTTAGCCTTCACATCACACTTAGACACTTAGCACCCACCCACCCCCGCCCCCGATCACGGTCATGTGGGAGCAAGTGGGGATGGTTGTATGAGCAGCTGGTGCACATCACAGTTCCTGGTCATTGGACCACTGATGTCAGGCAGACAATCTCTCAACAGTATTTGTAATGGCTGGGGTCCTCCATCTTGTAAAGGCACTGTCCAGAAGAAAGCAAATATCTACTGTTTACTCTTTTCCATAGATGCTGCCTGACCTGCTGAGTTCCACCAGCATTTTGGGTGTATTTCTACCCCTGCTCCATACAGTAACTGGTAAAATCTGATAAAGATTTGGGAAAATTATTCAGCTGCTCTTCCATTCCACAATGATCAACACAATACACTCCCATTTGCCCCAATAATAGTGATAACAAGAAGGAATCAGAGGTGAGATAATTACTGGAAACAAAATCACAAGAAACATGTTCATTTGTTCATTATGTGCCATGTCATATGATATGAGCGATCATAGTCTTTCCATGACCATGATTGTTCTTAGTAAATTTTTCTATAGAATTGATTTGCCATTGCTTTCTTCTGGGCAGTGTCTTTACAAGATGAATGACCCCAATGATTATCAATACTCTTTCAGAGATTGCCTGCCTGGCGCCAAAGGTCACATAACCAGGAATTATGATGTGCACCAGCTGCTCATATGACCATCCATGACTTGCACCCATATGACCCTGTTTGGGGAAGTGGGGGGGGAAACTAAGCTGTAGCTACACCTTGCCCAGGGTGTGACGTGAAGGCTAGGAGTTGGAAGGAGTGCCTCACACCTTTGGTAGAAACCAATCTCCACCCCGCCACCCACAAGAAATATGTACAATCAAATAAATTTAGAGAAATAAAAATCTGTAAACAATTCTTTGCCTGGTCTTTGAGTCATTCAATGAAAAATAGTTTACAAGAGCCTATGCTAGGCAGAGGATGCTGACACAACTCTTCCTGGCACGTCTCAAAAGTTTATAAATAGAAGTTTCATACAGTGAAAGCTCTATGGTGATAGCTGGTGAATTTTAAGTAGGTTGGATTATGTCCTACTATGTCAGCTAGCATTTGGAAAAAAAACTTAAGAGTTATGCTAAATTGTGATGGGCCTACCCTTCCTGTTTGTACATATTGTGATCCCATGTCAACAAATATTCTACTTGATAAATATTTCTTCAGAATATACTGTGAGCCATAGAAAACAATTTTGTTACTTCCATTCTGGCATTCAAAGTAAGAGTAGATTTTACAGGTGTCTGGTCAATACTATTTGAAATGAGACAACTGAGAAGTAAAAACAAACAAAAACTGGTTAGTCTTGAGAGATCAGTCAACCACTTCAAGTTTCAATAAATTTTCTCGTATCACAATCTTAAAAGTACAGTGGTACAGCTATTTGAGTTGCTGCCTTGCACTGCCAGAAATGCAGGTTCAATCCTGTCCTCGGGTGTTAAAGTGGAGCTTGTGCATTCTCCCTGTGACCACACTGGTCTCCCCTGAATGCTCAGTTGCCTTCCACAGCTCAAAGTTGTATTAGTTGACATGCTAACTGGCCAATATAGATTATCCTGTGGGCAAATAGTGGAATTTGGGTGGAGGGTAATTGATGAGAATAAGGGGTGGATAAAATAAATGGGATTAGTGCAAATGTGTGGTTGATGGTTGGTGCAGACTTGATGGGCTAAAGGGCCTGTTTCCATTCTGCATCTCCCTTGTGTCTCTATGACAATGTTTTAAAAGGTCGAGAATGCATTATCATGTTGTGCAGAATAAATGAGAGACAATTTGAACCCAACATACACAACAAATAAAGATAATGAAAAAAAAAAAGTGGAGGTGAGTAGAAGTGAGCAAGGAGCAAAAGAGCCTCATTTATATCATTATGAACACAGGTGTTAAAGATCTGACAGTTCATGTAAACAAAAAAGAACTCTTCAGCTCCAAGCTACAAAGAATGATTTAATAGGTAGACACAATATTCATTATCAGCACATTATTAACTGGAACTGCAAGAAATAAGATATTGTTTGCACCTTGGAATTCCAACTGTTGATTTCCACTGGGGTGCAAGTTCGGCAATCTGTTTCAGGTGCTAGACCTTGCTAACATGCAGGTTACATTCTTCTCATGTTCAACTGCAGTTTCCATCTCTGCTACTACTCACCACTCAATTATTTTCTGCATTCAGCATGAAATTTCAATTGCCATTAAATTGTTCTAACATTCTCTTATGCCCGCCTTTGTGCTCTTTGTTTTGGCAATGTTCTTACCCTCACTGAGCTTGTCCTTTGGAGGACATTAAAACAAACAATATGAGCATGAGAAGACAAGATGCCATAGAAGAAGAGACTCTGGATTGAAATACATAGACAATGGAACAAGGCAAGCATCATCCCACCCATGTATGCAACAGTAGTGAAGTGCTGGATGAGAATGCTGTAATCAACCTTGTCAAAATTACTTGACAGAGCAAGAGAAGGAAAAATTGAATACTTTAAAATATTGACTTTGAATATCATTGGTGGCTTTAGGAGTCATTTTGGCATTTCAGCATCACTTCAAAAACAGGAAACTTAGTGGAAGACTGAAGGAATTCACTGAGGCTGCATTTATAAGAATACACTGATGTTGTGAAAGGATCTGTGAGGGATGACATGCAAAACAGTTTTTCATTGTACCTTAGTTTGTGACAATAATTAACAATTACCAATTATAATACTTTGAATGACTTTTAAAAGATAAAGGGTTAGAGAGTCCACAGTAGAAAACTAAGAAACTACATACAAGATGGCTAGATGGAAAGGGTCAGGGCTAAGGAGATATTGTATCATTTCTTAATACATGCATTACTAAATGACAATAAAAGAGGACTACATGTCTTCATAATCTAATATTTAAAAGTGTGGCTTGTGGACTAGAAAAAAAAGTGGGAAGTAGGTAAAGTTGAGGATTGAATGGTCTCAATCACTACGGTACTGTCATCAGCAAATCCTTTTCCTCCTCTTGACTGAGATCATGCACTATAATGGGTATCAAGGGGAAAATACTCTAATTGTTGAGGGCATACTGTACCTCACACCAAGACAGCTGAAGTTACCTCAAACATCCCAGCCCCAGGACATTGCTGTAGGTGATCTTCAGAGCTGTGTTCCACAGCAAGCCAAGGCAACATTCAGCCATGGACTCATAAGTATGTTTAATCCATTGAAATATTGGCAAACTCTAACCAACTATCCCAAACATTCAATGCAACATCCTCTAGTGTTACTATTGACCAGAAACTCAATCAGACAACTGCAGGTCAGCGGCTCAGTATCCATGGCAGATGCCTCACTCTAGAAAGCCTTACCACCACCAGCAAGGCACAAGTCAGGAAGATGATTCCCATTTGGACGGATTACTTGGATAAATCCTCTTGAAACCTACATTCTCAATTACGAAGGAGGGCAGTAGGAGTAGGAAATAACTGTCACCTGTAGCTTCTCTTACAATTAATGCACCATCCTAACTTGATGGAAATATATCATCATGTTCATGACAAGTGGTTAGACTTTCCTTTTTATTTTGTCTTTATGTAACATTTCAATGCAGAATACAGCAGCTTTGAGGAGGTGCCTTCACCAGAGGAATGTCAGTGCTTTGAAGCAGGTGGCTTGTCACTACCTTCTGGTGGGCAATTTGGAATTCAATAAATGCTCTACTTGCCAATAACTCCCACTGCCCAAGCATAAATAAAATTTCAAGCCATGTGCTACAAGCCAGTCACAAAAGGCCCAATCTAGAATTCAATGCTATCTATTTTTAAAGCTCATGCTTATATTTTCAACTATGCTACACCACAGACTAAGATAGCTCTCCATTATCAGTGGAGGCTGTGATCTGGTATTAGAATCATCTTCTTGGCTAAGGAAAAACAGGTAGCTTGTCATTGTTTTCTATTAACAAAATTGAAATAAAAAATATGGGAACTTCACTGTTCCATGAATTCAATTAAACAGTGATGTAAAATATTTTCAAAACTGCAAGCTCCCACAACTTATTTCAAATGTGAAATCAATAGGAAATAAAAGGACCAGGTAAATATAGAATGTGCATTTTCATAAATGTATGACACAACATAATATGTCACTGTGGCCAATTGAATTATGATATTAGAGCAAAGAAAGTGAAGGCTACACAATCAAAAATGGAAGTCACGTCTTCAATATAGTAACTGTAGGTTAGTGCCACGAATTATCAACACAACTCAAAGCAGTAATTAATATAAAAGCAAAGTTCATGCCGTTTCTGTTTATTTCAGGATTATTTACTGGACAAATTATTATCAAGGTGATTACCAAGGACAGATCTTTACCTATCACTATACAAGAATTAAAAAAATAATGAAAGTAATTTGGAAATACGGTGTACATAATTCTGCTTTGTGATAGTCATCGTTAAACTTAAAAATGCTTTACTCTTCAATCAAGGTAACAATTTCACTGGAACAGAAATGTGACGCCATCTAATCAAATGGAAAGTGAACCAGCTGCTGCAATAGTCAGGATAATTGCTTTGTACTGTATCATTACTGAAATGCAAATTTTTGAATTGCTTCTCAATGTGGCAAATCTCCAGACTAATCTTGGGACAAATGCAAACATTGGAAAATGGTTGTTAATTTAATAATGATCCACCCCGTCATCAGCCTTAAGTCAGAGCATCATGTCATCTTCTTCTGGGGCAATCCCTTAGGGTCAAGGATGATTTGCTTCCATTGTGGTTCTACGGGTTCCAAGAGGTGATTAGCCAGAAGGTGGGGCAGGAGGTGCTTGATGGGCTAAGCAGGTGGATATTTGTGAAATGGTGTGCCCCTTCCATCATTTATATAGGGCTCATCTTCAAGATTCCTAATGCCACCTTTACTGCTCCTTCTAAATTTAGAATGATTACAAGCAAAATCTCCCCCCCCCCCCAAAATTGATGGGGATGTTACATTTAAGTCACTGTGGTTTTCAGAACATGCTTAAATTATTTCCTTCATCCACTTGTCATGATGGAGCTAGGAATAGAGGGAATAGAGTATCTGTTTAGAAGTCTGGTGTTAGGAATGAGCACAACAAGTTCTCTTCATCAAAGTTGCCAGAATGTAACTTGGAACTCAATATTGGAGATGTCGACCTGGGAGAGGAAGCTGATGAAGGGACACTTAGCCTGCCGAGGGGTCAATGTCTGGCTCAGCTGCTAGGGATAAAGTAAGCTTGTTAGTCAAAGAAAAAGATGTTAGTTGAGGGAAGGAGGGTTTGGTAGCTGGGGAAGTGAGGAAGGAAGGCTTGATGGATCATATAAGATGCAAGCATGAATAGATTTTTAATGCCCCACTTGGGGATAAATTTGCTATTGTAATCTCCCTATTTCACTGAGGGTTTGAGACTCGTCGTGCTACCCTCACCTGGTTTAGCCAGCTTGTCGAAGCCGTTGCCCGGGGTGTGGCCGCTGTCGCATGCAAACAGCTGAGTGCCAGGTGGGGACCAAAGGTGGACTAACTGCCTTGAAAAGAACATGATATGTTCCCCCACCAGAGGTGCTACCCCTTCCTGACACCCCATCCACCCCAATCTATCCCAGCATGTGAAGACAGACTTCGGCGGATTGAGAGGACAAGACCAATAGAAGGTCCAACAGTCAAGAAGGCGGTCTCTGCAAGCATCATGGGACGTGTAGAGCAGGACAAGACACAGAAGACATCCTGGTCATCCACTGCGCCAGTCCCATCTCCAGCTGTCTCGACTCCGTCTTGCCACTGGATCCAGATGGGAATTAGGAAGAGAGAGTGAGGCTGACACTGTGCAACTCTCCCTCGCTTAAATCCAAATCAAGCGCTAGTTTCGACACCATCATAATGGTGTCGAGGTCCTCATCGATGTCAACGATGGAAGAACAACAGCTATTGTAATTCATCCATTTGTACAACTCATGCAATTTTAGTTTCTACAGAATCAATCTGAGTGAAAACTGGTTGCAAATCCTAAACCCTGCTTAAATAGCTACTTGAAAAAGGTGGAAGTCCACCTTTACATTTTTAAGTATATCAGCTACAGAATGCTGACAGATTACAGCTAAATTGAATGTAAAGAAATGGATTAAATCATTATCATCATCTACCTAGAATCATGAAAGAAAACAGAGGTTTCCTGTCCAAACAGAGCAAGTGCTGATTCTGCATGCACAAATCAACTGCAGGAGACCTTACCATGCAAGCTTCAAAATCTGCTGCAGTCGGTACAACATTTTGGGTTGAAGGGCCTGTGATGTGCTGTAGATTTCTATGTTCTCTTTATCACTGGATCTTTTAAATGAGCATGTATTACCAGCAGGTTGTGAAGAATATTGCAGCATGTTCTTATCCTCCCAAACACAAGACTGATATTGGAAAGTGGCAAATAACGCTAGTCTACTTTCTAATTTTGCCCAAGGTTGAATACTTTAGTGCTGTTCCTTATAAACACTTGTGAAATTCAGTCATGGTTATATTGAGTCTTATTTCTACAATGACATTCCCTGAACAATTAGAAAAAGGTTTTAAAATTTACTGCTGTACCACCAATTATTTGTACAGGAAGCAACATAGTAATCAGTAATATTGGCATTCATTTGTAGAATGAGTCAGCCTGCCATCATGTCAGTAAGTCAAGTTAGCACCAACAGTTAGCTATGCCAAAATATGCAGTGTAAGCAGATCGGGGGACATGAATCAGCATTCAAAGCAGTTCAATGAAAGCATTGCCTAATTGAATCCTAACAATCATTCTCTTAACTACATGGGCTGGAGACAGGTTTTCAAAATTGTGCTGAGCACACAATTTCCACATGTACTGGAAATACACAGGGGCAGGCAGTTTCTTTGGAGAGTAATTTTGTTAACTTTTAAGAATCAGAAAATGAATATATTTTAAGTTGCAGTGAATGGAAAGTGTGCACAGAAGAAGGAGGATGCCAATGATACAGTGAAGATTGAGAGAGATAGAATGCCACAAAAAGCTGGAGGTGAAAGTTGTGGAAGAGCAGTGACACTTGTTCATAGGAGATGATACACTTGGAATAAAGAAGATGTACAGTACATAAACAGAGAGAAAAGTTGTAGGAAATGGAGCTACATTGCACAGCATTTGCCTGAAATAGAAGCGAATTAGCAGAATCTGAGGAGAAAGACCCAGTTAATGTAGAAATTTTATAATTTTATTCACCACTGGTCAGTTTTGACACATTTGGAAAGGACAAGTGTCTGTGATTGTTGAGTTAAATATTCATTCTCGAAAATTGTAACATGCCTTGCTGGAAGATGAGATTTTTTTAAGATTTATTTTGGAATCTGGAAGTTGCTGACAATCCCAGCATTTATCGTCCGTTCCAAAATTGCCTTCAGGAAGGTGGTGGTGAACTACTCGAGTATGTTATTAATCTTTGTTGGGACTTATTAATGTTCTTCCAAAGAAGTGGGGACTATTTCTGCACACTTCTAACATATATTGTATGGTTGGTGAAAGGTCATAGGGTATCAGGAAATAAGCCATTTTCCAAAGATATCCAGCCTTTGACTTACTATTGTATTTATGGTATATATGTGCTGATTGATTAGTTGATGATCAATGATTCCGCCGGATATTGGTATTAATACCATTGAATGTCAAGAGGAGGTGGTTGGGCCCTCTTACATTGAAGATATTCATTGCAAGGCATCCCTGTTCCTTGAATTGGGGCTTTAATTCAACTGTGTCAGAAAGTTCTTCAAATGACTGTGCCTAATGGAGATTCCTTTGCTTACATCTTCGGAAATAGCTCTATTTATATCTTTAATATCTCTATTTTTCCCTTTCAGGGGTCCTTTAAAGACCCTGACCTGGAGTTACACACTGACTTCGGTTCTTTATGGGAATGGGACATGCTCTTAGGTTTTCACAACTGGTCGCTATTCAATATACCAAGGACGGGACCTAGAAGATTAGCGATCCTTCAGGGTTATGGGATTTTTGTGGCTCTGGAGGCAAGCCGACTCGATGTCGGGGCCTCCGCAGGAAATCGGTGTGTCGTGGGAGATTGAAAGCAGCAAGCTGTCTGCTGGCTGTGTGCCCAGATACCCGAGTTCTTTGGGTACAGAGCTCAGAAAAAGCGATGCAACAGACTTTAAACGTCGTAAATCAGTGAGTTGTTTGTTATGTCTCCCCACTCACTGTGAAATGGGAACATCTCTTTTCCCTTATCAGGGAGAGAGAGAGACTGTAGAATGTCGAATTACTGGGTGAACGAGTGGTCTTTGAGGTTCTGCAAGTCTGTGTCTTTATTGATGTTTTGCTACACGCTTGAGTGGTTGGTGGGGGGCGCCAGTGCTCTTTTGCTGGTGGGGGAGGGGGGATCGTTGCTTTGCTGCTGCTTATGCATGGGAGGGGGGAGCTGGGGGGGGGGTTGGGGTTCTAACATTTAACTGTCATTCATTCTTTGGGCACTCCCATTTTTGTGGCTGGTTGAGAAGAAAAAGAATTTCAGGATGTGTATTGTATACACTTCTCTGACATTAAATGTACCTTTGAAACCTTTGAAGATCATTGGCCATTAGTTACACCTTTTTTCTCTCCAATCCATCTCCGCAATTTGAAACAAGCTCCATTTCCAAGTTATACTAATTTTGTTGATGGTATAGTACCTGGAACCTTAACTCTTACTTCTCTCTCCCTAGATGCCGCCTAACCTGTCAAGTACCTCTAGCATCTTCTGTGTTTATTCCAGCACCTGCAATTGTATTTTACTTTTCAATATGATTCTCTTGGGTTTATGTATGTTTTAAGTGCAAACTTAACTGGCATTCTGACAAAGTATGTCAACAGATAACGTTGAGAGATTTCTTCTCTCAACGGAACTGTTTCCTCTACCAGACTTGGCAAGTGTTTTTGTTGCTTGTTGCCTGGTTATTGGCTACTCAGGGCACCCCTTACTCCGGCGACATCAGCACCTGAAGTCGGAGACCACACACACCGGAGCAGGTGGTGCTCTTTTTGCCTTTATTGAACCTTGTGGGAAGCCGTATCCAGCAGGACGTTAAAGTCAGAGGAGACTGCAGTTCCAGCCATTACAGACTGTTCCCCCCGGGGTCTCGTTCGTGTGTATGCATGAGATCAGGCAGAAGCCGGGGGCAGACAGGAGCTGAACCGGCGCACACTCTCCCGTCAAGTCTTGCCCGATGTCAGGGGTTCCAGCCGTGTTCTGGGTTCTAGCAATTGGCGAAGTCAGCGGCTGACAGCAACAGGTACCTCAGGAGTGGCAGTAAACTCCCGGGAGGTGAGCGAGTTTGGACTAGAGCCTGAAGTGAAGGGTGGTTAGTGGACGGTCTTGTGAAACAGTTAGCTGGACTCGATAATGATCTAGCCCAGATTCTGGATGCAAAGAGTCAAGTTGACCTTTGCATAATGGATTGTAGTAAAGCTTTTGATACTGTACCACATCAATGCCTGTTAGCTGAACTTGGCCATCTTGGCATCCAAGGCTCTACCAAGGATTGGATCAAAAGCTTTCTAACTAAACGGCACCAGAAGGTATTAATGGATGGGCGATCCTCATCCAACTGTCCTGTGTTTTCAGGAGTACCACAGCGCACTGTCTTGGGCCCACTACTCTTTTTAATGACCTTCCTTTTCTTTTTCAATATTCTTATTATTAATTTCTACATAGAAGAATACAGAGTACAGGTATATATTATAAGTCAAAAAATAAAGATAAAATAATACCAATACATATTTGAATCACACTTGAAACCTCATTATATTCATGTAAAATAAATTAAATTAAATGACCTTCCAACTTGTGTTACATCTGAAGTCAGACTGTTTGCAGATGACCTGATTCTGTACAGACCCATAAGTTCTCCAAATAACTGCAATAGCCTTCAACAAGACATTAACTCACTGTGCAAGTGGGAGTCCACCTGGCAGATGAAATTTAACATCTCAAAGTGCTACATTATGAGAATGACCCACAAGAAAAAATTTTACCACCATCAGTACTTCATGGGAAACGTTGCACTTCAGGATGTAAAACATCATCCTTACTTGGGCATTGAACTGTCAGATAACCTTAGCTGGACAAAATACATCAACCAAACCATTTCAAGTTCCAACAAAATCCTTGGCCTTCTAGGGCGTAACTTCTGGAATTGCTCAAAAACCACAAAAGAAATTGCTTATAAAACTCTCGTCCACGCAAGACTTGAGTACTGTAGTGCCATTTGGGATCCCTACCAAACCATTCACATCAATAACCTTGAGAAAGTCCAGAGAAGAGCTGCCAGGTTTGTAACCAATGATTACAGAAAGACCAGTAGTGTTAAAATGCTTCTGGACCTCAAATGAGATAGCTTCCAAAGACGCCGCACAATAGCCAGGCTTACTACAATTTACAAGGAAACTCATTCATTAACTCCATCCAACATTAGTCACCTTTTGTACAACCAGAATAACAGACAATCAACCCGACAAAACCAATCCCTGAACTACAAGACCATTCAGACCAACAAGGACGGCTACCACTACTCGCTGTACCCGAGGACCATTCCAGTTTGGAATTCCCTGCCGCCGTACATTAAATCTGCCGCTGATAATAAAACTTTCAAGTCGCTGCTCTTAAACACCGCAATTTAAATTACAACTGTATGCATGACAGGCTGCATGTTTATAGCACAGTGGTGGCGGTTGGTGCAGTATGGACAAGACAAGGCAATGAATGCTCAAATGGGGGGTTTGGTCTTTGCGGAGAGTTACAAGGCCTGGGGGAGGGGTCGATGGTGTTGACGCATGGAAGGGACAAGGAGGAGTGGCGAGTGAGGTGAAAGAGGTAGATTAGAGATATACCAGGGTGAAATGGGGGGTTAAGAAAAGAAATCCAGTCCTCAGGGTGGGAAAAAAAGAAGGGATTGAGGGAGGAGTTTATGAGCTAGTGAATGAGAATGTTGCTGGGCTTCGAAGCCTGCACAAGGAGAAATGATTGGAGAGAAGGATAGGCTGTTGGGAAGTAAACAAAATGGGGTTGAGGGTCTTTAAGATGGAAGAATCAATGAAGGGAGACTGGGAATGGAGACATAGGGTAGGGGAAAAAGAAGTAAGGTCATTTCAAAGGGCTCGAAGCTTACATGGAAAGAAGAACAGTGAATAATGCAAACCTGAGAATATTGATAAAGGCAGCAGAGCCATATGAAGGAACAGATGTAGGAATGCCAAACACCAAAGTTGGAGGACAATTTCACTGCTGTGGTATAGCCGAATAAGGTGATGATGACTGTAAGATTCTCTCTGGTCAGAAGAGGAGAAAAGAATGAAAAGTACTTGATTTGAAGGTGGACCGGTTTCACTTGAAAGGGAATAGCGTGAATATCAGTATCAGGGAATTGGAATGGTGTTTCCTCGGAGTAAAGACCAACACAAGAACTGGTACCTCAAGACTGAATGGCCTTTCCCTGTTGTTGTGTGGAACAGACTCCTTTATTGACTCCAAGTCCAATAAGTAGTTGAGAAATAACTAAACTCAACCCAACAACAACATTCTGGGAAGTTTTCCAAACAAAGAGTATTGTGTATACTCATGATTTAGATCAGGCTTATCTTTGTTGTGTGAAGTACTTGCGTGTGCAGCCCTCCGGTGAAAAATGATAACATATCTGTTAAATAGGGGCCGTGGACAATTCTGATTTGATGGAGAATGGACGTGAAAGCACAGAGGAACATCTGGAGAAATTTCTGAAACGCTCGTTTGCTGCTGTCGTTACTGCGTGATCGGGAATCTTTCAGAGGGTAGGCCTCAAAATCCCCGGCCTTGCCTGCTTTTGGCAACCGAGAACGAGGTCGAATCGTTCGGACAGAGATGGCGCTCAGTACACGGTGTCGGAGAGCTGATCAGAGCTCGAAGTTTTCAGATGACTCAGAGTTGGACTGTGGTCGGCATGGCAGGGAGAGTTCTTCCTTCTCCCGTCTGCATGAGATATGGGACTTTTGAGAGACTTTGAACTTTTACTGTGCTCATGGACTTCTTCATCAAGTTATGGTATTGTTGCACTGTTGTAACTATATGTTATAATTATGTGGTTTTGTCAGTTTTTTCAGTCTTGGTCTGTCCTGTGTTTTGTGATATCACACCGGAGGAAATATTGTATAATTTCGTAATGCGTGCATTACTAAATGACAATAAAAGAAGACTATGTGTCTTTATAATCTAAAAATTCCCAGTTCAAAGTTATTTTCTTAAAATGGTATCTGAGTCCATTTACAACGAGAGAACTCTGAGTCTACTGAGAAGGCTGCACCTTGAGCGGTGCAGGATTCTGGTTGCAATTATAGTTTCAAATTCAAAAGGTATTGGATTGTAGTGAGCTTGTCACTGCTATTGGATACTCATGAGTTTCAGTTACTATCAGGATATTATACACATTCTATCACTGAATTATTCTATCATTGTACCAAAATCTGAGGGCTACTAAAATATCTTAAATTACAACGTAACTTTAGTGAGATTCTGTGAAGTAATTGGTAAAATGTGGTTGCTATATCATAAGTAGTTAGTATAGTTCTCCCAGTTCTCTGTCACTACTGCACTTGCTCTCAGGATGAGGCTTTCCATTCTAGACCATCCTCTTCTTTTTCATAAAACTGGGTTTGTCACTGAGGCTACCCTCACCCACATTTCCCACACATCAGCCCTCACCCCATCCTCCTACCACCATAACAGGGATGGAACTCCCCTCGTCTTTACCTATCACCCAATGAGTTCAATATCCAGTACATCATTTTCTGTAACTTTTGCCATCTCCACCAGGATCCTACCATTTGACACATCTTTCCCCACCTACCACCTTTTTCCTCTTTTAGAAGGAATCAATCTTTCCATGACTCCCTTGTCCATTTGTCTCTCTCCACTAATCACCATCAGGGCATTTATTCCTACATGAGTGCTACTCCTGCCCCTATACCTCCTCTTTCACAACTATTCAGGGCCCCAAACAGTGTTTCCAGGTGAGGCAACACTTCACCTGTGACACTCACAACACGCTGGAGGAACTCAACAAGTCGGGCAGCATCCGTGGAAACGATCAGTCAACGTTTCGGGCTGGAACCCTTCATCAGGACACACGAAGGGTTCCGGCCCAAAACGTTGACTGAGTGTTTCCACGGATGCTGCCCGACCTGCTGAGTTCCTCCAGCGTGTTGTGAGTGTTGCTTTGACCCCAGCATCTGCAGAGTATTTTGTGTTTACGACTTCACCTGTGAGTTTGTTGGGGTTTATCTATCGTTTCCAGTGCTCCTTGTGTGGCCTCCTCTACATCAGTGAGACCCTAGGCAGAGTGGGGGACAGTTTTGTTGAGCACCTTTGCTCTGTCCATCGCAAAAGGCAGGATATCCCAGTGGCTGCCCATTTTAATTCAACTTCCTATCCCCATTCTGACCTGTTTATTCTTGGCCTCTACTGCCATGCTACGGCCAAACTTGGGTTGGTGGAGCAACACCTCATATTACATCTGTGTAGCCTCTGCCTCTCCCCTTTTCTCCCCCTCCATTCTTCTCTCTTTTCCATTCCATTTTCTAGTTACTGGCTCACACCTTCTCTTCTTTGCCCATCACCTCCCTCCAGTTCGCCCCACTCCTCCTCTTTCTTCCATGGTCCACTGTCCTCTCCTGTTAGATCCCTTCTTCAGCCCTTTTGCCTCTTCCATCGATTCCCCTCTTTGTTTCTTGCCTCATTACCCCCCAACCACCCACCTACCTTCCCCCTCACTTGGTCTCACAAATCTACTGCTTTCGTGTGAAAATTAACTCCTTCAAAAAACATATCTGTCAAGGACTGCAAAATCTTATTTTAGTCTTACAGTCTTAAGGTACTGGCATTCTGATATAAGTAAAAATTATACATTCAATTCTTATTAACTTGATTAAGTTTTTAGACAGGATGATGAGGGTGATTAATGAAGGCAGAGCTGTGGATGTTGCCTGCATAGATTTTAGTAAGGCGTTTTGACAAGGTCCCTCATGGGAGGCACATCCAGAAGATAAAGATGCAAGGATAAATGTTTGGATTCAGAACTAGCTTGCTCATAGAAGTCGGAGGATAGTGATTAAAGGGACTTATTTTAGCTAGAGGTCTGTGATTATAGTGGTGTTCCACAGGGATCTGCACTGGGTCGTCTGCTATTTGTGATGTTTATAAATGACCTCGATGAAAATGTAAGCAACACACATCAAAGTTGCTGGTGAACGCAGCAGGCCAGGCAGCATCTCTAGGAAGAGGTACAGTCGACATTTCAGGCCGAGACCCTTCGTCAAACCAATTAAACCAGCAGAAATCATCTTTAATGATATTTTAAAAGTAATGCAGGAACACTTGAATCAAAACCATTCAAGCAGAACACATCATGTTGCATAAACAGAATCAAAAAGAAGGGGTGTCCATTTCAGTGTATGTGGCTGAATTGGAGAGATTAAGCATTGTCAGTTCAGTAATGGGCTTAAGGATACACTGAGAGATGGTTTAGTTTATGGAATCTTGCTAGAAAGCATTCAAAAATGACTTCTAACTGAAGCACAGCTTACATTTAAAAGAGCAATTGAAATTGCTGTATCAATACTGACAGCAGGCAGACGCAGATGAATTGGAGTCAGGAATGAAAGTAAACGTGAACAAAATTGCAGCATCTAGACAGAAACCAGTCTAGCCAAACAAATTGTGTTACTGTTGTGGCAGGGACTCACATACACCAGACCAATGTTGATTTAAAGGTGAAATTTGCAGAAATGGCAACAAAGTAGGACACATACAAAGAGCATGTCAGGCAGACAAAATTAAATGGACTGCACAGGGAAGAGAAAAAGATAAAAATTCAAGTTACAATTTCAAAAAGAGCACTAATCTGCATGTTATACATGGAAAATTAGATAATGAGAGTGCCACAGGACTGCAACCTTGAGATTTACAATGTGAAAACTAGCAACAGACAAGCAATATGGTTTACACCAGAAGTGAATGGCAAAATAATTAAAATGGAATTGGACACTGGTTCAGCTGTTTCAGCCATTCCACAAAATGGCTTTGAACAGCATTTCAAAGATATTAAACTGAAGCCTGCAAATATCTAACTAAGAACTGGAGAGAAAGTAACTTCTACGGGAATGATATTTGTAATGGTGAAACACAACAATCAACATGCCACACAACTCAAAGTTGCTGGTGAACACAGCAGGCCATGCAGCATCTATAGGAAGATATACAGTCGACGTTTTGGGCCGAGACCCTTCGTCAGGACTAACTGATAGAAGAACTAGTCAGAGGTTTGAAAGTGGGAGGGGGAGGGGGAGATCCAAAATGATAGGAGAAGACAGGAGGGGGAGGGAAGGAGCCAAGAGCTGGACAGCTGATTGGCAAAAGGAATATGAGAGGATCATAGGACAGGAGGCCCAGGGAGAAGGAAAAGGGGGAGGGGGGAAAAATCCTTAGGATGAGCAAGGGGTATAGTCAGAGGGACAGATGGAGAAAAAGGAGAGAGAGAGAAAGAATATGTGTATATAATATAAATAAATAATGGATGGGGTACGAGGGGGAGGTGGGGCATTAACGGAAGTTTGAGAAGTCAATGTTCATGCCATCAGGTTGGAGGCTACCCAGACGGAATATAAGGTGTTGTTCCTCCAACCTGAGTGAGGTTTCATCTTTACAGTAGAGGAGGCCATGGATAGACATATCAGAATGGGAATGGGACGTGGATTTAAAATGTGTGGCCACTGGGAGATCCTGCTTTCTCTGGCGAACAGAGCGTAGGTGTTCAGCAAAACGATCTCCCAGTCTGCGTCGGATCTCGCCAATATATAGAAGACCACATCGGGAACATCGGACGCAGTATATCACCCCAGTCGGCTCACAGGTGAAGTGTCTCCTCAGCTGGAAGGACGGTCTGGGGCCCTGAATGGTGGTAAGCAAGGAAGTGTAAGGGCATGTGTAGCACTGGTTCCGCTTACAAGGATAAGTGCCAGGAGGGAGATCCGTGAGGAGGGATGGCCACACTCAGGTTGGAGGAACAGCACCTTATATTCCATCTGGGCAGCCTCCAACCTGATGGCATGAACATTGACTTCTCAAACTTCCGCTAATGCCCCTCCTCCCCCTCGTACCCCATCTGTTATTTATTTATATACACACATTCTTTTTCTCTCTCCTTTTTCTCCCTCTGTCCCTCTGACTATACCCCTTGCCCATCCTCGGGGTTTCCTCCCCTCCCCCTTTTCTTTCTCCCTGGGCCTCCTGTCCCATGATCCTCTCATATCCCTTTTGCCAATCAACTGTCCAGCTCTTGGCTCCATCCCTCCCCCTCCTGTCTTCTCCTATCATTTTGGATCTCCCCCTCCCCCTCCCACTTTCAAATCTCTTACTAGCTCTTCTTTCAGTTAGGCCTGACGAAGGGTCTCGGCCCGAAACATCGACTGTACCTCTTCCTAGAGATGCTGCCTGGCCTGCTGCGTTCACCAGCAATTTTGAGTTGTGTTGCTTGAATTTCCAGCACCTGCAGAATTCCTCGTGTTTGTGTTTTTAAAATCAACATGCCACATTGAGCTTATATGTGGTTAGACCAGGAGAACCAGCATTGTGGGAACATGAGTGGCTGAGACAACTACCACCGGATTGGAGATCCATCCACCACTTGTATGCCACATCCCCTGCAATAGAATCAACTGAAAGCAAATTAAGAATTGTACTGGATGATAGCACAACTGCCTCCATGCCAAACACCATGAACTGTTGCCTAACAAAGGAAAAACAGCTGTTGGTGCCAAACTCAGTGCCTCTGGTTGGAAAACATATTGGACCAAGGAAGGACCATGCTGCTTAGAAGAATTGTGAAAGTGACAAAAACAACAGTTTTTGTCGTCAACATATCTGAGAAAACTTCTGATGTGTTAATCAGGTCGTTACTTCAAAATGTGTCTTGGTTTTAAACTGGAAGAGAGTTCAGGGAGTTTCTGGAAAGTTGCAAGCATTCGGCTTTTGTGAGTATAAAGAACCAGAACCTACTCCGTGTGCATTAAAGTTATTGAAAGAACTTCAAGTGGGAGACAAAAAGCTGATTGCTTGTATAAGTAGATGCAAAGACCAAAGCCCAGCTGGATGAATGGAAGTCCAACAAGAAAGGAGTCGATGGAGATATGAAAACAGATGATGTTGTGGAAGGGAAAATTAAGAGGAGAGATCAGATCATAAAGGGAACAAAAGAAAGATAAATAAGAGAATAAGTGAGTTAAATGCTCCTTCACAAGATCAAGATGCACAAACTAGAAGAAAAAGAAAAAACCACTGTCAGAACCACCTCCTGTAGTCTGAGTCTTTGTCATGGTCCGGATTGGGGTCCCTTTAAATTTACCTTGTTTATGTTACGATCCGGACCGTTGATTCCCTGTTTTCCCATGTCCCTCGACTTTGGTGATTGGAGGCAATTAACACTCAGCTGAACCGGTAGTTTATAGTCTCTGGCTTTTAGCCGTTTGGAGCGGGAGCTTCTGCAAAGTCATCTAAGGTATGGTGTGCCGATGTCATCTGGCCAGAGCAAGCCTAGTCTCTGCCGAAGCGAGTGCCGGGAATTTGCCTCTTCTCACCGGAGCAACCCAGTCCAGTTACTTCGCCGAAGTGAGCCTGCAAAGTTTCCTCACTGAGGTGGGTCCATCAGTTAACCCACCGGAGGGAAACAAGAACCACTGTCTACTGTTCCCGGGCCGAGTCGAGAGCTCGCCACTACCCGGAGGCTCCAAGTCAAGTCCTGGCTCCGGCGGCATTCAAGCACCAAGTCAAGTCCTGACCCTGGTGGCATTCAAGCACTAAGTCAAGTCTTGGTCCTGGCGGCATTCAAGCACCAAGTCAAGTCCTGGTCCTGGCAGCATTCAAGCACCAAGTCAAGTCCTGTCCCTGGCGGCTTCCCAGTTCTGAGTCAAGTCCTGGCCCTGGCAGTCTGTGATTCCTGTCCTACCCCTTTGTCTGAACCCCTTCTCTGCCCCTCTCGCCTCTAACCTTCATCTGCAGCCCCCGCCTGCACTTCGGTCTAGTTCCATCACCGGAGCTAGACAGGTACTGTCTGGTGTTCATTCGTGTTGGTCTTGTCTTGTCTTGTCCTCACCTCCGTGGGGTAAGTCAGGCCGTCTTGCCGTTGTCCCCGCGGGGTGTCATGTCTTGTCTTGTCCTCGCCTCAGTGGGGTAAGTCAGGCCGTCTTGCTGTTGCCCCATGGGGAGTCATGTCTTGTCTTGTCCTCACCTCCGTGGGGTAAGTCAGGCCATCTTGCTGTTGCCCCATGGGGAGACGTGTCTTGTCTTCTCTTGTCCTCGCCTCAGTGGAGTAAGTCAGGCCGTCTTGCTGTTGCCCCGTGGTGAGTCATGTCTTGTCTTGTCTTGTCCTCGCCTCCGTGGGGTAAGTCAGGCCATCTTGCCGTTGCCCGTGGAGGGTCATGAGTTCCGGCCCTATGTCCTGTACCCAAGGAGGGGTCCCGACTCTGTGTTCTGTGTATGTGCCCATGGTTCCATGTACCTGCTCCCCAAGACCGAGGCTCTGTGTTCCCATGTTCCTCCTCTCCCTAGCTCATGTCATGTCCTTGCCTGGTTCTGGGGTCCGAGCCTGAGGCAAGACCCAGGTACTGGGTCCTTGCCCAGTCTCTGGCTCGGAGTCCATACCCTAGCCTCTTCATGTCTCCTCTTGTTCTGGGAGCCGATTCCGAGTCCAAGCCCAGACTCTTGGTCCCAGCCTAGTCGTAGTCCTGAGTCCTTGTCCAGTTCGCTATTTCCTGCTCCTGCCTTGCTCTCCTGGTATCGAACAATAAACTAAATCTAAGTAACCTCACATGATGTGTCTTGCATTTGGGTCCACCCTTGCTCCCAATGCCCCCGCCAGTGTGACAGTCTTCTCCTAGAACCACCATTGAGGAGACCCCAGAATCTGAGATTGTTTCACAGCCACAAGTCTCACATGCCAAGAAGAGGGGCAGAGGGTTCCCTCTTGTCAGGAGAGGTGTTATCCCACAATAATAAGTAAACTACACAGCAATTTATAGCTAAGCAGGGAGGAGTGTTGTGACCCACATTCCTGGACTCCTGTGTATTCCTTTGAATTATTTTACAAACCATAACATAGAATCGTGTGCAACAGCTTGGTCTCCATATCATACTGCCCTGGCTTGTGTACTGGTTTGTCTATCACGGAGACAGCTGGAATGCAAGATCTATGGTCAACCTCAACCAACGGAGAGCCTTAAGGTAGTGTAGACAGACTCTCTTTCTCTCAGGGTTGGAATGTCTAATACCATAGGGCATGCATTTAATGTAAAGGAGGGAAATTTTAAAGGAGATATGAGGGGCAAGTTCCCTCCCCCCACCCCAGAGTGATGAGTGCCTGGAATAAGCTGCTTGTGGTGGTGGTAGAGGCATTAGGGACTTTTAAGAGACATTTAGATAGGCACATGAATGTGAGGAAAAGGGAAAGATGTGGACATTATGTAGACATAAGGGATGAGTTTACTTGGCCATTTGATTACTAATTTTTGGTACAACACTGTGGGTTGAAGGATCTGTTCTTGTGCTGTACTGTTCTATGTTCGAACTTGGTGTAACAAATCGTACTACTTTTGACATTGAGAGATAATAGATGTTGCTGTAAGCCAATGCATGTCCTTTATGTTGCAAAATTTACTCAGTTTCAAATACTTAATATCATGATAGTGTATCCCAAGAGAAAGAATTATGTTTGTTCCTTGGCACACTTTTGACTATCTCATGTCTTGTCATATGAACAATATGTGAATGGTAAAAGGAGTTATAGAAAAATAAGTCATCTATTGATATTTTCAAAGCAAAACTTCATTGCTGACTAGTTCATGTTTTCTTTCTGAAAAACTAGTTTAAGCCTCTGCAGATTTTTTAAGTAGTGTCAATGATTTAACATGTCTATCTTGAGATAAAAGAAAAAAGTGAGCTCTTTAATCTTTGCAAATGTTGAAAGTTTGAAAACATTGTCTGTTGACCCATGCATTAATTTAACTTCTCTGATTTATTACTTGTCTTTTTTAGCCTAGACCTATATAAGGATAGCACTATCATTCCTCCTGTATTGTCATCAGAATTTCAGACAGTACAAACATGTGGCAGCTACTGCACCAGTCTGTGCTGAATCGATTTGCAGAGGGCTTCATAAATTTCACATGTTAAGAACTTAAAGACAATACAATAAAGTCCATCAACTATAAGACTGTTGAGCGAATAGAGCATCAAAGAGATAGATCACATTGAATCCAATGTGGAGAAAAGAACCATTTGCCATTGTCCTGTACATTCCATCATAATCCAGTCTATTCCTAAACCATTTGATTATCCTACCAAGGGAGTAGGGTAAACACATTTTCATAGTTTAAGTTTAGGATTGTAAAAGCAACTGTTTGCTCCTTTCACATACAACAGAAATCTTTTACCACCATCATACTGTATCCTTGAGTCCACCATGAGCACTCAATTTTTTCACATTGCCTAACTCCCATCCCCATATTGTAACAGGGAATTTACACAGTATCTACCTGAGCACTTCCTTCTTAATTTGTTTCCTTCTTTACTATATGATCATCTGGTGCCAACCCTTATTTTGTACCAACCTGCTTAGGAATATGTGTTTCTGGAAGTGCATCTAAACATAACGGATTGCTTGAGTGCACTTATGAAAAAACATTGCTGAAATCTTTGGATAATATTTGTAGCTGATAATATTGCAGTTCAGATCTTTGAAATTGCACATAGCATATGTTGCATCACATAAGTTTAAAACATATCTGTACATTTTTCTTTCCATCATTTTTGTGTTTAGAAAGATTGGCATTCAATCATTTTATTTTAATTTGGTCGATTAAATGATTAACTATTGCATAAATATCTGCAGTGTTCCTTAATAAATAAGTAATTTTGTAAGTCCTGCACCATAAGACCATAAAACATTGGAGCAGGATTGGACCATTCGGCCCATCAAGTCTGCTCCACCATTCCATTATGGCTGATCCTGGATCCCACTCAACCCATAAAGCTGTCTTCTTGCTATATTCTTTGATGCCTTGACCAATCAGGAAACAATCAACTTCCACCTTAACTATACCCACGGACTTGGCCTCCACCGCAGTCTATGGTAGAACATTCCACAGACTTACTACTCACTGGCTAAAAAAAATCCCTACTTGCCTCTGTTCTAAAAGGTCCACCCCATGATTTTGAGGCAGTTCCCTCTAGTTCTGGATACCCACCACCACAGGAAACATCCTCTCCACATCCACCCTATATAGTCCTTTCATTATTTAGTAGGTTTCAATGAGATCTCCCTGCATTCTTCTAAATTCCAGTGAGTACAGGCCCAAAGCTGCCAAATGCTCCTCAAACGTTAACCCCTTCATTCCCAAAATCATCCTCATGAACCACCTCTAGACCCTCTCCAATGACAACACATCCTTTCTGAGATATGGGGCCCAAAACCGTTGACAATACTCCAAGTGCAGCCTGACTAGTGTCCTATAAAGCCTCAGCATTATCTCCTTGCTTTTATATTCTATTCCCCCTGAAATAAATGACAACATTGCATTTGCCTTCTTTACCACAGACTCAACCTGTAAATTAACCTTCTGGAAGTCTTGCACGAGGACTCCTAAATCCCTCTGCACCTCTGATGTTTGAATCTTCTCCCCATTTAGATAATAGTTCACAGTATTTTTTTCCTTTTACCAAAATGCATTATCATACATTTCCTAACACTGTATTCCATCTGCCATTTTTTTGCCCATTCTTCCAATTTGTCTAAGTCCTGCTGCAATTGCATTGCTTCCTCAGCACTACCTACCCCTTCATCTATCTTCGCCTCATTCGCAGACCTTGCCACGAAACCATCAATTCCATTATCTAAATCATTGATAATGTTAAAAGCAGCAATCCCAATACTGACCCCTGAGGAGCACCACTAGTCACCGGCAGCCAAACAGAAAAGGCCCCTTTTGTTCCCACTCACTGCCTCCTGCCTGTCAGGCATTTCACTATTCATGCTAGTATCTTTACTGTAATGCCATAGGATTTTTTCTTAAACAGCCTCATGTGTGGCACTTTATCAAATGCCTTCTGAAAATCCAAGTAAATGACATCCACTGCCTTTCCTTTGTCCACCCTGCTTGTTACTTCCTCAAAGAACTCTAACAGATTTGTCAGGCAAGATTTCCCTTTATAGAAACCATATTGACTTCGACTTATTTTATCATTAGTCTCCAAGTACCTTGAAACCTCATCCTAATAATAGACTCTAACACTTTCCCAACCACTGAGGTTAGGTTAACTTGGCCTATAATTTCCCTTCTTAGATTTTATTGGATGCTATGTGTAACCAACTATGCCAATGATGCCATCTCACTGATAAGCAGCATTTAATACATTATAGTTCATTTCATGACTATATTTTGAAATATATTCTGTTTGGCTGCTACATAGTGCACTTCTCCGAAACTTCATTATTTGTATTTTACTTTCAGTAGTGTAGAAGAGCCACTTACTGTACATTATACCTATAACTGCTGATAGATCCTTCATGACCTTCTGCATATCAGGTTAAAGTAATTAAAGAACCATTTCAGCACAGTATACTTTTCACTATAAGACTGTAAGCCTAGGAATTGCAGTGTGCAAGTGTTAGCAAATTTCACGGTTGTTTTGCACTGCAGCAATAAAGGTTTCAATGATGAAGCTTCAGTACGGCATTTTTATTTTCATAAAAGAATGAAGTTGGGTTGTTGAAGAGAAGGAGAGTGCAATGGTTTTTATTTAGATGCTTCATTAAGGCCCAGTAGGGGAGAGCAGTGTGGGTACTATACTAGATTGAGTTAGCATGAGAATTGGAGTTGGCAAATGAGGTAAATTGAACCAGTGATCAGGATTAGAGCTGTGGATCTAGAATGATTCCGGGAATGAGAGGGTTAACATATGAGGAACGTTTGTCCGCTCTTGGACTGTATTCCTTGGAGCTTAGAAGAATGAGGGGAGACCTCATAGAAACATTTCGAATGTTGAAAGGCATGGACAGAGTGGATGTGGCAAAGTTATTTCCCATGATGGGGGAGTCTAGTACAAGAGGGCATGACTTAAGGATTGAAGGGCGCCCATTCAGAACAGAAATGCGAAGAAATTTTTTTAGTCAGAGGGTGGTGAATCTATGGAATTTGTTGCCAAGGGCAGCAGTGGAGGCCAAGTCATTGGGTGTATTTAAGGCAGAGATTGATAGGTATCTGAGTAGCCAGGGCATCAAAGGTTATGGTGAGAAGACGGGGGAGTGGGACTAAATGGGAGAATGGATCAGCTCATGATAAAATGCCAGAGCAGACTAGATGGGCCGAATGGCCGACTTCTGCTCCTTTGTCTTATGGTCTTATGAATCAATGAACGTTCGGCAATCTGGTTCAGCTGGAGGAGAGTGGAGATGGGTCATTTAGGGGTTCTTGGAGATTTCTGTCCTACCATGGTCAAGACTAAACAACTTAGCCCATGAGGGCTTCAGGAGATGGAAAGCTAATGGCATTATAGGATTGCAATATGGGGATTCAGGATATTCTAATTTCATGATGTTGGAGTTTAGAGCCTGGATCTACAGCACCCCAGCAATTGGGGAATAGAACCCAAGGAGGCAAGTGGTTGAGTGAAGTATAGAAGTATGGGATTATTTTGCAAGCATTCAAGCTCAGCACTGCACATTGAAAACTTGGTTGTCCTATCATGGTTGCTCCTGGGGCAACATGAACTAACTCCTTATCAGTATTCCCAAAGAAGCATGGCATGGTGAATTACATCTCTTACTGAAGTCAAAATCATATCCCATCCTTGTGCTGGCAGCTCGGTTCACACTCTCACTACCCTCTGAGTGAAGAAATTTCCCCTCATGTTCCCTTCCTCTTCAACATTTCACCTGTCACCCTGAAACTCATCAGTCAGTCAGTCAGTGGGTGCCGTCCCGAATCCGGGGTTGGCGGCTATGCACCTCCAACTTCTTCGATCTTGTGACAGCACCGAATATAGCCTCTCCTCCAGTTTGTTCTTGCTGGCTACCTTGGCGCCGCCCACCGCCGCCCCACTGAACTCGAGCCTGAGGCCATGTCGCTTCTTCGAGCTCGGCCCTTCCTTAGGCGGAGGCCTTGGGCAGGTCCAGGCACACGGTGCAGCGCCCAAGTTCATCATGTCTCTTCTAACTAGGTGCATAGCATATGATTTGTAGATACGTGGTGAGGCTTTAATCTCTTCCACGGAAGATGGCCGTTGGCTCACAAGGAGCTCATCCGCCCTTTGTCAGGTCTTGCTTTTTTTTAGTCCTGCTGGGTGTCCTCACACCCTCCTCACCAGACTAAGTCCAGTGGGGGACCTGGCCCAGGTCACCGACCACTCGACCACAGCCCCCATCCGAGCACCGGGTGCCTGCCCCCCGCCAAGTCTCTCTGAGCATCCAGCACCTGACCAAAAACTCATAACCCATAGTTATAGTTTCACTCAACCTAACTGGAAAGGGCCTGCTTACATTTACTCTAATTGTGCTCCTGATAAGTTTGTATACTTCAATCAAATCTCCCCTCAATCTTCTACATACCAGGTAATAAAATTCTAATCTATTCAATCTTTCCTTATAACTCAGGTCCTCAAGTCCAGGCAACATCCTTGTAAACTTTCTCTGCACTCTTTCAATCCTATTTATGTCTTTCCTGTAGTTAGGTGACCAAAACTGGACACAATACTCCAAATTAGGCCCCCCAATGTCTTATATAATTTCAACATAACATCTCAACCCTTGTACTCAATACATTGATTTATGAAGGCCAATGTGCCAAAAGCTTTCTTTACAACCCTCTCTACCTGTGACACCATTTTCAATGAATTATGGACCTGCATTCCCTGATCCCTTTGTTTCACCACATTCCCCAGTGCCTGACCACTCACTACGTAAGAGCTACACTGCGTGGACCTCCCAAAGTGCAACACCTCATACTTGTCTGCATTAAATTCCTTGTACCATTTTTCAGCCCATTTTCCCATCTGGGCAAGATCCCACTGCAAGCTTTGATAGTCTTCCTCACTGTACATTGTACCCTCAATCTTGCTGTTGGTTGGTAAAAATTAACAACATATCATCCAAACACAAATGGACCCAGCACTGATCCCTGCAGCACTCCACTAATCACAGGGTTCCATTCAAAGAGGCAACCATCTACTGCCACTCGGGCTTCTCCTGTAAAGCCAATGTCTAATCCAATTTACTACCTCATCTTGAATGTCAAGCAATTAAGCCTTTTTGAGCAACCTCCCATGCGGGACCTTGTCAAAAGCCTTATGAAGCCCCTGTTCTGGTTGGTTCATTTTTTTGTGCAGGAGGAGGAATTTGGGGGTTGATGTACCTGTTCCATTCTGTTTCTTTTTGTGGAAAGGGGGAATTTGGGGGTTGATGATCAGGCTGCTTGCCTTTCTTGGTTTCATGGCTACCCAGAGAAGAAGAATTTTTGAGTTGGATACTTTGATAAAAAATAAACCTTTGAACCTAAGCAACATCCACTGCCTTACTTTCTTCTACTTTCCTGGTAACAATCATGAATACTCCATAAGATAGGTTAGACACGACCTACCATAAATGAAGCCATGCCGACTATCCCTAATCTATTCCTGTCTATCCAAATACTCATATACCCAGTCTCTTAGGATACCTTCCAATATCTTTTCCACTACTGATGTCAGGATCACTGGCCTATAATTTCCTGGTTTATTCATAGAGCCTTTCTTAAACTCTCCCATCATCCAGTGCCTCATCTGCCACTAAGAATGATTTAAATATTTCTGCTAGGGGACCTGCAATTTCTGCACTTGCCTCCCACAGGATCTGATGGAACACCTTGTCAGGATCTGAGGGAACACCTGGGAGTTTATCCACGCTAAATTGCCTCAAGACAGCAAATACCTTCTCTTCTGTAATCTGTGTAGGGTCCATGATCTTGCTGCTGTTTTGCCTCACTTCTATAGACTGTCTTTCTCTCGAGTAAATACAGATGCAAAAAAAGACATTTAAGATCTCCACTATCTCTTTTGGCTCCATGCATCTGCAACCCTCTCACCAGGGCTTATACAAAGTTGGCTTGTTAACTAACTCTTCTAACAGCTACGTGACTCAGAGTGAGAAGGTCACCTTCCAAAAGCACCACACGTCTGGGGTTGGTACGATTTGGGTTCAACTAAACAGAAAGTTGGGATGTTTTGATTAAGGAACATTGATTGTCGTGATTGCTGTGTAATTTCTGCCCCATGTACAGTTATCATTCGCTGGGAAATGACGCCAGCATGAAGTTACGAAGAAAGTATGTTTACCAATTTTTCAACTTTAACAAATAGTTAACAGAAACAAAGAAAGGAAAAAGAAAAGGGCTCATTACAGTTAAACCAGTCTAAATGTGAACATAAGCATTAGAGCTTATTTCTGAAGTTATAGGGATGCTTCGCTTTAATTACTCGTGCTGAACCCACATTCTGCATGAAGGACAGCAGCCATAATTTAAAATTCCTTCGAAAACCATTTTGAGCGAAGTGGTTAACTCAGGAATATTAGCACTTCCTCCTTTGAACTACTTGTCTGTACAAAGCACTTCTTACAATAGGGTTTCCCCCTTCGGGTTGAACCTTCAGAGCATCTTCCCTTGTGCTCTTCTCTACACCTTCTGCCAAAGACCCCAAACCAGAATACTGTCCTTCAGAAATCTGATCCCACCCAGCTCTCTTGAATCTTCCATCACATCCCACTGGACAGAAAGATAAACATGTACCAAGACAAACCTGAATGGCTGACACAACATTCATTTAATCAAAGCCAAAGCACTCTTACTATCATTGCTATTGCAGAAAACTGCTAAAATAAAAATAACTCGCAGCATAGCAGTAGAATCATTACACATAGATTACCATTCTGATCTTCCAGAGGACCAACTTTGTCCCTTGCAATCCTTTTTCTCTTAATATATGTGCAGAAGCCCTTAGGATTCTCCTTCACCTTGTCTGTCAGAGCAATCTCAGGCCGCCTTTTAGATCTCCTGATTTCTTTCATAAGTGTTCTCATTGCATTTCTTATACTTTGCAAGTACCTCATTTGTTCCTACCTGCCTACACGTGCTATGCACCTCCTTTTTTCTCGTAATCAGGGCCTCAATATCTCTTGGAAACCAAGTTTCCCTAAACCTGTTATCCTTGCCTTTTATTCTGACAGACATGTACAGGCTTTGCACTCTCAAAATTTCACTTTTGAAGACCTCCCATTTACCAAGTACATCTTTGTCAGCAAACAGCCTGTCTCAATCCAAATCTTTTCTATTACCAATAAATATGACCTTTCTCCAATTTAGAAACTAAACCCAAGACCAGACCTAATCTTTTCCATAATTACCTTGAAACTAATGTCATTGTGGTGACTGGATGCAAAGTGTTTTCCTACACAAATTTCTGTCACCTGTCCTGTCTCATTCCTGAATTGTAGATCAAGTATCACACATTCTCTCATTGGGACTTCTATGTACTGATTAATGAAACTTTCCTGAACACACTTGACAAACTTTATCCCAGCTAGTCCTTTTACAGTATGGGAGCACTATTCAATACAGTATGTGGAAAGCTAAAATCACCTACTATCACAAACTCGAGTTTCTTGCAATAGTCTGTGATTGCTCTACAAGTTTGTTCCCCTGAATCCTGCAGACTGCTGGGTAGTCTATAACATATTCCTACTTTTCTTATTCCTCAGTTCTACTCATAAAGCCTCACTAGATGAGCTCTCCAGTCTGTCCTGACTGAGCACTGCTATGACATTTTCCCTGACTAGTAACACCACCACTTCTCCTTTATTCCTTCCCATTTTATCACGGCTAAAACAATGGAACCCCAGAATATTGAGCTGCCATCCTTCATCTCCTGCAAACAAGGCTCACTCATGGTTATAACGTAACTCAAAGGATCCTCAACTTCAGGGATATGTGTTTAGCCCACTGCTCTACGCTACACACGTGACTATGTGACAAGGCACAGCTCAAATGTGATCTATAAATTTGCTGACAATACAACAATTGGCAGTATTTAGTTGGTGACAAGAGGGCATGCAGGAGCATGATGTATCAGCTAATTGAGTGGTGTCGTAGCAACAACCTTGCACCTAACATCAGTAACACCAAAGAACTGATTGAGTACTTCAGAAAGCATACGACAAGGGAACACACACCAGACCACCAGAAGTGGAAAGAGTGAGGAATTTCAAGTTCCTGGGTGTCAGTATCTCTGAGGATCTATCTGAGCCCAATGTGTCGATGCAGCTATAAAGAAGGCACAACAGCGTCTATATTAAGAGTTTGAGGAGATTTGGTATACCAAAGATACTTGCAAATTTCCACAGATGTGTTATGGGGAGCATTCTAACTGGCTGCATCACCATCTGGTATTGGGGGTGGGGGGGGTCTACTGCACAGGATCGAAATAGGCTGCAAAGAGTTGTAAAATAAATCAGATCCATTATGGGCACTAGCCTCCGGAGTATCCAGGACATCTTAGACTATAAGACATAGGAGCAAAATTAGGGCATTCAACCTGTCAAGTATGCTCCACCATTCCATCTTGGCTGATCCCGGATCCCACTCAACCCCACACACCTGCGTTCTCGCCATATCCTTTGATGCCCCAACCGATCAGGAAACTATCAACATCTCCTTTAACTATACCCACGGACTTGGCTTCCATTGCAATCTGTGGTAGAGCATTCCACAGATTCACTACTCTCTGGCTAAAAAAATTCCTCCTTGCCTCTGCTCTAAAAGATTACCCCTCAATTTTGAGGCTGTGCTTTTCAGCTTTGGGTACCCCCACCATAGGAAACATCCTCCCTATTTCCATCTTATCTAGTCCTTTCAACCTTCGGTAGGTTTCAATGAGATTACAACTAACACCACCCCACCCCCCGCATTCTTCTAAATTCCAGTGAGTACAGGCCCAAAGCTGCCAAACACTCCTCATATGTTAACCCCATCATTCCTGGAATCATCCTTGTGAAACTCCTCTGGACTCTCTCCAATGACAATCCATCCTTTCTGAGATATATGGCCCAAACTTGTTGACTGTACTCTAAGTGCGGCCTGACTAGTGTCTTATAAAGCCTTAGCATTATCTACTTACTTTTATATTCTATTCCCCTTGAAATGAATGCCAATATTGCATTTGCCGCCTTTACCACTGACTAAACCTGTATTAAGCCTCTGGGAGTCTTGTATGAGGATACCTAAGTACCTCTACACCTCTGATGTTTGAATTTTTTCCATGTTTAGATAATAGTCTGCACTATTGTTCCTTTTACCAAATGCATTATCATACATTTCCCAACACTATAATTCCATCTGCCACTTTTTTGCCCATTTTTCCAATTTCTCTAAGTCCTGCTGCAATCACATTGCTTCCTCAGCAGTACCTACCCTTCCACCTATCTTTGTATCATCTGCAAACTTTGCCAGAAAGCCATCAATTCCATTATCTAAATCATTGACAAACAGTGGTCCCAATACCAGCCCCTGAGGAACACCACTAGTCACTGGCAACCAACCTGAAAAAGCCTTTATTCACATTCACTGCCTCCTGGCTATCAGCTATTCCTCTATCCATGCCAGTATCTTTCCTGTAGGATTTTATCTTGTTAGGTAGCCTCATGTGTGACACCTTATCAAATGCCTTCTGAAAATCCAAGTAAATAACATCCACTGTCTCTCCCTTGTCCACCCTGCCTGTTACTTCTTTGAAGAACTAACAGATTTGTCAGGCAAGATTTCCCTTAAGAATCCATGCTAACTTTGACTTATTTTATCATTGGTCTCCAAGTAGCTCAAAACCACATTCTTAATAATGGACTCTCAACACTTTCCCAACCACTGAGATTAAACTAACTGGCCTAAAATTCTTTTCTTTTGCCTTCCTCCCTTCTTAAAGAGTGGAGTGATAGTTGCAATCTTCCATTCTTCTGGGATCCAGCCAGAATCAAGTGATTCTTGAAAGATCATGACCAATGCACCCGTTATCTCTTCAGCAACCTCTCTCAGGACTCTGGGATGTAGTCTATCTGGTTTAGGTGACTTGTCCACCTTAAGACCTTTGAGTTTGCCTGGCACTTTTTCCTTTGTAATAACAATGGCACTCACTCCTGCTCCCTGACCCTCACGGACCTCTGGAGCACTGCTTGTGTCTTCCACAGTGAAGACTGATGCAAAGTACTCATTAAGTTCATCTGTCATTTATTTACTACCTGAACAACATTGTTTTCCAGTGTCCAATATCAACTCTTATCTTGGATTTACTCTTTATATAACTGAAAAAGCTTCCAGCATCTTGCTTTATATTATTGGCTAGTTTGCCCTCATATTTCATCTTTTCCTTTCTTATAGCTTAAAAAGTTGCCTTCAGTTGGATTTTAAAAACTACTGGATCTGCTGTTAGGGAATGAGTCATGGCAGGTGTCAGAAATTTGTATAGGGGAACACTTTGCATCCAGTGACCACAATGTCTTTAGTTTCAAAGTAAATATGCAGAAATAGGCCTGGTCTGCAGGTTGAGATTCTAAATTAGAGAAAGGCCAATTTTGATGGTATCTAAAATGATTTGGCAAGTGTGCATTGGGACAGACTGTTTCTTTGGCAAAGGTGGAGGCCTTCAAAAATGAAAATTTGAGAGTACAAAGGTTTTATGTGCATTATAACAAAAGGTAAAGATAACAAGTGTAGGGAACTTTGGTTTTCGAGAGATATTCCCTGGTTAAGAGAAAAGAAAAGTGTGTAGCAGGTATAAGCAAGTAGGAACAAATGAAGTGCTTATGGAGTACAAGAAATTCAAGAGATCACTTAAAGAAATCAGAAAGGCTAAAAGAAGGGATGGCATTGCTCTAGCAGACAAGTTGAAGGAGAATCCTACAGGTATGTTAAGAGCAAAAGGATTGCAAGGGACAAAATTGGTCCTCTGGAAGACCAGAACATTAATCAATGTTTGGAGCCAAAACAGATGGGAGAGATTTTAAATGCATTCTTTGCATCAGTACTTACTCAGGAGATGGACAGAGTCTACAAAAGTGAGGCAAAACAGCATCAACTTCATGGACCCTGTACAGATCATAGAAGAGGAGTTGTTACCCTGAGGCAAATCAGGGTGAATAAAACCCCAGGGGTTGACAAAATTTTTTGTTGGAACCTAGGGGAAGCAAGTGCAGAAATTGCCAGAGCCCGAGCAGAGATATTTAAAATGTCATTAGTGACAGAAGAGGTTCCTGGAGATTGGAGAGAGCCAATGTTCTGCTATTTTAAAAAAGCCTTTAAACAGAAACTGGGAAATTATAGACTGGTGAGTCTGACGTCAGTTGTGGGAAAGCTATTGTAAGTTACTCTAAGGGACCAGATCTATCAGTATTTGGATAATCATGGACTGATTAAGAAGAGTCAACATGGCTTCATGTGTGGTAGGGCATGATTAACCAAACTTAGAGTTTTTCGAGGAAGTTACCAGAAAAGCGGATGAAGGCAAGTAAGTAGATGTTGTCCACATGGACTTTAGTAAGGCATTTGACAATGTCCCACATGGGAGGCTGATCAAAAAGGTTCTGTCACTTGGCATTCAGGATGAGGTAGTAAATTTGATTAGTCATTGGCTTTGTAGGAGAAACCAGAGAGTTTTGGTGGAGGGTTGCCCCCCTGACTAGTGGAATGCAGTAGGGATAGCTGCTGGATCCTTTGTTTTCAGTCATTTATATCAATTATCTGGATGATAACGTGTTTAACTGGATCAGCAAATTTGTGGATAATACCAAGATTGGAGAAATAGTGGACAGTGAAGAAGGCCATCATTGCTTGCAGAGGGATCTGCATCAGCTAGAAAAATGGACTGAAAAATGGCGGATGGAAATTAATGCAGACAAGTGCGAGGTTTTGTACTCTGTTGGGACCAACCAGGGTAGGTCTTACACAATGAATGGTGGGGCACCGAGGAGTGTGGTAGAACAGCAATACAGGAAAATAGGTACATAATTTATTGAAAGTGGTATCTCAGGTAGATAGGGTTGTAAAGAAAGCTTTTGGCACATTGGACTTCATAAATCAATGTATTGAGTGCAGAACACACACAAAATGCTGGAGGAACTCAGCAGGCCAGGCAGCTTCTATGGAAAAAGATATAGTTGACGTTTTGGGCTGAGATCCTTCAGCAGGACTTGAAACTTTAAACGAAGCCTACCCTAATGAAGAGTGAGTCCTTTCTGGAGTCTTTTGATGACTCAATTAGCTTTGCACAAAGTGATGGAGCAAGATTTGCTCATTCCTCCTTGCAAAACTGCTCAAGATGTATCAGGTTAGTTTGAGAGCAGAGGTGGATAACAACCTTGAGGTCTTACTACTACTACTACTACGTTGACTCAGGCCTAGGGGGCCGGTGTCGGGCACGATGATGGACTCTCTACTTCTCCCTCTCCCTCATCAGTGTGTTCAGTTCATCTACATTAGCCGCGCCGCTGTCTCCTAGGAGCGTGTTGACCATAGTCTTGGGAGGGCGCAGGGTTCATCCTCCTATGCTTGGGTTCCCATATGATGACTAGGCTGGCAGGTAGCTCGGGGTGGCGTAGACAGTGCCCCGCTAGTTGCAGTCTTCTCGCCTGGATTTTAGTGGTGAGCATTAGTCGGTCATCATAGAGCTCAATGTTCATCATGTGCTGCTGCCAACTCACGTCAATGACGTCAGTTATTAGAGATATTCAGTTGTGTTAAGATCAGGACTCTGATTGGGCCATTAAATGACGTAACATTTTTTTCTTTTGAAGCCTCTCCATTGTTTCTCTGGCAATGTCCTTTGGGTTGTTAACCTGCTGAAAGATGAATTTCCTCTCAAGTTGAAGCTTTCTGGCAGAGCCTAGTAGCTTTTATCCAGTTTTTATCTCCTTGAATTTAGCGGTGTTCATCTTCCCATCAACCCTGACCAGATTTCCAGTCCCTGCTGCTGAACAGTATCCCCATAGCATGATGCTACCTCCACCATACTTTAGAGTAGCGTTGGTCTGACCTGACTGATATGCAGTATTAAATTTGCGCCACAAGTAACACTAAAAAGAACCAAATCCTTGTCAGTAAAGATCTTGCAAAGCATCATTTAGGATATACTATAAAGATGTAGAAGAAGGACTTGTGGTCAGATGAGAATAAAGTGGATATTTTTGGCCTCAATACTAAGTGGTCCATGTGGCATAAATCTAATGCTGCACAGCAGTGAGGTCACACCATCCCTACTATAAAGTATATTGGAGGTAGCGTCATGCTGTGGGGATGTTTTTCACCAACAGGGACTGGAAATCAGGTCAGGATTGAATGGAGGATGAATGATACTGAATACAGAGAGATCCTGGATAAAAACTTGCTCGCCCCTGCCAGAAAGCTTAAACAAGGGAGGAAGTTCATGCTTCAGCAGGACAATGACCCAAAGCACACTGCCAGAGCAACCATGGAGTGGGTTCAAATGAAGAAAATTGATGTCGTTGATATTTATTTATCTACATATGTATTATGCATATATAAGTAAATATCACAAACTGCCAAGATCCTCGTATGGATATCTATAGAACACCACTAGACAAGGGCCTCCAGCTAAAGTATGTCCCATTGACCACTATCCTCTGTCTTCTATGAGGAAGCCAATTATGCATTTAGAAGGTTAGACACTGTGGATCCCATGCATCCTAATCTTCTGGATGAGCCTCCCATAAGGGGCTTTGTCAAATGCCTTACTAAAATCCACGTAGGTAATATCAATACCCTAATCAATCACCGTTGTCTTTGCCCTGCACTAAGCTGTGCTGACTGTTCAAAATTAGGGCATGGTTTTCCAAATGCTGATAACTAATATCCTGAAGAATCTTCCCCAAAAATTTCCATACCACTGATGGGAGAATCACTGGTCTCTTTAAGAGACCCAACACTATCTCCTTTTATCTAGAAATGCCCTAGCACATTAGCATACTCCACAATCATCTCCCTGTCCTCTATATCCTTCTCATTGGTAAATACTGATGCAAAGTACTCATTTAGGATGTCAGCCATATCCTCTGCCTCCATTCATGTGTTAGCTCCTTTATTCTTTAGTGTTCCTACTCACTGTATTTATCATCAATTGTAAATATGGTACAACTATGTATAATCACTAGTTCATCCACATAATCTACTGAAGACTTCTTCAAAAAAACACTAATTGATTAATCAGAAGTGATTTTTATTTCATGTCTCTGCATAATCTTATCATTATTCTCTGGTGTCTTGGTATCACATTCTTTATTCCTGATTCCAGTGTTTTCTCAGCTGCAAATGCAAGGCTAACATATTGCTAGGTCCTGTTTTCTCTGTGTCCCATTTCTTAAATAGTTCGGTCATATTTGTTGACTTCCAAACTGCAGCAACTATTCAGGACTCAATAGGATTTTGGTAGATTGTAAGTACAACATCCACGATCTCCATCTTTCTAAATTCTTGGATACAGATGATCAGGTTCTGAGAATTGATCAGTTTTCATGATCATTAACTTCTCGAATAGTAGTTCTTAACATACTTATTTTATCTACTTACTCATTGGCATTGGAGCTTTAGTCTATATCTTATGTTTTTATATTATAGAATATAAAACCATAAGGCATAGGAGCAGAATTGGCCATTATGGCCGTCATGCCTACTCCACCATTTCTTCATGGCTGATCCATTTTCTCTCTCAACCCCTATCTTCTGCTTTGACTGATCAGGAATCTATCAACCTCTGCCTTAAATGACCTGGCCTCCACAGCCACTTGTGGCAATAAATCCCAGAGATTCACCACTCTCCGGCTAAAGAAATTCCACCTCATCTCCATTCTAAAAGGGCACCATCCATTCTAAGGCTGTGTCCTCTGGACTCCCCTACCATAGGAGACATCCTCTCCATATCCACTCTATTGAGTCCTTTCAACATTCAATAGGTTTCAATAAGGTCACCCTTCATTCTTCTGAATTCCTGTGTGTGTGTGTGTGTGTGTGTGTGTGTGTGTGTGTGTGTGTGTGCTTGTGTGTGTGTGTGCTTCTTGTGTGATTTTACCTGCCACAACAGGTATAAGTATTTCTTTAATTCCTCTACCATTTCTGAATTCAAAATGAGAAATACTCCCATCCCTCCCTGCATGAGATCCACATTCATTAGACATTTCCTTTTTGATACCTAGATAAGTTCTTGGTCTTTTTACATTGAATGACATGTTGTATTTTCACATTGTTTCTAAATTTTTTTGTCATCCTTTGCAGAACTATAGGATGCTCATAATCCTTATGTTAATTTGTTTTTTTTCTGGTAACTCCATATACCTTTTCCTTATATTTAATAGAATCCTGTAATACATGTTTGGACTACTTTTCCTGTTTTGTTTGGTTCCTTTAAGAAATATATTAATTCTTTAAATGCTAGTCATTGCCAGTCCACAATCAAACCCTTTAATGTAGCTTTCTGCTTAACTTCTACCAGAACCAATCAGCCCCACCTATCTTCATAGTTCCCTTAGTTTTATTTGAAAACTCTGATCTCAGATCGATCTACATCACTTTCAGACTTGACATAGAATTTTTAAACATTAAGGTCATTCTTTGCAGTGAATCACTTTACCAACAAAATTATTAATTAATCCTTTCACCTTAATACATCTGTTAAGTCTGTTAAAATAAATCTTCGCAAATCAATTCCTCAACATTCCAGAAATCCACTTTTATACATATTACAAATCCTCTACATTGTCTTCTAATTTGATTTGTAGTGTCTATGTGTAGATTTAAGCCCCTCATATGTACGTTTGTACCATATTACCTCTTTACATCTACTTTTTATTTTCTTGTATCACAACCACTGCATGAAGACCAAACAACTCCACAATTATTTTCTACTGCCAGTAACTTCACGCAAATTGTAGCCCATTTTGGACCATGACAAGTCTACCAAGGTGAGATCCTTGCAATCACTATATTGATGTCATCCTTCATTAACAGTGTTATCCCATCTCCTTTTCCCTTTTGGCTATATTTCTAGACATACAATGCCCTGGAATATTTGGTACTCGGCTTTGGTCATCCCGTAGTCATATTTCTGTAATGGCAAATAGATCTTACCCATTTATGACAATTCAAGCCATTACTTCATCTGCTTGTTCAAATGCAGAATGCAATTAAATAAAGTGCTTTTAAATTTGGCTTTTTAATATTTTCCTGTATTCCAACCTTATTTGTTGCTAGCATCTGTTTCTATTGTTCATTCATACTGCTTACTATTGCTGGATCTGATGATACTGATGCAGAGATACTTTGGTAGTCAAGAATGAGGCATAGATGTTGCAACTATAGCCATAACAATAACAATAAAAACAACGGCAACCAACTAACTCTGCTGTAAGGAAGTGAGAGAAAGTGAAGGAGGAGAACAAAAGAAATTGGAGTCATTATTTACTAAAAATCCAGCTCATTAGAAAGATAAAGCACATTCTACTGATCAGGTTCAAATGGCGTGACGCCAGCTGCAGAAAAACTTCAGAAGCTTCTTGAAAAATACAGAATTTGCAACACTACAATTACTGGAAAATTCATTGAACAATTACATGTATATAAGCGTATAAAAATAGAAACAAACATAGAAAAAATGAAAATATAAGAGAAGTAATTTTACATACTGACTCAATGTTGTGTTTCTAACTTACATTTCTAGCATCCTTTCCCAGCTTTCTAAACCTCCTCTCACATTCCCAACATTCTGTTAAAATAGTTTAATCTCACCCCTAAAACACTGGCAAATTGATCCTAATATACTTAATGTGTGACTTACCTGTTTTAGTGAGATCTGACTTGTCCAAGAAATAGTAAAAAGTCTCAAATTTAAAGCCCATGTTCCTGTACATAAACATTCATTTGTTCTACCCTCACGTTCCTGCACATACATTCATTTGTTCTATTCTCCTATTTCTATATGCAATATGAGTTACTAGAAGTAATCCTGAGATTACTACCTTTGAGGTCCTGCATTTTAATTTCTTTCCAGCTTTTTACCCATATAATTTGTATTAACATGGATCATAATTTTTGTTCTGCACTCTCTCTTTGAGATGTCGAACTGATACCCTTGACTCCTTCAACAAGAAGGCAACACACCATCCTGGAGTAATATCAGTACCCACAGAAACATCAGTCTGCCTCCCTGAGTGTTGAATCATTTATTCGTCTTCCTCTCTTTCACTCTTTTTTTTGTAATTTATTTTTTATTGAATTTCATCATAAACAAACATTTCCATAAGATGTATTTCAGATACAGTACTGTACATATATATCATATCATATTTGTCACAAATCTCCACATAATATTTATCTGAGATATACACTTATAGAAAGGAGAGGAAAGAAAGAACAATTGAAAGAAGAAAACTATGTACGGAGTAGGGAGTGATTTTTTTTCCCCAACATATTCATTGACTTGTGAGAATAAAATCAGGCCTATGAGGTGTTATGTAGTTAAACCATTTTTCCAGTATGAATAAAATTGTTCCAACTTATGATTAACAGGTGCTGTTATCTTCTCCATTTTGTAAATGTCCATTGTAATTTCCATCCATACATTTAAAGTTGGGCTCTCCTGTGATAACCATTTCCTGGTAGGGGTCTTTTTAGCATCCACCAGCAGTACATTCATTAAATATTTATCTCTTTTCAACCATTCTTGAGGTATATACCCAAAATATATGGTCTTACTCTCTAAGGGTATTTCACATTTAAAGATGTCTAGTAGGGCATTATGTATCCCACTCCAATAGTTTTTGATAATGGGGCATTTCCAGAAAATACGATAATGGTTTGCATTTTGATTTCCACAATTTTTCCAGCAAGCAGGGGGGTTACTATCATAATGGGATTTCTGAGAGGGTGTAATAAAATATCTTATCAAGTTTTTCCACCCGAACTCCCTCCATTTCTGTGAACTGGTACACTTCCATTGATAACTCCATATTATTGTCCAGTCTTCCTCAGATATTATTATCCCTTCTCTCTCCTCCCATTTAGTTTTAATGTATGAAGTCGAATGTGTTTTAAGATTTGATAAACCCTTATAAATATTTGAAATTATTCTACTACCATTGTCTGAATTATATGCTTTTCTAAATAGCTCTATCAGACATGTACTTGCCTTGGTTACATTTTTAACCGTCCTATTAACATACTGTCGCATCTGTAAATACCGTACCAGTAAAAGTCTTGTTTTTTCTAATAAGTGTTTCTCTTTGAGCATTTCAAAACTGAACAGTGTTCCTTCTTTCATTATATTGCAAATAGCTGTTATTCCTTTAGCTGTCCAGTCCTTAAATCTAGCATCCAGTTTATTCGGCGTAAAATCCGAGACATGTGCACACCATTTAAGCATTGCAATGTCTCTCTCTAGTTTATATTCTTTTATAATAGTTTTCCTTATTTTAAGAGTCTATTTCACCCACAGGTTGTCAATATTATTTATGTAACTTTGTAGGTTGTTATCAGCCAAAATTGCCTGTATGGGGATGGAAAGTATCCTCTCCTCAATGTTTTTCCATTGAGCGCCATATGATGGGTTGCACTAGCATATTACGGCTCTCAACTGTGCTGCAAAATAATAATCTCTAAGAGAAGGTAGGGCTCATCCCCTCTTTTCCTTGGCTAATTGCAAAGTTTTGACACAAACCCTAGGCCTTTTACCTTGCCATATATATCTTGATAACATCTTGTTCCATTCATTGAATTGATTTTGGTTAATCTCTATTGGTAGGGTCTGAAAGAGATATAGTAGTCTGGGCAGTATATTAATTTCAATAGATTAAATCCTTGAACTGAGACCAAGAAAAGGAATTAGGTTCCATCTTGTTATATCTTCCTTAATTTTTTTTATATGTAGTGTGACGAGAATACACATAAAATTAAGATGTTTGCTGGCCTGGGTTAGCATCAGAGGCATCAGCAGTTGGTCTGCCACCTGTCCTCAGGGGGAAGGAGAGATAAGGAACAATGAAGCAGCATGTGGAGGTGTTAATGAAGGAGCCATCAGTCTGGGTATTGCCAAGATCGGCTCCCCCTTTGAACCCTGAACTGTCTGAAGTGATGGACAGGCGATACCCCAGCAGGGGGATAAAAAGGGACAGGTTCACTAAGGCAGCACACACGACACCCGAGGTAACGAGACCCTGGAAGCGGTGCGCCTCTCACGAGTCGGTGGGAAGTACCAGACAACGCACGGGGTGGAAAGGTACGATCAGCGGGAACCCGGTGTGTGTCCGCCCTTGCTTGGGTGCCGGGTTCACTGCAGAGGATCGACCGCATCTGGAGGAGGGGTCACAGTCGGTGACCTCAGGTGACATCACCAAGGACCTGCCCAAAAGCTGCTTGTGAGCAATATCGCTGGTCTGTGAGTGGAAGCCGTTTCTGAATGATCAGTCGTTCCCGTTCTCTCTCTCTCTCTCTCTCCCCCCCCACGTTGTCCATCGCCATGGCAACGATTACTGCGAACTTAACTACTAAATTGGACTGAACTTTGTGTCACTTTGAAATTGGTCATTTATCCCGAGACAACGATAGAGCTTGATTGATGCTGTTATCTTAATTCTGTGCACATGTGTGTTTATCATTGCTGAACTGTTGCATTTATTATCCTTTCGATTACTGTGTTGCTTGTTTCTTTAATAAAACTTTCTTAGTTCTAGTAATCCAGACTCCAACTGAGTGGTCCATTTCTGCTGGTTTGGCAACCCAGTTATGGGGTACGTAACAGTAGGCTGATAATTACATTCTGATGATTTTGCCAAATCTTTTGGCATAATGATGCCCAAATATTTGACAGACTCTGTTTGCCATGCCCAAGGATATCTACTTTTAATTTCTCTTGATGGGCTATAGTTATATGAAAGTAGTTGGGTTTTATGTATGTTGATCTTGTATCCTGATAATTGGCCATATTGTTCAAAGGATTGCATCAATTTAGGTAAAGAGTATGTTGGTTGCCCTAGATAGATCAAAATGTTATTTGCATAACAGGCCAATTTATGCTCTGTCCCTTTAATAGTAATTCCCCTGATATCTTCATTTTGTCTGATGTATTGAGCTAATGGTTCCAGATATAATGCGAAGAGCGGTGACCATGCACAACCCTGTCCCGTGCCCCTTTCTAAGGTAAATCTATTAGATAAATATCCATTGATTTTAATCCTGGCAGTAGGATTGTCGTATAGTGCTTGTATAGTTTTAATAATTGTGTCATGTAGACCAAATTTATGTAAAACTCTGTAAAGAAAATTCCAATTAACCGAATCACATGCCTTTTCAGCATCCACGCTTATCACTATTGGTTCAATTTCATTTTTTTTAATATGATCCATAATGTGAAGTGTCCTTTGTATATTGTCTTGTGCTTGGCGTTGTTGTATAAAACCTGTCTGATCATTATGTATCAGTGTGGGTAGAAACTCTTCTAATCGTTTGGCCATGATGGAGGTAAATATTCTATAATCCACATTAAGAACAGATATTGGTCTAAATGACCCACATTCCATTTTATCCTTGCCTTCTTTCAGTATAGCTGAGATTATCACCTCCTTCCAGCTGGGTGGCATTTGAGCCTTTCTTAGGGCCCAGTTCAGTGTGGGGAGTAAAATAGGAATTAACTCACTTCTAAGCTCTTTACACCACTCTGCTGTATATCCATCTGATCCTGGTGACTCGCTTAATTTAAGCCTACTAATTGCAGTTTTTAGTTCAGCTTCAGTTATGTCAGCAGTCATCGTTATATTTTGTTCTTTGCTTAAAGTGGGTAACTCTAAAGAATTCAGGAAGCTGTCAATATGAGTTATGCTTCCTCCTGGAACTTTGGAATATAGAGTTTTGTAAAACATTTCAAAAGCTTCTTGAATTTCACTTAGCTTATTTTTTTTTATCACTTTTGTTCTTGGATCCCTTATTCTATGAATTGTATTTTCTGCTATTTTTTTTAGTTTCCACGCCAGTATCTTCATAGATTTGGATCCACTTTCATAGTGTCTCTGTTTCAGGAACATTAAATTTTTTCTAATTTCTTGTGTAGCCAAACTATTAATTTCATTCCTAATTTTTTTTAATTTCCTCTAGTGTATCCTGTGCCAAACTCAATTTGTGTTTTTTCTAGTTTCTTCAGCTTATTTAGTAATTTCTCTAATGTTTTATTCTTTATTTTTTTCTTATATGAAGATATCGCTATAATTTTCCCTCTTAAGACAGCCTTCGGAGTATCCCATAGCATGGGAGGTGAAACCTCTCCATTATCATTGAATTCTAAGAAAAGACCAATTTCTTTTTTAATTTGTTCCTTAAAATAGGGATCATTGAGTAGACTTGAATTTAGTTTCCAAATAGTATTCTTTGGTTGTAGGTCAAAATCAACAGATAAATATATAGGTGCATGGTCACTTACATCTATTGTCCCAATTCCACAGGTGATTATTTTGTCTCTATCTTTTCCAAATGTTATGAAATAGTCTATTCTTGTATATACAGAATGGGGGGCAGAATAATGAGTGTAATCCCTTCTGTCGGGGAAAAAGTCCCTCCATATATCAGTTAGACCAACATCCTTTAAAAGAGTGTTAACTTTCTTATGTAAGGACTTTGTTTCATAAGTTTTTCTATTGGAAGAGTCTAACTTTGTCTGTAATTGTAAATTTAAGTCTCCCCCACATATCAAGAGACTTTCTGTTTCCGTTACCATAACATTAGTAATTTTCTGGAAGAAACTAATATCTCTTCGTGGGGGTGCGTATATATTCAATAAAGTAACTGGATTTCCATCTATATTCCCCCTTACCAGAATATATCTGCCCTCCTTATCTCCCATTTCGAATACTTTTTCAAAATTTAGCTTGCTTGAGATGAGAATAGCAACTCCTCTTCTATATCCTGATTTATATGAGGAGAAAAACAAATTAGTGAAGCCCATTCTCTTTAATTTTCCACGCTCATTATCACTTAAGTGCGTTTCCTGTAAATACACTACATGGGCTTGTTCTTTTTTCATTTTTGATAGAATTTTACTGCGCTTGACTGGATTCAACAGCCCATTGACATTAAAAGAAATGAATTTTACTTTGTCCTTAGCCATGTGTATTTATCTGTTAGCATATCATTGAAATTTTCAGAATATAACTTAATCCATCTACCCCCTGAACAAATAAGAGCCAAGGAACGCGGATAATAAAAAAAGGTAACGAAGGTGTGATTCCAAGGCTGGGGTCTCTAGATGACCCTGGGCTGAGCTAGAAAAAGAGTCTAGCCATAGGGGGAAGCCCCTCCTACCTGTGAGTTGAGGGCCCCCGATGCAGTACCTATAAAAGTAAGTAAAAAAAACCTATGTCCATTACACAGAAATGATTTCCCTGTGTATTCCTCCCATGTATATATTCTCATTTAGGTGGGAAAAAAGTAATGAATAAATGAATTTTTAAAAATTGAGTAATATAAAATCCACATTATAAAACGTATTTCTCGAGATAGGTATATCACCGTCTATTTTTGCTTCCATTTAGTTTATAAGCACCTTTAAAGTTAGCCAAACCTTATGGCTCTTCTGGAGGAGGTGAGGGCTGCCCTCGGAGAACTCACAGTCTCTTCCTAATATCCTTCTCTCGTCCTGCTCCCGCCCTCTGCTTTCTAGGTTCTCTTACTATTTCCCAAGCAGATCAAGATAACCACTCAGCCAGACCTTCCCTTGGTTTGACCACACTAATTGGCAGTCCTCTGTTGTTCATGTCTGTAGTCGCCTCTTCCACTGTCTGATATAGTCGTATCCCTTCTTGGTAAAATACCCTCAGTTTAGCAGGGTACGGGGTTTGGAATTTAATCTTTTCTTGCTTTAATATTCGTTTCGCTTCAGGATATTCCTTCCGTTTCTGTAGGACTGCCAGGGCGTAATCATGATCGAAGTATATTAATTTCCTGTTCCAAAAAACCCTCTTCTTACCCCAGGCCCTTCGTAGAATCTCCGCCTTGCTCTTGAATCAAAGGAATCTTTGATCCAGATCATTGATCCAGAGCAAACACGGAGGACCCTTGCCAGGGTCAACCCACGAAAAGCGGGAGGTCCCGACAACATCCCTGGACGTGTGCTCAAAGAATGTGCTGATGTATTAGCAGACGTCCTGACAGACATTTTCAACATCTCCCTTAGTCAAGCTATTGTCCCCAGATGCTTCAAAACCTCCACAATCATCCCTGTAGCAAAGAAATCAGTTGTAGCCTGTCTGAATGATTACCGTCCCGCTGCCCTGACCCCCATAGTGATGAAATGTTTTGAACGGCTTGTCAAGCCTCATGTCACAGCCAGCCTCCCCTCAACACTGGATCCTCTACAGTTTGCTTATCGTCCAAATCGCTCTACGGAGGACACAATATCCACCACACTGCACACAGTTCTCTCTCACTTGGACAACAAAGACACTTATGCCAGAATCCTGTACGTTGATTTCAGTTCAGCGTTCAATACCATCATCCCACAGAGTCTAGTGGAGAAACTGTCGCTGCTTGGCCTTAGCACTGCCATGTGTCGCTGGGTTCTGGATTTCTTGACAGGGAGACCACAGTCAGTCCGTGTTGGCAGGAACATCTCTGACTCCATCACACTGAGCACTGGATCCCCACAAGGCTGTGTGCTTAGCCCATTGCTGCTTACACTGCTAACACATGACTGTGCAGCCAGATTCAAGGAGAACCTGATCATTAAATTTGCAGATGATACCACAGTGGTGGGGCTCATCAGCAAAAATGATGAAACTATGTACAGGGAAGAGGTCAAACACCTAGAGGGCTGGTGCAGGGATAACAACTTGATGCTTAATGTCACCAAAACCAAGGAGATGATCGTCGATTTCAGACGGTCTCAGCCTGAGCACACACCCCTCAGTATCAGCGGCTCCACAGTGGAGAGAGTGGAAAACATCAAGTTCCTTGGGGTGCAGATCTCAGACAATCTCACCTGGTCCAGGAACACCACTGGGATTGTGAAACAGGCCCAGCAGAGATTGCACTTTCTGAGGAAGCTTAAACGAGCATCACTCCCCACTAACATCTTAACTACATTCTACAGAGGCGTGGTTGAGAGTGTGCTGACCTTTTGCATCACAACCTGGTACTCCAGCTGCAGTGCTGTCGATAAAAAAGCCTTACAGAGTGTGGTTAGGGGAGCAGAGAAGGTTATTAGGGTCTCCCTACCTTCTGTCCAAGACCTCATTCAGAGTCAATGCCTCCAGAAGACAAGGTACATCATCAAAGACCCCTCACACCCTCTCCATGAACTGTTTGTTCTTCTGCCATCAGGCAAACGTTACAGGAGCATCAAAACTAAAACCACAAGGCTACTAAACAGCTTCCTCCCACAGGCAGTCAGACTGCTAAATAGCTGCTCTACCTGACTCTGCTTTGGACACTTTTAACTTGCACTGGACACTTATAACTGATTTTAACTGACATGTGGCTGTTGTGGTTTTACTATTTATTGTTATGTTTATTATTTAGTGTTGCGTTTGTTATGTTGTGACTGTACTGCCCCTGAGAAATGCTGTCTCATTCTGCCCTGCAGAGCTGATGTATGGTTAGAATGACAATAAAGTTTTTAGAATCTTGAATCTTGAATGTTGAATCTAAGTACTATTGAGCGCGGTTTACTTTCTCTGTCTCCGGAAGGCCGCGGGACAAGCGAACGATGCGTCCTCTCAATTTCAATCTCCATAGTCCGGGGAATCTCCAGCACATCCTGCAGCAGCTTATCTACAAAGTCCACCATCAACAATCCATCCGCTCCTTCAAGAACATTATAAATCCTGATATTTTTCTGTTGCGATCTTCCCTCCTGGTCAAGCAATTTACCTTCCTGTTGATTTAATATTTTTATCGCCTTACTTAGTATCTGTTCCACGTTTTGCACGCGATCTTCCACCTTCTCAATTCGAGTCTCTGCCACCGCTATTTTCTGATTGACGTTGGCGAGCTCTGACTTTATATCATTGAGTTGCTGTTTCATATTTGCTGCTTCGCCTGCACGTGGCCCCACGTCAGCCTCGCCACCACACGCACGTGTAGGAGAGCCATGCATTTCACCTCTCTCTTCCATGGGCTCTGCAATGATGCTTTTTTAATCTCCATTCTTTTTCCCCATTCTTGCCCCCCCCTTATCAATTCAGATATTTTCGAAAGATCTTATATTTGATGGATTAACGGGGCAAAATATGCATTTTTCCAGAGGGGCTGTTGATTTAGGCTGCCATTCTGAACGATGACATCACCGGAACCCCCCTCTCTTTCACTCTTAATGTCATTCTCCTGGTTCTGGCTGCACTGCCCTGAGGCACCATTATCTTATTTATATCTAAAAGGGAAAATGTATTAGTGTGTGAAATAGACTTGGGGGTCCCCTAAAGTATCTGCTTGCTTTTTCATCGTCTAGTTGGCTAACCTTTTCCTGCTCCACTCTTAAGCTATTATGTAACTACTTTCCTAAGCAGTCACCTGGGAAGTCCTCAGTCTTACATATAACTCCAGCCACCCTTCCCTCTCAGTAACCTGAAGTTCAAGTTGCTGAAGCTGGAGACATATATTTGTAAATACAGTATTTGTAATTCTCTACCAAAGAAGGCTATGGATGCTCTTTCGCTCAGCATACTCTGGTGATTTTTAGATGTTAAGGGAAATCACAGGGATATAGGTTAATGCAAGGAGATGGCATAGAGATTAAAACACTACCCATTTATTGATTAGAATAGACTTGTAATTTCTTTGTTCTTATGGAAGAGCCATGGTGATCTAGGATAGTGGCAACACTAAACTTGTTAACATTAGGCAGTCATGGTTCATTAACTTCCTTCAATCTAAGGATTGTAGCATTTAATTATTTTTCTAATGGGTCTGAACTATATGGAGATGTTGAAAATGATACTGGTTTACCAAAAAGTAAGATGAAATAGCTGTGTCATAATTACCAATTATTGCAATGCAATCTATTTTATGTTTTGCTGTTATGGTTCTCTTGATACATTGAACTTTTTTTTCTTTCTGTAATTGCTCTGGAATGAGTTTAGTGTGACACCATTTGCAGACATGCAAAACCAGCAAATCTCATGTTAACAAAATTCACCAGTGTAAAATATAATAGTGGATAAAGGAAAAGACAGATGAATGTGGGTACAGACGAATACTTATCCCAAGTAGGAAATAATATTAATTTTATTTTCATTACCAAAACAAAAAGGACTAATTCATTTTTGGTAATATATTACAGAACCAGTGAGACTTATTTATATTTGATTATACTAATACATATAATAATTATAGCTATATTTTCTGGTAGCTGCAGAGTTCATTACTTCCCATTGATTTTTTTGCTTGGCATGTATTTTGGAATACCAAATAATTTTTAAAAAAATAAACCATTATAGTTACATTTTGACCTTATATAATTATGGAGCAGAGTAGTTTACTTGCTGCAACTCGATTTGCCTAGTTTCAGAAATTAGGTTGGGAAGTGTAAAGTAGTAACACTAAGATGGACTAGTTGGGCTGAATGGTTGCTTTTGTTGGTGCTTTCTCTATCACTTAGAGAATTTCCTCTCCCTTATCCATTAAATGAAATAAGCATTAGCTTCCCAATACACTAAATAAAGGCATCCGTTAGTCTTGCAAGACCATGGATCTGCACCTGGAAAGTCTCCACTCTCCAGGGCGCAGGCCTGGGCAAGGTTTTATGGAAGACCAGCAGTTGCCCATGCTGCAAGTCTCCCCTCTCCACGACACCAATGTTGTCCAAGGGAAGGGCATTAGGACCCATACAGCTTGGCACCAGTGTCGTCGCAGAGCAACGTGTGATTAAGTGCCTTGCTCAAGGACACAACACGTTCCCTCGGCTGCGGCTCAAACTCACGACCTTCAGGTAGCTAGTCCAATGCCTTAACCACTTGGCCACGTGCCCACCTATTATTTAGATACTTCATTTCCTGTTCTCATACTTTTTTGTCATTTTGGTCTTTATTCAAATAATAAATTACTTTAAACTAGCAGAGACCGTTGCTAGGTAAATAACTTCATGCCCTCTATTCTCAGCTTATCTTGAAGTGGCAGGTGCGTTCCTTAATGAGGCTGCAGTTGTGGAAAATTGCTAAATTCTTCACTCCAAGCACAACTCTATGAGTGGTCTGACTTTTGACTTACAGCCTCTTGACTCTCAAAATTTCAGCTGTTTGACTGTAGCTGCAGTTTAAGTTCAAATCATTTCACTTTGAATTAGCTGCAATTCATTTTAAGGCATTAGTGTGAATGTGATGGGAAACTTTGCTACTGTTGCCAAGGTTTAGGTTAGCCAGGACCAGCAAATGTGCTGATTGTGGTCTTGCCTAGCTGCTACCTATTATGTGCTGCAGGACTTTCTGCTAGATGAATTCAACCTCCCTCTCCTTGAGCATAAAATTAATTGTAGGTGCAGACAATGTTCTTTAAGTAATGGCAAAAAGCAGAACATAGAACAGAACAGCATAAGAACAGGCCCTATAGCTCATGATGTTGTGCCTAATTAAGCTGGTGATGCCTAATTACACTAACTCTTTCTGTAAGGTCATTGGGTGTATAATGAAATTGCAGGATTCTTGAACATTGACTCCAAACCCCACAAGATCTCTTTGTATACCTATCTAACAGCCTCTTAAGCATTTCTATCGTATCTGCCTGCACCACCACCTGTGGCAGTGCAATTCAGACACCTACCATTCTCTGTTTAAAAAAAAACTTGCTCCACACATCGCCTTTGAACTTTCGCAATCTCACTTTAAGTGCATGCCCTCTAATATTAGAGATTTTGACTTGGTGAAAAATATACCAGCTATCTACACTATCTATGTCTCTCATAATTTTAAAAATTCTGTCAGATCTGTTAACCTCTACCACTCCAGAAAAAAGAACAACTCTACTCTGTCCAACCACTCCTTAAAGGATATGCCATCTAATCTAGTCAATGTCTTGGTAAACCTCTTCTGCATCCTCTCCAAAACCTCAACATCCTTCTTACAATGGGCTGATCAGAATGAATATAATACTTTCCCCAAGCAGTAAGGCTGATCAATACCCCCACCCACTAATCTACTCCTCCACTACTATTATTTTCTGTCAGTCACTTTATGTACAGACACTCCTGTACCTAGTGTCACTTTATGGACATACAATCTATGTATATGAGCTAAATTGTGTATTTACGTATATCTATTGTGTTTTTTTTTTAATTATTGTGTTCTTTATCTTTTTTTTGAGCTGCATCGGATCTGGAATAACAATTATTTCTTTCTCCTTTACACTTGTACCTGAAATGACATTCAATAACCTTGAATGTGGTCTAACCAGAGCTTTATAATGTTGCAGCATAACTTTGCGACTCGATGAGCTCAGTCCCTCAAATAATAAAGGCAAGTATGCTATGTGCCTTTTTAACCACCTTATCAACTTGAATGGCCACTTTCAAGGGAGCTATGGATTTGGTCCTCAAGATCCCTCAGTATATCTGCGTTGTTAAGAGTCCTGTTGTTAACTGTATACTTTCCCTTCATATTTGCATTTCTAAAGCGCATCACCACATACTTGCCTGGATTAAACTCCATCTGCCATTACTCTGCCCATATCTGCAACTGATCTATATCCCGCTGTATCCATTGGCAGTCTTCAACACTATCCACAATGCCACCTTGGTGTGTTTGCTTTCTAAGAAATGCAGAGGCTAAGTGGAGACCTGATAGAACTTTCACTCAGTAGCTCTTCCAACTGTTAGCTTTTAGAATTAATGAGAAGCAATTAAAGAATTAAAGAGAAGCTACAAGATTAAGGGAGATAAGACCATAAGACAAAGGAGCAGATGTCGGCCATTCGGCCCATCGAGTCTGCTCCGCCATTTTAACATGAGCTTATCCATTCTCCCATTTAGTCCCACTCCCCCGCCTTCTCACCATAACCTTTGATGTCCTGGCTACTCAGATACCTATCAATCTCTGCCTTAAATACACCCAATGACTTGGCCTCCACTGCTGCCCGTGGCAACAAATTCCATAGATTCACCACCCTCTGACTAAAAAAATTTCTTTGCATTTCTATTCTGAATGGGCGCCCTTCAATCCTTAAGTCATGCCCTCTCGTACTAGACTCCCCCATCATGGGAAACAACTTTGCCACATCCACTCTGTCCATGCCTTTCAACATTCGAAATGTTTCTATGAGGTCTCCCCTCATTCTTCTAAACTCCAAGGAATACAGTCCAAGAGCGGACAGACGTTCCTCATATGTTAACCCTCTCATTCCCTGAATCATTCTAGTGAATCTTCTCTGTACCCTCTCCAACGCCAACACATCCTTGAGATGAGGAAAAGAATAACAAATCTTCCTCCTGCTTGGAGTACTCAGAAGGTAAACTAAAGTGGACATAACTTCACCAAGTGTATATTGGTGGCATCCATTAGTCTCGTGAGACCATGGATCTGCACCTAGAAAGTCTTGCTACAGTCTCTGGAGTGTCCTCTCCAGGGCACAGGCCTGGGCAAGGTTGTATGGAACACCAGCAGTTGCCCTCTCAACGACACCGATGTTATCCAAGGGAAGGGCAAGAGCCGATACAGCTTGGCACCGGTGTCATAGCAGGAGTTGCCAGAATGAAGTTGAAGTCAATGTCAGACTGCCTTAGGGACTCCAGCTCCAGATTTGTCCTCAAGGTTTACTCCTGAAGCCTTCCCCATGAGTGAGTATGGCTGCAAGGCAGTGGAGGTTTGAAATCAGAGTTTTCCTTCTCTTAGATGAACTGCTTTCCCAGGCTGACGAGCTCCATCTACCCGAAGCAAGTGTATAAAGGGAGTCCAAATAAAGTGCTCTTGTTTACAATCAAACACCTCTATGATGCACAATGTGATTTTGCAATTGATAATGATGCTACAATAAAAAGACATTCTCAGTGCATCAGTGACAACTTACCCAAATCTTGCTCCTCTTTCATTAAGAAATCATGTACATTCTAGAAATGTGAAAGTTTTCTTTGTCTGTGAGACGGTTTTCCATCTGTAGTTAGTCAATACAGATTGCTTAATGCTTGAGGCTGCTGGTTATACAAGTAGTAGTTAATTTAATTTATTTTATTTAATAAAATACTAATTGCTTATGAATATTGTCTCAATCTCAAGATGTAATCAAATGAAATCTCAGACAGCCCACTTTTCTATGTCCATTAAAGCACAGCCTGTGCAGTATTATTGGTTAAAAACTGATAAAAAGATCATGAGCTTGAAAATCTTTCAAAGCATAATTAATGCCATGTAAATTCTATTTCTAATAATTTACTATAGGTAAAACCCTTTGAAACAAAATTATTTGCCTCTCAGTATTATATACTGTACACAAAACAACATGATCCAAGAGCACTTTGCAGTTTAATATTAGAACTTTTAACTGGACTCAGATCCTAAAACATTGAAAGCCAACTAGCACCTCCTGAATGCCCACTACATCTTTGACAGAAGATCATCAATGTTTCTATAAATTACCTGCTGAAAATGCAAAGGATAACTGAAAGAAACTCAATGGAAGTTAGAGACAGCAAGATTAACTAATAGATATGCACTTAAAGTGCAATCCCTGTTAATTTTAATGGGGGAGGGTCTCTGTAGAATCTTTTAATTATGTTTACTTTTGCATTGCTGAACTTCCAATTATTGAGGTGCCAACAAAAAGTCATTGGGACACCACTTAACTTGTTCTTGAAGGTGCTGAAGAAACTCCAGGCAAGAATATTGAATTCCACATCAATCCCAAAATTGAGCAGAAATAGGATCAACATTGATGACCAACATGCTAGGTTAACTTAACACAGAGGTCTCTGTTTGTTGGCCAAGTCTTTAATAGTATATTAGCTACATTATTAGACCAGCAACCTAGAAACTTGGACCAACAGTATACAAATGTTGCTTCAAATCCCACTACAGCACTGTAAAATTTAAATTCAGTTAATAAGAAACTTTAAAAAAGTCCTGTCTCAGTAATGATTGTTAGGATCCAATCTAGTTCACAAACGAAATCCTTACTCAAACTGGCCTACATGTGACAGTTTTAGTAATGTAGTTTGCTCTTAATGGCTCTCTGAAATGGTCCAGTAATCCATTAATTGCACTATAACTCTTGCAGTGAATTAGAAAAAGGAGAAAACTACTCAGCATCAAGTTAGTCACCAAATCTGGACTGACAACATTCTCTTCTAAAACACCTAGAGACTGGTGTCTAACTTTAGCATATTCATAATTATGGAGTCATACCTTATAGGGACTTGCCAAACTGCTCCATTACGATTCCTAAATGCATCCTATTCCACCAGTGAGATAGATGAAGCAGGACAGTTCCACCAAAAGTGGACATACAGAGGTGTATAGTTGGAAGATGGGAAGCCTGGGATTCTTGAACATTGACTCCAGATTCCAAAAGGTCTCCGTCTATCAGGTCATACCTTTGGAGTATTGTGAGCAATATTGAGCTTAGTATATAAGAAATTGGTGAGAGTCCAGAGGAAGTTTATGGGAATCATTCCAGGAATGAAAGAGTTAACATATGAAGAGTATTTGATGGCTTTGGGCCTTTACTTGCTGGAGTTTAGAGGAATGAGGGGGGAATATCATTGAAACTTACTAAATATCTAAAGGTGTAGGTAGAATTGATGTTTAGAGGATGCTTCCAATAGTAGTGGAGTCTATGATCAGAACAGAAGGACGCCCTTTGGAATAGAGATTAAGAGGAATTTCTTCAGCCAGAACATGATGAATCTGTGAAATATATTGCCACAAACAGTTGCAGAGGCCAAATCATTGAGTATACAGTATTTAAAGCAGAGGTTATTAGGCTCTTGATTAGTAAGGGCATCTAAGGTTATGGGAAGGCGACAGGAGAATGGGGTTGAGAGGGAAAATAAGTCAGCCATGATTGAATGGCGGAGCAGACTTAATGGGCTGATTGACCCAATTCTGCTCCTATAGTATGTCTTATGGTCTTAAACACATGCAAGGAAACCAGCAGTGACCATCTTGAGCTGAGGAATGAACACTCCATTCGTTGAAGACATTTGGTAGAAGCACTGAAAATAGAAAGGCAGTTGGTTTTGGAAAGTCAATGTCCATTACTCCAGGTGCAACTGCCGACCTATCCTGAAAGACATGCCTGCCAGAATCTCCAGATGCTGAAATTCCAGAGTAATGCACACAAAATGCTGGAGGAACTCAGCAGGTCAGGCAGCATCTATGGAAACGAATAAACAGTCAGCATTTTGGGCCAAGCCCGTTCATCAGGATTGGAAAGAAAGGGGAAAGAAGCAGAATAAGAAAGTGGGGGTGGATGGGGGGAGGAGTACAAGCTAGAAGGTGATTGGTGAAGCCAGGTGAGGGGAAAGGTTGGTGGGTGGAAGAAGGTTGGGTGAAATGTGAAGCCAGGAGGCAACAGCTGGAAAAGGTAAAGGGCTGAAGAAGAAGGGGTCTGATAGAAGAGGAGAGTGCACTAGCAGAGAAAGGGGAGAAGGAAGAACATCAGAGAGAGGCAATAAGCAGGTAAGGAGAAGAGAAGAGGTGAAAGGAGAGCCAGAATGGGGAATGGAAGAAGAGAGGGAAGTGGGAGGGGTAAGTAAATTACTGGAAATTAGAAAAATTGATGTTCATGCCATCAGGTTGGAGACTACTGAAGCAGAATATGGATGTTGCTCCTCCAACCTGAGAGTAGCTTCTTCTTGGCAGTAGAGGAGGCCATGGACCAACACGTTGGAATGGGAATGGTTATTGAACTTAAAATGGCCGGCCACTGGGATATCCTGTCTGTTACGGAAGGTGCTTTGGATCAGCAGTAGGTAGAGAGTAAAGCAACATTGGGGATAAACTACTTGACCTCCTCCATAGCAATCCACCTGCAGCAGATCTAGTTGTCCATGATAACATTAACAAAAGTGATTACCTACACCCCCAAGTCCTTGGCAACATAGAGGATGCCCTCAATTGTAATGTAAGCCGTTACCTTTTTGCTAAGTTGTTTAAAATAAGACCACATCTGGCAGAACTCAGCATCCAAGAACTGCAACGGAGAGGTGTAGTACCACAGTCTGTATCCCACAGTCTATAATATCCCTAACTCTATCACTGCCATCAAGCCAAGACTTAACTCTGGTTCAATGTGAGATGCTGAAGTGCATGCAGGGAGCAACACAGGTATTTCTGAATGTAAGGAGCCATCTTGGCAAAGGTGGAATGTGGGATTATATGCATGCCAAACAGCAAAAAATATATATATTGAACAGTCAGAATTAATGATCAAATTGCAGACCAATTCTGCAGCTCTGCCACATCTAGTTGTAAAATTTATTGAAAATTAACACCTAATAAGAGGCAGAGGCTTCAAGCATTTTCCCATCATCAATGTTGGTGAATCCAAAAAGAGTATAATGTCAGCCAGAAGTGCCAAGCAAATGATTGATCGCAGATTTTTTTTCTTCTGAAATCCCCAGCAACAACACCTAACACGTACCAAGTAATTTCACCTAACATGATTGCAAATGATGATTAAGACACCAGATTCAGTAAAGATTAAGTGATCATATGTTAACCCAATTTTAGGACTGAAGGCACATGCTCCAGGACAGGTCTTAACTTCAACAGCTGTTTCAGTATAGTTTCAAAACCAGTATCAAAATGTCAATGGAGAAAATTATTTGGATGTATTCTGTTTACAAAATCCGATCCAGCTAATTATTGCCCAATCTATCTGTTTTCAATCATCGACAAAGTTATTGAACTTGTCAATGGCACTATGAAGCAATACTTGTGTTCCAAAACCAGCTCATCATTGCCCAATATGGAACTCACCAAGACCACTTGGCTCCAGATCTCACCATGGCCTTCAGCCAAATGTAGATCAAAGAGATCAACTGCGGAGATAAGGTGACGGTGTCTGCCCTTAATATTAAGACATATTTCACCCAATGTGAGATCAAGGAGCTTTGGTAAAACAGAAGTCAGTAAGTATGATGGGGGAAGTATTCCAATGGTTTTAGTCACACCGTGGGAACAATGGAAGATGTTTGTGGCTGTTGGAGGTCAGTTGATTCAGCCCAATGATATTACTGCAGGGATTGCTCAGGACAGTATCCTAGCCCAACCCATCTCCATCTGTTTCATCAGTCTGCTCACCCATCATAAAATCAACTGTGGAAATATTCACTGATGACTATACCATATTCAATTGCATTCACAGTTCCTCACCATAAGTGCCAAGGAAGATGCACATCAAATTGTCATCTTCTACAAGGCATATTCTACGTGCATAACTATTCCTAAATTCCCCACTGTTGATGTCTTTGTGCTGTTGCCAGTGTATAGAAAATCAACTGGACCAAATACATAAAAAAAAACTATGGCTGAAAAGGTAGGTCGAGAAGCAGGACATCCTGCACTGAATGACTCCCACCAAGACATCTCCAAATCTTTACACCATCTGCAAGTCACTAGCATAATGGAGCACTTGCCGGTATGAATGCAGCTACAACAATAGGCAAATTAGCCTGTTGACTGGCACCCACTCACTCCCAAATATCCATTCCCTCTATTGCTGGTGCAGTATGGATACAATTTGTATCACGCACTAAATGCACTGCACTTGCCCATGCAGCCAACTCAAAAAGTCTATCCGAATACCTATACGCTGTCATCAAGGAAAAACAAAGGCAAATGGCACAGAGAAACTCCAACATCTGCAGGTTTCCCTGCAAGGTGCATGGTATTTTGATTTGTATTATCACCAGAACTTTAAATCCCAGAAGTGCTTCCCCAATATCAAAAAATCATATTGTGCAAGTACCTACACTAAAACTACTGTAGTGGGTGGACACCACTTTTTCAAAGGCAAATAGGGAAAGGGCTTGTAACACAAATGATGAAATGCCGGAGCTTTTCCTGCAAAAAACTTGATTCCCTAATTACATAAATGCCAACAGAATTGATGCAAAAGTACACCTTGCTGGGTTCAACCAACACCATTTTGTTTTACAAAATCTTTCACAACTAATACAACTCCATTTAAATGAAGTCAGAGTTCAAAGTGGTATTTTTATGAAAGTGCATATATGCCATCATACAACCTGAGATTCATTTTCTTGCAGGCATTCACAGTAAAACAAGGAAATACAATAGAATCAATGAAAAATTACCCGAAGACTGATAAGCAATCATCGTGCAAGAGACAGAACTATACAAATACAAAAAACAATTAATTAATTAATTGAACTGCGAACGTGATCCGTAGGGCCCTTGAAAATGAGTCCATAGGCTGTGGAATCAGTTCAGAGCGGAGGTGAGTGAAGTTATCCATCCTAGTTCAGGAGCATGATGGTGAAGAGTAATAGCTCTTCCTGTACCTGGTGGTGTGGGGCCTGTGGCTCTTGTACCACTTTTGCAAAGAATGCACCAAGAAAAGAGCATGGCTTGGACGGTAAGGATCCTTGACGGAATCAGAATCAGGTTTAATATCACTGGCATACATGAGAGGTGATTGATAAGTTCGTGGCCTAGGGTAGAAGGAGTCAATTTTAGAAAACCTAGAACATTTATTTTTCAACATAGTCCCCTCCTACATGTACACACTTAGTCCAGCGGTCGTAGAGCAAACAGATCCCTTCTTTGTAGAAATGGTCCACAGCAGGGGTGATTGATAAGTTCGTGGCCTAAGGTAGAAGGAGATCAGTTATTAACTTCAAACTTTCTGCATTATCACTCAAAGAGTTGAACTGCACGTGCATTTAACGAGAGCATCTTGGACCTCTGATAAGTTTGTGGCCTAAGATAGAAGGAGATGAGTTAAACAGCTCTCGTTACATGCACGTGCAGTTCAACTCTTTGAGTGAAAATGCAGAAAGTTTGAAGTTTCTCCTCATCTCCTTCTACTTTAGGCCACAAACTTATCAATCACCCCTGCTGTGGACCACTTTCTGGAGGTCCAAGACGCTGACTTCTACAAAGAAGGGATCTGTATGCTCCATGACCGCTGGACTAAGTGTGTAAATGCAGGAAAAATAAATGTGTTAGGTTTTCTAAAATTGACTCCTTCTACCGTAGGCCATGAACTTTTCAATCACCCCCGTATACTGTTTAAATTTTTTGTCTTGTGGTAGCCGTACATTGCAATATATAATAAAAATATATAAATTATAATACTATAATATATATATTATACACTAAATAAACGGAGGATCAGAGGGATCTTGGGGTCTGAGACCATAGGACAGTCAAAGCTGTTGTGCAGGTTGACTATGTGATTAAGAAGGCATACGGTGTATTGGCCTTCATTAACAGTGGGATTGAGTTCAAGAGCCGAGAGGTAATATTACTGCTATATAGGACCCTGGTCAGACCCCAATTGGAGTATGGTGCTCATTTCTGGTCACTTCACTACAGGAAGGATGTGGAAACTATAGAAAGGGTGCAGAGGAGATTTACAAGGATGTTGCCTGGGTTGGCAAGCGTACCTTATGAGAATAGGTTGAGTGAACTTGGCCTTTTCTGTTCAGACCGATGGAGGATGAGAGGTGACCTGATCGAGGTGTATAAGGTGATGAGAGGCATTGGTCGTGTGGATAGTCAGAGGCTTTTTCCCAGGGCTGAAATGTCTAACATGAAAGCACACAGTTTTAAGGTGCTTGGAAATAGGTACAGAGGAGATGACGGGGTAAGAATGGTGAGTGTGTGGAATGGGCTGCCAGCGACGGTGGTTGACGCGGATACAATAGGGTCTTTTAAGAGACTCTTGGATAGGTACATGGAGCTTAGAAAATTAGAGGCCTATGGGTAACCCTAGGTCATTTCTAAAGTAAGTACATGTTTGGCACAGCATTGTGAGCTGAAGGGCCTATATTGTCTTGTAGGTTTTCTATATTTCTATGTTTAAGTAGTGCAAAAAGATAGTGAGGTAGTGTATATGGGTTCACTGTCCAGTCAGAGATCTGATGGCGGTATGGAAGAGGCTGTTCCAAAAATGTTGAGTGTGTGTCTTCAGGCTTCTGTATCTCCTCCTTGGTGGTAGCAATGAGAAGAGGGCACGATGTCCTGGGCGATGGGGCCCTTAATGACAGAACATAGAACATAGAATAGTACAGCACAGTACAGGCCCTTCAGCCCACAATGTTGTGCCGACCCTCAAACCCTGCCTCCCATATAAGCCTCCTCCTTAAGTTCCTCCATATACCTGTCTAGTAGTCTCTTAAACTTCACTATTGTATCTGCCTCCACCACTGACTCAGGCAGTGCATTCCACGCACCAACCGCTCTCTCAGTAAAAAACCTTCCTCTAATATCCCCCTTGAACTTCCCACCCCTTACCTTAAAACCATGTCCTCTTGTATTGAGCAGTGGTGCCCTGGGGAAGAGGTGCTGGCTATCCACTCTATCTATTCCTCTTATTATCTTGTACACCTCTATCATGTCTCCTCTCATCCTCCTTCTCTCCAAAGAGTAAAGCCCTAGCTCCCTTAATCTCTGATCATAATGCATACTTTCTAAACCAGGCAGCATCCTGGTAAATCTCCTTCCTATATGCTTCCACATCCTTCCTATAGTGAGGTGATCAGAACTGGACACAGTACTCCAAGTGTGGCCTAACCAGAGTTTTAAAGAGCTGCGTCATTACATCGCGACTCTTAAACTCTATCCCTCGACTTATGAAAGCTAAAACCCCATAAGATTTCTTAACTACCCTATTCTCCTGTGAGGCAACTTTCAGGGAATTGTGGACATGTACCCCGAGATCCCTCTGCTCCTCCACACGACCAAGTATCCTGCCATTTACTTTGTACTCTGCCTTGGAGTTTGTCCTTCCAAAGTGTACCACCTCACACTTCTCTGGGTTGAACTCCATCTGCCACTTCTCAGCCCACTTCTGCATCCTATCAATGTCTCTCTGCAATCTTTGACAATCCTCTACACTACCTACAACACCACCAACCTTTGTGTCATCTGCAAACATGCCAACCCACCCTTCTACCCCCACATCCAGGTTGTTAATAAAAATCACGAAAAGTAGAGGTCCCAGAACAGATCCTTGTGGGACACCACTAGTCACAATCCTCCAATCTGAATGTACTCCCTCCACCACCACCCTCTGCCTTCTGCAGGGAAGCCAATTCTGAATCCACCTGGCCAAACTTCCCTGGATCCCATGCCTTCTAACTTTCTGAATAAGCCTACCGTGTGGAACCTTGTCAAATGCCTTAATAAAATCCATATAGATCACATCCACTGCACTACCCTCATCTATATGCCTGGTCACCTCCTCAAAGAACTCTATCAGGCTTGATAGACACGATCTGCCCTTCACAAAGCCATGCTGACTGTCCCTGATCAGACCATGATTCTCTAAATGCCTATAGATCCTATCTCTAAGAATCTTTTCCAACAGCTTTCCCACCACAGATGTAAGGCTCACTGGTCTATAATTACCCAGACTATCCCTACTACCTTTTTTGAACAAGGGGACAACATTCGCCTCCCTCCAATCCTCCGGTACCATTCCTGTGGACAACGAGGACATAAAGGTCCTAGCCAGAGGCTCAGCAATCTCTTCTCTCACCTCGTGGAGCAGCCTGGGGAATATTCCGACAGGCCCCGGGGACTTATCTGTCCTAATGTATTTTAACAACTCCAACACCTCCTCTCCCTTAATATCAACATGCTCCAGAACATCAACCTCACTCATATTGTCCTCCCCATCATCAGTTGTCGCCTTTTGAAGATATCCTCGATGCCTGGGAGGCTAGTGCCCATGATGGAGCTGGCTGAGTTTCCAATTTTCTGCACCTGTTTCTGACCCAGATGGTGATGCAACCTGTTAGAATGCTCTCCACAGAGCATCTGTAGAAATCTTGAAACTGCTTACCTTTTTCACTGATGAGAAAACTTTTCCTCTTCCTGAAATCCACAAATCATTCCTTCTTACTGACATTGAGGAAAAGTTTTCGTTGCAACACTATCTCACTCCTGCTGCTTTCTTGTGGCAGCTCTTCTTATAGATGTGTTCAATGGTGGGGAGGATTTTTCCTGTAATGGTCTGGGCTATATCTACCACTTTTTGAAGCTTTTCAGTTCTAGGGCGTTGGTGTTTCATACTAGGTAACCAGTCAGAATACTCTCCACTATGCATCTATAGAAGTTTGTTGAAGTCTCAAATGACATGCTGAAACTGCACAAACTTCTAAGAAATCAGAGGTGCTGCCATTCCTGCTTTGTAATGGCACTTACATGCAGGTACTAGAACAGATACTCTGAAACGATGATGCCAAAGTAACTTTATTATCAAATTATGAAACTACATATATGTTACCATACAGTGTCTAGAGATTCATTTTCTTCGGGATGTTTACAGGAAAGTAAAGAAATACGATAGAATTTATTAAAAAATATGTAAACAAAAACTGACAAACAACCAATGTGCAAAAGAAGACAAGTTGTGCAATCCATCTAAGTTGACGGATGGTGCTAAACCCCCTCAGCATGATACTAAATTATTACTTTAAGTTATTTGCTTAATTCTGTGGTTGAGTTTGAAATTAAACTGGCTCACACAGAACAGTTATTCTTGAGCCATGCTAAGGAAACAGGTGAATGGAACAGTAGAAAATATTTCTATACTTAGGGTAAATTCTTTTCTCTAAGCCCAGCTCTTATCCCAGAACGAATTAATAGAAAATACCTTAAATTAATAGAGAATGATTTGCCGCAAATTATTTAATCTTTTTTTGAAGGATAAATATCATAAATTCATGCAGTCTTGCAGGGTGTGGCAATAAGAGAAAGCAGGAAGTCTAACTTCTCTTACTCAACTTTTATAATTCCCATGGCAGAGGCGAACTATGTGGAATGTTAGGTTGAGAAAGAGCAGGAACTGCTCTTTCTCAACATCTACAGCAATATTGCTGTTAACCTGTATCTGCTTTGCCATTTAAATCAACCGTATTAGAGTGTTACTGATGTTTTGGTGAAAAAGTGTAAGTGGGGCTAATCAATAACTCAAATTTGACAACTTAACACTTGATATTTTCTTTTGATTTTGGAATATTTAAAGCTGGTGTGAAATTATATGATAAAAAGGACCGTTGTTGAGCAAACAGCTGATAGTTGAAATTTAAAACAAAAATGTGCAAAGTGATACACGTATCTTGGGGGTGGCATGGTAGTGCAGCTATTACAGCGCTAGCGACCCGGGTTCAATTCCTGTTGCTGTTCTTCAGAAATGTGTACAGTTTTGTTTGACTGCATGGGCTTCCTCTGGGTGTTCCCATTTCCTTCCACATTCCAAAGATGTTTGGGTTAGTAGGTTAATTTGTTACATGGGGGTAATTGGACGGCATGGGTTCATTGGGCTGACAGGGCCTGCTACCATGATGTATCTCCAAATAAAATAAATAAGATATTCCTGAGATTAATTGGTGTTGTGTGGCCCTTAAGGCATTTATTTGACTTTGTTGGGTCTACGTTTTAAATGATTTGTTTGTAACTATTTTCTAGTTAAAGTTGAAGGTTGATAATTAAGTTACAGTATAACAAAGGTAAATTCATTGTCTTTGGTATATCGCGGCATGCGATGATGTCACCTCCGGTTTCGCCGCGTCTTGGTTCGACAAGGTGTGAAGGTGGGTGCCATGCGTGCAGCGTGATCGTGAAGAGCTCCGTTTCTACCCACAAAGAAACATTATAGAAGCAACGCCGCAAGTTCATAAGAATGTATTTGAAGTAAAAATATTAACGCAGTTTCTGTTAAGGAAGCGGCGGTTGGGGCGGCGCACGTGCCGGGTTTTCAATTTCAAGCGCGGGGTGGGCTCGAGCCTGATGGCGGTTTGTCGCGACCCCCTCGCCCACTACTCGGGGCGGCTGGAGACTCTCGCTCAAAGAAGAGAGCGCGAGTGGTCTCCAGAATGAAACAGACGCTGTGTATGTTTGTATTTTTTTATCGACAGTTTTCACCATATGATGATAATGTGGAAGAGTGAACAGTAAATGGTTAACCTTACTACGACTCTGTCTTCATTGGCTCCGGTTTAACTTGGTGTTTAGTCAGAGTTTCAACACACTGCAGGAGAACACTACTGGTGTAATTCCACGGTGTTTGCAGAAACAGAGAGACTTAGGGAGATGAACATGCATAAATCCTTAATAGTCACAAGGCATATTAGAGAGTGGTTAATAAAGCAAATGGATTCCTGGGATTCATAAATCAAGACATTGAGTACAGATGTAGGAAAGTAATGTTCAATTTATGAGAAACACTAATTAAATCAGTATTGGAATGTTGTGTCAAATTCTGGCCACTTCATTATAGGAGGAAAGGGAGGATTCTAGAGTGGGTGCAGAGAAGACTTGCTAGAATGAAACCAGCATGAAGGATTTCAGCTCTAAGATTGGATGGGAGAAACTGGGTTTGATCTCCATGGAACAAAAGAGGGAACTGAGGGAAAATTAGACAGGGGTACACAAAGTTGTGACTGATTTAGATAGAATAAATGGGGGGGGGGAGGGAAGCTGTTTCATTTTTTAAAATGAAAGAGTGCAAATTTCAAGTTTTCACCAAAAGTAAATCTAAGGGGAAGGTGAGGAAATCCCATTTCACTCAAACCCAGATAATGCAGAATTCTTTATCGGTAAGGAACACCTCAGTCATTCACAGGATAATTTGAAATTGTAGAATAATTTTCTGAGCTGTTGGAAAAGAGAGGTCTGATAAGATTGCTTTTGATTGATTTGGAACTGAGGTTATTGGGAGCAAGCAAGAAAGTGAAGTTAAAATCAAGGCCAGATTGGTTTGATCTTATTGAATGACAGTGCACACTCAAAGTGCCCATGGCGTAATCCTGCTCTTGTTTCATGTTTTCTCTTCAGAAGTTGGTATAGAAGTGGCTCATATTACCCCATTCTATGTAATTACAAGCCTATTATTCCATCCGCACCCAATCCCCTCTCCCCACCACCATTGACACAAGAAGTGATTGGATCACAATAAATTTAGCATGTAACCAGTCTTGTGGCAAATAGTCACTATAGCATGGCTGATGATACAAGCAAGTTTACTTAAATATTTAGATTGTGTTCGACCATTCAGATAGAGTCACTGTATGGCGATAACTTGGAATTTGCAAGAGGTTGCTAATTGATTAATATGAACCTCAAATTACTATACCAGGAAGCTGATGAGAGCTATATCAATTATAAGAATTGGAAACAATTTAATTTACCTTCACAAAATAGAAGTAAATTGATTAAACCTGGAAAACAACTGTCAAATATATGATCCACAGTTATCCCTCTTGTTCACGGCACTGCAGTAATATGGTATATACTCAGACTTCATCTCTGTTATCAGAATTTCAGCAAATAACCATTGATAACTGTGCTATTGATTGCTTCCCACATCTACACTTGTCCTAAAGCTCTACTTTATGGTACTGCTTTAAGTTAGGCAGCACCTTTAAGTGGATATGCTCTACAGACAGTGTGGGTGCTGAAAGATGTCTCATAGAAACATTGAAAAACTACAGCACAATACAGACCCTCTGGCCCACAACGCTGTGCTGAACATGTACTTACTTTAGAAAATACCAAGGGGTACCCATAGCCCTCTATTTTTCTGAGATCCAGGTACCTATCCAGGAGTCTCTTAAAAGACCATATCATATCCGGCTCCACCACCATCACTGGCAGCCCATTCCACACACTCACCACTCTCTGCATGAAAAAAACTTACCCCTGACATGTCCTCTGTGCCTACTTCCAAGTACTTTAAAACTGTGTCCTCTCGTTTTAGCCATATCATCCCTGGGAAAAAGCCTCTGACTATCCACATAATCAATGCCTCTCATCAAATAGACCTCTGTCAGGTCATCTCTCATCCTCCGTAGATCCAAGGAGAAAAGGCTGTGTTCACTCACCTATTCTCATAAGGCATGCTCCCCAATCCAGGCAACATCCTTGTAAATCTCCTCTGCACCCTTTCTATAGTTTCCACATCCTTCCTGTAGTAAGGTGACCAGAACTGAGCACAGTACTCCAAGCAGGGTCTGACCAGCGTCCCATATAGCTGCAACATTACCTCTCGGCTCCTAAACTCAAACGCACGGTTGATGAAGGTCAGTGCACCATATGCCTTCTTAACCACAGAGTTAAACTGTGCAGTAGCTTTGAGTGTCCTATGGGCTCAGACCCAAAGATCCCTCTGATCTTCCACACTGCCAAGAGTCTTACCATTAATACAATATTCTGCCATCATACTTGACCTACCAAAATGAACCACCTCATACTTGTCTGGGTTGAACTCCATCTGCCACTTCTCAGCCCAGTTTTGCATCCTATCAATATCCCACTGTAACCTCTGACAGCCCTCCACACTATCCACAACACCCCCAACCTTTGTGTCATCAACAAATTTACCAACCCATCCCTCCACTTCCTCATCCAGGTCATTTATAGAAACATGAAGTGAAGGAGTCCCAGAACAGATCCCTGAGGCACACCACTGGTCACTGACCTCCATGCAGAATATGACCCATCTACAACCACTCTTTGCCTCCTGTGGGCAAGCCAATTTTGGATCCTCAAAGCAAGGACCCCTTGGATCCCATGCCTCCTCACTTTCTCAATACGGCTTGCATGGGGAATCTTATCAAATGCCTTGCTGAAATCCATATACACTACATTTACTGCTCTACCTTCATCAATGTGTTTAGTCACATCCTTAAAAAAACTCAATCAGGCTCGTAAGGCACGACCTGCCTTTGACAAAGCCATGCTGACTATTCCTAATCATGTTATGAGTCTCCAAATGTTCATAAATCCTGCCTCTCAGGATCTTCTCCATCAACTTTCCAACCACTGAAATAAGACTCACTGGTCTATTTCTACTCTCTTTCTTGAATAAGGGAACAATATCTGCAACTCTCCAATCCTCCGGAACCACTCCCATCCCCATTGATGATGCAAAGATCATTGCCAGAGGCTCAGCAATTTCCTCCCTCGCATCCCACAGTAGCCTGGGGTATACCTTGTCTGGTCCCGGTGACTTATCCAACTTGATGCTTTCCAAAAGCTCCAGCACATCCTCTTTCTTAATGTCCATATGCTCAAGCTTTTCAGTCCACTGCAAGTCATTCCTATAATCACCAAGGAGCCTTTCTGTAGTGAGTACTGAAGCAAAGTATTCATTAAGTACCTCTGCTATCTCCTTCGGTTCCATACACACTTTTTCACTGTCACACGTGATTGGTCCTATTCTCTCACGCCTTATCCTCTTGCTCTTCCAATACTTGTAGAATGCCTTGGGGTTTTCCTTAATCCTGCTCGCCAAGGCCTTCTCATGGCCCCTTCTGACTCTTCTAATTTCATTCTTAAGCTCCTTCCTGCTAGCCTTATAATCTTCTAGATCTCTATTATTACCTAGTTTTTTGAATCTTTCATAAGCTCTTCTTTTCTTCTTGACTAGATTTACAACAGCCTTTGTACACTACGGTTCCTGTACCCTACCATCCTTTCCCTGTCTCATTGGAACGTACCTATGCAGAACTCCATGCAAATATCGCTGCTGTCGTTACTGCACGGTTGGGAATCTTTCGGAGGGAAGGCCTCAAAATCCCCGGCTTTGCCTGCTGTTGGCGACCGAGAAGGAGGTTGAATCGTTGGGATAGAGATGGCGCTCAGTACTCGGTGTTGGAGAGCTGATCAGAGCTCGAAGTTTTCGGATGACTCAGAGTTGGACTGTGGTCGGGTATGGCAGGGAGAGTTTTTCTTCCTTCTCTCCGTCTGCATGAGATATGGGACATTTGAGAGACTTTGAACTTCTACTGTGCTCATGGACTTCTTCATCCAGTTATGGTATTGTTGCACTGTTGTAACTATATGTTATAATTATGTGGTTTTGTTAGTTTTTTTCAGTCTTGGTCTGTCCTGTGTTTTGCGATATCACACCGGAGGAAATATTGTAACATTTCTTAATGCATGCATTACTAAATGACAATAAAAGAGGACTGTGTGTCTTTATAATCTAAAAATATCCCCTGAACATTTCCCACATTTCTGCGGTACATTTCCCTGAGAACATCTGTTCCCAGTTTATGCTTCCAAGTTCCTGACAGATAGCTCCATATTTCCACTTACTCCAATTACTCGCCTTCCTAACTTGTCTGTTCCTATCTCTCTGCAATGCTATGGTAAAGGAGATAGAATTGTGAACACTATCACCAAAATGCTCTCCCACTGAGAGACCTGACACATGACCAGGTTCATTTCCCAATACCAGATCAAGTATAGCCTCTCCTCTTGTAGGCTTATCTACATATTGTGTCAGGAAACCTTCCTGAACACACCTAACAAACTCCACCTCATCTAATCGCTTTGCTCTAGAGAGATGCCAATCAATGTTTGTGAAATTAAAGTCTCCCACCATGACAACCCTGTTATTATTACATCTTTCCAAAATCTGTCTCCCTATCTGCTCCTTGATGTCCCTGTTACTATTGGGTGGTCTATAAAAAACACCCAGTAAAGTTATTGATTCCTTCCTGTTCCTAACTTCCACCCACAGAGACACAGTAGACAATCCCTCCATGACTTCCTCCTTTTCTGCAGCCGTGACACTATCTCTGATCAACAGTGCCACACTCCCACCTCTTTTGCCTCTCTCCCTGTCCTTTCTGAAACATCTAGAGCCTGACACTCTTAAGTAACCATTCCTGCCCCTGCGCCATCCAAGTCTCTGTAATGGCCACAACATCATAGCTCTAAGTACTGATCCACACTCTAAATGCATCCGCTTTGTTTGAGATACTCCCTGCATTAAAATAGACACATCTTAAACCATCAGTCTTGAGCGTATCCCTTCTCTATCACCTGCCTATCCTCCCTCTCACACTGTCTACAAGCTTTCTCAATTTGTGAGCCAACAGCCCCTTCCTCCGTCTTTTCAGTTTGGTTCCCACCCCCCAGCAATTCTAGTTCAAACTCTCCCCAATAGCCTTAGCAAAACTCCCAAAATATGGAAAGTAATCTACCTGTTCACAATATCACTGTGGATCTTGAGAGTCGCTAAAACAACTGTAACATTCATATTCAGAAATGATGTTTAAATATGTAATTCTTCATCCAGGAGGTGGATATAATTTTAAGTTCAAGTTTAATTGTCATTCTTGATGAGAGGCATTGATCGTGTGGATAGTCAGAGGCTTGTTCCCCAGGGCTGAAATGGCTGCCACAAGAGGGCACAGGTTTAAGGTGCTTGGGAGTAGGTACAGAGGAGATGTCAGGGGTAAGTTTTTTACGCAGAGAGTGGTGAGTACCTGGATTGGGTTGCTGGCAACGGTGGTGGAGACGGATACAATAGGGTCTTTTAAGAGACATTTGGATAGGTACATGGAGCTTAGAAAAATAGAGGGCTATGGGTAACCCTAGTACTTCCTAAGGTAGAGACTTTGGGGGATGAAGGGTCTGTATTGTGCTGTAGGTTTTCTATGTTTCATACCCAAGTAAACAGCCAAATGAAACAGCATTCCTCTGGGGCCAAGGTGCAAAACCTAGAACCTACAGTCATACATGGCACATCACGTATAGCACATATAAGGTACTAGTAAACATACAGTCACACAGAAAAAAATATAATTTAGCCCAAGTCCCTGAGTCTACGGATGCTGTTGGCAAGAACAAGCCCTCAGTAGTCTGCACATGAACACAATCTTGCCTTCCACAGAGTGAACATTGGAAAGCAGCACCGAAACCAGCATGGATGCTACACCACATTGCCCTCTGCATCATCTCTCCTGGTTGTCTGTTACAGGCGACACCACAGCATGAGACCTAGTCTGCACTACAAACGATGCCACCCTGCACCACCACCATCGGTCCGGCCAATAATCCAGTGAACGGGACATGCAGCATTTCACGTTACCAAATTCCAACAGGGTCTTCCAATCTAAGGAATAATGACTAAGACAACCACTTGCTGTTAGACTGCGCGCCGCTTCCAACACTTCTCTGTTGCACGCAGCAACGCAGTCCGCACTAAGTCCAGCTATTCTGCCAATGAGTGAGTCGTTGATAGGGTAGTCTTGCGGTACTTGAAGCTTTTAATTTCCAGCACTTTCTTGTGATAGTAAAATAAGTTGTTTAAAAAAGACAATAGCACCTTTGGTTGGCCCTTAGCGGCTGCTGTGCCCGAGAACATCACCATCTTACTGGAAAATAACAAATTCAAACTTTCAATGCTTCACTCCAAGTATCCATTTGACTATGAAATTCTCCTCCCATTAAGTGTCTTGCTATTGTAGCTTAACTTACAATATTGGTATTCCCCCCTCCCCAACACATAAACATGACTCCCCTATTAATAATTTCCTTTTACTGACTCTGACTCTCCCATATTTTATAGTATCCACTGACCAACTCCACTCCCACGAAGTAGGTTAGCCAACATTCAGAACCCACTTTAATTTGAATCAACAGATGTCCAGATATTCCATAGTTCATAGGATCCTTTGAATAGATATACAAACGTAGGTAACAGCTGAAATGCTTACTCACTTTCCTTGGTTCACCATTGACACAGAGGATGGGAATGGATGTTGCTGCGAAAGAGGAAAGAAGTGGAGGAAGAAAAAGAAGAGGGCTTTTGGGGAAGAGATGCAGAAAGAGAAGTGGTCTTACATAAAGAGATGGAAAAAATGGGGGAAGATGGAACAAAAGGAAGACATAATATTAAGCTTTCAATGGAATGTAGCATTTTTCCTTCAAAAAATCTATCATATTTCATGAAGTATCTGAAGTAACTTCATTTCTTGTGTATGAAAAGGTTACAGATGCTGGAATCTAAAGCAAAAAAAAACTAACTTTTGAAGAAGCTCAGCATGGTAGAGTAAAGATTATTATGCATGACGATGCGCAAGTTAGAGTGTCTGGACAGATGCTGTCATTGACACCTCCATTACATTAAGAATTGTTATATTAAGGTAGAAGTGAAAAGGCAGGTGAAGTATGTACATGCACCAGTATCAATATCCATCTTCTTTCACTCATACTACCTACACAAAGTCAACTAGTATGCTCCTTTCCTCTCACAAAATCCATTATGCAGAAGAAAGCTTTCAAAACTCTCAAGTACTCCAGAGCTAACAAGCAGTTTGTCAACACACATGATTTTCCACAAGCCTTTACACTAATCTTTAAGGACATTCCATTTAAAGGGAAAAAGTAATGTATTAGTTATAATTATGTTTGTATCATTTAGGATTAATGTCTCGATCAGTCAAGTGCTTTTAAAATGGATTCCTATTTCTTGACTGCATTATGTTTCAAAGTAAACAATTATTTGAACCTCTGAATCAGCAAGAAAGGAGGCCATAGATAGGCAGTCAGTCAAATGAATCTATAGGAAATAGTACAACGGGGAGTGAGATAACAACAGAAGGTTGATAAAAGCAGAAAAATACTTGCAGTGGGAAGTCTTTTTGTAATTCATTTTAAAGATGGAGGTACAATTTGCAAGACTTGTACTTATTCTAACAATGCATTATGAAATGCGCATAGAAAGAGTGAAAGTAAGAATGCACTTGGACACTATAAAGGAATTGAATATTTTAGAATTCATTAGCAATAGCTAATTAATAGATGATTTGAGATGCATCTGATCTGCATTGATTACTATACATGCAGACGGCGGAAAAGACTGTTGGCTCACAAATAGAGAAAGCTTGGAGACAGTGCAAGAGGGAGGATAGGCAGGTGATAGAGAAGGGATGTGCTCAGACCAGTGGTTTGAGATGTGTCTTATTTTAATGCAAGGAGTATTATGAACAAAGCGGATGAGCTTAGAACGTGGATCGGTACTTGGAACTATGATGTTGTGGCCATTACAGAGACTTGGATGGCTCAGGGGCAGGAATGATTACTTCGAGTGCCAGGCTCTAGATATTTCAGAAAGGACAGGGAGGGAGGCAAAAGAGGTGGGGTGTGGCACTGTTGATCAGAGATAGTGTCACGGCTGCAGAAAAGGAGGAAGTCATGGAGGGATTATCTACAGAGTCTCTGTGGGTGGAAGTTAGGAACAGGATGGGGTCAACAACTCTACTGGGTATTTTTTATAGACCACCCAATAGTAACAGGAACATCAAGGAGCAGACAGGGAGACAGATTTTGGAAAGGTGTAATAATAACAGGGTTGTTGTGGTGGGAGATTTTAATTTCCCAAATATCGATTGGCATGTCTCTGGAGTGAGGGGTTTAGATGGGGTCGAGTTTGTTCAGTGTCTTCAGGAAGGTTTCTTGACACAATATGCAGATAAGCATACAAGAGGAGAGGCTGTACTTGATCTGGGATTGGGAAATGAACGTGGTCACGTGTCAGGTCTCTCAGTGGGAGAGCATTTTGGTGATAGTGATCACAATTCTATCTCCTTTACCATAGTGTTGGGCACGTGGCCAAGTGGTTAAGGCATCCGTCTAGTGATCTGAAGGTCGCTAGTTTGAGCCTCAGCTGTGGCAGCGTGTTTGTGGCCTTGAGCAAGGCACTTAACCACACATTGCTCTAGTGTCTGTGCGAGGAGTGGCGCCCCACACAGACTTCCAATTTGAGCCTTGTAAGGCATGAAAATGCCCGACACAGGCTTCTCATGGTCTGAGTCGACGTTCCCTCCCTATTGCAGAGGGATAGAAACAGACAAGTTATGAAAGCGAGTAATTGAAGCAAGGGGAAATATGAGACTCTCAGGCAGGAACTTGGAAACATAAATTGGAAACAGATGTTCTCAAGGAAACATACAGAAAAAATGTGGGAAATGTTCAGGGGATATTTGCGTGGAGTTCTGCATAGGTACGTTCCAATGAGACGGAAAGGATGGTAGGGTACAGGAACCGTGGTGTACAAAGGCTGTTGTAAATCTAGTCAAGAAGAAAAGAAGAGCTTATGAAAGGTTCAAAAAACTAGGTAATAATAGAGATCTAGAAGATTATAAGGCTAGCAGGAAGGAGCTTAAGAATGAAATTAGAAGAGCCAGAAGGGGCCATGAGAAAGCCTTGGTGAACAGGATTAAGGAAAACTCCAAGGCATTCTACTAGTACGTGAAAAGCAAGAGGATAAGATTGAGAGAAAAGGACCAATCAAGTGTGACAGTGGAAAAGTGTGTATGGAATCAGAGGAGATAGCAGATGTACTTAATGAGTACTTTGCTTCAGTATTCACAAAGGAAAAGGATCTTGGCAATTGTAGGGATGACTTACAGCAGACTGAAAAGCTTGAGCATATAGACATTAAGAAAAAGGATGTGCTGGAGCTTTTGGAAGGCATCAAGTTGGATAAGTCACTGGGAGCAGATGAGATGTACCCCAGGCTACTGTAGGAGGCAAGGTGGAGATTGCTGAGCCTCTGGCAATGGTCTTTGCATCATCATTGGGGACGGGAGAGGTTCTAGAGGATTGGAGGGTTGCGGATGTTGTTTCCTTATTCAAGAAGGGAAGTATAGAAAGCCCAGGAAATTATAAACTAGTGAGTCTTACTTCAGTGGTTGGTAAGTTGATGGAGAAGATCCTGAGAGGCAGGATTTATGAACATTTGGAGAGGCATAATATGATTAGGAATAGTCAGCATAGCTTTGTCAAAAGCAGGTCATGCCTTCCGAGCCTGATTGAATTCTTTGAGGATGTGACTAAACACATTGATGAAGGTAGAGCAGTAGATGTAGTGTATATGGATTTCAGCAAGGCATTTGATAAGGTACCACATGCAAGCCGTATTGAGAAAGTAAGGAGGCATGGATCCAACGGGACATCTTTTGTCAATCCAGAACTGGCTTGCCCACAAAAGGCAAAGAGTGGTTGTAGATGAGTCATCTTCTGCATGGAGTTTGGTGACTAGTGGTGTGCCTCAGGGATCTGTTCTGGGACCCCTACTCTTCGTTATTTTTATAACTGACCTGGATGAGGAAGTGGAGGTATGGGTTGGTAAATTTGCCGATGACACAAAGGTTAGGGGTGTTGTGGATAGTGTGGAGGGCTGTCAGAGGTTACAGCAGGACATTGATAGGATGCAAAACTGGGCTGAGAAGTGGCAGATGGTGTTCAACCCAGATAAGTGTGAGTTGGTTCATTTTGGTAGGTCAAATATCATGGCAGAATATAATATTAATGATAAGACTCTTGGCAGTGTGGAGGATCAGAGGGATCTTGGGGTCGAGTCCATAGGCCACTCAAAGCTGCTGCACAGGTTGACTCTGTGGTTAAGAAGGCATATGGTGCATTGGCCTTCATCAGTCATGGTATTGAGTTCAGGAGCCGAGTGGTAATGTTGCAGCTATATAGGATCCTGATCAGACCTCACTTGGAGTACTGTGCTCAGTTCCGGTCACCTCACTACAGGAAGGATGTGGAAACCATAGAAAGGGTGCAGAGGAGATTTACAAGAATGTTGCCTGGATTGGGGAGCATGCCTTATGAGAACAGGTTGAGTGAACTCAGCCTTTTCTGCTTAGAGCGAAGGAGGATAAGAGGTGACCTGATCGAGGTGTATAAGATGATGAGAGGCATTGATCGTGTGGATAGTCAGAAGCTTTTTCCCAGGGCTGAAATGGCTATCTGAGAGGGCACAGTTGTAAGTGGGTACAGAGGAGATGTCAAGGGTAAGTTTTTTACACACAGAGTACTGAGTGCGCTGAATGGGCTGCCAGCGATGGTGGTGGAGGCAGATACAATAGGGTCTTTTAAGAGACTCCTGGGATAGGTACATGGAGCTTAGAAAAATAGAGGGCTATGGGTAACCCTAGGTAATATCTAAGGTAAGGCCATGTTCAGCACAGCTTTGTGGGCCGAAGCGCCTGTATTGTGCTGTAGGTTTTCTATGTTTCTATGTTTCATTTGTTGTTGTTTACAAGGTGGAAAATGGGTTCTAAGACTCGCAGGTAATATTGATCAAGTCTTTCTTTTACAGTTTTTATTGTACCATATCCCAGTAAAATTGATTATTAGGTGTTGAGAAAAGACCAAATTGATGTGGAAACATTTGTACATGCTGCTTCCAGCCTGGGGAATGGATGTTAGTAGATTTTTCCAAGGAGTCAGTGATAGGACCACTGCTTTTCTTTGATCTGTAACTAAATTAAACATAGATGTGCAGGATAAAATTTCTAAATTTGCTAATGACCTGAAGCTTGGATTCATGGTAAACAATCCGAAAGATGATGATGGCTTGCAAGATAGATAGACCTACAGAATGGGCAGACAAGGTGCAGATGAAATTTAATATGCAGATATGTGAGATTATACGCTTTGCAGATAGAATAAGGAAAGTCAATATAGTCTAAATAGCACAGTTCTAGGGACCAGGTGTCCATGTGCATAACTCATTTGAAAGTGACAGGGCATGTTCAGTGAGAGGTGAGTAAAGCCTAGAAGTTCCTGGGATTCAAAAGTAGAATACAAAAGCTGGAATGTTCAACCTGTATAAAATCCTGCTTTGGCTAAAACGAGAGTATTGCATCCTTTTCTGGCTGCCTTACATTAGCAGAATGTGAGAGTCCGAGATAATTTGCACAAATGATTTTCTGGAATGGTTCCATAAATGAAGACTTTCTCTACAAATTTATACTGCAGAACCCGGGTTGTTCTCCTTGGGGTAAAGAGGATTGCAAATGGATTTAATATAGGGTATATATCTTAATACAGAGGAAGCTGTTCCAATTAGACAAGGAAAGTAAGGCAAACAACAGGAATTCTGCAGATGCTGGAAATTCAAACAACACACATAAAAGTTGCTGGTGAACGCAGTAGGCCAGGCAGCACCTCTTCCTAGAGAGGCTGCCTGGCCTGCTGCGTTCACCAGCAACTTTTATGTGTGTTGAAGGAAATTGAGGATTGGTTTATAATACTGAACAAAACTTAGCAGAAGAACATGAGGAAATCATCCACAGCGATTTTGTTATATCCGCAGCTACTATCTATAAGAGTGTTGGAATCAGTCAGGAATTCCAAGGGGAAATTGAGCAGGCACGTAAGGGAAAATAATATGCAGGGCAATGAGGGATGAAAAGAATAATGTATCTGATGGGATTGCTATGCTAGGGATCAACACAGAATGAATCCATGCTCTATCAGTGAAGATTTTTTAAAACTGTGAATGTATCATTAAATAGATCGCCAATGATTAAGATATATGATTAATTCTTACACTGATCATAGACAACAAAACAGAATTGTCAATGTTTCTCTACTGCATTGTTTCATGTCTTTAAATATATTCCATATAGATCACTTAGAATCATGGAAGCATACAGCACAAAAACAGACCCTTGGGCTTAACTCATCTGTGACGACCAAGATGCCTATTTGATTTAGCGCTATTTTCTTGTGTTTGCCCCATATCTCTCTAAAACATTTCATATCCATGTACTTGTCCAAATGTCTTTTGAATACTGTAATTGTACCTCCCTCTACCATTTTCTCTGACAGTCGTTCCATTCACCCTTCACTTAAAAAGTTGATTCTCAAATCTCCTTTAAATCTTTCCTCTCTCATCATAAAACTACACCCTCTAGTTTTAGACTGCCCTTTCCTGGCATTCCGACTCTTATACTCTGTACCACAGCTGATAAAAGCAAGATTTCCATACACCTTGTTCACCATTCTGTCTATCTGTGTTGCCACTCTTGGGAAAAGGTTGTAAGTTCTAATGTGGCTATGTTAGGAGGAACGTGAATAGGAGAATTCGTCTTTTAGCATTACTTGAACCATGCGCAGGAAGTGTGAAGTTAGTAATTAACCTTGTACAATATACCTTGGACTAATTGCAGGCAGGATAATTAAAATTGGATTTCCCTGCACTTTTTATTTCTTCCTTTTAGAGAATCATTGATGGTATCTGGATGGATTGGGAATAATTTTTCATTCACACATTGGTAGTGAGGATCTTCATATGCTAATTATGGAATGCAAAAGGTTACTTGTGCTATTCATTCTCTGCAGCACTAATTATTTTTTACATAAGCCAAATTGACATCTAGATCCTTCATTGTTTTAATCTTATGTATTTATCAGACTAAGTTTGCAAGTCCCTGCTTGAGACCTCTTGAAATTATATTGTTGGAATTACTTTGGATGTGCTTTTCAGTACAGATGATCTTGTAGAGTTTATTTCTGTGAGTTATGTCTTTAACTTCCTTTTTTCTAATAATAATATTCATCATCAAACTAGGGAGATGAAACCAGGCAGGAAAACACAGAATCCCTGTTTCACACGTATCATCATCATCATCAGGTGCCACGCCCAGTTTGATTGCCATGGTCACACACTCCTGTTTCGGGTCAAGTGGATCAATTCATTGGTATTCATTTCCAGTTCTCTGGTTGCTGTCTCCATCATCATTTGTCTTTGCCTTCCTTTTGCTTTCTTCCCTTCAATCTTTCCCATAATTACCATGCATTCTAACTCCTCTTTCCTAATCACATGTCCAATGAAGTTACGTTGCCTTTTCATGATCTCATACATTATTTCTCTTTTTGTGTTTGCTCTGTTCATGACATCCTCATTAGATATTTGTTTCGTCCATGATATTCTTTGCTTCCTCCTCAAAAACCACATCTCTGCTGCTTCAATTTGTTTCCTTGTGTTACTAGATATTGTACAACGTTTTGAACCATATAACGTAACTGGATAAATGTAACATTTCAGTACTCTAAGGCAGGTTGTCATGCCTGGTTTAGTGTTGGTCAGTATACTATTCATTCTCATGAAGGTGTTTTTTTGCCATCCCTATTCTTCTTTTGATGTCCATGTCGCACCTGCCATCTGATGTCACCCAGCTTCCTAAGTAGCAGAAGTTCTGTACTTGTTTTATGTCTTCCCCATTTATTTTCAGCCTGCAGATAGGATTCTCCTTCTTTTTGGGTATCACCATACATTCTGTCTTTTTGCAATTGATAGATGGACCTAATTTTGCACTTTCTTCAACAACTATATCAAATAAGTTTTGTAGTTCTTCCTCCGTACTTGCAATTAACAGTGTCATCCGCATATCTGAAATTATTGATGTTTTCACCGCCAACTTTGATTCCCAAGATGTCTCTTATTTTTTGTAATATTGTTTCACTGTACACATTAAAGAAATCAAGGGAGAAAACACACCCTTGTCTAACACCTCTCTTGATTTTTGTAAACTGACTCACTTCTCCATCTATTCTTACAGCGGCAGTTTGTTCCCCAGTACAGATTTCTGATTAGTCTTTCAAATCTAAATCTAGAGTTTCCTGTAATATTTCAAATAACTTATTGTGCTTCACCTTATCAAATGCTTTTGTGTAGTTGATAAAACAAACAAACAATCTTTTTGCACTTGGATAGCTTGTTCTGATAGTATCCTTAACATCAATATCGCGTTTCTTGTACCTTTGTCTTTCACAAAACAACATTGTTCTTTACCTATTTCATCTGGTATCTTATGTTTAGCTCTTGTCATCGAAATTCTTAGAAGTATCTTAGTGATATGACTCATTAAACTTACGGTCCTATGTAATTCACATTCTGTTGCTCCAGGTTTCTTAGGAACAGTGATAAATACTGATTTTTTTCATCTCTTCTACTATTATTCCAGTCTCATAAATGTCATTGATTAAATCAGTAAGTTTTTCAATTCCATAATCTTCAAGGGAGATAATTTGTTTTATTACTAATTCATCAGGGCCTGCCGCCTTTCCTTCCTTCATCTTATTTATTGCATTACAAAGTTCAGATTTTAAAATACTTGGACCTTCAATTTTCTTCTTAATTTCTGGTTTTTCGCCTCGATCGTCTTCAAACAATTCCTGAATATACTCAGTCCATCTGTTCATAATCTCATCTTTTTCCATGATAATGGTACCGTCCTTTGCTTTCAAACATCCACCTGAAAAACAGACGGGCTTTTTACCAGTGATATTCTTGATTTGTCGATGTACCCTCTTTGGACCAATAATAGGGATTCTTTCTAGTTGTTCACATTCCTGGTTTAACAATTCTTCTTTGGCTTTTTGACATAAGCTTTTAACTTCTTTATCTAAGAACTTATATTCCATAGGATTTGCTTTCTTCCATCTCCTTTCTCCATTAGATTTTTGATTTTGTCTGTCATTGTGCTTTTTTATTCTTTGTGCTTTTTTATTTTTTAACAATCACTGACTTTGCTGATGCTACCAAGGCATCCTTCAGAGAGTTAAACTTCATTTCTACATGATTGCTATCATCTTCAACAGATTCTATTTCTAGACTTCGAAATCTATTCCTTACTTCAATTGTAAACTTTTGTCTTATGTTTTCTTCTTTAATTAATTACGAGTAGTCAAGGGATTGTTCAGGTTTTTTGCTTCTTTAGTTTTTTAAGTTTTACTTTTACATGACATATTACTGGGTTATGGTCACTATTACAGTCTGCATCTGGATATGTTTTGCATTGAGTCACTGAGTTTCTAAATCATTGGTTTATAGTAATAAAGTCAATTTGATTTCTGGTGCTATCACCTGGACTTTTCCAGGTCCACAAGTGTCTTGGATGGTTTTTAACTTAGGTATTCATAATGACTTGATTATTCATCTTGCACCATTCTACCCATTTCTCACCTCTTTCATTTCTTTCCCCTAGTCCAAATTTTCCTATGCTATTTCCATCAGCACCTTGTCCTACTTTAGCATTTAGATTTCCCATGACAATAACAATATCTTGAGATTTGCATCCATTCTTTGCTTGTTCAAGTTCTTCATAGAATTTATCTATATCCTCATTTGTCCCATCTGTTGTTGGTGCATGTGCCTGCGTAATTGCTAAATCAGATGGTTGTCCTCTGAATCTAACAAGGAGCACTCTTTCTGATATTGCCCAATGTCCTAAAACACTTTTTGCCATGTTTTCATCCATAAGAATTCCTACTCCATTAGTATAGGATGTTCCACAAGAATAAATTATTGTTTTACTTCTATTCTGACATGTTCCAGCATCTGTCCAACAAACTTCACTACTTCCCATGATGTTAATTTTTAGTGTTTCCATTTCACTTATCACATTGTCCAATCCTCCTGCTTGATGTAGGGTTCTTATAGTCCATGTGGGAATAATTTTCTTTTGTGTTACTTGAATTTTATGATCAGTAGCTTGATGATGGTCGGGGATCCCCTGCTGCCCAGAATCAACCCTACTGAGCGAAGCATCTTCAGAATTGCCTTGAAGATCCTCTTGACGCTGTTGTTGTGCTATACATTTTGTGAGTTTGTGAGTTTTCTTAGCAAGTAGATTCTAGGAAACCTAGAATCTAGCAGCAGTGGTTTGCTATTGCCTTGCATTGGGCAAACTGAAGAAATCGCCATTTCTCTTCCCATATGTTCATCCGCCTGTACTATAGCCATTGTCATCTGAGGTCATAGCTCATCCGCCTTCTCCATCATAAGTTCAGTTACTGAACCTGCAGGATCTGCAGTTGGCCTTCGGTCATATCCTGAGCAGGAACCCTTGCAGGTGCTACCGTTCTGGGTCAGAGCGGCCCTGGGAGCAATGAGGGGTATATAAAGAGTAACTCCACTTTCCCCAAAGCTCTGAAGGTCCCCAATCAGGGCCTCGCACCGGTTGCAGTTTAGAGTCATACCCAGGACTGTTCACATGTATACGTTTGTAATTCCCAGATTGAAAGGTACAAAAGTTTCCTGTCTAAAACTGATGAGAACATGTAAATCAGATTGAAATAGTGCCATAGTAATGTGCTAATATTTTATGTACCACATTTTGTTTACTCTGAACTTATGACAGTTATGAAGAACACCCATCGACTAGGCTTTTTGAGTTGCTAGTGTGTGCTAGTGTCAGGCGCTGCTACAGTTATTGGAGCTGTTGCTGGATATTTTCAATAAATAGAGACAAGGGTAGGTGGACCTGGAGATATATGTACACAAATCATTGAAAGTAGCATAGCTAAGGCAAATACAATTCTGGGCTGTATAAATGGATGCATGGAGAATAAAAGCAGAGAATTTTATAAAGTACAGGTCCATCCTCAACTGATAATTGCATTTATTTTGATCATCACCTTATAGGAAGAATATGAAGGCAGAGGGTCTCCAAAAATTGTATTGAGAATGGTTACCTTGTTCAAGAAACCATAGATTTTACTTTCTTTGAAAAGAAAGCTGAGGGGAGATTTGATAGTGATGGGCATTTGGACAGATTGGGAGGATGTTTCTTTGTTTAAAATGTCAAGTACTAGAGATTACATGCATAAACGAAAAGGGAGGGGGATTAAGGGCAACTTTAAATTGGACATTTTTACTCAGTGTGTATAGGTGGATCCTGGAATGAGACAGAGGCTGCTTTCATCCTGATATTTTAAACAAACTGGATAAATATATGGTGGAGAAACATTTGCAAGACCAAGGAGCAAGGGTTGGTGGATGGAGCTAGAGTGTTGTTCTGGTTGAGCCAGCATGCACATGGTGGGCTGAATGGTCTGCTCCATTATAACACTCCACAATTCCAGTGCTGCAGTGTATCAGTCCAGTGGAATTTTAGGTTGGCTTTGTGGTTGTAATTTTCACATGCCAGCATATCATTTATTGCATTCATCTAAAATATTATGTTGCATCCTTTGCAGTGAAATATTGAGATGTCTGATTAAAACTCTTAATAAATCAAATTACTGATATAACCCTTTATATAAAATTTTCGTTAGACTGGGACCTAATAACACTAACTGGCACTAGACTTGCGTGTACCATAAGTACATTATCCTGTGTGCCTGGATTAGCCTAGTAAGGCAAAAGAACAATACTGCATAAGAACAGATTTTTGGGCCCAAGATGTCTGTGCCAAACATGCCAATTTAAACTGATCCCATCTACGTGCATATGCTGTATGTCCCTTGATTCCGTCTGTTCATGTGCCTCTTAAACAACATATTTAAGAATACTTAACTGACGGGAAATCAAAGAATTGTAGATGCTATAATCTGGAACAAAATAGAAAATGCTGGAAACACTCAGCAAGTTGGAAAGAATCTGTAGAAAGATAAACAAGGTTAATGTTTCAGATCTAATGAGAGGTTGCTATTAACCAAGGACGGTTTAAAGATTGGTCTAGGCAATTACAAACCATCACAACTACAATTCCTATTTACTGCTTCCCCTCACGAGAATTCTGTCAGAATTAGGTAAAAATCCGTCTTTGAAGTTTTATAACTGAGGATCTATTGAAAAGTTGGACGTCATGACATGGTTATGAACATTGATTTCAGATTTTATGAATGGGTTTCTAAATACTGTACCTTGACAATGCCTGTCACATTACCATTTTGCAGCAGGGGGCGCAGGCCACAGATTCACGTTGAGACTATTAGAGGGAAAGGAATCCATTTAAACATGGGGTTATTCTATGTGGAACCTTTCAGCAATTGCATTTCAGAGTACAGCGGAAGCCCATGGAGCTTTTCTTTTAATAAAGGATGTTAGCGTTTGTCAACGACTTGTGGATTCACTTAAAATCTTTTCAATACATAGGTAAAGAAGGGAATAATCTACAATGAACCTAACAAACAATACGTTTTTTTTATGTAATATTGCTGATGGAAGGTCCTAAATTTAACTTCTTGACTTATTTGAGCGAGGCATGGATTCATGTAATTCATTTCTACCTATCTTAATGTATTTCATTGCATTTAAACTCTTGCTTTCAGATTTACATTAAAATTGAGTTCGTCCAGTTTATCTCATCAAAAGGGCAATTAGGAAACAGTGTGCGGGTCATTTTCCTATCTTTGGTGTACAGTATATATAATTTCTGTACCGTCTCGTTTTAAAGAATAGAAATGATCTTCGGCAATATTATTTAACTGACAATCTCCACATCCTGCTGAAAGTAGTTTTTTTCTTCTCTCTCATTTCAATTTCCCAATTACTTGCACTGATTCTTGTGTCAAACAGGGACGGTAATACAATGCAGTACATGTGCATTGTTCTTGAAAGTCCTGAATGGAATCAGATCTTAAACCTAACATTTTATTCTGATCCAGCGAATACATATCCTGTTACGTTAGGCGCCGTTTTACTTGTGCTTTTAACTGCGCTACAGGAAGTGGGGGTCATCGATCAGGTTTTATTGACAGAATCCGGCAGGCAGAAAGGAATTGTGGACGAATAAAAGCCTCGATCCCGAACTGTACTCATCCTTAATACCTTCTGTCGGTAAGAGCAGAGTTAAATCACAAAAACGTAAGCAATCGGCTTCCTGCCTGCTGACAATCCGTGCAAAGCAAAAAGGGAACTCACTTCCTCTCTCGCTCTGTAGACTTGCACGGTGCTCGAAGCTGCTGGCTGTTCGGTCCCTGTGATTTATTTGGGGTGTGTGCGTGTGAAAGAGAGGGAGCAGAAAGAGGGTGCAACTGAACAGCAAAAATGTTGGACCCGTCGTCTAGTGAGGAGGAATCGGAGGAGATAGTAGAAGAGGAGAATAAGGAGGTGCAGGCTCCGGCCCCGGGTAGTCGGTTATCTCCGAGCAGGACCAGCGAGAGCAGCGGGGGGTTACAGCCGAGTAGCCGGAGCAGCAGCATCCGACCGTCCAGCCCCAGCCCATCGGTGGTGAGTGAGAAGGAGAAAGAGGAGCTCGAGAAGCTGCAAAAAGAAGAGGAAGAGAGGAAGAAAAAGCTGCAGCTGTACGTCTTTGTGATGAGATGCATCGCCTACCCGTTCAATGCCAAGCAGCCAACAGACATGGCGAGGAGGCAGCAAAAGGTAAGCAGCCAAAGAGAATAAAACATCCCTAACTGAGAGCATCAACTGCCGCTGTGGTTACGCGGGAGCAGCGTTAACCTCGTGTTAATCAGCTGGTGGCAAAACCAAAAAAAAATTATTGCGAGCAGTTTTTGACATTGCCGGTGTGTAAGAGCTGCCAGGGTGCTGGAAATTCATCGATCTGGCTACTAATTTCCTTCATCACTGCAGTGGCAGTACTCACAGGGCGCCCAGAGGTGCCCGTCCGCATGAAAACACTTTATCGCACTTGCGTCCTTAAATAGAACCGATAATTAGCACTTCAAGGTGACTTGTTAATTGTGGATGGGTAACTCACGAGAACTTTATGCTTGCATCGGATTTTGTGGTTCGGTTTCGGAAACTACAGTCGAGTCACACTCAGCCCAGCTAACTTGATTTAAAATACATTGCTAAGATGTTATGAATTTTCCCTTTGTTCTCGGAGATGCGCATTTTTATTACTGCCCCACAAGACAGGAATAGGCACATCAGGCAAAAGAGACATTACAAAAATCCAGGATTGGTTTGTGGAGTGGTTTATCCATACCCTTTCTTTATATAAGGCAACTCTTCCCCCAATAGTCAAATAATCACACCTGCACTCAGACATGGAACATGGGGCGTCATCGACCTCGTGGGTTATTGCTGTCACCGCCAAGTGGCGCTGGTCATGGCTGTAGCGGCGTCATTGTCAGATCAGCGTCGGTGACGGATTGTGTACATCTAGGGAATTTTAGTATTTCCAGATGCTTGATATAAATATCAATCCTTTCTTGGTAGATTTGGAACACTCCCTGTTTCATAGAGCAGAGCTGACATGTCACTGTGTGACCGAGTAGTGTAACATGGTTTGCTGGCACAGACCGTTTGTAGTGCCCTGGGAATGACGACTCCTGCTGCCTTTGTACTGCAGACAGCACTTACTATCCTTACAGACACGTTTATCATCTGGAAATGTTTGAGTCGTGAAATACTATGTTTAATATTTGTAATTTAGTTTGAACTTTTTATAACTGGGGTGAAGTGCTGGAAGAACTTTGATCTTACAGAATGAACTGCAATGTTGCCCACTTGATTTTGGAGTACTGTATTTATACTATCTTACTACTTAAGGTATTCATGTACAATTGTAATATAATTTAATCAATACTGTGCACATAAAATACACATTTACAGCATTTGAAAAATTATTCCCCAAGAATAATTTAAATATGTAGTCTGATTGGTGTGATTGGAATTCTTTAAGGAGATACAGACAGGTTAGACAAAGGAGAGTCAGTGAATGTTGCTTACTTCAATTTTCAGGCCCCTGACATGAGGCTGCTTAACAAGATAAGAGCCCATGGTATTACAGTAGAGATACTAGCACTGACAAGGGGCATAGAGTGGGAATAAAGGGGTCTTTTCTGGTTAGCTGCCGATGCCTAGTGGTATTCCACAGAGGTCGGTGTTCGGGCTGCTTCTTTTTATGCTATATGATTTAGGTGATGGAATTGATGTCTTTGTGGCCAAGTTTGCTGATGATATGATGATAGGTGGAGGGACAAGTGGTGTTGATGAAACAGGGAGTCTGCAAGATTTGGACAGGTGTGTAGGAATGGGCAAAGAAGTTGCAGACAGAATATAGTGTTGCAAAGTGTATGGTTATGTATTGGGCAGAGGAATAAATGCATGGACTATTTTCTAAGTGAGGAGAAAATTAAAAAATCAGAGGTGCAAAGGAACTTGGGAGTCCTTGTGCAGGATTCCCTAAAGGGTAATTTGTAGGTTGAGTCAGTGAAATGCAATGTTATCATTAATTAAAAATGACAAGAATATAAAAGCAAGGATATAATGCTAAAGCCTTATAAAGCATTGGTTGGACTACACTTGGACTATTGTGAGCAGTTTTGGCCCCTTATCTAAGAAAAGATGTGCAGGTATTGGTGAGGGTCCAGAGGAGGTTCATGAGAATAATTCCTGGGATGAAAGGGTTAACATGGGAGTACTGTTTGATGGCTCTGGGCCTGCACTTGCTGGAGTTTGGTAGAATGTGGGGGGTCTGGTGTGAAGAAAGGCAGGTAGGTGCACAGGTGAGAAGAGATGAAGTAAGAAGCTGGGAAGTGTTAGGTCATAGAGGTGAGGGGCTGAAGTAGAAGGAATCTAATAGGAGAGGGCAATGGACCATGGAAGAAAGGAAAAGAGGAAGGGAACCAGAGGGAGGTAATAGGTTAGGAAAGGAGGTAAGAAGATAACCAGAATGTGGAATAAAGAGGGTGGGCTAAGTACTGTATATTGGAGAACTCCTGCTTTGGAAAATTCACTCAATATTGATATGGTAGAAGATATGCTGAAATCAAGACCACAAACCATTTTCACATACCTATATTTATATGTGGAAATTCTACAGAACAAATTCTTCACAGCAACTTGCGACTCTCAGACACCTAAGCAAAGGAGTGGAACATCGAGGCAGATTACTTAAGAACTCAGTCACACCTTCAATAGAGTTGTAGGATTAGAGTAGGCATTCATCAATAATGCACAGAGTGAGGTAACATAGAAACATAGAAAATAGGTGCAGGAGTAGGCCATTCGGCCCTTCGAGCTTGCACCGCCATTTATTGTGATCATGGCTGATCATCCAACTCAGAACCCCGCCCCAGCCTTCCCTCCATACCCCCTGACCCCCGTAGCCACAAGGGCCATATCTAACTCCCTCTTAAATACAGCCAATGAACTGGCCTCAACTGTTTCCTGTGGCAGAGAATTCCACAGATTCACCACTCTCTGTGTGAAGAAGTTTTTCCTAATCTCGGTCCTAAAAGGCTTCCCTTCTATCCTCAAACTGTGACCCCTCGTTCTGGACTTCCCCAACATCGGGAATAATCTTCCTGCATCTAGCCTGTCCAATCCCTTTAGGATCTTAAACGTTTCAATCAGATCCCCCCTCAATCTTCTAAATTCCAACGAGTACAAGCCCAGTTCATCCAGTCTTTCTTCATATGAAAGTCCTGCCATCCCAGGAATCAATCTGGTGAACCTTCTTTGTACTCCCTGTATGGCAAGGATGTCTTTCCTCAGATTAGGGGACCAAAACTGCACACAATACTCCAGGTATGGTCTCACCAAGGCCTTGTACAACTGCAGTAGTACCTCCCTGCTCCTGTACTCGAATCCTCTCGCTATAAATGCCAGCATACCATTCGCCTTTTTCACCCCCTGCTGTACCTGCATACCCACTTTCAATGACTGGTGTATAATGACACCCAGGTCTCGTTGCACCTCCCCTTTTCCTAATCGGCCACCATTCAGATAATAATCTGTTTTCCTATTTTTGCCACCAAAGTGGATAACTTCACATTTATCCACATTAAATTGCATCTGCCATGAACTTGCCCACTCACCCAACCTATCCAAGTCACCCTGCATCCTCTTAGCATCCTCCTCACAGCTAACACTGCCACCCAGCTTCGTGTCATCTGCAAACTTGGAGATGCTGCATTTTTTTCCCTCATCCAAGTCATTAATATATATTGTAAACAACTGGGGTCCCAGCACTGAGCCTTGCGGTACCCCACTAGTCACCGCCTGAGGTAGTAATATAAAGAATGATAATTCACAGACACTACCTTGTCCTCAACTTTTTCCATGGAATTTTAGGATTTGGAAGCAGGAGATGTTTCTAGAATGGGGATGTGGGAAGAAGAAATGTAGTGTGGTAGTTGTTAATATTCCATAATTAGGAAAACAAATTGCATCTTTTTTTAAATGGAGGTCTATTCAATCTGTTGCCTTGCTGATGTCTAAGTAAAGGACGTCTTGACATGGGATGAAATATCCAGCTATTGTGCTTCATATTGGAACAACAACATGGGAAGGAGAAGCAAGAAATCCTATTTGGAAGTACTGGGACTTCTAAAGAATAAGATTTAAAGGATTATCATGGAATTTGTTGTTTGGCCAGCAAATGAAAAAGATAACCAAATGGCAAGGGATGCTGTGGAGTAGGGGGGTTCTGGGACAGGAAGAAACTGGGATATGGGTTCCACCAAAATGGGGTTAGGAATAGGATAATGACAAGGATTTTAAGCTAATAAATGGCTGAGGTGGGGAGATTCCTCTTGGGGAAAGGACTTGAAAATATGGGCTAATTGTAAGAAATAGTGCCTTAAATAAACAAGTCAAAAGTAATATGATTGAAAGGAATTAAACCAGGAAAGGGAAATAAGAAATGAATGAGAAAAGAAATTAAACTAGTAAGATGATCTTAAGTAAGCATATTTTTTTTTCACAAATGCACAGAATACAAGAAATAGAGTGGACGAACTATATGTATCAGTTCAGCTTGGTGAGTATAGCATAAGACGCACTACTGAGACAAGATCTTAAGGTGTGTGGAGGAAAATAAATTCCAGATTAGAAGAACCATGGGATGCTAGGGGCCCTGACAAAGGAGTGGCATTATAGTAATTATTAAGGATGCAATCATAACATTATTAAGGGAGCATGTTTTTAAGGGTAGAATTATAAAAATAGGAAAGGATTTAAGATTCTGGTCGATGCTGTGCATAGCACCCTTAGGAACAGCTCCAAAGAACTAGAATATACACATTCAGTAATTTGCTAACTACATAGCAAAATAAGTGTGATTTTAGCATCAGATTTAAACTTACATATTGGAATAAACATTCTGAGTCTTGTATGAAAGCCGTGAGATTCTGTACAGAATGGTTCTCTATAAGAATATGTCTTAGCATTAGTAAGGGAGATTTATAAGTTATATTTGATGTTATATGTTGAGCAAAATTTTGTTAATAAAGCAAATTGAATTCAGTGTACTGTTCAAAGGGAACAGATATGAAGCAGCTACAAAGATTTTTGATTTGAATGAGCCTGATAAAGACTGTTCAATGGAAAGATGGGAAAATCAGCAATTCAGTAAAACCACAGTAAAGTAGAAATGAGGATTGACAAATGAATTTACTGTGGTATAGTACTGGTCTAAGGACAAGGCCTTGATGAGAAAAAACAGTCATGATAACTAAACAGCAAAGATATGACATGAAACTATATACAAAACTACAAAAATTAGGGCATGTTCTACTGATCTGAAGAGTTAAAAGAATGGCAAAAGGTGACCAAATAGATTGGAAGAGCAGAGAGGGAGCATGGAAAGAATCACAATCAGTTCTTTTTTTCAGTTCTGATCAAGAGGAACGTGGCTGATCAAGAGCAATGTGGTACCTTAAAAATGGGTAATATTGATTTGTAAAAAAAAAACGATGCATAGGTTTAATGATTGTTTTGCAGTGTTTGGAGTAAAGGGAGATTATAGTACTCTGAACATCCTGATGAAACTAACTGAATCAGATACTTATGCAAAATAGGTTCATTTGAGAACTAAAAAAACACTAACAAGTTATAAAACACCATAAGACATCGGAGCAAAATTTGTCCATTCAGCCCACCGAGTATGCTCTGCATTTGGTTATGGATGCTGCTCGACTTGCTGTGTTCCACCGGCATTTTGTATATGTTTCTCAAGATTTCTTATCACCTGCAAAATCTCTAATGTTTATAGCAGAATATGATTCTTGGTTTCTAAAACTATTGACCATGTTTTAAATGATTTTAATGTTAAGATAGAAAGGAGCATATTCAAGTTTGCCAATAAAACAAAAATGGGCTACTTGGTAAGCACAGTAGATGGAAGGCATTAGATTTCAAAGAGATATTCATGGCTTGAATGAATGAACAAAATTATGGTAAATGGATATCAATACAAGCAAATGTGAGGATGCAAGTTTTTATCTAAAGGACATAGAGCACAATAGTTTGTAAATGGTATGTAGTAATGGAATTACAAGGTGACGGAGCAGGAGTGGTGGAATCATCAATTTGCCATTGTTGTGTATTCTTTACATATGCAGTACATTTACTTGGACTGTAAGGTTAATTATCAGAAGAGATTGTAGAAGAAAGGACGGTATACCACAGAATTTAGAATGGAAAGAGATAATTTGATTAAGTTTTCTAAGATAACCAAGGATAGAAACATTTCTTGCGGATGATAGTCCTAAGGCTAGGAACCATAGTCTAAAAGACAGATCAACAGAGGGTACTTGAAATCTGGAAGCATCTGCCATGCATTCAGTTGTTACAAAGTCAAATGTTAGCTATAATTCTGTGATTATAGACTTTGCGCAACTATAACTGTTAAGACCAATTGAACAAAGATGAGAACCCACGTATTGTGTCACAGGTTATGTTGCTACTGAATGCAAGGGCAAGCTTGAGAGGTCAAATAATTGGCTGACATACCAGTGTTCCTAATTTTGGTAATCTTGCAAATATGAATATTTGCTGAGTTTCTCATTCAGACTACAGAGAGTAGTTGATCATATAGTATAATTGTATTAAAAAGGAAGCTTGATAAGGGAGAGAGGGAATAGAATTTTGTCTTTGGAGTTAGATGTGAAGGAATGGGAAGGGACCCAGTGGAGCATTAATAGCTATATAGACTTTTTTATTCTGTCCCACTTGCATTCCTCCATGTAATTTTGAGAATTAATATCATGCTTAATTTCCAGGAAAGTGCAAATTTTATGCAATGACATAATCTAACTTGTTGACAAATTAAATATGTTTGGTACTCTAGAAGTTCTTAGGTTTTACAAACCAAAGATTGAAAATTCTTTAAGTGCCAAAAGGCCACGACAAACGAGGTGGTTCACAAAAAAAGAAATAGAGCTACAATGAAAGTCAATATTAAGGGTGTAAGTGTTTTATCAAAAGTGAAACTTAGGCTGACTTTGGGAGTAGTATATTTGGGATCTGAGTTTTAGCACTACTGAGCAATTGCAGCCTGCTGGATGCAATGTACTGCTGCTGTGGGGTGGGAAGATCAGGGGAGTCAAAACAGCCGTTACCTTTTAGCTCACAGTGTCATAAATTTCTCATTGACAGCAATTAGATATCTAAACTTCCCTTTTGAATTTGATGAATAATAAGAATCATCATTCTTCAGAGGTTATTAGTCATGAATTAAAACGAATCTGTTTTGTGGATATAAATTGGTTTCATTATTTGACCTAAATGATGTAGAGATTCAGGTTGAATTTCTGCATGACCCGTAACATCTCTAATAGCACAGAAATATAATTTATGCATTTAGTGTCTGAGGCTTTTTGTCAAATCATTTGACATATTTAGTATAAGTCCATTGTTTTACGTTACATGAAATACCTTATGTAGTATTTAGTTCAATGAACTGCTGTTTTTTTTCTTGATGTACTACAATGATGACATTGCAGATATCTTAATCTGCAGTGTGATCATCTTCCTGCACCTGAAATCTTCATCTAGACTGCTGATGCTTCCACAAACATAGACCTGAAGTGAATGAAAGCATAGCCTTGTATCTGCAGTGTGGATTGCAGAGAATATCTTGGTGCTAATGCTAGCAGCATCATTTACAGCTTTAAAAAAATACGGGATAGAATAATTGAAGCAGGTCAATGAAATTACTAGCCCTTAATCCATTGCTCCAGTTTTAAAGTGCCACTTGAGAAAAGGCCAGCTGGAGCTTAATCTCCATTCTTTGCTATTGACAATTTGAAAAAATTAATCTCCAGAAGGCTGGAATACTCTCAAAACTCGAGCTGATATGCTTATTGCATATTTTTCCAAGTAAGTTGACTTAAACATTCCTGAAATAGCATAGAACAGGCTGTTATATTATAATTGTTGGGCTTCAGGCAGAAAATGTAAATTTATTAAATCCATTAGCAGATGTTCCAAAGAATAAGAAGTCCCAGCAATTCATGTTGAGCAACATTCTTAACTTCAGTGTTCAATTGAATGCCATAAGTTACTTGACTTTCAGTCAGTTTTATTTATACTATGGTGCCTGAACCAAACAAATTGTCCGAGTGATATTGAGTGCTGGTATGGGTGATGGCTTTACAGATAACCATCACGTTCCTCCATCTGATGTTCAACATAACCTTGACTTTGTAACAATGCACTGTAGTCACTATAGTGCATCAGATCTTTTTCTCTGCCATACATCAGCTGCCATTTATTTAACTTATTTATTTCAGTTTATATTTAATTGTTAATTTATTTTTTCTTTAACAATTAGGTTATTAATGTTTGTCTCAATTTATTTCTATTTGGTTTTGGCTCTTTAAATTAGTTAAATCCATTTAAACTCCAATTTCAATTTCTAGAGTATCAGAAAAAGCATTGAGAGGCCAAAAGCTGCTAGGGTAGAGTTGGGGGGTGGGTTTCATTCTTTTACCCAAAGCCCATTGGCCCTTGTATCCCAATTTGTCTGCTTTGGAAGTGGAAGCCTCTGTTACAACGGATCAACACCTGGAAATACAAGCAACCTTGTGAATTATCACAGGAACCAGGTGCAATTGGTGGGTTGGATTGAGCATTCCCTTAAGGATAACTTGCAGGTCAAATTAGTAGCAGGAAAGTAAATGCAATGTTGGCATGCATTTTGATAAGACTAGAACAAACATAAAAGTAAGGATGTGGCTTTACAAGGTATTGGTCAGATCTCATTTCCTGCCATATTGTGAGCAATTCTTTTTTATCCCTGCGTCTAAGGAAAGAAATGCTGGACATGGACAGGGTACAAAGGAGGTTCTCAAGAATAATTCCAGGAATGAAAGATTTAACCTGTGAGGAGCATTTGATGTCCATAGGTCTAGACAATGGAGTTCAGAGGATGAGGGAAGAAATCTCATTGAAGCCTACTGGGTACTGAAAGGCCTGGATAGAGTGAATATGGAGGGATGGAGAGAATGTTTCCATTTTAGAAGCGTCTAGGATCTTGGGGCACAGCCACAGAATACAAGAAAGAACTGAGAAGAGGCGGGATTTCTTCAGCTGTAGTGGCGAATCCGTGGAGTTCATTGCCACTGAGGTCAAGTCACTGGGTGTATTTTTACGTACAGATTCATAGATTCTTGATTGGTAAGAGGATTAAGGGTCATGGGGAGAAGGCAGTAGAATGGTATTTTAAAAAATCAGACTTGATGGGCTAGAAGGCCTAATTCTGGTCCTGTATCTTACGGTATTATTATCCAAGCACAATTTGGCATATTATTTCATTTTTTGTCACCCTTAGTCTATTCTTCAATTAATGTACAATTCTACGTTTTGGGAACTTTTAATTGCATAATCTGTCTAATTAATACTTTGATTTAAAGCTTTATATTTGTACTGTAATGTATTATAAATGTTATGTGTTGCATTTGTAGTATATTAGTACAAATCCTGTTTTTGTTTTACTATTACTCATCGAGTAGTTCTTACTCTGCATTCTTCTTCAATATATCTCTTATTTTCATTCCATTTTCTTCCTGGCAGCCATTCAAAAAACTAATCCAGAAGCAAAACACTATATATGCTAAAAATCTGAAATAAAAACAGAAATTGTTATAAATATCCAGGCACTGAGGGTGCACTTGTGAAGAGAGATACAAAGCACATGTTCCAGTTCTGTTGAAAGGTCTTTTTTTGACCTTTCAAAGTAAAGCATTAATTTACAAAAAGCGCTAATGACCTTGAACATTATTTCTTTCTCTGTCTCCATCTCTCTCCCTATAGATGCTGCCTAACACGCTGAGCATTTCCAAGTTTTTCTCCTTTTATTTCTTAAACTGTATTGTCCCACTTAGACATGTAGTGTTAGTAAATTCATACTTGAGTCACTGCTTCCTGCTGTACTATGGTTATTGAAGTCTGGACATCTGGGACCGAGGTATTTGAAGCAGTGATCAAAGGCATTGGTCCAAGTGTTGCTTTTTAAAGGGGATTTTATTGTAAAATAGAGAATTTGGAGAGGTTTCTGGTGAGAATTGTATAATGAAAGGGTTTGAACGGTGGATTGTGCTTTTAAAGGAAACTCAAGAGATGGAAGGGAAGAAGCCATGAAGGTAATATAAGCACTTTAAGGAGAAGTTTGAATGTGTCATATTGGACATATAGGGTGTGGGTTACAGAACTTCAGTGATGCTGTAATTTACAGAGGGCAAAAGATGGGATGGCTTTCTGATAACTGGAGTACTGTCAAATACATTCAAGAAAAGGTGATTAGTCAGGAGATGTGAACTATTTTTATAATGCATGAGTTAGAAACTCATTTGAATAGTATGCTGAGATTAGACCATTCTTATTCAACCTGAGATATTTCATTTGATTTTTAGGGCAACTGTTTTGTGATAGTGTCAAAGACAAATTTCATGCTGTATAGAAGAGGGAGGCTATTTGGCCCACTGTCTATTCTAGGTTTTTAGATCAAACTCATTTTCCCACTTATTTCTGCATAACTGATACTCTCACATATGCCCATTAACACCCTGCTCATTTTCCTGCCATCCAATTTTATATCTAGCATAGTCACTTAAGCTAACAACTCTGTAAGTCTTTGTGATATGGGAGGAGTACGAGGCACCCAGAGGAAGCCCACAGAGTTGACTCAGAAATAAAGATAAGAACATAAAAAATAGAAAATAGGTGCAGGAGTAGGCCATTCGGCCCTTCGAGCCTGCACCGCCATTCATTATGATCATGGCTGATCATCCAACTCAGAACCCCGCCCCAGCCTTCCCTCCATACCCCCTGATCCCCATAGCCACAAGGGCCATATCTAACTCCCTCTTAAATATAGCCAATGAACTGGCCTCAACTGTTTCCTGTGGCAGAGAATTCCACAGATTCACCAGTCTCTGTGTGAAGAAGTTTTTCCTAATCTCGGTCCTAAAAGGCTTCCCCTTTATCCTCAAACTGTGACCCCTCGTTCTGGACTTCCCCAACATCGGGAACAATCTTCCTGCATCTAGCCTGTCCAATCCCTTTAGGATTTTATACGTTTCAATCAGATCCCCCCTCAATCTTCTAAATTCCAACGAGTACAAGCCCAGTTCATCCAGTCTTTCTTCATATGAAAGTCCTGCCATCCCAGGAATCAATCTGGTGAACCTTCTTTGTACTCCCTGTATGGCAAGGATGTCTTTCCTCAGATTAGGGGACCAAAACTGCACACAATACTCCAGGTGTGGTCTCACCAAGGCCTTATACAACTGCAGTAGTACCTCCCTGCTCCTGTACTCGAATCCTCTCGCTATAAATGCCAGCATACCATTCGCCAATAGGAGTTGGAGTAATCTGTTGCCCATCTGTCTATGCTATGTTTTTCAGTAAATTTTTAACCTCTGCATCACTTTCCTGCACTAACTTCTCAGCCTTTCATTTCCTAACTTTAGACTGTGCATACTTGAATATAGGGACTCAGCAGCCCTTTTTGGAACAGAAAATTGTAAAGAAATTTTGTCTCAGTTTAGACCCCTGAATAGTCAACCCTTCATATAGAGACCATGAGCCCTGGGAAATATCAGACATGTTAAATGCTGTGAAAAATGTGTGTTTCAATAAGATTACTTCGCATTCTTCTAAATTCTAGGACAATGCTGAATATTCCAGAAATCAATTTGGTGAACCTTGATACTCTCTATAAAATCTGCCAAGTTTGGGAATCCAAACTGCTCTGTGATAATATTATATGAATGATGAATTAATCATCACATTCTATTGCTAAAGCTGTATTTTTCTTTATTCACTACTTTTATAATAGTAGACTATTGTAATCCTGCCTAACACTTACCTAAAGATAGTAAACCGAAGAAAATACCGCAGGATACTTTAAAACTGTGAAAGCAATAATTAGTGAGTAATTATCTTTAGATATGCCCTGGGTAATTACTTCTATGTAATAATTATACTTGATAAATTATAGGCACTTTTGTGGAATTTTGTGACTAGATTATTGGTTATGTAACCTTTTAAGACAATGATAAACACTTTAGTCCGAATATTTCGAGTTGTAATTGTATACTGTAATATATGTCTATATTTCAATCATTAGTTGTTTATGTTCTGAAGTTTTTTGAGACGTCCCGAGCAGATGAAGCACAGAGCATAAATACTGCCTCTGTATAACTTTCTTTTCATTATTTATTTTTTATTAACATTGTGGCATAATATTTTAGTTCCATAAATTTACAGGGAGATTGTATAACAAATTATAAAATAAGCAATGAATCATGTGTGAATTAATCAATTATTGCAAAGGTGTAATCTAGGGTATTTAAACAATGTCAAAGCTTTAAAGTGAAGATTGTGTAGTTCATAATAATCTGTAACCTTGTATTAATTTTTCCCTTTTTTTAGTTACAGTATTACATTATATCTGATCTGGAGGGAGAATATTGATTCATTCCACTTAGTTATGTGCCAGGGGCAAATTTTACTGTATCCTTGATGTGTGATCATGATCACAGTCTGGGTAGCTTGAGGTTTCAATGAATACAGTCAGGAAGGAAACTCCAATTGATTAGTATGTTATTGAAATTAACATATTTAGAACACATTTATAATAGACTTTGTTTCAGTTGTAAAAGAAGAAATTAATGGTGGAAAAGTATTTGATATCAAGACTATTTTGAACATCATAAAGAACCCACGAAATTGCAGAAGGTTCTCATTGATTCTCATTATGACTGCACTAACACCTAGCTGTCACTCCAGTTCTGAAGAGTTATATGAAAATCTGCTTTTACCAACTCGTCAGAGACTGTATATAGTGCAGTCATCCTTGAATAACAAAAAGCTCAAGCTGCCCACAGTTTAGGTCACTTTCTATGGTGGAAGTATTTCAACAGAAACAAAAGTTAGTTTTCTTAAATGGCAGAAAATAAAATTACCTAAGAATTGAGTTTGTCATTCAGTTGAGTAATTAATATTGCTTTCTGAAATGTTCTGTCATTCAAAGGATTTTAACATATCAGATCATTTTATCCTTATAAATTGTACATTAATCAGTGATATGTTGATACATGTATTGGTTACTCTTGAAGGCAACTCATTTATAGTTAACTAATAGTATAACTTCCTACCAAGATTGGAAAGTATGGACTGAAAATGGTGTAATTTTTAACTTATGATATTATTAGTATTTATTACTGAAGACTTTAGACATTTTTTCATGAAACAGATAAAGGAATGGATCTAAATTACACTCACAAGTTTGTCCTGTTGTTTAAGAAGATCATGGCTGATGTAGGACCATTTGCACCAGCATACCTGGTCAACATTCATTCAATCTCTGCTTTGAATTTAACAACTAATTTAGTGTTAGGTGCTGTTCTGAACATGAAACTTCTCAGCAACAGGGGCTGATGGATGAATTGGTTTGGGTGAATTAGGACATAAGCATCATAATTCTAGGAGACCCCAAAATTACTCGGGTTTATAAGAGTAGGGCAGAATAATGTTGTACCATCCAGCCAGGTCTGTTGATGAAGAGCAAAACCAGCTATGGATGTTGAGGTCTATTCCTTGAACTTAACGGCCTGGAAATGAGAACTGCTCTGGGGATAGAACCAAAGTGAGTGAGAAACTAATGGTTTTAATGGTGAAGCAGAAGTTTAAGATGGTATGTTTCAAAACTGTTGTAGGTTGAGTATCTAATATTCAGAATCATTAAAAACTATTAAAGTTGAAGTAAATTTTTTAGAAATGAGAAACATTCCTTATAATCATTATGCTGGAAATAAAACATTTTGAAATAAGGGAATTTTTAATTGCTTTCTCTGTTGCTTCCAAAGTCTTTACCTTAAATGGCCATTGAAATTACTGGAATTACAGATCCTGTACCATTCTATGGGGACTCCAGCAGTAAAGTTAATTGTAAATTTCCACCTGTCAAATCTGCCCTAATCTTCCACATCTTGCAGCTCCTACACTGAAGTCCAGTGCTAAGCTCAGTTTAAATGACTGAGATCTAGCAGCTCCATACTAACCTACTGGGTAAACACATTATGATCTGGACTAGTCTATGTCTGTTTACATTTATTCGCCAATGTTTAAACCATCTGCCGGACCACTTGAATGTTGACATAATCTGTTTAACTCACTAACTCTTGTCATTACTTCCATAATCACACTATATTTTAAGCAAAAGGAAGAACTTTAGTTTTCCCATTTCTCCTACATTTAGTATTTATTATTTTGTTGTTCATGATGCTTTAGCTATGCTGTTCTATCCTTGTATTTTAACACATCTTTCTAATTACATCTTTTTTCCTAATGAAAAACAGCTGCATTGAAAAGGATTCAATGATCAAAAAGCCCATGTGTAAAACAATGTTACACTATTTTAGAAAGGGTATTCAGAGCACAGAAAAGAAAGGTTTTTTTCTCTCTAACAGCAATGCACTAGTGATTATACTCCACAGGAATCTCCTCCCACTCCTCTTCATGTAACTCTGTCAATGCATTATTCCAAATCTCCCTCCCACATGTGCCCATTTAATTTACCCCTGAATGCATCCATGCCATTTGTCTTACCAATATCCTGTGGAACAGGGGTTCCCAATCTTTTTAATGTCATGAATCCATACCATTAAGCAAGGAGTCCGTGGACCCCAGGTTGGGAACCCCTGCTGTAGAAGAAGCTGTACATTTTAACTACCATCTCCAATTTTAGAACTATTTCTCCCGAAATTTCAGCTAGATTTTTATAACAATCTTCCATTTATTTTCACTGGTCCTAATCCTGCCAGCAAATAAAAACATCTCCAATTCTATCCTCTGGTAAATACTTCTATTAGCTCACTCTCCAGCCTTCTCTTTACTGGAGAAAAAAGCTTCATGCTGTTCTGTCCTTCCTGATAAGTATAACTGCAATAGTTCTGGCACTGGATTCTGATTTTTAAGTGTGCTTTTACATTCCCTACAGGGGGAAACGTGGTGCAGATGCAGTGAAATTATTGTGGAGTTGCAGTTTGAGGTCCGATTATCTTCTGCTGCTAATATGTACCCTTGGTGAAAAATCAAGATACATTTGAACACCCCCGTAGGCATGACTACGAAATTAAGAGAAAGATCAAAAGGGAAAGTGAAAGTAAAACAGAAATATTTGACTTGTTAATGATTTATTTAGATGAATGGAAATGAATGTAATCAATATTTTGTGCCTGCAGCACTGCCTGTTTTGTTAATCCTGCAATAACCACAACAGTGCTCATTGTTTCTGCTTCTATATAGAAATTATTATTTTCTCTTTGGTTAGCAGGTGTCTGATTTTTAAGGTGTCATTTTCAGAAAATCCCTCGATACATTATAGATTCCCGTACAATAGCAAGCCAGAGATTGGACTGGGAAGGGTGCTGACTCAGTGGACCATGTTGGGTGATTCAGGAGCAGGTAGCGACAGAGAGAAGGGCAGGAAAGGAGTACCAGTAATTGGCCACGGTGAAACGGATAGAGCTGGTGGTTGGAAGTGGATGGCAAAATGTGAAGAGGTGCAGGGCAACGAGCAGGTGCACCAGGTTGGGTGGTGCAGGAACAGGCTGAGAAGACAGAGTGAAGGAAGGGTCAACCATGTATGGAACAAAGGTGGCTGGTGACAGGTTGAAGCACAGAGGCAGAAGTGTAAGTGGAATTGTTCTGGCAAACCTGATGCAGACCCTGATGGGATGAGGGTGGGCTGGAGCTCTTGCGGACCCCAAGAGGGCGAGGGCGTGGTGGAGCTCCTGCAGACCCTGACAGGGTGAGGGCGAGTTGGAGCCCAGGGTGATGGCCCAGCAGACCATGTAAGGTGAATCGGGAGCACAGACGGACAGAGTGAAGGGACAATTAACCTAAAAATCTGAATCAGTAATCAGCCAACAGCTAGATGACTGGAAGTAGATGGCAAAGTGTAAAGAAAGTGCTGACCTGTCAGGAAGAAGCAGAAATGATGCATGTAAGTTGAGGTTGTGTCGATAGTACAAGGTTGGCATGAACAAGCAGGCCGAAGAGCCTGTTGTATGACTATGTTAAAATGAGGGTTGTTACTAAATACTGAATAGACGTATAGCACTCGCTTCGCCCAGCGGCTTAATATAGTGGGTGATAACCCCCTGCCTGGCCAAACTTAAGAAATCTCATTTGGGTGGATGCTGCGCGGTGTCCCCTGTTACAAATCAGTACCCCAAAATAACAAACAGTACACAATATGCGATTAAACGATTAAGCTTTATAACACTTACTTTGACTATATGGTTAGTAGAGAAACAAAATATTTTTTAAAAAGGGCCCAAATCTTATTAAACAGTCCGTGCACGAAGTTGGAACTCACTCATAGGCCGATCGGTCCCCATCGACCTCCTCTGATCGTCACTGCCCTTTAGACTCTCGCTCCGAGTCCACCCCATCCGGCGGTCTACCAAATCTCTCCATTCGCGTCTTCTCTCTTCACCTCCCTCTCTCTCTGGCAAAAGCCGGCGAAATCAACTGCTTCCAGATTCACAAGACAGAGCAACAAAATACTGATTGGCTAACATGCATCCAGAGTCCTGTTATCTCCAGCCGTAACCCAAACATTGTTGCTACAGAGAAATCGTTACTTCAGCAGTGAACATTACAAAAAAAGCCATTACATTAGCAGTGAAACCTTACAGTGCATTATACTCTCCCCTCACTAAATTTAGTCATGTCCTCATGACATTGAGATAGTTCACCAACTCTTCCTGCAAAACACAAAGCCCAAAGCCCAATCCAGGTGCAAAAGGTAGTGACATAGCTCCGCAAAACAGTAGAGATCATGCCCTGTTCCCCAGGCACTACATAGGCCAAACTATCCGATGGTCTCCTAATTCTCTGTGACCTCCGTACCTCCTCACCTAACTCTTCAGGCTCAGACGTTACTGGGGATACTTCTGGCCTTCTTGGCGAGTCCTTTCCCGATCTATCACTTGTGTCCCCCTGCAACTCGGAGCCCTCTGTCCTGTGTCCTGACCCCATTTCCTGTCCTTCAGCGTCCTGTTGTAACCCAGGCTAACCCCCCACTTCTCCTGACTCAGTGGGAGAAGGGCCAGGAGTCTGCCTCAATCAATGGGGAGTTAGCGAAAGGCAGCATGTACCACACATCCAGATCATCATCCTCTGAATTAGTATCCCTCTCATGGGCTGGGCCCGGCCCAGCCTCTCCTGCTGTGGGCCCTGCAGTTGCCCCGCGTCTTTGTAGAGTCCTCTTTCAAGGTGTTGGCTCCAAGTCGGGCTCTGAGTCTACCTGCACCTCTTGTCCCAGGGGCAACAGGTAGTTCCGATGGAGAATCTTGACAGGCCCATTCCCCTCCTCTGGTTTCACACAGAAAGCTGGTAAGTTTGGCATCTGATCTCCACCACATAGGGTGTGGCCGCTCAGCGGTCAGCCAACTTATGCTTTTCAGGTAGCCCCAAGTTCCTTATGAGGACTCTGTCTCCCGGCAGGAGTTGGGAGAACCTCAGTTTTTGATCATACCTCCTCTTATTTCCTCGATTCTGCTTGGCAGCCAATTCATAAGCCCTTTTCAGCTCTCTCCTCATATCAGACACATACTTCAGTTAAGGCTTCAGTGGTAAGTCACCCTCATCAGTCCCAAAACAAAGGTCAAAGGGCAACCTCGCCTCGCACCCAAACATCAGATAATATGGTGAGTATCCAGTAGCTTTGTTTCATGTACAGTTGTAACTGTGAACCAGATGCCCAATATGTTGACTCCACCTGCTCTTCTTGCTGATCTCCAGGGTCCCGAGCATTTCTAGCAAGGTCTGATTAAACCTTTCAGGCTGGGGATCACCCTGCAGGGTGATAGGGCGTGGTCCTCGACTTCTCAACTCCAAGCATGGATGAGTCTACTCTCGAACTCCTGTCCCTGATCACTATGTATCCACCTGGGAAGGCCATAATAAACAAAATACTTCTCCCATAACACTTTTGCCACCGTAGACACCCTCTGGTCCTTGGTAGGAAAAGCCTGAGCGTATCTGGTGTAGTGATCCGTGATGACTAAGACATTCGCCGTGTTGCTGGTATTGGGTTCTATGGACAGGAAATCTATACACACCAGGTCCAGGGGCCCTGCACTCTGCAAGTGGGACAAAGGAGCTGCCCGCATAGGCAGTGTCTTCCGCCATATACAGCGAATGCATGGCTTGCAGTATTCTTCAACCTCCGACTTCATTCAGGGCCAGTAAAACCAGTCCTTGAGCAATCCATAGGTCTTTTCCACCCCCTAATGTGCAGAATCATCATCAAGTGACTTCAACGCAATCCTCTGATACTTCTCGGGCAGAACCAGCTGGCAACGCCGAGGTCAGTCTGGGGTGATGTGACCCGGTATAAGGTCTGGTTCTTCAACTCTAGCCGAGGCCGTTCTTTCGGTAATGGAGGCACCGAAGCGTGTTTCATCTTCTCCGCCTGAGCCATGTCTCCCTTTTCAACTGCAGACCAAATAGTGCCAATGCCTGGATCATCTTGCTGAGCAGCTGCCACTTCCCCAGAACTCAATTCTGGCAGCTGACTGCTCTTCAGAGCAGTCAGATTACAGTAAACTTGGGGTATGGCGTCATCAGAAGCCCCCAATTGATCCACTGCTCGATTCTGCCTCTCCTTTTCCTCTGCCTTCACGGTGAGGCAAACTGACACAGGGCCTTCACCCCAGGGGCAGGAACGCTCTCCCGCTCCTTGTCCCTGTCCAGTCCTTCATGCACCCATCGGGACAAAGCATCCGCATCAATGTTCTGGCTCCCCGGTCGGTACTTCAGGCTGAAATCATAGGCAGACAATGCTGCCAACCACCGATGGCCTGTGGCATCCAGTTTTGCAGAGGTCAGGATATAAGTTAGGGGGTTGTTGTCCGTCGTCACCTCAAACTTGGTCCCGTAGAGATAGTCACTCAGCTTATCCACCACCGCCCACTTCAACGCCAGAAATTCCAACTTGTGTGTGGGATAGTTTCTCTCGGAGAGTGACAAACTCCAGCTGACAAATACCACAGGCCTCAACCCGGTGCCCTGATCCTGATACAGGACACCCCCTAACCCTCTTGGCTGGTATCTGTGTGCAGTACATACGTCAATCAGGGGTCCACAAAAGCCAGCACCGGCGCCTGGGTCAGCAGCTCCTTCAGCGACTGAAAAGCCTCCTCACATTTTACATCCCACCTCTGTCCAAAGGGCTTCGACGGGTTTAGATAGTCTCTACCCTCCTGTCCGTTTTTCCTCCTCCCTTTCTTCCCCAAGGAAGGGTAACCACACAGAAGCTGATTCAAGGGGTGACTCACTTTGGTGTAGCCCTTCACGAATCTCCGATAATAACCACAGAACCCAAGGAATGAGCGCAGAGCACTCACAGTCTGGGGCCCTGGCCTAGTGGTCACTGCTTCTATCTTAGCCAGTCTGTGGCTACTCCAAATCGTGAGATTATGTGTCCAACATCGCTAATAGATGTTTTGCAGAACTGGCACTTGTCCAGGGAAAGTTTTAACCCTTCAGCTTTCAGGTGGCTGAGCACCTTCAGTAGCCTCGCTTCATGTTCTTCCAAGGTGGATCCAAGTGCAATGAGGTCATCCAAATACACCAACACCTCAAGCAAGTACATATCCCCCACTGTCTTCTCCATGACCCACTGGAAGGTTGCAGGGGCTTCCGATATGCCCTGGGGCATCCTTTCAAACTCGAAGAATCCCAGGGGACATATAAATGCCGTCTTCTCTTTGTCAGCCTCACTCCTCGGGATCTGGTAATATCCAATCCTCAAATCCAGCACATGAAACCACTTCGCACCACTCAGACAGGCCAGCGTGTCTTTGACACTCGGGACCATATACTGGTCAGGGACGGTGCGCCTGTTCAGAGTCCTATAGTCCACACACATGCGTACCTTCTCGTTCTTCTTCCAGGCCGCTACTGTTGGGGACGCATAAGGGCTTCGGGACTCAGTGATGATCTCAGCTTCCTTCAACTTACACATATGCTGCCGCACATCTTTCACGTCTGCAGGGGCCAGTCGCCACGACCTCTCTCTAAACGGGGTGTCCTCGGTCACCCGAATAGTGTGACGAGTGCTTTTGGAACAACCCACATCAAACGCGCCAAGAGAAAAGACACCTTCCAATTTAAACATCTTCTCTACCAGCCTCCTTTTCCAACCCAGCGGCACCGGGGAGTCCCTGAAGTTGAATGACTCAGCAGCCAACTTTCCCCCCTTTTCCAATAGTTTCTCCCCGGCGTGCCTCACGGGGGCACTAGACGTTACCGTCACTGGGAACAAATGCGCCAGGGGCATCCACCGCTTGAAGGTGACCTCCCTCTTCATAGTGTTCCTGACAATCACTGCCATCCTGCTTGTCTGTACAACCGAGGACGTCTGTACAACCGAGGACTTCTGCAATTCGGGCCTCACCAGTAGCCCAGCAAGAAATCCCAACTCCCCCTCGTGGTCTTCCAGAGCGTCTACTAAGAGGGCTTTGCCCTCAGGCATTCCGGGAAATTTGGGGGTCCCCTTCACTCTTGCTACTTCCCCAGGCCATACCACCATTGACTTCACCTGGGTGAACCACACAGTCCCTCGTTTAAATTTGATATCCGGCCCAATGCTGCCATGCGCTTCCTCAAAAGCAGCTCAAAACACTGGGTGCACAGACAACGTCCCCAAAAAGCTCTCACCAGCCTTCTCCTTGCAGGCCCCCATGAGCCTTCTCACAAGAGGGGTGTTGGTCCCCACCAGAATTGTCTCAACAGGGTCCGGACAAACCAGCACTAATGTATCAAGGACCTCAGACACTCCCACATCGGCCTCTAGAACTCCAGTTTCACTGACAAATAACCGTCGTATGGATAATCACCAGCACTGAGATCCTAATTCTCCAGTGCATTGAATAGTGTCAAGGATAAATGCTTCAGATACCGGTTGTAAAACAAACGGTACAGTAACGTGACCTGTGACCCGGTGTAGAGTATGGCTTTGGCGTAAATACCCTCTATCCGTAGTGACTCATTGGAGTGTGGTCCCAGTAAGTTCCTTGGTACATTGCTGGGAACATGTTCCCCCAGAGACACCAGGCCGTTCCCTCACTGGGTCTCCTCTAAGTTTTCCCAACGACTCTCCCTGCTAAGGTACCCGGGGGCTCATTCTCCTTCTGGTGTGATGCCTGCTTCCAGCAGCCCTCTGCATTGTTCGTCCCCTTGGGGAATCTGTCCCCCCATCAGCTCCATCATATGGTGGGGGGGGGTCACACCCGCTGATAACAGCTGACAGATCTACATTGTCAACTCTGCCACAATCTCCTCCACTGCTCCCCGGGGTAGGCTAGCCGTGGTCACTTCACCACATGGGACTACTATCGAGGACTGTACCCTGCTGACTGAGTCCTCCCACGCCTCCGCCGCGTTCTCCTCTTCCTGTACCTCTCTGATCAGCTCAACAAAAGATGGAGGGGGGTGCATCTTACGAGACTGTCGGAGACCCCACGCAATCCGGTCACAGGACTGGGCACCCCTAGCTATCTAGTTCATTCTTAACTGATCCACCTCAGCCGCCTGAATGACCCCTCTGCGCCGCAAGCAATTTAGCTGCCTCTCTAGCCAAAAAATAAAAGCAGAAAGCTTCTCCCCCTTCTCCTGACACACGTTTTGAAACCCCACCAGGAGCTCCCTTGGGCTTCCAGTCGGACCAAAAGCATTGTCCAGTGCTTGCAGATAATCGACAGCTGTCGCTACGGAATAATTTAACCTGACAGTTCTGACAACGTCAGCGGACCGCCCATTCAAACTTCCAACCAATCTCTGTCGCTTTTCATCATCCGAGCACTGCCACTCATCTAACAACTGAGAGGTCAGATCCGCCCAAGTCTCATACTCCTCCTCCCCTTTAGGGATGGGCGTTATTCCAGAGAATAGGTGGAGTCTGCCATAGCTGGTACTTTGAATCTGATTTTTCCATTTATTCACCAGAGAAGTAAGGGTGGATACTACCTCAGAATTCTCACTCTTCCCCGGGCGATGTGGACTAATTAGACATTCCAAATCCAACCACTCTTTCCCCTCACTCCTCAGAAATGATAGAACCCTGTCTTTGAAATCTCCGCCCCCAGCTACCTCAGTGCTGGTCTGCATTAAAACGAGAGCTGTGCCCGCCATTTTATCAAACCTCCGCTCACAATCGCAACTTTAACAGTACTTACAGTGGAATTAACTATTCATCCGGAGTACAGATATCTGCCCCACTGGTTCATTACTCAGGGTAATTACACAGCATCCAACGGAATCAATCCTGAATGTAGCTACCACAATTGTAACACTCACTTCGCCTAGCGGCTTAATATAGGGAGTGATAACCCCCGCCCGGCCAAACTTAAGAAATCTCATTTGGGTGGATGCTGCATGATGTATCCCCTGTTACAAATCAGTACCCGGAAATAACAAACAGTGCACAATATGCGATTAAACGATTAAGCTTTATAACCCTTACTTTGACTATATGGTTAGTAGAGAAACAGAATATAAAAAAAGGGCCCAAGTCTTATTAAACAGTCTGTGCACAAAGTTGGAGCTCACTCATAGGCTGGTCAGTCCCCATCAACCTTCTCCGATCGTCGCTACCCTTCGGACCCTTGCTCCGAGTCCACCCTGTCCAGCGATCTACCAAATATCCCTCCCCCTCTCCCTCCCCCTCTCCCTCCCCCTCTCCTTCCCCTCCCCCTCCCCCTCCCCCTCCCCCTCCCCCTCCCCCTCTCCCTCCCCTTCCCCCTCTCCCCCTCCCGCGAAATCAACTGCTTCCAGATCTCCCCCTCCCCCTCCAACTTTCAAATCCCTTACTCATTCTTCCTTCAGTTAGTCCTGATGAAGGGTCTCGGCCTGAAACGTCGACTGCACCTCTTCCTAGAGATGCTGCCTGGCCTGCTGCGTTCACCAGCAACTTTTATGTTTGTTGCTTGAATTTCCAGCATCTGCAGAATTCCTGTTGTTTGCTTCCAGATTCGCAAGACAGGGCAACAAAATCCTGATTGGCTAACATAGTCCTGTTATCTCCAGCGATAACCCAAACATTGCTGCTACAGAGAAACTGTTACTTCAGCAGTGAACATTACAACAAACCATTGCATCAGCAGTGAAACCTTACAGCGCATTACAGATGTAATTAAATCATGTTAACTTATCCAAGGAAAATAATTCACCGTACCCAAGTATTTTACATAGATTCCTTCCATAATTTTCTATTGTAATTCCTACTTGTTATTACCCTGGGACGCCATTCTAAAGTCTTCTTGGTATATGTGATGATCAACTCCATCTGGCTCAAGTTTAAATCTGTCCAACAAGGTATATTCATTCATTAGCTTCAAAACTGGGTTTACTGGATTTTACTCTTAATATGTCTTCAGCTTAGGCGGTGAAATCCTTTTTCTGTCACCTATTGACAACAAATTATGATTTTTACATACGTATTTGTAGCTTTTTCATAGGATAATCTCACAAATATTAATAGTAATTCAGTATTAACAGACAACCATAATTAGAATTGTACTGTATTGATGGAATCTCAGTTTAATGATGAATGGATTTTAAAAAAACTGCATATTGATAAGTTGGAATCCAGCAGCAAGAATGTATACTCACTATCAGCCTCCAGTAAATCAATATTTACCTATTTTAAACTGACCTTTACGATAGTATTACGAAAACATTCCTGACCCCACCCGCCTCCCCCCCCCCCCCACAACTCCCCACTGAGATTTGGTATAACCTTTCAGGGATATTACTGCAACTCTTCAAATGATGCAGAATATTTCAGATGCTTTTTCTCTCTGTCAGTAACAGTTGCTTCTGATCAAAATATTGACCTGATTAACAAAATCACAGTTTGACAATGGCATCACACTCTATATTTTGCAATCCTGTTTTCTTACCTTTTAAGCAATGAAAAATTAACCTATCACATTATGTTCAATGCTAGTTGCTCTTAGTGTATGCTGTTTTCATAAAACATGAATACATATACAAAACATGAATACATATGCAAAGAGGTCTTTCTGGTTTTTGGCTGCAAACACCATATTGAATCCTATTACAAAGATCATGTGGCAGACGAGGCTTATTAAGGTGTATTGACTGGCTTAGAGGAAACAGTTTTAAAATTATTAATTAAATTTATGATTATAAAACATAAAATAACAGTATTTTCCCTGCTGCTTGGTATGCCTGACAAAATATCAGAAAGTGTTTTCTATCCTTTAGCTACAGCAGCTTTCTTTTGTTATCAGGCAGCTTTTTCTGTCTTGCATAATTCATGATTACAAGGTGTACACACTTGATGATAAAAGAAACTAATGTTTAATTTATGCAGCACTGTGCAGGATTCATTGGGCTCCCCTTATATGTACACAAATAGCTATGTTAATTGAGAGCTGTAATGCTGTGGCTCAGCTACCACTGTGTGCTTACTTTAAAAAGTTGTTTGCCTTTCTGAAATATCGTGTTGACGAGTATTGAAGTGATGTGTTTATTGGTCTTTCTCTTGAGCAGGCTGGTCTGAAGCTGTAACTCGGTAACGGCTTGTCAAAAACTGGTGGTGCTGTTCTATAGATAAGCAATCAAAACACTTTTAGCACATTAGTTTTCATTTTTGAACAAGCCAGCTGTTTTGTTTGTTCATGAATTCTGTTCCAGGCACACACATGCTACCAATACATTAAGTAATGAAGAAGCATATTTTAATTTCTGATTAAAAGATGTACAGAATTCTGGTGACCTTAGCTCGAGGCTGGAGTAGCAGATGTGCTACAAGATTTCTGCAGGATTTGAAGTCATAGGCTATGCCCTCATTGACATTAATATAACATCAATGTCAATTAAGATACCAAGGACCAATGTAGAATATAGTTACCATTCTGTGCAGCCAAGTAAATACTGAAAACAATTTCATTCCTTCAATTAAATAATTATATTCAAGCACTGTTTCAGAATGTTATCAGTTGCCTGATGCTAGTTCTTTCTCACAGTTTTGAATGATAAGCTTCAAAATATAAATTTAAACTCGAGAAAGTAAGGAAATTAAGCTTGCTTTTGGCAGATAATACTTTCCATGTAACATCAGAAATTGTAAGGTTCTAAAAAGAAAGGGTAGTGAGTGGTTGAAAGCTAGGGCAGGTGTGGGCGGTAGCTTTGAAAAGTTAACAGTTAACAAAGATGATTTTGTTTAAAGTTATAATGAATCTTCTGGCCAAGTCGTCAAAAGCCAGCAAAGGAATGCGTATATTGTAAATTTTACAGATAATATGCCAGGATTTTTAATGAATTCTTTAGACAAATGTTTGCATTTCAGGTCTCTGATTTCATGTGTTCTTTTGCTTTTTCATCCTGTCACTCCCACTTGTAATATCTTCTTAAATTTCTTCCATACCTATAATTTGCATTTATGATGTTTTTTTCATTCTTTGTCTCCATTTTTTCTCTGTTTATCTGACCTTTCACTCTCTATACCATGTGTTTATTCCACTTTTATTCTCTTTGACTCAAAAGGTTTAGCAATTTTAATCTGTTTGCTGCATTTCCCTCCAAGGCCCTCCACCTAACTGATTTATGTTAGATTTCAAAAGTAAAGATCTGAGCATAGGTAGAGTGTGGTAAACCATGTATATATGTTGTAACTCGGTTACCTGTCTGGACACACCCCTCTGCTGACTGCCCCTGTGGCTCCTCCCACAGAGTCCTGTATAAAGGTGTTCGCCTTGCCCCTCCCCCTCAGTCCGGGGGCAGACACTCACTGTGGAGGTCGTATTGTACAGCGAATAAAAGCCTTTCAGTATTTTACCAAAGCTCAGTCTTTTGGAGTAATTGAAGGTGCTTCATAGAGTTTGATGATTTACCATGATGGGATCTGACAATTCCTAGAAGTCCTCCTTGGGAGGTAAACACAAAGCTAGCGTTTGGTTTATTTCTGAGGCTACTGTTGAGCTGGCAGTGCTTACCAGAATACTGGTAAATCAGCTCAGGAACAGCCTAAGGCTTGATCCTTGTCGGTCGTGTGCCCAGATCACAAACATTGAAAGAAATAAAGTGGCATCCCATAGTGATGCCTTGTGAGACAAAAAATATGTCTAATATAAACTAAGAGATTCTCATTGAATACAGACTCTTGGCAAGAATACTCTATTTTCTGTGCATCGGTTTTAACTGACTGGCTCCTTATTTCTGACTAGTCTCCTCAAGGGACTGACTAATACTAATACTAATACAGTGGACTGACTACCTATTTTATACATGCTGTTTTCCATGTGTGGCTTCACCAACACCTTGTACAACTGTAACCATTTATATGCTGTTGACTCTTTGTTTATTCATTTCAAGCTCTTAAATTGTGGATTTTCTTCACTCAACCTATTTTCCCTGCTGCTTCTTAATCACTGCCTGAAAACCTACATCCTTACCAACCTGCCCTAATTCATCTCTTGTTTGGTTTTGTGTCAATTTTAGAATAACAATTTAGGGAAATGTTATGGGATATTTCAGTATCTTAAAGCACAGAATAAATGCAAATTCTTATAGTCTTGCCAGAATCCCTTACACTTGTGGTTGTATTCATATATTCTTTTCTACTGTTGCATGTTAATTGGGAGTCCTGGCTGTTCCTTTATATTCCTGAGCATTGTTAGTTTTAAGAACATTTATATAATATTTTCTACAATTTTCTGTTTCAAATAGATTTTATAATTCTGCACTTTGCAAATATTGTGCTTAAGTGCATGAATGTGGCAACTTCTAAAATGTTCAGAGCTAACCTTCAGTCCTAGGATACCACTTATTTCATAAGATGCCATTTGTCCAGAACTAATTTAGACTATGTATTCCTCCATGGCAAAATATCTTTTTGATTTAGATTATTAAAACACTGTTAAAAGCACTAATGCAGTCAAGTTCAAAGTAGATTGATGAATCTTCATGTCATTCACCTTGTAAGGAGACTAGTCAGTAGCTTTTTAAAGGACCATCCAATTCCTGCTGTTTTTTGCGTCATAAAGTTTTTTTTCAGAACATTTCTAATTCCGTGCACTGTGGCAATTGTCTGTTTAGCTGAAGTTGAGGTGCAGAACTGAATTACTTATTGAGTTCACACATTTATAGTCAGCCATTTAAATTAGCTCTGCCTATTAAGCTGTTATCCATTGATGAGAATCAGGGCCTTGGGCATATCAGTATTGCTGTTTTGAAATTCTAAACAAAATGCAGCAGGTACTCAAAAGGAATTCATTGGCTGGATACATACAGAACCAGACTGCTGTTTTATTGAATGTTTTGCAAATCAATTATTTCAGTAGCAATTGTCAATTAATGAGATAATTATCCAAACACTTCCCAAAAGAGAGAGACTTTTTCCAAATAACTTGGTTTTGATGGTGGACCTTCCCATAATAGTTTGTGTAAACACCTAATCAACATCCCACTTCTGAGTATTTTCTTTTACCAGTGGTGTTGCTTTAGTCATAAGCCACTCATTTATTTTCCCTTCTTCCATGTGGTCATGGGTACAAACTCCTTACAGACAAGGATGGAATTGAACCTGGGTTCCTGGGTTGCTGGTACTGCAAAAGCATTCTGCTAACCACTACACTGCTGTGCCACTCCTAATTTGAAACCTTATTGAATTGTCAAAGATTGTGCATATTTTAAAAATTGCTTTGAGAACACCTTCAAAGCATTTTCTTTGTCTTCCTGGAAATTGATTGATGTGACAGAGCTCCTAACTGAGTGCTTAGTTTGGGAATCTGATGTTGGGTCTGTGGATGTAATGGACCACCCACTGAAATAGGTGAATTGGATCAGAACTTTGAGTGTGGAGGTGTTGGCTTAGGAAAGATATTTACACAGATCTGCCTATTCTGCTTGTGCACTTGGGGAAATAGCATCATTGAAGCTACTGTACATTGTCCATGTCTCTGTTCACTGGAGGGCAGGGTCCATTGCTGCTGATGGATTAAAAGTTTGAAATATACATTTTTCTTAAATAGCAAAAGGCCATGTTGCAGACCGAGACCATTGGCTGCTCTTAGAGAGAGATGGCTACCAAGACATGAGAGTACTTCATGTTGCCCATAGTCATGTTGTACATCGTGATTATTTAATTTGGAGGTATGAGGGGGTACGTGGTGGGGGAGGTTGGAATGGTACTGTGCTGCAAGGGCAGATTAGTGAAGAACATTTTGTCTTCAGATAACTAGAGTAAAATTATGTATGTCCTGGTGAAGAAATCAACAGTGATTTGGAACTCTGCCTCTGAGCGTGCATGTTGCAAGAGATTTGTCATTGTTGTAGAATACCAACCAAAATCAGAAACATGTTTATTGTCACTGACTTATATGACTTGAAATTTATTGTTTTGTGGCTGCAGTACAATGCAAAGACATAAATATAAGTTACAAAATAAATAGTGCAAAAAACCAAAGTAGACACGGACTGTTAAGAAATTAAATGTTGGATTTTGCTGTTTTTAAATCATTGAATGGGGAGCTTCAGGCTCCTGTATCTCCACCCCAATGGTAGTAACAGGAAAAGAGAATGCTACGAATGACGAGGGTCCTTAATGATGGATACTGCCTTTTTGAGGCATCCCTTCTTGAAAATATCCTCTGGTGTTGAGTGTTGTGCCTATGATGGATCTGGCTGAGTCTGCAACCCTAGGCAACCTCTTGTAATCCTGTACATTGCCTTTGGCACAGGTTTTCAGTATCGAACCTGGTACACTGATGGAGCCTGATGCCTTGCGAAGGTTCATCCTCTTGAAGAATAGATTGGGCTTAGTTTTGGGGTGGAGATATCAGAAGTTTCCCACTTGGCCCACTGACTAACTACACTCCAGCAGGCAGCTTCCTTGTAGCTAAGAAAAAGTATTTCTCTGAGAAGAATTGCAAATTCATGCAATAACATAGCCTTACTTGAGCCCTCTCTGTACCAGGATAGGGCCAGTGATAAATGCTGGTGTGGATTCCTTTGAAGACATGGCAATTGAACATCTCCATTTTTGAAACTGTCGTCATTACAGCATCAGACTGATTTATACAATTACGTGAATATACTTAACATCCTTGGACACTAATATTTTAAGAAATTTTTACATATTTGACAGTACTACAAATCAGGTCAGGAGGTGGGAAAAAGGAAGAAAGTTAGAGATATTTTGAGAGCAATTTCCAGAGTTTGGGGTTGACAGCCAAAAGCTTGACTGGCCAAAGGAAAATTTAAAATTGAGTGAGCAAGAATATTTACAGACTGCATATGGAAGATGTTGCTGGGTCAATGGCAGAATTGACTCCATGGAGGGTCTTGAAAATGTCAATGAGGATTTTAACATCAGGAGTTTGTCAACGTGTGAGTGGAGATGTTCCAGAGCTGAAAAATTAAAATATTTGAAGGCACAAACAACATTGATAACAAGTTACAGTCAGAATTGAATGGGTACAAATAACCTTGTTAGATTGTAGGGCTATAAGATATTAAACTGGGGAGGGAATCATGAAGATGATTGGTTAACAAGAAAGGTGCAAATTAGAGAAGTGAATGACCTGCATGAAGTAAGGGTAAAGTGTGATAGGCTAGCCTAGAAATGGCCAAGCTTAGATATAACAGTGATACCAGTCAGGGATCCAGCTTGTCAGCTGTGAAATTGGAGTGGTTATGGAAGCGAGAGTAGCTAAACATTACCAAACTTGGTGACATTGTGGTTATTTGTTGCGTACCTCATTTTGGATCACCTGTGATACCCAGTGTGGCAGACATCTGATTCTATTTCAGACAGTTACAATAGACAATAGGTGCAGGAGTATGCCATTCGGCCCTTTGAGCCAGCACTGCCATTCACTGTGATCATGGCTGATCATCCACAATCAGTACCCTTTTCCTGCCTTCTCCCCATATCCCTTGACACTGCTATCTTTAAGAGCTGTATCTAACTCTTTCTTGAAAGAATCCAGAGAATTGGCCTCCACTGCCCTCTGAGGCAGAGCATTCCTCGGATCCACAGCCCTCTGTGTGAAAAAGTATTTCCTCATCTCCGTTCTAAATGGTCTACCCCTTATTCTTAAATTGTGGCCTCTGGTTCTGGACTCCCCCAACATCGGGAACATGTTTCCTGTGTCTAGCATGTCCAATCCCTTAATAATCTTATATGTTTCAATCAGATCCGTTCTGGAAGTGAAATTGAGATGGTGGCCAAAGATTTAAAAACTAGCTCTATTTGTCACATCACAAACAAGAGAAAATCTGCAGATGCTGGAAATCCAGGCAATTGCTGAAGGGTCTCAGCCCGAAACGTCGACTGTACTCTTTTCTATAGATGCTCCAGTATTTTGTGCGTGTTGCTTTTTTTGTCACACGTACATCAAGACATGCAGTGAAATATGTTGTTTTACATCTGAGGAATGTGCTGGAGACAGTCCGCAAGTATCACTACACTTCTGCGGCCAACATAACATGTCTGCAACTTACTACCTAACGTATTGGATTTGACTTTGAAATGTGGGAGGAAAGCGGCGCACCCTGAGGAAACCCATGTAGTTACAGGAAGAACATATAAACTCCTTAAAGACAGCAGTATAAATCAAATCTTGATTGGTGATCATGGCTGCTGTAAAGCAAATGTGCTAACCGCTATGCAGCTGTGCCACACAGCTTTTGACAGGGCCATAGACAGTGCCTTCTACCTTCTCTGTATTTTAGCAGAAATTTCAGCTCATCTGATACTATATGCCAGAAGAGCAGTCTGACAGCTTAAGTGAAGAGGTCCGGAATACTGGACCAGTGAGGATATGGAAGTAGCTGATGTGCCTACAAATGACATTCCTGTGGTGGCAGGTAATGAGAAGCAGTGGGGCCATAGATAGTTCTATAGGTCATATTAATGAACAATGTGCAAAAGGGAAGAAAGGCCACTGCAATAGCCAAGGGAGATTTCATTCAGCAGAGTGCTGCTGGCAGTGCATAGTGTCCAGCTATTTTGAAGACCAAAGATCGAGAAGGGTGATTAGTAATGGATCAGTTTTGTCACAAAATCACTAATGGCAGGATTGGATAGGTTCAAGTAGGAAGCATGCAGCACCGTTTGAAGAGACATGAAGTGGATATGCAGTTTGTAAAGAATGATTGTTCAAATAGTGTTTTAATTTAAAAAAGATCCAATATCATCCAAATGGAGGCTATGAAATGAAGTTGGGTGGTCAGCAGTTTAGTTGAAATTACAGTAGATTGAGGATGCAGAAGGTTAGACGTGGGGATAAAGTAATCTCTGAAATATAGGAGGGGAGGTTGAAGAAAATGTAAAACATTTAAGTTCAGGGCTGGAGTTGAGAAAACTTTAGAGAGGTTTACTGGTAGGCTTGGGAAAATGGGGAGAGTGAAGTGGCAGTGGTTGAACTCTGTCTTCATGACAGAGAAGATTTGAGGTCCTTGCATTTGTTGCAGTTGAGAATGGATGAAAAGAGGTGAGGGATTTAAACTCAAACATTTGCATCACACATAAAATTTGCTGGTTAACGCAGCAGGCCAGGCAGCATCTCTAGGAAGAGGTACAGTCGACGTTTCAGGCCGAGACCCTTCGTCAGACCCTAGTTTTTATTGTTTTCTTTTTTATATCAGAGTTTCAACATCTGCAGTGCTTGTATACCTATACTCCAAACTACAATACACATAGAGAATTTGATGACTACCTGAGCATATTGTTGACAGTTCAAGTGAAGTAGTTTGGGAGTGCTATAGAAATAGAATTGCTTGGTGATAAGGGCCCAGTGGTCTTTTTAAAATAAATTCTACAGCACCTTTTCAATAATGACAGACTTGGGTACATTACACAGATCCTAGCCTGGATATAATCTGCAACTGGACTACACAGACAATTTTGCAAAGTAGAAATACAATACAATCAATTACTTTAACTATGTTAACTACTGTATCAAATTACTGAACAAGATTAATTTATGTTCGTGAAAATATTACAATAATTTGGCATTCACAGTTTAGATGTTCCTATTGGCAAAATGTATGATTATTCTAAGAATTCACCAAACATGAGTTGATTTGTTGCCATTATAATTGAGGATATTTTCCCAAGATATCAGTAATTTCACTGCTGGTCCATTTCCCCAGTCCTCATGGAATTAATGAATGTAAGCATAGAGTTACAGTCAGTATAAGAACATAAGACATAGGAGCAGAATTAGGTCATTCTGTGACTGGAAAAAAAGGACATCAGAGCAGATAACAATTTAAATCTTATTTTTAACTTGGTTTCCCAGTGCAATGTCGTGAACTATCCAGTTATTGCTTCATTGCTATCTTTTTTGGAGCAACCATGTGCTGATGACCCAGGGAGCCTCACAATTATATGCAAGCTATTGATATGATCCAAAACCAAGGTCACCCCGTAATTGAGCAGCAGTCTGCAGACCATGCTTCTGTTTGTGTATACGCAGAGGCCAAGATCCAAGCAATTGTCGACTCCTTTAGTGAAGTATACAAGACAAAGCACATTATACCGAACATTTGTAAGTCAGGGGTCATCTCCAAACTTGCACTTGCTATACAACACTGTCATCTGACAATGAAGGTTCACAGCAAAACTCTGGGAGACATGAGCTACTTCCCAGATCTCAGGAGTCACCTCTTAGAGAAAGTAGACATCAGCTCTTCAATGTTCCAGTACTAATTTTAGTCAACAGGAAAAATAATGATGTTTGAAGATCAAAATCTTAGGCACTTTATTAAGACGTTGCCTGGGATAGAACATATCACTTATGAGGAGAGATTAGATAGACTGGGGTTGTTTTCCTTGGAGTGTAGAATGATAAGGAGGAATCTGATGAAGGTGTCCTAAATCATGAAGGTAGATTGTAAAATACCTTTCCTCTTTTTTTTATTTTCTTAAGCTTTTCATTTTGCATTTAATGAAAGCGGAAGTCCTAAGATTGTTTGAATAATATTTTCATATTTAGATGGAATTAAAGCATTAAATGCATTCTGAAAATACAGTTGGAATGAAATATTTGGTCTTTTTTTTGTAAAAGATTTTGTGTGATATTCTGTGACTTGAATGCTTTTGTTCTTTGTGTAGCTTATTCAAAAGAATTTGGTTGAAAAGCAAAATGTTTAACTGCAACTCTAGAAATAAGGTTTGAGTTAGCTATTGGTAGTAGTGATGTCTTGATTTTGTAGTATCTAATACTAAGTGTACTAGGTATACATAATAAGGTAAATATAAGGATCCTGTTTTGTTTATTTCAGTAATAAAAAAATGTATTGCAATTTTCTTCAGAACCTTCTCCCTGCAAAGCCAAGCTTTTGCTTGCTCTTTTATTGGGATAGATGAACCAAGTTCTATCGTGCTCCAAGATCTGAGTAATGAGGAAACAGAGGACCTCTGCAATAGTATTAACAAATTAATGTGTGATGAAAGCTGCTAATGGGTGAGGCAGTTTGCCAGTATTTTGTAATTTCCAGCCTCTGTCCCCCTTTATGGCATGCATTAACCTTCTTTAAATGCTTCTAATGCTTTTACTTGCTGAGTGCAAGGTTAGGACAATTCAATAACAACTTATTCTGAACTTCTATAGCCTGATCTCCGTGGTGTAGAATAAACCTCCTGTTAGCCTGTTGTGATTTTATTTCTGAAAATAGAATTTACTGCATGCAGTGCATTTAATTACCTCAGCCTCTGTGATTACAACTGGCTCCCTTTCAACACAGTTTTGGTTACCCTTTGACAGTTTTCATAAAGGTATAATGAAACAAAAAAGTCAGGTAACTTGTAGCAGTTTGTTTCAAGTGGGTCAGCCTGAATTATATTTATTCATGATTTATTGAATTGACAAAATATGTGGAAAATTTATTGCATTATTTTATGAAACTTAACTTAGATATTTAGGCTGATTGAACCTTTGGCTTGTATAAAGTGCAACTACAGCTGTTTAATGGTAAGTTAGGAGATATTGAGCTAAAGCTATAAATTAATCCTCTTTGCCTTCATTTTCTAATGGGTAATGTAGGAGCACTGGCTCTAGTTGCCTCATCTGGGAGATTACAACCTAATTGCACCAGACAAGATAATTTGTCAGTAATCCACCAGGTATCCTGGTAACATCTGGTGTCCGACACTATTTTGTTTTATATTACATTAAGTAGCTATCTAATATGGATAGTATGGACCTCTTAGGCATGGAATGCCAGTTACCTGTGTGATAGGCAGACATTTTGATCATCATGAATCTCAGTTAGGACCACTGTCTGAGTGGCGGGGGAAAATACCCTTTTAATCCAAAATTGATGTCTGAATGCTTAATGTTATTTCTAGGAATAATGAAGAAGGTGCAGGATCAGTTCATTCCAAAGAGGAAGAAAGATCCTAAGGGGAGTAAGTGGAGGCCGTGGCTGACAAGAGAAGTAGAGGAGACTATAAAAATAAAAGAGAAGAAGTATAACATAGCAAAGATGAGTGGGAAGCCGGAGGATTGGGAAACTTTTAAAGAGCAACAGAAGATAACTAAAAAGGCAATACGCAGAGAAAAAATGAGGTACGAAGGTAAACTAGCCAAGAATACAAAGGAGGATAGTAAAAGCTTCTTTAGGTATGTGAAAAGGAAAAAAATAGTAGTGACCAAAATTGGGCCCTTGAAGACAGAAACGGGTGAATTTATTATGGGGAACAATGAAATGACAGACAAGTTGAACAGGTACTTTGGATCTGTCTTCACTAGGGAAGACACAAACAATCTCCCAGATATAATAGTGGCCAAAGGACCTAGGGTAATGGATGAACTGAAGGAAATTTATATTAGGCAGGAAAAGGTGTTGGATAGACTGTTGGGTCTGAAGGCTGATAAGTCCCCGGGACCTGATGGTCTGCATCCCAGGGTACTTAAGGAGGTGGCTTTAGAAATCGTGGACGCATTGGTAATCATTTTCCAATGTTCTATAGATTCAGGATCAGTTCCTGTGGATTGGAGGGTGGCTAATGTTGTCCCACTTTTCAAGAAAGGAGGGAGAGAGAAAACAGGAATTATAGACCGGTTAGCCTGACGTCGGTGGTGGGAAAGATGCTGGAGTCAATTATAAAAGATGAAATTACAACACATTTGGATAGCAGTAACAGGATCGGTCCGAGTCAGCATGGATTTACGAAGGGGAAATCGTGCTTGACTAATCTTCTGGAATTTTTTGAGGATGTAGCTATGAAAATGGACAAAGGAGAGCTAGTGGATGTAGTGTACCTGGACTTTCAGAAAGCCTTTGATAAAGTCCCACATAGGAGATTATTGGGCAAAATTAGGGCACATGGTATTGGGGGCAGTGTACTGACATGGATTGAAAATTGGCTGGCTGACAGGAAACAAAGAGTAGTGATTAACGGGTCCCTTTCGGAATGGCAGGCGGTGACCAGTGGGTTACCGCAGGGTTCAGTGCTGGGACCACAGCTGTTTACAATATACATTAATGATTTAGATGAAGGGATTAAAAGTAACATTAGCAAATTTGCAGATGACACAAAGCTGGGTGACAGTGTGAAATGTGAGGAGGATGTTATGAGAATGCAGGGTGACTTGGACAGGCTGGGTGAGTGGGCGGATGCATGGCAGATGCAGTTTAATGTGGATAAATGTGAGGTTATCCACTTTCGTGGTAAGCACAGGAAGGCAGATTATTATCTAAATGGAGTCAAGTTAGGAAAAGGGGAAGCACAACGAGATCTAGGTATTCTTCTACATCAGTCACTGAAAGCAAGCATGCAGGTACAGCAGGCAGTGAAGAAAGCTAATGGCATGCTGGCCTTCATAACAAGGGGAATTGAGTATAGGAGTAAAGAGGTCCTTCTGCAGCTGTACAGGGCCCTGGTGAGGTCACACCTGGAGTATTGTGTGCAGTTTTGGTCTCCAAATTTAAGGAAGGACATTCTTGCTATTGAGGGAGTGCAGCATAGGTTCACAAGGTTAATTCCCGGGATGGCGGGACTGTCATATGTCGAAAGATTGGAGCGACTGGGCTTGCATACACTGGAATTTAGAAGGATGAGAGGGGATCTCATTGAAACATATAAGATTATTAAGGGTTTGGACACGCTGGAGGCAGGAAGCATGTTCCTGCTGATGGGTGAGTCCAGAACCAGAGGCCACAGTTTAAGAATAAGGGGTAGGCCATTTAGAACGGAGTTGAGGAAAAACTTTTTCACCCAGAGTGTGGCGGACATGTGGAATGCTCTGCCCCAGAAGGCAGTGGAGGCCAAGTCTCTGGATGCTTTCAAGAAAGAGATGGATAGAGCTCTTAAAGATAGCGGTATCAAAGGCTATGGGGATAAGGCAGGAACTGGATACTGATTGTGGATGATCAGCGATGATCACAGTGGATGGCGGTGCTTGCTCGAAGGGCCGAAGGGCCTACTCCTGCACCTATTGTCTATTGTTACCATGATCCTTGCCTAGGCATTGCTAGTAATTGAAATTTCTCATTGTTACTTCACAAAACACCACTTTTCCACTCCTTTTCTCTAAATCCTTTTAATCTTAGATTACTTTTCTGCTTTTCTCATGCATTGTGCAACATCTGGCAGGCAGAAACAATTTAAATTTGTTGGTTTTGCATAGAAAAGGCAGCTTAATACTTTATGTATGGATTATGTTGAATACTGAATCCATAAATGTAACACGTGGACAAATAGCCTTTGAAATCATATATGCTATCAAGAATCTTCATTCCTGGTATGTGGGGGGAAGACGTATCTATATAACAATTACAGCACGGAAACAGGCCATCTCGGCCCTTCTAATCCATGCCGAACTCTTACTCTCACCTTGTCCCACTGACCTGCACTCAGCCCATAACCCTCATCTCCCACCTCCCCCCTTTCCATTTCATACTGAGGTGATTTTGCACAGATTAAAGTGCTAACGATAAACAAAGATTTTCAGATAGAATTCCTTCATGCTGCAATGCCTAGACATTTTACCAGTAGTGAATGATGTCTCATGATAAAATGCAGTCTGAATATTGGCAACTTTTCAATGCAGCTCGCTATTCATTTCCATTGCTGATTATATCTGAGGAAAATAAAATGGTAATGTTCAAAAATTTGGGCAATTTTAATTCTCGTAGCTTGAAAGTCTAGGTGGGGGACTTTTAAGCTAAATTTTCTGGGTGTGTGTGTGGCCTCAATTGATTTGTTGCCTGCTTTGTTTGGGGAATTGCTGAATTTCTGGCGAACCTGCAATACAACATTTATGGTAGGTAATCAACAACTTGCAAAATTTTTCAATTTTGTTTGTGACTATATAGCTATAGTCTCACGCTGTGTTTTACTACGTGCAGATATTAAATTAAATTATTGCAGCATGGTTTAAGTGAAGTCATTTAGTACTAAGATTACCTCAGCGGCTAACCCACCTGCTTGCTGGTTAGGGAGCTAATTTAACGGCATGGATTTGCAGGTCCAGTGGCATTATTAAATACAACTTAAATATGAAGTACTCCTGCCTACATATAGTCCTTGATTTATTTTTAAAACATGTTTGTAATTTCTTTGATTCTCATACGTTCTCTTTACTTTCCTAATTTCCCTTTTAAATTCACACAACACTATCTGTATTCTCTTACTATCTTCTTGCTGTATTAGGTCAAGGTCTCTCATGTTAAGCATTCCATTTTTGCCTTAACTCTATGGGTTGTGCCAGCCAAAGAACTCTCGACTTTGGAATTCCACATTTTAACTTTATGACAATAAGTTTATCCTGTGTCCTCGAACTTACTTTCTTGAATGTCTTCCATTGCTCTAAGATGGCTTTATTTTCAAGTAGCTCCACTAACTTGTCCATTTAGGCCTTTGAGGATTCAATGGTTACTGGGGAGCAAGGAATCCTCTGTGCAGATGTGGTCCATGACTTCCTTATGCAACCCCATAGAGCAGGCTGGATTAGGTGAAATGTTAGTCAAAGGCTTGCTTACTTGTAGCTTTAAAAGCTTATGTGGAGTTTCTATAAAATAGGTCCATTTGAGTGAAACATTGATAAATGTAGATCATCTTTTAATTTCTTGACTTTCTCTGCTTTCATGACAGAATAATTAAAATGTAAAACTTCAGGAAGGTGGTGGGCATCAGAGATATTGAATATTCCATCTTTCCATTCCCAAAAAATTACATTTAAATTATAAGCATTTCCGTGAGTTCGTAAAAGTCCACCAATTTCAATAAAATGCATCAATAAATCTCATTCCATGGGAAAACTGGAATTTTCAGAATAGTATATGAGTGGGATGTGCAGAACAGTGGACAAGAATGGGAGTAATTCACAAATTCTGGCAAACCTGAGAACAAATTTCATGACATGTCGGTGATATTAAACCTGGTACTGATGCTGAAAGGGCCACCCAACAAAGATTCCCACCCCAAGAACCATCCTAATCCTTCACTGCTGAAGTTCTGGTTACCCATACTTAGTTACCAGCAGCTGATGTCCCAGGGGATAGGTGCCGCATTCTGTTCCCTGGGTGTGACATAGGCCTTTCTGTCTTCAAGACCACCTTACCCCATCATCTACTTCTTCAGCTTCAGGCACTTCCTGGTCTCTTTCCTGTCTACCTGGGGAGGCCCCTCCCTGTCCACTACTCGTGCCTCCCGACAACTCTGGTTTTCTCGTCACTTGGCCGAGCTCGGCTTCATGCCCAGTTACTTTACAGTCCAACCTCCCGCTCCCCCCCCCACCCCGGTCATTTTCTAATGGCAAGCCTGCCTGTCTACTGTTAGTTCCCCTCATTTCACTCCACCTCTGCGTGAGAAGGGTTGGGAATCTCTTCAATTATTGGGGAGTTTGCGAAGGGCAGCATATGCCGCACCCCCATTTCCTTATCCACTGAGTCCATATCCCATTCACTGGTGAGGTCCAGTCTACTCCTTTCCACTGTTTGTCCTTTGGTTCCTCCACATTGCTGCAGAGTCCTCTTACGAGGTGTAGGGTCCAGGTCAGGCTCTGGGTCAAATCGTTCCTCTTGTCCCAGAGGTGGTTCCAGTGGAGAATCTTGACAGACCCATTCCCATCCTCTGGCTTCACCTGGAAAATTGGTACGTTTGGCATCTGACTTTCCACTACTTAGGGCATAGCTGCCAGTGATCAGCCAATTTGTGCTTCCCAGGTAGCCCCAAATTCCTTATAAGGACTTGGTCTCCAGGCATTAGTTGGGAGAACCTAACCTTTTGATCATACCTCCTGTTATTTCCTTGATTCTGCTGAGACCTCAGCTAGTTTATAAGCCCTTTGCAGCTCTCTTCTTATATCAGACACATACTTCAGATAAGTCTTCTGTGGTAGATTTTCTCCACCAGTCCCAAAACAGAGGTCAACAGGCAACCTCGTTTCGTGCCCAAACATCAAATAATACGGCGAGTACTCGGTAGCATAATTCTGTGAACAGTTGTAGCAGTGGACCAGATGCCCAATATGTTGACTCCACTTGTTCTTTTTACTGATGTCTAAGGTTCCGAGCATGTCTAGCAATGTCCAGTTGAACCTCTTGGGCTGAAGATCATCCTGTGGGTGATAAAGCATAGTCCTCGACTTCTCGACTCCAAGCATGCTCAGTAACTCATGTATAAGCCTTCTCTTGAAATCCCGTCCCTGTTTGCTATTCGTATCCACCTGGGGAGGCCATAATGAATTAAATACTTCTCTCATAACATTTTGGCCACGGTGAACGCCCTCTGATCCTTGGTAGGGAAGGCATCACGAGTGACTTCAACACAATCCTCCGATACTTATCAGGCAGAACCAACTGGGAACGCAAAGCCTGTCTGGAGGTGACAGTATAGGACCTGGTTCCTCAATTCCAATCTGGGCTATTCTCTCAGTAGTAGAGACACCGCAGAGTGTTCCATCTTGTCCGCTTGGGACATGTCTCCTTTCACAACTGCTGACCAAACAGTACTGTGCATAGGTCATCACGTTGAGAAGCAGCCACTTCCCCGGGACTCAGTTCAGGCAACTGCTTCATCTTCAGAGTAGTAAGGTTGCAGTAAGCTTATGGAGTGGCACTGTCAGAAGCTCCCAAATGATTTACCACTCTATTCTGCCCTTGCCTTTCCTCTGCCTTCCCCATGATGGAAAACTGGCACATTACTTTAGCCCCAGGAACAGGAATGCTCTCCCACTCTCCACCCCTGTCCAGCCCTTCATGTGCATGTCGGGACAATGCGTCGGCATCAGTGTTTCGACTCCCCGGTCAGTACTGCAGGCTGAAATCATAGGCAGACCAGGCTGCCAACCACCGATGGCCTGTGGCATCCAATCTCGCCGAGGTCAGGATATAAGTTAATCGGTTGTTGTCCGTCCTCACCTCGAACTTGGCATCATATAGACAGTCAATTAGTTTATCCACCACAGCCCATTTCAGTGCCAGGAACTCCAACTTGTATGTGGGTAGCTTTGCTCGGAGGGTGACAGACTCCAGCTGACAAATGTGACCAGTCTCAATCCTGTGCCCTGATCTTGATACAGAACATCTCTTAAGCCCTCTCTGCTGGCATCTATATGCAGTACATATGGCAATTGGGGGGGTCTGCAAAAACCAACACTGTCGTTTTTAGCAGCTCTTTCAACAACTGAGAGGCCTCTTCATATTTCTCATCCCATCTCGCACCAAAAGGCACAAGAAGGGCTAAGATAATCTTTACTATCATCTCCTTTCGTCCTCCTCCCTTTCTCCCCCAAGGGAGGGTAACCGCACAGAAGCTGATTTAAAGGGTGACTCACTTTACAGTAGTCCTTCACGAGCCTCCAATAGTACCCACAGAATCCAAGGAACGAGTGCAGGGTGCTCATAATCTGGGGTCTTGGCTATGTGGTCACCGCCTCTATCTTAGACAGATCTGTAGCTACTCTACTGTGATACTATGTGCCCAACAGAGTGGACAGATATCTAGCAGAACTGGCACTTGTCCAGGGAAAGTTTTAACCCTTCAGCTTCCAGGTGGCCCAGGACCTTCAGTAACCTCGCTTTATTTTCCGCTGAGGTGGACACAAATACTATGAGATCATCCAGGTACACCAGCACCTCAGCAAGTTCACATCCCCCTTAGTTTTCTCCATGACTTGCTGGGGCTCCCGATATGCCCTGGGGCATCCTTTAAAACTGGAAGAATCCCAGTGGACACGTAAATGCCGTCTTCTCTTTGTCACCCTCACTCATGGGCATCTGATAATACCCACTGCTCAAGTCCAGCACACTGAACCACTTTGCATCACTCAGGCAGGCCAATGCATATTCAATATTCAGGATTGTATATTGGTCGGGGACTGTACGCCAGTTCAAAGTCCAATAGTCCACACACATCCAACCCTTCCCATCCTTTTTCCTGGCCACCACTATCGGAGCCGCATGGGGGCTTCTGGACTCAGCGATTATCTCAGCTCCTGCAGATGCTACCCGATGTCCTCCACCTCTGTAGGTGCCAGTTGCTGTGACCTTTCTCTGAACAGGGTGTCATCTGTCACCCAGATGGTGTGGCAAGTGTTTTGGAACCACCCACATCAAACTCATCTCGAAGACATCTTCTCTACCAACCTCTGCTTCCAACCTCCAGGTACCTGGGAGTCCCCAAAGTTGGATTACTTGGTAGTCAACTTTCCCTTTTTCAGAGTGTTTCTCCCTGACTTGTCTCACAGGGACATGAGACATTACTGTCACCGGAAAGAGGTGTGCCATTGGCATCCTCCACCTGACAGTGACCTCCCTCTCTGAGGTGTTCCTGATAATCACTGTCAGATTCACCTGTACAACTGAGGGCTTCTGCAGTTTGGGCCTCACCAATACCCCAGGTAAGCATGACTCCACTTCGTGGTCTTCCGGAGCATCTACCAAGAGGGCCTCGGCATTAGGTATTCTGGGAAATTTGGGGTTTTCCCCGTCACTGTCGCTACTTCCCCAGGCCATAACAAAGCTTTTTTTGGACATAGCCCCTCGTTTATGTTCATCATCCACTCCAGTACAGCCACACACTTCCTCAAAAGCAGCTCAGAACACAGGGTGAACATACAATGTTTTCAGAAAGTTCTCGCCAACTTTCTCCTTGTAGGTTCCCACTAGCTTCCTCACAATAGGAGTATTTGTTCCCATAATAAATGAAGCTTCGCCCTTCTCCATGGGGTCCAGATAAACCAACACTAAGGTATCAAGGACCTCAGCTACTCCCACATCTGCCTCCGAAAACTCCAGCTTCAACGACAAGTGACCATCATACGGGTAGTCATCTGAACGAAGACCCTAAGTCTCTAGCGCACTGAGCGGCATCAGTGGTAAATGCATCAAATACCAGTTGTAAAACGAACAGACGAACGGTACAGCAGAGTAACCTGAGAGTCTGTGTCAAGTATGGCTCAGCATAAATACCCTCGATCCGTCGTAATACACTGGAGCTTGGCTCCACTAAGCCTTCAGGAATAGGGTTTTTTGCTTTAGGGTGTTCTTTGATATATTGATTGGAACATGTTCCCCCCGAGATGCCAGACTGTTCCCTCACTGGGTCCCCTCTAAGTTTCCTGATATCTCTCTCCACTTAGATACCTGGGGGCTCACTCTCCGAAGGCTTTCCTGGCCTTCACACTCCCACCTGAAGTGTCCCTCTTCCCCACAGTTATAGCAGACAAAACTGGTCGCTCATCTTCCTGCATTCACTAGCAGCCCTCTGCTTAGACTGTCCCCTCAGTGGATCCAACTCCCTGTTGGCTTTGCCATGCAGGGTGGCCGTACCCCCGATAACAACCGGGACATTTCAGTTCTAAGCTCTTTCATGAGCTCCTTTATCACCCCTGGGGGTGGGCTATCAGGGGTCATTTCAGCAACTGGTGCTACTACTGAAGACTGTACCCTGCTGACGGACTCCTCCCATGCCTCCGTCACATTCTCCTCCTCTCTTACTTCGCTGATCAGCTCGACAAATGAGCGATCGTGTCCTGTGACTGTGCACCTTTTACCACTTGGTCCATTCTTAACTGATTCACCTCAGCCGTTTGAATGGCCCCCTACACCGCAAGCAACCCAGCTGTCTCTCTAACTGAAAAATATAGGAGGAAAGTTTCTGTCCCTTCTCCTGAGACACGTTCCAAAACCCCATCATAAACTCCACTGCGCTTCCCATCACACCAAAAACATTTTCTAGTGCTTGCATGTAGCCTGCAGAAGTAGCCAAAGGATTCTGTGTCTTTAAAGATCTCACTACGTCAGCAGCTGGACCTCTCAGACTCTCTACTAGTCGCTGTCTTTTCATGTTTTAAGAGCACTGCCATTCATTCAGCATCTGAGAGGTCTGCTCCACCCAAGTCTCATACTCTTCTTCCCGTTCAGGGGTGGGCATTATCCCCGAGAACATTCTGAGCCTACTGTAACTGGACTTTCCACCTGGGCACTTTGCCGTTTATTCGCCAGGGAAGTAAGAGCTGATACCAACTCAGAATGCTTATCCTTCAATGGAGGACTCATTAAACCTTCCAAATCAGACCACTCCTTCCCGTTGCTTTGCAGAAACGAGGGAAACGTCTTTAAAGTCTCCGCTCCCAGCTATGGGAACCTTGGCTTCCGATTCAGCACCCTGTCTACACTCCCCTTTTCCCGGAAAGTATGGATACCCCATGCGCCCCCCCGGGTCCCCAATAATACCAGGCTGTTCCACTGCCATTAACATCAGCGCTAGTCTGAACTAAAACGAAGTCCTTACTTGTAATTTTGTCAAACCTCTGCTCCATGATTGTAATGGCTCCTAATGCTTTAATGGTACTCATAGAGTCCTAATCAACCATTCATTGGGCTACGAATGTCCACTCCACTTAATACACACGCATTGGTTACCGGTAATCCCGTAGATTTGCACCACCGCTCAACCCTTGCAGTGTCCATAACCACGTATTTTTACTATTTTACCAGTACACAATAGTTTAACACAGGCTTAAACACAGAACCAACTGGATCAATGCTCAGGACAATCACACAGCATCCAGTGAAATACGTCCAGGACAATACCCCCACAATGAAACCTCAGTTTCCTTGGGCTGCATAACTCGAGGGAATACACACTCTGGTCCTGCCAAATCCGTGAGATTGAGATGCTCTCCCACCCCAAACCCCGGTTTGTGTGAATGCTGTGCTATCCTGTTACAACTCAGTGCCAAGAAATAGCAGACAGAACGAATATTTTTGAATGTTAACTAAAAGGTTAGCAAAGAAAAGAAAGATAAAAACAAAAAGGGCCCATTATAATTAAACAATCAAATGTACATAAATTGGAGCCCAACTCTTCCAAAAGTCATATTCACCGATCCTCAGTAGACATCCGCACCTTGCTCGATTGAATCAGAGTCCCCACCTGGTCAAATCCTACGACCGGTTCTCTCCAGCAGCGTCTCTCTTCATCACCCTGCAAACAAAGTCCCCAGCTTACACCAGTGTCAGTCACACAGAAAAACCTGGTCCCCTGATTGGATGGCTCACCTGTTATCACTAACCATAACCCAAACATTCTTTCTACAGAAAGACCATTATGTTAGCAGTGAAACCTTTACCAAGGTGTTACATGTAAGTGTGCACTTGCAATGCTACTGTGACACTGCAATTTCTTTTGAGATCAATAAAATATCTATCTATTTTGTACATGTGACTAAAAATAAGAGGTAGGTGTTATTCTATAGTTTTATCGAATTGTTTTGGAATGATGAGGAGGTAGAGCAGAGATATACAATGGCATGAGGTGGAAATTGAAGATGTGTGCAACATGTATGTACTGAATTGAGGCTTTCAGCAAAAATATCACCCATTGATGTTTGTGTTTCCTATAATAAACCTTGGTGCACAGGTTTTTCCAGAAATTGAGATTATGGAGTTGCAAGGAAACGACTCCAATTTTAAGCAATGTGTCCATTATGGTACCAACTAAAGTAGCAGCTGTGCTGACTACCTGATGGGCTATACAAGTAAACATGGCATCATTTTGAATTATTGATCATATGCACTGTGTAAATTGAATTCTTCCTACATGGGAGAAAATACACGTGGTGAAAAACATGACAAATAATTTGTGCTATCAGCATCTTTCTATATGATCCATCTTATCTACCATTCTTCTTTCTAAATCATCTAGTTTCTCTAACTGTTGAGACCTTCATTACTTAATAGTACTGAACAAGCCAAAGAAAAGGTGCATGTGTAAATGTAAAACACCAAAAAAAACTTGACATAAGCTGAGTGAGCAGAACCAAATTGTGTTTCAAATTTAATTTTAAAATTACAATCAATTTGTCAGGATTCATTATGGAATTTAAAATATCTGTTACATGTTTAATGCTCTTGCACTCATCAGTCAAAACATATTTTATTGGCAAGCTTCTGTATTCCTACATGGCAGAGTTAAAAGTAATTCCTTATACCTGTAGCTAATTTTTGTGTGAAACATTTGATGATAGAAAAAGGATGATAAATGGGAATAATGTTTATCATGGGATATGACATTGATAGAAATAATAGCCTAAAGTGATGACAAAGCAAGTGCCATTGAGGATCTCGGATGATGCTATGAACCCACAAAACAAAATAACCACTTTGAATTCATGCCTATGTTTCCATTATTTTTTATTGCACTACTAGATGATTCACACAATGATGGAATGTGTGATGGTGGATTCTAATGTTCAATCAACTGGCTAGATAACTGGATGGGCTAGTTGCCTGAGCTCATATTGGTTGGCAGGAATGTTTCAAGTACTTTTATTCCCCTACTAAACATTTATTTTGGAAATAATATTAAATATATAATGTATACAGCTTCAGCATTTTAAAAATCTTGCTAACACCCAACTGTTTAAAGAGGGAATATCGTCAACATCCACAGATAACGGAATCTTGTCCACTGCAGCTTGCTGATAACATGATTGTCTTATTGGGAAGTAGCATGGTAGAATGAGTTTTTTGTAGGATTGTGAGGAAACCCGGTGTACCAGTGACCATGGTATTCTTTAGGAGATGGAGCAGCTAGGCATACTAACCAATGATTCTACTTTATGGCAAAAATTATTCAGCCATTAAAATAACCATAGGTTCTCCTCTGTATGTTACAGGGCTGAGAAAAGCAAAGATTAATGTATCTCCTCTATATGAAGTGTCTGTCCAGCAGTGACTTCTTGGGACATGACATTAGAGGGAGAATTGATTGAAATAAATGGGTTCTTAACGACTGCTTCATTTTAATTTTTGAACAATGTCAATATATTCCATGTGGCCTTTTAAAAATGGTGATGCATTATGATACTTGATAGTATTTAAAATGTAAATATGCATTTGGGGGAAATTACTTTTCCACAATAAAATGGGACAGGAGCTTATACACAAACAACAGGAATTCTGCAGATGCTGGAAATTCAAGCAACACACATCAAAGTTGCTGGTGAACGCAGCAGGCCAGGCAGCATCTCTAGGAAGAGGTGCAGTCGACGTTTCAGGCCGAGACCCTTCGTCAGGACTAACTGAAGGAAGAGTGAGTAAGGGATGTGAAAGTTGGAGGGGGAGGGGGAGATCCAAAATGATAGGAGAAGACAGGAGGGGGAGGGATAGAGCCAAGAGCTGGACAGGTGATTGGCAAAAGGGGATACGAGAGGATCATGGGACAGGAGGTCCAGGAAGAAAGACGGGGTGGGGGGGGGGGACCCAGAGGATGGGCAAGAGGTATATTCAGAGGGACAGAGGGAGAAAAAGGAGAGTGAGAGAAAGAATGTGTGCATAAAAATAAGTAACAGATGGGGTCCCTTACTCACTCTTCCTTCAGTTAGTCCTGATGAAGGGTCTCGGCCTGAAACGTCGACTGCACCTCTTCCTACAGATGCTGCCTGGCCTGCTGCGTTCACCAGCAACTTTGATGTGTGTTGCCAGAAGGTTATACAGCCCAATTTTATCTCAATTTCAAAAATTGGCTTTATTTATAATCAAAAATATATACTAAGAAGAAACAGTACCACAAACTTACATTCATTGCCTTCATGGTCATTTAAAAAAACCAAGCAAACATAGTACCATTGCCACTCTTGAGTCTGCTTGGGGTATTTACACTAGTTTCTTTGTTTAAGGGGCTTTCCCACTGAACTCTACCCTTAATGTGCGGTAATGGAAGATATTATACTGTGGTCTTTTCACACAGAACCTTAGCAATGGCTATACTGAGCTTCAATGCATCCTTCAGTTCACACTCCTGCTGTTTGGACTCTGCTGGTCTGCAGCTTTCCCATGGAGACATCTCATTGTGCTGGAAAACCATGCAAAGTAGAGTCTTTCAGTAGCACTTGATGTCTGTCTTGGTGTGTATCCCTGGGAATAGCCTATCGTGCAGATGAACCAGAATGTAGATCCTTACACCTGTCTCCACACCCTTTTAGCCAATCCACAGTCTGCTACCATCCTGAAAGCAGCGTATATTGGGTTTGTATGTCATATTTAGAGAAAGGCTTTCTTTAGGAGGACCCCTCTCATCGCCAGCCAAGTGAGGTCTTGGCACTTGTTGGTCAGATCTGGCAAAGAGGCTTTCTACCAAATAGTTTGAACCAACTGTTCTGGGAGCAAACCCACATTAGGTGGCATGGTAGCATAGCAGTTAGCATAATGTTATTATAGTGCTTAAGTTTCGGGTAGATGGAGCTCATTAGCCTGGGAAGGCAGTCCATCTAAGTGAGGGAAACTCTGATTTCAAACCTCCACTGCCTTGCGGCCATACCCACTCATGGAAAAGGCTTCGGGAGTAAACCCTGAGGACAAATCCGGAGCTGGAGTCCCTAAGGCAGTCCGACGTTGCCTTCAACCTCGTTCTGGCAACTCCTGTGATGATGCTGGTGCCAAGCTGTACCGGCCCTTGCCCTTCACTTGGACAACATCGGTGTTGTGGAGAGGGGAGACTTGCAGCATGGGCAACTGCCAGTCTTCCATACAACCTTGCCCAGGCCTGCACCCTGGAGAGGACTGAAGCAAGACTTTCCAGGCACAGATCCATGGTCTCGCGAGACTAACGGATGCCACCGAAGATCCGGGTTCAATTCTGCCACTGTCTGAAAGGAATTTGTATGTTCTCCTCATGACCACGAAGGTTTCCTCCAGATTCTTTAGTTTCCTCTCACGTTCCAAAGATGTGCGGGTTGGTAGGTTAATTGGTTACATCAGTGTAATAGGGTGTTGCAGGCTTGTTGGGCTGGAGCAGCCTATTAATGTGCTGTATCTCTAAAATAAAAGTAAAGTAAGAATCCATAGTGTCCCTATCCTGCAATGTTTGATGGATTTGTGGTCAAGGTGTTTACTTTGGAAAGTTCTTCCACAAAGGACAGGTGTTGCAGCATTGTCCAGCTGACTAGGATATGGTGTGGTTGACTGTCCAGGTCTATCTTCCGTAAAACAAGTGGGGAACAGTCGAAGTTCATCATATTAGTGATACTTGATGCACACATATTTTGTGTCCATGCACCATCTGATGCAGCCACACACAAAAGTTGTCATCAGGGTAAGGGCAACATTTAGCATTCTTTTGCCTTCATTCTCTGGAGATTTGTGCAGGGTGACCTGTCGGACTTGCTTCATATTGGACCCGAAATCAATTTAGAAAAAGTTCCGGGTGATTTCCAAGTTAGAAGAGTAGGGAACAGGCCACACCTGTGCCACGTACGGCAGCCATGAGGGCATATCCCAAGTTCTACCCAATTATTGACAGTGTGCACCTTTTACCCAGACACAGTTTTTGTTTGACGTTCCTAATCTGCTCCAAGCAATTCTTGTTAGAAATGCCTCAGCCTTTCCGAACCAGATCACCAGCACCTTGAGGTGGTCAGACCTGACAGTGAAAGGGAAATTGAAACAGGCGGGCCTGTTGCCGAAGCTCCAGGCTCATGCAGTCCCACAGAGCAGAATGCAATACTGCCAATAAGCCATTGTTTCTGGGAGTTTTATTCCTACCAAGAGAACAGATAGAGCTAGTCAGCTCCTCCAGAGACAGTGGCTGATCCAGGCTCTCCTGTTTGCTGTCATCTAGCACATCTATGATAGAAAGCAGGAAATTCTGGGAGGCAGTGATGTCTATCGTTTTACTGTTGTACAAGCAGGCATAAAAGGATCTGCGGATCCTCAGTCTATCTGTCTTGAGTCGTCCTCCTCCTTGACAGTGTGGATCACAGAGCTTCCATGTGAACCTTTTAGAAGAGGAAACCCAAGTGCATCTCATCCCACTGAACAGAATGGATTCTGGAGCTGAAGTGAAGGTGTGTTCCATTGAGGACTCCAGCTCCTGGTTTCCAGTTTATGCAGTCATAGTACACAGATGGTGAGTTAGAATAACAAATATAAGGCAGATCCATTACCTTACTTGTAATTTAAATATTTTTTTCAAACTTCAAAGTGCTCTATACTTCAGCATCAGCACTCCTCTGACACGGAGAATTCCAAACAAACTCAAAATTCAGAGGAATACATTCCTCGCCATGTTCATCTTAAATCACTATCACAAAGTCTCAGTACTAGATTCATCTACAAGAGGAAATATTCTTAAAACATCTAGCCTTTTAAGCTCTCAAAATGCCACTTCCAGTAAAATGTTTGCTTGAATGAATAGGTCAGTTTTAAAGGTTAGCTTTGACTGAACATATTGTGCACATTATACTTAGGGTAAGTAAGACAAACATCAATTTGTTAAGACAATGTAATATTCAAAAGTGAACAAACATGAGATGCTTCCATGAGCCTGACAGAATATCTGAAATGGAATGGTTTGAATTTTTTCTGAATTCTGGCCACTTTGCATACATTTCTCATTTGTAATAGGATAGAACCATTAGCCAGCATTCATATCTTAAGTCAAATAATCATCTGACTTTTTCTTCAGATTCAACAATATTTAAAACAATTAACTGTGATTATATGCTGTGATTTCATTATACTCAATTGTTTGGCTTCCTAGGGAGTTTTACAGAACAGTTCACAAGCTAAAGGTTCAACTTAGTGCTATTCCACAGATTTGCAACATGGCTTTTATTCACCCTGGTTAGACCCTTCAGCCACATGCACTTTTGGTACATGAATTTTAAATCTTCCTAATTTTTAGATTAATTGGATTTGAAAACAAACAATAACATGGGCTTTGATTAGGAATTATACTGGTCGTGAAGGAGAGTAGCGGAAAAACTAAAATAGTCACCATGAGTTTTATCATAATACTTGGCAATATTAAACAGGTAAATGACTCTTCCCCTCAAAGTTCAAAGTACATTTATTATCAAAGTATGCATATGTTATAAAACCTTGAGATTCGTCTCCTTACAGGCAGCCACAAAACAAAGAAATCCAAAAGAACTCATTGTAAAAAAAAAACTGTCAAACACCCAATGTGCAGGAAAAAAAAACAAATCATTCAAACAATAAAGGTAAGCAAATTGCATTCAGCAATGAAGTTTTACGAAAGACACGAAGGCAGGCATACTGTAGCTGGAGCAGGCTATGGCCTCAGTTCAGTGCAGAGCAGAGCTGAGTAAATGCCGTGTAGCAGTGAGCAGAACCGGCTTGTCCCTCACCTCCCAGTGCAGTGGTTTTAATTTGTATGATGCTTCCACAGTTCAAGTGTCTACTGTGTTCCATTTTCTAGATCACTCATCTATTTCCATGTATTATTCCATTACACTCATCCTTGCAAACCACTACTTACCCTCCACCCACCCCTCACCCACTTTGCTAATATCCCAACCTGTTGCTCCTCACTAAATTGGCCTCCTGCTGGAAGTTGTTCCCATATCAGAATAACAGGAAACAATTTAGGGAAGTGTATGGTCATGCACTTTGGTAAAAGGAATAGAGATGTAGACTATTTTCTAAATAGAGAGCAAGTTCAGAAATCAGATGTGCAAAGGGACTTGGGAAATCTTGTGCAGGATTCCCTAAAGATTCACTTGCAGGTTGAATCGCTGATAAGGAAGGCAAATGCAATGTTAGCATTCGTTTTGAGTCAGGAGGGCTAGAATATAAGAGCAAGGATATAATGCTGAGTCATTATAAGGCATTGGTCAGACAGCACTTGCCATAAGGTGAGCACTTTTGGGCTCCTTATCTAAGAAAGAATGTGCTGGCATTAGAGAGGGCCCAGAGATGGTTCATAAGCATGATCCTAGGAATGAAAGTGTTAACTTATGAGGAGCATTTGATGGCTCCAGGCCTATACTTGCTGGAGTTTAGAAGAATGAGGGGTGATCTCATTGAAACCTATCAAATATTGAAAGGCCTGGATAGAGCGGACATGGAGAGGGCATTTCCTATAGTGGGGGATTCTAGGAGCAGAGGACAGAGCTTCAGAATACAAGGACACCACTTTGGAAAAGAGATGAGGAATTTCTTAAGCCAGAGAATGGTGAATCTGTGGAATTCATTGCCATGGAAGTCTGTGGAGGCAAGTCATCGAGTGTATTTAAAGTGGAGGTTGATAGGAACACGCATCAAATTTGCTGGTGAATGCAGCAGGCCAGGCAGCATCTCTAAGAAGAAGTACAGTCGACGTTTCAGGCTGAGACCCTTCGTCAGGACTAACTGAAGGAAGAGCTAGTAAGAGATTTGAAAGTGGGAGGGGGAGATCCAAAATGATAGGAGAAGACAGGAGGGGGAGGGATGGAGCCAAGAGCTGGACAGGTGATTGGCAAAAGGGATATGAGAGGATCATGGAACAGGAGGCGCAGGGAGAAGGGGGGGGGACCCAGAGGATGGGCAAGGGGTATAGTCAGAGGGACAGAGGGAGAAAAAGGAGAGTGAGAGAAAGAATGTGTGTATATAAATAAACATCGGACGGGGTACGAGGGGGAGGTGGGGCATTGGCGGAAGTTAGAGAAGTCAACGTTCATGCCATCAGGTTGGAGGCTACCCAGCCTGAATATAAGGTGTTGTTCCTCCAACCTGAGTGTGGCTTCATCTTTACATTAGAGGAGGCCGTGGATAGACATGTCAGAATGGGAATGGGATGTGGAATTAAAATGTGTGGCCACTGGGAGATCTTGCGTTCTCTGGCGGACAGAGTGTAGGTGTTCAACAAAACGGTCTCCCAGTCTGCGTCGGGTCTCGCCAATATATAGAAGGCCACATCGGGAGCACCGGACGCAGTATATCACCCCAGCCGACTCACAGGTGAAGTGTCGCCTCACCTGGAAGGACTGTCTGGGGCCCTGAATGGTGGTAAGGGAGGAAGTGTAAGGGCATGTGTAACACTTGTTCCGCTTACAAGGATAAGTGCCAGGAGGGAGATCAGTGGGGAGGGCTGGGGAACACGAATGGACAAGGGAGTCGCGTAGGGAGCGATCCCTGCAGAAAGCGGTGGGGGGGGAGGGAAAGATGTGCTTAGTGGTGGGATCCCATTGGAGGTGGCCGAAGTTATGGAGAATAATATATTGGACCTGGAGGCTGGTGGGGTGGTAGGTGAGGACCAGGGGAACCCTATTCCTAGTGGGGTGCGAGAGGATGGAGTGAGAGCAGATGTACGTGAAATGGGGGAGATGCGTTTGAGAGCAGAGTTGATGGTGGAGAAAGGGAAGCCCCTTTCTTTAAAAAAGGAGGACATCCTGGAATGAAAAGTCTCATCCTGAGAGCAGATGCGGCGGAGATGGAGGAATTGCGAGAAGGGGCTGACATTTTTGCAGGAGACAGGGTGAGAAGAGGAATAGTCCAGATAGCTGTGAGAGTCAGTAGGCTTATAGTAGACATCAGTAGATAAGCTGTCTCCAGAGATAGAGACAGAAAGATCTGGAAAGGGGAGGGAGGTGTCGGAAATGGACCAGGTAAACTTGAGGGCGGGGTGAAAGTTGGAGGCAAAGTTAATGAAGTCAACGAGCTCAGCATGCGTGCAGGAAGCAGCGCCAATGCAGTTGTCAATGTAGCGAAGGAAAAGTGGGGGACAGATACCAGAACAGGTTTGGAACATAGATTATTCCACAAAGCCAACAAAAAGGCAGGCATAGCTAGGACCCATACAGGTGCCCATAGCTACACCTTTAGTTTGGAGGAAATGGGAGGAACCTAAGGAGAAATTATTAAGAGTAAGGACTAATTCCGCTAGATGGAGCAGAGTGGTGGTACAGGGGAACTGATTAGGTCTGGAATCCAAAAAGAAGCGTAGAGCTTTGAGACCTTCCTGATGGGGGATGGAAGTATATAGGGACTTTACATCCGTGGTGAAAATAAAGCGGTGGTGGCCAGGGAACTTAAAATCATCGAAAAGTTTGAGAGCGTGAGAAGTGTCACGAACATAGGTAGGAAGGGATTGAACAAGGGGGGATAAAACTGTGTCGAGGTATGCAGAAATGAGTTTGGTGGGGCAGGAGCAAGCTGAGACAATAGGTCTGCCAGGACAGGCAGGTTTGTGGATCTTGGATAGGAGGTAGAAACGGGAAGTGCGAGGTGTGGGAACTATAAGGTTGGTAGCAGTGGATGGGAGATCCCCTGAACGGATAAAGTCGGTGATGGTGTGGGAGACAATGGCCTGGTGCTCCTTAGTGGGGTCACGATCGAGGGGTAAATGAGAGGAGGTATCCGCAGGTTGTCGCTGTGCCTCGGCAAGGTAGAGGTCAGTACGCCAGACTACAACAGCACCATCCTTATCAATGGGTTTAATAGTAAGGTTAGGATTAGTACGGAGGGAGTGGAGAGCAGAGCGTTCAGAAGGAGTAAGGTTGGAATGGGAACAAGGTGCGGTGAAGTCGAGCCGGTTGATGTCCCGTCGGCAGTTAGTAAGGGTCTTGATTAGTAAGGGTGTCCAAAGTTATGGGGTGATGGTAGGAGAACAAGGTTGAGGGGGGATAATTAATTAACCATTATAGAATGGTGGAACAGACTTGATGAACTGAATGGCCGAACCAGCTCCTATGTCTTATGGTTTAAATTAAATATTACTACCATCCCCAAAAACAAGGCTGTGCAATTGGCTATTAGGCTTATAAAAATGTAATAGAAGGATTGCTTTCATTCTGTTAAAATGATGAGTTGTCTCAGCAATCTTATGGTATTCCAGATACTGTTTTTTGAATGCAGTATTACTTTACAAAGGGTTATACAACAGAGCTTTGGAATCAAAAATGAGGATCATGATGTTGAAAAGGTATAAAAAATTGACCAATTTCTTTAAAAGTACTTTTTAAAAGAATGCAAAGCAAAACATTTAGCAATATAGTTAACTCAAAAAAATAATTGACATGTCAGTTAAAGAATGAGCTGGAAAGCTTTATTTTAATTCTCTCAAGAGATGTGGATGTCATTGGCAAGACTAACGTTTAATGCCCTTGCAATTTATTATGGCTGTTTGCTGTCTGTAAAAAGGTGGTGCTTTTAATTCTTCAATTAATCTTAAAACAGGTCTCCAGAAAAAAAATTGTTTTTAAACAAATTTTGTCTCTTTTGAATGACAAACAACTCTTTGAAGTTCTCATTCATGAAGCTGACTCATACAAAGTTGATGCGTTACCTCCTCCTTTCATCCACCTTCTATCTTGGTTCAGATTCATTGCTCTAGTGTCTGTGCGAGGAGTGGCACCCCACACAGACTTCCAATCTATGCCTTGTAAGGCATGAAAATGCCCGACGCAGGCCTCTCATGGTCTAAGTTGACGTTCCCTTCCCTCCTCCCTTCCCATTTATTTATCACATGTACTTTGAAACATGCACCAAATTGCATTGTTTGTGTTAACAACCAACACAATCTAAGGATGTACTGGGGCAGCCCACAAGTGTTACCACACATTCCAGTGCCAACATAGCATGCCCACTGTGTTCATTAGAACAACAAGGACAATGATAACAACAGAACAACAGCAAAACAAGCTCTCTCTCTCTCTCTCTCTCTTTCTCTTTCTCTCTCTCTCTTTCTCTCTCTCTCTCTCTCTCTCTGTCTCTCTCCCCCCCTATCCCTCTCCCTCTTCCTCTCCCTCTCCCTCTGCCCTCTAAACCCAGGACAGACACCCTCTGGGCCTCCTGCCTATATTGTACTTGCGCGCACACACACAAGCCGCTGACTTCCTCAGTGGACATGCAGACTCAGGACTTAGGACTTTGGCCATTGGGCCTGGGCTTCCGTACTTACTGACTTTGGTACTTATTGCCTTCGGATTCCAACCTTCATGCTTCCATCTTCAGTTCTGAAACACGGAAACATAGAAAATCTACAGCAAATTACTGGCCCTTTGGCCCACAATGTTGTGCTGACCATGTAACCTACTCTAGAAGCTGCCCAGAATTTCCGTACTGTGTAGCCCTCTATTTTTCTAAGCTCCATGTACCATGTACTGATCCTAGTACTTGCTGAATCTGGGATCCCAAACTTCAGGACTCAAACACTGGACTTACCAACTCACCGACCTGGAGGATCACCAGCTCTCATGGCTCCTGCCCACCCGAATCTCCTGCGACTCAGTGCCATCTTGACTGCTGACTTGCACAATGGGAGATTAACTTGTTCCTTAAACAAAGTCCAATTTCAATTACACTTTCTTTAAAGGTTGATTTAACCCCTTCCCATTCCTAACTCTAGTAGAGAATTGGGCTGGTGGAGGAAATGAACAATCTCTCCTTACCCCAAAACACCCACTATACTAGAATTTATGTTGCCATGTTGTCCTCTTTTAGCTCTGCTTTTTTAATCTTAATTTCATTTTCAGAATTTTTCATTTAGTTTCATGTACACCTATTCCATGAATGTTGCAAAGTTAAAAATAACCATTATGTATCATATCTCTGCACCTTTGTGCAACACATTGGTATATGTTTACTTCCTTCTTTCACCTCTTGAATTCCCCCTGTATTGGACTTCCACTGAGATGGCCACAATGGATGATTCTGAATTGCTCTGGTCTTGGTGGCTTGGCTGCAGTCTACAGAATCTTAGACCAGATGAAAATGGTCTGACTGTGGGCAATGTGGCACAGAAAAACAGAAAAAAGGTACTAACAGAGTGATGGCAAACAGCCATTTTGAGAGGGTATTAGGAATCTACGACAGAGATCTAAGGCTTCTCTTTTGAGGTTGTAATTTTTGTACCCTTGCTGCTCTGTGTTAGGGTACAGGATGAATGTGATATTCTGGTGAATCCTCAAGGCCTGCACAGCAGATACCTGAGCTTTTAGGTGTTAAGGAAGCTTCTGGTACAGACTCCCCGTGGTGGCCCCTTATGGAGTTTGCCATTTGTTCCATAATGCAGTAGAGGTAATATTTACTGATAAGATACCTGTCAGCTTGTTCAGTACCTCTCAAATCATCACTTGTGTCCTCTGAAACACAACTAGTGGACAACCTCGCCCTGGTATCAATAGAAACCATCACTCTTTTTGTTACATCTTTGACTGATACCTTATTGGCTGTTTGTTAAAGCCCATGGTGTGTGTAAAGTATTTCATCTCTTTTCTAAAATGGCCAGAAATCATCAGTGTAATTCTCATTGATTCTTTAAAAAAAGAAATGTATCTAAATATCAGTGGAATTGGGTATTTATTGAAATGGCTCTGTATTGATTGGGAGCATCAAGATCCATTTCCTGTGGCACTTTCTGTGTGGCAAAAATTGTAATTCTTTGTGGGTTGTGGGAGAAAATTAGTCAAAATCAAAAGAGATGTGTGAGCAGTAACTGGGTTTAACAATAGCTGGTGTTGAATATGTGATTGTAACCTTGAGTGGGTATAAAATGTAGATTCTTCTGGTGGTTCTACACAAAATGATCAAAGTTCAAAGCAAATTTATTACCAAAGTAACACCATATACAACCCTGAAATTTATTTTCTTGTGGGTATACTCAATAAATCCGTAATAGAATCAATGAAAGACCGTACCAACTTGGCTGTTCAGCCATTGTGCAAAATTCAACACACTGTGCAGATACAAAAAGAAAGAAGTAATAATAATAAATAAATAAGCAATAACTATTGAGAACATGAAATGAAGAGTCCTTGAAGTGAAGTTGAGTGAAGTTATCACATCTGGTTCAAGAGCCTGATAGTTGAGGGGTAATAACTGTTCCTGAATTTGGTGGTGTGAGTCCTAAGGCTCCTGTACCACCTTCCTGATGGCAGCAGTGAGAAGAGAGCATGACCTGGGTGGTGGGGGTCCCTGGTGATGGATGTTGCTTTCCTGGGACAACGCTTCATGTAGATGTGCTCAATGGTGGGGAGGGCTTTACTCGTGATGGACTGGGCTGTATCCACTACTTTTTGTACGATTTTTCAAATCAGGCTATGATGCAGTTAGTTAATGTACTCTCCAATACACTTCTGTAGAAGTTTGTCAGAGTTTTAGATATCATGCTGGATCTTTGCAAACTCCTAAGGAAGTAGAGGCACTGCTGTGCTTTCTTTGTAGTTGCCTTTGCGTGCTGGGCCCAGGACGAGACTGAACATTTCATGCCCCTATGTCATTTTTATTGCTTTTTATGATGATAAGTCATAATAAATGGAGAAAAAATGCTTATAGGATTGGGAAAATGATTTGCTATTCAGTAAAAAGAATTCCTAAAATAAAACATCATTTCACTTAATTCAAAAATATATCCTGATTATCAGGTTCTGAAAACTACTAAAGTTAAATTGCCTTGGGTTTTTTTCTCTGTTTGGGCTTATTGTCAGATTTTAGAATGCACTACTCTGTGAGCAAGCAAGGGATTAAGTACTATTTGCACAGTATTACTGTATTTTTTTCTACAACATTTGAAGTGAAGTATGCTTCTCACCAGCAGTAAGACACAGTGAACTCCTGTGACATTGAATTGCGTTGCATCACAGTAGCAGGCTCCATTGTGTGTTTTACTATGCTGTTGCTGTATTTAGTTGCAGTAAGATAGGTATCCATTCACATAGTAGACAAGTTACCGTTGCCTTTATTCACTCAGTCAACAAGTGAAGGCCCCAATGAAATATCAAAGGTACAAATGCCCCTAAAATAAATCAATAGGAATTAAGAGGTTAGAATATACTATTAGAGAAAATAATAGTTTAAGCATATCTCCAGGATAGATGGATTCCACTAGGGTATGGAAAGAAATTACAGATTTATTTGTCTTAATTTTGTGAAGGACTCTCAATTCAGGATCTGTACTTTCGGATCAATGAGTGTAAATGTTGTGCCATTTGTAAGGGAGAGAGAGGAAAGTTGTTAAGTGCAGGCCTCTCAGTTTAATATGTTAAAAAAATGAGGATTCTACTTCTATATCTGAATGGGTTTCAAAGGTTTCACTGTTTATATAGTTATTTTTTCCTCGTTTGCCTTTTCTAGATAAACAAGCAACAGCTCCAAACAGTCAAGGATCGTTTCCAGGCTTTCTTGAATGGAGAGACACAGATTGTGGCAGATGAAGCTTTTATCAATGCTGTGCAAAGTTATTATGAGGTAACTTTTTTTCCTTGCAATATTTAACAGTATTGATATTGTTGCATGTTATCAGATACAAATGTTGATATTTTAATGAAGAGAGTTGTAATCTCTGTGTGGAATTGAATAGCGTGTCAGAGTGGGAGACATTTTGCAGACATCCCATCCCGGAAGTTCTGGGAGTCTCCTGCATATTAATAGTGGCTCCCGGATGCCCGCAAATTATATAAAATGTCCCGGAAATCATTTTTTTTGAGAGAGAAAGCGAGCGAGAGAGAGTGTGAGAGAGAGCAAAAGTGACCATGAGAGAGAGAGAGAGAGCGAGTGCGCGCCATGGCAGAGTGTTCCACAAAAAGAAAATATAAAACGTACGTCACCCCAGACTACCCTAAAGCGTACCCCTGCCTAATAGGGGTCAAAAATAATGACAGTGTTGCTTGCTGCACTGTTTGCAACAGTGACTTTTCTATTGCCCATGGTGGGTTAAGACATGTTGAGGTGAGTTTAACAGATGCCATTCGTTCATTAGCATAGCTAACGTTATTTAAACTAGCAGAGTAGCTGCTAAGGAGCTACTCTGTTGCAGACATCCCACCACTCCCAGAAGTTCTGGGAGTCTCCCGCAAATTAATGATGCTACCTCCCTGAAATGAGTTTTTGCAGGGTGGGATGTCTGCATTTTGGCTCAGATTGAGATCATGGCTGAGGGAAGGGAGCCATGGCATGAGGTACTGATTTTGGGACAGTATTGAAAGCATTAGCTTTGGTCTTGCAAAGACAAGACTGCAGATGCAGGAATCTGAAGCAAAAAGGAAGTATTAGGACTCAGCAAGGCAGGCACCAGAAATGTTAATTGGAATCCTGAAAAAGGGTCTTGACCCAAAATGTATCCAGTGTATTTCCCTGCTTAGATGCTGCCTGACCTGTTGAGTTCCTCCTACAGTTTGTTTTTCCATCTACCTAGAAGATTTTGATTTTGGATTGCCTTTGACCTTTGTTTCTCAGTACAACTCTTCCCAAGAAAACAGATTAAAAATATTAAAGGTGTTCTGAAGCAATTTCTTTACTTTGAATTGAAGAACACCTTTCATATTAATGCTGGTGTGAGAAGTTTCACATGCCTTAGCAATAAATGTAAGAACAGTAGAAATACAAGCAACAGTCAGCCATTTGCCCCATTGTGCATCCTTCATTATTCATTAAGAGGCCGAATCTTTTACTTCAGCATCACTTTCCAACACAAATCCTATATCTTAATAAACACATTAGAAAGTTTATATCTTGATATCCTTAATTTCTAAAACCTGTCTATTTCTAACTTCCATATACATAGTAATTTGATAGAGATTTTTAGGGTTTCACAATCTTCTGAGTAAAGAAAGTTCCTCTCAGTTCAGTGCTGAGTGGCCAACTCCTCATTTTGAATCTGACTCCTTGGTTATGTCAAATTATCTCATAATGTTGTCAGATTCAATGACATTGTTCTAAACACTGAAGAAAATAGCTCCAGTGTAAACCAGGAGGTGCTTAAAGGTGCAGGTGAGTAGACGGAACAGGAGGTGATGCATTCCTTCAGATGGTAATGCCGACCCTCTACTTGCTTTGGATGAGTAGACTAGAGGCTGTCAATTCAATTTTCAGTGCTGCTGTTTCTTTTCAGCAGTCACAGGTTAGGGTCTGGAGATACTAGACATCACCAAAGAGATTTGGAGAGCATCTTAGAATCATTTCCTCTGTCCACCTTGCTGTGACAAAGCTCGGAGTAGAGTGTCAGTTTTGTGAGTCATTTGGTTGTGCAGATAATATGGCTTGCAAATCAGAGGTGGCTCGGTGCAGCCAGGGCTTCAGTGCTGAAGATGTTGGTATGTATAGGGTATTAACATTGGTTCGCTTATCCAGCCTCTGGATTTAGAGGATTTTGCAGACACAGTAGTGCTATCTCTCCATTGTTTTCAAGTGGATAAGTTTGAGGTCTCTGAGATGCATTTTTCTGCAGATTATCAAAGGCTGAACTAGCACAGCTAACCATTATCATTGATGTTTGACTTCACTGAGAATTGGCACTCAAGATATAGAATTCCATTGTGAACCTTTATTGACAGAGGTGGTATTGTAAACCATCAAGAGGCTGATTGAAGACCCTTGTTTTGCCGGTATGGTGTATAAGGCCCATTGATTGCCTGTGTGATCGAACCATTGATCACTGGGAGCTTGACTAATGTGTGCATTGGAAAGATCTTTGGTTGAGGAACAGGACAGCTTTCAGGCTCAGTGTAAAGACACATGATCTAGATTTTTAAGAACCTTATGATGCTAGAAGTCAGAGCTGTAGAAACCTCAATGAAATGAGCATGTGGTTGTGAAGAATGCAGAAATAAGCACGATTATAGGAAGCCCGGTAGATGTTAGCTAAAAAATGAAAAGTGACATGAAAGTCACTTTAATTGCTCCATGTCCAAGTTCATTAGTGTGTTCTTCCACTATGGCGTGCCTTCACTGACCATTTCAGTCGCCATCCTATAATTGACTTCTTTGCCATATGTGAGAATCGCAGTTTTGCTTCTCAGGGCCATTGGTGTTTGTTGATAGAAGGCTGCTTTAGGAGAAGTTTGCACTGAGCTCATCACTGCAGAGAAATAGGGATTTTGAGCTGGTAGCAGAGAAATAAATGGGGAAATGGGTTGGTGGGATTGATCTGAAAGCTGGCACAGATTCAGTAGTTTGAATTATCATGAGGAAATATAAATATCATGTTTACATCAATATTAAAGTTAGTTAAATGAGTGAATGGATTACTTGAATCCAGCTATGTGCACTTTGATTTCCTCCCCATGGGTCAGATTTCCAAGGGTGCTGACAATCCCTCAGTAGCTTTCCATATTGCTGCTTCCCATCTGTGAGACCATTCTACTTCAGGAGGTGTTACAGCTTGGAATGATCCATGATCTGAAGCTGAACTCCCAGCTCTCTTACACCTCTATATAAAACATACTAGCTAAAAACTGTCATTGCATTTGAATTCAATAGAATATGCCACTATTCCATGAAAGCCAGTAATTGCAACAGCTGGTGCCTAATGACTGTACTTTTCTATTTATTGATAATAGTAATTTAGAAATCAAACTAAATATATGAACAGTAATGTTCTTTGTCTGTCAGATTGAGGTAAATGGTTAGAATATAGAGTGAATTATGCTAACTATGACAATTGGACCAACAGTTGTACTGTTCAGAAGTGATTTGGAATTCCACAGACAACAACCTTAAGGGTAGCCTGCGGGGTCAAATTCACAAGTGTGTGACATATGTATGTCTACTTTTCTAACCCGCAGGAATTTGTGGTTGATGTAATCACTCCTTGTTATTAGTATGGTTTTCTGTGGTCTCCTCAGTTTTTATTTTTGAACCACTGTCAATTTCTGAAGTACAAATGGAATATGCTACAGGTATTCAGTTGGTTGTGTAATACCTGTGGAGAGCAATGTTGTGCTGATATCAAATTAGAAATTATGAGAGAAGTCTTGACTTGATTTCTCTCTCCCGGAATACTGGTCTGATCTGCTGAATATTGCATTTGCTGTCTGTACTTAAGATTTCCAATATCTGCAGTATTTTGCTTTTGTAATCATTAGGATGGAAGGACAAAACATGGAGACCACGGCTGTAACTTAAAAACTTGACAATTCCAAAAATGTTCAGTTAGTCTGTGTCTAAGGTTAAAAGTTCAAAGTAAGTTTATTATCAAGGTATGTCACCATACTATGCTGAGATTAATTCTCTTGTGGACATTCACAGTAAGTACAAAGAAACACAATCAAATCAATGAAAACCTCACACAACAAAGTTGGACAAATAACCAATGTGCAAAAGACAACAAACTGTGCAAATACAGAAAGAAAAAATAATAACAACAACAATAATAATAATAATAAAATAAATACACATTAATTATTGAGCTCAAGACCTGATGATTGAGGGATAATAACAATTCCTGAGCCTGGTGGTGTGGGGCCTGAGGCTTCTGTACCTCCTTCCTGATGGCAGCACCCAGAAGAGAGTATGGCCTGGATGGTGAGGGTTCATGGTAATGGATGCTACTTTCCTACGACAGCACTATTGGTAGACGTGCTCAGTGCTGGGGAGAGCTTTATCCGTGATGGACTGAGCTGTATCCACTACTTTTTGTCATCTTTTCTGTTCAAGAGCATTGGTATTTCCATGCCAGGCCATTAAGTAATCAGTCAGTATATTCTCCACTGCCCACTTATAGAAATTTGTCAAGTTTTAGATGACATGCTAGATCTTCTCAAACTGCCATGTCTTCTTTATAATGGCTCTTACATGCTGGATCCACAACAGATTCTCTGAAATGATGTTGCCAAGGAATTTAAAATTGCTGACTCTCTCCTCCTCAGATCCCCTGATGAAGAAGGGTTCATTGACCTCCAGTTTCCTCCTCCTGAAGTCAATAATCAGCTCTTTGGTTTTACTAACATTGAGTGAGAGGTTGTTGTTGTGGCACCACTCCTCCAAATTTTCAATCTCTCTTCTATATGCTGATTCATCAGCAGCTTTGATTCAGCCGACAATGGTGGTGTCATCAAATTTAAATATGACATTGGAACTGTACTTAGCCTCATAGTCAGAAGTATAAAGTGAGTAAATTAGGGCGCAAAGCCCACAGCCTTATGGTGCACCCTGTACCAGTGGAGATTGTGGATGAGATGTTGTTGCTAATCTGAACTGACTAGGGTCTGCAAGTGAGGAAATCAAGGATCCAGTTGCACAAGGAGGTATTGAAGTGTAGGTCTTGGAACTTACTGATTAGTTTGAAGGGGATGATAGTGTTGAATGTAGAGCTGTAGTCAATGAAAAGCATCCTGATGTATGCATCTTCACTATCCAGGTCTTCTAGTGAACTGCAAATGAAATGGCATCTGCTGTTGACCTGTTGTGATGATAGGCAAATTGGAACAGATCCAAGTTGCTCCTCATAGGAGTTGATATGTTTCATCACAACCTTCTCAAAGCACTTCATAGTGGATGCAAGTGCTACTGGATGTTAGCCATGAGGCAGTGGCTACATTCCTTCAGGAGAATGAATGCACCTAAAGCACCTTCTTGGGCACTGATATAATTGAAGCCTGCTTGTAACAGTGGGTACCTCAGAGTGACAAAGTGAGAAGTCACAGACTCCAGCCAGTTGAATAGCACAGGTCTTCTGTACTTGGCCAGGTACCCCATTTGGGCCAGATGCTTTCTGTCCATTCACTCTCCTGAAGGATGCACTCACGTTGGCCTCAGAGACTGAAATGACAGGGTTATCACAGGCTGTGAGAGTTCATAAAAGTGCCTCTGTGTTTTGACGATCAAACAGAGCCTAAAGGCATTGACCTCATTTGGGAGCAAAACCTTGCTGTCATGCATGTCACTTGGTTTTACTTTATAGGAGGTACTGGCCTTCGAGCCCTGCCACAACTGTTGAGCATCCTTTTGCAATTTCAGTCTGGTCCAGAATTGCCAATTCACATGTGAGATAGCTTTTCGGAGGACCTGGACCTCTTATGTTTTACTTGGTCACCAGACCTGATGTGGCCTTCAGCAGATTACAGATCACTTGGTTCATCCAGGGCTTCTGGTTGGCAAAGACGCTGAATGAATTTGTGGGGATGCAGTTGTCCACAAATGAATCTTATAATGTCTGTTCCAACCATGGTGTATTTGTTCAGAACTTCTTATAAGCCCCTGAACACGGCCTAGTCCACTGACATGAAGCAATCCTGTAGCCACTCTGCTACCTCCTGCAATCGCCACTTTGCTGTCCTTACCTCTGGAACCTTGCTCTTTAGCTTCTACGTAGACACAGGTGGGGGGGGGGGGGGGTGCAACCAGATTATCAGATTTCCCGAAATGCAGTCTAGGTATGGAATGGTAGGCATTTTTGATGGTATATCCAGATCTCCCTGGTTCAGATTTCTCTTGTGCATAATAGGTAGGGCTGTTTTGCATACCATCTATCAATCCCGTATCAACCCAGCCTAGTCAGTGGGAGAGCTATTGGCTTCATGCCAATAGAGAAGGTGTTCTTGTGCTAAATGTGAACAAAGGTATTTGAGTGAATGATTGAAAAACTTGTTCTACCTAATGTCTTGGTTAAACAAGTATTAACCAATAAAAAATACCATTTCTTGGTACAGAGTAAAGCCCTCATTGCCCTGTCTAACAAAAGGAGCCTGTTCAATCTCAGAATAGTATTTTTCCCTACCCAGAATATGTGCCATCTTGCTTTTACAGTTGCTCTCTAAATTGGCGCTCTCCCACTGACTAGGCTGGGTTGATACGGGATTGGTAGATGGTATGCAAAACAGTCCTACCTATTTTATATACAACCCTTGTTCTTTGAGGTCGTCCTTCTTCTATCAAACTTGCAAAAGCAGTGAAGAGAGTTTTTTGTGAGATCACTGGACAATTTTCTTAATTCCATACTTAATAGAAATTATTAAAGTCATTTTAATCGTAATTCTTTTGCTGCCTTTTAAAAATGCTTCAGAAAATCATACCAAAGTATAGCACAGAGAAAGGTAAATAAGCTCATTAAATTTGTGAGAACTCTTTTAAGAAGTTGTCCTTTCCCTCCTTAGCAGCCCTAGTTCACCCTTCTGTGATATTTTCTCCTTCAGTTAATTATCCAATTCCCCTTTGATAGTTACATTGAATTTTTAGTTACCTCATTACTCGAGACTACTTTCCATATATCGCACCAAGGTTTGTCCTCATGTCATCAGGGTTTTGTTCATTTATTTACAGGTATAGCTTGAAAAATATTTCTCTTGATAGATTTCTCTTTATATATTTCTCTTTATACAGCCTTTTAGCACACTTCCAGCAAATCCATCCTAACATTGTATACCTCTATTAACTCTCCTCTCATTCTTCTATGCTCCTGTGAATAAAAGGTCCTAATCTATTTAGCTTTTCTCACTAATTCAGATTCTCAAGTCTCAGCAACAGCCTTGTACATTTTCTCTCTACTGTTACAATCTTATTGATACCTTTCCGACACACAGTGCTACAGATTTGGCCTCACCAAAGTCTTATACATCTTCAAAATCCTATGCTCAATACTTTGATTTATGAAAGCCAATGTGTCAGAAGCTCTTTTTACGACACCTTGCAGGAGCTTGTCAGAAGCCTTGTCCACGTAGACAACATCCACTGCCTTTCCTTCATCCTTTTTCTAACATTAATGGAACAATTATAATTTCTTGTGAAACATTTACAAATTCATTGTGAAACAAATTGCACTGTACAGGAACAGACCCATACTGTCTGTACTGACCACGAGACAATTTAACCAGTCCCATTTGCCTGCTGAAGGGTCTGGAACCAAAACATTGACTGTACTCTTCTTCCATTGATGCTGCCTGGCCTGTTGAGTTCCTCCAGTATTTTGTGTCATGCAGTATGCCTTCTTTACTATCCCAATTTCTTATGTTGCCATATTCAGAGAGCTATGGTTTTGCATCCCAAGATCCCTCTGTACATCAGAAAGGATCCTGCCATTTACTGTGTACTTTTCTTGCATGTTTGACCACCCAAAATACAACACCTCACACTTCAAGCAACACACATAAAAGTTGCTGGTGAACGCAGCAGGCCAGGCAGCATCTCTAGGAAGAGGTGCAGTCGATGTTTCAGGCCGAGACCCTTCGTCAGGACTAGACACCTCACACTTGACCAGATTAAACTCCATCTGCCTTTCAGATTTCCATCTGGTCTGTGTCCTGCTGGATTATTTGACAAACTCCCTCACTATCCACAACTTGGCCAATTTCTGTATCATCTTCAATCTTATTAATCAGGCTACCTGCATTTTTGTCTAAATTATTTATATGTATCTCAAACAACAAAGATCCCAGCATTGATTCTTACAGAACACCACTGGTCACAGACATCCATTCAAAGTAACACCCTTTCCTCATTACCCTCTGTTTCTATGGCCCAACAAACTTACCAAGTCTCCTTGGATCCTGTGTACTTAATCTTCTGGATCAGACTACCAAGAGGGAGCTATTCAATAGTTTTCCTAAAGTCCATGTATACAATATTCACCGCTCTGCCCTCATTAATCATTTTCGTCACTTCTTCCTAAAATGTGACCCCTCATACAAAGCCATTGTTGATTATCCTTAAGAAACCTAAGTTTTTTTTTTCAATTGCAAGAAGATTTTATCCTTCTCCATTATTCAGTCCATTATTGGCAAATCTCCATTACTTAAGTGAGGACTACCAGCCTATGATTTCCTGCTTTGTCCTCAAACAAAGGAACAGCATTGGTTATTCTCCAGACCTCTGGATCATCACCCGTGGCTAAAGAGGAATCGAAGATCTCTGACAATTCCCCAATAATATCCTCTTGTCTCTCTGAATGACATGACATAGGCCCTGGGGACTTGGGTACCCTAATGTTCTTTAAGAGACTCAACACCAACATCTCCTTGGCATCAGCATGCTCTGGGATTAAAGCATACTTCTTCCTGAGTTTCATTATCTTCCATGTCCTTCTGCTTGGTGAATTCCAGTGTGAAGTACCTTGCCCACTCCCTTCAGTGTAGAAGGGGGTGTAAATCCATAGCTCTCTGAAAGGGGCAACATAAGTAGTTATGATGGTACAAAGGCATACAAGATATATATACAGAAAGGTGCTGGGAAAAGGCCAGCAACATCGTGACAGAAAACACCCACCCTGTTCATGGACTATTTGTTCCACTCCCTTTCCGAAAGAGGTTATATAGCATCCATGTCAGAACCGTCAGAGTCAAAAACAGTTTCTTTCCCGAAGCAGTAAGGCTGATCAATAGCTCAACCCACTAACCCACCCTCCACAACCCCACCGCCACTACTTTATCATTTCCTGTCAGAATTACCTTGTAATTCTGTGCCTAGTGTCACTTTATGGACATACAATCAATCTACATATAGAAGCAGACTTATATATTTTATTGTGATTTGTTTATTATCGTGTTCTTTATCTTATTGTGTTTTTTGTGCTACGTTGGTTCCAGAGTGCAATTATTTCATCTTCCTTTACATTTGTGCATTGAAAATGGCAGTAAACAATCTGAATGTTGAATCTTGAATCTTGCCTTCGTCGGTCATGGCGTTGATTATAACGTGCTTTGAAATTCCCTTTAATCCTACTCACCAAGGGCATTTCATGGCCCCTCCTAGCCCTGCATTTCCTGTTTAAGTTCTTTCCTGCTTTTTATATTCCTCATGGGTGCTGTCCCATTTCAGTTTCCTAAACTAAAATGTTAATTCTTTATTTTTCTGACAAAATTTGTAACACTAATCCTTGTCCTCCATGTTTGTCTTCTTCACAGGAACATGTTGGTCCTGAATTATGATTGGTTAGCTTTAAACAACTCCTGCATGTCAGATATAGACTTTACCAATTACGTTGTATTTGCTTAAGTTTTATATAGTAACATCTAAAATAGTTCATGGCAGTAACCTTATTCTCCTTACTTTATGTTGTAGGTGTTCCTGAAAAGTGATCGTGTGTCCAGAATGGTACAAAGTGGTGGGTGCTCAGCCAATGATTCTCGGGAAGTGTTTAAGAAGCATATTGAAAAGCGGGTTCGAAGTTTGCCAGAAATTGATGGCCTCAGCAAGGAGACAGTCCTGAGCTCCTGGATGGCAAAATTTGATGCAATTTATCGAGGTGAAGAGGATCCTCGCAAACAGCAGGCCCGAATGACAGCTAGTGCAGCATCGGAGCTCATCCTCAGCAAGGAGCAGCTGTATGAAATGTTCCAGCAAATTCTGGGGATCAAAAAATTTGAGCATCAGCTACTGTACAATGCATGCCAGGTGAAGGCATTCTTTTGCTTACTATTATGGGTGCCCTCATTGCACTGAATCAATGCAGTGAGAGAACATAGGTTGGTGTCACTACAAGTATTATTTTGTTTTAATTTATTTTGATTCCAATCTGTAAAACAGCTCAAGGCAGCATATTTGGAGCGAGTAGACATAAGGCTCAGTTTACTTAGAACTGGTAAATAGAAAATATTTCATTCTACGAGGTGTCAGCAGCAAGCTGTTACCTTTAGAGCTGTATCACACAAGAGTTCTCAACCACATTATAGTTAAAGATATGCAGGTTTCAAGGTCTGCCTTATTTTGTGCCATATCAATAATGTAATTAAATATTATTGATCTCATAGCTGTAACTCTTCTTGATGTAAAAAATGTCTTCTGCTGGTAAGGGGAGATTTTAACTATCAGTGCAGTTTTTCAAGCATGGAAGAATTATAGATCTGTCTAACTCCAGGCAAAGATACTAATTTGAAAATATAGAGCATCTTTTAATTAGTTGGCAGTGGTATTTTTGTGAACGGTAATGATCAGAACAAAGATGAGAATCTGTACTGGTCTAGAGTGAGATCTGGATTTTAAATGAAAATATTGCAAAGTTGTCTGCTTTTGTTGGATAATAAAGATGGTCAGCTAACATTTGTTTGTTCAAGCTACTTTACTAAAAGATAATGCTTAATGCATTGTCTTTCAATAAAGATTATAGTGTGTCCCACGAATCATTCTGTAATTAATTGATCCAAGCAACGGTTGCTTTGTTCACTTGAAGTAGAAGATAACCAAATGGGAAAGAAGTGAAAATTAATGGTTTGAACATTCCTGTATACAGGAAGGTTATCTTATGTCCTAGTATTTGCTTTGTACAGTGGCATACACTGATATAATGATGAGCAGAGCACTCTTCCATCATTTTGTATTTTAATTCATGAGTACATTTTGCCATTCAAGAATCAAGCAATGTTGTTCATCTTATAGATGTAATATGTTTTCATGCATGACATAAATACATGTCAAATGTTAGTACAAATGTATATCTGAAAAACTGTTTCTCTTTTTCAGTGGCAGCTGCACTGCTTAGGTTAACTATAAATATTCATGAGCGGAAATTTGTGTTTGGTCACTAGTGCTATATGTATGTGCATGTATTGACAGCAAGCTGTATTCCTCTCAGGACATTTCTTTCTACTGAAGTTGGTTGTAGAATTTTGATAAACATCACAGAGAGAAAGAAAAATCTTGTATTTGTATAATGTTGTCTATGACCTCGGGATGTTCAAAGCACAATGCAAGAGCTACTTGAAAAGTGTAGTCATGGTTGTCAGATAGCACATTGTGATTCCACAAGAAGAAACTGGATAGTGACCAGATGCAGGTCAAAGGGTTAGTTATTCCAACTAAGACCTCTAGTTGGAAGTATGGTCATAAGGAAGGACAGGGTCTATTGTGCCATAGAAATTTGTAGATGTAAATGACTGGCATTTAGGCTCCTACAACACCCAAAGATAATACTGCACAACTTGGAGCTAAAGTGGTTAAATGAGTCAAGTCATAGACTCATACAGCATGGGAACAGGCCCATTGGCCTAATGAATCTGCATCGAATATCAATCACCCATTTACACTACTCCTAAATGAATCCCAATTTTCTTCTCCCCCTATTCTCATCAACCCTTCCCCCCCCCCACAGGTTCTTCCACTCATTTACACATGAGGGGTTAAATTCACAGTGTCATTGGGATGTGGAAAGAAACCAGAACACCCAGAGGAAACCTACTGTGACAGGGAGAATTTGCAAACTCCACTCTGACAGCACCCATGGCTACGACTAAACCAAACAACTCCACGAACTGCACAACTGGAGTGCTCCAGTGCATGCCCTGAAAAAGAGAGGAAAGATAGAGAATGGAGAGAAGAGGGCCCACACTAGCTCTTGCTGATCGTATGAAATAATTTAAAGCACTTTCTAAATTGAGCTAAATTAAAGTGGATGGCACAAATTGTTTTAGCTACAACAAAGCCTGCTAGATTGTCACTTAACGTTTGTGTAGGTAGGTTAATTGGCCATTGTAAATTGCCCTGACTGTGTCAGTAAATTATGAGAATGTGAGGAGATATTAATAAAACTAGGATTAATGTGAGTGAGTGGTTGAACGTTAGCACTGACTTGGGGGGGTTAGGGGTGCAAGGGGGAAGGAACTAATTGACTGATTTCTAGGAATTTTGCTTCTCAAATAAAACAGAGTGCAAATCATTTGACAAAAATAGTCCAGGAAAACTAATGGCCATTAATGAATTTCATGCTGGTGCAACATCCGAGCAGCGTTATTATTTATTGCTTCGTTGAAATAATTTCACTCAGCAAGTTTTGAAGTGCAGGCTCACATTTGTCTCTTTTACCTTTGTTTTATAGCAAATTTTATGCTACAGGATTCACATCATTATACCTTCCTGACCATAATCTTTTTTGTCTTTCATTTCTCCAGGGCACTAATACAGACATTACAACATTGCATTGAGTTAATCAGTGATCTAGAAGGATCTGTGGCAGGCGTGTGGCCCAGCATGGGGCAGCACAGTAGTACGGTTAGCACAATGCTTTACAGTACCAAAGATTCAGGTTCAATTCCCGCTGCTGACTGTAAGGAGTTTGTATGTTCTCCGCAAGACTCATGGGTTTCCTCTGGGTGCTCTGCTTTCCTCCTAGAATCTAAAGATGCACTGGTTGGAAGGTTAATTGGACATTGTAAATTACCTCATGATTAGGCTAGGGTTAAATCGAGGGTTGCTTGGCAACACAGCTCAAAGGGCTGGTAAGGCCTATTGCACACTGTATCTCAATTAATCAATCAATAAATAAAGTATCCTCTGCCAACGAATGTATTTGACTAGCTTAGATGGGCAATTGTGACATGAACAAGTTGGCCTGTTTCTGTGCTGTATTATGTCATAATTCTCACATGGTTTTGATCTAGCTGGAAATCTGATTCTGTTGCATGAACTGTAACAGTGCAGAACAAATACACTGCTTGCCAGTTTGATCCTGTGGGTACTTTCTGACATATCCCACTTCAATGCTAGACTTAGACTCTCATGAACAGGTAGGTCTCTATCCTTCTCACTTGCAGTCTCTAATTAGGCCTAATGCTGCTCACTCTGGTCTCTTGATCTTGCTGCTAATACTGTTCCTCGTCACCACATCCTGTTCCATCTAAATGAAACCGGTAATAACAGCTGATGGAGTTTATTAACACCAGGCTGAACAGAAAATCCAGTAATGAATCTGGATACCAGCACAGTGATCTGAAATCCATCTTGTCCAGCTAAGCTGCAGGCAAGTGCTTCTTTGAAAGTTGTTTTTTAAAGTTAAATCCCGTTGTATTTCACCTACAGTTTCTAATTGATGTAATTGGAATTTTATTTCCAGTATAAGAAACTCTGATTTCATGTATAGCTGGAGCCCCTGTTTGCCTTTGCCATGCTCCTCACTCAGTAGAAACAAATGAGTGAAGAAAAATGCAGGGCTGTCAACCTGTGACCTGTGATAAGCCTGTAAGCTAATCATGATCATGGATGGTGGTAAAAATACTCATTTAAATCAAACACTAGTTTTATGTGGTTATTAATTTTTCCTCACCATGACTTGTATTCCTCAAATTCAAAGACGTATGGTTCAATAACGCACATCTAGGCTTTTGCAGTAGCAAAGCAGTTGACAAGCTTGATCTTGAAAGCTTTAAACTTGCTACACAATTTCTTTAGAATATGAATTTTAAGCCAGCTAATAATTATAATTTCCACTCTGTCAACATTCTGTTGACCTCTGAGAAAGAATGCTTTGGAAGCCAACTCACAGCATCTTTTTGTGCTTAGGACCAGAACACTATATTTGCTCTACCTTCAGCGCCCATCGCTTTAACCCATTCCCACCTTTTGCAAAATCCCAGCCTAGCTGATTGGAAGCTAGGGTCCTGAAAGCTGTTTAACTATTTGACCCAACTTTACAAACACTCCTTATTGCAAAATATAAGCTGCAATGTGCCAGGGATGAATTGGCCTTTTACAGTGTTACCCTCGGTATTGCTACATCTTGTACACTAGAGCCGAACTACTGGTATGCATTATGTAAGTGGGAGATGTGGATTTCGTACGGGAAATCCAGATGTCACTTTCACCTTTTCATGTGGTGCCATATTTGTTATCACAACATTCTCTATCATTCTGCAACGTATACTATAATATTGTAGTTGGTGTCAATGGTCCCCAGCTTCTCTGGAGGGGAAATAAGTCCTCACCTGTAATAATGTAATGGAGTGAACTTGGACCTGCAGATGCTATAAAATATGGTTGGTGCATTTAGGAGTAAGTCATTTTAATAGAACATGCTGAATTGTATTTCTTTTGTTTGTTCCTTACATACAGAGATACTTAGAGTATGGAGAGTAGAAATAACCACATCTTTCTTTAGACCACCATCTTTTATGAGGCATATTGACTCTTGGCAATAAATGCAAGTAATTCTTAGGAGTAGACAAAGAATTTGAATGTTGGTAGAAAACAGTTGAAGTTAATGGATGCCAAAGCAGCCTGATAGTTTTGGTTTATTATCCATTTTACACCATTGACCAAAAATTAGCCCCTAAACATATTGCATCTAAAATCAATGGCAATTCAGCTACTACCTCTGTCACCGTTAACTCATTAAATGGTCACAATTTGCATTCATAGTGTCTTCAACATGAAAAAAAATGATCAGGGGCCTTAGAGCCATAAACAAGCAAATAGACTACAAGGCAATGATGTGAAATAATAAAAATCACTGTCAACAATGTGGGTTTTATGGGGCATTATAAATGATAAAAGTAAAATAGAGTTTAGCCTGGAAAACTTGCTAAAATCATTAAGGAAAAGGCTAAGGGTTTGTTGGACCAGGTGTTTAGCTGTTGTGGGTGGAATCAAAGGGTAGTTACATTAGACGTCAGACTAAAAGCAAAAAAGCAAAAAGGTTAAAATGCATTGTCCTGGAGAATTTTGTAGACAAAAGAAACAGCAAACGTTTTCGGTTTTCAGCATTGAGTTTATTGCTATATGCACAAGCAGTAGTGCATATGTATTAATACATGTGAACATGAATTAGGGTTAGTAAGTTGTGGGCATGCTGTGTTGGTGCTGGAAGTATGGAAACACTTGAGAGCTGCCCCCATCGCATCTCAGAATGTGTTTGGCATTGATGCAAACAATGCATTTCACTGTATGTTTCAATGTACATGTGACAAATAAAGCCAACCTTTCAATCTTTAAATATATGCCCAAGTGCAGCGTGACAGGCACATAGCATATAAGCAGTATCCACATGAAAAACATAAGTGTAACGTGTATAAAATTTGTACAAGAAAAAAACACAGAAATGAGAAAAAGATAATTTTATTGCAAATTAATCAAAGTGGTCATAGTGCTGCAATACCTAGGTAGTGATTAGAGTTGTGCAGGTTAGTTCAAAAAAAGGATGCTTGTGGGGAAGGAGCTGTTCTTGAACCTGGCAATGCAGTGGATATTCATCATGTAGGGCCCAGGCAGCCTTTTGTCAAGCTTAGCTTTCTAACATAGCAGCTGACACTTTAGAGATCAAATAGTTGTTTTTGAGTAAGATAAAGTTCCAACCAATATTCTTTGTTCAGCTTCTTTTTGTAAACAGAAGCCAGTCTTCAGTTCTTAATGTAAATGGAAAGCAGTAATCAGTCTAAAGTTAAAAGGACAGCTTTGCAAATAAACAGCTTTCTCTATAGAGCAAAAAGCACCATCCCACTCTCTTCAGCCACCCTCTACCCCTCCAACCCCTCTCTCTTCCCCACCGTCTCTTCCCCCACTCTCTCTCCTCCCCTCCCACCCTCTCTCCTCCCCAACCCACCCTCTCCCCTCCCCAACCCACCCTCTCCCCCTCTTCTCCCCCCTCTTCTCCCCCTTCTCCCCTCCTCTCCCCCCCAGCACATCAAGTAGCTGATCTATTCATAGTTGGAAGATTTGTGTACTCAGAGGGTTTAGAACTTCATGGTCAGTAAATCCAATACCACCACAGTGGGATTTCTGGCTTCTGTACCTCCTGCCCATTGGTTTCATAATAGTGGTGGGAGAGGGATCTATTTTTCATCCTCTCAGTTACTGCAGCCTCACGGATAGCCTTGTGTACTTATTTAAGTGTTTCAGTGCAGCAGCTATAGGACACTAGGTAATGCCTGCACAGGGGAAAAATAACAGCAAGAGTCTTCAACCAAATTGAATTTTAAAAGAGGAACATAGACTTGAAGTAAAAATAGGCAATAAAAATTGCATTTGATTAACAATACAGAATATCTATAAGTTTAGTCACATCAGTGTGAGGGAGTGATAAATGAAAGAACAGAATTTAATGTTTAAAATAAATATTAAAATTGGAGAATTTAAAAAATCATTTAAGTAACTCCATTGAATACCTATAGAAGTTTGGTTGTGCAGCACTGACAGGAAGTTTAAAATCAGGATTTATTTTCTTTTTCAAAAAAACTACAACGTTGGTTTTCTTCTGAGGGAGTAACAATCCACACCTGTGAAATTATTTTTCCAGTGTTAGAAAGGTTTGTAATGTGTTAAAATCACTTGTATTTTAAAAAGTCACTGCTCTGTGTGAATCATACCCAATACTTGATCCATTTAATCAGGGACTAATGGGCAATTCACTCGAATTCATACCACAGTACTGTAGTGATTTCTGTGTTCATTTAATGTAACCAATGAAAAGGCAGGATAGTTCTGCCTACTGCTTCTAATTTGCTTCATTTAAAGATGGACACAGGTACCAAAAGTAGTTGTTGGATTTACTTGTAATAATGATGAGTACTTATAGTTTTGCCATTACAGTCGGCCCTCCTTATCCGCGAGTTCCGCATGCGCGAATTCAACCAACCGTGAATTGAGAAAACCTGGAAGTGCTGTTCCAGCACTTGCTGTTCGAGCATGTACAGACTGTTTTTCTTGTCATTATTCCCCAAACAATGCAGTATAACAACTATTTTACATAGCATTTACGTTGTATTAGGTATTATAAGTAATCTAGAGATGATTTAAAGTATACAGGAGGATGTGCATAGGTTATCGTGGTTCGGGATCGAAGAAAACCGGAAGTTCTCTTACTAAGTAAGTCGGAACAGGTATATCTAGTATTATTTAGCGTCAGTTAGTCAAACGTTTGTCTTAGTATATAGTATTTATTTTACCTTTCTGTGCATATAAAATGCTTAAGAAACATATGGTCCAGCGCCGGGCTTGGGAACGGAAGTTCCAGAGTTCGACCCAGTGACAGACCGCTCCTGAGCGCGGTCTCCATCCGTGCTGGATTGACGTGGAGGATCAAAAACCCAATAATTAAACCACTGCGTTGCTTAGTAATAATTGTAGCTTTCATCGGGGCAGGGCTTTTCTCACTTTATCCTTTAAAATTGTTCCGATCGTTGACCAACTGTAGCCTAACGCTTTTCCAATGATCGATGGCGTTTCACCTCTTTCTGATCGCTTTATTATTTCCACTTTATTTTAAATCGTGATCGTGATTATTTTCATGAACAGAAACACTGCGGATTCAGAGCTCCGCTGCCGGGTCCTAATGTCCACCGCACTGAGAAAGGTTAAATAAGGTCTGGGGTTCCGCTAGGTCCTAAGGTCCACCATATTGAGTCAGGTTGAATAAGGGACTTGAGCATCCGTGTTTTTTGGTATCCGCGAGAGGTCCCGGAACCAATCCCTCGTGGATAAGGCGGGCCGACTGTACTTTTATTGCAAAAGCTAGCCCAAAGCTCTTGGTGACGATTTTGGTGACAGATTGACCACAATGGGTAGTTTGTGGCCATTTATTACAAGCAAAAGGAAGTATGTGCCTTTCTGAGAAATGTTTAGCTCAGAGTCAAATGGTATGTCTGTAAATGTGGGAGAGTGTGATTATTCTGAGCATTTAGAATAAAACAAGAGATCAATTACGATTCATAGGTTATTCCCAGTATAAAATTGGATGAAACTGTGGTTCACCCTTGACCACTCCATAACCACAAAGTCAGAGGAAGGATTGTCACAGTGTGAGTGGGATGCCATCAGTTTGTGAATGTAATCTGACTGCATTTCCAGTGAGTAGATAGAGATGGAAAATAGGAGAGATCCAATGCAAATCCTTGAGGAATATTTAGATGTAAGATCATTGAAACAGAAAGGATCCCCTTTTGTCTATTATTTGGCTGCTACCAGGTAGCTGAAATGCAAGCAAGGAAAGGCAGACTCACTGAGTTGAATAACACAGGAAAGATCAGCCCTAGAGGTACAGTGGCTACAAGATGAATTGCAGACTCTGTATCCTATAGCAAATAATTCCCTGTTTATTTCATGCCTTTTCTCCATTTATGAGGCACAATCTGGATTGTGGTGGAACTCTCCCCTTATCTAGAGGTCTGAACAGTATACAGAGGAAAGCAGACTACCGGACAGGCACCATGATCCACACTAAATATTTGCTCCCCTCCTCATAACTATTTAGGTTTCTAGCAGCTGCAGTACCAGCAGCTCCTTCATCTTAATTTACCAAACCTGTGATCCTCTTCCATCAAGAGCAGCAGGCTCAAGGAAACTCCATCTCATGTGTAAAACTTCGAGCAATAACCAAACTTGGAAATAAATATGCTGCTTGGACAAACTAATAGCTGTGTTGGAAATTGTCCACCCACAACACATAGTGGTTCAAGAGGGCAGCCCACCATTACTGAAAAACAATTTGGAGAGTGGACAGTAAACACTGGCCTGCCAGTGCTGTCTAAATCCAAAGGATGATCTAAACAACAGGATGTTGAACCACATCAGATACTGCAGTGTTTTTATGGAAAGATGAGACACAATACTACAGATGTCCAAGTTAACGTTTTCCTCTACCAATTCATCCTTCCTGCTCTGTTTCTTCCTCAGCGAACCAATGCATTACAGCTTCTCCCTCATGCAGTTTTTAACTGCGCATTAAATGTGCAATCTCTCTTATTATGCCCTTCCTGCAGTCTTGTCCATTCCCATCCAACAGTGTGTGCATTCTGGGACAACTATCAATATGGTCCTGATTTCAAAGGGGCATCCCTCCTGTGTGGTAATAATGCTTTCCCATTTACATATAAATTAACTTTAGCCTTTTTCTCGGTGAATTTTCTACGTTACAGCAGCAGATCCATGATGTCCAAGAAATAGTTTCCAAGATGTCTGTAACAGTTAGCAGTGTTCCAACGGACAGTCAGAAAGTTGAAATCTCAAATCCCATTCCAGAGCCTTGAAAAGAAAACTTTGAGCTTGTTCCTCAATTCAATGCCAGGAGAGCGTCCTATTGTCAGATGAATCATCTTTTAGATAAGTTGCTAAACTCAGGATTGTGCCTACTCTTCCTAAAGGACTCAGTTGATCCTATGGCATTGCATTGAGAAATGTAGAAATGTTATCCTGGTGTAATAGCCAGGATAACTGATACGTAGCCATGCACTAGGACTGAGTGTATGCAAGCTTGCAAACTGATGGAGCTTTAAAAGAATGTTTTTTTTCCTTCTGTTTTGAGGTTAATAGAGAAAATAATGGTTGAAAAGTAAGTTGTCAAGTGTTAATGTAACTTGTTTGATGCATTGCTGTACAGATTAGTTTTGGCAGCCTGAGCAAACCTGCTAATGGAATGTTCATTTATTACTATTTCCTCAGGCACTTATTTATTTCTGGATACATTCTAGCAGGACCCTCATGGGTTTTAGCAACTTTGCCAGAATTTGATGTCTTGCTAATAATTTATTAATTTGTAGTACTTTAATTTATTAACCTTGTACAATGCCTTAATGCATTTGATTTAATAAGGTGAAACTAGCTCCTCTGTTATATCAGCATGTGTTGCATGCATTAAAATAGGAATTTAAAAAAATAATAAATTATTAATGCAACTCTGTTTCAGGGTAATATTAGGAGAGACTTGTACAATCATTTCTGTATTATGTTTTAAATCATTGCTTTGATGATTTACTATTATACTATATTAACAATCCAAAACAGTTCAGATGCAAAGTGCAACTAATTTTAATTTGTTCTTGTGATATGAAGGGTGACTTGCATATTACTGATTGCACTGAGGTGGGTTTTGCTGGCTGTCTCCTCTCAACTGGTTTTGTGTCCTTGACACCCTGTGCCTATAGTTATTTGGCCTTGAAATAGAGGCTGATTGCAGTGGTTGGAAGCAATCCACAATCGAGGCTGAAGCTTGAGCAGTCATTCGGCCTCTTATGGCAGAGAGAGAGGTCTCCAGCCAAAACACCCTTAACCATCTTTTAACATCTGGCAAGGCACTATACTCAAAGTTGGTGAAGGCAGTGGCTATAAGTGACATTTTACAATAGCTTTGAAATATTTCAGGTGTTTTGAGACTTTTTAAAAGGCCAATAACATTGAAGTAAATCATTTAAAAATAAACATTTTTTAAAGGACAGGTTAATTACAAATTTTCTAAAGCACAAAAATTATTAAGGCATTTTTTTTTCTTTAACTGACTTTTTCCCTGTGTCTCTGAAAACAAAGCCTTAGAATTCCCTTTGAAATTAATACAATACTGTCTCAAATGCTTTGGCTAACATGACCTGAAAGAGGAACCAAAAGGCAATTCTCCAGCATATTCCCATCTGGAATTAAGTGGCTAGGATAACTGAAGTTGTCAGAATATCTTGGACTTAAGCAAGTGGCAGCTCCTGCATGAAAATCCAGGACTTGCTGCAGTTTAAGTAGTTAAATATTTTGAATTACAGGGAATTTTCAGTGAGATCCAATCCAATATATTCACATGCATAAGAAAGTTAAGCAAAACAACTGAATTCTTGAAATCCTTGTCCATCTAAGCAAGTCAAAGATTGGAGAAATTTAATAAAACAAAGGCTTCAGCCTGTTAATGAATGCTGTTAAAGGTTATAATATCTCTGGGTCATTGTTCCCACTCTTTTCCTCAAATAGGGCAACCCAAAGTAGGTGATTGAGGCATAAAGAGAGCTCCAACATAACTTACATTACTGTGATCTCTAGCACTAGCATTAAGATCTCCAGCATATTAGCACTTGCATTCTGATGCATTCCCGGAATAAAATATAGAGCATTTTGAGGGTATGATTTTCCTTAGCTAAAAATTGTCCATTTATATTTGTTAAAGTATATTTAATTTACCAATTTCGACTACAGACTATTGGCACGTTACAAATGCCCAATTTAAGGACCCTCATGCAAGTAAGCAAGCTGTGGTAGTATATTAAATTTGGAAGTTCCAACGTATGTACAGATGTTTGTTCCATGTTTGTTCCAAATAGCACAACTAATTTACCCCTTTCTCCACTTTAAATAATGGTTCTTTATTTATCAGGTTATACGCTCTTGTTGCTATTCATCATTGTAATACTCTGAAGGTGTGGCTTCCATATAAGACCATAAGACAAAGGAGCAGGTCAGCCATTCGGCCCATCTAGTCTGCTCCACCATTTTATCATGAGCTGATCCATTCTCCCATTTAGTCCCACTCCCCCACCATCTCACCATAACCTTTGATGCCTTGGCTACTCAGATACCTATCAATCTCTGCCTTAAATACACCCAATGACTTGGCCTCCACTGCTGCCCGTGGCAACAAATTCCATAGATTCACCACCCTCTGACTAAAAAAATTTCTTCGCATTTCTGTTCTGAATGGGCGCCCTTCAATCCTTAAGTCATGCCCTCTCGTACTAGACTCCCCCATCATGGGAAACAACTTTGCCACATCCACTCTGTCCATGCCTTTCAACATTCGAAATGTTTCTATGAGATCTCCCCTCATTCTTCTAAACTCCAAGGAATACAGTCCAAGAGCGGACAAACGTTCCTCATATGTTAACCCTCTCATTCCCTGAATCATTCTAGTGAATCTTCTCTGTACCCTCTCCAACGTCAGCACATCCTTTCTTAAATAAGGAGACCAAAACTGCCCACAGTACTCCAAGTGAGGTCTCACCAGTGCCTTATAGAGCCTCAACATCACATCCCTGCTCCTATACTCTATTCCTCTAGAAATGAATGCCAACATTGCATTCGCCTTCTTCACCGCTGACTCAACCTGGAGGTTAACCTTAAAGGTATCCTGTACGAGGACTCCCAAGTCCCGTTGCATCTCAGAACTTTGAATTCTTTCCCCATTTAAATAATAATCTGCCTGTTTATTTCTTCTGCCAAAGCGCATAACCATACACTTTACAACATTGTATTTCATTTGCCACTTCTTTGCCCATTCTTCCAATCTATCCAGGTCTCTCTGCAGACTCTCCATTTCCTCAGCACTACCGCCCCCTCCACCTATCTTCATATCGTCAGCAAACTTAGCCACAAAGCCATCTATTCTGTAATCCAAATTGTTGATGTACAATGTAAAAAGAAGCGGCCCCAACACAGACCCCTGTGGAACACCAGTGGTAACCGGCAGCCAACCAGAATAGGATCCCTTTATTCCCACTCTCTGTTTCCTGCCAATCAGCCAACACTCTATCCACGTGTGTAACTTTCCCGTAATTCCATGGGCTCTTATCTTGTTAAGTAGCCTCATGTGTGGCACCTTGTCAAAGGCCTTCTGAAAATCCAAATATACAACATCCACTGCATCTCCCTTGTCTAGCCTACTTGTAATTTCCTCAAAAAATTGTAATAGGTTTGTCAGGCAGGATTTTCCTTTAAGGAATCCATGCTGAGTTCTGCCTATCTTGTCATATGCCTCCAGGTACTCCATAACCTCATCCTTGACCATCGACTCGACAACTTCCCAACCACCGATGTCAAGCTAACAGGTCTATAATTTCCTTTTTGCTTCCTTGCCCCCTTCTTAAATAGCGGAGTGACCTTTGCAATCTTTCAGTCCGCTGGAACCATGCCAGAATCTATCGACTTTTGAACGATCATCGCTAATGCCTCCGCAATCTCCACAGCTACTTCCTTCAGAACACAAGGGTGCATTCCATCTGGTCCGGGAGATTTATCTACCTTTAGACTATTCAGCTTCCTGAGTACTTCCTCTGTTGTAATTGTGACTGCGCACACTTCTCTTCCCTGCCACCCTTGAGTGTCCGGTATACTGCTGATGTCTTCCTCAGTGAAGACTGATGCAAAATACTTGTTCAGTTCCTCCACCATCTCCTCATCTCCCATTACAATTTCTCCAGCATTATTTTCTATCGGTCCTATATCTACTCTCACCTGTCTTTTACTCTTTATATACTTGAAAAAGCTTTTAGTATCCTCTTTGATATTATTTGCTGGCTTCCTTTCATAGTTTATCTTTTCCCTCTTAATGACCTTCTTAGTTTCCTTTTGTAAGCTTTTAAAAACTTCCCAATCCTCTGTCTTCCCAGTAATTTTTGCTTCCTTGTATGCCCTCTCCTTTGCTTTAACTTTGGCTTTGACTTGTCAACCACGATTGCATCCTTTTTCCATTTGAAAATTTCTTCTTTTTTGGAATACACCTGTCTTGCACCTTCCTCACTTCTCGCATAAACTCCAGCCACTGCTGCTCTGCCGTCTTTCCCGCCAGTGTCCCTTTCCATTCAACTTTGGCCAGTTCCTCTCTGATGCCACTGTAATTTCCTTTACTCCACTGAAATACCAACACATCAGATTTCGGCTTCTCTTTTTCTAATTTCACAGTGAACTCAGTCGTGTTATGATCACTGCCTCCTAAGGGTTCCTTCACCTCAATCTCTGTAATCACCTCAAGTTCATTACACAATACCCAATCCAGTACAGCCGATCCCCTAGTGGGCTCAACAACAAGCTGTTCTAAAAAGCCATCTCGCAGACATTCTACAAATTCTCTCTCTTGAGATCCAGTGCCGACCTGATTTTCCCAATCCACTCGCATGTTAAGATCCCCCACAATTTTCATAACACTGCCCTTCTGACAAGCCTTTTCTATTTCCTGGTGTAATTTGTAGTCCACATCACTGCAGCTGTTTGGAGGCCTATAAATAACTGCCATCAGGGTCCTTTTACTCCTGGGATTTCTTAGCTCAACCCATAAAGATTCTGCACCTTCCGATCCTATATCACCTCTTTCTAATGATTTAATATCATTGCTTACCAATAAAGCCACGCCTCCCCCTCTGCCTACCTTCCTATCCTTCCAATACACCGTGTATCCTTGGACGTTCAGCTCCCAGAGACATGCATCCTTTAGCCACGTCTCAGTGATGGCCACAATATCATACCAGCCAATCTGTAGCTGTACGACAAGATCATCCACCTTATTCCTTATGCTGTGTGCATTTAAGCACAACACCTTAAGACCAGTATTTGGTACTTTTCGCTTTGATTTCACTGCAACTTTATTGCACTGCAACTCATCCTAATGGCTACAAATTTGCCCCATCACCTGCCTGTCTTTCCTGACATTTTTACTGCTCACTATCTTAGATTTATTTCTGTTTTCCCCTTCCTCCGCTCTATCATTCCGGTTCCCATCCCCCTGCCAAATTAGTTTAAACCCTCGCTAACAGCTCTATTAAACTTTCCTGCCAGGATATTGGTCCCCTTTAGGTTCAGGTGTAACCTGTCCATTTTGAACAGGTCATACTTCCCCCAGAAGAGATCCCAATTATCCAAGGATCTGAAGCCCTGCCCCCTGCACCAGTCTCTCAGCCACGCATTCATCTGCCTGATCCTACTATTCTTGCCCTCACTAGCACGTGGCACAGGTAGCAATCCCGAGATTACTACCCTGGAGGTCCTGCTTCTCAGCTTCCTTACTAACTCCCAGAAATCTCTCTTCAGGACTGCCTCCTTTGTCCTATCTATGTCATCGGTACCAACATGTACCAAGACAACTGGCTGCTCACCCTCCCCCTTTAGAATATTCTGGATCCAATCTGAGACATCCCATACCCTGACACCTGGGAGGCAACACACCATGCAGGTATCTCTCTCAAGCTCACAAAATCTCCTGTCTGTTCCCCTGACTATGAAATCCCCCATGACTACCGCATTTCTCTTCTCCCTCCTTCTCTCCTGCACAACAGCGCCAGGCTCAGTGCCAGAGACCCGGTCACCGTGGGCGTCCCCTGTCAGATCATCCCCCTCAACAGCATCTAGAACAAGATATTTGTTGCTGAGGGGGACAGCCACAGGTGTGCTCTCCACTATCTGGGCATTTCCTTTCCCTCTCTTGACAGTGACCCAGTTTTCTGACCCCTGTAGCCTAGGGATGACTACCTCCCTGTAGCTCCTTCTATCACCTCTTCACTTTCCCTGATAAGCAGTAGGTCATCAAGCTGCAGCTCCAGATCCCTAACACGGTCTCTGAGGAGCTGCATCTCTGTGCACCTGGCGCAGATGTGGCCATCAGGGAGGCTGGAGGTCTGCCAGGATTCCCACATCTGACACCCTAAATAAAGTACTAACCCTGCAGGCATGCTATCTAATTCTACAGGAATGTAACAGGAAAAATAAGTCTACTCACCCACTTACCTCGCCAAACAGATGAACTTTTTAAACCATTAGCTCGTACTGTTAGCTGTGTGAGACCTGCTGTTCCTGTCTGTCCGGGCCGATTCGCGAAAGGGGGGGAGAAAAAAAGAGTTGGTGCTTCGCTCTCGCCTCTTCCCGTTTACCGCTGAAGCCAAAGCCCTACACTCTGCTACCGCTCACTCAGCTGCCCGCTGTATAGGATGGTCTCCTTTTTAAGCTCTCCACGCTGTCCTGTTACGTCACGCGCCTGCGCAGTCTTGTCCTTTTTGCACTTGAAGAAGTTTTTAAAAAAAACTGCTTTCCTTCAGAATTCAGCTCCCATGCCACTCTGTAGTCCCGATCCAAAAGAAAGCCGTTGGGAGCAACCTTCCTTTTTAAACTCTCCGCGCTGTCCTGTTACGTCATGTACCTGCGCAGTCTCGTCCTTCTTGCACTCGAAGTTTTTAAAAAAACTGCTTTCCTTCAGAATTCAATTTCTAAATTACATTCAGAATGTAATTTCTAACATACTGGACAAAAATGAACTTATGGATGTCTGTAAGAATGGAAAACATTCATAACCCTTGGATTAGCAAAACCCAGTAAATGGTTCCATTTAATATAATCTGCTATTGGTAACACAGAAATGATGAACTTGATCATTTATATAGAAAAATTACCTGTTTGATAAAACGATTTCCAGCAATATCAAAAGGGTACACTGTACTACATCAGTAATGCAAGGAACGAAAACAAAATATCGTCATGACATTTAATGACATAACTGAATAGTCTAGATGAATAATTGAAATGATCTAGAACCAAAATTTGAATTATTAACTTTAATTGAGCAAATCAGTGCAATTTGTAGAACAATTAGCGCATAAATAGCCAACTTTGTCCACAGCTAAAACTGTGTTTATAAAATAGTGTATAGTTTCCAAATGGAATATTTTTATACCTTATTTCAAAATATGATGTAATTCTTCTTTGGTGAAAAATTGTTCTTCACTAGCAGTTGTCTAATTCTTTCTTTTGAGTCTTGGGCCCTTGATGCTTTGCACCTTTCTGATAGACTTAAAAGTTTACATTACTCTGTAAGACTCCTATGTTTTAATTGTTTCCATGTGGAGCAACTGTGTATTAAAATAGAGGATCATTGAATAATAAAGCTGTTTAGGTCTTGGAGTTCCTTTTCATTCTCATTGTTTGGAACAAATGTTTACATTTTATACACATATTTATGGTGAAATTTGCAGGCTAATTTTCTTCTCTCTAGTGTTAGGTATTTGACCTGAACTATCTTCCAATGATTTTACTAAGAAAAGTAACCTGGAGGGTATTGAATAGATAGAAGACTGTAATTAGACCATCGAACATACTATAATTAATTCAATAGATGGCAAGTTCAATAGGCAGAATGTAGATAGACTGAGGGATTGCAGATTAGAAACTGGGAATTTTAAGTTTACCAGAGGTTACATGTAATCTTTCAAAATAAGGCAGGAAGAAGTCCAGTTGAACATTACAGAGAGAAAGGAAGGTGATTAACAAGTGAGTAATTTAAACTGGAACTAAATTAGCAGCATTAAACTGACTAAAAGATGTACCAGCAATATTCTAAAAGAGAGTTTGTTTTAAGATCACAGTTGTGGATTTGAGACCTATTGCTTGCAATTCTTGTAGTACATGTGAACTTAGGAGCATTTAAAATATTTTAGGTGCTACATATAGAAAGAGTCTCAGATCTTCCTAGCAGTGCATTAGGAGAGTGAGAGTATACTAGATATTTGTTCCAGGTGGTAGCATACAGCCAAGACGAGTTCAGGATAGTACATGCCTCAGTGAGGGACTGAAAAAAGAGAATAGTTAAACACAGAAATGCAGGTATATGGGAGATTCGAGGCACAGACAGGCATTTCTGATAACTCTAATCATTGGACTTATATGGTATGTTATCTTCTTGGTGCTAAGGAAAAGGACATCACAGAGAAGGTGTAGCACACTGTGACAGAGAAAGAGAGTGAGCCTGAAGTTCGAATACAAATAGCTATCCACAGCAGAATGAGGGCAGGAAGAGATCCCGCAGTCATACTTCTGGACCTTGGGAGAAAGTTAAACTTTGAAGTAGAACCTTGATGGGAATCACCTCTGGTTTACTCCCAATGTCATATAAAGTAGAATTGCAAAGACAAGGATAGTCAATGCATATTTTAAGGCATAGTGTTGGTAGGAAGATTTGAGTTCCAAGGCAGAGTGCAGCTATCCAAAAGGGCTGGCCTAGGATTAATGTCTTTGAGGACGTTCACAAGTATGTTTGGAAAGGATCTAAGTAAAATTAATGGTGAGAAAGGTATCATCTTTAAAATATAAAAAAAGAATAAACTGCCGAAAGAAGTGAAAATGTAGGATTGTGTTGGATATATTAGACCAGGAATACAAAGGTTTTAGTCAATTGGAAAGAGACAAATCTGAAACTGTTGTTCAAGAAAGTGTGTAAGGAGTTTCCAAGGAATTTCAGGTTGGTCAGTTTCACATGATGAAGTCAAAGAGAAATAGAGTAGGGATATGGAACTTCCAGTCTGCTGAGTCCACCTTGGCCATCAAGCACTCACAATAATTTTGCATTCCCATTTGATCCTCCCAGATTTGTACCACAGGCCCGCCACACTCTAGGACAATGGCAAATTAGCCTACCAACCTGCACAATTTCGGGATGTGGAAGAAAAATGGAATACCTGGAAGAAATCCTTGCAGTCAGAGTAAAAATGTGCAAACAGACAGTGCCAGAGGTCATAATTGAACCTGGGTGTCCTGGCACTGTGATAAGAAAAGACAAATGGGAACTCTGGCAGGATGGAAGGGAGAGGTTGCAGGAGAGAAAGGAGAGACCTAGTCCCCGATTGACCATCACCCCAGCAGGGTCTGCAAGCTCAGGTATCAGAAGAGGGGATTATTAAAGAAACACTGATCCCTCTGATCAATCAATTCAATCTTGGTCTCACTGAGGGGAGGGGTTATGTCACCTGGGACTATACTGACTGGAATTCAAGAGAATGAGAGAGGATCTCATAGAAACATAAAGTTATGAACATGATAGAGGCAGGAATGTTGCTTCACTGGGAAGTAAGACTAGAACCTTAAAAATTAGAGGACTATATTTTGTACAAAGATAAGAATAAGCTGCTTTTCTAAGACAGTAGTGAATCTGCGGTATTTTCTGCTCAGGGCAGCGGTACAGGCTATCTCATTGCATATATATTTAATACACAGTTAGATCGACTTTTGCATAGCAGGGCAATTAAGAGTTATAGGGAAAAGGAAGGAAGGTAGGTGGAGCTGAGTGATGGACAACTCAGCCATGATTATATTGAATGGTGGAGCAGGATAGATGGGTCAAATAGCCTACTGTTGCTCCTATTTCTTATGTTCTTATAAGACCATAAGATACAGAAGCAGAAATAGGCTATTTGCCCATCGCACCTACTCCACCTACTCTATGTGACAGATTTAGTTTTCCTCTCAATCCTGTTTTCCTGCCTTCTTTGCATAACCTTTGATGCCCTAACTAATCAAGAATCTATCAATCTCTGCTTTAAATATAGCCGATGGCTTAGCCTCCACAACCAGCAGGGGCAATGAATTCCACAGATTCACTATGTTCTAGCTGCACAGTTCTGCTGCCCTTAATTACTAACCTTTTAAAAACAGTAATGGGGGGGGGACTCAAGTGAATATGTAAAAAGTCTAGTTGGATGACTTGATGAAAAGACAGAAGATTGATGATAGAAATGCAGTGAATATGATTAACTTGGGGTGAAGAAGATTAAGAATATATTTGATAAATTTGTACAAACTTATGATTTTTCTTTGTTTTCTTTTTTCTTTTCTTTCTTTTTCTTTTTTTTGTATTTTTTTTTACATGAGCAGTAATGTCCTGGAACTCACTGCCTTCTTAGAATGATGAAAGTAGAGATGATCAGTGAATTCACGGGGAACTTGAAGGAAGTAAATTTTCAGGACTAGAGCGGAGCAGTGGGAGTGATAGACTTACTTCGTGGAAAGCCAGCATGTCTGATTGGCAAGCTCTGTTTCTGTAATGATGTCATAAGTATGTAGACTGGTGATGCCCAACCCAAATGCATCAATCAATCTGATTCAAGATAAATAATGCTTCTGAATATTGTGGTCTGAGTAATGCTCAGTGTAGACATGGAATGTGCACATGCATTTGTGTTAAATGCAATAAAACACAGTAAACTTGATAAAGGGATTTTTTAAATGATAACATCTCTTTGGGGGCTTTGCTGTTGCTTGCATGGTGGGTTTTCGGAATGCTGATGCTTTATGCTAGAATAAGTGGGGGAGGGGAGAGTTCATGCTGCTTCTGCATGGAAGAAGGGGGCTTTGGGATTCTTACGTTATTTTTCTGTCATTCATTCTTTGGGGTTTTTCTTGTGTTTCAAGGATGTTTGTGGGGAGTAGGAATTTCAGGTTGGATATTGTATATATTCTCTGATATTTAAATAGAACCATTGAATCATGGAAAATTTTATTTGGTGTATGTGACATAACATTCTGGTTTAAGACAGCACTGTTTTGTGGCTGCCTGTAAGGAATGAATCAAGGTTGTATATATTATACATACTTTGATAATAAATGTACTTTGAACTTTATTATTTCATTATAACTTAAATCACTTTTTCTAGTCTTAAATGTTCTGAACAGACTATGACAACTGAAGCTATGATGCTGCAGTTTTTCTTTTCATTATTGAATTTAAGGGAAACGTGCTGTTAGATTGAACATCTATATTATGTATTCTCCAGTAAGAGCTGGATGGCGGTGAAATACATTTGAAGACCAGTTTATCAAATTCCAAAGTAACGTGATCTTTTTAATACTGCTTATGTGCACCACTTTGCTACAATTGCTTGGAAATTAAATCACAGAGTGCCATACTTTTGCATGTTATACGATACAATTTTTGATGAAAAACAATTTAGAAAGGAATAATGTTGATTCACAATGAGTTGCTCAAAGTTTGTGGTATTCTCCCTGGTCATCAATATGTCTAATGCATAAACACAGGCATGCATGGAGAAGTTGAAAACTATTACTTGGGTTGTGCAAAGTCATAGCATGTTGTAACGTTTTTCAGTATTGGTTAGCACGTCCCAGTGTATTGACCATAACTCTTGGGCATTCCCTCCCCCTCCCCCCCCCAACTCCAGTTGTTATCACCACCATTTTCCTACTATCTGCTGCCTGGCTATCCACAGAGAGTATTCTGACTGGCTGCATCACCATCTGGTATCGGGGCCGAGGGGGGAGGGGTGAAAGCTAAGGCAGAAAGTTGTAAAGTTAGTCGGCTCCATCCTGGGTTCTAGCCTCCATAGTATTACTGGCATCCTCAAGGCATGGTGCCTCAGGAAGGCGGCATCTGTTATTAAGGACTGGCACCACCCAGGGCATGCCCTCTTCTCATTGTTACTGTCAAGAAGGAGATACAGAATCTGAAGGCATACACTCAGTGATTCAGGAATAGCTTCTTCCCCTGTGCTATTTGATTCCTAAATGGACACTGAACCCATAAACACTACCTCGCTGCTTTTTTTATTTATTTCTTTTTTTTGCACTATTTATTTTAACAGCTATTTAATATACATATATTACTGTAATTTATTTTTTCTTTATTTGTCATGTATTCTATTATACTGCTGCTACAAAGTTAACAAATTTCATGATATATACCAGTGATATTAAACCTGATTCTGATTTAACTGACCTATCCTGACCACCTAGTCAAACTTCTGATCCTCACAACAAGACAAAATCTACAGATGCTGGAAATCCAAGCAACACGCACAAAATGCTGGAGGAACTCAGCAGGCCAGGCAGCATCAATGGAAAAGAGTACAGTCGACGTTTTGGGCCGAGACCCTTCGACAGGGCTGGAGAGAAAAAGCTGAAGAGTAGATTTAAAAGGTAGGGGGAGGGGAGAGAGAAACGTTGACTGTACTCTTCCACAGATGCTGTCTGGCCTGCTGAGTTCCTCCAGCATCTTGTGCATTGCTTCTGCTGATCCTCTGTAGTTGACCTTTTGGGCTTCTTGCCTCTCATTCCTTCCACCCATTGAGTTTCTCTGTCTCCAATAGCACATAGTTTCTTAGACATCAGGCACAACTGTTTATTGCAGTAACGAACTTTAGCTATGCACACTCAAACAAAAAAAAATAATGTTCACCTTCTTGCATTGCTGCATTAATACTCCTTTATTGGTGTCATTCAATTTCTATCAGAATGGAAATTGAGGCAAAAAACTGCAGTTGCTGGGAATCTGAAATAAAAATAGAAAATCAAGAAGTTATAGCATTTATGGAAATATGTTTCAGACTAATGAAGAGAAAGATGAAAGCATTGACTCTATTTTTCTTTCCTCAGATACTTCCTGACCTGCTTAGTGTTTGCAGGATTTACTATTTTTGTTTTAGATTTTTGTTTTGTATAGTAGATGTTTTTTATTAAATACAATGAAAATTTGATGGTTTTCTTCAGAGAATCTTAAGTTGAATTTGTAAGGTTGTAGGTGTTGTGTATTTAATATACAGTAATATTTGAGTAATATTGTAAGTATATTGTTTGATTAAGCATTCTTTTGTTTAAATAATTTATTATAGGTTATATGTAAAAGTACGTGTATGGCAGGTGCCATCACAGCACCACATCGTTTAAACACGTCTCACTAAAAATAAAACTAAGAATGTGCATGAATTATCCGGGCTCCTTTTCCTTTCAATTAGTTTTGATGTTTTGGAGTTACAAAACACAACAGTAGGCCATGGTTATAAATTTCATGTTTTGTACTGTGTAAGAAATTGAAGAAAGCTTAGTCTCCTCTGACCATCAAAGTAATCCCCTCACAGTCCCACTTACTGTGCCAGTGCAAAGCTCAGCATAAATACTGAATGGTTCTCCAGGTGAACTAAACAAAAATGGTAATGCTGTTCCACAATTAATCCACATACTCAAACCTTTACGACATGATTCAAGTTTTACTTCCAGTGCTAAGGATTTCACCTTCATTAAATTTTAAAATTTTGGTCACGTCCAAGACTCATTTCCAAGATTTAAAAGAATGATACAGCATACAGGTGTGGCCAGACTGACTCTGTAAAAGGGTTATCCATTTAGTGCCAAACCACTTCTCTGCCCTGTTTCTTTTCAATAGTAGATACAACTCAAAATATAAACTTCTTTGGGCTCTCTTGATGACCAAAATGTTGTGCTGCTTGCTGATTATTCACATCAAGTTTGATAGGAAAACAAATTCTGGACCCAAACATTCAGTCTCAGATCTGATGCAGTGTCATTGACCTGAGATGTTTCCTCTGCACAGGGTCTACATGACCTGATGCTTATCCCAAGGTTTGTCCACTTTTATTTCAGAATCCAGCATATATATTTTTCATTAGCTTCCAGTATTAATTGGTATCATTACAGGGTGGCTCTAAGGCCTTGACCTAAATTCTTCTGAGAATGCTAATATAAATCTAACTATTCCATTATGCAGCTTCTTTTTGACTGTCTAATAAATGTTAAATGATTTTGAATCACACCAGCTAGTACTTGGCGGCTGAAGCAGACTTCCTTGGAAAACTTGCATTTGTACATCATATGGTTGCCTAATACATTATTGAATCTGTAGTCAGATGTCAATAAAACATTTCGGGATTTGGAGGAGGAAACTGATCATAGGATTGTTTCAATGCTGTGAGCTTTCAGGATATGTAGAATGAGGTGGCTGTGGTCTAAACTTCTATTCTGCTTTCCATTCTTTATCTGGCCATTTGTGGTAGAGGATGGATTAGATAGCTGTGGAGAAAGCCAGCTTGTTAAACTAAACCCTGCTTGTGGGTCATGAGATCTGCCACAGTCTGCATACATACTGCTATACTGTAGTTGTGTGGACATGCAGCAGAACCTGCTGCGCAGTACTCATTGCAGCTCTCAACACTGTGCTGCACTGCTTGTCATGCTGCAGAACCTCTGTACTACAGTCAGTCCTCATTGTGATGCGTGCTCAGACCATTCAGCCCTTGCACTGATGTTCAGTGCTGAACATTCTTCATCCTCCAAGTAGCTTTCTTCAAATTCCAGCACCTATATAAACAATTTGCTACTGTTGTACAGTCTGCTGTGTAACTCTTGGTTACCCTCTTAGCTTAGAATTTTTGATCAAATTTTATTGTAAAAGAATGATCGTGGCCTATTCAGGCTGTGTTGATTTCTGCTGTGCTCAAACTGCCAATAGTGTGAAGTTAATGTTAAGAGTATTTAGGAATATAACACAATGCTGTGTCCATTATGGGTTTCTCTGCATCCACGTAATGAAAATAAGGGAAATGAATGCAAAGAAGAGTGTGGTGAGCTGACAGCTGAGGTCTTGCCTCAGGAAAGAATTATCCAGGAGAAGCACAACAGTTGCTCAAAGCTCAGAAGGGATACCACAATCTAAATAAAAACTCTGCTCACAGCCAGATCAGTCTTGATTTTGAACTTCTTCCCCAGGGTAGCTGCATATTTTTATCCTTTCAGACATGGTTACTGCTGCAAGGCTAGCATTATCTGCTCAGCTGTAGATCCTGTTGGGAAGATGTTGTCATGGCATCTTCCAAAGTTGTCGAGATTCTTGTGGTGAAGATGTTCTTATATTTCCAAGGTGTTGACTTGTATGATTGGTAATACATCCTAACTCACAATGGAGTGTGTTTCATGAAGGTAAAATGCAGATTATTATGTTCTGATTGACATTTTGTTATGGCCTATCCTGTTTATAGACAATGCGGGTCTGAGAGGAGCCACTAATGAAAGCTTGGCAAATTACTACATTGTTTGTAGATGTTGCAAACCACAGTCATGATGGTGGAGAAGGCTAATTGTTGAGGTGGTGGATGGGGTCTGATCCACTGGGCTGGTTTATCCTGAAATCATTCTAAATCAATTCAATCATTCCATGACATTGCTCTTCTCCACTATTACCGAAGGCTTTCAAATGGTTTGGCTAGCTTTCTTCACACCCATCCCCCACCATTCCTCACAGTATTCTGCACACATTCTATTATGTGCGGGAGTTTGCCATGTGTAGTCATAGTCATAGTCATACTTTATTGATCCTGGGGGAAATTGGTTTTTGTTACAGTTGCGCCATAAATAATAAATAATAATAAAACCATAAATAGTTAAATAGTAATATGTAAATTATTTATGCAGGAATAAGTCCAGGACCAGCCTATTGGCTCAGGGTGTCTGACCCTCCAAGGGGAGGAGTTGTAAAGTTTGATGGCCACAGGCAGGAATGACTTCCTATGACGCTCAGTTTTGCATCTTGGTGGAATGAGTCTCTGGCTGAATGTACTCCTGTGCCCAACCAGTACATTATGTAGTGGATGGGAGACATTGTCCAAGATGGCATGCAACTTGGACAGCATCCTCTTTTCAGACACCACCGTCAGAGAGTCCAGTTCCATCCCCACAACATCACTGGCCTTATGAATGAGTTTGTTGATTCTGTTGGTGTCTGTTACCCTCAGCCTGCTGCCCCAGCACACAACAGCAAACATGATAGCACTGGCCACCACAGACTCGTAGAACATCCTCAGCTTCATCTGACAGATGTTAAAGGACCTCAGTCTCCTCAGGAAATAGAGACGGCTCTGACCCTTCTTGTAGACAGCCTCAGTGTTCTTTGACCAGTCCAGTTTATTGTCAATTCGTATCCCCAGGTATTTGTAATCCTCCACCATGTCCACACTGACCTCCTGGATGGAAACAGGGGTCGCCGGTACCTTAACTCTCCTCAGGTCTACCACCAGCTCCTTAGTCTTTTTCACATTAAGCTGCAGATAATTCTGCTCACACCATGTGATAAAGTTTCCTACCGTAGCCCTGTACTCAGCCTCATCTCCTCTGTTAAATAGAGGGCATTATCTGAAAGTCTTAAGGCTCTTTAGTAGTGCCTCTTCAAAGAAACTGACTTTGAGTTGTGGACAACACCTTTTCAAAACGAAGGCATGAAGTTGTGTATCTCTGCAATCATTATTTATAATATCCATACTGAGAACAGGTGCAAGAAGCAAGTATGCTCAATGTTCATCTATGTACAGAGACTGAGGAATGCAGCACCAGTGAAGGGGACTATAAAGAGATGGATGAGAGTGGTGGAGAAACAAAGTTAGGATTGCTCTGTTGGTAGACTGGACCATGTTCAAGGATACATCAATGAACCTACATGAATATGATAGTCATCACCAACTTCATTGAGGAAGTGCATAGATGACTATATACCCATAAAATCATATGAGGCACTATCTCAAGAAGGCAATATCTTCCATCAAAGATCACCACCATTCAGGCCAGGCTGCCATCTCACAGCTATTATTGGGCAGGAGGTACAGAAGCCTGAAGTCCCACATTCAGGAACAACTGCTTACCTTCAGCCATTCAGCTCTTGAACTAAATGGCAAAAACCTAATTACTTTGCATTGCTATGAACGTTTTTTTGTTCAAATTGTGCTTTCATGTATGATTTTGTATAAACAATATTTTTCTTGTAAATATCGTGTATCTGATGCTTTGTATCTGAGGTGCCGCTGAGAGTAAGATTATAATTCCACCTGTACATACAAGTACTTGCGCATATGATAATAAACTTGACTTAAGTCAAGGTGCACTTGTGATAGAATAAAGGGCATGATTTGCTTTAAGCTGCCTTCTGCAAATTCCTGTCAAGTGATTTTTTTAAAATTTGTTCTTGAGTTGACGGATTTTGTGGCCCATTGGAAATATATTCTAAAGAGAAAACCGTTGGGTCCTCTTTTTGTGAAAATTGTGTGCCTTTTCTGTAAAGAAACAATTATCTCCAGGGTGGTGCATGACTTCATGGGACTGACATTGTTCTTAGAATATTACTAATGTAATTGCTGAGGTGTGGAAGGGACAAATGACTGCCCTTTAAATTGCTGCAGTCAATTTACCGCTGCAGTAGCATCATATATATCCTTCTCTTTCCCCCAAAGTCAGGCTTTCCTCAGAGAGAACAAATAGCACTGAGAGCCCACAGAGTTTATTTATGTAAATGAAACTAGTTTATACAAGGTCCTAGAGTAAATGGAATTGTAGAAGTGGTGCATCTCAAGTGGAGAAGAAATTCTTATCAATGACTGGTTTTATCGTTTGGTCGTTTTGGTCTCACTTTCCTCTGATTCCATGATGCAGAGAACAGTTCAAGAGAAATTGTATTAGCATTCATTCGGAAAACATGAGCTAAATGCTCCAGTTTTCTAGCCTTTTATCATGAGTGTTTTTTAAATTAATAAGAATATATGCAGAGGAGATTGGGTTGTGGACTAGGAATGAATGCAGTGGGAGGGCGGGGGGGGGGGGTTCCAAACTGACAGTTCTCCATTTGATTTTGATGAAGTAAATGAATATTTATAACGTGGAGATGAATTTCATTGAAAAGGTTATTATCCCCATCTGAGCAGTCAACCTATACCTATTTATGGTCATTCATCTGAAATCTGTAAAATAGGTGAAGCACCTTCAATTACTCCAAAAGACTGAAGTTTGGTAAAATACTGAAAGGCTTTTATTCGCTGTACAATACGACCTCCACAGTGAGTGTCTGCTCCCAGACTGAGGGGAGGGGCAAGACGAACACCTTTATACAGGACTCTGTGGGAGGAGCCACAGGGGCAGTCAGCAGAGGGGTGTGTCCAGACAGGTAACCGAGTTACAACATATATACATGGTTTACCACATTCACCCCTCCTTTTTTTAAAAAGAGTCCTGCGGGGTGAAGTGACTGACAATATTTACAAGAAGTATATTTACAGGTTAAGTCTATCAGGCGGTCGAGTCCGTCGCTGTGATCTACGTAGCACTGGCGGTGATTGCAGCGGCGATGGCGGTTGTGCTGGCTCCGGCCTGACTTCAGGTGCCAGCACGTTAGGCGTCGGTAATCCCTCGTGCGTGTGCGTCGCGCCCGGTATGGGAGTGTCGTGTGGTGTCTGTATAGGGTTTGGGGTGCACGGTGTCTCGTAGGTACATACATTGGTCGATACGGGGTCAATAGTCACCACAGAGTGTTCAGGGTAGGGGCCCGGAGCTCCTGCGGGCGCCAGGTCGCGGATGGAGACTGTGTCCTCTCGCCCATCAGGTAAAACCACGTAGGCATACTGGGGGTTCGCATGAAGTAAGTGAACCCTCTCGACTATCGGGGAGTATTTATTGCTCCTCGCATGTTTCTGGAGCAGCACTGGCCCCGGGGACGTCAGCCAAGATGGTAGGGTGGTTCCAGTGGTCGATTTTCTGGGAAAAGAAAAGAGCCGCTCATGAGGGGTGGCATTGGTGGCTGTGCATAACAGGGAGTGGATGGAGTGGAGTGCCTCGGGAAGGACCTCCTGCCAGCGGGAGACCGGCAGTCCCTTTGACCTGAGGGCTAAGAGTGTGGCTTTCCACACTGTGCCATTCTCCTTCTCTACCTGTCCATTCCCCCGGGGATTACAGCTTGTGGTCCTACTGGTTGCAATTCCCCTAGCCAGCAGGTATTGGCGCAGCTCGTCACTCATAAACGAGGACCCTCTGTCACTGTGGATATAGCATGGGTATCCGAACAGAATGAAGAGCTTGCGCAGGGCTTTTATAACTGACGTGGTAGTGGTGTCGGTGCAGGGGATGGCGAAGGGGAACCGCGAGTACTCGTCAATTACGTTAAGAAAGTACACATTGCGGTCGGTGGAGGGAAGGGGGCCCTTAAAGTCAACACTCAGTCGCTCAAAGGGGCGGGTGGCCTTGATGAGTGGTGCCTTTTCGGGTCGGTAGAAGTGCGGTTTGCACTCTGCGCAGACTTGGCAGTCCCTGGTCATAATCCTGATCTCCTCAAGGGAGTAAGGCAGGTTCTGGGCTTTCACAAAGTGGAAAAGCCGGGTGACTCCCGGGTGACAAAGGTCTACATGTAGGGCGTATAGCCGGTCGATCTGCGTGCTGGCGCATGTTCCCTGGGATAGGGCATCAGAGGGCTCGTTGAGCTTCCCAGGCCTGTACATGATGTCATAGTTGTAGGTGGAGAGTTTGATTCTCCACCTCAGAATTTTATCATTTTTGATTTTGCTCGGCTGCTGATTATTAAACATGAATGCGACTGAGCGCTGGTCAGTTAGCAGGGTGAACCTTTAGCCGGCAAGATAGTGCCTCCAGTGCCTTATAGCTTCCACTATGGCCTGGGCCTCTTTCTCTACCGCAGAGTGCCGAATTTCAGGGCCTTGAAGGGTACGGGAGAAGAACGCCACTGGTCTTCCTGCCTGGTTGAGGGTAGCAGCCAGCGCAAAGTCAGAGGCGTCACTCTCTACTTGGAAGGGAATGGCCTCATCCACCGCATGCATTGCTGCTTTGGCAAATGTCCCCTTTTATGCGGTTGAAGGCTGCATGGGCCTTGGCAGAAAGGGGGAATGTGGTGGACTTGACCAGGGAGCGGGCCTTGTCTGCATAGTTAGAGACCCATTGGGTGTAATATGAAAAGAAGCCCAGGCACCTTTTGAGGGCTCTGGGGGTATTGGGAAGAGGGAGTTCCAACAAGGGGCACATACGGTCGGGGTCAGGGCCAATGACTCCATTCTCCACGACACACCCAAGGATAGCAAGTCAGGTGGTCCCAAATACACACTTGTCCTTGTTATAGGTGAGGTTGAAAGATTTGGCCGCTTGGAGAAATTTTTGGAGGTTGTTGTCGTGATCCTGCTGGTCGTGACCGCAGATGGTGATGTTATCCAGATATCCAGTGCCTTCAGTTGGCACTGGTCCACCATCCGGTCCATTGCCCTCTGGAAGACAGATACACCATTCGTGACACCAAAGGGGACGCGCAGGAATTGATAAAGCCTGCCGTCCGCCTCGAAGGCAGTGTAAGGGCGGTCCTCCCGGCGGATGGGGAGCTGATGGTAAGCGGATTTTAGGTCTATGGTCGAGTACACCTTGTACTGTGCTATCTGATTGACCATATCCGCGAAGCGGGGTAGAGGGTACGCGTCGAGCTGCGTGAACCTATTGATGGTCTGGCTATAGTCCACGACCATCCTATTCTTCTCCCCGTTCTGAACAACGACCACCTGCGCCCTCCAAGGACTTGTGCTTGCCTCAATGACTCCCTCCCTGAGCAGCTGCTGCACCTCCGACTTAATGAAAGCTCTGTCCCCCGCGCTGTACCTCCTGCTTTTAGTTGCTACAGGTTTACAGTCAGGGGTCAGGTTGGCAAACAGCGGTGGGGGAGGGATCCTGAGGGTGGAGAGGCCGCAAGTGGTGTCGGTAGTGTGGCAGTTGGCACAGTGTTGGGTGGGATGCGCAGGTCGGTGTGTGTGTGTGGTCAGTAGCTGGGTACGTGACGTATCCCTATAAAACTGGGGATTTACGGCAGTAATTGGTGGGAGGGGCCCATCATACTTCATTGTCACGCTTTTCAGGTGGCTCTGGAAGTCCAACCCCAACAGCACAGGGGCACACAGTTGAGGCTAGACCAGTAACTTAAAGTCCCGATATTCTGTGCCCTGCACCACTAGCATCGCTACACAACCCCCCCGGATGTCTGTTGTATGCGACCCGGAGGCCATGGTGACCCTCTGACTTACCGGCCGTAGCATGAGTCCACAATGCTGCACCGTGTCCGGGTGGATAAAACTCTCCGCGCTGCCTGTGTCAAACAGGCAGCTTGTCCTGTGCCCCTCCACCAGGATGTCCATCATTGACTTTGCGAGCTGGTGGGGAGCGCTTTGGTCGAGGGTCACGGAAGCCAGGGTGAGGTCGCTGTCTTGGTCCGGCGCGGTGGGGTGGCCCGTGAGCACCCGTTGGTTGTAGGCGGTAGGAGGTGGCGCCGACCAAGATGGCCACCCCCATGTCTCGCACGTGGTGGCGGCGTGCAGGGAAGATGGCGGCCCCCATGTCTCGCACGTGGTGGCAGTGTGCAGGGAAGATGGTGACCCCCACGTCTCGCACGCGGCGCTGCTCGATCCCGCTCGCGGTTTTGACTTACAGACCTTGGCGAAGTGGCCCTTCTTTCCGCAGCTGGAACAGGTAGCTTGTCGGGCCGCGCAGCGTTTCCAGGGGTGCTTCTCCAGTCCACAGAAGTAGCACTTTGCGGACTCACGACTGGCTGCAGCCGAGGTCGATTGGCCGGCGAGTTGCGGAGTCTGCGGCGCTCACGAGGCCATCGGGGAATCGCGTGCCTGGAGAGCCTCGGAGTTATGCAGAGCGGCCTCCAACGTATCAGCCAGCTCGATCGCCGAACTTAGGGTAAGATCGGCTTTTTCCAGCAGCTGCTGGCGCACGTACACTGACCTGGTCTCCGTAACGAAGGCGTCTCTCACTAGGAGTTCTGCATGCTGCGCCGCCGTCAGCTCCTGGCAATTGCAGGCCTGCACGAGTGTCTGTAGGGCCCGGACAAACTCAGCACTCGATTCCCCGGGGCGTTGTTGCCGCGTCGCTAAGCGATGCCGAGCATAGACGCTGTTTATCGGCCGCAGGTATTGTCTTTTGAGTGCGTTCATCGCGCCGTCATAGTTCGGCTGGTCTCTGATCAGCGAATAAACCCGTGGACTGACCCTGGAGAGTAGAACTCTGCGCTTCGCTACGGGGTCGGTCGCTTTAATCTCCTCTAGATACGCTTCGAATCAGGCCAGCCAGAGTTCGAAAGCGTTTCCAGCGTCAGGCATTTGCAGATCGAGGTCTAATTTTTCTGGTCTCAGGGCCTGTTCCATGTTTTAAAACGTACAGCGAATAAAATTGAAGCACCTTCAATTACTCCAAAAGACTGAGGTTTGGTAAAATACTGAAAGGCTTTTATTCGCTGTACAATACGACCTCCACAGTGAGTGTCTGCCCCCGGACTGAGGGGGAGGGGCAAGGCGAACTCCTTTATACAGGACTCTGTGGGAGGAGCCACAGGGGCAGTCAGCAGAGGGGTGTGTCCAGACAGGTAACCGAGTTACAACATATATACATGGTTTACCACAATAGGTCACCCACTTCATGCATTCACACTGATTGCAATTTTCTGAAAATCTTGATTTTTGTATCATTATAATCAATCATTAGCATAAAATTTGCAATAGTGGCCTCAGAATACCAGGTTTTGTTGAAAAAGTATACACACACACAAAGAGTTGCTATATGCTATATTGTAAAAGCCATATATGTTCAATTATGTCCAAAGCCTTTCATTATATTATTAGAGGTTAGAGCGCATGTATTCAAAATGTGAAATATTTTTTACTTGCTATTGTGATCTGGGCCATATCAATTACAGGGTATAAGGCAATCTTGTGCAATGAATATGTTCAGGTAATGGCCCAATCAAAAAAATCAGATACATAATTTTTTTCATTGTTTTGTGTTTGAAAATTGCATATTCCTGGAGTGGAAGAAGGTTGCAACTATTTCTGAGTCAATTCTTGCCACTCCTTGTATTCATCCGGGCAGCTCAAACAACAATTTACACTTCTGCACCAATTCCATTTCTGTGTCACTTACTCACTGGATAAGGTTATCTCTGTTTGGAGTGTTGCCTGGGTGATTGTGTTAAATTGCTCCTTTGTTGGACAACTCCCAGAAGAGCAATATTTACAAATAGCAGTGCTATGTCAAAGGTGCCTCCTGAAGCAGGTTTCTTTGGATTTTAACAACTGCTTTTCTCAGAAATTCATGGCCCTAGAATTCCAGCAGCCTGGCCCTGATCTCACTAACTGTGAGTCACAACCACTGCCCTCATCATTCTAACTCCAGCCACTGGACCTTTTCCCTTCATTCCAAGGCTCCTATTTCTAAGCATTCCTTTCCTCCTGTTTCAGACCTTCAGTTATTCCACCCTGGCCTCCATTCTGGTTGTCATCCAACAGCCTCCCTTTTCTTCCACATCCCTTCACTTACCCCTTTGGGTCAGATCCTGGTCCCTGAATCATGCCTCCCATAATAGTTATTAACATGCTGCTCAGCTGGGTGTGCTTTTAATAGAATCAGTCAATTTCTGGGCCTTCTGCTTTCTCTTCATTCCCAAAGTCTGAGTAGAACAGACCATATAACCATATAACAATTACAGCACGGAAACAGGCCATCTCAGCCCTTCTAGTCATGCCAAACTCTTACTCTCACCTAGTCCCACTGACCTCCACTCACCCCAAAACCCTCCATTCCTTTCCTGTCCATACAGCTTTCCAATTTAACTTTAAATGACAACATCGAACCTGCCTCAACCACTTCTGCTGGAAGCTCGTTCCACACAGCTACCACTCTCTGAGTAAAGTTCCCCCTCATGTTACCCCTAAACTTTTGCCCTTTAACTCTCAACTCATGTCCTCTTGTTTGAATCTCCCCCACTCTCAATGGAAAAAGCCTATCCACATCAACTCTATCTATCTCCCTCATAATTTTAAATACCTCTATCAAGTCCCCCCTTCTACCTTCTATGTTCCAAAGAATAAAGACCCAACCTATTCAACCTTTCTCTGTAACTTAGGTGATGAAACCCAGGTAACATTCTAGTAAATCTTCTCTGTACTCTCTCTATTTTTTTGACATCTTTCCTATAATTCATTGACCAAAACTGTACACAATGCTCCAAATTTGGCCTCAACAATGCCTTGTACAATTTAAACATTACATCCCAACTCCTACACTCAATGCTCTGATTTATAAAGGCCAGCATACCAAAAGCTTTCTTCACCACCCTATCCACATAAGATTCCACCTTCAGGGAACTATGCACCATTATTCCTAGATCCCTCTGTTCTACTGCATTCTTCAATGCCCTACCATTTACCATGTATGTCCTATTTTGATTAGTCCTACCAAAATGTAGCACCTCACACTTATCAGCATTAAACTCCATCTGCCATCTTTCAGCCCACTCTTCTAACTGGCCTAAATCTCTCTGCAAGCTTTGAAAACCTACTTCATTATCCACAACTCCACCTATCTTACTATCATCTGCATACTTACTCATCCAATTTACCACCCCATCATCCAGATCATTAATATACATGACAAACAACATTGGACCCAGTACAGATCCCTGAGGCACACCACTAGTCACCAGCCTCCAATCTGACAAACAGTTATCCACCACTACTCTCTGGCATCTCCTATCCAGCCACTGCTGAATCCATTTTACTACTTCAATATAAATACCAAACGATTGAACCTTCCTAACTAACCTTCCGTGTGGAACCTTGTCAATGGCCTTACTGAAGTCCATATAGTCAACATCCACCGCTTTACCCTCGTCAACTTTCCTAGTAACCTCTTCAAAAAATTTAATAAGATTTGTCAAACATGACCTTCCACGCACAAATCCATGTTGACTGTTCCTAATCAGACCCTGTCTATCCAGATAATTATATATACCATCTCTAAGAATATTTTACATCAATTTACCCACCACTGACGCCAAACTCACAGGCTGATAATTGCTAGGTTTACTCTTGGAACCCTTTTTAAACAATGGAACAACATGAGCAATATGCCAATCCTCCAGCACCGTCCCTGTTTCTAATGGCATTTGCAATATTTCTGTCAGAGCCCCTGCTATTTCCACACTAACTCTTGTATCAAACTGAAGTGATCTGAATTTCCTTCAAAACCTGAAAGGTACTAACAGGAGATTAGTGTCCTTTTCAGACTTTTTATAGTAAAGCTTTGGGGATAAGTTCTACTTTTCTGTTGAGATTTAGAAACAATAGGGGATGCGCTTGTCTCAGTCAGTAGCAATTGGCAGCCTATTTTACATTGTCCTGATTTTCTTTAACCTAAGGGACTCACAGTAAAGTAAGAAATATGAAGTGTTCTTGGAGTGGGCTCTTTTTTTGTAGATCCCAAACAGAAATGAATTGTTAGCTTATCTGGCCAGGGAAAAGTATCTCATTTGTACGTAGCAACACACACAAGATCCTGGAGGAACTCAACAGGTCAGGCAGCATCTATGGAGAAGAGTAAACAGTTGATGTTCCTGGTTAAGGCCCTTCTTCATATGCATTTGTAAACAGTTTTACATCCACATGCTTGTGCAAATGCAGATGAGACAGGAAGGCTTTGAGGGCAATTAAACAGTCAACAGAAAGTTCTGGGAAATAGAAACAAAGATAAATATATAAGGCCTACTTAATTTATGTAATAGCACCTGCCAATGTGGGAAAACATGGTATATTTTTTATGCATCAGTGATTAAATTGTGAAGCTGATCGTAATTTGCACTGTTCTTGTGAGGTTAAGATAACCTTATGTAAGGGCTTGCCATTGAGTGGTACTCTAATATGCTTTTAAGAATAATTGAAGGAACTATAATGCTAATAGGGAAATGCGTGTACTTTATTCCCTAGAGTGTAGGAGAATAAGGAGAGATTTGATAGAGGTATACAAAATGAGGGTATTTGAGATTTGAGTTAGGGTATATGCAAGCAGGCTTTTTTCACTGAGGTTGGTGAGAGTAGAATAGGACATCATGGGTTAAGGGTGAAAGGTGAAATGTTCAAGGGGAACATGAGAGGAATCTTCTTCATTCAGAGGGTGGTAATTGGTAAGAATGTGGAACAAGGTGCTAGCAGAAGTGGTGATTTCAATACTTAAGAGAAATTTGGATAGATACTTGGATGGGAGGTAGTATGGAGGGCTATGGTCCAGGTGCATGTTGATGGGGCTAGGCAGAATAATAGTTCAGCACAGACTAGATGGGCTGAAGGGCTTGCATTTGTGCTATAGTGTTATATGACACCAAATATACACATCCAACTGGAATGAAAGGGAAGCAAGTAGCCAAGTCAAAACATAATACAGGTGAACAGACTGCAATGTGAATCACCTATCATGAATGCAAGATGCTTGGATAAGTCATGATCCAACTGACATCACTGAACTGATATGAGGATCTGCACCTCAACTAGTGATAAACTACTTTCCGTTGATATACTGTACATATAGAAGAATTGCAGTAACAAGTCTGCTCAAGTGCCTGGAAAAGCATTAATGTTGTAAGACTAACAGTATAACAGTAGATACAAACTAGTTAAATTCAAATGTTTTTAACTCCAGATGTCTAACCTCTTCCAATATTTGTGCCATGCAGTTCCCAGTTCTTCCTCATTTCCCAGTGTTATTTTCATTTCAGGATGAGGTCAACATGCAGGTGCAAGTGTTTTACTGTGTTGGGCTCCTTTTCATCTCTGTTCAAAGGAATACATTTTCCATCTATCTTTCCTTATACAAGACAACACTTCATTCACTCCAGGAACTGAAGATACTCTGTGAACTCCTATGCACCCCTCTCGACATTTCTGTCATGATTACTCTAAAACACGCTTATTTTAATCCTTTTCTCTCATCATTGTTCTGCCAAATTCTGCGCTGGTAAGAATAATTTTCAAAAAGAGGGCTTAAGCTTAAGTTGCTTTTTATCCAAATACAAATTTTTAGCAGCCGGATGACAGATGACTTCAAGACCATTCTTTGATGTGAAAATCAAGACATAAGTGCTGCAGATCTCCAAAGTGGAAAAAGCTGGATGCACTCAGCCAATCAGACAGCAACAGTGTAAAAAGAAGTAAACGCTGGTTCATCAATCTGAGTGGTTAGCTTTGTTTCTCTTTCCACATGGTGTATTAACCTATGGTTAAATTTATCTTTGTAACAATTAGAAACCACAGCAAGATAAAGAAATGCCATTTCTCCAAATGGGAAACCTGTTGCAACTTAATTATCTTTTAAGAGAGTTGAGTTGCATCTAGACTGAATAAGTCCATGAGTATTTATCAGATTAAAGAAAAAAAAACAAAAATACAGATAAATACGTTCAAAAGAGAAAAGAAAGTGTGCTGCTTAAAAAAATATAATGCATAGCGTTTCCTGAAATCTTAACTTCATGGATGGAAGACAACTGATCTGAAAGCCATTGTCTCTGTTGTCTTCTTGCACATGTGGTTCCTAAAACTATACCATTTGAGTCATCTGGTGGTGTTTTTGTCAGTAAGTTATTATCTAAGAGGATTAATTTCACAGTACGCTTTTTTTAAAACATCCAACTACTGCACCAATAACAGATATTGTTCACTTCATTTAATAATAACATTGGTTGACTTCCTATTTGAAATGCAGGCACTTTGATCTTTTTAATTTCATCCAAATAACCAGAACTTGATTCTAATTCTGGTTATTTGGAAATTCAATATAAATAGCGAATCTGCTGGAAGTGTTGGCAGGAATTTCCATCAGTCTAATGCATTCCACCGTACACTAACTCCAATCGTACCTGCTAAACTTTTGACCTCCACCTCCAAGAGCATATGATGCTTGGGTATAAGGGGACACCCTCCTCCCCGATAAATTTCCTTCAAAATTTCATGCCATCCTGGCTTGGAAGTATAATGCCATTTCTTCATTGTCATTGACCTAAATCCTGGAATTCACTCCCCAACTAGTAATTTCATCAGAACAATTCCAACAGTTTTAGAACTTGGCTTACCACCATATTCTCAAGGGCTGCTAGGGATAAGCAATAGATACTGACCTGCTACTGATGTACAAATCATGAAAAATAAATAAATGAGCATTACTTTCCTCAGCATTTAACAAGAAGACCAACATTTCACACATTAGGCCCAGTCAGTGATTTTCTAGCTACAACACACTATGTTGAATCCTGATATTTGTAAAAATGCAAATCTATGTGAAGATGCTCTTGTGTGAATGGTCCACATTTAGCAAAGTGGGGAAAATCCTGATGCAGAGAAGTTTTAGATCCTATAATTGAAGTGAGCCAACAATAAGGAGAAGTACTGGATAATGGGAGGTCATTTGTTAGCGAGGATGTGGGAAGGAAAGGACCTGAGATTAGGAAAGGAAAGATCTACAACTGGAAAACCAGCAGAGAACTTGGAGAGCATTTCTACTTGTCTTGACTACAAGAACTGGTAAAAAATTAACTTGGATAACTGGCAGCTTCAGCCTCCCTTTCATTGGGGAGCATTTTGAAAACTGAATTCCATATACTCATTACATCTACTATTGCTTTTTACCTATTTCATTCTGCATATTATCCAAAAATGTATAGATGGCTATGCTGAATATACTTGATTATAATGACTAGCCATTTCTCCATATGCTGGAGAATTCCATAGTTCTCATCTTGTTTTAGTGTGGGCAGGTGGTTAAGGCATTGGACCGGCAACCTGAAGGTCGTGAGTTCAAGCCCCAGCCGAGGCCATGTGTTGTGTCCTTGAGGCAAGGCACTTAATCACACATTGCTCTGTGACAACACCAGTGCCAAGCTGTATGGCTCCTCATGCCCTTCCCTGGGACAACATTGGTGTCGTGGAGAGGGGAGACTTGCAGCGTGGGCAACTGCTGGTCTTCCATACAAACTTGCCCAGGCCTGCGCCCTGGAGAGTGAAGACTTTCCAGGCGCAGGTCCATGGTCTCGCAAGACTAATAGATGCCATCTTGTTTTAAATGGCCAACTGACTCTCCTGAGTTTATGCATTTTCATTCCAGACTTCTGTTCATTGAAGTGGTCTGTCCAGTCCCATTATAATATTTTTAATAAGTTTAATAAATTCAACCTCTCACTGCAATGGGCAGAAGTTCCCACTTGCTTCAAAAAGGCAACAATTATACCAGTGCCTAAGAAGAATAATGTCGGCTGCCTTAATGGCTATCCTCCTCGCTGACGATCAACACTGGCGCACATCAGGGCTGTGTGCTTAGCCCACTGCTCTACTCTATATACACATGACTGTGTGGCTAGGCATACCTCAAATACCATCTATAAATTTACTGATGATACAACCATTGTTGGTAGAATCTCAGGTGGTGACGAGAGAGTGTACAGGAGTGAGATATACCAATTAGTGGAGTGGTGCCATAGCAACAACCTGGCACTCAGGGTCAGTAAGACAAAAGAGCTAATTATAGACTTCAGGAAGGGCAAGATGGAGGAACACATACCAATCCTCATAGAGGGATCATAAGTGGAAAGAGTGAGCAGCTTCAAATTCCTGGGTGGCAAGATCTCTGAGGATGTAATCTGGTCGATGTAGTTATAAAGAAGGGAAGACAGCGGCTATACTTTATTAGGAGTTTGAAAAGATTTGGCATGTCAACAAATACACTCAAAAACTTGTATAGTACCATGGAGAGCATTCTGATAGGCTGCAACACTGTCTGGTATGGAGGGGCCACTGCACAGGACCGAAAGAAGCTACAGAAGGTTATAAATCTAGTCAGCTCCATTTTGGATACTAGCCTACAAAGTACCGAGGACATGTTTAGGGAGCGGTGTCTTAGAAAGGCAGCGTCCATTACTAAGGACCTCCAGCACCCAGGGCCTGCCCTTTTCTCAGTTACCATCAGGTAGGAGGTACAGAATCCTGAAGGCACACACGCAGTGATTCATGAACAGCTTCTTCCCCCTCCACTATCCGATTCCTAAATGGATATTGAATCTTTGGACACTACCTCACTTTTTTTAAACTATACAGTATTTCTGTTTTTGCACTTTTTAAATCTGTTCAATATACAAAATTGATTTACTTGCTTATTATTATTATATTTATTTTTTTTTCTCTCTGCTAGATTATGTATTGCATTGAATTGTTGCTGCTAAGTTAACAAATTTCACGTCACATGCCGGTGATAATAAACCTGATTCTGATTCCTTCTCAAAAATGAATTATAGACCAGTCCCATTCCATAATTCCTGTTAGGACAATTCTAATATCCTGAGACTCTGGTAAATAAATTTATGCTGCATTCCCTTTAAGGTTAATATATTTCGACTGCAGTTAACCAACACTGTGCACAATACTCTTAAGTATGACTCCACCAAACTCATATTCATTTGCAGCAAAATATTTGTATTTTTATGCACCAAACCCCCTTTCAGTAAAGTCAATGAGCCTTTTGCCTTTCAATTTGATTGCTTTACCAGTCAAAATAGTTACAGTCTATTTAAAGAAAGGTAGGGTGTTTTTCTACCCTTTCCCCTTATGGGAATCACTCCATTTACCCACAACTTGCTCCATGTGCCACTTTAGATTTTCCACCTACTTAACTTGTGGATGTCCCTTGGTAGAGCTTATTTTCACAGCTTATTTTCCCACGTAGTTTTGTGTAATCAGCAAACAATGATACTATACACTCTGTCTCATCATCTGTCATTGATACAGCCTTGTAAACAGCTGACAGTGCGTTATGGATCTTCATAGTATGCCATTTCTAAAAGCCTACCAGCCTGAAAATAATTCATTCCTGTTTTAGTTGTCTGTTAACTTAGTCTCTATCCATTTTAATTTGTTATTACAAATCTGATTATTTAATGTAACAATCTATTGATACATCCTTGACGCTTTTTGAAAGATTATACCACATTCACTTTATTTCTGCTGCTGGGTTCATCGTGGAAAAAAATAGCATCATTTACTTTTCATTATATTTTCACAATGGAAACAAAGAATAATTGAGACACAAAAAAATGACAGTTGCCCTAATACTTATGAGCTAATAGAAACCAAAAGGATCATGAATATATTTTAGTTACAATATTCAAGTTATTATGGTAAATACCCTCCCCAGACTCTTAACTGCAGTGGATTCCAGTTAATTTGGACACATTGGGATCAGTACATTTTGGCCCAATTAAGTAGCTGCCCCAAGTAGCCGAAGTTTCATGGAATGAGTTAAAAAGGTGTAAAAAAGACAAACTACCATTTAACCGAGTAACAAATTATATATTTGATTGAAAAACAGAATAAATGAGAACACTACCAATACTATTGGTGGTTGTCCACCGCATCTGATGACAACAGGAAACCTGTGTGGGAGAGTTCTTAAAGAGGCAAAGCTGTTGCACTCAACCTCGCAAGTCCGGGTCCAGTGGTACAAGTATACTTCACAACTGGGGTCTTCCCTGGTTTCTGTGGATGACCATGACTTCTTCTGTGCCTCATCATGCCCTTTGCTCTCCACATGGTGTTACAGAGCTACTTTTTTTTGGCTGTTGGATCTCACTGTAGATATCATATCTCCAGTTCACTGGAGCTGACTTTGCGTACTAGGGCAGGCATGTCCCTATCTTCGCGGGGTATGAAAGCTGCCGGCTATGATCACCTGGCTAGCTTCCTGTCAAAACACTGTATCAAGAGTGTGGCTGCTATTGCATGCTAACAGCTACTTGGAACCACTGGTGAGATGAGTGTCTGGCGGGGACCAAAGGTAACATTCAAGGTGATTGCTGATACTTTCAAATTCTTTGTAGGTCTTAACTTGTTGATGTAGTGAAATCATTTCATTTCACTCCTGGCTGTTTCCAGTATTACCAAGTCTGAATGATTAAAACAGTTCCGAATTGTTTTATTGCTTATATCTTGCCAGTTATCAGTGACCCAAATCACTGCTTTTTGAACACAAAGGCATGCAACTGACGCTATTTAGATCTGTTTGCTCTAAGCATGATATAGTGTCTAACAGCCACACATGTTCCCACGACTGATGCTAGTTAAAAGCTGTTTGGCAGCCTGTCCCAATTAAGCAGCATAGTGTCCCAAATAAACAAAGAGAATCCTGGTTATTTTCTTGATTAGTTTTTGTTCTTTAAGAGTTTTCCCAAATATGTGGTTGCCCAATTAACAGGTGGCCCAATTAGTTGAAATTCTCTGTACTCCCTAACAATAATAACATGAGCTAAGCACAGTACATACATAATACATGAAAATAATTCTCACACAACATCCAATTACTTTGCATTGGAAAGTTGGATGAAAATGTAAAATGAAAATAGGGAGATTTATACAGTACTTCTAGAAATTCAAGACAATGACTCTTGTCTGTATTGAAAGACATTAACATCTGACAAACAAGAAAAAAGCAGCAAATTTATACTGAAAAAAGTACATAAATGGCTTATTCTGCCCAGACTATCAGTGTTTAGGTTTGAAGTCACCTTCTTCCACCCCATCTATCTACTCCTTTTGGCTTAGTCTGTTGTTACTTTCTCCTTGTGCTTATTTAGCTTCTTCTTAAATGCATCACATGCTGTATAAAACATGAATAATTCATTGTGGCTGTGTCAGTCACCCTAAAGATTTAATCTTATTCAGTGTTAATCCACAAAGTAGAACTTTAGCGATGAATAACTTGTGGCAATAATGTAGTAGCAAAAATGTGTGATTTTGTGAAGATTGGAAATACGTTTCAGTCTCTTCAAGGAAGCGGCAGGGTAATTGTGGCTTATCACTACAGCGATAGCAATGCTTGTCACTCAGTCAGACCAAAATGTTTCAACTCCTGTACATTTTCTCTTTCTGGCTGATCAAGGATTTCAAGTACTTGACATTCTAAACTCCCTGCCTCATGGGTGTTTTTAATGGTTCACAGCTGGTTTGTGCTTTTCATTCCATGTATATAATAATTTTTGATAACAGTTGAGGGAAAAACAAGTACACATCTGCAACTATATTGCTATTTTGATTGCAGAGGACAACTAGAGTTAATTAACACAGAAACATCCACTTTCTCTCAATAGTGAGCAATATGCTTTGGTGACTTTCGATATTCAAAACATAATTAATGTAAAGATTTTGTCCAAACACAACAGAAGGTAGTCAAAATGGAACTTTGATACAGACTTGCATATGGATGGATAGATTTGCAATACTGTGTAAAAGTCTTAGGCATCCTTGATTTTTTAATACAAATTTTGTTTTAAATGTTTTTTTTGTTTTCTGCATTAGTGTGTCAGTAGCTTACAGCAAGTTTTAGATTTACAAACATTCATTTTCAAAATAATTAAATATTACAGAGAAATTTTTGTATTTCATTAAAGTAACACATTAAGTAGTAGACCACTTTTCAAATAAAAACTTGATTACTGTGGACATACAGTGGCATGCAAAAATTTGGGCACCCCTGGTCAAAATTTCTGTTACTGTGAATAGCTAAGCGAGTAAAAGATTACCTGATTTCCAAAAGGCATAAAGTTAAAGATGACATTTCTTTAATATTTTAAGATTACTGTTTTATTTCCATCTTTTACAGTTACAAAATAACAAAAAAGGAAAAAGGTCCAAAGCAAAAGTTTGGGCACCCTGCATGATCAGTACTTAGCAACATCCCCTTTGGCAAGTATCACAGCCTGTAAACGCTTTCTGTAACCAGTTAAGAGTCTTTCAATTGTTGTTTGGGGTATTTTCACCCATTCTTCCTTGCAAAATGCTTCTAGTTCTGTGAGATTCGTGGGCCATCTTGCATGCACTGCTCTTTTGAGGTCTATCCACAGATTTTCAATGATGTTTAGGTCAGGGGACTGAGGGCCATGACAAAACCTTCAGTTTGTGCCTCTTCAAGTAGTCCATTGTGGATTTTGAGGTGCGTTTAGGATAATTATCCTGTTGTAGAAGCCATCCTCTTTTCATCTTCAGCTTCCCCCCCCCCCCACAGACAGTGTGATGTTTGCTTCCAGAATTTGCTGGTATTTAATTGAATTCATTCTTCCCTCTTGTTCCACAAAACTGATACCCAATAACAATAACTGTGATGGGTGGATGCTGCAACTGTGCTGAGCCCTCTTCTGTACTCCCTTTTCACCTATGACTGCGTTCCTGTACATGGTTCTAACTCCATAATCAAGTTCGTAGACAACACCATGGTGGTTGGTCTGATCAGAGGGGATGACGAGACGGCCTACAGGGATGGGGTCCAGCACCTGGCCGTGTGGTGTGCCGACAACAACCTGGCCCTTAACACCCAGAAGACCAAGGAGATCATTGGGGACTTCAGGCATGCCAGGAGTCACATTCACATCCCCATCTACATCAACCGAACTGTAGTGGAGCGTGTATCAAGCTTCAAATTCCTTGGTGTCCATATTTCTGAGGATCTCACCTGGTCCCTGAGCTCCTCCATCCTGGTCAAGGTGGTGCAATAGCGCCTTTATTTCCTGCGGAGCATGAAGAAAGCTTACCTATGTCCCAGGATATTGACAGACTTTTACCACTGTACCATTGAGAGCATACTCACCAACTGCATCTCAGTGTGGCATGGCAATTGTCCCATATTGGACCGCAAAGCACTCCAGCGTGTGGTGAAAACTGCCCAGCGGATTATCGCTGCCTGGGCAGGGCAAAAAGCATTATCAGGGATGCATCTCACCCTAACCATGGACTTTTTACTCTCCTCCCATCCGGTAGGCACTACAGGAGCCTCCGCTCCCACACCAGCAGGCACAGGAAGAGCTTCTTCCCCGAGGCTGTGACACTGCTGAACCTCTCACAACAGTAAGCAGTATTGCATCTGTATTGTACTGTCTCAGTACTTATATATTTGTGTGCTGTAGCACTTTTTTTTATTCGCAGTTATTTTGTAAATAACACTACTTACAGGCATAATTTACATATTACTATTTATGGTTCTATTACTATTTATTATTTATGGTGCAACTGTAACAAAAACCAATTTCCCCCGGGATCAATAAAGTATGACGATTCTTTGCATTTCTGGTCAGATGCTAAATGCATTTCATTGGCTTTGTATCTGTACTCGGCACAATGACAATAAAGTTGAATCTAATCTAATCTATTTGGTTTCACTTGAACAAATGAACCTAGACTCGGTAGTTCCTCTGAGACTCACTTTATTGTTAATACAGAGAAGAAAACAGAGAGTTGTGAGAAATGCTTTATATTGTACACTACCTACACCACTAGTAGGTAGGGCTCACATAAGCAACCCCTAGTAGTCTACACCGCCGAGTATACTTAGCAACATCTTTGTGGTCCCTGAAGCAGGCGATCGACCATGGACTGGCTAGGCTGGAGGTCCTTGGCGCCTGTTCAGCTGCTCAGCCCGAATGTGGGACCCAGGCAAGTGGTCTGCCCAAGAAAGAACTTTCCCACCTTTATAGCTCTATCAGCACCTCCCAGTCCAGCTGGAAGGGGCTAGGCATCCAATCCAATGCTTACACGACCCTAACTTGAGCCAATCCAAGTCCTGGCCACATATTAAGCCAACATACATCCTCCATACCTGCAAGTACCATGGTCAGGTGACCTGTAACAATCAGCCTTTGCCCCATCAGGGACAATGCATCCTATTAATCTTACAACCAAACAATGTAAAAAAAAATTCTTTAGAGAAAAGGTGATTAATTATTTTTACACAAATCAGCACTTTTAGCTTGCTCTTAGGCATGTTACCCCGTAGACCAGACTCACATTTTGTTCTCCCCTTATCTAGTATCAAGGGTCAGTCTGCCCAACATAACAGACCCACAAATTCCTAATTGTTAACCATATCCCTGCTGTGCCAATTTTCATACCCACACACCAAACACTTACCTATACACCTCTGCCAGTGAAATGTTCCCTATGCCACTGGCCCAAAGCATGATCGATCCCCCCCGCCGTGATTAACAGTTGGAGAGGTGTTCTTTTCATGAAATTCTGCACCCTTTTTTCTCTAAACATACCTTTGCTCATTGCAACCAAAAAGTTCTATTTAACTTCATCAGTCCACAGGACTTGTTTCCAAAATGCATCAGGCTTGTTTAGATGTTCCTTTGTAAACTTCTTACACTGAATTTTGTGGTGAGGATGCAGGAAAGGTTTTCTTCTGATGACTCTTCCATGAAGGTCATATTTGTGCAGGTGTCACTGCACAGTAGAACAGTACACCACCACTTCAGAGTCTGCTAAATCTTCCTGAAGGTCTTTTGCAGTCAAACAGGGGTTTTGATTTGCCTTTCTAGCAATCCTACGAGCAGTTCTCTCAGGAAGTTTTCTTGGTCTTCCAGACCTCCACCATTCCTGTTAACTGCCATTTCTTAATTACATTACAAACTGAGGATACAGCTACCTGAAAACACTTTACTATCTTCTTATAGCCTCCTCCTGCTTTGTGGGCATCATTTATTTTAATTTTCAGAGTGCTAGGCAGCAGCTGATTGTTGGGACAAAGTTTGAGGAGTCAGGGTATTTATAAAGCTTTGAAATTTGCATCACCTGGCCTTTCCTAACGATGACTGTGAACAAGCATAGCCCTAACAAGCTAATTAAGGTCTGAGATCTTGGGAAAAATTTTCTGAGAGCTCAAATCTCTTGGGGTGCCCAAACTTTGCATGGTGTTTCTTTCCTTTTTTTCACTGTAAAATTGTATAAAACAAAAATAATATACTAATCTTGCTTAAAATGTTGAAAAGAATGTTTCATTTTTAACTTTATGACGTTTGGAAATTAGTTCATCTTCTACTCACTTAACTATCCACAGTAACAGAAATTTTGACCAGTGGTGCCCAAACTTTTGCATAACACTGTATATAGCCCAGTGCATGATTAAACAATCAGGATGCTAATGATCAATGACATAATGATTTGAAACAGAAGCACATATAGAAGGAATCAAACTGGGAGGAAGACAACCACACTAAAAGGTGAGGTTGTGGCAGATGTGACAGTTTAACCTTCAAACCATCAATTCTTACACCATGGCAAGAGTGATCACAGCACCAAGACACAAGGTGATCATCCTGCATCAGCAAGGTCTCTCCCAAGCATCAGACAGGAGTTTCAAGATGTGCTGTCCAAGCTCTTCTGAAGAAGCACAAAGAAACGGGCAAGGTTGAGGACCAGAAACGCAGTTATTAGCCCTGGAAACTAAATGTAGCAGACAAAAGATATACATCAAACTGATGTCCCTTCTAAATGGGAAGACATCCAGGACTCTCAGCTCTGAACAAACAGAAACCAAGTACACCCCTCTACGGTCCAGAGAAGTCTTGTCAGAAGTGGTCTTCATGGAAGAATTGCTACCAAAAATCTATTCCTTTAAAGAGGAAACAAGTCAAGAAACTCATCTATGCACAAAAACACGAGGTCTAGGGTGCTCAGCAATAGCAGCAAATGCTCTGGCCTGACGAGCCAAAATTTGACATTTTTGACTCAGACAGGGGTCAGTTTAACCTTAGAAGAGCTGGAGAGCACAACGTGGATAAGTGTCTGCAGCCAACAGTGAAGCACATTGGAGGTTCCCTACAGGTTTGGGGCTGCATATTTGCAAATGGATTTGGTGATCTGGTCAGAATTAATGGAATCATCAATGTTGAGAAGTACAAACAGATTCTCTTCTATCACGCAATACCATCAGGGAGGCATCTGATTGGTTCCAACTTCATTCTGCAGCAGGACAATGATCCCAAACACACGGTCGAGTCATAACGAACAACCTTCAGCAAAAAGAACAAGAAATTCTACAGCAGATGGTATGGCCTCCACAGAGGCATATTGTCAGCAACATCAAGGCTGTCTGAGATGACTTGGAAAGACAGAAGCAATTGAGACAGCCAAACTTTGCATAAGAACTGTGGCAAATTCTCCAAGATGCTTGGAACAACCTACCAAACAACTTTCTTATAAAACTGCATGACTGTGTATGTAGGAGAATTGATTCAATTGAGCAAAGGGTGATCACACTAAATATTGATTTGATTTAGTTTTTTTTCACTGTTTACTGCTCTTTATTGTAATTTTTTTTGATATTTAGAAATTTTTCATTATTTTTGGAAGCATCTTCATTTTATATGTGCCAAAGTCTTTTGCACAGTACTGTTTATTTCAGATGGGAGTTGCATCCCTTAACTTAAATGGTCAACCAACGATGCACAAAATGATTTCTGAGAAAGATTGATCTGCAGCACACTTGTCAGTTTTGTCAAACATCTGGTGAGGATGGAGCTTATTATTGAAGGATAGGTCGTGATAGTGCTGATAAACAATCTGCTGTTCCCTGAGTTGTAGTAGAGAAATGGACAATGCCCCACTTTTGTTAAGCACTTGATATGGCCTTTACATGACCAAAGTTGCAAACTGCATGGAGATGGATCACTGACTGGAAAGCTTGTTTGGCCGACATTCAGAAAAAAGTTTTCATGCGTCAGGGAGGTCAAACTAATTGCTCTCCAATATTTGGTTCACATTTTAATGGACTCCATCAACCACAGAGTGAGATAAACTGAAAAAAATAGTGACCTCCGTAACTCTTAGCACAACAGATTGCAAGTTGCCTCATAATTCTATTTAATAACTCCCCTTGTGTGCATAGTCTTCAAATTGTGGAAAGACCTTGTAGTTTGTTTTTCTTGATGATAGAAATGACAGCAGAAGGCCCCAACATGTACGGAATGCTCAAGATTTTCGTTGTGGATGCGGGAGATATGATTGTTCTATTTCATCTTTCTACTCTAATTTTTTGCATAATTTTCCCTTTATTAACATTTTTCAAATCAAATTGATTAAAAGCAAGAAACAATTTTGAAGTAAAAAGAGTAAAAATGTTCTTGCTTTCTAGGACACACTCTGGTTCCAGCAGTCCCCACTGGTGAGTGAGTAGGTCATGAATTAGATGGGGTTGCACTTCTATAGGTGTATAGTGTACATGCTCCAGTTAGCATTCTTCACAGCTGTAACAATCAGTGGGTGCCCTATATTAAAATCAGCCCAACGCTACAAGATTTTTATTTGATTAGTTATACCTATTTGAAAAACATTCTGCTAGAAGTTAAGTGACCATAGGCATTCACAACCCGCCTCATTAAATAAAAATAGTCTTGAATTAGTATCTGATATTACCATTGTTCCACACTTTTTACAATTAGAAACATGCCTAAACATTGGGGAGTTTATTTATTGAGCTGTTGCAGGCTAAACCAGGTGAGGATAGCCGGCAGCCTCATACCCCCATGAGATAGGGACATGCCTGTCCCAGCATGCAAAGCCAGTTCTGCGAACCGGTCGAGTGAGATCGACAGTGAGATCCAACGGCCAGGAAGGTAGTGCTGCAATGCTCCACGGAGAGTGAAGGGTGTGACAAGGCACAGAAGACATGGTCATCCACTGCAACCGAGGAAGATCCCAGTTTGTGACTGGAGTTGGACTTCTGAGGTCAAGAGAGTCGAACTGCCCCAGTGCAACAACTTTTCCACTATTAAAAATTCTCCAGTACAGGTTTCCTATCACTGTCAGATACAATGGGCAATCATCAATTAGTGCAGTCAATAATTTAACATAATAGAAAGTAGGGCTGAAAATTGTCATTTACAAAACATTGATATAATACTGCAGACCCTTGAACTGATTTCTGAGTCCTGGAAGTGTGTATGATGTGTTCTGAGTTTTTCTGTGAAGGAAGGTTATTAGTTCTTCTCAAAATTTCCAGTGCTCTGCTGGCAGTGGAGCAAGTGTGCTTTGCACAACTTATGATGTGATCCAGGCTATGGAATTGCCTGGCTATTTTACTGAAAGTTTCGAATTTGTGTAGAAATGACCCAGTCTAAAATGTGCTAAATAAAAAGGCAGAATAAATTCAATTTCTAGCCATTAATTTCTTTCATTAATGGACTATTTTTATCCGTCAGCTTCAAAATCACAGATTGAGATAAGAAAATCAGTATTGTTGCTAAAGGGTGAATTTGACGGTTGGCTTCAATCTGTTACTTTCGGCTGACATGATGTACTTCGGTGATAAAAAGTGTTTAAATTCCAGGTCTGGTAGATATTTACCTATGAGACATCACAGGAGAATTTGTGGACTTCTAAGTTGCAGTTAAAGAACTGATGTCTTCGATATGTAAAAAAAAAAATTGTTGCTTTAAATATAAAATGTTAGCTATCATTTTGACTCACTTTCAAGAACTCTTTAGAAGTAATGTTCTCAGAATATTTTTATTTATTTAAGCAATTAATAAAAGTAATTGTTCGAAGTCTTTAATAGTAAACAATGATCTGATAAACATATAAAGACTTTGCATAAATTACAGACTGCCAAAAGAGAGAAGGATGCAGTAGTCTTAGATTTGTCCTAGTGATTACATGTAGCAGAAAATTATAAGCAAAAGATAACAAAAAATATTCTGTCCACCATGAAATTAAAGGGAAATTGGATATTTGCATTTAAGTGTTTTCTTCAAAAAAAACTTGTTTTTTTTGTATTGTCTCATTCAAAAATGCACTTACTGTACAAGGCAATTTTAAATTTGTCGTTAAAAATAGTGTTTCTATTATTGCAGTCTGGCTAAGGTATGAGGTGAAGCTGTTAAATAAGAGAGTCTGATCCTTTTGCAGTACAGCCTTGTGAACTTGCTGCATTGCATCTATCAGCTGTAAGATTGATGTTGATATTGTGCTGCGCTTTAACCTTTGCATCCATGCTGGATAACTGCATAACTGCTGGAGTCAGTTATCAAAGATGTGATAACAGCACATTTGGAAAGCGGTGAAATGATCGGACAAAGTCAGCATGGATTTGTGAAAGGAAAATCATGTCTGACGAATCTCATAGAATTTTTTGAGGATGTAACTAGTAGAGTGGATAGGGGAGAACCAGTGGATGTGGTATATTTGGATTTTCAAAAGGCTTTTGACAAGGTCCCACACAGGAGATTCGTGTGCAAACTTAAAGCACACGGTATTGGGGGTAAGGTATTGGTGTGGGTGGAGAATTGGTTAGCAGACAGGAAGCAAAGAGTGGGAATAAACAGGACCTTTTCAGAATGGCAGGCGGTGACTAGTGGGGTACCGCAAGGCTCAGTGCTGGGACCCCAGTTGTTTACAATGTATATTAATGACTTGGATGAGGGAATTAAATGCAGCATCTCCAAGTTTGCGGATGACACGAAGCTGGGTGGCAGTGTTAGCTGTGAGAAGGATGCTAAGAGGGTGCAGGGTGACTTGGATAGGTTGGGTGAGTGGGCAAATTCATGGCAGATGCAATTTAATGTGGATAAATGTGAAGTTATCCACTTTGGTGGCAAAAATAGGAAAACAGATTATTATCTGAATGGTGGCCGATTAGGAAAAGGGGAGGTGCAACGAGACCTGGGTGTCATTATACACCAGTCATTGAAAGTGGGCATGCAGGTACAGCAGGCGGTGAAAAAGGTGAATGGTATGCTGGCATTTATAGTGAGAGGATTCGAGTACAGGAGCAGGGAGGTACTACTGCAGTTGTACAAGGCCTTGGTGAGACCACACCTGGAGTATTGTGTGCAGTTTTGGTCCCCTAATCTGAGCAAAGACATCCTTGCCATAGAAGGAGTACAAAGAAGGTTCACCAGGTTGATTCCTGGGATGGCAGGACTTTCATATGAAGAAAGACTGGATGAACTGGGCTTGTACTCGTTGGAATTTAGAAGATTGAGGGGGGATCTGATTGAAACGTATAAGATCCTAAAGGGATTGGACAGGCTAGATGCAAGAAGATTGTTCCCGATGTTGGGGAAGTCCAGAACGAGGGGCCACAGTTTGAGGATAAAGGGGAAGCTTTTTAGGACCGAGATTAGGAAAAACTTCTTCACACAGAGAGTGGTGAATCTGTGGAATTCTCTGCCACAGGAAACAGTTGAGGCCAGTTCATTGGCTGTATTTAAGAGGGAGTTAGATATGGCCCTTGTGGCTACGAGGGTCAGGGGGTATGGAGGGAAGGCTGGGGCGGGGTTCTGAGTTGGATGATCAGCCATGATCATAATAAATGGTGGTGCAGGCTCGAAGGGCCGAATGGCCTACTCCTGCACCTATTTTCTATGTTTCTATGTAAAGTGCATTCTATGATTCGTGTTTATGTGAAACATTACAGGACAACTTAAAGGGAGAAATGTCTGGTTCTTGTTGCTTTAACTCATTGAAGATTAATTTTAGTAAGCTTATACATAGTCAAATCCGCAGTGAATTTTAAAATTTTGAAGAAAATTAATGAAATCTAACTGGTACTTAACTGCTTATATTCAAGATCAGTGTGCATCTAGCAACACAGATATACAATGGCATACTTTTTAATTAAAGCTTGACAGAAAGAAAATAATGGATTTGTTGTCAGGAATGAAGTCTCAAGAGTCCTGACAGAATTTCAATAACATTGCCAGTTTCCATCATAAATTTTTCTGCTCTTCAACTTGGGTTTGCCATTCCTATCACCCAACACTGGTTACCTTCAGTATTTTTCCAATGTTCCTAATGTTGTTTGACCATGGCTTAATGGGAACATGAGCAATTAAACATTGTGTAATTTGTGGAAATTCTGCCTTGAATGGTGGAACCTGATGACTCATCAAAGAACATTGAGAAAGATGTGGTCAGCCTGGAGACTGAGAACAAGAGAAAATGAAGGGTGTAAAATAAGCTTTCAACTTCAAGGTAAAATCCATCAAAGGAAGCTGAAGCATTAAGTTTCATTTGCATAAAGATGTAATAATAGACAAGCATTTTGATTATCTATTAAACCAGCTCTTGATCAAAAAGTTGATGTCCCATAATGATCATGATAATGATAGTTGTTAGGATGACATTGAAGAAATATATTATGGATAGATTCCAGAGGCAAGTAATTAGTGAAAGGTTCTTATCATCAGGAATATAAAATAAACTGCTGCTAACCCTTAAAATAATTTCAGTTTGCTGGATACAAATGAAATTTGCAATGTAAACTGAACATTATAGCATGACAGAGTGGCTCATAGCACCTGAGACGCAGGTTCAATCCTGACTTTGCATCTAAAAGCCATGCAGGTTAGTATGTTAATTGACCACTGCAAGTTGCCCCAAGTGTAGATGGAATTGATGAGATTATGTGGAGACCAAAAAATGGCATTAAGATAGGATTAGCATAAGTAAGTGTTTGATGGTTGTCTGTCAGATGGACATACTGTTTATTTTTCTCTTTGGCTCTCTATCTTCCTTCCTTTATTGATTTTATTCCAGCCTTGGATCTGCTTAGGAAGGCTCCAAGCAAGGCAGATTGCATTGAAAATGATTCAGAGTGTATTTGTTAATTAAGGATATTGTTTGAATCTCGTGGGTGAAGGCACAGAATGTTAGAAAATAACCTTCTAATTATAAAACAGTTGGATTACAAGTACCCACCCCTGCTGAAGATTATTTTCTCTGTGGGATGTCTATGCTTTGTGTTGAAGTGAGTAAACTTTTTATGCAAAGCTAAAATATATGTACAGTTCATAATGTTAGATTTAGAAATCACAGTATGTTTGGTGAATTACCAAGGAATAGCAAGAACACATAATTAGCTGTTATTTATTAAGGTGGCATTTAATATTTGTTAAAATCAAAAATATAATGAATAGAATCTAAGAGAAAAAAAGAACTCATAGAGATAGCCCTTATTTTTAACTTTGCTTGCCTGTTAGGAATGGTGATATGGTCAGTGCATAGCAATAAAATGCTAATCTAAAAACACGAGTTGGAATTCCACCATAGCAGCCAGAGAATTTGTATAAATCTAGAAAAAAATATATATTTTTAAAAACAGCTGTTAGTGAATGCTGATAGTGAAACTAGAGGGCATTTAACAGCTGCAAACATGATTGACTCTGACCTTCTGAGGAAACCTAGGTGACAATCAATTGAATTTGTTGCTGTATTCACAATACATGTATGTACAGGTACAATTAAAGCTTTTTTTGCTGCAGAATTACACACACATAGCAACATTCACAGAAATTCATAAGTTATACATAACTTTTATAAGAAATAACACAATTAGAACAAAAAAAGTCAAAGTTTTCAAAATGTTCATAGTATTGCTAATTTGCAGTGATTTAGGTTTTGCCATTTGGTTCAAGAACTAAATAATTGAAGGGAAGCAGCTGTTCTTGAACTTGGTAGTGTGGGACTTAAGGTTTCTGTACCTCCTGTTTGATGGTAGCTGTGAAAAGATAGTATGGCTTGGAGGAAGGGGATCTTTCTTCAGGTCAACATCCTGTAGATACGACCAGTGGTGAGGAGGGATGTGCCGATCACATATTGGGCAGAGTCTGCTGCTCTCTGCAGCTTCTTACATTGCTATGCATTCAAGTGGGCATACCAGACCATAATGCAACCAGTCAGGATTCTTTCAAAACTACATCTGTACAAGTTTGTTTGAGTGTTCACTGGTAAGCTGAACCTCTTTAACCACCCAATAAAGTAAAGACACTGGTGTGCTTTCCTTATCATTGCTGGGCCCGGGACATGTCATCCAATATGTTCATACCCAGGACTTTAAAGCTACTAACACTCTCAACTGCTAATTTTCTCCATTGTTGATTGGTGCATGCTCATTCTCCGTCCCCCTCCTGAAGTTAACAATCAGCTCTTCAGTTTTCCTTATGTTAAGCAGGAGTTTGCTGTGCAGTACCACTCAACCAAGTGTCTTACCTCATCCTGGGAAGGTGACTCACCAGTCCATCAATTAAGAGATGGGCGATAAACGCTGACCTTGTCAGTGGTGGTCACACCTCATAGTAGATTTTATTGCATTTCTGAGACACAGTTTCCCAACTTATACTGCACCAATCATGTCATGAATTTGACCATTCACTCATTTAAATCACATATTTCTATCATCCCTTCAGTCATAAATACCATCTATGTTTTCAGCAGGTTTCAGAGAAAATAGCCAAAAATTTTAAGACCATAAGACATAGGAGCAGAATTAGTCCTTTCTGCCCATTGAGTCTGCTGTGCCTTTTGATCATGGGTGATTTATTTTTCCTCTCAACCCCATTCTCCAGCCTTCTCCCTATAGTCTTTGACACCCTTACTAATCAAGAACCCATCAACCTCCACTTTAAATATACCCAGAGACAGCCGTCTGTGGCAATCAACTCCACACATTCACTAATCTCTGGCTAAAGAAATTCCTCCTCACCTCTGTTCTAATAGGACATCCTTCTACTTTGGTCCTAGTGTCTCCCACTAATGAAAACATTCTCTCCACCTCTCCATGTCCACTCTGTCTAGACCTTTCAATATTCGGTAGGTACTGAACAAACTTTTACAGATTTACTGTTGAAAGTATCTTGACTGGTTGCATCATGGCCTAGTAAGCCAATTCAAATGCACAGGAATTTTAAAAAGCTGAAGAGTAATTTTCTGTATTGAAGCCACTTCTCTGCTAATTGTGTATCCTCTTCATGTGGTATCCAGTGTTTAACTCCCACTTGGCACGTACAAGATCAAAAAGGGTAGTCATGCTACTGATAAGCTCCATAATAATGATATTTGTGTTAGTAAATCATATTAATAAAAGACCTGAGAGCTGAGATTCATTTTAGTTGGCAACATTCAATTTTATTCATATAATTGCAGTGATTTAAAATTACAATACTGTAGAACTGAAGTTCATGTAGCATTTTCTTCAGATTTATGGATTTTGAGAAAACTGCTGAGGTATTTTCTATCTTATTGTTTTGGATGACTTTTAGAAATTGTGGCTTCAACTTGCATATTGTTTTCAAGTGTTTGCTGTCACTGAAAATATTCAAAAGAAATCTGCAAATCTGGCTTTCAATACACAAAGGAAAAACTTCTTCAGAAAACTGAAGTAAAAGCAACAATTAAAAAAATGTAAAGTATACCAGCTCTGTTAGCATCTGAATTTAGAAAAGAAAAGTTCTCCCTGAAAGGATAGGCACATGAAATGTTAATTTTTAATACTGTTTATTTCTTTGGTTATTAGTGTGATTCCTTCCATTAAAGTTCCAATGTTATTTTCAGAAAACATTCTGACAATTATTTGTAACTAACTTTATTTATTCTAGTAATTCTGATTTAGAGAGCAAATATAACTTCTCTTTTAGAGGGTTGAGCAACTGAGTGCACAATTACAAGATATTATCGATTGACATGAATTAATGGAAAGTTAAAAGTATCTTTTACTAGAGTTTCAAGAGTTAGACTACACTATTGGGTATATTGACTTAAGGTTGTAGCATTTGAAAGAAATAACTACACATTTTAAAAAGTCCAGCATGTAATAGAATGTAGTATCAATTATGGATTTTCTCAGTGAGAGTAATCACAACTGGGATTTGTCTTTGGAAAGCTTGTAAATGTAAAACATGTTTTCCTTGGACCTCGAAGACATTATTGTCACTTTTTTATACGTGTGTTGAAAGGTGAAGAATTATAATTGTCAACAGTTGCAGAACAAATTTGTACTTTTAAGGTTGATACATCATAATATTCTCTTCAAGCTTTTCATCTCTTTGAGAACAGATTTCCCTTTGGGATAGTAAGATCACAGAATATGTCCTATGTATTTTACTTCACATGCTTGATTAATGTCATTCCAACTTAAAATCATTTTGTATTGGAGATAAAGGAACTCTCATGTAACTGATAATTATTCCCTTGGCATTGCATTTTAACATGACTTTGTTATTTATTGCTTAAATGCTATTGGTGCTTCCAAAGGTAGTTATAGATATTAATATCTCAAAGGTTTTATCAATTCCAAAATTGATTACATTTTTGTTATAATTAACATAAAATTGACATACACATATCTATGCTTCTGTATCTTTTTTAAAATTTACAATAAATTTAAATGATAACAAAGCCTCAACAAAAGTTCTCCCTCAAGAACGTACTTAGTATGTTACAACCATAAGAATAGGAACAGATTAGGCCCATCAAGTCTGCACCACCATTCGTTCATGGCTGATTAATTTTCCTTTTCAAACCCATTCTCCTGCCTTCTCCCGTAATGTTTGACATCCCTACTCATCAATAACCTATCAACCTCCAATGACTTGGCCTCTACAGGGTTTATGGCAATGAATTCCACTGATTCACCAGCCTCTGACTGAAGAAATTCTTTCTCATCTCTGTTCTAAAGAGATGTCCTTGTATTCTAAGGCTGTGGCTTCTGGAGATAGACTCTCCTACTATTGGAAACATCGTCTCCATGTCCACTCTATCTAGGCCTTTCAATATTCAGAAGGTTTTAAGGAGATGTCCTCTCATTTTCTAAACTTCAGTGAGTACATGCGCAGAGCCATCAAATGTTCATCATAGATGAATCCTTTCAGTCCCAGGATCATTTGTGTAAACCTCCTCTAGACCCTCTCCAATGCCTAAACTGCTCATAATACTCCAAGTACAGTTTGACCAATATCTTATAAAGCTTCAGCATTACATATTTGCTTTTATATTCTAGTCCGTTGGAAATGAATGTAAACATTGCTTTTGCCTTCCTTACTACCAACTCAACCTGCAAGTTAGCCTTTAGGGAATACTGCACCAGTAATACTGCACTCCCAAGCCCCTTTGCACCTCTGATTTCTAAATTCACTTCCCATTTAGAAAGAAGTCTTTTGTCTTTATACCTTTTACCTTCGCCCATTCTCCTAATCTATTCAAGTTCTTTTGCAGACTTTTTGCCTCCTCAACACTGCCCACCCTTCCACCTATCTTTGTATCATATGCGAACTTGGCCACAAAGCCTTCAAATTTGTCATCCAAATTATTAACATTTAAAGTGAAAACCTGCGTACCCAACACCAAACCCAGCAGAACACCACTAATCACCAGCAGCCAACCAGAAAAGGACTTCTTAATTTCCATTTTTTGCCTCCTGCCAGTCAGCTAATCTTCTGCCCATGCTTGTGTCTTTCCTGTAATACTATGGGCTATAGTTTAGCAGCCTCATGTGCGTACCAGTACCTTTCAAAGGCCTTCTGAAAATCCAAGTAAACAGCATCTACTGATTCTCCGTTATCTATCCTGCCTGTTGTTTTTTCAAAAAAACTCCAACAGATTTGTCAGGCAAGATTTCCCCTTAAGGAGCCCATGCTGAGTTTGCCTATTTTCTCATGTACCTCCAAATACACTGAAATCTCAACCTTAGTAATGGTCTCCAAAATCTAGCCAGCCACCAAAGGCAGGCTAACTACCTCTCCAATGTCATTTTCCAGCGGTATGATATCCAATCTATTGGCAGACCAACGTAAGGTGCATCACTCACACCTATTGAGCTGGAGTGTGGAGCAAAGAGAAGGGAAGTAAATTTATTATCATGGATAAATATTTGCTCTTTTCTCTCTCTTTTTCTTTTGACTTCTCTTGTCATCCACAGTTGCCTCATCCTTCCTTTAGAAAGTATCTTTTTTTTGAATGAAATTGTCCTGCGTCTTCTGAATTATTCCGAGAAGCTCCGTCCATTGCTGCTCTGCCATCATCCCTGATAGTGTCCTCTTCCAATCAGCTTTGGCTTGTTCCTCTCTGATGCCTCTGTACTTACTTTTACTGATACATCTGATTTTAACTTATTCATCTCAAATTGCAGGGTGAATTCTATCATATTATGATCTCTGCCTCCTAAAGATTTCCTTACCTTTAGCTCCCTAATCAAATCTGGTTCATTACACAACATGCAATCCAGAATTGTCTTTTCCCTAGTGGGCTCAACCATAAGCCACTATAAAAAGCCATCTCATAGGCACTTTACAAATTCCTTCTCTTGCGATCCAACACCTTCTGATTTTTCCAAACCAGCTGCATTTTGAAATCCCCCATGATTATCGTAACATTACTCGTTTTACATGCCTTTTCTATCTCCTATTGTAATTTGTACCTCACATCCTGACTATTGCTTAGAGGCCTGTATTTAACTCTCATCAGGTTTTTTTTTTAAATACTCTTGCAATTTCTTAATTCTACCCCAAAGGATTCTACATCTTTGGGTCCGATGTCACCTCTTTCTAAGGATTTGATTTCATTTTTATCAGCAAGCCACCCCATCCCCTCTACCCACTTGCATTTCCTTTTGATACAATGTGCATCTTTAGATGTTTAAAGGCAAAGAAATTTTTACAGATTAGCTTTATTTGGTACATGTACATTAAAACATTGAAACATACAGTCAATGTGTCACTTTGCGTCAAGTGTTGTTACGCTTCTGGTGCCAATATAGCATGCCCCAACTTACTAATCTCAACTCTTCGTCTTTGGAATGTGGGAGGAAACTGGAGCACCCAGAGGAAACCCACTCAGTCATACAGAGAATGCACTAGTTCCTTACAGAGATTAGTGGGAATTGAACCCCAATCGGTGATCACTGGCACTGTAAAGTAATTGCACTATCTGTATGCTATGTGCCACCCCCTTTGCTTCCAGCACCCAGCTTTGATCTTCTTCCAGCCACGACTTTGATGCCCACAACATCATACCTTCCAATTTCTAACTGCGCTACAAGATCATCTACCTTACTATGTATAATGTGTGCATTCAAATGTAACACCTTCAGTCCTGCATTCACCGCCCTTCTTTTCAATTTTGTGTCTATTTTTTCTGAAGTTAAATTCTTACACCTTCCTTATTCTTTATTCTGGAGTATCCCCTCCTGCACTCTCCTATTTTACTTTATCATATTTTACCAAGCAGTTGAACCATCCTGTGCTACCATTAAGTTGAAATCCCTATCAACTGCCCTAGTTATGCAATGTGCCAGGACTCTGGTTGCAACATCGTTCAGATGGAGGTGGCCCCATTGGAACAGCTCCCTCCTTCACCAATACTGGTGTCAATATTTCACAAATTCAAACCCACTTCTCCCACACCAAACTTTGAGCCATGCTTTCAGCTCTCTGATCTTATTAACTCTGTGTTGATTTGCATGTGGCATAGGTAACAATCCAAAGATTATTACTGTTTTATTTCTGCATTTTAATTTAGTGCCAAGCTAGTCAAATTCCCTCTTTCCCTGTTCTTCCGACATTGTTGGTACCCACATGGACCACAACTGGATCTTTCCTTCCCACTCCAAATTCCTTTGCAGTTCAGATGAGATGTTGCAACTCCAGGCACCAGCAGACAGCACACCCTTTGGGACTCTTGATCCTTGCAATTGAGGCTTGTGTTCTATTCCCATGACTTGACTATACTATTCCCAATTACAACTACATTTCTCTTCTCTCGCCTATCTTGAATAGCTCCCAAAATCATTGTGTCACGATTCAGTTGCTCATCCTTCCTACAGCCCTCTCCACTCATTCTCTCAGGGAGCAATACTGTCAAACTGGTTGGACAAGCTCACTGACTGAAGCTCCTTCAGCATCACCTCTTGGATTTCCCTATCTGCTTCACTCACAGTCACACCTTCTTATCCCTAGCCACAGACTGCTTCAAAATCAATGGGTGTGACTGGTTCTTGAAACACAGTAACCAAGTAACACTCCCCCTCCCTGATCCATCAAAGTGTTTGAAGCTCAGAAGATTCCAGGTAATCAGCTTGCAGTCTGAGTTCCTCAAGCAACTAACACTTGCTGCAGATGTAGTCACCAGGAACCTCATTAGGACCCACTAGCTCCTACATCATGCAGCTTCAAAATATCACCTCACCCTGTGTTCCTATTTTATTTAATTATTTGTAATTTGGTATCTTTTTAGTTAACTACTATGTAGAAAAGTCATAACTGCTGCTCAGCTGTGCCTCCTTGTAAAGTCTTGAGTTAGATCCCAGACCCCTAAACGGGCTCATTCACACGATTGGAGATCCAAAATGGCCTCTCACCAAAGCCTCAGTTCCCAACTCTAACACTGTCCCACTCTGACAATGGCTGTTCCACTTAAACCTTATTTATTTTTATTGGTCCAAGTGAAACTCACACTCAACAGGACTTGCTCCTGCAAAGATCTCCCTCTCACTACTCAAAGGTGAAACTAATTTAGATCAACAAAGTGTAACTAAAGTTAAACAATGTCCCTTTTTAAATGATGTCAGTACTGTAAATGATATGCAACAATATAGTATATATCTTTGCATATTGGAACTCCTAGAAAATAAATCTACAACTTAAAATCAAATATTCTAGCTCTCATAGTTGGATTGCCCCCACTGCAGAGACTTGAAGACATTATCTTAGCTGGCACCTTGGAGTAGTACAGAGGGAATGCTGCTCTGTCATTCGTACTGTGACATGATGCCAAAATAAGATCCAGTAGCATTATTGCAAAGCATGCAGTGAATGCCTTTATTATCCTGGCCTATATCATGTCATTAAGCACCACTGAAGAGAAACATCAGCAATTTGATCATACATTTTATTTGTAAGCTCCAATGTTTCCTCAATTCCTGTATTGACTACTTTTCAGAAACATCCTTTCGTTTTAAAGTCATTTGGTTTCTACTGATGAAATTAAATATGCTATGTAGGTGCAATTTCATGTCTTCTTACATTAGTGTCATAGAATTTTCTGAATATTTGTCTTGATGTGCATGTCTGCATGGTGAACATATTTACCACAGCTAGTATCATTAGTATCCTTATGGGCGTCATTATTTCATGCAAATTGCAGAACCTCCTTATCATAATTCGATGCCATTAGAGAATTCATCATTAATTGTGTATTGCTAGGTCACTGACAAGCTCTCTCCTGGAGAGAAAATCTTTATGGAAAGATATACAGGCTTTGAAAGCAGCATCAGTAATTTTAAATGAAAACAGCGAGTGCTATCAGCTTCTATACGGAGAGAAGCAAATAAACAGAAGACCTTCCATCAGAACTTTCTATGGTTCTTATATAACTTTAGTACCATCTTCTAGTTTTTTCCTCTATACTGTTGTGTTACCTTGGTTATTGGGAAAATGGTTATCCTGCCTAACAATAGAATCAATTCAGACCAAACCAAATGACTGAGTTCAGCAAATGAACCCCCGATACTTGGTCTGTGAAGATCAGAATATCAATTATTATCAAAGAAGAAAATGAAAAAATAGTATAAAGGAGCCTCAGTTGCAGCAATGTTCATTTCTGATCATTGTAATACGATGGTGGTCTCAGGTTGTCTGTAATTTTGCCTTTGTGAATGCACAAGGGACAGCAGTGCTGGTGAACAAATTCCTCAAAGTAAGCTCCTTCCTGTCCAGGAATGCTTGTCCGAAAAGTGCTACCATGTAAGCTGTTCATTATTTTGAGCTGAGGAGCTGGGAAAATAATAGGATTTAATGCTGAGCCACAAAGCAGTAGGTTTCAGTTCTTGTTTTGGAAATGACAAAAATAGCTGCACTAATCTGGGATTGCTGTCTATACATGTGAGTTTGTTTATAAAACTCTTTCAAAGGCTGACAGTTTTACCCTACTCCTCCTCCCTTCTAAAAAGAATAATGTTTTGTATTTTTAAATTCCTTTTTATTCTTTCTTTTCCAAATGAAAGGAGTTCAAGCTTCTTATAGTTTTCCACTTTAATCAAGTGCCTGTCATCACACATCCACTTAGTTAATATTTTCACACAGCTTGGATATACATCCTAAAAGGGATTCCCAAAACCTATTATAATTGTGGCCTATGCAGCAGTTTTTTTGGAGAGTCTCTGATCCCATGGCAATTGCCATTTAGTTCTACAACTTCAGTAATATATCTTTCCACTTTTAAAAATCAATGTCATTGTATCTTTACCCTCTTCAATGATCATTTTGTTTCCTTTATGTTTTTTCATATTAAAGCTTTATTCAGTGTCTGTTACTCACAATATTTACCTACATCCATTTAAAAGTCATGAGAATCCTTTTTTTATCATTAATCAAAAAGAAACTAAGGCAGAGGCCAGGAAAGTCATTCTGTAGATGAGTTACTGGTTTTACCCCTAGATCAATATTACTGCCCAATGCAAATTTGGTTTCTTAATGAATATATTGTTCTAAAGTTCCCTTGTCTACTTTTGCATGATTCATCAATTTTAATTTTGTATGCTTTTGCCAAAAACAGAATTATAAGACTTCTGGTGTGGTTAAAATGAACAATTTTAACCACACAGAACCCATTTAGTCTGGTCAACAGAATGATCTATCATTTTTCAGGTTCCATTAACACTGCATGTTGTGGTATTATCAAGATGCTTACTCTGTAATTTTTATATCTGGTGGTCACTTAACTCTGTACTCCTGCTCGTTAATACAAATATCTAATCAGCCAATCATGTGGCAGCAACTTAATACATAAAAACATGCAGACAAGGTCAAAAGGTTCATTTACTTTTCAGACCAAACATCAGAATGGGGAAAAATATAATGAAGGTGACTTTGACCATGGAGTGATTGTTGGTGCCAGACAGGGTAGTTTCTGAAACTCAAAAACTGAGATTTTCATGCACAACAATCTCTGGAGTTTACAGAGAATGGTGCGAAAAACAAAATAAAACATCCAGTGATCGGCAGGTCTGTTTGCATTTCTTCTCTGACCTCGTTAATTAGCAAGACGCTTTCACCCACAGAACTGTTGTTCTAAACTCTAGAGACTGATGAGCTTGAGAATCCCAGGAAATACCAAAGCCACCCCCATCTAGCACCAGCAATTATTCCATGGTCAAAGTCACTTAGATCACAGTTTTTTCCACTTTCTGATGTTTAGTGTGATCAACAACTGAACCACTTGACCATAACTACATGCTTTTGTGCATTAAGTTGCTTATGTGTGATTGGCTGATTAGATATTTGCATAAAGAGCAGGAGTGCAAGTGTACCTAATAAAGTGGCCACTGAGTGTTTATAGAAGTACATGCTTAACTGCCTACCAAATTGTAAGATTGTAAAGGCTCTTAAGTAATTTATTTAAGTGGCATTTTCATGAGGATAATCTGCAGTTTTGGTCAAAAAGTTTCTCCTGATTTTTTTGAGTTTAATGAATTAAATTAAGGGATCTAACTGGTAAGTCAATAGCCATTAACAAAATTAAATTACATCCTGTATTTCAATTATAAAAGATATGGGGAACTCTTCCAAAATCAATGGATTTATTTATGATTCTACCTAAAATTTAACAATATTCAAACCACAATACTCTGTGAATCTATATTCTTCTTAGCCATTGTATTATTAATTCAGAGAGCAGCTGGAAAATATTAATTTTAAAATTAGCATATTAAAAATAGAAAGATAATTATTTAATTACAGCACCCACTGCTAATGATTACATGTAACCATCAACTGAATTTATGATGCAAATTATCCAAATTACATTCACAGTCTCCTTGCTAATTACTATTGCTTTCATCAAATACTTAAGCCTACCATAGGTTACTCCAATTTAATAATTCCTTCAGGAATGCTGATTTCCTGCATGCTCATTGTACCTTCTGATTTACTACAGTCTCAGAATAACTAGAATATTCTTGTATACTGCTGAAGATGACAACACTTGCTGCAGGCAGAGTCCTGGACATACTCCAGTACCTCCTTCATTTGGCAGTTATTCATGTGCAAACTGAAGCAAGCAGTTCAAAAATGTGAGGTATCTAATTGGATTTTTTTCTGGGGTATTGCAGAATGGAAGTAGCCAGTTGTTTTTGCCCCATACAATTGCAGCCTAGGCTGGGAATTTAGTATGGAATAAAGATCAAACCCCATATATATGCTTTGTTCTTATAACACCATTCATAACATTTATCTACTTATTTATTAGGAAACACATTCATACATTTAACATCCATAAATTGATTTGTTAATTTCTGGACCATTTTGAATTCACCTTGGCAAACCCGATAACAACTTCATAAAAAGACCTTTAAGTGACACCATTAACCTATATGTGCTGGGTGTATTGTCTGAATGTAATGGGGTACCTTTTTTTTCAATTAATGTCTCATGGCAAGGAACCTCACTCTGAAAAAACATATTAGAAGATCACATTAAAAAATCTAATTTTCTAATGGAATAGTGAGTTATATTAAGAACTAGGGTTATCCCAGTAGGCCAGACTACACAATATTCCACAGACAATAGCAAACACAAAGTCAAATGCTTAATCTGATTTTAACTGCCATATTGTTTCACCCTCTGAAGAAAGTTTCGTTGTTCTGATCACTATCATCCCCCGACCCTATAGGGTCTAATTTGTTTCTTTGTTCCCATCTTTCTGCATTCTCAGGAAGGGTCCTGGATCTGAAACAATCATGTTTCTTTTTCCACAGTTGCTGCTTGGCCTGCTGAGTTCTGTAGTATTTTCTGGTTTTATTTTAAATTACCCAAATTTTGAATATGTGAACTTGATTACTGGTTCTTCTTGTGTTTCCTCCCAAACATATGTTTCCTTAAACATTTTCATTATGGTAAAGCCCATTTCTGCCAATTATTAAGCTGCACTATTGATGCACTGCCTTTCCTACTGACATCCTTGATTGTCATCATCTCAGAAAAATAAAAACAATTTTCATTGTGGCTATGATACCCCATTTCCCAGACCTATCAATAACTGGCAGCTTGCTCCTCCTCGTATTCCTGTGGTTACGGTGAATTCACACACAAAAGATTCAAGTAGACATGCCTGTACATTCCAAGTCCTCATCTGTGAGGCATGGACAGGCACTGCATGTGATGTAAATCAACTACCCATATACGGTATTTGTAAAGTTAGGATGTGATCAATGTCATTATATGCATTAAAGGAACTGAAAAGATAATGTAAAGCATCCCCCATATTATGAAAAATATTAATTTCAGTAAACCCAAATTAATTCTGTTACAAATTATCCATCTTTCACTCCTTTCTCTTCAGTTTGAATAACATCTTCAGATATAGTGAGAAGAAGCAGTCACAATTTAAAATGCTTTATAATTATATAGGATTGACTGCATTTTGCCAGAGACAATATTCAGGTAGTAATGTTCACATTTCTATACTTCATAGCATTTATTATGAGTACCTCCCTAACTAGAATCCAACAGTTTTCTATCTCTTCATCACATTTGACACAGTAATTGGTTTGGATAATTAAAACTAACATACACTTATTGCACTACCTTAAAAAAATAACTTTGGCATTTTCAATGTAATCTTTCTAAATCAGTGGTACACTGACTTGACAAATGGCTATTTTGATGTCCTGGCTATCAGATATAGTCTGAAGGTCACTGTGATCTCAACGAAAAAAATAAGTCCCAAAGGTAGCACCAAGTGACGTGATCATGAACATGCTTAAAGAACATCTAGCCCCTTTGAATTTCTTCTGAAACTCTGTGTTCATGGCTGATCAGAGACCTAACTGTTGACCTGCATTCCATTTCTCTCATGACTCATCAGTTTAAGATTAGCAGTTAATTGCGCACTGATTGCTGTTTGTGGAACAGATATTCAAAGTTATAGATTGCCAAAGATCAAAGTTTTGGTGTCAAGACTATATTTTATAATATATTTATTATAAAATATAGTCTTGACACTAAAACTTTTGTAAAAATTTGGACTATATTTTATAAATTATACCCCAGTCCTAAATTCACCAAGTGTATGTTCTTTACCTGTATCTTCCCTATCACTGATCTTAATATATAGAAAGGTTGAAGTAAACCAGCTTGAACGTAAATCCAAGGAACAGAATCCTAGTTTGCTGCATGGTCCAGTTCAGGCCCAAGCAGGATTTCAGTCCAGACTGCCTTGTAATTCTTAATTATAATACAAATGCTGAAAGATTTCACTGAAAAGAATATTAAAAACATTAACACGAGGAATTCTGCAGATGCTGGAAGTTCAACCAACACACGTCAAAGTTGCTGGTGAACGCAGCAGGCCAGGCAGCATCTCTAGGAAGAGGTACAGTCGACGTTTCAGGCCGAGACCCTTCGTCAGGGGTCCTGACGAAGGGTCTCGGCCTGAAATGTTGACTGTACCTCTTCCTAGAGATGCTGCCTGGCCTGCTGCGATTAAAAACATTAAGTTTATTACTGTGTTCTTGGTAGGAATACATCTGTCCAATGTGGATCCATTGGGGGTACAGGCAGATTTAAACGATTTTCAGAACATGCAGACTGGTTTTTAACACAAGCAGTAATATGTCAATCAAAACTGATTCCCAAGCAACAAGAGTTGACCTGCCTGAAACTACTAAATATAAATAATTACATGTAGATGCTGGGGAGAAACTAACTTTATTCTTCCTGAAAACTTTCAGCGTGGTTGTTAACTTCCTAATGTTAAATTACTTGGAGATACCCTGAATCACAAGCACCAGAATGCAGTAGTCAGGCCAGGTACCTCTGATTAGAACTGTGTCTGAAAAACTCAGTACCTCAGAGAAATGGAGGTTGGGGAATGGGAACTTGGACCACTGGCATTGGAATATCCAAGTTTCCTCCAGCATTTTGTATTTTGCTTGGATTTCCAGCATCTGCAGATTTTCTCTTGTTTATGATATCCAAGTTTAGTTGTGGATAAGACAAAGGGACAGCTTTTACAACACATCAGCTAAAAGGGATCAGATGAGGCAAGATATTCAAAGATTATAAAAACAAGTGTGTGGTTAAACTGAGATACAAATAAGCCATGGTGTAGCAGAGGAGTAGAACTAAGGTTGACAGCCCACTTCTGTTTTAGTCCTACAGAGATGGGACAAGAACGTCTTTGTTATAAAGTATCTAAAGCTCAGTTCAGGGTTGCATTGAATATTTAGCTGTGAAGTGTCTGGTTAAGCTCGAGTCTGTAGCCACAAAGAAGATGACAAGATTACTGAGCATTCTAAGGGCAAAGGACATGAACACCTCTAAGAATTACGCAACACACACAGATTTTCTCGTGTTTGCAGATCATTCCATTGACTGGTCAGCACTGATCCTTCCAAAAGCTATGCAATCATATCTTGTTAAGTCTCAACAGATCAGAACATTGCAATCAGATCACATGATAATTTTGCAATACCAGAAATAAGTACAGCATTCCCAAAATAATCTCTGGGAATCAATGCAATGCAATTTACATTTAATTGGGAAAGCATTCATTAAGGATTTTTGTACTATTCTATCATTAAAATTCAGCTTTAGAAATCAGTGAGTAGGTGCTAACTGTATGAAAATCATGGCTGTAATTGCTATACATTCCCCTTTACCTTGCAAGATAAGGTGACAAGTGCCTGGAGTTGGGAGGTGGAAAGTCCCAAAGACTTCTCAAACTGGGTGTCGGAGGTGACCTTCATTCTTGCTAATAATGTTGTTAGTGACAACAAGTATTTGCAGTACCTTTATCCCATCTCCTTCCCTCAACAAAATCAGTGTTATGTGTATCTTGGTACATCTGTCTAAGTGGTGGGCACATGCTAGACTATGAATGCATTTAGTTGAACAGCTTGTATCCACTGTAAAATTGGAGTTACCTATGAAACATGTTTGACCTCTGGCTCTTAGCTTGTTATTTAACAGTTCATCATCATAGCTTGTCACGCCAGACAGCCAGCCACTCTACTGTTGTTTGGTTGATGTTGAGCAGGCCAGTGTCAGCTAAATCAGGTGAGAGTGGGAAGATGCGCAGAACGTGTTCAATGTTCTGCACCCTTTTGCCACACTCACAGGATTCGCTGGTGTTTAAACCCCACTTCACCATATTGTCTCCCGTCCTACAAACTCCTGCTCTCAATTGGGGAAATGGCACTTCGTTATCAAGAGATTTAGATTAACTATCAGTGATTTATGACAATATTCCTGGCAGAGTGCTTAGAGGATGTGCAGACCAGCTAGCAGAGATTCTCACTGACATCTTCAACATCTCCCTGAGCAGCACTGTCGTTCCTACGTGCTTTAAGGCCGCCACCATCATCCCCGTGCTGAAGAAGTCATCAGTGTCCTGCCTCAGCGACTGCCGTCCGTTGCACTCACAGCTATCATCATGAAGTGTTTCGAGAGGCTCGTCATGAGGCACATCAAGACCCTGCTGCCCCCCTCACTGGACCCCCTGCAGTTCGCGTACCGTCCCAACTGTTCAATAGATGACGCCATTGCCATCACCCTCCACCTGGCCTTAACCCACCTGGACAAAAAAAGACATGTACATTCGAATGCTGTTCATAGACTACAGTTCAGCATTCAACACAATCATTTCTCAGAAACTGATTGGAAAGCTGAGCCTACGGGGCTGACACCTCCCTCTGCAACTGGATCTTAGACTTCCTGACTGGGAGACCTTAGTCAGTCCGGATTGGAAGCAGCATCTCCAACACCATCACACTGAGCACGGAGGCCCCCCAGGGCTGTGTGCTCAGTCCACTGCTGTTCACTCTGCTGACCCACGACTGTGCTGCAACACACAGCTCGAACCACATCATCAAGTTGGCCAATGACACGACGGTGGTGGGTCTCATCAGCAAGAACGATGAGTCAGCATACAGAGAAGAGGTGCAGTGGCTAACGGACTGATGCAGAGCCAATAACCTGTCTCTGAATGTGAACAAAACAAAAGAGATGGTTGTTGACTTCAGGAGGACACGGATTGACCACTCTCCACTGAACATCGACGACTCCTCCGTAGAGATTGTTAAAAGCACAAAATTTCTTGGTGTTCACCTGGCGGAGAATCTCACCTGGTCCCTCAACACCAGCTCCATAGCAAAGAAAGCCCAGCAGCGTCTCTACTTTCTGCAAAGGCTGAGAAAAGTCCATCTCCCACCCCCCCATCCTCACCACATTCTACAGAGGTTGTATTGAGAGCATCCTGAGCAGCTGCATCACTGCCTGGTTCGGAAATTGCACCATCTCAGATCGCAAGACCATGCAGCGGATAGTGAGGTCAGCTGAGAAGATCATCGGGGTCTCTCTTCCTGCCATTACAGACATTTACACCACACACTGCATCCGTAAAGCAAACAGTATTATGAAAGTCCCCACGCACCCCTCATACAAACTCTTTTCCCTCCTGCCATCTGGCAAAAGGCACTGAAGCATTCGGGGTCTCACTACTGCCCTCTACTGTGCCTATTGTCTTGTTTATTATTTATTGTTTTGCACTGTTTTGTGCACGTTATGCAGTCCTGGATAGGTATGTAGTCTAGTGTAGTTTTTGTGTTGTTTTTACGTAGTTCAGTGTAGTTTTTGTATTGTTTCATGTAGCACCATCGTCCTGAAAAATGTTGTCTCGTTTTTACTGTGTACTGTACCCCAGTGATGGTCGAAATGACAATAAAAAGTGACCTGACTTGACTTGACTTGATTTATGGGTTTTATTTATCTAATTTTGCATCTTCACCATAAGTTATCTGTGGAACCTAATAAAGGACCACTGCTACTGCATAGTGAATAACAAGATGTATTCATAAAAGACAAGAAATAGAAGTATATGAGCTAAAGTAATGTTGATTGAGTATGAAGGTTTGAGTAAGACTTATTGGGTCCAATGGCCCAGTTCTGTGCTGCAAATTTAATGGAAAATCAACAAACAAGTTGACTCTGGACCATTAAATCAGCAAATGTTCCAACTATCAATTGGCTAAAGAATATTCCTCATTTCCAATGTATCTTCAGTAAGAAATCTTTCTGCATATTCCTGGTTGGAGATTTAACTCTGCAGACTGTGAAATTGGATTTAAATTATTAACAGAAGTGCTTAAATTACTATTTTGTATCACTTTTTTTCTGTGCGCCTTGGCAATATCAGTGCAAGATTATAGAAATGAAGTACATCTACCAGATCCAGAGATGGCAGAATCTAATAGTTAACATTCTATTGGGCAAAGTTAGTAATTTCAATGATTTGCCCAACTGAAGTTAGTTGCAGGGGAAGGGAGGAGAAGATGGCAGCATGACACAGCGCACGCGGCCGTTCCGAATGATATCGTTATGTGTTAACTAGGGGCCATGCACAATCCTGATTTGATGGAGACAGCCGTGAGAAGCATGGAGGAACACCTGGAGAAACTTCTGAAATGCCCACTTCGCTGCCGCTGCTACTGTGCAATCGAGAATCTCTGGAGGGGAAGGCCCCAGATCCTTGGCTTTGCCTATTGCCTGTTGCCAGGGCCGGGGTCAAAGCGCTTGGCAGAGATGGTGCTCAGTGCTTGGTGTCGGAGAGCTGGTCGGAGGCTCGGAGTTTTCGGACGGACTCGGAGTCAGACTGTGGTCGGATGCTTCCAGGATGCTGCATCGGCAAGTTTGCAGCGCTGGAGGTTCACCGTCTGCGTGAGATGATGGGACTTTCGAGAGACTTTGAGACTCTTTACCGTGCCATGGTCTGTTCTTTATCAAATTATTGTATTGCTTTGCACTGTTGTAACTATATGTTATAATTATGTGGTTTTTGTTAGTTTTTCAGTCAGTTTGTCATGTGTTTCTGTGATATCATTCTGGAGAAACATTATATCATTTCTTAATGCATGCATTACTAAATGACAATAAAAAAGGACTGGGTGTCCTCATAATCTAATCTAATCTAAATTACAATATCTAGTTTTCTTCCAGGTAATAAAATAGTGGAATGATCTAGTTGGTGGGCAACTGGTGATTGTGTCCTGCTGCAAGATGTAAAGGATAGAAGTTTACATTGGCGGTCTCAATAGCCTTTGAAGCAAAGTTTCTTGAAGATGTTCCACAGGGGTCGATATTGGGACCACTTCTTTTTTATGCTGTATATAAATGATTTAGATGATGGAATAGTTGGCTTTGTTGCCAAGTTTGAAGATGATACGAAGATTGATGGAGGGGCAGGTGGTGTTGAGGAAACAGGTAGGATGCAGAAAGACTGAGACAGATTAGGAGAATGGGCAAGAAAGTGACAAATGAAATACAATGTTGCAAAATGCATGGTCATGCACTTTGGTAGTAGAAATAAATGTGCGGACTATTTTCTAAATGGGGAGAAAATCTAGGAATCTGAGATGCAGAGGGCCTTGGGAGTACTTGGGCAGAACACCCTGAAGGTTAACTTTCAGGTTGAGTCATGGTGAGGAAGACAAATGTCATATTAGCATTCATTTCAAGAGACCTAGAATACATGAGCAATGATGTGATGCTGAGGCTTTATAAGGCACTAGTGAGGCCTTACTTTGAGTATTGTGAACAGTTTTGGGTCCCTCATCTTAGAAGAGAGGTGCTGGCATTGGAGAGGGTCCAGAGGAGGTTCACAAGGATGTTTCCAGGAATGAAAGGGTTATCATACAAGGAACGTTTGATGGCGTTGGGTCTGTACTCGCTGGAATTCAGAAGGATGCTGGGGGATCTCATTGAAACCTTTCGAATGTTGAAAGGCCTAGACAAAGTAGATGTGGAAAGGATGTGTCCCATGGTGGGAGAGTCTAGGGCAAGAGGGCACAGCCTCAGGATAGAGGTGCGCCCTTTCAAAACAGAGATGCGGAGACATTTCTTTAGCCAAAGGGTGTTGAATTTGTGGAATTTGTTGCCACATGCGGTAGTGGAGGCCAGATCGTTGGATGTATTTAAGGCAGAGATTGATAGGTTCTTGATTTGACATGGCATCAAAGGTTATGGGGAGAAGGTCGGGAACTGGGGTTGAGGAGCAGGTAAAAATATGGGGTCGGGAACTGGGGTTGAGGAGCAGGTATGTTTTTATGAAATTGCTCAAACCTGCTGTGATTAATTTTTCTGCCTTACCATGGCCCAAAAATTACTAAATATTGTTTATATTAGGAATAATAATGTTCATTCTAGCTCCACTGTGCTCCAAAGATTAGTTGTTCACCTAAGATTGCAATGCCCCTATGATCCTTCTTTTCCTACTGGTGGGTCAACCAACCAACTTTATACCATCAAGAAAGGCAGCTGGCTGAATGCTTGAGTGTGGATCCTCTACCATTGAGAATGCCAAGGACAACAGGCTGTTTGAAAATTCCCTTCCACATTCACCCCATCCTGACTTAGAAATATTTTGTTATATCTCAGTCTTTGAACCCCTTTTCCAATTGCACTGAGGAAGTATCTTCACCAGAAAATAAAAACAGGTCAGTGGACCACATCTCCCTGGCCATTTTCCTCTCTGATACTCATACCCAAACACACTCTTCCTTAGTCTACATAGAAAAGTAAGGAAAAATACAAATAATGGAAAAAGAGGGAAAAATTTGTTGTGGGACTTGCAGGTGTTGTGCGAAGAAGCTGTAGATCTGATGGAAATGGCTTTATGTCAGCTGAAGGTAATAGAGCTACTGTCTAAATTTGTTACCTGAAGGATTCCCATTCTCATTATTTATAGGACAGATGTTCTACTGAACACCATGTAATCAAGTAGAGACTTGACGAAGCAACAGTGATGTACCTCTGTCTGACCCTTTACCTTTTATACTGTATAAATAGTGCATGGAGGCATCAACTACTTCCTGTTATGTGATCATGGATATCCTAGATAAACATTCGATATGCATGAGGGTGCCATAGTGCGAATTTTCTCTTCATCGAGTCAACTTGATTGTTTAAAATCACAGAATGAAATGTAACACACTGATGAGCACTTGAGGACTTCATAGCAGAATTCAATGCCAGATGCACATTATCCTTCAAAAAGGACAGTGCATCCTGATTGCTTTAATTGCATAATAAAAGTTTATTCATTTCTGTATAAAGGATGCAGTTTCATACACTCAATCAATTCAGTCCAATTTTTCTAACCATTTTTTCATGAAGCTCCTAGCTCTTGCTGGTGTATGGACCACTACATTACCAGCAGTGTTTATGTAAAGCCTAGACTGTGATGCTTAATGTTTCTGCAGAAGTTCCATGATTGTGTTTATCCAACCATGAAGTGGTCTTAAGTACATATCACTCATTCTAGATTCTGTCCCACATTATACTACTGGAGCCTTTGGCTGGAATGCATGTCTGAAAGCCATTGCTAATGTAATTTTCTAGCTGCATGCTATAGGCAAGATCAGTATTTAATTTTCCTTGAAGTGGCTGATTCGTTGGGCTATGGCAGAGTGCAGTTAAGCACCAATCACATTATTTCACCAGCAACTTTGATGTGTGTATTCACCAGCAACTTTGATGTGTGTTGCACCAATCACATTATCGTGTTTCTGGAAACACAGGTGGGGCAGGCATGGCAAGAATGACAGATTACCTTTATAAGACATTTTGGTGAATTAGATTCTTTTTAAATAAACAGTCTCTGATAGTTTCATGGTAATCATATATTGGTTCTAGCATTGTATTCCAAATAAATTATTTCATTGGATTTAAGTTCTCTAGCTGCTGTAGTAGGATTTGAGCTTATGTCTCCTGATCATTAGTCAAGATCCTGTAATTTAACTACTCTGCTTCTGCTCAGTAATTGCTGATCTGTTTGCTTTTGTTCTCAGCTGAGGTTATTATTTAGTTTGGGATTTATAAGTGAGTGAAAGAGAAGCAATAATCATCCAAGGTTCCTATTTGTGGTCCTAATCCAATAACTTCAGCTGTGAAGCTCATGTTGATGTTGACTCAGGTCTGTATCAAGCTTGGCTCTGATAATCTAAAGTCATGTAAAAATACATCAGTAACATAATCTTTACAGTAGGGTAAATGTACAGTACATTGTGTTTAAAATTGCCTCATGGTGATGTAATAATCTGACTTCACTGGGTAAGAGTGCATTCAGTTCTTATATATTAGAAGCGGTGATGTGTTTTCACATCAGCCACCAATAACAGTTATTAATGAAATCCTTGTGACTCATATTTAAAATCTTCACTCGTTACTACAAACGTTTGTATATATTATTCATACACAATTTGTCTCATAGCTGAAAACATTCTTACTAATGATCTATATTTGGTGGAGTGCTTAATGACTGGATGTAATTTAGGTATATAAGTGCATTACTCATTAGTTTCACTTTCGCTGGCCGATGTGTTTTATGCTCAGAAGATACAGTGCCTATAAAAAGTATTCACCTGCCTTGGAAGTTTTCATGTTTTATTGTTTTACAACATTGAATCACAGTGGAATTAATCTAGCTTTTTTGACACTGATCAACAGAGAAGACTCTTGCATGTGAAAGAGAAGTCAACAAAAATTCTGCAAATTAGTCTAAAACAATCAATTGGATAATTATTCACCCCCCTCAAGTCAGTATTTAGTAGATGCTCCTTTGGCAAGAATTATAGCCTTGAGTCTGTGTGGATAGGTCTCCGTCAGCTTTACACATCCGGACACTGCAATTTTTCCCCATTCTTCTTTACAAAGCTGCTCAAGCTCTGTCAGATTGCATGGGGATCATTAGTGAACAGCTCTTTTTAAGTACATTTACAAATTCTGAATTGGATTACGCTCTGGACTCTGAATTGCCCCCTCCAGGACGTTAACTTCATTGTTTTTAAGCCATTCCTGTGTAGCTTTGGCTTTATGCTTGGGGTCATTGTCTTGCTGGAAAACAAATCTTCTCCCAAGTCACAGTTCTTGTGCAGACTGCATCAGGTTTTCCTCCAGGATTTCCCTGTATTTTTGTTGCATTCATTTTATCCTCTACCTTCACAAGTCTTCCAGGGTCTGCTGCAGTGAAGCTTTCCCACAGCACCACCATCCTTCATGGTAGGGATGGTGTGTTTTTGATTATGTGCGATGTTTGGCTTATGCCAAACATAGCCGTTAGTCTGATGGCGAAAAAGCTCAATTTTGGTTTCATCAGATCATAGAACTAACCACCTTCCAGCTGACTTCAGAGTCTCCCACCTGCTTTCTGGCAAACTCTAGCTGAGATTTCATGTGAGTTTTTTTGTCAACAGTGGCTTTCTCTTTGCCACTTTCCCATAAAGCTGTGACTGGTGAAGCACCCGGGCAACAGTTGTATGGGCAGTCTCTCCCATTTCAGCCACTAAAGCTTGTAACTCCTCCAAAGTTGTCATAGGTCTCTTCGTGGCCTCCCACACTAGTCACCTTCTTGCACAGTCACTCAGTTTTTGAGGACGGCCTGCTCTTGGCAGATTTACAGCTGTACCATATTCTTTCCATTTCTTGATGATTGGCTTAACTGTGCTCTAAGAGATATTCAATGACTTAGAAATTTTCTTGTATCCTTCTTTTGACTTGTGCTTTTCAATAACTTTTTCAGGGAGTTGCTTGGAGTGTTCTTTTGTCAGGAAACTGTTTCACCAGCTGTTGGACCCTCCAGTTACAGGTGTATTTTTACTACAATCAGTTGTAACACCATGACTGCACACAGATGATCTCCATTTAACTAATTATGTAACTTCTGAAACCAATTGGCTGCACCAGTGATGATTTGGGGTGTCATATTAAAGGTGGGGGGGGGGGGCGGTGAATACTTATGCACATATAGATAGGTAGTTACACCCAAGGTACAGAACATAGGAAATTGGGTGGCAGTCAGGAAGGGAAAAAGGTTTAAGGAGCCAGTGGCCAATCTCCTTGACAACAGGTATATCACTTTGGATACTGTTGGGTGGGGTTGGGATGACCTAACAGGAAAGTTGCAGTGGCTGAATCTCTGGCACTGATTCTGCCTCTGTGACTCAGAAGGGAGGAGGGAGAAGAGGCATGCTGTGGTGATAGGGGTTTTGTTAATTAGGGGAATGGACGGAAGATTCTTTGGGCAAGAGCAAGATTCCCAGATGGTATGTTGCCTCCCAGGTGCCAGGGTCTGGGATATAAAAGATCAAGTCCTCAGCATTCCTCAGAGGGAGGGTGAATAGCCAGAACGGGTAGGACTAGTGACAAGGTTCTGCACAGAGAGTTCAGGGAGTTAGGTGCTAAATTAAAGGGAAGGGCCTCCAAGGTTGTGATCTCAAGATTGTTACCCTTTTCATGTGCTAGTGAGGCCAAAACTAGGAAGCTTATAAAGTTTAATATGTGGTTGGGGAGTAAGAGTAGGAGGGAGGGCATAATATTTTTGGATCATTGGGCTCTCTTCTAGGGAAGGTGGGACCTGTACAGAAGGAATGCCTTGCACCTGAACTGGAGGGGGACTAATAACCTCGCATGAAGGTTTGTTCATGCTGCATGGTGGGGTTTAAACTAGAGTTGCAAGCGGAGGGGTGGGACCAGAGTGGAGAGGTTGTGGAGGCAGATGTTGTTAAGACCTCAGACAAAGTTAGGAATCAAAAGGTTGAACATGGTGTGACTGGTGTACTGAGCAGCTTGTAGTTCAATGCAACAAGGAAGGGCAGATAATAATGCTGAAGATGAGGTAGCTGCTTTACAAACATGGGAAATGTGCAGTGAGGGGAGGCCTGCAGGTAGATGGGAAAATCAGGTTGGTGCTGGATTACAGGAGGGGAAATTTCTAGGGTGCCTATGAGATGGCTTTTTAGAGCAGCTCATGGCTGACCCCAAAGTGGATCAGCAATTCTGCATTGGGTGTTCTGCAATAAACAAGAATTGATTAGAGAGCTGAAGGTAAAAGAACCCTTAGGGGACTAGTGATCAATATGATCACATTTGCCCTGAAATGAGAAGGAGAAGCTGAAGTCAGGTGTATCAGTATTACAATGTAGTAAAGGGAATTACAGAGACACAAGGGAGGAGTTGACCAGAATTCATTGGAAAAGAACACTGGCAGGGTTGACCACAGAGCAGCAATGGCCGGAATTTCTTGAAGCAATTTGGAATGCACAGGATATACATCCCAAAGAGGAAGTATTCTAAAGGAAAGATGACACAACTGTGGCTAACAAGAGAAGTCAAAGCCAGTGTAATAGCCAAAGTGAGGGCATATAAAAGAGCAAAAGTTAGTGAGAAGTTAGAGGATAGGGAAGCTTTTAAAAACAACAGCAGGCAACTAAAAACATCATTATGAAGGTAAAGATGGAATATGAAGTTAAGCTAGCCAATAATATTAAAGAAAATGCCAGAAGTTTCTTCAGATACTGGAAAACAATGCTGGGGAGGTAGTAATGGGAGACAACAGCAGGCAACTAAAAACATCATTATGAAGGTAAAGATGGAATATGAAGTTAAGCTAGCCAATAATATTAAAGAAAATGCCAGAAGTTTCTTCAGATACTGGAAAACAATGCTGGGGAGGTAGTAATGGGAGACAACGAAATGGTGGATGAACTGAACAAGTATTTTGCATCAGTCTTCATGGTGGAAAATACTGACAGTATGTTGCAACTTCATGTCAGGGGACATGAAGTGTGTGAAGTTACCATAAATAGAGAGAAGGTTCTTGGGAAACTGGAAGGTCTGAAGATAGATAAATCACCTGGACTAGATGGTGTACACCCCAGAGTTCTGAAAGAGGTGGCTGAAGAAATGATGGAGGCATTAGAAATGATCTTTCAAGAATCACTAGATTCTGGAATTGTCCCAGAAGACTGGAAAATTGCAAATGTCACTCTACCCTTCAAGAAGGGAGAGAGGCAGAAGAAAGGAAACTATAGGCCAGTTAGCCTTGATTTCAGTGGTTGAGAAATGTTGGAGTCGATGATTAAGGATGAGGTCTCAGGGTACTTGGAGGCACATGATAAAATAGGCCTCTGTCAGCATGGTTTCCTCAAGGGAAAATCTTGCTTGGCAGATACATTAGAATTCTTTGAAGAAATAACAAGCAGTATAGAGAAAAGAGAATTGGTTGATGTTGTGTACTTGGAATTTCAGAAGGCCTTTGACAAGGTGCCACACATGAGGCTGCTTAACATGCTACGAGCCCATGGTATTATAGGATAAGTTCCAGCATGGATAAAGCAGTGGCTGATTGGCAGGAAGCAAAGAGAGGGAATAAAAGGATCCTTATCTGACTGGCTGCTGCTGACTAGTGGTGTTCCACAGGGTTCTCTGTTGGGACTGATTCTTTTTTACATTATATGTCAATGATTTGGATGATGGAATTGTTGGCTTTTTTGCAAAGTTTGCAGACAATATGAAGATAGGTGGAGAGGCAAGTTGTTTTGAGTAAGTAGAGAGACTACAGAAGGACTTAGATTAGGAGAATGGGCAAAGAAGGGGCAAATAGTATGCAGTGTCAGAGTATGCACTCTCATATCCCTCTTGCCAATCACCTGTCTGGCTCTTGGCTCCATCCCTCCCCCTCCTGTCTTCTCCTATCACTTTGGATCTCCCTTCCCCCTCTCACTTTCAAATCTCTTACTAGCTCTTCCTTCAGTTAGTCCTGACGAAGGGTCTGGGCCTGAAACATCGACTGTACCTCTTCCTAGAGATGCTGCCTGGCCTGCTGCGATTAAAAACATTAAGTTTATTACTGTGTTCTTGGTAGGAATACATCTATCCAATGTGGATCCATTGGGGGTACAGGCAGATTTAAACGATTTTCAGAACATGCAGACTGGTTTTTAACACAAGCAGTAATATGTCAATCAAAACTGATTCCCAAGCAACAAGAGTTGACCTGCCTGAAACTACTAAATATAAATAATTACATGTAGATGCTGGGGAGAAACTAACTTTATTCTTCCTGAAAACTTTCAGCGTGGTTGTTAACTTCCTAATGTTAAATTACTTGGAGATACCCTGAATCACAAGCACCAGAATGCAGTAGTCAGGCCAGGTACCTCTGATTAGAACTGTGTCTGAAAAACTCAGTACCTCAGAGAAATGGAGGTTGGGGAATGGGAACTTGGACCACTGGCATTGGAATATCCAAGTTTCCTCCAGCATTTTGTGTTTTCCTAGAGATGCTGCCTGGCCTGCTGCGTTCACCAGCAACTTTGTTGTAAGTTAATTTGCAGGTTGAGTCTGTGGTGAGGAAGGCAAATGCAGTGTTAGCATTCATTTCAAGAGGACTAGGATATAAAAGCAAGGATGTAATGTTAAGACTTTATAAAGCACTGGTGAGGCCTCACATGGAGTATTGTGAGTAGTTTTGGGCCCCTTAGAAAGGATGTGCTGAAACTGGAGAGGGTTCAAAGGAGGCTGACAAAAATGAATCCAGGATTGAATGGTTTGTCATATGAAGTGCATTTGATGGCCTTGGGCCTGTATTCACTAGAATTCAGAATGAGGGGTAATGTCATTGAAATCTATTGAATGTTGGAAGGGCTTGATAGAGATGTGGAGAGGATGTTTCCTATGCTGGGAGAGTCTAAGACCAGAGGACACAGCCTCAGAATAGAAGGGCGTCTTTTTAGAACAGAGATGAGGAGGAATTTCTTGAGCCAGAGAGTGGTAAATCTGTGGAATTCTTTGCCACATGCAGCTATGGAGGCCAAATCTTTATATATATTTAAGGCAGAGGCTGATATTTTTTTTGATTGATCAGGGCATGAAGGGATATGTGGAGAAGGCAGGAGATTGGGGCTAAGAGAAAATTGGATCAGCCATGATGAAATGGTGGAGCCGACTCAATGAGTCCAATGGTCTAATTCTGCACGTATAGCTTATCTATTCCATCTTTACTGTACCGTGTATATTCATTTATCTGTATCTAATCAGAGTCAACCACGGTCACCCCTGCTCCTCATGCCAGGCACTTTGCTCGATGCAGAGGACCAAGTGAGTTGACCCTTCACACTAAACAGTAGATAACTCAGGCACTCAAGCACCCTTTAATACTTTTTAATGCCTCGGATGGCAATAGTTTCAAAACTATTTGAGTAAATTTGAATAATTAAGAATGCAAGAATTATCAAAACATCTTTCAATGTAAGGTAAAGTAAATCACCAACATGTTTGGGGTTGCTATTCACACACCATCCCCCTCTGGGCTAAAGCTAAGGGCTGAGTACATATTCTGTCTAGATTCCATCATCAGGAACTACTTGTCTGCTGCTGGATATGATGGCCTTGGGCACAGTCAGATGCAAGCGTGCTGAAACTGCAGGTTGTTTTGGTCACTTTTGTTAGGTTGTGCATGTGCAGAAGTCCAAGAGAAAAAATTGGCAATTCCCCTCTGATCTGCTTGCTTTTAGTAAGCAAGATCTGGCCATTGAGTTCAATAGAGCAGATTTTGGGAGATGCGTACAACTGGGAGATAAAGTTTGTGGATCAGTACACAACTCTGGGAACCAGTGACAGATTTATTCCCTGTTAAACCTACACTTTTTGGAATTCACTTCAATCTTCTGTGTGGATCTGAAGTTTTCACACATGTGCTAGAGATAGCTGTAGGCTTTTGCATTGCATATACAGTATGGATATATTTCAGAAGATTGTGTTCCTATAAATCTGCATTTTTTTTTTGTGTTCATCTTAATCAGAACCAGAATTAGATATGTGAAATTTGTTTTGTGGCAGAAAATAGTGTAAAGCATAAAAAACTATAAATTATAAAATAAATAAATGGTGCAAAAGATGAATAATAAGGTAGTGCTCATGCACCATTCATAAATTTGATGGCAAAGGAGAAGAATCTGTTCATAAAACAATGTGTGTGGGTCTCCAGGCTTCTGTACCTTCCTGATGGTAGAAACATGAAGAGGGTATGTCCCAGATTGCTGAGGTCCTCAATGATGAATTCTAGAGGCACAGCTTCTTGAAAAAGTCCTCAATGCAAGGAGAGCGAGCCTGTGATGGAACTGGCTGAGTCTACAACCCCTAGTGGCCTCTTGTGATCCTATGCTTTGGAGACTCCAAACTAGTCAGGTATAGAGCCTCCAATCTATAAAGAGTGCATCTTAATCTATTTTGCAAACTCATTCCTGTTTACTTATTCCTCTTGCTGCAAGAGTGAGGTTTATTAAAGTTCTTTTTGAGATGTTGAACTGTCAATAAAACCTGAGACAAGCACATACCCACTTCTTGGTTCCCACAGTGATCTAATGTGATCATTTCAGCCTGAAAGTGACCAGGATAGGCTAAAGAGCCTGCTATTCAGAGATGTTAGTTATTTGGTAGTACAAAGAGGGAAAAAAAGAGGACTGTACATCTATCAGAAACTGCATTCTATGGTTTAGCTATTGCTTTTTTAATGTGCAATTCACATGAAAGCATCAGAGATGAAAAGCGTTAAAAGGTTAGGTCACAATCACTTGAGTTCTGTCAGGAAGGCTGTTAACACTGGCCTCATGAAATGTTATTTCTGTGATATTTTACATAAAAGATCAATGAGACATTAACTCCTCAGTTGCCTTCATTCTGTGTGCTTTATTCAATGAACCCTATAATTTAGCCATAAAGGGTTATGCATGACATGAATAATTAATTACATATACAAAATACAAACCGTGCCAATTAAACTGCATAAAATTGGCATTTCAACACACAGCTAATAGTTTAAATTCCTTGATTAGAATTCAGTAATGCAAATTATAAAAAAAATAGGAATTTCCAACTAAAATCATATAATTTGAAAATGATCAACATTTATTTAAAAAAGATGAGTTTAGGGCTGTTAATTTTGACGGCATTCATGTAATTCCACCAAGTTGTTTCCCAGCAGGAAGCCCATATAAAAGGAGTACAAGATACTATAAAGATGTGACACTGAAATTCCATCTTTCAGCTTGATTCCAGAAATTCCAGCTCTGTTGGGAAGTTGGAATAACACATGCATAATACCACACAAATAGTTTATTATTTTAGCTTTCAACTTTTCAAAAAAACAAACACTGCCTAAAGGGACTTAATAAAGCTTGCCAGTTGTGAAAACATTGACTTAAAAGAGTAAAACTAAGTTGTATTATTTTGGTGGAGGTAATGAGGTCTGCGGGGAGAATGAGATTCATCAGCGCCAGTGTTCCATTTGCAGAGTCTGGAAAATCAAACATCTGATGTATGGATAAAAGTTTTCCACCTAATGAAATGGATAAATACTTAAAAGAAAAAAAGTAAATTATAAGGCTGTGGGGAGAGGTCAAGGGAATGGGACTCTTGTATAGAATCAGCATGAACTCCTTGGGCAAGTGGCCTAGTGCTATAACTTTATGAAAATCTGAATTGTGTTACCAGACTGACTAAACTATCCCACTTGAAATTGTTGCTGTTTTTCATTTTAGATCTTGTCCAAAGAATAGGGCATGTGGATATTGGAAGGCAATGATTTCTGGGCAATTGGAGATCTCTGGTTCCAGTTTTTTTTTCAGTTGCACTCCTAGTTGCTTTATGACTGTTTTTGGGTGCACATTTTAGCCAAGTATTCAGTTATTTCCATTTCCCTGTTATTATTCTATGTCAGTTCCACTTGGTTAAGTGAAATATTCAAAGGAGGAGATTTGAGGGGTGCAATTTTTCACACAGATATTTATTGAATAAGATGCCAGATTAGGTGAAGAAGGGAGATGCAATTACAATGTTTAAAAAAAATGTGTAGATAGATATTTGGATAGGAAAGGTAATACAGCTTAACACAGGCAAATTGGAATAACTAGGCAGTCTGATGTTGGAGATGTTTGTAAAATTCTGAGAGGCATAGAAAGGATTGATACTGCTGGTGCAGGTTGATGGGAGTAGGCAATTTAAATGGTTTCGACATAGACTAGATGGGCCGAAGGGCCAGTTTCTGTGCTGTACTTCTTGATGGCTCTTTGACACTCAGAATGCAGCAAGCATGGACATGGTGGGATGAATAAGCCTATTTCTGTGCCGTAAATTCCTACAGTTCTAAGATTTTCAACAGCTTTAAAATCAAGATGGAGAAGTGCACAACAGCCAGATCGTGTTAGTTTTGCTGCACCCTTATAATCTACCCCTGCACTAATAAGCTTTTATTCCATGTAATAAAATCAGAGAATGCTTGAAACACTCAACAGTTCAGGTCGCATCAGCTGAAAGAAAATCAGAGCTAATGTTTCAAGTGGAGACCTTTCATGAGAGCACACTTAATGTTTCAGGTCAAACACCCTTCATCATACACTCTCTCTGTTTCTCTTTCAGCAGTTGCTGATTCATTTGTTGAGTGTCTGTAGCAACTTTTGCTTTCATTTCAGACTTCTAGCATCTGCTGTTTTTTGATTTTCTTTTCACACACACCCGGGCAAAGTCCAATGGACGTTCTGAGCACAGATGGTAAATGTTCATCACACTGAGCCTGTGCCAACCTGAAGGAGTAGGAGGGCATGCTTATAATATCTATTTCAGTTTTAGAGAGGTTGATTGACTGTAATTTGCAGTTAACATATTATTAAGATGGAAATTAAACTGAAATGGACAAAACTCTGTGGAATATTGAGTTTATATTTGATGAAAGTTCTCTGGTCTGAAATATTAGACATTTTTTACATTCCACAAATACATCCTGGCTTACAGTATGTTTCCAGCATTTTCTGGTTTGATTACTTGTGTTTATTTGTATAGGATTAAATGTCATGCCATTTAATCGAGTGACAGTGAGATGGAAGGAACCTTAACAAAGCGAACAACATTGGACATTTGAGTTTAAACATATGCCTATCTCCTCTAGGCTACAGCCCAGTTGGTAGCACTCTGCCCTTTGATTCAGAAGGCTGTGGCCAGCAGAAAATCTGCACTAACGTAACAGTGGAGAACTAAATCCAAAAGACCATAAGATATCAGAGCAGAATTAGGCCATTTGGCCCATCGAGACTGCTCTGTTATTTCATCATGGCTTATCCATTTTCCCTCTTGCCCCAGTCTCCTACCTTCTCCCCATATCTCTTCATGACCTGACTAATCAAGAATCTATTAACCTCTGCCTTAAATGTACCCAATAACTCGGCCTCTACAGCCCTGTGTGGCAATGAATTCCACAGATTCACCACTGTCTGGCTAAAGAAATTCTTCTTCATCTCCGTTCTAAAAGGACATCACTCTATTCTGAGGCTACCCCCTCTTGTCCCCACCATAGGAAACATCCTCTCCAAGTTCACTCTATAGAGGCCTTTCAACATTTGATAGGTTTCAATGAGGTTGCCCCTCATTCTTTTGAATTCCAGTGAGCAGAGGCCCAGAACCAGCAAGCGCTCCTCATATAATAAGCCTTTCAATGCCAGAATCATTTTCATGAACCTCCTTTGAACCCTCTCTGATGTCAGCAAATCCTTTTTAGATAAGGTTCAAAAGTCGAATTTAATGTCAGAGAAATGTATACAATATATATCCTGAAATGCTTTTTTCTTCGCAAACATCCATGAAAACAGAGAAGTGCCCCGAAGAATGAACGACAGTTAAACATGAGAACCCCAAAGTCCCTCCCCAGTTCCCCCCTCCCGTGTGTAAGCAGCAGCAAGCAATGATCCCCCCTCCACCCACCAGCAAAAAAAAAGGGCCCAGTACTGCTCACAATACTCCAAATGAGGTCTTATCAGGTGAGGCGACATTCTTGCTTGTCACGTTGACAGAGGTGTCATTATTTCAGATGAGACTGATAGGTAGATGTGCAAAATCCAAACTCATTTTTGGAATAAGAGCAGGGTGGTTATCCATGATGTCTCAACTAATAATTATATCATTTTCATTAGTAAAATAAATTATTTGTGTCTTCAATTTTGATAAGTACTTCATTGGCTGCAAATTGCTCTAGATATTCTGCAGGAGACATATAGCGTGCTCAATTGTAGCAAGTCTTTCTTGTGATCTTGCTTTACACTTAGAACTTTAGGACAGTGCTCCAACATAGCACTGAGAGGGTGCTGTACTATGAAAGGTATGGGTTTTATAATAGGAAGCTATAGTCTTCAACTTCAAGAGGATGCAAAAGATTGCATTGAACTATTTTAAGGAGAAGTAGTAGGGTTGAACCGTCAGTGTTATCTTTCACTAAAAATAGATTAGCTGATCATTATTGCACTGTTACAGGAACCTGCCATGTAAAACTAACTGGGCATTTCTTAGATTACATGAAGCTCCTCATGGATCCATAACATAAGGGAAGGTTAAAAAGGGTGTTAAGGAGCTAATCTTTTTCTTTTTAAAATGTATGTATTATTTGTGCAGAGTGTATGTATTATTTGTGACAGTCATTGGCTTCATTGTTTTTTTGACAGCAAATTATGGACCAATGTTCCAAAAAGCATTGATAGATGTCCGACTCCGAACAAATATTATTATGCATTTATGCCCAGTGTTAACTGTTCTTAATATATCTATTGTATGCCAATATTTACTATAACTAAGCAAGCAGATCCAGGGACTTTGTTCATTAGAATGATCATGAACCATTCAGTTAGATGGGCTTCAGATAAAATGTATTTTTGTTTTACACCCTTTCTTACACAAACAATTGTATTTATGTGGAATGAGCAGCCAGAGGAAGTGATTAATACCAACCTTCAAAAGATAGCTGGACAGGTTGGCAAGGCTTAGAATGTTAAAGGCCAAACGCTGGCAAATAGGGCAGGCTTCAATAGGGGTTTTGGTCAGCATTGACCAATAGGCCTGTTTCCATACTGAAAGGCTCTAGGAAAGAATTATGTACTGGCTGTTTTTTTAGGTCACAAGAAATTGGGAGACCACAGCATTTTTTGTGATTGGTCAGTGCTCTAAATCCAGTAGATATCTGCTGTGATTGTGATTGATGTCTTGATTCGATATATGTTGAGATTTAGAAAATCCCATTGAATAATGGCAGGTCCAAGCTGTAGAGACTGTAAGCTTCAGAAATCTATGTGGCTGAATTGAAGCCAATTCGATTATCTCTACTTGCTTTCCCGAGCAACGTTGCATTTTCTCTGGAGAATTCCTTACTCACTGAATTCCAATTTCCTTGCTGTAAAATTGAAGATATGCCCTATAATTACTTAATTATATGGCATTGCTCATATGTGACTTCTAACCAATCAGAAAAGTGTATTTTCTACACAATGCATAGTCATAAAACAGATAGCTTTAAAATTGAAAACATTATTTAATTTGAACAAAAAAAAATCAGAAGTAAATGTTATGACCAAATTCAATTGTTGAACTGTGATGTTAAATTGGTTTGGAAGAGAAAAGACACTACCTGAATCATTCTTTCAGGTAATATAATTTCGGTCTGTTCAGTTCTTTTAATGTACTTTTAATGTCTGTTTCTTTCACTTAAATAAAAGCAATGTTTCATTAACTGTGAAACTTCCTATAAGGTCTGATAAATATTGGAGAAGCAGCGTAAGTGGTTATTTCACAATTTTTGTGAATTACCACTGAAATAAAAGCAGGACATCAGCAGAGCCTGATGGAAATGCAACCCTATCTGGTGCAATTAGTCATTTCATGCAGTTTATAATACATGTGTTGCTTTCCTTTCCTATAAAGTGACAGCAGCTTTGTTATCAGAGAATGAGTATTAGAAAAAATTGTATGTTAACAAGATGATCAAAGTTTCGTAATGATTACTGAAACTTAGAAGCTCTTTATGTACTGAGGTCTAATGACCATGCAAGGACCAAGTATGAAAAAGCAGATATTCAGACAGTAATGCAGTGGTCTAAATTTATACTTGGAGTGCATTTGGGGGATTAGATTGTGAGGTGATGCAAAGTTCATTGATGATAATTTGACTTCCTTCCCGTGGAAGTTGTTCTCATAATGGAAAGCTTCCTAAGTTTCTAAGGACAGTTTCTAGCAAAACAACAAAGCCCCACCAGATGCATTTTGAAAAATGAGGTGAGTCTGCTCTTGTCAGATATCTGTTATTGGCCAGATGGTGGAGGATGCCACTAAAAGCAGAGTCATTAAAGCCTCTGTGAAAAACCTTGCAGATCATGTTAGAATAAAGCTGGAATTGTTTTTACCAGCCATTGGGAGGAAGATCTTCAATGGATAGCTATTAGAGCATAAAGATTTTTGTGTCTAGATTGTCATGCCCATGTTGCAACTTAGGTACAGGAGCTGCGTAATGACGTCTCTTCATCACTTCAGTTCCTTAAAAGCAAACAATCATAGTGCAAGCATTCAGCCCCCTCTAAACAATATCCCCAATGCCGACACACTAATTCAGTTACTCAACATTATACCACTTACTTTCATTGCGGATTCATCATTAATTCTTCATTGCTCCACTCAGTGTAGTTCTCTTTCAATTCAGTAACTTTCCTTTCTGCTTTACTAGGTCCTATTTGTTTCTCTCTCAGCTTTTGCAAAACTCGAAGGAGACTGAACATTGCCAATTTCCTTTTCAGGCATTGGTTATTAACTTCTGCTCTCTTTGTCCATAGCACAACAGAAGGGAAAGTAGAAAGATCAGGGAATAGCTAGCCAGCTCTCTGATCTGGAGCAACTGTTTCCCAATTAACTTGATACAACCAGGAAATTCTAAGGCTATAATCTGAGCAGAAAACAATGTTTGCATCATACTTATATCCAAAGGGCCAGCTATTCTACTCCTGCTTCATACTTGTATCTAAAGGGCGAGTTAGCCTACATCTTATGTGGAACCTGCTCTAACATTTAACAAATTTGTGCTGATATTTTACCTAAGTCTACCTTCCTGTTCTGTCCTAATCCATTAATTCCTTTCATATTGAAGAAACTACCAATCACTGTCTTGAGGCATCTATCATCAAGTATCTGTGACGGGTCCTTGACGAGGATGGCTTGGACCCAAATGCTGAATTATCTGAGGCTGGGACCGTGACATGGTCTCAAATGGGATCAAGAAACTGAGCACAAAACAAATGGTTGACGAAATCACTGGTAGGCTTACAATTGAGCACTGAACTTAAGTTCACGTGTTCCTTAAATACTTAATTCTTGGTGCCCAAAACATAAGTATCAATTAACGGAAATGGCCTAAGCTCTTAAAGGGGCCATGCCAGCTATCCGTACTTCGGAGAGTCAGAGTGTTTGAATCTCGGAAGCTGGTGTGGTTGGGAGCCTCTCGTAACAGGATCCCTCCTCTATGGCTGACTCCTTATGGCCCTGGTTGCTCAGAGGGGCAGTGATGGTAATCATGAATGAGGGTCGGATCCAGGATGTCTCTTTCCAGCACCCAGCACCTCTCCTTGTGTCCGAATCCCTCCCGGTCCACCCAGTATTGCTGAACACCTCGAACAGTACGCGAGTCCAAAAGTCATATTACCATGAAGACCTGTTCCCCCTGGATAAACCTAGGTGACGGTGGGGCTAAAGGGCTGGTGCAGACAGGTTTTATTTTAGATATGTGGAGGGTGAGATTGATCTTTAGGGTCTTGGGGAACTGTGAGGTGTTAGACACCAGGTTTACTTTCCTCAGGATCTTAAAGGGACCAATGAACTAGGGCGCCGACTTTCTAGATTCCACTCGGAGAGGCAAATCATGAGTGGACAGCCAGACCTGTTCCCCAGGCTGCAACGCAGTTTCCAGACTTTTCCGTCTGTTTGCCTTGGACTCCGTTCTCCGGGTAGAGGCCCGCAAAATCTCTCTTGCCCTCATCCATTTCTCCTTGCAGCATTGGACGTAATCTTCCGCCACAGGGACCCCAATCTCGGCTTCTTGATCTGGGAAGAGAGGCAGAGGATAACCAAACTGGCGCTCAGACAGTGACATCCCATTTGCTGAGTGCCGTAAGGTATTGAGGATGATCTCTGCCCACATTAAATGGTCACACTGCTCATCAGGTCTTTCCGATGCCAGATATCTCAGAGTACATTTTAAATTTTGGTTGGTCTGCTCCATGTCGCCGTCGGACTGCAGGTGAAACTCAGAAGAAAAGCTTATTGTGGCCCCTCTCAGTTTACAGAAAGCCTTCCAGAAATGTGAAGAGAACTGGGGACCACGATCCGAGGCAATGTTCACCAGGAATACGTGGACCCTGAAGACCAGGTCCAGAACAATCTTGACCATCTCCACCGTGGAAGGTACCTTCTCTGAGGCAATGAACTTGCAGGCTTTCAAAAACCAATCGACAACCACTATGATGGCCGACTTCCCCTTGGGTGGCAGGAGACCTGTGACAAAGTCCATGGTGATGTGTGCCCCAAGGTCTCCTCAGAACGAGAAGTAGGTGGACGAGCCCTTGAGGCCGGGTACAGGGCTCCTTGTTCCAGGTGCCTGTATGTCCTGCCAAACTTCTCTCATCATTCTGGGGCACCAATATCTCCTTAATAAATTCGAGGGCCCTAGGTGTGCGGTCATACTTGGCGAATGACCCTACTCCTTACTTCTGTCCTTGAACTGGACAGAACTTGGAGGAACCGCTGATCTGGAGGACCATCTCAGGAATCTCCTCTTGCACTTGGGCCTTGTGAACAAGAGCGTCAATTCCCCAACGAATTGGTGCTACCAACCTGACTTGGGGAAAAATGGTGGCACGCTGCTCCTCTCATTCTGGTTCGCCAAATTGGTGGGACAGGACATCCAGCTTCTGATCCTTATACCCCAGTTGACAGGTCAGGATGAAATTAAACCAATTAAAAAATGAAAAACACCTGGCCTGCCTGGAATTCAACCTCTTGGCCTCCTGAACATAGGCCAGGTTCATATGGTTAGTCCGTACGATAAAAGGGTTCTTGGCCCCCTTCAGCCAGTGATGCCATTCCTCCAAAGCTAATTTAATAGAAAAAAGCTCCTGATTCCCGTATGTCATTGTTCCTCTCTGCTGGAGATAGCCACCTGGAGAAGAACGCACAAGAGTGCAGTTTGCTGTCCGAAGGTGATCGTTGAATCAAGATGGTACCTACTCCGATGTGTGAGGTGTCCACTTCCGCAATGAAGGGAAGGTCTGGGTTAGGATCCGGAGGTGATACGAGAGCTTAAGGTTAAGGAACCCTTAGGGAACAGTGATCACAATTTGAGAAGGAGAAAGTAAAATCCAATGTGTCGGTATATCAGTGGAATAAAGGAAATTACAATGGCATGAGAGGGGAACTGGCCAAAGATGACTGGAAAGTGGCACTAGCAGGAAGGACAGCAGAACAGCAATAGCTGGAGTTTCTGCGAAAAATGAGGAAAGTGCAAGACAGATATATTCCAAATAAGAAGAAATTTTCGAATGGAAGAAGGACACTACCATGGCTAACAAGTGAAGTCAGAGCCAAAGAAAAGTGAGGGCATACAAGGAAGCCAAAGCTAGTGGGAAGATAGAGGATTGAGAAGCTTTTAATAACTTGCAGAAGGAAGCTAAGAAGGTCATTAGGAAGGAAAAGATGAATTAGGAAACGAAGCTCTTGACTAATATCAAAGAAGATACTAAAAGCTTTTTTAAGTATATAAAGAGTAAAAGAGAGTGGAGAATAGATATAGGACCAATAGAAAATGACGCTGGAGATATAATGAGAGACGCAGAGATGGCAGAGGAACTAAATGCATATTTTGCATCAGTCTTTACAGTGGAAGACATCTGCAGTATACTAGACATTGAAGAGTGTCAGGGAAGTGAAGTATGTGCAGTGAAAATTACCACTGAGAGGGTGCTCAGGAAGTTTAATGGTCTGAGGGTGGATAAATCTCCTGGACCTGATGGAATACATCCTTGGGTTCTGAAGGAAGTAGCTGGAGAGATTGCAGAGGCATTAACAATGATCTTTCGAGAATCAATAGATTCTGGCATTGTACTGAATGACTGGAAAATTGCAGATGTTACTCTGCTATTTAAGAAGGGTGGGAGGCAGCAGAAAGGAAACTATAGGCCTTATTAACCTGACATCAGTAGTTGGAAAGTTTTTGGAATCAATTGTTAGGGATGAGATTACGGAATACCTGGAGGCACATGACAAGATAGACCAAAGCCAGCATGGTTTCCTAAACCTACTGCAATTTTTTGAGGAAATTACAAGCACGGTAGATGAAAGAGATGCAGTAGGTGTGGTGTACTTGGATTTTCAGAAGGCTTTTGACAAGGTGCCGCACGTGAGGCTAACCTTAACAAGTTAAGAGCCCATGGAATTACAGGGAAGTTACTAGCACGGGTGGAGCATTGGCTGATTGGCAGAAAACAGAATGGGAATAAAGGGATCCTATTTTGGCTGGCTGCCGGTTACCAGTGGAGTTCCACAGGCGTCGGTATTGGGACCACTGCTTTTTACGATGTACGTCAATGATTTGGACTATGGGATTAATGGATTTGTGGCTAAATTTGCCGATGATACAAAGATAGCTGGAGGAGTGGGTAGTGTTGAGGAAAATGGAGAGCCTGCAGAGAGACTTAGATAATAGCAAATGAAAAACAATGTTGGAAAGTGTATAGTCATGCACTTTGGTGGAAGAAATAAACAGGCAGACTATTATTTAGATGGGGAGAGAATTCAAAATGCAGAGATGCAAAGGGACTTGGGAGTCCTTGTGCAGGATACCCTAAAGGTTAACCTCCAGGCTGATTCAGTGATGAAGAAGGCGAATACAATATTGGCATTCATTTCTAGAGGTATAGAATATAAGAGCAGGGATGTGACATTGAGGCTCTATAAGGCACTCGTGAGACCACACTTGCAGTATTGTGTGCAGTTTTGGGCTTCTTATTTTAGAAAAGATATACTGACATTGGAGAGGGTTCAGAGAAGATTCACGAGAATGATTCCAGGAATGAAAGGTTCACCGTATGAGGAACATCTGGCAGCTCTTGGGCTGTATTCCCTGGAGTTCAGGAGAATGAGGGGGGAATCTCATAGAAACATTCCGAATGTTAAAAGGCCTGAACAGATTAGATATGGCAAAGTTATTTCCCCTCGTAGGGGAGTCTAGGACAAGAGGACACGATTTCAGGATTGAAGGATGTCCATTTAGAACAGAGATGCAGAGAAATTACTTCAGTTAGAGGGCGGTAAATCTGTGGAACTTGTTGCCACCAGCTGCTGTGGAGACCAAGTCATTAGGTGTATTTAAGGCAGAGATAGATAGGTTCTTGATTAGCGTGGGCATTAAAGGGTATGGGGAGAAGGCAGGGAAGTGGAGATGACTGGAAGAATTGGATCAGAGCTTTTAAATCTTGGAAGATGGTGTGTTTGGGAGCATCTCAAAACAGTATCCCCACCATCTATGCCCCCCTTCTTGCTGCTAGCATCAGGCAGGAAGTACAGAAGTTTGGAGTCTCACACCACAGGGCACCTCTGTTGGTGGCGCAAGTTTTTCATCGTACATCACCGTACTTATGCATACAATGATAAACTCAACTTGAATATTCTCAATGACAGAGCTTATATGGTTAGAGGATTCCAAAGAATCAGAATCCTTTGGAGGAGAAAATCCTCCTCAGTTCCGTTCAGCTTATTCTGACACTGTATCTCCAGTCTCCTGGAACTACCCTGTCATCAGTCTGTCAGATTTTCCAAACTAGCCTGAATCCCACACTAATCTTTCTCCTCTTTCTCTTTCCTTTTGTCCTCTTGGAAACAAGAAGTTGCTGAGAAAGGCAAAGGGCTCTTCTGAGCATATGCTGTCTGACTGTACAACACCTTGAACATATTCACACAAATTAGCCCTATAGCTGGGTTAATTCATTAGTAGCAAGGGTTGTCTCACAATGAGGTTCCCAACCAGGGATGAGAACATGCCTTGAGAAGAAGGTGTTGCTCTGCACAAGCCATTTTACCAAACGTTTAGAAGACACAAAACCATCACAGCCCCCCCATACAGTACCAAGTCACTGCTGTCAACCCAAATGCTACAAAATATTCAAGAGACCTTGTACAACTTATTGTAAAAAACAAGCTGCTGGAGGGACTCAGCAAGTCAACCAAATATGCCCCCTCTATCTTTCCATTCAGATGAAGGGTCTCAATCCAGAATGTCAACTGCCCATTTCCCTCCACAGATGCTGCCTGACAGTTAAGTTCTTCCAGCAGGTTTTTCTGCAGATTCCTGTGTCTGCAATACTGTTCCCTCAGCTGTGTTGGTGTGCGGCTGCGCAGCTGGAATTTTCTTTTATATAATGTTGATATAATTTTGAAATATGTTAATGTAATTGTGAAATACCCTGTAATTATGTGTTAATGAATATAATCCATAAATTTTCTAAATAATAAACGTACCATAACCTTTTTTGAAGCATTTTAGAGCTCCAACATTGTCAATGTTTCAAGTTACAACACAGTTACAAATTGTAACAATAAACACAGAATGGAAGTCGATATCTCATTGTTAATAAACCATTGGCCCACTGAATGCTGACATTGTCTCGTCAAAGCATTTTATTTTTGCCATTGTGCCTGTTAGTTGTTTTGACTGCCTGATATCGTTTACTCGTGTTTTAAAATGTGGTTGTGTTTCTTTGATGTGCATATTACAAAAAAAAAAATTTGAAGTGCTGCACTGTTTTCAGCTGTGTAGAAATTTCTTGCTCAGAGCAATGGTTGGTCTGCACATCAGTAAAAAAATAAGAAAGAACATTGACCTGCAGTCTTGTCTCCCTTGCATGACCTACTGCCTGACTCTGACTGTGTCAGCTTGAACAAGTTGCTAAGAAGAACCCATAAGTGACACTCCCTTTCTGCGAGCTTCTTTGACCTGTGTTATATTGAAGCAATTGATTTTGCTTTTTATATTGTTTTCCTATGCTATTCACCATCTGCACAGGTGTGCCACGTGTATATTTTTCAGAGTGCTCTCTCATAACCGAGGTAACTAGGATTTATTGTCACACATTCCCTGATTGAACTCTGTTGTCAAGCATGGAATAAAGAAAGCAACAAAGGTTGTTTGTATAATCATTTAAAATACTCTATTGCTATGGAGCTGAGCTCTATTGTAATATGAGTTTGCAAAGCTTTGAAGTATTTGATCATTACTGTGCAAAGTAGTGATCTCATCCTCTTACACAAGCCAGTATTAAAAAGCGGTTAAACCTGGCACAGAAGAATGACATTAATATATCAAGTTGTTGTAGCATTGAATGGTATAAATGAAAACACCAAGAAACAGATGATCTGGCTCAAAGAGTAATTAAGCAACAAGTCAATGTATACAAGATGGCTGCCTTGATCACACCATTAATATGGTCATTCATCAAAATTTAAGCAATGCATGTACACATATTGTACAAATAATGATAAACCCAATAAACAAAGAAGAGTTGGAGTTAGGGAAATTGGTTAGCACTGTAAATGAGACTTGTTTCACCTGGAAGGACTGTTTATGGCCCCGAATGGTGGTGAGGGAGGAGGTGTTGAGGTAGTTGTAACACTTAGCAGGGTTGTAGGGATCAGTGCCTCGAAAGGGATCGAAGGAAGTCACAGAGACAGTGATCCCTGCAGAAAGCAGAAAGGTAGGAAAGATGTGCCTGGTGGTGAGATCCCACTGTAGATGGCAGAAGTTGATATGTGGAATGCGGAGGTGAGGACAAGGGAACCCTATTCGTGTTATGGTGGATGAGGTGTTCCATATGTGTTTGAAATGGAAGAGATACAGGTGAGGTCTGCATTGATAGTAGTGGGTGGTAACCCCCACCCCTTCCCCCCACTGAGGGCATCTCTGATGTCCTGGAATGGAAATCCTCATCATGAGAACAGATGTGGCACAGACAAAGAAACTGATAAAAAAAAAAACAGCATTTTTGCAAGAGGTGTATTCAACATAACTGTGGGAATCAGTAAGTTTGTAAATAACTTTGCTGGAAAAAATATCAAATTATCATTGCAGTGGTTTGCCGCACCTCAGTTTGAATCCACATCCTCTTCTTTAAATCCATTAAGGCGTAGCTTCACAGTATTTCTGTGGCCTCTTTCTGCCCTGCAATTGCAACAGAATTTGCACCATTTTTAAACTATCGCCCATCCTTCACTTGTCATTTCTCCAGCTGTTTCTCAGACAATGGCCTGGAGTTTCTTGCAAAATTCCTGTACCTCTTGACCTTCATTTCCTACCCTAAAACCTCCTTAAAGCCAACCAACAAATCAATCTTTTGGTCATTCCTTTTAGAACAGAGGTTCCCAACCTAGAGTCCACAGACCCCCTCGGTCCATGGCATAAAAAAGATTAGGAACCCCTATTTTAGTACAATCCTGAAGGGAGCTTTTCTGGGGGTTGGTATATTTAATAACAATATTTTCAAGCTGCTTATGTACAATTTAATAGAGATAGTTGCATCCATTTATATTGGATATTAAAATGAAAAATAATTGATATGATAGATTTTCCAGTTCAAGGATCAATGTCTGTTGGCCTGGAACTGAACATGATATCCGAAATTGTAAGAGCAGTACTCATCTTTTGATCTGTATTGCTATCTTTCCCAGAAAAAATGAAAACTGGAGTCTTATTCACTACACAGAGATCAAATTCATTCAAATGTCTTGTTTCTTATCATTTAAAATTGCAAGTCACAAAATTAAATTATTTTTGCAGAGAGGATGTTATGCAAGTACAACTTCATTGTAATGTAAAACGAATGTCAGAGGTGCTCAGCAGCATTAGGCAGTTGCTTTTGGAAGCTGAAACCCAGAATCCGTGGGTGGGCAGTACTCTTAGCTACACTTACTTTAATTCGTCAAAAGACTCTTACAATTGCAGTAACTGCAGAGCAGTTTTGTAAAATCAGTTAGTAAACAATTTGTTTTATTTATACTGAGCTGACATGTTACACTTTGGATTATTAAATCTCATCTTCCTCTATCTTTCATTATTCTGCTCATAGATTCACAGTTTCTGCATTATTTGCATCCTCAACTCTGCTGCCACTTGATGCACTATTAAAGGGAAACAAAATCAATTCCTCCAAACAGAAATACAGTTTCTGGAAGGCACATCTAATAAATTTCTAATGGTATGCAAAGCCAATCATGTGGGTTGGCTGCCCTGTGTAGCTTGTTTTGAGTTCGTGTTTGCATAAATTAAATTCAACAAGTTTACACAATTATCAGCTTGATATTTGTTTCTAATCCATGAAGATGTGTTTTCAGTGCAGGTGAGGCAGAATTGAATCTTGTTTTAATATTAATAAGCATTGTCTGTATTTCATTATGTCTTTTCTAATTAAATCAGCAAGAAGGATTTATTAAAGGTGTTGGCAGTCAGATTGTGAAATGCCCTCAGTGTATACAGTATACGGGCACATGAAAACAAGGGCTACTTTTCATTTAGTGTTATATGAAAACAGGGCATGTACCTGCCATCCTTCTTGGACAGGACAAGGCACAAGTTCTCTGAGGTCTCAACTCCCTAGATTTAGATTTTCTCTTCTTGGGAAGTGGGGTTTTCTGACAACTCCCACATTTGTTCTCCATCTGTAATTGAGTTTGAGGTGGGAAGATATCCCTTAAAGCAATGCACACAAAATGCTAGGGGAGCTCAGCAGATCAGGCAGCATCTATGGGGTGGAATAAACAGTCGATGTTTCAGGCAGAGAACCTTCATCGGGGCTATAGATGAATAAGTGGTTAGGGAGTAGTGCAGGGGGCAGGGTTTCAGATTTCTGGATCATTGGAAACTCTTCTGCAGAAGGTTTGACCTGAACCTGAGGGATATCAATATCTTTGCAGGCAGGTTTGTTAGAGCTATTGAGGAGGGATTAATCTAATTTGGCAGAGGGATGGGAACCAGAATGATAGTCCTGAGGATGGGGCAGTTGGTATACAACTAGAGATGTTTTATAGTAAGACTGTGAAGAAAGACAGGCAGATGATAGAGAAAAATTGCAGTCAGTGGGATTAGTTGAAGTGTAACATGGAAGCAAAATTGAAAACAGTGATGAATACAGGTCTGAAGTTGTTAAATTTGAAAACTCCATCATGGGTACGGACCAAGACATTTTCAAGGAAGGTGGTGTTAAGGATCACCACCACTCAAGACATACCCCCTCTCATTGTTACCATCAGGAAGGAGGTACAGCAACATGAAGTCACACACTCAGCAATTCAGGAACAGCATCTTCCCTTCTGCCATCGGATTTCTAAATGAACCCATGAACACTACCTCACTACTTCTTTAAAAACGCAAACACAAGGAAATCTGCAGATGCTGGAAATTCAAGCAACACATTCACACTGTGTGTGTCACTACTTTTTTATTTCTGTTTTTTTTTGCACTACTTATTTTAACTTAGTTATTTAATAGACATATATAGTTACTGTAATTCAGTTTTTTCTGTATATTTATTTATCATTGTACTGCTGCCATAAAGTCAATAAATGTAACGACATATGCCGGTGACATTAAATCTGATTCTGATTCTGATCTTATTCCTGCCCTGACTAGCACCCGACACTGGGAGTAATCCAGTGGTTACCACTTTTGAGGCCCTGCGCTTCTGCCTCTTTCCTAACTCCCTATATTCACTGCGCAGGACCTCTTCCCCCTTTCTACCTATGCATTGGTGCCGATATGCACCATGACCTCTGGCTGTTCATCCTCCACCTTGAGAATCTTCTGCAGAACTCTGAGATGCCCTGGTCCCTAGCACCTGAGAGGTAACACACAATCCTGCTTCTCTTTTGCAGCCATAGAATCTTATGTCCATCCTCCAAACTATCGAGTGTCCTATCATTATCACTCTACCTGACTTTACCCATCCCTGCTAAGCCTCAGTGCCACTGGTGTGGCTGCTGCCACTGTGCCCCGATGGGTCATCCCCACCCCCTCACCCCCAGCACTACCCAAAAGGGTATGCTTGTTGCTGAGGGGAATGGCCACAAGGGAAACCTGCACTGCTTACTCCCCTTACTTCTCCTGGTGGTTGCCCATCCACTATCTGAAGCCTGCACTCTGGGTGTGACCACCTCAGTAAAAGTCTCATCTATGAGGTTTGCAGCCTCACGGATAGTCCTGAGCACATTCAACTATTCAGGCTTCTTCCCTCTTCCTTTCCAGTTCTGATGAAGGGTCTTGGCTGGAAACATCGACTGTTTATTCATTTTGTGAATGCCCCTTTGGTTTTATGCCACTGTGGTTTAGAGTGCCGAACAGCTGCCAATAAAATTGACTGCTTTGTCTCGGACAGTGGTGAGCCGCTTAAATGTTGTTGATATTGCAGTTATCCAGGTACTTGAAGGAGATAACATGCACTGTAATATGCTATCTGGAAAGGCAGCGGAGAAGCTGGAGGAGATACTTGTTGCAGAATGTACAGCCTCTGAACTGCTGCTGTAGATATGCACAATATTTATATAGCTGGTCCAGTTAAGTTTCTGATTAACAGTAATCTCCAGGATGCTGCCTGTGATAGAGTCAACAATGGCAATGTTATTGAATATCAGAATGAAATGGTCAGACTTTCTTGTTTTGACCAAGACTGTAATGGGATTGAGTTTAAGTAGTCTAATAGTGGCTTGGTGAGCAGGTTATTAGTGGTGAAGTGCATATTATACCAGGTTACTTTCCCACATTGTTGGCTAAATGCCAGCGTAGTTGAAATTAAAGGTTTTGGTTGGAGATACACTCATCCTAGTGCATGAGTCTTCAGTCTGAATGGCGTCAAGGCCCATACCCTTTGATGTAATCAATACAGTACATTCACTTACCTATTTCTCGATATCATGAACAATAAATCAAACTGATTGAAGACTGGCTGCTTTGATGGTAGGGAACTTTAGGAGGAGGCTAAGATCACCCATGTCACTTCAGGCTGAAGATAGCTAAAAAGCAGTGCAGCCTTGCAGCAGTTTGGGCATCCACAGTCTAGGTTGGCTTGGGAAGATCCCAACAAGGGTCAGCAGCATTTATCAAAGATAAAGATGTATTAGGAGGATTGTAGGTGTGTGTTTCCTCTCTAGTGAAGTGTCTTCTGCCTTAAACAACTAACAAGATTATTTTAATCATTGTATGAACATTAAGTTATGGCAGGGGCAGTCTGAAGTATGTGTAGGGCCAAATTATGCATTTAGTGGAATAAATGGCTAGCAGTTTAAAACTCTAGCTACAGATCTTATGTCTGTTTCTGATCAGATTAGTTCAGGCAACTGTAAAGCTAAAAGAGCTGACCTTTGAGGTTTGATAAATATCATTAGGCAAACTAAATAAATATTTTAATTTTGTTAAGACCACATACTTGTTTAAAGTACAGTTATTAGGCATTAGTGCTTCATCATTATATAGATGCATGTCTTCAGCAGAGGTAACATGACTAATAGCATCAGGGCAGCAAACTGGTGCAAGTTTATTGTAGCAATTTAAATTCTGTATGTGGTAATAATTGATGGTATTTGCTTTCCTGAAAAATAAATGCGTTCATTATTATTTTGCAGAAAATTTCAACTACTTAAGATTTAAACTCATCTGAAATCCTACCTGCTTAATTGTTTTGTACTTTTCTTGGTTTAATTTGGCCAAATTCAGTACAACTAGTGCAGAGCATTGCTTATTTTCAAGTGCAGTCTGTGAATTTTAAATATATCAATCTTTTGTACTAATTTTTAAAATATTTCACTGTAAGTCCCACCTGTAAGTTTAGTCAATTGCCCAGGTGAAGCATTCACCAGAGTTTCCAGACATTACATTCACTGCCGGGCCTTCAGGTAGGCTCCAAGAATTAAGTTGCTTTTTTTCCGATCATAGGGTAGAAAAGAGAAGAGTCAAAACCTTTCAAATGTAATTACTCTTGTAACAATAAATTCTGTTTTGAATATTTTTAAATAAAGTAAGGTTGCTCAGGTGGTGAATTAACATTGAGATTCATGTAATCAAGCCTTTTTCACTTGTTTCAAATTTAGCTTCAAGTTATAAACCTTGAAGCAAGAAAAAAATTGGAATGGCTTTTAGTCAGAAGAACAGTTGGTCTTTAAGCTGTTCAGACATTTCATTTTAAATATTCATATCTAATTATGTGCTATTGGCTTACAGACAAGCAATGCTATCTTAGTTATTGTAGGCATGACTACCTAGTAAAGATTATTCAACATTGGCCATTAGGAGCCAAAGTAGTGGAATCATTAGCTTCAGGGTTGGAGAGCTATGAGTGCCATTAAAACTCCAACATAACATCTACAGTCCTTCTGAACACTTCTGAGGTGGGTCATAGTGCGTACCATGTTGGAGATTGTATTATTATGGACAATGAATGCAAAGTGTCATGTGTGACATCAATCATCATGTAACTGGTATCACCACTACCTTTTGGAGCCAGTGTTCCAGTCATTGCTGCCTCTGAGCCAGGATTCCCAGAGATTTGCTTAGAAATACAAAGGAATACCCACTTCACCCTTCACCAACCTTTGAACTCTGTGCAATTGAGAAGTTGCAGACTGGTGTTTTTCTTTCTGGCCGTTAATTGCAATTCTGTAAGTGATGCTTTCTCCTGTTGTCTGAAGTTGGAAATACCTGCAGCGTTTGGTGAGTTGTGTGCTGGAGGACATTTTCTGACTTCAATTTGCCTACAGAAATTCCTCAAGGTATAAGACATGTCTATAAGCAAGAACAGGACAAGGCACACTAAAAGAGGGAAGAGGAAATAACCTCATCAAGAGGACGCATTTAACAAGGCTTTCAGAGAGCAATCCTCCTAAAAGCACTGTCTGCATTTCCCACATGCAGATCCCACCTTGTTGCTATGCAAAATCAGTACTTGACTGCAATATGGTCCGCTTTGTCATTATTGTTATCTCATTTGCCTGTTTAGATTGTGTTTATTTGGTACCCAAAATGAAAAAGGGAAGATGCAAGACTATTTCATATCATTTCCAATATAAAAGTGTACACAAAAAAAAATCCACAATAAGATAAAGAACACAATAATAATAAAAGAAACACAATAAATACAAATACATACGGTAGCTTATATACAGAGATGATTGTATGTCCATGAAGTGATGCTTGGCACAGGAGTATCTGTACATAAGGTGACTAACGGGAAATAATAAAGTAGTGGTGGTTGGGGGTGTGGAGGGGTGGGTTAGTGGGGGGAGGTTATAATTAGCCTTACTGCTTGGGGAAAGTAACTGTTTTTGAGCCCGGTGGTTCTGGTTTGGATGCTATGTAGCCTCCCCTTTGTTGGAAATGGGACAAACAGTCCATAAGCTGGGTGGGTGGGATCCTTCATGATGTTACTGGCCCTTTTCTGGCATCTTTATGTATATATGTCCTTGATAGCAGGTAGGCTAGTGCTGGTAATGGTTTGTGCAGTTTTGACTACCCATTGTAGAGCCTTCTTGTCCACTGTAGTGCAGCTTCAGTACCATGCAGTGATATAAATTGTTGGGGTGCTCTACTGCACATCTGTAGAATGATGTGAGTATAAATGTGCAGAGCCCAGCTCTCTTCAGCCTCCTCAGAAAGCAGAGGAGTTGGTGAACTTATTCTGCAGACTGTGTTCTGGAACCATGAGAGGTTGTGTGTTCACTGGAGTTTGAAACTGATCACAGTTTCCACTGCTGTGCCACCATAAAATTGAAAGTCTTGCTAGGTTTGATATTTCCGGCCTCTGCTGATGGACATGTCCCTTCACCCTAGTCCTAGTGCAAGTATCCATCACCAGCTTTTCTTACATGTAGGCCAATGACATCCAGTATGCCTGTATCCTTCACTTAGCTCCTCCTACATCTAGCTGCACATAAAGGAAACTAAAATGAGCTGTATTCAATTTTGTAAGTGACTTCTGAACCATAAGACCATAAGACATAGGAGCAGAATGAGGCTATTCAGCCCATTGAGTCTGCTCCACCATTCCATCATGGCTGATCCCATTTCCCACACAACCCCATACACCTGCCTTCTTGTTGTATCCTTTGATGCCTTGACCAATCAAGAAACTATCAACTTCTGCCTTAAATATAAACATGGACTTGGCCTCCACCGCAGTCATTCCACAGATTTACTACTCTCTGGCTAAAAAAAATTCCTCCTTACCTCTGTTCTAAAGAGTCGCCCCCTCAATTTTAAGGCTGTACCCTCTGGTTCTGGATACCGCCACCACGGGAAACATCCTCTCCACATCCACTCTATCTAGTCCTTTCAACATTCAGTAGGTTTCAATGAGATCCCCCTGCTAAATTCCAGTGAGTACATGCCCAAAGCTGCCAAGTGCTCCTCCAGCCCCTTCATTCCAGGAATCATCCTGTGTACCTCCTCTATACTCTCTCCAACGACAACACATCCTTTCTGAAATATGGAGCCCAAAACTGTTGACAATATTCCAAGTGCAGCATGACATGTGAACATTTTATTAAAAAGTTGATTGATAGTCTCAGGGAAATGTCTGAAACTAACTGTGCACATGATTGGATAAGGGATTTACAAATGCTTTCAATAACTAAGGTTGTTTGTGTTTGCTAATTGAGTTTCTTCAGCATCCTTATGGTTACTTCTCTTGCATGGACAACCACATACTGGTTTTAGAGCTTTTGACTGGACGGTGTCCTGGCCCCTTGAATATACAGGATATCCTTCCTCCCTTCCACCTTCTCCACTGGATCACCATTGCAGCACCTGAGAAACCAGGAAGCCATTCTTACCCATGCTTGGTTCTTCAGTGTTTCTCAGATAAGAATCATTTTGTGCTCAAATGCCTGTATCCTTTAATGTAGTTCCTCGTACTTGTCTCCTTTGAAAGGTGCAGTTGGACTTCTCCACTCATAATATTGCCTCCTCTTGGCATCCAGCCATTCAGCAGTATGGTCAGCTGATGAATAACAGTCTAGGTACTTGAAACACTGAAATGAGTCAACAGCACCGTATTCTCATGTTGCCTGCTTTCCAATGAATAGGTGCATGAATTGCACATCATGATCCCTATTTCTGTGTTTAGGGGGTGATAGAATTCAGCAACCCAAGTTCTTAATTTGCTTCTCTTTCATGGCAATGATGGTGAATTAATATCAAATTTAAAACTTTGACATTGCATTTACAGCTTGACAATCCAGATGAGCAGGCAGCTCAAATCAGACGAGAATTGGATGGGCGTCTTCAGATGGCTGATCAAATAGCAAAGGTGAGTAACCAGACAGTACGAAGCACCAAACAGGGTGAGTAGCACACTGGTTAAGAGAGTGGACTGGTATTAAGGGTCTGAGCCATTCAAATTCTAAAAGTATAGGTGTAAAACTTATATTCAATAAATTCACTAAAAGCAAAATAAAAGATTAGCATTTGTAATGTTAACCTTGAAACTACAGATCACTGCTTAAGAAAATTGTTACTTCAGACATTTGATGATTGTAATGTATCATCATTATCTTTACTATTAAAGACCTACCAAGCTGATTGACGCTGAGCTGCCATCTGACGTAACCTAGGAGTAAACCAGGGATGGATAATAAAATGCCAACATTCCCAGCAATGCCCATGCTCCATGAATGAATGCATAAAACAACCCATTTCCTTGCATTACATTTTTCTCTATCTCCTCTTTTTAAATGTTCATCCATGACAGTCAGAACCTAATTAAATTTACATCTCATGTAATTGAATTTCTCTGAATTCTTGTAAGTTGAGTAAATTCTAATATATCCAAATAATAAATGCTTGGCAATGAAAATTCTCTCTGCTAAGTCAGCTGAAGTATGAAAGTTAAAATCTGCAAACTTGCCGCCGACTAATACCCTGAGTATGTAATTGAGTCCGTTACAAGTTATCTCACTTAGTAGAGCTTACAGTCTACACATTCAAGATTTATTCATTTTAGTGCTTACTGGCAAATGAACTCCAAACTTATCATGCCTTAAGAGAAATTAAATACAAACTGAGATACTAATATAATCCTGCTGATAACGTTAATCTTTTTGAATGACCTTTTCCTTTTACCTCAATATAATACAATTACAAACTGTTACAGGTATCTTATGCTTCATGTGAAAAAATAGTCAAACGTTTATCATAGGAAAATTCCTATTAAATTTCAGATAGAATACACCAATTTGACATTTTTTTCCTGCTGTCCAGGTGTAATGGTAAATTTCTGTAGTGTTGTTGCTTATTTCATGATGTAAGCTCCATGTTGAAAACTCTTTCTCAATAGCAAGTAATGAAATATTACTCTTTAGCACTTCTATAAAAAAAAGGAAGGTGCCATTCTTCAATGTGTACAGCAGCACTCATCCTCAAAAATGATCTCAGTTAAATCAAACTTCACTACTTTAGTATGGATTAGAACAAGAAACTTCTTGGGGTAAATGACATCAATAAATTGATCTGTTATCAGAAACAATAATGATATTATAATGAAGCCCATACATAATTGCGTATTTAATTTATCATTTGTTATGCCACAGAAGAAGCTCTTGATATCTTAAATATGTGATGAAATCATGGCAGAAATGTTAATTATAAATAGGAGTTGTCAGTGCAGTGAAACAGCATATTGTAGCATCTGTGCTAGCCTATCACTAACGTGACCTTCATCCTTGTAACCCATCTGGTCAGTGCATTAGCAGACCTTTAAAATACACATAATGCATGCTCAAGGTACATTTTTTTTATTGAGAACTTCCTTGGAGCTGTTCCCAAATCATTGTGAAAGCTTGGCAATTACCATACTTGAATCTTATGTAGAACTGCTGGAAATGGAATTGGTTTATTATTGTCACATGCACTGAAACACAGTGAAGATCTTTTGTTTGCTTGCCAGCCAGGCAGATCATTCCATGTGTAAGTACGTTGAGATAGTATAAAAGAAGAATGGAATGAAGAATATATTGTTACAGTTACAGAGAAAGTGCAATACAAGTAGACAAATAAAGTGCAAGGGCTATGACAAGATAGATTGGGAGATCAAGGGTTCATTGCTGCACTTCTTGAGATGTATCAGTTGTAAAGAAAGACTTACCTGAGAAGATTTTTTGATTAAATTGGAATTCTTGAATCAAACCATAAACTTTGGATGACTTATTGGAGAAAGACCTAGTCTTTTTTTTAAGTTTTCTGTAGACCTTTAGCTAAACCGAACCCCTGCACAAATTTAGCTGAGTACTGCTGAATTAACAACCAGTAATCGTTACACTCACCACGATATAGTTGTCAAACCTAACACTGATTTGCCTTTTCGAGTAAATAGAATTTTATTGAAAATGAAAAGTGTCAATTGGTTGGAAAAGAGCATTACTTTTACTGCAAAACTTCCTCAATATGATAATATTGCTTAAAAATTTCTTTAGTTGGATTTAGCACAAGGTATTAAAAGGGGAATGTTTTTGAAAAGTAAAGATTGCTCCATGTTAAGTGATGAGGAAACCTTTTTGTTTTGTGTAGTAAGCAAAAATTTTGTCACTGTTTGTAGGAACGCAAGTTTCTGAAGTTTGTGTCAAAGGAAATGGAGAACATGTTTATTGAGGAGCTTAAGTCGTCTGTAAACCTACTAATGGCAAATCTGGAGAGTATGCCTGTGTCCAAAGGAGGGTCAGAGTTTAAACTTCAAAAGCTGAAACGCAGTCATAACACCTCCATCATTGACATGGGAGAGGAAAATGAAAATCAGCTCTCCAAGTCTGATGTTGTACTGTCATTTACACTTGAGGTAAGAAAGAAGCAAATATTAGCTTTGCATTGTTTAGTGAAAAAGACAGAATAATGTGAGTTGACAAACAGGTCAACTTTACTTGATTTGAGATTCATCAGCTGTTAATGTTTATGGAAGACAAACTCTTCGACAAGGTAATATATTGTAAGCCTACAATCAACTAATTGTATATTTAATTTGGAACTTGGAACTGCTACATCTAGTTCCCTGCCTGTCTCTCTCCCATTAAGATGCTTCTTAAAGCCTACACTCATACTCAAACCTTTGTACACCTCTTCTATTAACTGCTTGGTTGACACAGTGAGCTATTTTCATCTTATTGTTGCACCTTTTTTATGATGTTCATTATGTTGAATGTATATTTTTTTTCAAAATAGGAAACTGAATGCACCTTAATTAAGAAAAGGTCTCCAAAGCTTAGATTTTATTTTATTTTCTAACTGTCATGTCAAAAGACTGCCAGTACTTTGAGACTTAGAATCCAAGTTTTTGAAATGAGTGCTAATTTTGTTAAAGAACATCGTGCTAAATTTTTAACTATATTTATAAGTTTAGAATGCATTGGAAAAGGGGAAAATTTCATTTGCCTAATGTACAGATCTAAGCTAAACGCTTTTATAGACTTTTTTCAAGTTACAAACTATGGAAGTATTCCCTAAAAGATTTGTCTTTTGAGTGTAGGTTGGTGTTTATGTAGTGCATGGTTAACCACAGCAAATAAGTGATCATTGCAAGTTAAAAAAAAGGTAAAAATTGAGAGCTAAATGGAACATGTTATGTTGTTTGAATTGAATTGTCTTTATTACTTACATCCTTCATATGCATGAGGAGTAAAAATCTTTATGTTACGTCTCTGTCTAAATGTGCAATGATTTCATACTAATTTATAATAAATAGTATGTACAACAGGACAGTCAATATAACATAGAAATACAGTTGTGTCAGCATGAATTAAGCAGTCTGGTGGCCTGGTTTTTATGCTGCAGTACCATTTCCCAGATGGTAACAACTGGAACAGTTTGTGGTTGGGGTGACTCGAGTCCTCAATGATCCTTTGGGCCCTTTTTACACATCTATCTTTGTAAATGTCCTGAATAGTGGGAAGTTCACACCTACAGATGTACTGGGCTGTCTGCACCATTCTCTGTAGAGTCCTGCGATTGAGGGAAATACAATTTTCCTCAATGCAGCCAGTTAGGATACTCTCAATTGTGCCCCTATAGAAAGTTCTTAGGATTTGGGGGCCCATACCAAACTTCTTCAACCGTCTGAGGTGAAAGAAGCGCTATTGTGCCTTTCTCACCACACAGCTAGTACGTACTGACCATGTGAGATCCTCAGTGATGTTTACGCCAAGGAACTTAAAGCTGTTCACCCTCTCAACCCCAGATCCATTGATGTCAATAGGGGTTAGCCCATCTCCATTCCTCCTGTAATCCACAACCAGCTCCTTTGTTTTTGCGACATTGAGGGAGAGGTTGTTTTCTTGACATCACTGTGTCAGGGTGATGATTTCTTCTCTGTAGGTGTCTCATTATTATTTGAGATTAGGCCAATCTGTGTAGTGTTGTCAGCAAATTTAATTAGCAGATTGGAATTGTGAGTAGCGACAGTCATGGGTATACAAAGAGTAAAGGAGGATAAAGGATCTCCCACCTAATGTGAAGAGAAAATTCCTTTCTATATTAGATTTCTATTAAAATCAGTAGCGCATGTTCTCATGAGCTCTTTGGCCAAGGTTAAGTGAAGTCCTGAAGTCATGCTGAATAGTGTCATGAATAAGTGTCATGTTGGTTCAATAGTGAATGTCCTTATATAGCTGGAGATACAATATGCTGTTAATATATTGTGCTTGATCCTGGGGTGCATCATATTCAGTGCAAAGGTACAAAGCATATCTTTGCTGCTGACATCTTTCCTTTACAATGTTCAGAGACTTCGCCAAATTAAAAAGTCAAATGCCTAGAAGGATTAAAATTAACTTCTACTTTTTAAATATGTAATAATATTTTGCTTAAATTCCAGGTGTACTTTCAAACCTTTATATTGCTTTATATTGAGTTATTTAATGGCTTATTTTCCAGGTGGTGATCATGGAAGTTCAAGGTCTAAAGTCTTTAGCACCGAATCGCATTGTTTATTGTACAATGGAAGTGGAGGGAGGAGAGAAACTGCAAACTGATCAAGCTGAAGCTTCAAAACCAACGTAAGTAATTTGTAATGTTGCCTTGTGTGTTCTGTGAAGTGGCTTCCTTTCTTCTCTGAATAGCAACTTGGTGTCATTTCTAGATGAGGACACTGGCCAGGAATTTGTCGATGTAATGATCCCATTGTTGAGTGTCCCATATAAATACAGTTTTATGTGAAATACAGACACACCATTCTCACTATGGAAACCATAACAATGTTAAGCCTCAATAGAGCTATTTGCTGTCCCCTAAGGCATGATTTCTGCTAAGCAATCACTCTAGCTCCATAACACTATCACTCTCATAGAATAATATTTTAACAAATGTAGTTTCAAAACAGGACTGAAAAGGAAGGGGGAAGATCTCTGAATAAAAAGATGGGGGTAGGGGAAGGTGGACAAGCTAGAAGGTGATATATGAGGCCAGGTGGGTGGGAAAGGTAAAGAGCTGGAAAGGAAGGGAGCTGATTGGAGAGGAGAGGAGCCTATAGGATAACAGGAAGGAGAAGGGGACCAAGACGGGAAGTGATAGGCAGATAACAAGAGGTAATAGGCTGGAATGGGGAATAGAAGAAGAGGGAAAAGGGAGGGAATTTTTTTTAACTGGAGGGAGAAATCAATATTCATGCCATCGGGCTGGAGGCTACTGAGACAGAATATAAGATATTGCTCCACCTCCTGAGGGTGGCCTCATCATGACACAAGAGGAGGCCATGAAGTGACATGCCGGAATGGTAGTGGAAATCGGAATTAAAATGTCCGGCTGTTGGGAAATTCCTTTTTTGGCTGATGGAGTGGAGGTGCTCTGCCAGGAATGGATGATCCTGGCAGATTTGCAGGTGAAGTATTGCCTCATCTGGAAGGACTGTTTGAGGCTTTGAATGGAGCTGAGGGAGGAGGTGAATGGGCAGTGGAGCACCTGGACCACTTGCAGGGATAAGTGCTGGGATGGAGATTGGTGGGGAGGGACAAATGGACAAGAGGATCATGGAGGGAGCAATCCCTGCAGAAGATGGTGGGGGGGGAGGTAAAGATATGGTTGGTGGTATTAATTTTTAACTTTTAATTATGTAATAATATTTTGTTTAAATTCCAGGTGTACTTTCAAACCTTTATATTGTTTTCTGTACAATGTTTCGAGTTACTAATTATAGACTTTTTTTGTGCTTTCTCTGAGAATTCTTCAAGCTGACTAGCTGTTCAGCCTGATGACAAATCCTACTTTTAAATGATGCAATAACCTACTACTTAAGGTGTCAGACTGTACGTCCTGTCAGTAAGATAGGAAATCCACGTGACAGAATGCTCTGAGTTTCTTGTGAACAAGTTTTTCAAAGTTAGCCAAGAGTTCCATCACTGACTGGAAAAACCTGGGTCATTATCTCAAGATCAGGAAATATGTGGGTCTTCTTTGAAAGATTAATCATGGACACATTAGGCAAAACCTGTCTTGTATGCAATTAGTGTTCTGAAATTTAATCAGGCATTTGATTTTTTTTTGTCATTCTCTATGAGTCTTAATGAGTTTGAAGATCTTTTATTATTTCTTTACATTTAAACATCTATATGAAATAATTTTTGAGTAATCATGCAAAACTATTTCAAGTTTTATAAAATTTGTAGCATTGACCATTCTGAAGGAGTAAAGGGAAATATTACTAAAAATAGAAAAAAAAGGCAATGATGTGGTGGGACAAGTTTGCAAAGCTCAGATTCAAGAACGTAGTCAGAATACTGAGAACGGTACACCTTTATATCATGTGATGAACTCACTTGTACTATTTGTCATCATAGGGCATCTTTCTTTACAAAGAAAGCATCTTTGTAAATATAGCTTTCAAAATTACTTTTAATACACTTTATATTTAAAGTGGGGTATATTTCAGTTTTAGAGACAATTGGTTTATAAAAATTCAGTTGCTGTTTGCTTCAAAATATGGTTTCTGAATAATGTTGGTAGTATGACAGCTATTAGCTTAACATAAATAGCACATTATCATTGTCTGTCCTCTCTCCTAAACACAAAATACAGTGCAGAATGTTTTGGTTTCCAGCAGGCAAGTGATTTAAATGGAGTGGATTCATTCCCGTGTCTCTCTTTGTTTTCAAGTGCCTAATTTTATGATGCTTTTTGTTGATTTGGGCCCTCTGCAACAGGACATTGACAACATGTTTTTAAGCTCCTAGCTTTCAGATTTAGATTAAGATCTTAGTTTAACTTTTCCAGAGTGTGAAGAATTGTTCTTTTCTAACCCCAGTCTCTGAGTTAACTCTGAGTAGTTATACAGTCTTGCTGAAATGCAATGTGAAATAATCATATTCTTTGAGTTTTACAGCATCTCATACATTTCAAGTACTGGAGAATTTAAGGGATATTTTCATTGGCCAAAGTGTTAACCCCTTTGAATACTTACCTAATATTAATAATAGTAATAATAGTAAGACTAAAGCAATTGATTCAAATAGAACTGTTTTCAAAAGATATAAAAATGAACTTTGGACAAGATAAATGCAGAACATTAACCATAAAGAAGGGTGCAGTGGAGCTAACAGTATAAAACAGAGCAGCGGAATGCAATACAACTGATGGATGATCATGAAATATAAATTCTTGGGATATCAACAAGCAAAGAAAATTCATCATAGTGCGATAAAGGGAAATCTTTCAACAGAATTTACTTCAAGGCTTAAGAAAATCTGCCAAACAGACCTCAGTAGTAAAACTATAACAAAGGCAATAAACACTTTTACTGTACCCCTATTAAAATACTCTTTTGGCATAATATCTTAACTGAAGCTGATCTGGAAAATTTACAAAGAAAAATAACTGAAATGATAAATCTTAGAAAACACTATATACACTCAAACACACCTAGATTAACACCATCTAGGACAGAAGGAGAATGAGGAATAACAGACATAAAAAATTACACAATAGTCAGTAAAACTTCTAAGGATATAGTTTCATCAACGAAAACAGGATTCAGCACTCTGAGAGCAAAGGTAAATCTGGTAAGAAGTACACACTACCAAACTTCAATGAAAGCCCAACCCAGAAAAATGAAGTTATAACTGCAGAAGATAAAGTTAACCAATGGAAAGCATGACCCTCCATGGAAGACATCCCCACGATCTGAGCCAGCTAGATTTCGAGAAGGAAGCATCAAACTCCTGGCGCAGAGTTGGAGACTTCTTTCCAGAAACAGGAGGATTCCTTGTGAGGTTCCAAGTGGTTAACAAAAGAAATCAAAAATACATAATTAAAGACCAACCAATTCAAGATGATAAATGCAGAAAATGTCAAGAGTAACCAGAAACAATCAAACACATTACAGAATCCTGGAGCAGTTTAACTGGATTACTTACAAGGGCACTATCAAGTTACAAGTATCATTCACCAAAATTTAGCTTTAAAATACAAACTCATAGAAGACGCCATACTGGACTATAAATACAAGCCTAATCCAGTTTTAGAGTCAGAGTCCTATAAATTATATTATGTCCGATCCATTATTACAGGTTGGACAATTCATAATAACCATCGGGATATAATATTACAGGAAAAACAAACAAGGATAATTTACGTAAGAGATACAGCCATTCCAAACACATATAACATACAGATACCAATTAGTGAAAACACCAAAAATATGCTGAATTCTAAGTGAAATTGAAAGACTATGGAATATGAACAGGGTATACATTGTCCCAATAGTAATATCTACAACTGGTATCATCTCAAAGTCATGACGCAATAGCATTAAACAATTAGGCCTACACAGCAATATTTTTGTAAATCTCCAGAAAGCCACAATACTAAACACCACTAGAACAGTTATGTATATAGAATCACAAACTTTTTATAGATTTGTTCCTATTGTTTTGCATGTTTGGACCATTGAGACAATGAGAACACTGAAATGTGGTGAAGGCAATATATCATTTCTGGAAAAAGATAATTTCAGTTGCTGATAGAATACAAGAATGATTATTATGGTTTGCTCCTTTTCAGGGACATTTTGAACACAGCATATACTGTCTTGGTTTAAAAGCATCACCTGATGGCTGCACACACTTTTGTGGCAAGTCTCACTGTCATCATACTTGCAAATAGGTAACATCCACTGTATGTAAGCAAGCAAGCAAATCTGTTGCAAACTGCTGCCATTTTGTAGGACCACATGTGAGATAATGCCAGTTCTTAATCAAGTATGTGTGTGCGTTGTATATGTTAGGAAGATTCCCTCTACCACCCAGGCAATGCAATTTGCATGGATCATTTGCTACTGCAGGTTTATTTCTTTTCCATGTTTGTGCAAAAGTTAGAGCTGAAGTCTACAGGGAGTGATATGCCATATGTTGAAAGATTTTGTCTCAACTTACTACACACTAGTTGCTCCCAAAGTTGGATGCATTAGTTGACATCCTCCTGAAGGTTCATCATGACGTGTGGAACGAGCAGATGGAATGTAGTGCAGCACAAATTAGTGAAAGATGACTGAAGAGGAGAGCAGCAGGAGTACAGATCATTCTGTATGATCAAGTCATTATCTTCCATGAATCACATTGAGGAACAGTGGACAAGTGTTCTTCATTCAGAATGCCCCTCTGTAATCCTGGTAGCATTGCACCTCTCCTTAGGGATGCAGGCTGACCTTAAAAGAATAATGTGCTGGACACAGATGTGTTCAAGTTAGAACCTTAGATTTGGAAATCTAATACTAAGCAAACATCTGTCTTTAATTTCTGCTAAACAAAGTACCGAGCAATTACAGGTTGAACAGCTAAACATTGCATTTAGGTGACGTTGCTATGACAAATTTACATGTACATGTTTTATTATATTAATTAGGACTAGATAGTTCAGCCTCTTAGAGGGCTGTCAACTGGCTCAATTAAAAATAATGAAAACTCTTGTTATAATTATCTGGTGCATATAACAAAGGAAATGAGGTGCTGCTTGTGGAATATTTAGATTTTTTAATCAAGTAATTACAAAGTAACACTTGAGAGTGTAAATAAGCAAAGACATTTTGTAATTATATTAAAATAAATTTATACTTAATCTGCAGTTTCTCTTAGTGAAAGAACTGTGATGATATAGATAGGAAATTCAGCTTCTTAGTCTCTGTTACTTCTCCTTCACCATCACTTGGTCAGCTACTCAGGCATTTGCATTGATGGGCAGGTGGAGATGTTGGATTACCGAGCACAAAGGAAATAGAAACATAGAAACATAGAAAATAGGTGCAGGAGCAGGCCATTCGGCCCTTCGAGCCTGCACTGCCATTTATTATGATCATGGCTGATCATCCAACTCAGAACCCCGCCCCAGCCTTCCCTCCATACCCCCTGATCCCCCTAGCCACAAGGGCCATATCTAACTCCCTCTTAAATATAGCCAATGAACTGACCTCAACTGTTTCCTGTGGCAGAGAATTCCACAGATTCACCACTCTCTGTGTGAAGAAGTTTTTCCTAATTTCGGTACTCAAAGGTTTCCCCTTTATCCTCAAACTGTGACCCCTTGTTCTGGACTTCCCCAACATCGGGAACAATCTTCCTGCATCTAGCCTGTCCAATCCCTTTAGGATTTTATACGTTTCAATCAGATCCCCCCTCAATCTTCTAAATTCCAACGAGTACAAGCCCAGTTCATCCAGTCTTTCTTCATATGAAAGTCCTGCCATCCCTGGAGTCAATCTGGTGAACCTTCTTTGTACTCCCTCTATGGCAAGGATGTCTTTCCACAGATTAGGGGACCAAAACTGCACACAATACTCCAGGTGTGGTCTCACCAAGGCCTTGTACAACTGCAGTAGTACCTCCCTGCTCCTGTACTCGAATCCTCTCGCTATAAATGCCAACATACCATTCGCCTTTTTCACCGCCTGCTGTACCTACATGCCCACTTTCAATGACTGGTGTATAATGACACCCAGGTCTCGTTGCACCTCCCCTTTTCCTAATCGGCCACCATTCAGATAATAATCTGTTTTCCTATTTTTGCCACCAAAGTGGATAACTTCACATTTATCCACATTAAATTGCATCTGCCATGAATTTGCCCACTCACCCAACCTATCCAAGTCACTCTGCATCCTCTTAGCATCCTCCTCACAGCTAACACTGCCACCCAGCTTCGTGTCATCCACAAACTTGGAGATGCTGCATTTAATTCCCTCATCCAAGTCATTAGTATATATTGTAAACAACTGGGGTCCCAGCACTGAGCCTTGCGGTACCCCACTAGTCACCGCCTGCCATTCTGAAAAGGTCCCGTTTATTCCCACTCTTTGCTTCCTGTCTGCTAACCAATTCTCTATCCATATCAATACCTTACCCCCAATACCGTGTGCTTTAAGTTTGCACACTAATCTCCTGTGTGGGACCTTGTCAAAAGCCTTTTGAAAATCCAAATATACCACATCCACTGGTTCTCCCCTATCCACTCTACTAGTTACATCCTCAAAAATTCTATGAGATTCGTCAGACATGATTTTCCTTTCACAAATCCATGCTGACTTTGTCCGATCATTTCACCGCTTTCCAAATGTGCTGTTATCACATCTTTGATAACTGACTCCAGCAGTTTCCCCACCACCGAAATGGAGATGTAAAGGTTAGAAGTAGATGTGCCACTTCCTAGCAGAGGTCCAAGAGAAGGATACCCATGGTTTCAAATTTTTGGGGATCAAACGTTCTTGAAAAGAAGTACGAAATGCATCACATCTACGTGAAGCCCTTAAAGTCAGTTTTCAAGAGTGTGTAGCTAATGACAACTGTACCTCTTGAATTTGCAACCCTTATTTATCAGAACATCATCAAAACATTTCCTTATTGTAGGCATCAGTGGTCTGTGCCAGCATTATTGGAATCTGCAAAATGCCCAATTTCAGAAATGATCTTATGTCAGCCAGTGCAGTAATCATTGGTACATGGAAAACTGCTTTCTGGACTCTTCCACTGGGATGCAGGTTACTGCTTGGGTTTCACATAATTTCTCATAATTACCATGAGCCCAGCCAATCCAGTAAGTGGTTGAATACAAACAGATCCAGAGTCCATCTGATCCAGAGATTAGTTATTACAGCACAGATACAGAATGCAGTGAATTGGCAATGCCCACGGTTGATTCTAATGTGACTGCTCACGACCCAATTTGCAGTCCAGGAGCCAGGTATTTTGTCTGCCTTTCAAAGAAGCAATCCAACATGACACATGATCTACGGCAGTAGGTGGAAGTCGTAGTGATACAGACAGCAAAGGCTATCTCCCAGGTTAAGTTCGTACACCAGGAAAAATAATTCTAGGGAAAGGTGAGTTTCTGTTTGGTTTATTCAGTGTTAACATTCATTTCAAGAGAATAGAATATAAAAGCATGGGTCAGACCACATTTGGAGTATTGTGAGCAGTTTTGGGACCCAGATCTAAGAAAGGATGTGCTGCACTGGAGAGGGTCCAGAGGAGGTTTACAAGAATGATTCCAGGAATGAAAGGGATGAAACGTTTGAGAAGCATTTGATGGCTCTGGGCATGTACACTAGAGTTTAGAAGATGGGGGGGGGGGAATCTCATTGAAACCTATCAAATATCGAATAACGGATAACGGATCCTGACCCAGATCTGGGCCATATCTTCCAAAAATCCGGACCTGCCTCTCGGTTTTTTTTGCACTACCTTACTTCCCATTGTTCTATTTTCTATTTATGATTTATAATTTAAATTTTTAATATTTACTAATTTTAACTATTTTTAATATCTTTAATATTTAATATTTGTAATCCAGGGAGTGTGAAGCGCAGAATCAAATATCGCTGTGATGATTGTACGTTCTAGTACCAATTGTTTGGTGACAATAAAGTATTATTATTATATTGATAGGCTTTGATAGAGTGGATGTGGAAAGGATGTTTCCAATAGTGGGAGAGTATTCTGTGTGCAGTTGTTTAGAACAGAGATGAGGAGGGATTTCTTTAGCCAGAGAGTGATGAATCTGCAGAATTTATTGCCATAGATGACTGTAGAGAACGTGTTAATGGGTATATTTAAAGCTGAGGCTGATAGATACTTAATTAGGAAGGGTGTGAATGGATGTGTGGAGAAGGCAGGAAAATGGGATTGGGAGGAGGGAAAATATAATTGAATGCAGAGCAGACTCCATGAGGTGAATGACCTACTTTTGTTCTTGAGTCTTATAGTTTCAGGAGATTATATTAAAGACCAACCCCTTCTCGTGTTTTTTTTTTCATTTCTGTGAAATTAATGGAGTTAAGTATTTGATCTATAATGGATACTTTCAAAGGTTCAGTGACATCAGTTATTACCATATGATGTTTGAGCGTCTTAGTCTTATGGCAGTTAACTCCTGCAATTCAATATCTATTTCCATAGCAACATAATGCTAGGATACTGTATTGTGAAAAGAATTTCTTTTCCACCCAATCCAGATATAGGTCTTTTGCATGTGAGTTTCTTCAATCTCTTTATAGCTGGAACTGATTGATTAGATGAGATAAAGTACCGGTCAAATCATTAGCAGTTTTATTCCATGGTATATTGAAATGTACAGAATATTTGGCAAGAATAAAATTGCTTATTTCAAAATAATATGACTTCTACTAGAGTACTATCACTTAACAATGACATTTTCTAATCCCTTTGTACACTGGATCAGTAGAACTGTAAGCTAAGTGTCAAAACTCATCAGTAATTAATAACTGTCCTCTGTTCATTGAGATCAGATTACAGACAAGTACATCACAGTTTGTTAGCTTCTTTTAAAGTTATATTACAGTTTATTTGTAGTTTCCTATTTCTTAACAGTGATCATTCCAATGACACTTTCAGAAGAGTATGCAAAAGTTTGGGCACCCCTGGTCAAAATTTCTGTTGCTGTGAATAGCTAAGCAAGTAAAAGATGACCTGATTTCCAAAACGCATAAAGTTAAAGATGACACATTTCTTTAATAATTTAAGCAAGATTGCTTTTTTATTTCTATCTTTTACAGTTTCAAAATAACAAAAAAGGAAAAGGGCCTGAAGCAAATGTTTGGGCACCCTGCATGGTCAGTACTTAGTAACACCCCCTTTGGCAAGTATCACAGCTTGTAAATGCTTTCTGTAGCCAGCTCAGAGTCTTTCAATTCTTGTTTGGGGGATTTTCGCTCATTCTTCCTTGCAAAAGGCTTCTAGTTCTGTGAGATTCTTGGACATCTTGCATGCACTGCTCTTTTGAGGTCTATCCACAGATTTTCGATGATGTTTAGGTCGGGGGACTGTGAGGGCCATGGCAAAACCTTCAGTTTGCGCCTCTTGAGGTAGTCCATTCTGGATTTTGAGGTGTGTTTAGGATCATTATCCTGTTGTAGAAACCATCCTGTTTTCATCATCAGCTTTTTTACAGATGGTATGATGTTTGCTTCCAGAATTTTCTGGTAATTAATTGAATTGATTCTTTCCTCTACCAGTGAAATGTTCCCCGTACCAGTGGCTGCAACACAAGCCCAAAGCATGATCAATCCACCCCTGTGCTTAACAGTTGGAGAGGTGTTCTTTTCATGAAATTCTGCACCCTTTTTTTCTCCAAACATACCTTTGTTCATTGCGGCCAAAAAGTTCTATTTTAACTTCATCAGTCCACAGGACTTGTTTCCAAAATGCATCAGGCTTGTTTAGATATTCCTTTGCAAACTTCTGACGCTGAATTTTGTGGTGAGGATGCAGGAGAGGTTTTCTTCTGATGACTCTTCCATGAAGGTCATATTTGTGCAGGTGTCGCTGCACAGTAGGACAGTGCACCGCAACTCCAGAGTCTGCTAAATCTTCCTGAAGGTCTTTTGCAGTCAAACGAGGGTTTTGATTTGCCTTTCTAGCAATCCTATGACCAGTTTTCTTGGTCTTCCAGACCTCAACTTGACCTCCACCTGTTAACTGCTATTTCTTAATTACATTACAAACTGAGGAAACGGCTACCTGAAAACACTTTGCTATTTTCTTATAGCCTTCTCCTGCTTTGTGGGCATCATTTATTTTAATTTTCAGAGTGCTAGGCAGCTGCTTAGAGGAGCCCATGGCTGCTGATTGTTGGGACAAGGTTTGAGGAGTCAGGATATTTATAAAGCTTTGAAATTGCATCACCTGGCCTTTCCTAACGATGACTTTGAACAAGCCATAGCCCTAACAAGCTAATTAAGGTCCGAGACCTTGGTAAAAGTTATCTGAGAGTTCAAATCTCTTGGGGTGCCCAAACTTTTGCGTGGTGCTTCTTTCCTTTCTTCTCACTCTAAAATTGTACAAAACAAAAATAATACACTAATCTTACTTAAAATGTTGAAAAGAGTGTTTCATCTTTAACTTTATGACTTTTGGAGATCAGTTTATCTTCTACTCACTTAACTATTCACAGTAACAGAAATTTTGACCTGGGGTGCCCAAACTTTTGCATGCCACTGTATTTACATTATTGCTGAATATCATCAGCTTTTTAAAATATATGTCTATTAGGTATTACCATGTAAGTGTGGATTAGGACTGCTTTTACAGTCATTGAGTTGTCACAACATTCAACTGCAAAGTGGGTGGATTAAGTTGAATTAACAGTGTGAGCTTTCAACTGCGCACTGAATTACCCATAAGAACTTTTCCAGAGGTTAATGTGATCATATTTTTGTTACTCAGCTAGCAATTTGTGTATATGTGGAAAACAAATGTATGTACATGTTGTAAACAGCATGCTGCTAATCAGAGCATCACATCCCTAGACAAAAGGGTAAATAGAGTTTCAGTATTCAGAAAATATTAGCAAAGGGTGTTACATTGCCAATATGCTAGAAGGCAGGGTGAATCACTTCCAGTGCCATAGGATGACCTTATTATTAATAATCTTACTTTTATATTTTTACAGTGTACCAAAAAAACAGTTCAAGACCTGAGCTCAGATACAACCCAAACTTGTCCCTCTTGTTTTCAGTTTTGCATTATGACAGATGTCATTCAAAATGAAAAATGAAATCATCGCAATGTATATTTAACATACACGCAGTGGCCACTTTATTAGGTTCCTCCTATAGCTAATAAAGTGGCCACTGAGTGACTGATTGTGATCTTCTGCTGCTATAACCCATCCACTTCAAGGTTCGATGTGTTGTGCATTCAAAGATGCTCTTCTGCACACCACGGTTTTAACAGGTGGTTATTTGAGTTACTGTTGTCTTCCTGTCAGCTTGAACTAGACTGGCCATTCTCTTCTGACCTCTCTCATTAACAAGGTGTTTTCACTCACAGAACTGCCATTCACTGGATTTTATTTTGTTTTTCACACCATTTTCTGTGAACTCTAGAGACTCAAACAACAGGAATTCTGCAGATGCTGGAAATTCAAGCAACACACATCAAAGTTGCTGGTGAACGCAGCAGGTCAGGCAGCATCTCTAGGAGGAGGTACAGTCAACGTTTCAGGCCGAGACCCTTCATCAGGACTAACTGAAGGAAGAGTTAGTAAGAGATTTGAAAGTGGGAGGGGGAGGGGGAGATCCAAAATGATAGGAGAAGACAGGAGGGGGAGGGATGGAGCCAAGAGCTGGACAGGTGATTGGCAAAGGGGATATGAGAGGATCATGGGACAGGAGGTCCAGGGAGAAAGACAAGGGGGGGGGAACCCAGAGGATAGGCAAGGGGTATAGGCAGAGGGACAGAGGGAGAACTCTAGAGACTGTTGTGTTTGAAAATCTCAAGAGATCAGCAGTTTTTGAGATACTCAAACTAATCCATCTGGCACCAACAATCATTTCACAGACAAAGTCACTTAGATCACCATTTCTTCCCATTCTGATGTTTGGTTTGAGCAACATTTGAACCTCTTGACCGTGTCTACATGCCTTAATGCAAATAAGCTGCTGCCACATGATTGGCTGATTAGATATTTGCATTAATGAGCAGGTGCACAAGTCTACCTAATAAAGTGGCGACTGATAATATATTCAATATCAAAATGTGTTTCACAAAGGTATTAGAAAAGGAATTTGCTATCTCAAAGAATTTGTCTTATTTTCTCTATGTTAAAAAGACAATTTTTTTTTCATATTCAGATTTATTTAAGGCACTTTAACAGTAATTCAAAAGTACTGTGAACAGCTTCAGCAGATATATTTATGATATATCTTCACTACCTTAAGTTGGGTGTTTGCTCTTGGAACATCACTTCATTGATGCCAGTTGCAGAAAAGGAATGCCATATGAACAAATTACATATCAATCTGCTAATGTCTCCTGTTGCAACTAATATTCAATAATATGACATCCAAAAGAGAAAATATGGAAATATCATTGTATTGAAAAGAAACAATTGGGTATAAAGCATTTGATAAAGAGATTGCCAAAAAGTGACACATGATTCATTTTGGAAGTTTGAATCTGAAGACAGAATACAGGGTTTATGCAACACACATCAAAGTTGCTGGTGAACGCAGCAGGCCAGGCAGCATCTGTAGTCGACGTTTCAGGCCGAGACCCTTGGTCAGGATACAGGGTTTATGGCAGGATTCTGAGTGGTGTGGAGGAACAGAGGATCTTGGGTGCATGTCCATAGATCCATCAAAGTTGTTGTGCAAGTTGATAGTTTGTTTAAGAAAGCATATGATGTGTTGCCCTATATTAGTCAAGGATTGAATTCAAGAGCCTTGAGGTAATATTGTAGCTCTCTAAAACTCTGCAAGTATCTGGGGGTGCCTCGGTTGACAGACTGGAGTGGAGCACCAACACAGTGGTTGTGTACAAGAGAGGCCAGAGTTGCCCCGACTTCCTGAGGTCCTTTGAAGTATGCAGGCCTCTCCTTCTCATGTTCTACCAGTCTGCTATCACCAGTGCAATCTTCTATGCGGTGGTGTACTGGGGTAATGGCATCAACACAGGTGATGCCATCAGGTTCAATAAACTGATTAGAAAGGCTAGCTCTGTTATAGGAGTCAAAGTGAACACACTGGAGGCTGTAGTAGAACAAAGGACCCTAAGGTGATCTGGCAATTCTGGATAATGTTTCTCACCCTCTGCATACTGCCTTGGCTGAACAGAAGAGCATTTTTAGTAATAGACGAAGACAACAGTGCTGCTCCAAAAAGCACGATATGAGGTCATTCTTACCCTCAGCCATTAGGCTGTATAATGAGTCAACCTATAGCCCGGGGAAGTGATGACCCCCTCCTATTGGACTGTTTGAGGTAACTTATTTTTTTATTCTTTCTTACTTCTAATATTTGTATATCTGTGCACTTGTAATGCTACTGTGACACTGTAATTTCCTTTGGGATCAATAAAGTATCTATGTATCAATCCCTGGTTACACCACATATTTTCTAAGTATGCCCATAGGAAAAAAAAATCTCAGGGTTGTATGTGGTGAGTTTTGGTTAACTCAGTTTAAGAAGGCTGTGGAAGCTTTAGAGAAGGTGCAGAGGGGATTTACTAGGATGCTGCCTAGATTGGAGAGTATGTTTGAGTGAGCGAGGCAGTGAAGGAGAATGAAAGATGACTTAATAGAGGTGTATAAGATGATAAGAGGCACAGATCAAGTGGATAGCCAGAGACTTTTTCCTGGATAGAAATTGCTAATACAAGGGGACATAGTTTTAAAGGTTATTGGAAAGAAATATAGCAGGGGTGTCAGAGGTAAGTTTTTTTTTTCCACAGAGTCAGTGCTTGGAAGAAGCAGGCACATTGAGGCATTTAAGGAACTCTAAAACAGCCACTTGAATGACAGAAAACTAGAGGGCTATGTAGAAGGGAAGGGTTGGATTGAGCTTAGAGTAGGTTAAAAGGTGAAGATAACATCAAGGACCAAAAGGCCTGTAATGTGCTGTAATATTGTTTTGTGTTCAATGTAACTAAATTGATGAATTAATTAACATCTGAACACTAGATATCTTGTATTCTAATTGGTAAAGCTGAGTAACATAACAACAAATTTTTTTTTAATTTTATAGTCTTTGGACTGGTATTTCCTCAGCTGTCACACTCCAAATATAGCTGTATTGAAGGGAGAGGTATAGTGGGCCAGTCTGAGATCATTTTGTGATTCTGTGAAATTAGGTGAGATAAGGTCTAAGGAGCAGGAATAATCAATTGGGACCCATCCTCACTCCTAATTGCCCTCACAGGATCCCCGATGACTGCCTGTTCACTGTTCGTCACATGTAGATTCCTGGGGTGAAAGAAGGAAGCAATGGTATGGATGGTTGGGTTGAGTTGTTTTCCAAGCTTGGCAATGCACTTGTAAACATCTTGTTAAGGAAACATCATCATTGCACTGTTGATTGTGGTGTGTCCTCCGAAGGCTTGGCCTTATACAGTATACAGAATTGTTCATGGAACTCTATGCTTCTAGGAATTCTCTTGCATACCATGTGCAGCAAATATTACATCAGCCAAACTGGAACAAAACTGGCTGTTAAGTGCCATGATCAACTCTCCCTAGTCTCTACCCATGAAGATCAAGAGGGACACAAATTCGACAGGGCATCAGTGACAGTTAAGAAGCAAGCAACATGCAAGAGAATTCCAAGTATGGTTTTCCGCGAACAATTCCATAAACAAATACGAAGACCTCGATTCTATTTATGAGCCAATGCATACAAAATTCCAAACCACAACGCATGACGTTCACCACATAGCCAATTAGCGATGAGAATTCCTCCCCACATCACAAGTGAGTTTCCAAAATGATGTCCAATCAGCTGATTGAAATAAGTATATAAAGGCCAAGCATTCAGAGGACACACCGTGACCAACAGCGCACTTGACAAAGTTCCCTCATGTGGTGGTAAAACACTTGTGAGCAAATTGCCAGGATCGGAGAACAACTCGACCCAACCATCAACCACCGGAGCTACACATCTTCCGAATTATTTCTAATGGTATGGATCCTTGGATATTTCCCTCTTAATCCTCACTTCTTTCTGCTACTTCCCAGGATCATTTAAAACAGGACAGGGATTTCAGTAGAAATTACTTGAAGTATTAAAAATAATCATGATTTGTTTGAGGCTTTATCTTGCTCCAAGTTCTTTGGCAGGACACTTGAATGAAAGGATCAGTGTAGTCCTTAGGACCATAACTACCTGCCTGATTTAATGTAGCAACAACACGAAGTGGAACCTACTGATCACCACTTACAGCCTCCTGCCTGTTGGTTTGAGTTACAAGAGAGTTTGGGTATCTGATATAATCATATGGGGTAGGCATTATCTTTAGATTTTTGGAGTTTATTGCATAAAGAGGCTAATAGTTGATTCAAGCAACACACATAAAAGTTGCTGGTGAACGCAGCAGGCCAGGCAGCATCTCTAGGAAGAGGTACAGTCGATGTTTCGGGCTAAGACCCATCGTCAGGACTAACTGAAAGAAGAGCAAGTAAGAGATTTGAAATTGGGGGGGTGGTGCAGGAGGGGGAGATCTGAAATGATAGGAGAAGACAGGAGGGGGAGGGATGGAGCCAAGAGCTGGACAGTTGATTGGCAAAAGGGATATGAGAGGATCCAGATGGAATATAAGGTGTATATATATATTCCGTCTTCCCAGATGGACCTTATATTCCAACTGGGTAGCCTCCAACCTGATGGCATGAACATTGACTTCTCAAACTTCCGCTAATGCCCCACCTCCCCCCGTACCCCTTCCGTTATTTATTTATATACACATACATTCTTTTTCTCTCTCTCTCTCCTTTTTCTCCCTCTGTCCCTCTCACTATACCCCTTGCCCATTCTCTGGGCTTCCCCCCCCCCGCCTTTTCTTCCTCCCTAGGCCTCCTGTCTCATGATCCTCTCATATCCCTTTTGCCAATCAATTGTCCAGCTCTTGGCTCCATCCCTCTCCCTCCTGTCTTCTCCTATCATTTTGGATCTCCCCCTTCCCCTCCCACTTTCAAATCCCTTACTAGCTCTTCTTTCAGTTAGTCCTGACGAAGGGTCTCAGCCCGAAACGTCGACTGTCCCTCTTACTAGAGATGTTGCCTGGCCTGCTGCACCAGCAACTTTTATGTGTATTGCTTGAAATTCCAGCATTTGCAGATTTCCTGTTGTTTGAATAGTTGATTCAATCTACTTTTAATACAGTGCTTAATTGTGCTAGGAGTGCACCAGAAGTCAAAAACCTGAGACTGACCTTAAGTTTGACCCTGAACCTATCAGTTATTGGTAACTAATTTATAGGCAAGCATTAGATGGCAGTCAGAGCTGACTGGCACTTGATCTAGTGTCACTTGCGTCAGCTGGAGTGGAAAGCGGAAGAATGAGAAGGAGAAATTGGAAACTGGTTCTGGTTTCGAAAAGTTCCGTGGAGTTGGAAGGGACACTCTTGATGCCAATTCCAGAGAGAGAGCATTTTCCTACAGGGATCAAGTCTGAGAGAATTATGAATGCTAAGGTATTTTATCCAGGGACCCACATGGTTTCCATTAGTAATTCCCTGCTCTGAGTGAAACAAAATAACTGATGTAATCTTCAATTCTCTGTTATTTTTTCTCTATGGGGAAAATAGTGAATCTGTTTGCTCTGGCGAATAAAGCAATTGAGGTATGCTAACAGCATCAGCTCTGGAAAACTACCATTCACTGCCAGCAAACTCATAGTTCCCTTACCCTGCACTGCTCATTTCTTCCTCCTACCCAAGATCCACAAACTTGACAGTCTGCATAGGCCCATTGTCTCTGCTTGCTCCTGCTCCTCTGAACTCATCACCTCAGACAGTACCTACAAAAAGTCCCTTGTTCAAAGTGATCTAAATTAATTAAAAATATAATACACAAAATAAAAGATTGCATAAGTATTCACCCCCTTTAGCACACCAAATCATCACTGGTGCAGCCAATTGGTTTTAGATATCACATAATTAGTTAAATGGAGATCATCTGTGTACAGTCAAGGGGTTTCAATCGATTGTGGAAAAAATGCACTTGTACCTAGAAGGTCCATCTGCTGGTGAGTCAGTATCCTGGCAAAAACTATACCATGAGCACAAAAGAACAATCCAGTCAACTCTGTGAAAAGGTTATTGAAAAGTATAGGTCAGGAAATGGATACTAGGAAATTTCCAAGTCATTGAATATCACTTAGTGTATAGTTAAGTCAATCATCAAGAAATGGGAAGAACATGGTACAGGTGTAAATCTGCCTAGAGCAGGCCATCTTCAAAAACTGAGTGATTGTGTAAGAAGGGGGCTGGTGAGAGAGGCCACCAAGAGACCTGTGACAGCTCTGGAGGAGTTACAAACTTCAGTGGCTTGAGATAGGAGAGACAGCGCATACAACTACTGTTGCCTGGGTACTTCACCAGTCGCAGATTTATGGGAGAGCGGCAAAGAGAAAGCCACTGTTAAAAAAAACTCATATGAAATCTTGGCTAGAGTTTGCCAGAGGGCACGTGGGACATTCTGAAGTCAGCTGGAATAAACCAAAATTCAGCTTTTTGGCTATCAGACTAAACACTATGTTTGGTATAGGCCAAACATTGCACATCATCAAAAACACCATCCCTACTGTGAAGCATGGTGGTGGCTACGCACAAGAATGGCTAAACAACAACAGAATTAATGTTCTGGAGTAGTAAGTCAGAGTCCAGGCCTCAATCCAATTGAGAATTTGTGGCTAGACTTGAAAGGGGCTGTTCACTGATGATCTCCATTCAATCTGACAGAGCTTGAGAAGTTTTTTAAAGAAGAATGGGGAAAAACTGCAGTGTCCAGATGTTCAAAGCTGATAGGGACCTATCCACACAGACTCAAGGCTGTAATTGCTGCCAAAGGTGTATCTACTAAATACTGACTTGAAGTGGATGAGTAATTATGCAGTCAATTACTTTATGTTTAATAATTGTAATAAATTTAGGCCAATTTGTAGAAATTTGTTTTCATTTTAACATGAAAGAGTCTTTTCTATTGATTAGTGTCAAAAAAGCCAAATTAAATCCATTGTGATCCAATGCTGTAAAGCAATAAAACATGAAAACTTCCAAGGAGGGTGAATATTTTTTACCTGCACTGTACCTTGACTCAATTCTCACCCTCTTAGTTCAGTCCCATCCTCCCTACATCCAGGACACTCTCTAGATTTCCTCAATAACTTTCAGTTCCCTGGCTATGATCACCTCATTTTTACCATGGTTGTCCAGTCCCTATACACTTCTATCCCCCATCAAGAAAGTATTAAATCTCTCAGCTTCATTCTCAATAGAAGGTGGTGGCCAGTGCGATCATGTTTGCTGTTGTGTGCTGGGGCAGCAGGCTGAGGGTAGCAGACACCAACAGAATCAACAAACTCATTAGTAAGGCCAGTGATGTTGTGGGGATGGAACTGGACTCTGACGGTGGTGTCTCAAAAGAGGATGCTGTCCAAGTTGCATGCCATCTTGGACAATGTCTCCCATCCACTACATAATGTATTGGTTGGGCACAGGAGTGCATTCAGCCAGAGACTCATTCCACCGAGATGCAACACAGAGCGTCAAAGGAAGTCATTCCTGCCTGTGGCCATCAAACTTTACAACTCCTCCCCTTGGAGGGTCAGACACCCTGAGCCAATAGGCTGGTCCTGGACTTATTTCCTGGCATAATTTACATACTACTATTTAACTATCTATGGTTTTATTACTATTTAATTATTTATGGTGCAACTGTAATGAAAACCAATTTCCACCGGGATCAATAAAGTATGACGATGACTATGACTATGAAGACCCAACCAGTTCCCCTCCAACACCACTCTCCTCCATCTGACAGAACTGGTCCTCCCCCTCAACAATTTCTCTTTTGGCTCCTCGCGCTTTCTCCGATCGCAAGGGGTAGCCATGGACACCCACATGAGCTCAGATATGCTTGCCTTTTCACTGGCTAGGTGGAATAGTCCATGTTTCAAGCCTTCCCTGATATTTCTCTGAAACTCTTCCTGTGCTACATTGATGGCTGCATTGGCGCTGCTTCAGTAGAAGTCAGTCTGCCACACTGCAACAGTACCCCCCTTTGTCTGAGGGCTTGATGGTAAGGTTGGCATGTGCATAAAACCTTCCTGGAAGAAACTGAAATGCAATTCGCAACTTGAGACGTTAATACGGATCATGACCATAAGATGCAGGAGCAGAATTAGGGTTATTTGGCCCATCGAGTCTGCTCTGCTGTTTCATCATGGCTGATCCAATTTTTCTCTCTGCCTGTCTCCTGCTTTCTCCCCATTTCCCTTCAAGCCGTGACCAATCAAGAATCTATTAACCTCTGCCATAAATATACGTAAAGACGTAGATTGCACAGCTGCCTGTGGCAAAGAATTCCACAGATACACCACCCTCTAGCTAAAGAAGTAACTCATCAGCTCTGTTCTAAAAGGACACCCCTCTATTCTGAAGCTCTGTCCTCTGGTTTTAAAGTCTTCTACCATAGGAAACATATTCTCCACGTTACTATTAAGGCCTTTCACTAATCGATAGGTTTCAATGAGATCACCCCTCATTCTTCTGAATTCTAGTGAATACAGGCCCTGAGCCATCAGACGGTCTTCATATGACAGGCCATTCAATCCGGGAATCAGTTTTGTGAACCTCCTTTGAACCTTCTCCAGCTTCAGCACATCCTTTCTAACATAAGGGGCTCAAACCTGCTCACAATACTCCACGTGAAGCCTCACCAGTGCTTTATAAAGTTTCAACGTTACATCCTTGCTTTTATATTCTAGTCTTCTTGAAATGAATGCTAACATTGTATTTGCCTTCCTCACCACAGACTCAACCTGTAAATTAACCTCTTGCAAATCCTGCACTAGGACTCCCAAGTCGTTTTGCACCTCAGTTGTTTTGTATTTTCTCTCCATTTAGAAAATAGTCAACACTTAGAGTATAGGAGCAGGGATGTGATGTTAAGACTCTATAAGGCACCGGTAAGACCTCACTTGGAGTACTGTGTGCAATTTGGGGCTCCTTATTTAAGAAAGGATGTGCTGATGTTGGAGAGGGTTCAGAGAAGATTCACTAGAATGATTCTGGGAATGAGAGGGTTAACATATGAGGAACATTTGACCACTCTTGGATTGTACTCCTTGGAGTTTAGAAGAATGAGGAGAGACCTCATAGAAACATTTCAAATGTTGAAAGGCATGGACAGAGTGGGTGTGGCAAAGTTGTTTCTCATGGTAGGGGAGTCTAGTACGAGAGGGCATGACTTAAGGATTGAAGGGTGCCCATTCAGAACAGAGATGCAAAGAAATTTTTTTAGTCAGATGGTGGTGAATCTATGGAATTTGTTGCCACGGGCAGCAGTGGAGGCCAAGTCATTGGGTGTATTTAAGGCAGAGATTGATAGGTATCTGAGTAGCCAAGGCATCAAAGGTTATGGTGAGAAGGCAGGGGAGTGGGACTAAATGGGAGAATGGATCAGCTCAAGGTAAAATGGCGCGGCAACTCAATGGGCCGAATGGCCGACTTCTGCTCCTTTGTCTTATGGTCTTTCATTTCTTCTATCAAGGTGCATGACAGTACACTTCCTGATACCATTTCATCTGCCATCTCTTTGTCCATTATCCCAATCTAAGTCTATCTGTAGTCTCTCTACTTCCTCAAAACTACCTGCCCCTGCACCTATCTTCAGATCATCTGCAAACTTTCCAACAAAGCCACCAATTTCATAATCCAAATCATTGACATACAACATATAAAGAATTGACACAGGCTGCTGTGGAACACCACTAGTCACTGGCAGCCAGCCAGAAAAGGTTCTCTTTATTACCACTCTGTTTCCTGCCAATCAGCCACTGCTTTATCCATGCTAGAATCTGCCCTGTAATAGCATGGGCTCAAATCTTGCTAAGTAGCCTCATAGGTGGCACCTTGTCAAAAGCCTTCTGAAAATCCAAGTACACAAAATCAACTGATTCTCCTTTGTCTATCCTGTGTGTTACTTCTACAAAGAATTCCAACAGCTTTGCCAGGCAAAATTTTCCCATGAGGAAACCATGTTGACTAGGGCCAATTTTATCATGTGCCTCCAAGTACCCTGAGACCCCATCCTAAATAATCAACTCCAACATCTTCCTAACCATTGAGGTCAGACTAACTGGCCTATAGTATCCTTTCTTCTGCCCCTTTCACTTCTTGAAGAGTGTACTGACATTTGCAATTTTTCAGTCTTCCAGAACCATTCCAGAATCTAATGATTCTTGAAAGATCATTATTAATGTCTCCACGATCTCTTCAGCCACCTCTTTCAGGGTGTACACCATCTGGTCCAGGTGACTTATCTACCTTCAGACCTTTCAGTTTCCCGAGGACCTTCCCTCTAGTTATGGTAACTTCACATACTTCATGCCCCCTGACTTGTGGAACTTCCACCATACTGCTAATGTCTTCCACAGTGAAGACAGATGCAAAATACTGATTCAGTTCAACCTCTATTTCATTGTCCCCTTTACTACCTCTCCAACATTGTTTTTCAGTGATCTGATATCCAGTCTCACCTCTCTTTTACACTTTATATATCTAAAGAAACTTTTGGTATCCTCTTTAATATTATTGCCTAGCTTATTCTCGTATTCTACCTTTACCTTTTTTGACTTTATTAGGTGCCTTATTTTGGTTTTTAAAAGCTTCCCACTAATATTTGCTCTGTTGTATGCCCTCTCTTTTGCTTTAATATTGGCTTTGACTTCTCTTGTTAGCCATGGTTGTGTCATCTTTCTTTCAAAAATGTCTTCCTCTTTGGGATGTACATATATACCCTGTGCCTTCCAAATTGCTTCCAGAAATTCCAGCCATTGCTTCACTGCCATCATCCCTGCCAGTGTTCTTTTCCAATTATTTCTGGCCAACTTCCTTATCATGGCTCTATAATTCCCTTTGCTCCACTGCAATACTGATACATCTAACTTTAGCTTCTCCTTCTCAAATTTTAGTCTGAGCTTTTTATGTTTCTGCCTCTAAGCAAACACAGATGGATTTGCTACACCAGTCAATAAGCAATGTTTAGACTAGACATACTGAGCTCATCCATTTCATCAACTTTGCCTCCAGCTTTCACCCTGCCCTTAAATTCACTTGTTCCATTTCTGACCCCTCTCTCCTCTTTCTCAATCTTTCTGTCTCGATCTCTGGAGATGCACTGTCTACTGACATCTTTTGTAACCCCACCAATTCCCATGGTTATCTTGACTATACCCCTTCCCACTCTGTCTTCTATCGAAATGTTATTTCCTTTTCTCAGCTCCTTTCTCTCCAATGAATCTGTTCCCAGGATGTGGCTTTCCTTTCCATGACATCAAGATGTCCTCCTCCTTCAAAGAATGGGGTTTCTCTTCCTCCACCATTGATGCTACCCTCAGCTGCATCTCCTCCAGTTCACAAATATCCACGTTCACCCAATCTTCCTGTCCTCTTGACAGTGATAGAGCTTCTCTCGTCCTCGCTTATCACCCCATGAGCCTTCATATCCAACACGTCATTCTACACAACATACGCCATCTTCAATGGGACCCTACCACTAAACGCATCTTTACCTCCCTTCTACTTTCCACTTTCCGCTGGGATTGCTCCCTCCATGATTCCCTTGCCCATTTGTCCCTTCACACTAATCTCTCTCCTGACACACATCCCTGCAAGTGACAGAAATTCTACCATTGCCCATTTACCTCCCTTACCTCCATTCAGGACCTCAAACAGACCTTTCAGCTGAGGCAACACTTCACCTGCAAATCTGTTGAGGTCATTTATAGTATCTGATGCTCCCATCGCTGCCTCTCCTACTTGCTGAGACCTGATATAAATAGGGGGACTGCTTTGTCGAACACATCTGCTTAATTCCCAAAAAGCAAGATTTCCTGGAGGCCAATCATTTTAATTCATGGTCCTGTACTGACTTCACATGATCTTCACTTTTGCCATGATGAAGCCACCCTTAGGGAGGAGGAGCAGCACCTCACATTCTATCTAGGTAATCTCCAACCTGATGGCATGAATATTGATTTCTCTTTCCAATAATTTTTCCCCTCTCCCTTCCCTCTTCTATTCCCCTCTTTAGCCTCTTACCTCTTCTCCTTACCTACCTATTATCTCCCTCTGGTGCCCTTCCTTCTTTCCTTTTTCTGGTGGTCCACTCTCCTCTCATATCAGATTCCTTCTTCTCTAGTCCCTTGCCTTTCCAACCTGCTTGGCTTCACCTATCACTTTCTAGCTAGTCCTCTTACCCTGCCACCCAACTTTATATTCTGGCATCTTTCACTTTTATTTCCAGTCCTGAAGGAGGGTCTCAGCCAGAAATGTCAACTGTTTATTCTAATTTCCAAAGAAGCTGCATGACCTGCTGAGTTCTTCCAGCATTTTGTGTGTGTTCCTTTGGATTTCCAGCATCTGAAGAATTCCTTGTGTTTATGCACATTGAAATCACATTTTTAAAATCTCCAAAAGATTTAGGTAAGATTTCTACTTACAGTGGACATTTATCACATCCAAATCATCCTGTACAAAATGGATAGCCATTAGATATTTTATAATCAGCTGGGGTTGGGTGGGGGAAGAGATCTAGAGAGTACCTGTCTGATTTCACATGTAGATATTAGACAATCTGTCTTCTTATTTGGAAAGAGAGGTAAGAATTTGAGAATTATTTTTGACCAAGGTATCTCAGACAAAAAGATACCTTGTTTCCACGACTTTTGTGTTTCCACCTCAATAGTGAAATTGTATACACTTTATCAGGATGTGTACTTCACTGTTGTTGCCTAGTGACTTTTTATTAATAGAGAGTAGTTCATGTTATAATTAAACAGCGGACACAAAGTGTCAGCATTTGGTCACTGAGAGCAACAATGCAACATCAGCTCATCTGGTTCACTATTGTAAATTATAGACTTATCTGCTTCAGGACGAATTTTATTTTCACTAAGATTATCTCACACATCATAGGTATTTAAATTATTCATGAATGGCTAAAATGTGACCTACAAGATGGAGAACTTGAGGTGGAGAGAAAGGAACCAAAATGTTGATAGAATGGGCAGAGACTTGGGTGGATCTGCAAATATTACAGAATAGTATGTAAATAGTTATTTTATGTTGAAAGAACAGTCCTATTTTGTAACTCTTCAAGTGTTACAGTTTAAGATATCCATGGCAAAACAGTTTCCATGTTTTGGAGAAAAAAATCATATATTATCTTGTCCAGGAAAAAGTAGAGTTAGATCATGGCGCTAGCTTTAATTTGGAAGAAATTCTCCAAAAAAATAACAGATTTGATGATATTTCCAGTTCTTACATGCTATGGAAAGAAGGTTATGCAATTACTTTGTATGCATTCCCAGTTAATTGAAGCATCCTGTGAAATGCGTATTTTAGCCATCTCCTCCGCATACAAAATGTTGCATTGCCTGGTCTTGACAGAATTGTTTTAATGCTGACAATGTGGTGCCACTTTGATACAACCATTTTCTAGACTTTATTCTTGGGAATGGTGTGCAGGAGCTCCGGTAGAGCCGCTCTCTTGCAGATCACTTCTGGTAACTGTTCCAGTTTTAGTATTAGAAGTTGTTCAGCTCACTAAGTACTTCACATTAAGAATTTCAGCCTGTACTGTTTAAACTGTGTGGTACAGTCTTTTAAATGATTACCTTATGCAGTTGTTCAAAACCTTCACCTTCCCAACTGAACGAGTGTGTCTGACTGGTGGCTCAATTTCCTCTGGGACCTCAGCATGCTGAACAAAACATAGACTCCCCTATGTCGGTTGGCTGTGCCAGTTTTGAGCAAGTGCTAATTGCATATTGCACATTGCAAAGGCACTGACACCTCTGCTGTCAACATGTGATAGCAATCTACAAATCTTGCTCATCTGTTCCAAGTTTGTTAATTATTTGCACTTCTCAGACATCAGGGTAATCTATTCATTACATTAGCTCATAAGTTTTTTTCTCTAAAATAGCCTAGTAACTATCATTAACAACTGGTTGCTTAACAAGAGACTCCATGCTCCATGGAGTTTAGCATTTGGAAACAGGGTGGCCGAACTGACTCTAATCATTTACCTGAGTTTCTTCTTGTCTGGCTTTATCTGCATCTCCTTCACTGCCCTTATTATTCATATGCTTATCTCCATTCCTTTTAAAGGTATCTATTATATATGTAATATTCACATTGACTACCAGTTTTGCATTCCAACCATATTTTTTTCTAAACTTGCGTGGGTTGTGTTCATTACTCGAGCATTAGCTGGTGTGTTCGTAGTTCGTTGCTGCTATGCATCCTGCTGAACTTCAGCAGGTGGCATTCCCTTGCACTGTTGCCCTTGCCCTTTAGATAGCATGAGTTATGGGTTTGAGAGGAGTTACAGATAAAACCTTGACCAATTTTCGTATTAATGATTAGCTTAAATGTCTGTCCTTTGGTATTGACCCCTGTAAGCGAAAAAATTGTAACTGCATCAATCCTATTAAATCCTTTAGAATTATAAAATACTCTGTGACTGCCAGCTCATGCTTAAAAAATATTGATATGATCAGAGATGAAGGGAGCCAGGGCTTTACGCTTTGGAGAGAAGGAGGATGAGAGGAGACATGATAGAGGTGTACAAGATAATAAGAGGAATAGATAGAGTGGATAGCCAGTGCCTCTTCCCCAGGGCACCACTGCTCGATACAAGAGGACATGGCTTTCAGGTAAGGGGTGGGAAGTTCAAGGGGAATATTGGAGGAAGGTTTTTTACTCAGAGAGTGGTTGGTGCGTGGAATGCACTGCCTGAGTCAGTGGTGGAGGCAGATACACTAGTGAAGTTTAGGAGACTACTGGATAGGTATATGGAGGAATTTAAGTTGGGGGCTTATATGGGAGGCAGGGTTTGAGGGTTGGCACAACATTGTGGGCCGAAGGGCCTGTACTGTGCTGTACTATTCTATGTTCTATGTTCTATATAATTTTATTTAAATAGCATTTTTGCATTTACATATACTCACTCTAATAGTTGAACAAATGGGTAAATTCAGAGAATTTGGAGCTAATTTTACATATTCCTGTTTAGAGAGCAGAGGTATAGGAGTAAACTGGAACTTTGGTCATGTTAAGTTTCCAGTGAATGCAAAGGCTGATGTCAGTCTACTGCAGCATCCGTTGGTACACTAGAATTTCTAGTTATATTCCATCAATTGCAATGATTTCTGTGTGGGTCCACCTGTTAACTTGTTCCATTGAAAATATGAAAAGGACATCTCAAGTCTTTTGGGTGCTCTTTAAGTGTGGTGTCATAGAAATTATTTCTGCCATTTTGGTTTGGGGCTTGTGGGGTGAAGGGTTCTCTGTCAGCCCAAAATTGTGAACAACCTACTGTGAACCAAGAGAAGGACACAAGTAGATTCATATTTCATTTTGCTCAGGTCACAAGGCAATGCAGGTGTACTCTGAATCTTCCAAAAAGACCTATTTCCCATTTGTATTAGCTACTGGAATTACCTTCCAAGTGCTATATAGCTAGTGCTGAGAATTCAAAGAGCTTAATCCTTCACAAGGAGCATCTCCAAGAAAGCTATCTATATGGAATGTTAGTATATATTCACATTGCAATCTGAGATGAAAAGTTTGAGTGCAGTTAAACTGGAGAATATTTCTGTAAAAAGCAACAACCCACACTTATTGAAAGGTCTGCCTTGACTGAGGCTGAAAGCTTACATAAGCTGCAAAATGAGAAAATGTATTATTACTGGAAACTTTATTGCCACCTAGAGGCACGTTTCATAATGACATAACCAGAGCATATCTTGTGTTTTATCATTAAACTTCCTGGGATTACTACAACAATTGTCAAAAGCCACCTGAAACTCCTGGTTTATGCTAACCACAAAGAATAGCAAGTGTCATCTGTAAGAGTGACAGCAATGTTTTAAGGTATGAGATAATCAGATAAGAAGTGTACATTGCAAGTGCTAATTCTAGTGCACCTATCGGTGCAGCAGAGAGGCTTAAGCAGTTGTTTCAGTCAGAGCTGGAAATCTCACAGACTTCCTTGATCTCAGGGGCAATATTTGAGCACTACACATCTTCCAAATTTGTGCTGCCTGATTAAGGACTGAGATCATGTGTATTGGTGACCACAGGCCTAATTGAGCAGATGTTTTGGCTAAGGAAGGAGGCACAGGTATCTTGGCATGTGGAAAGATGAGTAGCTTTTGTGAGTTGTGGAAGCTGGAATTTTGGGGATTAATGGATGATGGGGGATTGTAACCTTGTTATGGTGGAGGATGTGGTAGGCTGGGTGTATCTGTGAAAAGTTTGAAAGCCTGGCCTGATGGAAGGTATGGAATCAGGCCCTTGTGTGTCAGACAATGAGGAATCAGAAACTGGGTATTTAGCCTGAGGAGAGATTTGGAAATCCATCCTGTGGGAAACAAAGCTCCCAAGATTTCCGATGAGGTGATGAATGAAATTGGCACAGTACAAGCGTGGAGTTAACTCAAGAGAAATAACTCAGTTACTTGGCCAGCTTGGTGCTGTGCTGATCAGAATATGTTGCCCTGAGAGTGTGTAGTGATCCCAGTACCACGTGGTGTAAACTTTGCTGCCATTTTGTCAGGGAAATGAGGAACATCACACCAAGGGAACAAGGATGATTCAGCTACAAAGTGTGTCCACATTTTCAGATTGATGAATATCACCTGGAAACTGTCATCATCACCTTTCACATTGGGGAACAAAAGTCCATTTTCAGCGGCATAATGCTGCAAAGCAATTTTTAATGCAATTAAATCTCTATGATGTAAGGGGGTATTAATAGATGTCAGAATCTATTGCAGATCTCAATCATAACAGCCATGGCTCTAACCTACTTTAGAAAACATTTTGAGGTCTACCTTACAGTGCTTGGAGCATCAGCATCATTCTTGACTACTTCTCACACCCATTATCAGAGACCTTCTGTATAAAATAGTCATTATTGCCACTGCTTGAAAGCCTCGTGCCTTTTTCCAGATTCAACTGTTGTAAGGCTGTTCTGAATGATCAGCCATTTTTGTAAGCATTAACTCATCAGACACCTTTTTACTCAATCACCCCTCTTGCACCGAGCTTCACTTGCATGTTAACCATGGTCTTACTGCATCCAATCTACTAGCATTTATATTTCTAGCCCTCACATCTAAATCTATTTATGTTGCTGTTTCTTTAACTTCCTCCATCCCTACAAATCCTTAAGCCACTCTCCATTCTTTGGATGATGTCCTCATGCCTCCTGCTTTAGCTACAAGGCCATCAGCCTCCAGGCGTGCCACTTCAATATTTCTTCCCCTAACACACACAAATCTCCATGCCGCTCTTTTTAAGGATTCACCCCGCTAAGTTACTGTGTATTCCTCATGCAATTGTTTTGTTCTATTACATTTTACATCTTGGGACAAATTATGCTTTTCAATGTGTTATAAAAGGTTTCATGTCAAAGTGAGTGGTTGGTACTTGATAGCTTTGCAAGAACAGAGATTTTGTATAAGTGAAGCCATATTGCCCAGGATAGATCTTTAGAGATGTTCGCACCCAGGAACTTGAAACTGCTCACCCTTCCACTGCTGATCCTCTTCCTGAAGTCCACGATCATTTCCTTGGTCCTACTGACATTGAGTGCAAGGTTGTTGTTGTAACACCATTCAGCCCACTGATTTATCTCACTCCTTTGTCACCAACTGCGATTCTGCCAACAATGTTTATGTCATCGGCATATCGAAAGATGGCCTTTGAGCTATGCCTAACTACACAGTCATGGATGTAGAGAGAATAGAGCAGTGGGCTAAGCTTGGCTCCTTGAGGCACACTGTTGTTGATTGTCAGCAAGAAGGAGATGTTATTTCTGATCCACACTGACTTTGGTCTTCTGGTGAGGAATTCAAGGATTCAGTTCAATCCTTGTTTTAACTTCCATCTGCAATGAACTTCCAAAGCCCAAACTTGGACTTTAATATAAGCTGACATTTCCCATCCACCATCTTAACAAGCCTCACCAGTGCAGCAAAGGAAATGCAAAGGTCCACTAAGCTGAGTGCAGGTTGGTGGGACTAGGTGAGAGTAAGAGTTCGGCGCGGACTAGAAGGGTCGAGATGGCCTGTTTCTGTGCTGTAATTGTTATATGGTTATATATGTTATAAGCCTAACAACTACAAAATCTTCCATTGGCTGCAATTTTGTCAGACGTGCAATTATTAAAGCTTTATCAGCATTCAACTAATATTGAAAGGTTCTGCTGAATAGTTTTCAATCAATATACATTGCAATTTAAATTTGACCAAATTTGATTACTTTTAGTAAGACCATAAGATATAGCAGCAGTATTCCAGCAGCCCATTCATCCTGCTCCACCATTCAATCATGGCTGTTTTTATTTCCATCCCATTTTCCTGCCTTCTCCCTGTAATCCTTAATCATCATACCCACAAAGAACCTTTCAATCTCTTCTTAAGTACATCTAATGACTTGCCCACCTCAGCTCATTGTGGCAATGAATTCCACAGATTCATCATCCCATGGCTGAAAAAAATCCCTCCTCACCTCATTGTTAAAGGGATGTTTCATTACTCTGAGGCTGTGCCCTACTGCTAATGGAAGCATCCTCTCCACTTCTACTCTATCCAAGCTATTCTGCAGCTGATAGGTGTCAATGAGATCTCCCCTCATCCTTCTGAACTCCATTCAATACAGGCCCAGGGACATCAAATGTCCCTCATATGTTAAGCCTTGCATTCTTAGGATCGTTTGTGAGGGTTATTAACTCGGAGTGGTTATGCATAATCTCACATACTTCTCCTTTAAAATTAAATATAAGAGGCTTCAAAAATGGCACCCCTATCTGAAATATGAACTCTCTTTTTTTCCTTCTCTATGTCTTTGCAACAGTTTTGGTTTTCCAATAATTGCAGAATTTTATTTGGTCAACCAAAATGCTTCCCTTGCTTAGAACTTTTTTTTTCCAATTTAATTTAAGGATTTCTGTAAGCTCAATAATTGTAAACTAGTGTTCCATGTTCAACCAGTTTTGAATAACCCTAATGGGTTACAACAGCCACCCTTGGAACTACAGTGTAAAAACACCACCAACCCTCATTTAAGTAAATCTAAATCAGCTTCATGGGGCTCTGCGAGAGGAGATCCACACCTGGAGAAACAGATCAACTTATTTCATCAGAGTGGTGCAATGGAAGCCTAAAGAGTTTAAAGAAAAGCTTCAGCCAATTGTGTTGCATTGAAAGTTTGGGGTGGCACACCAGCCTGTGCTGCAGCCTTTCAGGTACCCAAAGCCCTTTCACAATGGAATTAGTCTGCAAAGTCTAGTGCCATTCGGGGCAAGTACAGGTGAGTCTTCATTGAGACATACAACATCGAAAGAGAAACAGGCCATTTGACCCTTTGAGAATTTGCTGATTGTCAAGCACCTAGTCACACTAATACCATTTTAATCTCCTCACAGTCCCATATACTCTACCCCCCCCCACACACATTCTATTGCTCATCTGCATACTAGCAACCATTAACACTGGCCAATTAACCTACCAATCCATACATCTTTGGGAGCACAGAGAAAAAAAAACACAGTCACAGGGAGGATACGCACATTTCGCACAGACATCTGTGAAGGTAGGAATTGAGCCTGGGTCACTGAAGCTATGAAACATCAGGTGGACTAGCCGTGCCACATCAAATTTGCTGACCATTCTCTGAAGTTACAGTCGAGTTTGTTCAAGATACAACACAGGTAATACCCCAATGACAAAAAGAGAAACTAGTCATAAACACAAAAGATTCTGCAGGTGCTGAAAGTTCAGGGCAACACACACAAAGTGCTGAGGAACTCAGTCGGTCCTGATGTCGGGTCTCGGCCTGAAACATCAATTCTTTACTCCTTTCTATAGATGCTGTCTGACTTGCTGAGTTCTTCCAATATTTGGTGTGTGTTGCTAAGAGACACTATGCAATGTCTCCAGGAGTGGAACTCCTTACACTATATCTCCATGGAGGTAATTTAGTTGTTTAAATGAAGGCATATAGTGCCACTACACTTCAGTCCCAGAATTTCTGCTTGCAATCAACCAAGGGTAGCTCATTTATTTGAATGAGATTTACAGGAACAACTAAACCTAAACATATGGATTGTTACTGAGACTGAAATAAACTGTAAAAGAACTGAAATTTTGTAATTTAAAAGTTCATCTAAAATGGATCATTAGGTTCAAGACAATGGCATTAGCTTTGGCTGAGACACTAAAGCAACAATTGTACTTTCAGCCATATCAAAAAATTTAAGGACCAGGTGTTATTTCTTTAAACAAGCATTTCGTTGATTACCATTGTAACATGAAGGGAAAAGGAAAGTAGGAACTTAAACTTGGGGATATTCTAAGCAGTCATTATCAAAAACTTCTGAAGGGTAACTAGGGTTATAAGAGTAGACTTCACCAAGCGGCCATACTGAATTCCTGGCATGCTGCATGATACTTGAGTATTTGATTACTAATGCGATTAGTTTGGCGCAATATTGTGGACTCTTCTGTAATGACTAGGCTGTCAGCATTGTCTAGAAGGCTGTCCTTGTGTTTGACCATTGGCTGCCTCTGCTGGTTTCGTGCTTCTCTGGCCTGATGCTGGATTTTCAAACAAATAAAAGCCACTTAATGCTTTCCAATTTTCCAAATAACCTCAGCGCATTACTTTCACTTTGAGGTCTGGACCACAAATGTATATTTGGAGCAGAATTGATGCTGAGAAGATCGGTAAATGCAAGTCCAAATTCATATAATCAGCACAAGTGTAAAACATTTTCTTGCAATTTCATGACCCGGACCTTCAGTAGGTTTTGCAAAGAGAAAATAAATTCCAGATGCACATGCAGTTAGCTGGGCATAGTGATAGCTTGTAAACCAGCCAGATGCAGATTGATTTGAGATCATTTTGTTTGTTATATTCTTTTTTTTAAAAACCACTTAAGATTATCTTATCCAGTATATTGGTCTAAGGATATTATCATTTGGCACACTATTTATTGATGAATCATAATAGAATCTTATTGAAAATTGATTGTGTACAAACTTTCCCAGAAAATACCAAATATTTCCTGGATCCTCTATGCAGATGGTGTGCACACATAAATGCCTCTGGACTCAGTAAAGTTCAAAAGCATATCATATATATTTCTTTCTATTCATTTCAGGATCTAGACATCACTGGCAAGGCAGCATTTATTGCCTAATTGCCCTTCTGAAATTTTTGGTGATCTACTCTCTTGAGTCACTGCAGTTCCTCTAGAAACAGTACTTCGTTCTGCTATAAGAAAAGAGGTTCCAAAATTTATAGGTGCCAATTACAAAAAAAAATCAATAGGAAAGGACAGAGACTATTTGTGCAACAAATATGAGGCTTGCTTCAACAATATTTGGAAGGGTCCTGGAGTGTGACATTTGTAAACTCCTACCAGCAGGTTGTCCTTGGGTATCAGCATGACCTGCTTGTAAAACTAACACCCCTTCTCAAACCAAAACCATGCAATCACAACCCTCCTCAATGCCTTATCCAATCAATCCATATAGTTCCACTTACTCTCCTCACTGAACTTAGTGCTGATACAATGCCTATAAAAAATATTCATATCCCTTGGAAGTTTTCATATTTTTTGTTTTACAACATTGAATCACAGTGGATTTAATTTGATATTTTTGACACTGATCAACAGAAAAAGACACTTTCATGTCAAAGTGAAAACAGATCTCTATAAAGCAATCTAAATTAATTACAAATGTAAAACACAAAATAATTGATGACAAGTATTCACCCCCTTAAATATAACTCACCAAATCATCACTGCTGGAGCCAATTGGTTTTATAAGTCACATAATTAGTTAAATGGAGATCACCTGTTTGCAGTCAAGGTGTTTCAATTGATGGTAGTAAAAATACACTTGCAGCTGTTGGGTCTAACTGTTGGTGGTTTGAAACAGTGAACAGTGGAAAGGGGGTGGTTGGACTGGAAGCTGGCAGTGTTTTGCTTGATGCGTGAGTGTGTTTTGGAACCTGTTGAGGGAAAGAGAGTGGGGAAGGAACGGAAATTGCTGGGAGGGGGTTGTGTGGGTCCGGTAATGGCAGACAAGATAAGAGGTGGGGTTGAGAGAAAGAAAGTGGAGAAGGAGAGGGATAGAGACTTGGGACCAGAGGTAGGCAGCTGGGGAGAGATGGATTATTGTGAAGGGAGAAATAAAGGGAATGAGGAGGTAGTGAGGGGTTGGATGAATAAAAACCAAGACAAAGGGAATAAAAGAATAAGAAATGATAGTGGAGAAAGCTCTGAAAGTGAGGAAGATGAACAAGCTCAGAGAGGAGGTGTTGTCATAATTAGGTTTAATGAGAAGGCTCAGGGACATATGAAGAAAATTAACCCGTTTGTGCTAACAACAACTCTGACAAATAAGGTAGGGGAAATAGTATTTGCAAAAGTCCTTAATGATGGCAATTTATTGGTAAGATGTGCGAATGAGGAACAACTTGAAAAAGCACTCAAGCTAAAAGAGATAGGAAAATGCAAGGTGGAATACACTGGGAGGGTGGGAGCACAAAACAGTGGTTGTAAAGGAGTGATTACGGGGATACCAATGAGTATAAATATGGAGGAGATAAAGAGGAATATCAAAGGAGGGAAAGTAATGAATGTTCAAAGACTGAAAACAACAAAGGAGGGAGTGAAAAAGGAAAGTGAATCAGTATTGATTGAATTTGAAGAAGAAAGAGTGCCAAGGAAGGTGTTCCTGGGTTTCATGAGTTACCCAGTGAGGGTGTATGTGCCAAAGCCACTGAGGTGCTATAATTGTCAAAGGTTTGGACACGTGGCTAAAAACTGTAAAAGGCAGAGTAGATGTGGGGGTGATCATGAATATGGAAAGTGTGGAACAGGAGTTCAACCAAAATGCTGCAATTGTGGAGGAGCTCATAATGTTGCATATAGTTGGTGTGTGGTTGTGAGACAGGAGACTAAAATTCAAGAAATAAGAGTGAAAAGAAGATCACTTATGCAGAAGCTGTAAGAATGTCAAGAGAACAGAATAATGTTCCTAATGAACAGGAAGCAATAGGGATACGAGAGATGCAACAAAGAACAAATGACAGGATTTATGTAGACAAAAAGGCTCTAGTAACATTCATTGCAGGAGTGATTAATAGTACTGCTGAGGTAAAGTCAAAAAGTGACAAAATTCAGCTGGTGGTAAAAGCAGCAGTAAACCATTTAGGGTTAGTAGGACTGACATGGGAGGAAGTGAGGGAGAACCTCAGTAATCAGTCAAGCCAGGAAGTGTCATGTGTTGGTTAATACTAATTATGGTGATTCTTTTACAATGGAATGCAAGGAGCTTACTGGCCAATAGCCAGGAATTCAAGCACTTTATTAAAGAAATGGTTGTAAAACTGGATGTAGTGTGTATTCAGGAAACTTGGTTGAAACCAACTTTAGACTTTGTGGTATATGGGTATACAATGATAAGGAAAGATAGAAATCTAGGGGGAGGAGGGGGTTGTGCTATGTTAATCAAGCAAGGTATACCATATAGGGTACTGGGAAAAGAGATGATCAGGAATACATAGTGGTGGAAGTGTGTGAGAGAGGGGAGGGAGTGGTTATAATTAACTACTACAATCCATGTAAAAGGTTGGATTTGGACAGCCGATTAAAGATACAAGGACAAAACAGACATAATGTAGTGTGGTGTGCAGATTTCAATGCTCATAGCACAATATGGGGGGATCAGATTACAGATCCAAATGGAAAGGTAATTGAAGATTTGATGGAAGAAAGGGATTTGGTGTGTATGAATGATGGTAGTGGCACAAGGATAGATATAACAACAGGAACTGAGTCAGTGTTAGATATTACGTTAGTGTCTAATACCTTGGCTGGCATTAGTAACTGGGGAGTTTGGACTGCTTCAACAGTAGGCAGTGATCACTACCCAGTTTTGTATTCAGTGGGTGAAAGAGTTGAAGTAAGACCAGGTGGCGGAACCCCAAAGTGGGTGTTTGAAAAAGCTGATTGGGGTAAGTTCCAGAAGTTGAGTGAAGAAGGGTTGACAAAGATTGATATTTCTGGAAATGTAGATGAATTAAACAGTCAGGTGACTTCAGCAATTATCATGGCAGCAGAAGGATCTATACCTAGGAGTAAAAATAGGATGAATAGAAAACTGGTACCATGGTGGACAGAGGAATGTTGTCAGGCTGTAAAAAACAGAAATAGAGCATTCAGGCTAGTTAAAAGAACCCATAATATGCAGCATTTGGTTCAATATAAGAAAGCACAGGCAGTGGTGAGAAGAACTATACGTCAAGCTAAAAGGGCAAGTTGGAGGAGTTTTTGCGACAAGGTAGGAAGAACAACACCTGTGGGAGAGATATGGGGAATGATTCAGAGGATGGGAGGAGATAGAAGGGAATGGGAATATCCAGTAATGATATCTGAGGAGGAAACTGCAGTCTCCAGTAGGGATAAGGCTGAGATCATGGTTAAGTCATTCGTACTGATACACAGTTCAGAAAATTTGTCTGAAGAAGGGAAAGAATAATGAACCAACACCCAGGTGTGTTAAGCAGGAGGGAAGGAACAGATGATATAATTGATGATCCATTTACATTAGCAGAAATGGTGAGAGCAATAAAGAGATCGAGACCAACCTCCCCAGGGAAAGATATGATATGCTCTGTAATGCTAAAAAATCTAGGAGAAGGAGCGCTCTTGAAGTTGCTGCATTTTTATAACAGTGTGGGAGGAGGGAAGATTACCAAGTGCATGGAAAGAAGCAGTAGTAATTCCAATAAGGAAGCCTGGCAAGGATCTGTCAAAACCCACTAGCTACAGACCAATTGCATTAACATCAAGTATATGTAAGATAATGGAAAGGATGATAACAGAAAGGTTATCATATGAGCTTGAGAAAAGGGGAATGCTGGCAAGTTATCAGTGGTTTTAGAAAGGGAAGGAATTCTGTGGACTCAGTGATTATGTTAGAGACTGAAATAAGGAAGGCCCAGGCAAATAGAGAGTCAGTAGTGGCAGTGTTCTTTGACATTGAAAGAGCCTATGATATGATGTGGAAGGAAGGATTATTAATTAAACTGCACAAGATGGGGGTTGGTGGGAGAGTTTTTAATTGGATTAAAGATTTTTTGTTTGGTAGAAAAATTCAAGTTCGGATTGGATCAGAATTATCAAAACAGTACATAGTGGAAAATGGCACACTTCAAGGTAGTGTGATTAGCCCATTACTTTTCATGATTATGATCAATGTCTTCACAAAGGTACCAGTGGATATAGGTAGGTCACTGTTTGCAGATGATGGGGCCTTGTGGAAAAGAGGCAGGAACATGGACCATATAATCAGGAAACTACAAGAAGCAATTGATGGAGTGGTGGAGTGAGGTTATGATTGGGGATGTAGATTTTCAGTAGACAAAACTCAATCTCTATTTTTTACCAGGAAAAGGGTTGAGGTAGGGAAGAAGTTAAGGATGTATGGGGTTGAATTAGAAAGGGTTGCATCACTTAAATTTCTGGGAGTTATATTTGATTCACGATTAACATGGGCAGACCATATCAGGAAAGTTGAGGAGAAATGTAAAAAAGTAATAAATGTGATGAGATCTTTGACTGGTAGGGAATGGGGAGCAAGTTGTTCAGCTTTGAAGAGAATGTATGTGGCTTTAGTAAGATCTGTATTGGATTATGGAAATATAGTATATGGATCAGCAGCTAGGTCTCTTATAAGGAAACTGGATGTGATTCAGGCTCAGGCCTTGAGAGTGTGCAGTGGGGCTTTTAAAATGTCACCAGTGTCAGCCCTACAGGTAGAAATGGGAATAATGCCTTTGAAACTAAGAAGGATGCAACTGATGGCAAACTACTGGGCTAACTTGCAGGGGCACAATGATTCTCACCCTACTAAAGGAGTATTGCAGGAGTGCTGGGAAAATGGGAGGTTTCAGAGGGGTACCTTTAGTCGGGTAGGGAATGATATCGCGAAAGAATGTGGAGTATTTGATCTGAGGATAAGTCCTTCAGTAGTTTATCCGGTTGTAGCTCCATGGAAGCTTGTATGGCCTGACATAGACTGGCATTTGTTAGAGGTAAAAAGGAAAGAAAGATATAAAACAGATTTGGTAACTGCATTTAACTGTCATGTGATGGAAAAGTATAGTGATTATACTCACATTTATACGGATGGTGCGAAGGAACCTGCAACAGGAGTGACAGGGTTTGGGGTGGTCATACCCGCAAAAGAAATTGGAATCAGCAGAAGAACATCTAATAAGTTAGGAGTGTTTACAGTGGAGATGCTGGCAGTGTTGGTTGTGTTGCAATGGGTGCAGAAAGCCAGACAAGTCAAAGCATTGATATGTTCAGATTCATCCTCTGTTCTAGCAAGTTTAAGGTCTTTTCACACAAACAGTCAGCAAGATGTACTTTATGAAGTCCTTCAGTTAGTTACAAGGATTGCAAATCAGGGAGGTCAGGTAAAATTTCTATGGGTTCCAGCACATGTAGGGGTGAAGGGGAATGAGAGGGTGGATGAGTTGGCAAAGAGGGTGTTAAAGAAAGAAAATGTGGAAATGCACATTAGTATCAGTAAAGCAGAGGTTAAGTGTGTAATCTGGGGAAAAAGTCAACCGAATGTGGCAAGAAAGATGGGACAGGGAGGGGAAAGGGAGGCATTTATATCAAATACAAAAGAGTGTTGCAGTTACTAGGGTAGGTAATGGAAACAGAAGAGAGGAAATTGTGTGGACTAGGTTAAGGCTGGGGCATTGTGCATTAAACAAAACATTGAAAATGATAGGGAAACACCAGACAGGATTGTGTGAGGAATGTCAGGAAGAGGAGTCAGTAGAACATGTAGTTCTGAGTTGCAGGAAGTATGGGATACAGAGAGAGATGATGAGAGATAAATTAAGGGAGTTGGGGATGCAGGAATTCACATTAAAAGGGTTGCTGGGCATGGGTGAGAGAGCACAAGTTTGGGTATTTTTAGCATTTTTAAGGGGTACAGGGGTTTTTTATAGAATATGAAGAATAAACAGGAATAGGATACTAGGATGGTCAAAGATGGGAGGGTGAAGTGTAGAGGTGTGTGTGTGTGTGTGTGATTGGGTGAAGGGATTTAGAATGTATGTCTAGTGCACATTCTGGAGCAGAGGGTGGCGGTAATGCACCATTAAGCTGGATACCAACCGCCGTAAAACAAGATACAGACAGACAGGGTCTAACTGCTGGTGAGTCAGAATCCTGGTTTAAAAAAGCTACAATATGAAGATAAAGAACACTCCAAGCAACTCTGTGAAAAGATTATTGAATGGATGCTAGGAAATTTCCAAGTCACTGAATATCCCTTGGAATACAGTTAAGTCAATCATTAAGAAATGGAAAAAATATGGTACAGCTGTAAACCTGCCTAGAGCAGGCCTTCCTCAAAAACTGAGTTCTTGTGTAAGAAGGGGGCTAGTGTGAGAGACCACCAAGAGATCTATGGCAACTCTGGAAGAGTAACAAGCTTCAGTGACTGAGATGGGAGAGACTGTGCATATGACAACTGTTGCCTGGGTGCTTCATCAGTTGTAGCTTTATGGGAGAGTGACAGAGAAAGCTACTGCTGGGGAAAAAAGCTCACATAAAATCTCAGCTAGTTTGCCAGAAGGCATATGAGAGACTCTGAAGTCTGCTGGAAGAAGGTTCTATGGCCTGATGAAACCAGAACTGAGCTGTTTGGCCATCAGACTAAACACTATGTTTGGTATAAGCCAAACACTGCACATCATCAAAAACACACCATCCCTACTGTGAAGCATGGTGGTGGCTGCATCATGCTGTGTGGATGCTTCACTACAGCAGGCAGTGGAAGGCTTGTGAAGGTAGAGGATAAAATGAATATAGCAAAATACAAGGAATTCCTGGAGGAAACCTAATGCAGTCTACAAGAGAACAGTGAATTTGGAAAAGATGTTTTTCCAGCAAGGCAGTGACCCCAACCATAAACCCAAAACTACTCAGAAATGGCTTAAAAAAACAACAAAGCTAATGTCCTGGAGTGACCAAGTCAAAGTCCAGTCCTCAATCCAACTGAGAATTTGTGGTTGGGCTTGAAAAGGATTGTTCACTCACCGTCCCCATGCAAACTGACAGAGCTTGAGCAGTTTTGTAAAGAAGAATGGGGAAAAATTGCAGTGTCCAGAAATGCAAAGCTGATAGAGACCTAGCCACACAGACTCAGGCTGTAATTTCTGCCAAAGGTGCATTTACTAAATACTGATTTGAAGGGGAGTGAATACTTGTGCAATCAATTATTTTGTGTTTTGTATTTCTAGTTAATTTAGATGACTTTGTAGAGATCTGTTTCCACTTTAACAAAAAAGTCTTTTTCTGTTGATCTGTTTAAAAAAGCCACATTAAATCTACTGTGATTCAATATTGTAAAACAATAAAACAACTGGAGCAGCCAACTACTTCTCTATTGATAAGAATAATTCATTATTCATAAGTTAATGATATTAGCAATGGGTTGCTCTTAAATGCTTTCTAAATTGCAGAGAAGAATCAGTATTTACTTTCAATTCAACATTGAAGTTACTTAACACATTAATCTACATTTACCTACTGTCAGAAATAAGTTTTGAAAAGAATTAATTTTGCTTATGATGCTGAGTATTAAAGTTAATGAAAAGGGCTGTGGTAATCTGCTTCAGGATGCAGTGAATGGGTTTTAAAAAAATTGGATAGTGAACAAGTAGCTACTTCATTGTGTGGGCAGATTATTATCCGAAAATTCCATTGGATTTTAACTCACTTAAAAGCAGGGTTTTTGTCTGACAAACCTGATGGAGTAATGAAATAATGGAAAGGATACAAAAGTAAGGATAGTTGACTTTGTTTATTAGCGTGTTTGATAAAGTTGATTTTGGTTTAATCAGTACAGCTGCAAAGCCATTCAAGAAGCTCAAAGTAATGAAGCAGCTTGTCTTATCAGAAATTCAACCATTTGCTTTAAAAAAAATCTACCCTTTCTTTTACTGATTTAAACTTGCTCTGATATTTACCATTCATTATCATGCTGCAGTCTTTTTGACAAAGCTTCTAAACATATAGGCGTTTAAGAGATCAGGAGCAACAAATACATTAAATGGGCTGGATGGTACAGGTCGATGACTAGCACAGATATTGGCTCCTGATACTGCCACATCAACATGCACCTGATTTTCATGCCTGTGTGGTTCAGCATGGAGACAAGAACAAGGTGGAGGTCAGGCACTGCAACTTTGAGTTCTGAGGAAGGTACACTAATTAGTAGAAGCTCAGCCTACAGCCAGGGTGGTGAATGTCACTTGAATGGGGGTTGCTGACTTGGATTGAAATGACAAGTAATTTGGTTTTTTTAAATCCATCTTAATGTTTTAACAAAGTAATTTTTAATGAAAAGTTCAGTTTAAAAACCTTTTGGAACAGGAGGAAGAAATGAATAATTGCAAATGGAAGCAAAGTACTACAAGGTTTTGATTGACTCCACTGTGTTTCACTTTTTACATCAATTAAATGTGTCTCTAATCCATGGTGGTAATTGTCTTTGTTACGTACCCCGTAACTGGGTTGCCAAACGAGCAGAAATGGATCACTCAGTTGAAGTCTGGATTACTGGAACTAAGAAAGTTTTATTAAAGAAATAAGCAACACAGTACTCTAATAGTAAGGATATAAATGCAACCGTTCAGCAATGATAAACACATGTACACAGAATTGGGATAATAGGATCAATCAAGCTCTATCGTCGTCTAGGGGTAAATGACCAGTTTCAAAGTAACGCAAAGTTCAGTTCAATTGAGTTCAGTTTAGTTCACAGTAATCACTGCCGTGACGATGGACTGGGGGGGGGGTGGGGGGGAGGGAAGGAGAGAGAGAGCAAAAGCAAATGAATATTCAAACGGCTTCCACACAGACCTTAGATATGCTTCGCAGTCAGCTTTTGGGCGAGCCCTTTGTAATGTCTTCTGAGGTCACCAACTGTGACCCCTCTGTTTTCAGATACGATTGCTCCTCTGCGGTGAACCCGGCACCCAGGCAAGGGCGGACACACACCAGGTTCCCACCGATCGTACCTTTCCACCCTGTGCATCTATGGCTTGGTCCCGCGACCAGCCCTCCAAAACTCCCACCGACTTGTGGGAGGCGCACCGCTTCCAGGGTCTCGTTACCTCGTGGTGTCGTGTGTGTGTTGCCTTAGCGAACCTGTCCCTTTTTATCCCCCTGCTGAGCTACCGCCTGTCCATCACTTCAAACAGTTTAGGGTTCAAAGAGGAGCTGATCTTGACAGCTCTCAGACCGTGTCTCCTTCTGTTAAACTCTCCCGTCCCTTCATTAACATCTCCAAATGCTGCTCCATTGTTTTTCCTTATCTCTCTTTCTCCTGAAGACAGGTGGCAGACCAACTGCTGATCCCACTGGTGCCAGCACAGGACAGTTAACATCTTAGTCTATGTGTACTTTTGTCACACCCCTCACCTTTAAGGATTTTTACTGGGGTAAAAATTACAAACATGAATACATTATTTGATACACAAATATACATCTTCATCAGCTATTTGGCTAATACAGCGAATTTTAAGTTGTCAACACCTGACAGACAGTCAGCAATCATATTTTCTGTTCCTTTTATATGTGTTATTAATAATCCCTTAAACCAGGCTACAATTTAGCAAACTTCATAGTGGCCAAAAACACTGATGAATTACGATCAATGTAACCTCTCATTGGGTTTCGTCCCGGAGGGTCATCCCATCCCGACTTAGTTTTCTCTCGCAAGGGCTTAGTAGGAGGGGGAGGGGTAGTAACCGCAGAGTTATTGCAAAACTTCCTATAGTACCCCACCATCTCCAAGAGCCTTCTGAGGGCCCTCTTGTCTGTCGGGGTTGTGATGTCAGAGATAGCCCGCACTTTAGCTTGCATCACTGCCAGCTGCCCCTGTGTCACCACAATTCCCAGATAAGTGACCTTCGTGTGCCCGAACTCATTTTTTTCAAGGTACACTATCAAGCTGGCTTCAGACAGCCGTATTACATCGCCAATATACACCTCTGTGTTCGTCAGCCCTTTCGTCACTGAATTACTCATTCTATAGGGATGTTGCTCAATAGGCTGACCTAGCATGACAAACACCACCCAACGTCCCAGTTCTTTGCATCGCCTCGGGACAATCAAACACACGCGTGCGAGCTGTTTAATTACTTCTCCTAAAGAGTCGCTTTGTTCAGGGATTAAGGGAGAGACCTTATCAGCAGAGCTGGCCAAAACAATAGCCTTCTCCCATCTGGTCGATACCATACTCATCTTTTCAAAATGGTTCTTTTCTCTTGTCAGGGGGACCCTAGCTTCATTGATTTCCGCGCTAACACCGACTAGGTTTGTTAGCATATCAAAAGCCTGTGACCGTCTCAGTTCGCATCTGCCATAATCAATAACATCCTTCCTCCTGTGCAGCTGGTAAACCTCTTTCATGATTCCACCAACTGTTTCCTCCAGCACCTCAAGATGTCCACCGAGGGGTACCTTGTGGGCCAGGTTAAAAATCTCATCCCCATAACTCTTTTGCACCACCCCCCATTCCTCATCTGCGGGTATGGTACTTGGTCTCCCTTTCTTCCTTAGCACTTCCTCCTCCACACAATAGCCTACTGGCTCCCTTCTTAATTCTGCGTCAGAGAGAGCTGTCTCTGCCAAAACCATCAGCCCCTCGTCTTGCTCCTGCGCCTGCACAAATTCCTTCCTGGCTAATGCTAAGTCTGTCTCAGCTCCCTCACTACCTCTTGTTTCACTACACTCCTTCTGTTCACTTTCTACCTCCTCCTGGTATGTCTCAGCTAAATTTACTTCGGCAGTCCCGGGATGAACCTGTGAGTCCATGGGCGGGGCCTCAATGCTGGCAGGCTGACCTGTCAAGCTCACTGTCGAGAACACAATTCCCCCGGCGAGGTCATTACCGAGCAAGACTTCCACGCCTTTCATCGGTAATTCGGGCCTCACCCCGATCGTGACTAGTCCAGAGACCAAGTTGCTTTGTAAGTGTATCTGGTGCAAAGGGACTGCCTCTGTCCCTTCCCCAATACCTTTTACCTTGACCTCCCCAGTCTGGGTCTCTGAGCTAAATTCTAATACACTCTTCAATATCAATGACTGACACGCTCCTGTGTCTCTCCAGATCTGCACTGGAACTGGGTTTAACCCCTCCTTCACTGACACCAATCTGGCCGAGATAAACCTCTCGCGCCCTTCTTGAACTTTGGCAGACCTTTCCTCTCCTAGCGGTTCGTTTACCAGCTCGATACAGCCAGTCAATATCGCCGTTTTTCCTTTTCCCGTCTCCTTCTTTGGGGCAAAGCACCTGGACGCAAAGTGTCCGACTTCCCCACAATTATAACAGACGACTCCAGGAGACTTCCTACCAGACTGCTCCCGGTCTACCTTATCCTTCTCACTAGTCCCCGGCTTACTTTCTGACTTTTCTGGCGGATTCTCCCTGCCGTCCTGACTGCCCTTCTGGTAGCCTTTACTCGGGGCAAACTTCATTTTATGCGTCAACGCATACTCATTCGCTAATTTAGCAGTTGCGGCTAACGTGGCCGCCTCTTTCTCATCTAGGTAGGGTCTCATACCCTCAGGGACACAACCTTTAAACTGCTCAATCAGGATCAGCTGTAGCAGTCTGTCATAATCCCCATCCACCCCCTTCGAGGCGCACCAGCGCTCACAATATGTCTGCATCTCACAGGCAAACTCTAAATACGTGCGGTCCCGCTGCTTCCTCGCATTCCAGAACCTCTGCCGGTATGCCTCCGGGACCAACTCATAAATCCTGAGGATGGCCTCTTTCACCACCTCATATATCTGGGCACCTTTCGCAGACAAAGCTGAGTAAGCTTGTTGGGCTTTCCCTTTCAGTACACTCTGAAGCAAAACAGCCCACTTATCCCTCGGCCAGTCCTGACTTGTAGCAACTTTTTCGAAATGGAGAAAGTACCCATCCACATCGGTATCATCAAATGGGGGAACCAGCCTAACCTCCTGGGTCGCCCGGAACCCTCCACCTTGGTTCGGCACGGGCCCCTGCTCTGCCATTATCTTTAACTTCTCCAGCTCAAATTCCCTTTCCATCTGTTTCTCCTCTTGCTCCAACTGCCTCTCTCTCACTTGCCATTGTAACTCTCTCTCTCTCTCCTGCCTTTCTAACTGTTTCTCTTCATGTTCTAACTGCCGTACCCGGAACTCGTGCTCGAGTCTCAGTTTTTCAAGCTGCACCCGTACCGCGTCTCCAGCAGGTTTTTCAATAGACACCACCTCCAGCTCCCCTTGGGGAAACACACCTTTAGATACATTGTGCTCTACGATAGCTCTGTGCATCTCCTCTCTCCTCATTGTCGACTTCCCCTTAACAAGATTCAGCCATTTGGCCACAGCTGCCAATTCCGCTTTCCTGGCATCCTCTAATGCCTCCAAGGTCGGCACCTTTAGAAATTCCTCAATCTCCATTTCTGCTGTTTGTCTTTTCTTTCTTTCGGGAATTTTAACCCAATCAATTTACTCCCTCCCAAATTTAGCGTTCAAAATCCCGGACGAGCCCCCACTTATGTTACGTACCCCGTAACTGGGTTGCCAAACCAGCAGAAATGGATCACTCAGTTGGAGTCTGGATTACTGGAACCAAGAAAGTTTTATTAAAGAAATAAGCAACACAGTACTCTAATAGTAAGGATATAAATGCAACCGTTCAGCAATGATAAACACACATGTACACAGAATTAGGATAACAGGATCAATCAAGCTCTATCGTCGTCTAGGGGTAAATACCAGTTTCAAAGTGACGCAAAGTTCAGTTCAATTGAGTTCAGTTCAGTTCACAGTAATCACTGCCGTGGCGATGGACGGGGTGGGGGGGGGGGAGGAGAGAGAGAGCAAAAGCGAATGAATATTCAAACGGCTTCCACACAGACCTTCGATATGCTTCGCAGTCAGCTTTCGGGCGAGCCCTTTGTAATGTCTTCTGAGGTCACCGACTGTGACCCCTCCGTTTTCAGATACGATCGCTCCTCTGCGGTGAACCCGGCACCCAAGCAAGGGCGGACACACACCAGGTTCCCGCTGATTGTTCCTTTCCACCCTGTGCGTCTATGGCTTGGTCCCGCGACCAGCCCTCCAAAACTCCCACCGACTTGTGGGAGGCGCACCGCTTCCAGGGTCTCGTTACCTCGTGGTGTCGTGTGTGTGTTGCCTTAGCGAACCTGTCCCTTTTTATCCCCCTGCTGGGGTATCGCCTGTCCATCAATTCAAACAGTTCAGGGTTCAAAGAGGAGCCGATCTTGACAGCTCTCAGACCGTGTCTCCTTCCGTTAAACTCTCCCGTCCCTTCATTAACATCTCCAAATGCTGCTCCATTGTTTTTCCTTATCTCTCTTTCTCCTGAAGACAGGTGGCAGACCAACTGCTGATCCCACTGGTGCCAGCACAGGACAGTTAACAACTTAGTCTATGTGTACTTTCGTCACATCTTTAAGTCTACAAATGAAACTTGAATAGGAGATGTAAGAACAATTACTGAGATCAAAATAATACTGATGCTGAAATGAATAAAGCATGTCAAATGGTATTTTCCATCATGAAGGTGGGATGATCATCAAGACATACCAAATCGTACTTGGTTGGAGTGTTATCTGGGTAATGTTAAAGAGGGAGATTACAGGATCCTCATCTTTTAAAGGTAACACATTGAATGGGGAAAGCAAATAACAAAAAAGGAATATTTGATCACAATAGAAAAAATACAAGAAAATGCAAGTAGAGGCTTTGTTTTTTATATATCTAAATAAATGCTAAAATTAGACTACCATTGAACTATTGTACAACTTTGGGCTTTGTTCTATCACAGTTGGCCCAACAGAAAGGGGAGCAGCACAAAATTATGTGAGAATTGTCTAATATGTATGAGGAAAAACATGCAAATGGAAACTTCTTGTTCTGAGAGATAATATAGTCAAATGAATAGCTAGGGCTCATTTCTGGTGACTGATGAACAATGTATGTAATTTTCACAAGTAATGGCATTGGAATGTATTATTGGTGATCTTTTGAGATTTAAAAACAATTGGGTATGTGTCTAAGCAAAAGTGGAATTGAAAGGATATCAGGATGAGATTAGCAAGAGATTTAGGACTACTACACATAGAAGAGGATAAATATCAATGCAGGCTGGTAGACATGAATAATCTATTTTCATATAATAATTGCTATGTAGTTTAGTGTGTTCCAGAGACTGTTCTCAGATTTTTAAGGAGGCCATATTTCTGAGTTATGTGTGCTAAATCCCTAGCAGCTGACTGGCAGCTTTTTTCAGAAGATTGGAAAGCAGCTTCCTAAAGACTCCTGGCTGTTAGTATCAGCTAAGCCAAGAGTGTTGCTGCATTTCTGGGGGGCAAAAGTGCTTCAGTTGTTGAAAATCTGAAATAAAATTAAAAAAAAAACAACTGAGAATATGTTATTGATTCTTGAAAGTGGAAAACTATTAATACTAACTATTTTGCATGATCAGAAACAAACAAAAGAAAGTGCTATTAATATGGAATGGGTCAGGCAACATCTGAGTGATGTTTCAGAGGAGATTATTCATTACTTTGAGAGAGTTAATAAAACTATTGCCCTTGTCTTGTCCTTCATCCTAAAAGGAACATTCATATGTTGAACTCTTGACATCGCACTTATAAAGGCCCCTCACTTGGCTCCTTTCCCTGCAAACTATCTCTTCCTATCAGTCACTGCAAGATGCTGCCTTATGGCTCCAGAGTTTGCTGTGCCACAATTGAGGACATTAATCTGTGAACTGGTTATATCTTTCTCCATACTATTTTAAAACTAGTAGAATTATGGTCACTGGAACCAAAATGCTCACTGACAGATACTTCTATCACTTGCTGTGCCTAATTTCCCAGAAGGAGAGTGGAATTATACTCTCTTTAGTCCTTCCCTTTACATATTGGCAAAGCAAGCTCTCTGGGACACATTTCACAAGTTCCACTTTGTCCAAGCCTTTTATAATATGGTTCATCTAATCAATATTAGTGAGGTTAAAATCTCCCACTCGTACTACCAGGGCCTATAACACAACCCCAACAGAGGGACCATCAGGCACCTTGTTTCAAAGTTTTACCCACATGACTTCACTGGGTGATTTCCTCCAAGAATATCCTCTTGAATGACCATTCTTATGCCTCTCTTCAGGAAGGCAATTCCCCCTCTTCTCTTACCTGCTCTTCTGTCACGCCTATAGCATCTCTAATCTGGAACATTGAGTTGCTGGTCCTGCCCTTCCCTCAGCATGAATCTATTATGGCCTTGACATCCCAGTTTCCAAAGTGAATTCACAGTCTAAATTTATCTGCCTTTCCTGTTAAGTTTCTTGCATTGAAGTATGTGCAGTACTGGTTTATTATTGTCACATGTACCAAGAGGCAATGAAAAATTAGCCTTGCATACTTGCACACAGATCAAATCATTACAAAGTGCATTGAGTTAGAACAAGGTAAAGAAATAACAATGCAGAATAGGGTGTAAAAGCTGCCAAGAAAGTGCAGGGCAAGTTTTTACAAGAAGTGCAAGATCATAACAAGGTAGATTGTGAGGTCAAGTGTCTATCTTATCGTACAAGAGATTCATTCAAGAGTCTGATAACCATGAGGTAGAAGAAAGTATATCTGGGATGAGTGGAGTCTGTGATTGTGCTGGCTGCTTTACTGAGGCAGTGAGAACTGCTGCTTTAGCTTATTACAGTCTATCTTGAGAACTAAGTTTTGCTTTTATTGACTAGAATATTTTCCACTACTTTTCAGTGCCCCGTCCCCCTGCAACCATTAATCTGATCTGTGGCCTTTGAAAGTCATACCTTGAAATAGTCTCTGAATTTATTGAGTAGCATTCTCTGCTGGAAGTTTCAATGTTGCTGCAGTGGTATCATGTTGTTGTAGTTGACCTATTTAATCACCAGCAAATTTGTGTATTTAGAAAAAGACCATTGAGTAAGGCTGAGAATAAATCAACCAGATGATGTCTAGAAATCCATGTTATGCATGGTAGACATTGACAATGATGGCATGTTAATGAATACCTAAAAGGAACTCTTGTTTCAGTTCAGTCTTCCACTATGTAGTTTCTTGTTAGATAGGCTGGACCTCTTTGAAAATGCCTTACGGATAAGTATGTCCCCTGTCAGTAACCTAGATATGATAACTGCCTAAATTTAGCAACTACATGGATTTTACATCATGTGCTCATATACTGTCTATTCTTTATGAATACAAAATCAAAATTCAATTTTTTGTATGAGAAAGCTTCTTACCCCTGTGCTGGCTGCTGCTATGGCAACTAATGACATCATTCCATCTTCATTCAGCTTTCAATCCAGCCCTTCAAAGGTTCTGAAGTGGCAGAAATTTTATTTTTAACCTGATATTTTATTTTTGGCTGTACTTAATTTGTTTACAAAGCCACAGTATAATATTTACAGAGATGTTTTTGAAGGTTTGACCTTGAGATTCAATATATTTTATTTTCAGAGAAATTACAGTGGTTCTACTGCTCACCCAGACTGATAGTAATGGCATATGGTCTAGTAATCTTCAGCCAATAAGGGATCTGTCATTTTTCTATATAAAGCTAACACCAGCCAGATAAATTGTGCTTGGGGGCAGACAGCTTCATTATTTCAGATGTTCTTTGTGTAATTCCTTCAGCAACTTATGTTCTGTCGGACTTGCAATTCATTAGTTGCATCATATATTTGCCACATAGTCTTTATTTTAAAGAATGACATTTGTGTAAACATTGTTTAAGACCTAAATTGAAATCATTCTCACTTTGTACTTTGGTCCAAAAGAAGCCAGATGGTGTCATTAATGCAGCTGAGCAAACCTGATCTGACTGCAGCAAGTGACATCACATGACAGTATCCCTAGTTACGTAAAGTCATGATTGGAAAACCATTTATTGCTTTAACCCGACGCAGACTGGGAGACCGCTTTGCTGAACATCTACGCTCTGTCCGCCAGAGAAAGCAGGATCTCCCAGTGGCCACACATTTTAATTCCACATCCCATTCCCATTCTGACATGTCTATCCACGGCCTCCTCTACTGTAAAGATGAAGCCACACTCAGGTTGGAGGAACAACACCTTATATTCCGTCTGGGTAGCCTCCAACCTGATGGCATGAACATCGACTTCTCTAACTTCCGCTAAGGCCCCACCTCCCCCTCGTATCCCATCTGTTACTCATTTTTATGCACACATTCTTTCTCTCACTCTCCTTTTTCTCCCTCTGTCCCTCTGAATATACCTCTTGCCCATCCTCTGAGTCCCCCCCCCTTGTCTTTCTTCCTGGACCTCCTGTCCCATGATCCTCTCGTATCCCCTTTTGCCTATCACCTGTCCAGCTCTTGGCTCTATCCCTCCTCCTCCTGTCTTCTCCTATCATTTTGGATCTCCCCCTCCCCCTCCAACTTTCAAATCCCTTACTCACTCTTCCTTCAGTTAGTCCTGACGAAGGGTCTCGGCCTGAAACGTCGACTGCACCTCTTCCTACAGATGCTGCCTGGCCTGCTGCGTTCACCAGCAACTTTGATGTTTGTTGTTTATTGCTTTAACCATTAATTCAGCTGATAGTAGAATTTAACAACATTGGGTTTAATCATAGATTAGCTATCGGAATTTGTGAGCATCTATTAATTATTTTAAAGAAGTTGAATTTGCTTTGAATGTCTGCCTACACTGCATTGTCAGATAATAGCCACTTAAATTTAAAATTAATTATTTCATATCTTAACACTGTAGATGAGAGCAACTTTTTATAGCTGATGTGTGATCACAGGACTGGAGGACAAGGGAACAAAATTAACAAGAATGATGTCATGTTGAACGAAATTTCATTTCACAGATGGATGTAGTAGTCTCCCACCAGAACTGTTAGTTCTTACAAAAAAAAAGGAGCCAGCAGTATATTTTTGTAAAGAACAGGACAGGAGGTTATAAAACTAGATGCAAATAGAAATGATGAAATATATAATGATTGCTTGAGTGCCAGCCTGCATAAGTATTCCTGAAATTCAATCAATCTCAGAATGTTTCACGCAGTTCAGAATTAAGGAGAAAACGTGTCTCGTAATGTTATTTATTTTCCTATTGTTCCTAGTACCTGCTCATTTTTGATTAGAATGTCAAACTGCATAGGCTGTCCATTACCAGACCTACCTATTTTAGCTATTGAAACACTGAATCATCTCCCTCCTGACACGCAAAAAATCCTCATTGTCTCCACAACACCACTTCATCACTTCCAGCTTCTCGGTCTTCTAATAACTTTAATGCTTGGCAATCAGTAAAGGCATGATCAAAGTGTAACGTTGTTCTATTAGCTGTGGCTTAGCACGCATTAAGTTCTGACAACTAAATAAATCAAGTTTATGGATGTGTGGTCAGTTAGGTCAGATGCACAGGAGCAGAATGGGTGGTGGAATTTATGTTCTGTCAATAAAGATGGTGGAGCATTTCTTTCTTTCTCCCAATAGTCTATGAGGCTAATGTGGAATCTACATAATCCAGTGCTGGCAAGTCAGCTTAGTTAAACATTACAATGTCAGCAAAGTAGAATTAGCAGAAATAATAGCAGATGTAAAATACCTCATAGTATATGAGCTTGCATGACGGTCAAAGCAAGGACAAAGCATCCCAGTGAGCTCCTGCATCACATTCACCATTAATCATTGAGTTTGATTTTGAAGAACTACAGATACTGGATATAAATTAACTGCAAATGCTGGAGATCTGAAATATAAACAGGAAATGCTGGAAATACTCAGCAGGTCAGGCTGCATCTATAGGACAGGAAACAGAGTTAACACGTCTGGTGAAAGATCCTGCATCAGAAATTGAATTATATTGCTTATGTGGTGCAAGGTGAAAGAAGGAATTTCAAGGTCAGAAAACACGGAACTCAACTCTACTCTGGTAGAGTTTGCTGATAATGACCCAGAAGATTTAGTAGTCTAAGTTGGATGTCCTGTGTGATATATTGAAAGAGAAGCTGGAGTTAACTTGCACTCTAGGATAAGTTCACATTAAGTACTGAAGAGCTCTGAGTGAGCCATGTCAAAATATGCAAAGGCAGTTACCTATGCTTTATGGAAGTGTTCGTAAGTTTATTTTCCACTGCCTGATACCCTGACTACTGACCTGATGATCTCATTAGACAGTGGTCACTAAAAGCCTGCACTCTTGAATCTGTTTTAGTGAGGTTTCAAAGTATTTAAAGATCTCGGAAAAATTGACTGATTCAAGTGATATGAAAGAATGTACTACAGTTACTTTAACTTGTTATGTGGAGCCTTTAGGAGAGATAATTTAAAGTTTGCAGCTGTGCTTTGTTATAACACCGCAGGAGAGTCCATCTCAAGTGCTCTGTACTAAGATGGAATAGTTTGAAAAATGTTGTGCTAAGCTCTTCGTCTGCATGATAACCGCAGTTAACCACTTAATGCAAACTTCAACTTTTGGATGACATACGGATCTTCGAAGTATGACCTATTGCAGGAACAGCCCACACGGGACCTTGAAATGACATTGTAATATTTTTGGTTTCTTTAAGAGAACTGCCTAACTCCTAATTAAGTGAAGAGGCTGCCTGCTTATCCTGTGTAGCTGAACGATTCCATATCTGCAGTCCCAACTAGAGGTATGGTGGATGGCTTCATTAGTGAAATCCTATCAGTGTGCTGTCACCATCTTCATGGTCTCTTTCAGAGCTTGCCACTCAGGAAAGGCCAAATAGATTGCTCTTCTTTCCTTACTCCAAATCTTCTTCTTAATAGCACTTTAGAATTAACTTCATCAGAAGGACTGCTCTGGTTCAAGAAGGTGGCTCGCCACTAGGTGTGGACATTAAGTATCTCCACTGTAGCATCCAAATCCTATGAATGCATAACAGAAGTCTATAGTAAATGGCTGCAGAATAATCACATTGACTGAAAATGGTGTCCCAATCATTTGAGTTCTACAGTGTTTTCTGTCTGAGGGTATTGTCCAGGCCACTATTCATGAACCATAGAACCATAGAAACTACAGCACAGAAACAGGCCTTTTGGCCCTTCTTGGCTGTGCCAAACCATTTTCTGCCTAGTCCCACTGACCTGCACACGGACCATATCCCTCCATACACCTCCCATCCATGTATCTGTCCAATTTATTCTTAAATGTTAAAAAAGTACCCGCATTTACCACCTCGTCTGGCAGCTCATTCCATACTCCCACCACTCTCTGTGTGAAGAAGCCGCCCCTAATGTTCCCTTTAAACCTTTCCCCCCTCACCCTTAACCCATGTCCTCTGGTTTTTTTCTGCCCTTGCCTCAGTGGAAAAAGCCTGCTTGCATTCACTCTATCTATACCCATCATAATTTTATATACCTCTATCAAATCTCCCCTCATTCTTCTACGCTCCAGGGAATAAAGTCCTAACCTATACAACCTTTCTCTGTAACTGAGTTTCTCAAGTCCCGGCAACATCCTTGTAAACCTTCTCTGCACTCTCTCAACCTTATTTATATCCTTCCCGTAATTTGGTGACCAAAACTGAACACAATACTCCAGATCTGGCCTCACCAATGCCTTATACAACCTCATCATAACATTCCAGCTCTTATACTCAATACTTTGATTAATAAAGGCCAATGTACCAAAAGCTCTCTTTACGACCTACCTACCTGTGACGCCACTTTTAGGGAATTTTGTATCTGTATTCCCAGATCCCTCTGTTCCACTGCACTCCTCAGTGCCTTACCATTAACCCTGTATGTTCTACCTTGGTTTGTCCTTCCAACGTGCAATACCTCACACTTGTCTGTATTAAACTCCATCTGCCATTTTTCAGCCCATTTTTCCAGCTGGTCCAAGTCCCTCTGCAGGCTCTGAAAACCTTCCTCACTGTCTACTACACCTCCAGTCTTTGTATCATCAGCAAATTTGCTGATCCAATTTACCACATTATCATCCAGCTCATTGAAATAGATGACAAATAACAATGGACCCAGCCCTGATCCCTGTGGCACACCACTAGTCACAGGCCTCCACTCGGAGAAGCAATTCTCTACTACCACTCTTTGGCTTCTTCCATTGAGCCAATGTCTAATCCAATTTACCACCTCTCCATGTATACCTAGCGACTGAATTTTCCTAACTAACCTCCCATGCGGGACCTTGTCAAAGGCCTTACTGAAGTCCATGTAGACAATATCCACTGCCTTCCCTTCATCCATTTTCCTGGTAACCTCCTCGAAAAACTCCAATAAATTGGTCAAACATGACCTACCACACACAAAGCCATGTTGACTCTCCCTAATAAGTCCCTGTCTATCCAAATGCTTGTAGATTCTGTCTCTTAATACTCCCTCCAATAACTTACCTACTACCAACGTTAAACTTACTGGCCTATAATTTCCCGGATTACTTTTCGATCCTTTTTTAAACAACGGAACAACATGAGCCACTCTCCAGTCCTCCGGCAGCTCACCTGTAGACAGCGACATTTTAAATATTTCTACCAGGGCCCCTGCAATTTCAACACTAGTCTCCTTCAAGATCCGAGGGAACACCCTGTCAGGCCCCAGGGATTTATCCACTTCAATTTTCCTCAAGACAGCAAGGACCTCCTCCTTTTCAATCTGTACAGTTTCCATGATCTCACTACTTGTTTCCCTTAATTCCATAGACTTCATGCCAGTTTCTTTAGTAAATACAGACGCAAAAAACCTATTTAAGATCTCCCCCATTTCCTTTGGTTCCGCACATAGCCGACCATTCTGATCTTCAAGAGGACCAATTTTATCCCTTACAATCCTTTTGCTCTTAATATACCTGTAAAAGCTCTTTGGATTATCCTTCCTTTTGACTGCCAAGGCAACCTCATGTCTTCTTTTAGCACTCCTGATTTCTTTCTTAAGTATTTTCTTGCACTTCTTATACTCCTCAAGCACCTTATTTACTCCCTGCTTCCTATACATGTCATACAACTCCCTCTTCTTCTTTATCAGAGTTGCAATATCCCTTGAGATCCAAGGTTCCTTATTCCTATTCACTTTGCCTTTAATCCTGACAAGAACATACAAATTCTGCGCTCTCAAAATTTCTCCTTTGAAGGCTCCCCACCTACCAATCACATCCTTGCCAGAGAACAACCTGTCCCAATCCATGCTCTTTAGATCCTTTCTCATTTCTTCAAATTTGGCCTTCTTCCAGTTAAGAACCTCAACCCTAGGACCAGATCTATCCTTGTCCATGATCAAGTTGAAACTAATGGTGTTATGATCACTGGAACCAAAGTGCTCCCCGACACAGACTTCTGTCACTTGGCCTAACTCGTTTCCTAACAGTAGATCCAATATTGCATCCCCTCTAGTTGGTCCCTCTATATATTGATTTAGAAAACTTTCCTGAACACATTTTACAAACTCTAAACTATCTAGACCCCTAACAGTATGGGAGTCCCAATCAATATATGGAAAATTAAAATCCCCTACCACACAACTTTATGTTTCCTGCAGTTGCCTGCTATCTCCCTGCAGATTTGCACTTCCAATTGTCTTTGATTATTGGGTGGTCTGTAATACAATCCCACTAATGTGGCCATACCTTTCCTGTTTCTCAGCTCCACCCATAAGGACTCAGTAGACAAGCCCTCTAATCTGTCCTGCCTGAGCACTGCTGTAATATTTTCCCTAACAAGCAATGCTACTCCCCCACCTTTCATTCCTCTGCCTCGATCACATCTGAAACATCGGAACCCTGGAATATTAAGCTGCCAGTCCTGCCCCTCCTGTAGCCAAGTTTCACTAATTGCTATAACGTCATAATTCCACGTGTCAATCCATGCCCTTAACTCATCTGCCTTCCCGGCAATACTCCTAGCATTGAAATATATACACCTCAGAAGATTTTTACCACCACTCACAACCTTTCTATTAGCGGATTTGCTTGAACTTTTAACATCATTTATTTTCACCCCAGCCACGCTGTCAGCTCTGGCACTCTGGTTCCCATCCCCCTGCAAATCTAGTTTAAAGCCTCCCCAATAGCACTAACAAACCTCCCTGAAAGGATATTGGTCCCCCTGTAGTTCAAGTGTAACCTGTTTCTCTTGTACAGGTCCCACCTGCCCCAGAAGAGGTCCCAATTATCCTGAAATCTGAAACCCTGCCCCCTACACCAGTTCCTCAGCCATTTGTTCATCCTCCAGAGCATCCTATTCCTACCCTCACTGGCACGTAGCACAGGTAGCAATCCTGAGATTACCACCCTCGAGGGCCTGCTTTTCAACTTCCTACCAAGCTCTCTATACTCACTCTCCAGGACCTCCTCACTCTTCCTTGCTATGTCATTGTACCGATGTGCACCACGACATCTGGCTGATCACCCTCCCAATTCAGAATGTCATGCAATCGATCAGAGACATCCTTGACCCTGGCACCCGGGAGGCAACAAACCATTCTGGATTCCCTGCCACGACCACCGAACCTCCTATCTGTACCTCTAACTATCGAGTCCCCTATCACTACTGCTCTCCTCTTTTTCCACCCTCCCTTCTGCACTGCAGAGCCAGACTCAGTGCTAGAGATCCGGCTACTGCAGCTTGTCCCAGGTAAGTCATCCCCCCCAACAGTATCCAATGCGGTATACTTGTTGTTGAGGGGAATGGCCACAGGAGAACCCTGCTCTGCCTGCCCTTTCCTCTTCCCTCGCCTGACAGTGACCCAATTTCCTGTCCATGAGAAAGGATTTGGAAGTGTTGGTTCATTGAATGATGCACCAGCCATTTATTTGATCCATATTTAGACAACAAAAATGTTCATACTTTAGCCTGAGGTAAGAATATGAGAGTTGAGATGGACAGTTTTAATTGGATGCTTAACTCCTAGAGTGTGGACCCACTGCAGCTTCTCTTCCAGGGCTCGAAATGTGGTTGTATAACCATTATAATAGAGTGACTGCTCCAGTCCTTTCTTCCTTCCTTTCTTTGATCTTATCACCACTTTATATTTGAAATCCAATACTTGTTCAAAGTCAAGCACTATTGAACCTGCTGTGCTGAACATCTTGGAGGAACTCATTTGGATGCCTTATTCTTTCTTTGGTTCCCATTAAAGCGTATTTCAAGATTGCTTACACATCAGTTATGGATTCTATTAATTTTGTTCTGCTGACTTTGTAATATTTAACTTAGAGCTGACTTTGCAGAATATAGTTACATAAATTCCACAGAGGCTTCATAAACTGTTGGGAGAAAGAATGAAATAGCCTACTACTTTTATTGACAAAAAATATGTATCCCAGCACCTGTTCTGTTGCAGTGTGTCTGACCCAAGTGACTGTACATCTGTACACATAATTTAGCTATCATTCTTTCATGCTGAAATTTCACAAGCCTGATATGTCTTGACATTTTAATGTGGGTAAAATGCTAACTTGTTGATTCATGTCTAAGAACATATTTGTTCTGATCCTTCCTATCGATAGGTTGTAATGTAGTTACTTTCTCTCTTTTACAAATTACTTAGTATTAAGTGAACACTAAGCTTCTTGACCTTTGATTTTACTGAGTTTTATTTAATTTTACGAATAATTACCAGTATGCAGCAATGCAATCTAGTCCTTTTTTAAAGAGTTAAACTTGTAATGTTTTGCTTCTAGCTGGCTGCATTTACGCTGTAACATGCAAGCCCCTATGTTCCTGCGGAGGCATGGGAAGTAGCAAGACAGTGAGCACGAAGTAGCAAATGGTGAACTGGAAACCTGAAAACTAGTGTAGCTTGGTTTTCTGGCTGTGTTGTTGTTTCCCATTTGATACCGACTATCTGAGAGGCACACTGCTGGATGAATCAATGGAGCTGGTGGCCTACACCTGGAAAAACAGTTGGGTAGATCAAAAATGCCCATTGGAAGTTCCATGGGAATTTTTTGAGGGGATGATACAATGTGGGTGGGCATAGATGCAAGGCACTGATGGAGCTGGAAAGTTACGCGGGGACGGGGGGGGTTGTGAAATATAAATAGCTGTCTGTAAACGAATTGGAACCAGGTTTAGTATATGTCATGAAATTTAAAAGACTAAAATTGGGTTGAGTTTAATTTATTTTTTTTTAAATTAATATTCCCTATTCCATCCATTCTCAAATTTTAAAATTGGCCACTTCATGATCATCTGTTTGGGGATGCAGATTCCAAACAGTATTAGGTAGCTTCAATAGTAAATCAAATGGGTGAAAACAGAACCACCCATTTGAAACCTCACACTATTTTCATTCAGTTGAAGTCTGAGAGTAGATTAACAATGCTTTTTTCACTTGTTGATAAATATCTAAAGTTTGGCTTACAGCTCCCTTCCCATATGATGAATTTGTTTTTGCCTGCAACCAAAAACAAACTTGCAAACAAAACCAAATTAAGCACTGTTTCAGATATTGTGGAAAATTCTCTTTCTTGTGTTGATGAAGCCCAATTAATAATGGATGATAATTAATAAACTTTTTTTTGAATGTTTGAATAATTTGAAGAAGCCCTTCAAAGATTTATCTGGTGTTCTAAAAAATTCTCCCCATGGCAGTTACTAACCTATTTCCAGTAATATATATATTTTTTAAGATCTTGTTGGGTCTTCTCTCTGAATTTAATTAATGTACTAGAAACCCTTGCTTGATTAAGGACTGAAGCCTATGTATCATTGATTCCTTTAAAAATCTCTGCAGGACTGGAAATGTGCCTGAAGATGCTAAAATTTCATGTCTTAAGTACTGGAACGTCATGCCTTGTTCATCCGAGCCTTTTGTTTCAAAATCAAAAGCCAGATCAAAGGTTCATCCTGCAAGAACTTTTCACATCTTTGTTAGAGTCAAAATATACCCTGGAGGAATGAGTGTTGAATCAAATTTTAGTATCTAGCTAGATGCTTAACAAGATAAAAAGAAAGGCAAACAACTTGCTTTAACCACATGTATCATTATACTGTACTAATTTTATGCCCTAATTCTCTCCAGTAGAACCTAATCCCAAGGGCACTTGCCATTTTATGATATTTCACCAAAGAAGGAATCTACAGCATCTATTTTTGTTCATATTTCTGTGATTTCTTTACATTTTTTTAATCAGGAAATTAATGTAAAAAAGCCAATCATACCTTGTTGGTGTTGCTGCCAATCAGACCTGTTGATGAGGAATATCACCAATCTCTACCTTACTTTTACTGAGGTTTGCACACTTGGGTTTTCCAGCTAGATTAAAGTGTAAGAAATCAAGAGTGGAAGCTCTGGCTGTATCTTTCAATTTCCTTGTATTGAAGCCAATTGAACTGCCTTCAATAATACACAGATACAATTCAGCGAAGTTGCATGGTCCAGGAAGTAAATTGGAGCACTGACTTTTGGAGTATGGCTAGAGATTAGAAACTTCAGCTGCCAGGTTAGATTTGAAAGTAATCAGGCCACTGGTTTGGTGGGATTGATTCTGATCCCTGAACAGTCTGGTCTTAGGCTTGGTGGATATAGAAATGTAACTTGTAGCCTTGTCTATATTTTCTTTGCTATCCTGCAGTCACTGAGTCCAAAGCTAATATATTAGGAAGCCATTCTTTATGGCTGAGAATGATTGCCCTGACCATATTCTGTGGGCTCTGAGGTGATTGAGAATCCTGTGTAGGTCCATAGACACTGCAACAGTGGAGCTTAACAAAAATGAGTTTGTTGGCTCTTTGGGAACCCTTTTCAGTTTCCATTTGGCTTCTGTGTGAACCTGTCAGAGAAATTTGAAGTGCTCAGACCTGCCTGGAAAGCTTCTGCATCAATTTTAGTGGTCTTACATGGAAGTCTGTGATCCAAGACCACTAAAATTGAAAGCATTATTTCTTTTTAAAGACGGATTGAGGATATTTTCTCTGTCCTCCAAGAAATCACCCGCTAAGGACACAGTTCAGAGTAGAGCATACAGTCAGTTATGCTGGTCCAGTGGGGTGCCCATTAGGACTGGTTGAAGCTGTGCAGAACCTCTATGCAAAAGATGTTGGCCTTATATTATAGAGGTCCTATTGGTTTACTTCTCAAGTGCCAGCTGTAGGTTACCCATCTCTTGGTCTCATGCTGTACGGTGGAATCACAGTGGATTAGCAGACAATGTGTTTGGTGCCAGCCTCGAGGACCACAACTTTGTAATGCTTTGGAGGCTACTGTGCCTCAATGACCTGGAGAGCTATGGTGACTGGAGTCAGGGCTTTAAGCTTTGGCTCTTGGTAGGATCACCCATGCCAAACAGATCAAAGGGTAGAGGTCAGGCTAAGAGTGGTCCACCAGAGGTTCAACTCAGGGCTAACAACCCTGACTGGTAAAACAAAATTGTTACTGAAACAGCAGTGAAGAATCCTTCTACATCTCAGTGCGATGGTATTCCTGAGTCTCCACCAAGAATTTGCATGACTGACAGTAATGAAGAAGTTACTGACATGATAATGGAAACCCTGAACACACCAGAGATGGGGGACCTTCATTGCTGCCCTGAATGCCAGCAGCATATTAGATAGTAGGTACGTAAAGTAGGTGCCTGATTAGAGGTTTAGGTCTTTGAATAGTGAGGCAAATATAGCTTGTGTTGATGCTCCAGACAACAGAGAATTTTCTTGTTTTACTGAGATAGTATTCCTGAGAAATAGAAAGTGTTTTGCATTGAACAGGGTCCTGATTGTCAGGGAAGGGGACAATATTTTGCAGCAGGTGTGGGATTGTGAAGGATTTGGTTTTCTGAATGTTTATTGTAAGGCCCATCCTCTCATACACTTCATCGAAGAAGTCAACAATGGTTTAGAGATCAAATTTGGAATATGCATTGACACTAGCACAGTCTTATGAATAAGGTGAGTGAGGTCTTGATTCTGGATTGGAGCTGTTAATTCCACTCCATTAGGGGCACATAAGGAGTGAAGTGAATTATTGCAGTGAGGAACACTTCATTGTGAATATTAGTAGAGTCAACTTCTGGAACAAATATCCAACCTAATCAGTAGTAGATAACCATCCGTATATTTTCCCACTAGAGGCCATTTAAACTAATGAACAAGTAGATTCATTTGAGAAGCTTTGGAAGTCCTTCACATTCAAACCTTTGCTTGATTTATGCAGTAACGTAAAGTTACCATATGGCTCTGAGTTCAAATTAATTAGTCTTGGAATCCTTCCTAAATAGGCATGAAACCAGTGAAGAAGTGGCTTGAGATCTGAGCCATTTGAGTCTTGGACTGTGGTGACTTACAACCATGTCCCACCATAACTCATCTGTAGTAGGAGGAATTATCTGGCAGTCTCACAAGCCGAACCTGCTGGCAGCACAGTTTTTTGCAGGAGAGGGTAAGGTGACTATATAGGGGAAGTCCCTTTTCCATAATTGCACCACAATTATGCAGAACCATTTTTTTCCAGAAAGTTTGGAAAAGTAGCAGTCTAGTCTCCAGCTCTGCATACATGTAAGTTATTTAGGACTTTTCACAAAATGTTTTCAAATATCTATACCAGCTGCCCCAAGTATGTATCATATGGCTCAGACCCATCTACAAAACCTGCAGAAGCTGGCTAATGCTTTCTAAAATACTGCCATGGTCTTGAATATAGCTGATTGCACAAAAGTGCATTTTATCAGATAATAAAGCTGAGTGTGGTCAATGAAAATTGCAGCAGGAAAATTCACTGCCTAATGTTTGTTCACTTAATGCAGAAGATGAGAAGCAAAGGGCAGTTTTTAGCCAAAGTTTCTTTCAGGTTACAGAAGGATGGACGCAGTGAAAATGCAGGATTTACTTCTTGGTGTCTTTGACAACAGAAAACTGATCTGTGATATCATATATAATCAATTTTCAGGGGTGTGGAATCTGCTGTACCTTGGCTTCTAGTCTACACAGAATACAAAGCACAGAAATGGGCCTTTCGGTTCAACACATCTACACTGCAAACCATGCTCCATTCAACCCTCCTCCTATCCTTCCTGATATACCTAGGAAAAAATCTATTTCTTTCTACCGCAGATGCTCGTCTAGCCTCTGTTTACTTCTATCTATATCAGCCTCATTCACTCTGCTTGTAAAGTGTTCCACTTGCTGTTCTTCAAGCTCCGTTTCGTTTGAATTCTTTATTCATTTCCTGAATATCTGTGATATAATGAGCTCAAGTTTTGCATCACTTCAAGTAGAAAGGGTGTTGCATGCCTGACTTCTGAAACAGTTGCTCTATTTCAAGATTTGTCACAGCAAAAGATTATCATGCAGACAAAGGAAAAGCTTCAAGGAACTGTTCAAAGTCTTGAAGAAATACAGCACTGCCAATGGCACCACTGGCTACTTGAGATCCCTAGCCCATGACTATTCAAAATGGAGAAGGAGCTTTCAGAATGGTATTCAGAGATGCAAGACCCTGCGTCCAAAGCCTTGTGTAAGTGGCAGAAGAGGTGGAGGACCACAAAAGCTATCCACCCAATCATGTCATCACCCATCAACTGCTCCATCTGTGAAAGAGTCTGCAGTTTCCATATTGGTCTCATTAGCCACCTCAGGTCCACACATCAGGAGTGGAAATGCCATCATCATTCTAGGAAGATGGAAAAGCGCTCTCTCTGTGACGCTCAACAAATGCTGATGGTGTATGTAACATATTCCCATGGATAAACAATTGGCTAGCTAACAGGAAGCAGAGAAAAAACAATTTTTTTTTTCTGGTTACACAGATGTAATGCTGGGGTCTCAGCATTTTACAATTTGTATAACTGATGAATGAAGTCACCATAAATGCTTGAATGAAGTTGATAGGCCCAGTTCTGTGCTTTGTATTCTATATAAACATTATCAGATATAGAATTGTAAAGCCATGTATCAGTGCTTTATTTTCAAGGGTTATCATGCTGTTCACCTTTCCTGACAGAAATACCAAATGTAATTGATTTTGTTTTTGCACCATTTCTATGGCTTCTGTGTCTTACTATATGGTAAACAAGCTTTTGCATAGTGCTCTATGTAAGTTCCAAACAAGATTCAATACAAACTCAGCACAAGTTCTCTAATTAACCCATCCTGGCATTTTAGAATGGCTTTTCCCGATCTCTTTTGTAGTTTGAGTGATCTTCAATTGGTTGTTTCTGGTTTTTGTGTTGCTATGTTTATGCTCTATTCTTGGTGGTGCGACTGTAACGAAACCCAATTTCCCTCGGGATCAATAAAGTATCTCTGTCTATCTATCTATCTATTCATATTTGTGCCTTCAGATTTCTTAGCTTCTTCATCCTATCCAAATTTATCTTTTCCTAAATTTTAGGTTTTTATTTTCAATTCATGACCAAATTAATTTTATTACTTCACACTTATCTCGGTTAGCACTCCATGCCAAAATAAATTATTCTGATTATGTAAGAAATATTTTCAAAATGAATAATAAAATATTTGTGCAGACTTCAGGAAAAACTTCACAGAAATTTCTAATACTCAAATGCAGAAACGTTGTCAATGTTATTTTGAAAACTCTGCACCCTAGCCTTCTATTGGTGTGGATGAGTTAACACTAAATAAGTTTGATTACTGAGGAAACAACTGAATTTTATTGCAAAATTCAACTGTGGGTTTGAAAGCTTAAAATACCTGCTCTGAGAACATGTTTGTCATGTGACAAACCTTTGAAAAAGTTTATCTAGATAATCATTTCGTTGCTTAGTAACCTTGAAAAAATACTCACATTCATGGTTATGTGTATGACAAAGCTAAAAGGAATGTTTTAATAGAGGTGGTGAAAATTTATGCTTAGAAATGCAGAACTTTTTTTCAATGTTCCGTGATAGAAATTGATTACATTTTTTAGATGAATTGATCACAACGTTTCCAGAAAGCATTTGATAAGGTGCTTATTTGCAGAAAATAAAAACACAAGGTGTAAGACATAACATACTCACTTGGTAAAAGACTGGCTAAATGACAGGAAATAGAGAGCAGGCATATACGGTATAATTCATTTTTTGTTGGCAAGTTACTTTGAGTAGTTTGCTACAGGGAGTGGTTCATCATTGTATAGCTTAGCGCTAAAGGGATGATTTACTAATTCTACTAATGATATTGGAAATAAAATGTAAAGAGGATGCAAGGACACCACAAATACAGTATAACGTGAGTGAGCAAAGAGCATAATGTGGCCAAAGTTCTCCAATTTGGCAGGAAAAATAAAAGAAATATATTATTTAAGTGTTGAAAGATTGCAGAGCTCGGAGATGCATAAGAATGTGGGGGTCTGTCTTCACTAAGGAGGACATAAATAATCTTCCGGAAATAGTAGGGGACCGAGGGTCTAGTGAGATGGAGGAACTGAGGGAAATACATGTTAGTAGGGAAGTGGTGTTAGGTAAATTGAAGGGATTAAAGGCAGATAAATCCCCAGGGCTAGATGGTCTGCATCCCAGAGTGCTTAAGGAAGTAGCCCAAGAAATAGTGGATGGATTAGTGATAATTTTTCAAAACTCTTTAGATTCTGGACTAGTTCCTGAGGATTGGAGGATGGCTAATGTAACCACGCTTTTTAAAAAAGGAGGGAGAGAGAAACCGGGGAATTATAGACCGGTTAGCCTAACATCGGTGGTGGGGAAAATGCTAGAGTCAGTTATCAAAGATGTGATAACAGCACATTTGGAAAGCGGTGAAATCATCGGACAAAGTCAGCAGGGATTTGTGAAAGGAAAATCATGTCTGACGAATCTCACAGAATTTTTTGAGGATGTAACTAGTAGAGTGGATAGGGGAGAACCAGTGGATTGGTATATTTGGATTTTCAAAAGGCTTTTGACAAGGTCCCACACAGGAGATTAGTGTGCAAACTCAAAGCACACGGTATTGGGGGCGTGGTATTGATGTGGATAGAGAATTGGTTGGCAGACAGGAAGCAAAGAGTGGGAATAAACAGGACCTTTTCAGAATGGCGGTCAGTGACTAGTGGGGTACCACAAGGCTCAGTGCTGGGACCCCAGTTGTTTACAATATATATTAATGACTTAGACGAGGGAATTAAATGCAGCATCTCCAAGTTTGCGGATGACACAAAGCTGGGCGGCAGTGTTAGCTGTGAGGAAGATGCTAAGAGGATGCAGGGTGACTTGGATAGGTTGGATGAGTGGGCAAATTCATGGCAGATGCAATTTAATGTGGATAAATGTGAGGTTGTCCGCTTTGGTGTCAAAAACAGGAAAACAGATTATTATTTGAATGGTGGCTGATTAGGAAAAGGGGAGGTGCAACGAGACCTGGGTGTCATTATACACTAGTCATTGAAAGTGGGCATGCATGTACAGCAGTGGTAAAAAAGGCGAATGGAATGCTGGCATTCACAGCAAGAGGATTCGAGTACAGGAGCAGGGAGGTACTACTGCAGTTGTACAAGGCCTTGGTGAGACCACACCTGGGGTATTCTGTGCAGTTTTGGTCTCCTAATCTGAGGAAAGACATTCTTGCCATAGAGGGAGTACAAAGAAGGTTCACCAGATTGATTCCTGGGATGGCAGGATTTTCATATGATGAAAGACTGGATCGACTAGGCTTATACTTGCTGGAATTTAGAAGATTGAGGGGGGATCTGATTGAAACGTATAAAATCCTAAAGGGATTGGACAGGCTAGATGCAGGAAGATTGTTCCCGATGTTGGGGAAGTCCAGAACAAGGGGTCACAGTTTGAGGATAAAGGGGAAGCCTTTTAGGAACGAGATGAGGAAAAACTTCTTCACACAGAGAGTGGTGAATCTGTAGAATTCTCTGCCACAGGAAACAGTTGAGGCCAGTTCATTGGTTATATTTAAGAGGGAGTTAGATATGGCCCTTGTGGCTAAAGGGATCAGGGGGTATGGGGAGAAGGCATGTACAGGGTTCTGAGTTGGATGATCAGCCATGATCATACTGAATGGCGGTGCAGGCTCGAAGGGCCAAATGGCCTACTCCTGCACCTATTTTCTGTGTTTCTATGGGTCCTAATACATAATTTGCAAATAGCTGGCATGCAGATATATCCAAGTAATCAAGAAAGCTAACAGATTGCTACTGTTTATTGCAAGGATAATTGAATTCCCAACATAGTGTTTTAGTTATATAAGGTGTTGACTGAGATCTGGCACATTGTGAATGGAATTGATCTCCTTATTTTCGAAAAGATGTTAAGTATATGGAAGCAGTCATAGAGCTTTCCAGACTAGTACCAGGAAGGGGTGAGTTGTTGCATGAGGAATGTTTGGACAATCTAGACCTGTATCCACTGGAATTTAGAAGTGTGAGGCAGCACTTGATTAAATCCTGCAAGATCATGAGAGGACATGGCAAGTTGGATGTGGAGAGGATATTTCGTCTTGTGGATGAGTCTAAAATCCAGAGTTACTGTTTGAAAATAATTATCCTTTTTAACAAAGGTGATGCAAATTCTTTCTTAATATGTAAGTCATATAACATTGAACTCTCTTGTTCAAAAGGCCATAAAAGAAGAATGTTTTGAATATTTTAAAATGGGTGAAAGTTGGTAGAAGGTGCGAGTTAACTGCAAGTTGGCAGGATTGTGGAATTAAGGATGATTAGATCATCTATGATCTAAATAAATTGTGGAGCAGGTTGGAGGGGCCATGTGGCATATTTATATTTTCAAGTTCTGATGCATATTCGCAATAAGAGTACAACAGGTCAGTTTGTGAAAGGATATTTTAACCAGGTGCTTCCTATTATGAGTCATTCCTGTAGCCCACCCATGTCAAGACTGCGTGTGATGACATCAGTCTTTACGCATTGATCCTTTGGTAAAGTTGGAGGCACCTTGGGGACTACCTCATCCAGGATCACACATCACTGGTCATTTCCAGGACAACAGGGTCCAACCTCCATCCCCTCCCCCACACCACACAACTGAGAAAGCAATAAGGTAAAATGCATAAATGCAGGTTGATTTATGAATCCTAACTATAATGTCATTGTCTTTGGATATGCACCTTTTACTTTTATTTCTACTTTTCACAATACCTATTTGCATGCCACTCTCCACCCATAGGAATACACGGAGAAAATATCCATAATGTATTTAACTCTTTGCCCACGTAGTGCGAATGTATAGTACAAAGCTAAGCAGTGAGTTAAACACCTTCTCACAAATCACCCAAGACAGAAGCTTTCTTCAGGGTTTTTTTCTAAAGAGATTTTACTTGTGAAACAGCAAAAAGTTAAGTAAAATCTATATTAAATTCAATTCAGAATCGTTGCGCTCCCTGAATGTACTAACAGTGTCGATTATTCTCACAATTGGTGTTAACCAAGGCAATATGCATATGCAATACTCCAGAACTATGCCGTGTAACCAAGAGTAAACTTGTGGCACAATAATATCTTAATAATGATAAATGATAAACATAATACTTCTTTCAAAATATACCTCAAAATCAGTTATGATTCTCAGCTGTAGCAGGTTGAAACGGGAATATTTAATTGTATCCATTAAGCTGCTCTACCACAAGTTCGCCCTTTTGAAGGCACCTTGGAAAATATACCTACTAAGTGTTTACCAATATTAGCAAAAACTTTAAACTCACAGATACTGCTCTTTGAAGGGCAAATAAAGAGGATGGAGATGGATGCCTATCCACCATGTGCTTCAAATCGAATCTGAATTACCCGTTCAGGAAATTATTTGATGGATACAATTAAATTTTCCTGTTTCAGCCTGCTGCAGCTGAGAATCACACCTGATTCTAAGGTATAGTTTGAAAAAAGTACCATGTTTGTCTTTTATTAAGATATTGTTGTGCCACAAGTTTATTCTTGTTTACATGGCATAGTTCTGGAGTATTGCATATGCATATTGCCTTGTATACAGGAAGTGATGTTCATATAAAATGAACTGAGCCTATGCCAGAACACTCCCTGTTTGGCATCCATAGGATGTCAAACTTAAATACCAAAACTAAAAGTTAAATATGATCATTTCATTAAGTCTTTGGCAAAAGAAAGATAGTCTCGGAGAATGGTCTTGAAAGCAGTCTTACTATACAATATTTAACCATTCTCACATCGAAAATACCAGTCTTGATGATATTTCTGATGGAGATCAGCAAGAATTGTGGGCCAGTTAACCATGTGGAGAGTATTAGCTTAGAACCCTCTTGTGGCATGATCAGCCAGGTTGAGATTAGTATTCAATTGGCTCTTCTTGGGTGATCGCCTGATATGTTGAATTTTATTATGTACATGTAACTCTCACTTCGGCTAGCAGCTTAATATAGGGGATGATAGCCCCCTGGCCCAGCCAAACTTAAGAAATCTCATTTGGGTGGATGCTGCGCGATGTGTCCCCTGTTACAAATCAGTACCATGAAATAACAAACAGTACACAATATACGATTAAACGATTGAGCTTTATAATTCTTAATTTGACTGTATGGTTAGTAAAGAGAAAAAGAAGAATAGCCCTTAACTCGGCAGTGAAGTTATCGGGGCACTGTCATGACGGTGTTTCCATAGAAAGCTGTTCTTGTTTTTACGAGGCCAAATTGCTAGCTCGATGCTCAGCCCGACTTGGATTCGAACTCGGGAACCTACGCTGCAGAGTCCGGCGCTGATATTATTGCGCAACCAAGCGGAACATGGTGTGTAAAGAAAACAAAAAAAAGAAAAAGGGCCCATTCTCATGAAACAGTCTAATGCGCCACGTCGGAGCTCACTGATAAGGCCGTTCATCCACCATTGACCTCCTTAGATTGTCGCTGACCTTCGGACCCTTGCTCCAAGTCCACTCCATCCGGCGGTCTACCAACTCTCTCCATTCGTGTCTTCTCTCCTCATCTCCCCCCAGCAATAGACTGCGAATTCCTGGTTCCAAGACTCACAAGAAAGAACAACATCCTGCTCATTGGCTAAAATGCCCCATTATCTCTAGTCATAACCCAAACATTTCTGCTACAGAGAACCCATTACCTTAGCAATGGAACAATACAGAGAAGCCATTACATTATCAGTGAAACATTACAGCATGTTACATACATTAACATAGAATCTCTTTCCTTCATTAAATATGCAACTGAGCACAACCTTGCCATCAGCTAAAAAAATTGGTATAATCTCGTTCTGTGTCTAGCTCTTTAGTCGTCATCGCTGCCATTTTTACTGCTAGAAAGCAGCACTGAGTTCAAGCCCTGGTATAGTGAGATCTAGTTTAGGAGCAAGTTTTGCCTTGTCCAGGATGAATCCAGCTTCACTATATCCAGCAGTGTCTGTGACCTTTTACTGCAATGGCAGCAGCAGGTTTAGATGACGCTTCATAGAAGATGCAGACCTCTTTGAGCTATAGATAGCAGATTGTTGTGTAGGTTCCTGGAATCTTCAATCCTTTAAGATCCTGAAGGGAAAGGCACCACTGCTACCAATCTTCATGTTCCTCTTTAAGGAATGGGACATCCCATCAACAAATATCTAAGGTCAACTCTCTTAACATGAAGCATCCCTGGATACTGACTAGCAAATCCAAGAAAGTCAAATAAGCTGTTGATATTCAATAGCACATCACATAGAGGGTCTTTCAGCATCAGTGACCAGGAGAGTAAGGGTGTTGGTAACAAGGTCCCATCCAGCACCCACACTAGCTGTATAGGAGGGAGGTCCTGTCCAAGATCAAGATTCTGTAGACCTCTGGCCAGATCTTCAGATGGAAAACATCGCATAACCTCAGCACTGTTGGATGTGATTTTATGCAGGCTGAGATTAGACTATGCCAACATGTCTGGCATTGCTTTCAGCATGCTAACTGCTCCTTCTGCATTAGAAAATGACTTAAGACCATCATCTACATAGAAATGCTTCTCTATGTACCTCTGTGGTTCAGTCCCAAATTCCCCTCTTCTGCCATAGTTGACCATTTATTGCCACAGCTGGAGCAGTAAATCCAAGAGAGTTACCAAAATCTCCAGAATCTCCAATGTCCAGTTGGTGGTCACGAAAGCACAGAATCTGAGGTAGTCTCAATGATCCTCTCTCGCTAAGAAGCTGTGGAACTTTTTTTGAAGTCTGCCATCACAGCGATGGACTCAGTTCTGAAGTGCATGAGGACCCTGAGTAGACTATTATTGAGGTCTGGGTCCTGCAAGAGCAGATCATTCATTGATATATCTTTGACCTACGCACTTGAATCAAAGATTATTTGTATTTGTGCAGGTTTCTCTGGGTGGTAAACACCAAAGTTGGGCAAATAGCAGTTTTCTTTGTTGGGATCTGGTGGAGGCGCTAACTCAGCATGGTTGTTCCTGAAAAGTCTCTCTGTTAACTCTGTATAATGATTTTTCATTTCTGGTTTCCTTCTCAATTTGCAACTGAAGGATATAAGTCAACTAAGGACCTGCCCTCTGTAGGAGTTGTCATGAAGAGTGGAAGGAAAGGAAGCTACCCAACTGTTTGACTCAGTTTTGCTAAATTCTGTTCATGCTTCAAAGGAATACCTCATCTTTGATGGAAGGTGCCAGCTTATAGCCATCTTCTGAGTGACAGATAATCAGCTTGCCTAAATCTGATTGAGCAGAGGTGAGCATGTCAGGGCACTTGGTTTGCTTACCTACAATCTTCTTCATACCAGATTCTACTCTCACAGGGCCTGAAATTACCTGGGTGCCTGTTCTCCAGTACATTAGTCTTAAATGTCCTGACAGTGGGCAGATGAGCGCCATCGAGACAGACTTCACCCACAATGATGCAACCCAGGTCCAGTCATTGGGCATAAGGTGCATTGTGCCCCGACCATTGCACCGTTCACGTACCTTATGTGCATGGGTAGTGTCTCTGCCTAACAACAGGAGAATCTCAGCAGAAGAGTCAACTGGGGGAATGTGAATCGGTGTGTGCAGCTTCAGGAGTTGGGATTTCATCCCTGTTGTTCAGAATATGGTCACACCCAATGAGAGTTAGCAAGAAAAGCAGACCTCCACTCCTGTTTACTGCACAACAAATCTACCAGCTTTTCTTCTGGCGACTTCTGATGTTCCAGATCTTGTCTTTAGAGTACGAGGAAACAGAACTTTGAATGCTGAACATGTCAAAGAATATTGATTTTGTCAGTGCCACATTGCTCTGGCCGTCTAATATCATATGTGCCTTTATTTTTGCTCACGGTGTCCTTTAGGGTAGATGTTGGCTTGACATATTTTACAGCAGGACTTTCCTTGGAAACCTTTCCTACATGCTTCTTTGCATGAGCAAGAAGCTACATCTGATGGACGCTCAGCTGGCTCCCTGCCGTGCTCTGCTGCGGGTGTGCTGGTCCTGAATAAAATGCTGATATGTACTGCTCACTGTTGCACTCAGTGCAGTGTATGACAGCTTTACAGCTTTTTGCTTGGTGTACTGTTGAAGCACAACATCTGAAACATATTGAGTGCTCTTTTAGAAAGCATCTCCAGTCTGTGTGCAGCTTTTCTCTGAGTCCTTTGCATTTCCTTAAGGGGAAATATCTTTAAGGGGAAAGGTGCATACATGAGGATGCTGTTCATTGACTATAGTTCAGCATTCAATACTATCATCCCCTCAAATCTAATCAATAAACTTCAAGACCTTCACCTCAATACTTCCTTGCGCAACTGGATACTCAGTTTCCTCACTTGCATGCCTCAGTCAGTTCAGATGAGCAAAAACATCTCCTCCACAATTTTCATCCACACAGGTGCACCACGAGGCAGTGGGCTTAGCCCCCTGCTCCACTCACTTTGTGCTCATGACTGTGAGGCTAATCACAGCTCCAATGCCACACTTAAATTTGCTGATGACAGCACTGCTGATGGCTGAATTAAAGGTGATGAGGAATCCACATATAGGGGTGAGATGGCTCTTTTGGTTAAAAAAAAGCAAATCATTAGAAACCAGTGACATAGGATCAGAAAGTGTTACATCATTGTGGATAGAGCTAAGGAACCGCAAGGGTAAAAAGACCTGGAAGGGAGTTATATACAGACCCCCAAACAACAGTAAAGATATGGTCTACAAATTACAACGACAAAAATTGCATGTCAAAAGGGCATTGTTACAATAGTCATGAGGGATTTCAATATGCAGGTAGATTGGGAAAATCAGGTTGGCACTGGATCCCAAGTGTGGGAATTTCTAGAATGCCTATGAGGTGGCTTTTTAGAGTTGCTTGTGATTGAACACACTAGGTGATCAGCTATTCCGGATAGGGTGTTGTGCAGTGAACTGGAATTGATTAGAGAGTTTAAAGTAAAGGAACCCTTGGGGACCGGTGATCATAATATGATAGAATTCAGCCTGCAATTTGAGAAGAAGAAGCTGAAGTCAGATGTGCCAGTATTACAGTGGAATAAAGGGAATTACAGAGGCATGAGAGAGGAGCTGGCCAAAATTGATTGGAAAGGAACACTGGCAGGGATGATAGAGCAGCAATGGCTGGAATTTCTGAGAACAATTCAGAAGGTGCAGGATATATATATTCCAAAGAGGAAGAAGTATTCTAAAGGCAGGATGACGCAACCGTGACTGACAAGGGAAGTCAAAGCCAACATAAAAGCCAAAGAGAAAGCATATAATACAGCAAAAATTGGTGGGAAATTGATTGGAAAGCTTTTAAAAACCAATAGCACAAAATACTCTGCAGATGCTGGGGTCAAAACAACACTCACAACACGCTGAAGGAACTTAGCAGGTCGAGCAGCATCCGTGGAAATGATCAGTCAACGTTTTGGGCCGGAACCCTTCATCAGGACTGAAGAGGGAAGGGGCAGAGGCCCTATAAGGAAGGTGGGGGGAGGGTGGGAAGGAGAAGGCTGGTAGGTTCCTGGTGAAAAACCAGTAAGGGGAAAGATAAAGGGGTGGGGGAGGGGAAGCAGGGAGGGGATGGGCAGGAAAGGTGAAGAAGGAATAGGGGAAACCACAATGGTAGTAGAAGGAGGAGGAACCATGAGGGAAGTGATAGGCAGCTGGGGGAGGGGGCAGAGTGAAATAGGGATAGGGGAAGGGAGGGGGAGGGAATTACCGGAAGTTTGTGAATTCTATGTTCGTGCCAAGGGGCTGAGGTCCTCCCTACCACTGTGCACATCTACACAGAGCACTGTAGCCAGAAAGCAGCGTGCATCATCAAGGACTCCTAACATCCAGGCCATGTTTTATTCTCCCTGCTGCCATCAGGAAGAAGGTACAGGAGCCTTAGAACCCACACCACTATATTCAGGAACAGTTATTACCCATCAGACTGTTGATCCAGAGGGGATAACTTCTCTTAACTTCACTCACCCCAACACTGAACTTTTCCACAACCTACGGACTGACTTTGAAGGACTCTTCATCTCATGTTCTCAATATTTATTGCTTATTTATTTATTGTTATCTTTTTTACAGTATGTTTGCACAGATTGTTGTCTTTTGCACATTGGTTGTTTGTCTGTCCTGTTGGGCACATTTCATTGATTTTATTATGTTTCGTGGATTTATTGTGTATGCCTGCAAGAAATTTAATCTCAGGGTTGTAAATAGTGACATATATGTACAGGTTTCCCCCGCCATCCAAAGGTAGAGCATTCCTATGAAACGGTTCGTAAGCCGGAATGTCATAAAGTGAAGAAGCAATTACCATGTATTTATATGGGAAAAATTTGTGAGCGTTCACAAACCCAAAAAATAACCTACCAAATCATGCCAAATAACACATAAAACCTCAAATAACAGTAACATATAGTAAAAGCAGGAATGATACAATAAACATACAGCCTATATAAAGTAGAAATACTTTCCTACAATCATTGCCGCACTGTTCTCCGTAGCGAAAATCTCACGCAAGCGCTACCAGCAGAAACACTCTCTCCAGTAACCTTTAAGCTATGAAGCTGACAAATCATACCATATAACACCTAAAAATACACAGCCTATATAAAGTAGAAATAATGTATGTACAGTGTAGTATCACTTACCAGAATCAGGAAGACAGCGCCGAGCACACTGATGATGGTGTGTTAGGCTGAGTCGTCAGAGGTTGGGGTGGTGCAGTGGTCCCCAACCTCCAGGCCACCAAGCGATACCGATCCGTGAAGCATGCAGCGGTACAGCGGTAGCCAGGACGCACCCAGCACATCTTCAAGAAAAAAGCTGAAATAAACAAGCTAATTAATTAGGTGCCGCCCAGCACGTAATTGCTGACCCAGATCAGTACCGATTTCCAATTGAGTCATCTCTGATCTGGGCCGACAATTACGTGTCGGGTGGCACCTAATTAGTTAGCATGTTTATTTAGGCTTTTTTCTTAAAGATGTGCTGTGTGCCTCACGGCTACTGCTGCATTCTCCGCGAATCGCAGGGTGGTGGGACACTGCGGTGTCATCTCGTCGTCTGCTTCCATTAGAGCAGGCAGCTCATCTTCTCCTATGATTGCCTGCCTCGATGTCGAAGGTCAAGGTTCATCGTCTGCTGTGGCTGATGCAGAAGGCTTGCTTGACTGCTGAGCCTCGCGCATTTGTCTGTCATACAGTTCTTTGTAAGGACTCAAACCATCCTGCAAATATCCCCTAAACTTACATACCCTTTCAAAATTAAAGTCATACTTTATCATTGCAGCGAAAATCTCACGCCGTTGCTTCACATTCAGTTCCTGGACGACTTCACTTTCGGTCCGTTCGCTACTGCATTCAGTTTCAATTGTTATCCTTTCCTATTCCAATTGCATCAGCTCTTCATCTATCAGTTCTTGGTCATGGGATGCCAAAACCTCTTCAACATCATGTTCGTCAGTTTCCACAAGCCAAACTCACTTTGTCCTTACTTTGTTCACCACGATCGAAATGCTTAATTATGTCTAGTTTTACACGAAGTATAACACCCTTACGAGCTCTTTTAGGCTTTTCCAATACCTTAGGACTCATCTTACAAACGGCTGCTCACAGGCATGTGTTTAAGCAATGCCGGCTAGAATACCGTTCCGAATCCCGGGGAGAGCGGCTGCTTGGGGCGCGCGCTGCCTTTTATCGCACGCTAGTTTCCCCCGCGCGCTGCTTTTTTTTCGTAACAGTGAAAACACTTACTGAAAGCGAAAACGGTACTAATGTAACAGTGAGATTTTGTAAAGCGAACGTTCAAAAAGCAGGGGACACCTGTATATAGAAGTGAAAATGGGGGGAATAAGACAGACAATGGTAGGTGCCTTGGTTTTTGTGTAGGACAGAATATTAGGGTTTTGGGGGAGTGGTACCAGACTAGCATACCACCTATCTCTGTTTCCAAGTTTGACTCTTTGAGATACTCGAGCAGCAGAATGTATTTTCAATTGGTTACTTTTTTTCTGATAGATCATTTATTACTTCTGAATTCTGAAATTGCACCCCAAAAATGTTCATAATGCAACTGGGGTTTGCTGTAAATGAGAGAAAATAAAGATCAAGAAAGCAAATAAACCAAAATCAAAATGTTAGTGTTATTTGCATTATTAGGAATACATAGTCAAGACTATATGTATTTAAATTAGTATGACCTAACCTACCTAACTTTCCCTTCTCTGTTTTCTTGAATTAATTTTGTACTTCCTTGCAGAGCTCTCTTCACAAACTTTCCCTTTGTTTCATTACTGACAAAGATGGTAGCAGCATTATACTTTCTAATTCTGTTAGAATGCAGCCAGAGGAGAAACTGGGCATTTCTTCTAATTTTGCTGTGATTCTGTTTGTACCTACTTCCAGCCTCAGTATTATGCCAGTTGCCTGCTGTGTTTAATGCTAATTATATTTTTTATTCACTATACTCCATATGACCTTTCTCGATATTACTGTCTATCAGTCGCCAACTGTGTGCTAACCTTTTGTCTTCCATTCCAATTCTTTTTTGCAGTAAAGAATCTTGGCCAGGATGCTCTTCAGTGACAAATAGTGTTGCTAGATGGGTCTGGTAATTCCAGAGCCCATCTGATGAGTTTAAAAGCATGTATTATGTCAGTAACTGATTTTTTAACTCGATCTATAAATGTAATGCATATGAGAAAAATTGATCACTCCTAAAATTGTTTCTTTTCTATAGCTGGGGTACCCAAGGTGACTTCACCAGCACGCACCCACTTCCTGCAGTAAAGGTGAAACTCTTCACAGAGAGCACAGGCGTGTTGGCTCTGGAGGACAAAGAGCTTGGACGGGTATGTGCTTTTTATTTCCTGCAATTAATGATTTATACTGAATAACCGGTGCCAAGTCTGTTCCGATTGCACTTGCATCCTGCTGCCAAAGAAGCTCTTCTAATTCCTATTGCACACTCATGACAATATCACTTACCAAACTCTCTTAGAAAAATAACAGTTAAGTAAAGATTTCTTTATTTTCTGTGCTATTAAAAACATCCTGATAAGAGCACAATCAGAGCATCTTGAATAAGGATGTGCTCAAATCTGAATAACACTGAACATGGCATCTGGCAGCCAACAAATGTCCCTTTTGCATGTTTATCTGTTCATACTCTATCACAAACAAATACTGCTCTGTGTATAAGAGCCTTTCACTCATTACTTAGTGATTCATTGCACATGGTTGTCTGAACAAGCCTACTTTATCTGGCCTCCTGCTGCCAGTACCGATACAGTTTTCCACACCCCTCTTCTCCTCAGCCTACGGCTATATCATCAGTACCCTGAATTAAAAATTGGATTTTTGACTCTGCAATATGAAAGACAACGAGAAGGCAAAGCACAGAGCAAATCAAAGAACAATATTTGTCTCCATTTCTGCTAGTTGCTAAATGTGCCACTGAAATGCACATAACCAAATCTATTCGGAAAATCAGGATGGTGTTGAATCCCAAGTGAAGAAATTTTTAGAATGCCTTCAAGATGCCTTTTTAGAACAGCTTGTGGTTGAGCCCACCAGGGAAAAGGCAATTCTGGATTGGGTGTTGTGTAATGAGCCAGATTTGATTAGGGAGCTTAAGATAAAGGAAACCTAAGGAGACAGTGATCATAATATGATAAAATTCATCCTGCAGTTTGAGAGGTAGATGCTAAAATCGGGTGTACTGATATTATACAGGTAACTACAGAGGCATGAGAAAGCAACTGGCCAAAGTTGATTGGAACGCTTTCTTGCTTTTCAAATCTTTTTATTGTTATATTATACAGGAAAAATAACATGAGTACATTGAAGTAACAACACTTACAATGTCTCAAAAAAGACATTATCTTAAAGATTGAAATAAATTATTGTGGATTGGAACGCTTTCCACCATGAGGAGGTGACATGGTGTCCCTATCGCTGTCACTTCCACAACTCCAGAATTCTCTCTCCACCACCTGCAATGGACCTATCCGATATTTTATCCTCCGCTGGATCCATGCTTTCAATGGCCGGTTCTTCACCTTTCTCACATCCAGCAAGGTATGGAAGATTCCCGTCTACAAACTATAGAGCCCGCCGCCTCCAACGCCAGCAGCCGCAGACGTCCCCAGACCATGATCCCTGCTGCTGACCTCGATGATTTTAATGATCCTGAGCGGATTCAAAAGTCGGACCACCTATGCAAGTTCCAACCCTGCCGGACACCTTCAAGGTGTCTATTACACAACCTCCAGTACTGGCTCTAGCCTGGACCTTGACCGACAGCACCTCTGGGCCAGGATTTTACATGCTGCCATTGGAACCCTGCTCTCCCCTTCCCCTACCCTCACTCTGCAGTTCCATGTCTCTCAGGTCCCACCATCAGCTCTTAGCCTCAATGACTCCATCTCCTTCCCAACCCTCCCCTCTCCTCACACACTGCCAACCCTCTTACCCCCCCCCCAAAATCCCAGCTCTTATCCATGCCAGCTCTTCACAATTCCCTCAGTCCTTCCCCTCTCTGAGGCAAAATGTTCTGTTCTCAATAGGAGCCTCACCTTTGTCCTCCTGCACCCACCGGGAGTTCTGCTCCCGTTATGACGCTAAGCTCTTCTTCCACTGCCTCTATCTCCATGCCAATTTCTTTGTCAAGGACTGTCCAGCCCACATTGATGACCCCTCCTTTCGTCTTCCTGGACACCCCACTCTGGTCTTCTGCATGCTCTGGATCTTTTCATTGCTAAGTGCCGACAAGACATCAACTGTCTCGACTTCACCACTCCTCTCTCCATTTCTAACCTCACTCCTTCCTAACACACTGTTCTCTACCCTCTCTGCACTAATCCTAACACATAAAACTAGTAGGTAAAGGGGGTATTGTAGTAGTGTGGTGGACTAACCTCTAGCTTGCGGATCCCAGCGACACCTCCTCTTACTTACCCCTTGAACAGGACCCCACTAAATAGCACCAGGCCATTGTCACCCGCAGCATCAGCAACCTTATTAACTCTGGAGATCTTCCTCCACTGCCACCAACCCCATAGTTCCCTTACCCCCATTTCCAAGTTATCCTCATGTTTTTACCTCCTACCCAAGATCCACAAACCTGCCTGTCCAGGTAGACCCATTGTTTCTGCCTGTTCCTGCCTAACTGAACTTATATCTGCATACCTCGACTCCTTTTTATCTCCTCTGGTTCAGTCCCTTCCTACCTACATCTGTGTCACTTCACAAACTCTGTATCTTTTCAGTGACTTCAGGTTCCCTAGCCCTGATCGTCTCATTTTCACCATGGATGTCCAGTCTCTATACACCTCCATCGCACATCGCGGCGGGGGGGGGGAGTTAAAGCTCTCCAATTCTTTCTAGACTACAGATCCAATCTATTCCCCTCCGCCACCATTCTCCTCTGTCTGGCAGAACTGGTTCTCACTCTCAATAATCTCTCCTTCGGTTCTCCCACTTCCTTCAAACCAAATGTGGAGCCATGGGCACTTGCATGGGTCCCAGCTATGCCTGCCTTTTTGTTGGCTACGTGAAGCAGTCTATGTTCCAAGCCTACACCGGAATCACTCCCCAGCTTTTCCTATGCTACATTGATGACTGCATTGGTGTTGCTTCCTGCACCCATGCTGAGCTCCTCGACTTCATCAGCATTGCCTCCAACTTCCATCCTGTCCTCAAATTTACCTGGTGCATTTCCAACATCTCCCCCCCAACCTTTCTCAATCTCTCTGCCTCGATCTCTGAAGACAGTTTATCTACTGATATCTTTTATAAGCCCACTGATTCTCATAGCTACCTGGAGGATACCTCTTCCCAACCTGTTATTTGTAAAAATGCCTTCCTCTTTTCTCAGTTCCTCCGTCTTCGTGCTTGCAAGATGAGGCTTTTCATTCCAGAACAAATGAGATGCCATCCTTCTTCAAAAAAAGATTTCTTTCGTCCACTATCAATGTTGTCTTCACTTATTTCACGCGTATCTGCTCTCACTCCATCGACCCACCACCCCACTAGGGATAGGGTTCCTCTTGTTCTCACCTGTCACCCAACCAGCCTCCAGGTCCAGCACATTATTCTATGTAACTTCTGTCATCTCTAATAGGATCCCACCACCAAGCACATCTTTCCCCTCTCCCCCCCCCCCCCCACCACTTTCTGCTTTCTGTAGGAATTGTTTCCTATGCAACTCCCTTGTCCACTTATCTCTCCCCACGGATCTTTCTCCTGTTACTTATCCTTGGAAGCAGAACAAGTGCTACACCTGTCCCTATACTTCCTTACTACCATTCAGGGTCCCAAACAGTCCTCCAACGTGAGGTGACACTTCATCTATGAGTCTATTGGTGTCATCTCCTGTATCCGCTGCTCCTGGTGTGGCTTCCTCTATATCAGTGAGACCTGCCATAGTTTGGGAGACCGCTTCACCGATCACCTACTAATTCACTAGAAAAAGTAGGAACTCCCAGTGGCCACCTATTTCAATTCCACTCCCCATTCCTATTCCAACATGTCAGTCCATGGCCTCCTCTATAGTTTCAAAGAGGCCACAGTCAGGTTGGAGAAGCAACACCTTATATTCTGTCTGGGTAGCCTCCAACCTGGTGGCATGAATATCGATTTCTCAAACTTCTGGTAATTGCAGCCCCACCTTCACCATCCCCCATTCCCATTTCCCTCTCCCTCTTTATCTACTTACCTGCCCATTACTTCCCTCTGGTTCTCCTTCCCATTCTCTTTCTTCCATGGTCTTCTACCCTCTCCTGTCAGATTCCCCCTTCTCCAGCCTTTATCTCTTTCACCTATCAACTAACCAACTCTTTACTTCACCCCTCCCCCTTAGGTTTCACCTATCACCTGCCACTATGTATTTCTTTCTCCCCTCTCCCCACCTTCTTACTTTGATTTCTCATCTTTTTTTCCTGTCCTGATGAAGGGTCTTGGCCTGAAACAATGACTGTTTACTCTTTTCCATATGTGCTGCCTAGCCTGCTGAATTCCTCCAGCATTGTGTGTGTGTTGCTTGGATTGGAAGGGACTCTGGCAGGGATGACGATAGAGCAGCAATGCCTGAGGTTTCTGGGAGAAAATTGGAAGATGCCGGAATAGTTCACCTCAAAGAAGAAGCATCCTAACAGGAGGATGATGTAACCATGGCTGATAAGAGAATTCAAAGACAGCATAAAAGCATAAGAGGCCCCATACAAATTTGCAAAAATTAGTGGAAAGCTGAAGGACTGGAAAGCTTTTTAATACCAACAGAGGGTAGCTAAAAAAACAATGAGGAGAGAAAAGATGAATTATGAAGGTAAAGTATCCAATAATATAATTTCCCACACCTCACTATTTCCTGCTTTGACATATTTGTCCATGGCCTCCTCTTTTATGCAGGGCCCTGGGGAAAGAACAGGAGATTGGGAGACGAACAAAATGCCCAAATAGTTTCCTTCTGTAAATAAGATGGTGATAAATGAGTTGAGGTCATGAGCATCAATTTCTAGTTACAGTATTTTTTTTCTTTTCCTCTCCCCTTCCCTCTTCTTCTATTCCTAACTCTGACCTTTTTCTTCTTTCCCTCACCTGTCTATCACCTCCCCTTGATGCCCTTCATTTTTTCCTTTCTCCCATGGTCCACTCTTGGCTCCCATCAGATTTCTTCTCCAACCGTTTACCTTTTCCATCCACCTGGCTTCACCACCATCTTCTAGCTTGTCCTCCTTTCCCTCCCCCCCCCACCCTTTTCTTCTGGTAAATTATCCCTTCCTTTCCAGTCGTAATGAATATGCTCAGCCTGAAATTTTGACTGTTCCGTCAATGCAACCTCACCTGCTGAGTTCTCCCTGAATTTTGTGTGTGTTGCTTTGGATATCCAACATCTGCAGGTTCTCTTGTGTTGAAGTTAAGTCACCTGGAACACCCTGGGGTTCTGAAAGAGATTGTAGGTGCATTAATAGTGATCTTTAAAGAAACACCAGATTCTCGAATGGTTCCTGACTATTGGAAAATCTCAAATGTCACTCCAGTCTTTATGAAGCGAGGGAGACAAAAGACAAGGAATTATAGGCCAGTTAGCCTGATTTTTAGTAGTTGGCAAGAAGTTTCTTGGTAGCACGTGATATAAAATAAGCTGAAATTTTGCCTGACAAATCTGTTGGATTTCTTTGAGGAAATAACAGGCAGGAGAGACAAAGGAGAGTCAGTGGAAGTTGTTTACTTGGAATTTCAGAGGGCTTTTGACAAAAGAACCTCAGACATGAGGCTGTCAAGCAAGTTAGGAGCCATGGTGTTACAGGAAAATATATTTTCAGAAGTGATTTTACAGAGATCAATTTGTCAGCTCCCTTTTCACCATCATCAAACCAAGTCTCTCTGTTATGTAAAAAAATTGCTGGGAAAGCTCAACATATTTATCACCATCTTATTTAAAGAAGGAAGCTATCTGAGTATTTTGTTTATCTCCTAATTTCCTATTCTCTTCCCAGAGCTTTGCATAAAGGGTGCAGCAGAAAGACAGCAATTAGTATCACCAGTAGTTCTAAATCAAAGGGAGAGAGACATTGTTAACCAAACCTAAGGGAACTGGGAGAAAATGCAGAATACAGTATGTGAGGTTAGATTAACCATGATTTCATTGAATGATGACATACATAAGCTCAATGGACAACATGGCCTCAAATATTCCTGCATTTCATCTTGGTAAGTATTATCTGGATCCTTTCCATGGCCGATCAAAGTGCCAATCTTTGACTTCTCACCAGTGATCAGCAACTAAGTATATTGTCTGATCTGTAAATGCACAAGGACAGGATGTGATTTCAGCAGCAATGATGACAGTTGCATTAAATTTTGAGTAACTTGCAGAGGGTGATTTACCTTTCAGTTGTAACCATTTCACATGGACACACTTGCATGCAAATTAATAATCTATGGTCAGAAAGAATATATGGTGATCATATAATCACTACTAAGTTAGTAGTGTACTGCAGATATTTTTGCTGTTGCAGTATCAACAACCAATTATTCACAGCGTATAAGGATAACATACTCAGCCAATTCCATTACTGGCAAAGCCACCAGTTACTTATGCAGCTGTTCTTCAAGAACATCTCTTAAAAAAACTGTTATTACCATTGGTCAACACAACCAACAAAACATATATGAAAGTTGTAGGGATGGGTCAGTAATGATGCCGCCAGCAATATAGTTGCAACAGAGATGTTGGTAACAAACATAAATTGAAACAAGCAGGATTGCAACTGACGTAAGGTGCAAACATACTAAAAAAAACCTTGCATTACAGAGTTGCTTTTTATGATCTCAGGCCTCGACATGGCTTTTTGACAATGATGAATGGTTGCAAATGTAATTGCCATGTAACATGGACTCTGGGGAGATGTAGAAACCCTACAGCATACCTATATCAGGAGTAGATATGTATCATTGAATAAACTCACTGCTAAGCAGAAAGAAATATCAACAGTATTATGAATTATTTGTGAATGTTGACTTTTAGTGCACTTTAAGGACCTTGGACATGGGGAGAGGTTGAATGAACTTGGACTGTTTACTTTGGAATATTAGAGATTGAGGGTCAAACTGATAGAAATATATAATATTATGAGATGTATAGATAGGGAAGGTAGTTGTCTGTTTCTCAGGGTAGAAGTGTCAGATATTCAATGTTCAAGATGAAGGTGGGAGGCATATACAGAAGATGCAGAGAAGGCACTGCCAAGGGAGCTGGTAGACACAGATAAAATAGTAATGTTTAAGAGGCATTTAAAGGGACATGTGAACAAGAAGGGAATGGAAGGATCTAGACCAGGGGTCCCCCACCTTTTTCGCACTGCGGACTGGTTTCATATTGACAATATTCTTGCGGACCGGCCGACCGGGAGTGGTGGGGGGGGTGGGGTGTCGCGGTGGTAGGGTTGCCAACGGACGAGAGTAGCAGTCAAATACGCTGGGTTTACCCCAAAAAAAGACTACAATGACCATGAAGCCTTGCGCGTGCACCAGTGCGCATGCGTGTACGATTTTTTTCTATAAATCGTTTTTGGCGGTTCTGTTTCGGGGGGGGGGGGGTTAATCATGACCGGAATATCAGTGATAAGTGGCTAATACACTCAATTTCCTTTCTAAAAGGGTTTATCTAACGAATTTAATATTAAACACAGTGCATACTTTCCTCGCATTAATATAGTGATAAGTCAATTATCAGGGGAGCTTGAAGTAAGTGTTGAACGAACTTCCAGTAGAAGTGGTAGAGGCAGGTTGGATATTATCACTTAAAGGAAAATTGGGTAAGTATATAGACAGGAAAGGAATGGAGGGTTGTGGGCTGAGTGCAGGTCGGTGGGACTAGGTGAGAGTAGCGCTTGGCACGGACTAGAAAGGGAGAGATTGCCTGTTTCCGTGCTGTAATTGTTATATGGTTATATAAGTCAATAGCATCATAACATTTTAAGTAACGTTTGGATATTAAACACACAGCACATATTTTCCCCGTATGAACATATAAAATCATTGCAACACACCAATATCACTGAATCAGTGGGAGCCCTGGGCTTGTTTTCCTGCAACATGATGGTGCCATCGAGGGATGATGGGAGACAGCGATAGTCGAATGGGGTTCCTTATGTCCAGTCTATTCCGCAATTTAGTTTTCGTTGCATTCATTGCAGAGATATGTTGGAAATGGAAGCAACGTTTTCAGTACTTTCGTGACTATCTCAGGATTGTTAGCCTTGACTTTGATCCAGAATGCCAGCAGAGATGTTATGTTAAACATACTTTCCAGCCTGCCATCATTTGCAAGCTCGAGGAGTTGATCTCCTTCCCGCGCTGAAATGGATGACGCGCGAGTAATGACCTCACATGCGTTCAAGCTCAACAGTGGGCGTGACAGGGAATGAGGAAAAGTGCAGCTGACTCATATCGCCAAATCATATCGCTTCCTCGCGGCCCGGTAGCGCATGCTTTGCGGCCCGGTACTGGTCCGCGGCTCGGTGGTTGGTGACCGCTGATCTAGACCATGTACGGGCAGATGGGATTCATTTGGAGCAGAGGTGGGTTGTCCAGCTGGGCTGTTCCTGTGCCGTACTGTTCTGTGTTTAAGTAAATCCATAAGATGTAGTTGGAAAGGATACCACCTATTCAGCGTCCAAAATTCTGCGCTGTCTGTTCACTATCAGAAATGGAATAGAATGGGTCTTTAAGGGAACGTGGTACTCTTCCTACCAGCCATTAGCTTAATCAATCCTGATAAATAACTCAGATAGCAAGCTTATCTTCATGTTGAAGTTCAAGTTTAGTTGTCATTCAGCCATACATGAATACCCATGAACATAGCCAAACGAAAGAGAGTTACTGCGGGGCAAAGGTGCCAAACACAGCGCTAACATTCATACACAGCATAAGGCACAAATATCAGTAAAATACAGTTTCACAAAAAAATATAGTCCAAGACCCTAAGTCCATGAAGGTCGTAGCAATCTGCAGTCAAACACAATACAGCTTGTCTTCTGCCGAGCAAACACTAGGGTGGAGTGGCAGCGCTGACTCAATCTTGGATAGCGCACCACACTGCCTACAGTGGAGTGCATCAGCTCTGACACCTCTCTCCTGGGCAGCTGTAGAACAGGCAACACCACGGCTTGAGACCTAGTCATTGCTACGAGGTCCCACAGCTCCCTCACAATCTGCCAATAAATCAGTCAATCAGACTTGCAGAATTTCACATTAACAATGTCCAACAGAGTCTTGCGATCACAAGAAAAGTGAATTAAGATGATCACTCGTTTAGACTGCACACTGCCGTGGTGCACCCACTTCGACGCCTCTCTAACGCAGGCAGCAGCATGATCAGCACCAAGTCTAGCTCCTTCACTTTCCTTCACTTTCTCCATTAACAAGCAACTCGCTGAAGGGATATATCTGCAGTACTTTAAGTTCTTAATATCCAGTAGGATCTTGCAATCACAAACTAACATTTTAAACAGATAATTATACCTTTGGTTGACCCCGTAGAAGCTGCTGTGACCGAATGCGCCACCATCTTTGTCATTGCACCTGTGGCACCAAGCCAAGTATTTATATCTAAGGATGAAAATGTAAAATATAAATAGAAACTGCCGGATATGACACATTGTCCAAAAGAAAAGTGGGTTATATCAACTTAGGTAAAATTACATGAAGAACAGTGACTATTTTATCCATTAGTGAATAAAGTTCTAATGAAGTACATTTCCGATGTACAGCAAGTGTATCATGTGGAAACTAGTTATGTCAGGCTTACACTTAAAATAAATTTCTCCACCAGGAAGTAATTTGGAGAAGGAGGAAGCTTGGTGAAGAGGTCAGAAGAACAGGGGGCAAAATATACCATCAAGCCATCTGTCACAAGGCAGAGCTCTTCCTGAGTTAAAAGACTGCTTAATAGCAAACTTCCTATGAAACAGCCCTAGTAATAAACAGACCGATAACACCCCCAGTGGGTGGGAGAGAAATTTACTAGTGGCAAGTAATCTACAATAGACAGTTACAACATTAATGAACAAATGCACACATGGACCTGTACATATACACTGGTGCTAGAAACACAAAAAAAATTATACTTGTTCATTTATTTATTGAAAAAAATTATCCAATATTAATGTATTTGTTTGAAAAAGTATATGAACCTTTGCTTTCAGTAACTGGTGTGACACCCTTGTACAGTAATAACTTCAACCAAACGTTTCCAGTAACTGTTGATCCATCCTGCACATCAACTTGGAGGAATTTTAGGCCATTCCTCCTTACAAAACTGCTTCGCCTCTGGGATGTTGGTGGACTTCCTTGCATGAGCTGCTTGCCTCAGGTCTTTCCACAATGTTTCTATAGGATTAAGGTCAGGACTTTGACTTGCCATTCCAGAACACGTATTTCTTTTTTTTAAACCATTCTGTTGTTGATTTACTCTTGTCTTTCGGATCACTGTCTTGTTGCATTAAGCCTCTGTTAAGCTTTAAGTAACAGACCGCTACCCTGACATTCTCCTGTAAAATGTCTTGATACAATTTTGAATTCATTGTTCCCTCAAGCTGTCCAGGCCCTGAGGCAGCAAAGCAGCCCAAAACCATGATGCTCCTTCCACCATGCTTCACAGTTGGGATGAGGTTTTTGTTGGTGTGCAGTGTCCTTTTTCCTCCAAACATAACAATGAGCATTTCTGCCATAAAGTTCAACTTTTGTCTCATCTGTCCACAGAACATTCTCCCAGAAGTTTTGTAAAGCATCCAGGTGGGCTTTTGCAAACTTGAGACATGCAGCATTTTTTTTTTATTTTGGAGAGCAGTGGTTTCCTCTGTGGTGTCCCTCCATGAACACCATTCTTGTTCAGTGTTTTTCTTATAGTGGACACATGGTCAGAGAGTTTAGCAAGTTCTAGAGATTTCACAAGTCTATTACCCTTGGGTTCTTTTTCACCTCCTTCAGCATTGCATGATTTGCTCTTGGTATGATCTTTGCAGGATGCCCACTGCTAGAGAGAGTAGCAACAATACTGAATTTCCTCCATTTGTGGATAATTTCTCTTAGTGTGGACTGATGAACTCTCAGATCTTTAGAAATGCTTTTGTAGCCTTTTCCAGCTTCATGCATCTGTACAATTCTTCTTCAAGGGTCCTCTGAAAGTTGTTTTGATCAAGGCATGGTGCACATAAATGGATCTTCCTTGAGAAGAGCAGGGTCTGTCTGTAACCTGAATTTGTTTGTCTTTTTTATAGGGTAAGGCACCTCTACAACCCACATGCCCAATTTCAATTCATTCATTGGAACACTTGATTCCATATAGCTTTTGTAGAAGGTATTACCCCAGAGGTTCACATACCACCCTGCGACCAGTCATTGTCCTAGTGTCTGAGTCTACTATGCAAGTGGTGCTGCTGGAGCTGACAGTCCCATGGGAAGATAGCTTGGAAGAGGCCTTTGAAAGGAAGCTCTCCAAGTACGCAGGACTAGTCAGCAACTGTCAGCAGGCTGGATGGAGAGCGAGGTGTCTCCCAGTGGAGGTTGGTTGTAGGGGATTTGTAGCCCGTTCTTTAGTTAGAGCCTTCAGCATTTTGGGCATCGAGGGAGAGAGGAAGAGGAGAGCCATCCGCAGTACCACCGATGCGGCAGAGAGGCCTCAAGATGGCTGTGGCTCAAAAGAGGGCAGCCATGGAGTCATAAGTAGCAAGCCATCTGGACACAAGCTGGGGTCTGATCAGCCCCGGCTGGGTCACCTGGAGGAGGTTGTATGATGTTGAAAGACCCAAAACACCCGATGATTCTAGGAACGTCACTGAAGATGTGTCCAGAATTATCAATAGATGTTATGTACACAGCAACAAATACGTGTAATATTGGATTATTTTTCTCAATAAATTAATGAACAAGTATAATTTTTTTGTGTTATTTATTTAATTGGGTTCTCTTTATCTGGTTTTAGGACTTACATGAAGATTTGGTCATATTTTAGGTCGTACTTATGCAGAAATAGAGAAAATTCCGCAGGATTTACAAACTTTCTAGTACCACTGTGGCCACATTAGTACTAGGCAGAACACAAGTATAATTGTAAGAGTCAGGTGCACCAGTAAGGACAAATGTGCCTGTACAACATTATAGGCAGTGATGCTAGTAAATTATACAAGTTAATTTGTTGCAAATAGGTGCTGCAGTAAACAGATATACTTGTAAGTATAGCTCAGCAGATTCTGCACCAGGAATAGATACTCGCTACAGATGTAGCTGCGATGGAAATGACAGTCACGGGTACATGAATCAGTAAAGAACAAAGCTATATAATCCACTAATAAACAGATATATACTTGTAACTGTAACAGAAAAAGAAATAAGCAATAGTTTAATGCACTTTGTAGTTATAACAGACAGGCAAGTAAGTGTGATGGAAATCCTATTTATTCATTAGTTTGATGTTTGGTGAAGTTACATTGAAGGAGCAGGTGGAAGCTTAATTTCACAACAAACAACTTGAAATTCCAAATGAACAAAAATGGCATTGAGCAAAATTTTATCTATTGTCATACTTCACGATTAAAACAATTTAAAGAAAATGTTACATTTTAACTATTACTGGTGACTATCCTGCCACTTTTATTATGCTCATCAGATCTCTCTACACTCTAGCGCCATTCCTGAGTTACACTGATACATGTACCTTGAGATTTCCTAAGATAACACTGATGAGTGGTGATTCTTTGCATGTAGCTCCGATGAATATCATCAAATATTCCTATTTAGGTCTACTACGACTGAAATCCACAGTCACAGCTATGGGTACTTCAGTAAGCAACATCGGTTTAAGACATTTTAAAAAATCTTTCGATCCTCAGTATCACTGGACCTTGGATGGCGGACTCAGGTTGTGAGTGCAGTTCCCCTTTAAGAAAATGGAAGTGCAGTAGGTGCGCTGGGCTACAGGTACAATTCAGATACAGAGGTCTTGGGTCCTCACCTGTGATTATCTTGCTGGTGAATTTGCAGTCTCTAGAAAATAAAATTGAAAACCTCAGAGCAAGGTTGCAGTACCGGAGGGTCATAAAGGACTGCTGTGTTATTTGCTTCATGAAATGTGGCTCATCCCCGTCATTTCAGATGCTGCGCCATAACCTGAAGGTTTCACCATTCACCCAAGACAGGACATCAGAGTATTTTACAGGTAAAGGAGATGGAGTATGTTTTACGATTAAATCATCATGGTGCACAGACATGGTGGTTCTGTCTCAATCTTACTCAGCCGATCTGGCTCACCTAGCAGTCAAGTGTCAACTATTTTATCTGCCATGTGAATTTTCTGCCATCATCCTGGTAGCAGAGTACATTCAACCTATGGCCAACATTAGGCAGGCGCTGGAGGAACTGAGCACCATGATCAGCTGTCACAAAACAGTGCACCCTGATGCTTTCTCTATCATTGTGGGGGATTTCAACCAGGGTGGCTTGAAGAAGTTTCTGAACAACTATGACCAGTGTATCACCAGTGCAACCGGAGGAACCAACACACTTGACCCCCATTATACCAGAATCGAAAATGCTTACTGTGCCATCCCATGCCCACACTTTAGAAAGTCCAATCATTTGGCTGTTCTACACCCAGCACACAGCCAGAGACTAAAGACCGCTGCTCCTTTTCTGGGGTCCGAGAAGGTATGGTCAGGGGATGCGGAGGAGCACTTACGGGACTGCTTTGAGTCAGTGAGCTAGTTAATATTCAGGGATTTATCTTGAAATGTGAATGAATACATCACAGTTGTCACCAACTTCATCATGACCTATGTGGTGAGTGTGTACCTTTGAGGACATTCTGGACATACGCAGACCAAAAATACCAGGAAATTAGTAGTCTACAAAGTGCTAGATCTGTGGCATTTAAGACTGGTGATCCAGAACTATACAAGAAGTCCAGGTATGAGCTACGGATAACTACTTTAAGAGTGAAAAATCAATTAAAGTTAGAGACAGAATCAGATGCCCATCAGCTCTGGCAGGGTTTGTAGGCCATTACTTCCTACAAGGGAAAACCTAACATCATGAATGGTGGATGTGCTTCAGTCGCAGATGAGCTCAATGCATGCTTTGAAAGGGAGAATAAAACTCCATCTCCGAGAATCCCTGCAGCATCTGATGACACTGTCTCGGAGGCCATGTCGAAACATCTTTCGAGAGGATGAATCCTGGCAAGGCATCAGATCTTTGTAGGGCACTGAAAACCTGTGCCAACAACATCTTCAGTCTCTCACTATTGCAGATGGAGTTTCTCACCTGCTTCAGAAGGAGGACAATCACAACTGTAGCCAAGAAGAGCAAGGTGAGCTGCATCAATGACTATCGCCCAGTTGCAGTCACATCTACTGTGATGAAGTGCTTTGAGAGGCTGGTAATGGTCAGAATCAACTCCTGCATAAACAAGTACTGGGAACTGCTGCAATTTGCCTTTCACCACAATGGGTTTAGGTCTACTGCGGCTACAGTTTCACTGGCTTTCCACTCGGCCATGAATCACGTGAATAATAGTAATACCTACATCAGGCTGCTGTTTGTTGATTACAGCCCAATGTTCAACACAATTATATCGTCAATACTAATCAACAAGCTCCAATACCTGTACCTCTGTATCCTCCTCGGTAACTGGGTCCTTGATTTCCTCACCGGGAGACCACAGTCAATACAGATTGGAAATAACATCTCCTCCCCACTGACAATCAACGCTAGCACACTTCAAGGATCTATGCTTAGCCTACTGCTCTACTGTCTCTACAACTGTGACTATGTATCTTCTTCCCCTCCACCATCATATTTTTGAATGGACAATGGATCCATGAACACTACTTCATTTTTTTTTGCTGTCTTTTTACACCACTTACTTCATTTAAAATTTTTAAAAATATATTTATTATTGTAAGTTATAGTTTTATGATTATTTTTACTGCAATGTACTGCTTCCGCAAAACAACAAATTTCCACAACATGGCACTCAGTGCCAAAAAGGGAACGGACCACTGGTCCGCAAGCCAGCTATGTTTCAACAATGTTACCTAAAGTCAAATCTCCAGAGATATGAGAGTTACCCATTTTTTGATTTGCAATGTTATTGTTTTGGTAAATAACTTGCATTTTCCTATTTCTCCATGACAGCATTCCCTGTTCAATTACATGATTGAGTTCTATTGCTTGTATGTTCTTTTCCAGGTTGTCTTGCATCCAACACCCAATAGTCCAAAATCAGCTGAGTTGCACAAAATGATTGTTTCAAAAAACAGCCTGGATCAGGATCTGAAAATAAAGTTGGCAGTTCGGATGGACAAGCCACAGAACATGAAACACTGTGGGTGAGTATGCAGTCATAAACACAGTGCTGAAAGTAAAGAATGTAGATGCTAATTTATTAAGTATAGTATCACCACACTTGTATGTACTAACTTACCCATTATGCCCCATTCGTGGGACGGTTTGAAATTGTTAAAGTAAATTCAACCCCTCAATTTCCATCAGGTATCAGTTTCTTATGCTAAATTTCAGCATGTAGGAGCATTTGTTTGAAATTTAAATTTATTCCTAGATCTTTTATGTTCATTGTTTCATTTAGCACATGGGTTACCTAAACAAGTTCGTAAATTAACAACTTAATCTTAGACTATGAAGGACTATATTTGGATATATTAGTAGGAATTGTTATTTCACTGTTTCTGTGTAGATCTAGGTATGAAGTATTCAATCTGGGAATAAATCCTGAATGTTAACTTGGTTTTTGGATTTGCTAAAACATAAAATGTTTGAATTAATCATAACTTTGTAGAACGGATCACCATCAAGGCAAACAAGGAAACCCCTTGGCATACCTTAAGACTGTTTTTTGACTCTGTTGCCAAGGAAATGGCCCAAATGACCTAATTCTGCTCCTATGTCTTTCTGAAATATAGGGCCTGCTGTAGGCTTCTCAGTGTGAGCAGAATATCCTGTCGTGAGTGCTGTATTAAGCCAATGAATGTGGGCTTTCATCCCCATTGAAACACTGTTGGCGTAATAAGAACACTGACAGCATCTCTTTGATCAATTATCTTCCTTTGATCTATTCCATCTGGTTGGCTTTGTTTTAATTCTGTTTAATACCTTGCATTTCATGTTGAAAGGTTTTTAAAAATTATATTGCAGAAGTGCATTCCACCTATTACAAGTGCTGGATTACCCTATCCACTGTACTTGAATGCAATCTAATAATTGTGCTATTTGAGATCTTTCATTTTCCTGGATCCAGCCAGCTCATCTTTACCATGGATGTCTAGATTCTAAGCACTTCAATCCCCATCAGGAAGGTCTTAGGCCCCTCCACTTCTTTCTAGGATAAAAGACTCAGCTAGTTCCTCTCCACTGACACTCTCATCTGGCAGCATTGTCAACCATTTCTCTTTCAATTCCTTCCAGTTTCTACCATTCAGAAGTGTACCAAACACATTCTAGTTTGCCCCAGCTACACCTTTTTGGTTGGCTATGGGTAGCAGTTCTTGTTCCAACTGTGCTCTGGTACTCTTCTCCAACTCTTTCTCACCTACATCAACATCTGCACTGGTTTGGCTTCCAATGTGGACCATGTCAATTTCATCGCCTTTTGCTGCTAACTTCCACCCTGCCCTCAAATTCATTTGGTCCATTTCTGAGATATCCTTTCCTTTTCTGGATCTCTCCGTCACCATATTAGGAAACAAACTGGCCACCAATATGTACTCTAAGTCCAAAGACTTACACAGCTACGCCTTTTCCATCACTCCCCCAGGTAGATATACCTATCAATCACGACATGATGTACCTATCCACCCTGTCTTCTTTACTATCTCTTTTTCAGTTTCTCCATTTCCACCCCAATTGTTTTCAAGATGAAACTTTCTATTCTAGAACTTTAAAAATATCTCCACCATCTGGAAACATAGCCTCTCCTCTGTGGCTGTTGCTGGGTTCTTACGTGCAGGATCTTCGTTAATCCATCCCTCCTGCCCAGATTAATCGAGCCATTCTGACTCATTGTTCCCTATCAGTGAGGGATTCCCACCAAAGTTACATAACAATAGTTATTCAAATACCTGCTATAGTAGCGCTTAGTCTTCCTTGTTTGATTTTAAAGTTTGTGACATTTAAAGTTGAAGTACTTCCATTTAAAATTTTCCTTCTCTTTGGAGAAACATAATGCCTGGTTATTTCTGGTTTCACTAAAAGTGATAGTTACCACAACGTGTATCAACAATTAGCAGCTAAGAGAACAACCTGCTGTATTGTTGGCTGTTTATTTCTTTGGTAGATAGCAACTGTTTTGTCAATATTACTATATATCATGTCAAATCATGAAATAACCCATTTGCCACATTCAGAATGAGGTAAAGAACTTGCAGAATATTGAATACTTAATTTGGATTCTATACCTTCTCTGTATGTACTTATAATTTTCCTAAACTCTGGTATACAGGTTCTGAAATTCTTGAGATACAAATCTTTTCTCACAAAAATCGGACATTACCAATTTATTGCTCCTTCATTTGTGAAATAAATCAGAGGTTCAAAGAAGGAATTTTACAGGTGAATGTATAACTACTCGACTCTGATACTGCTGATGTTATTTGGATGTATTATTTAGTCACAAGTCAATCACAATAGTCAAATGACAACTGCAGCCATGAAAACGATGGTGTGTTTAATCACAGTGCTTTCAATAACAATAAATTTCACTTCTATCAAAAATATTTAATATTTTTTGAAGATTGAGAAGACTGCTTGTACTGCTTCTGCTCACTTGTATGGTAATTTAATCAGGTTGTATGTACAAGTTAGAAGGTCGAGATCTGTACTTTATCATGACTTTCATAGAATTAAATGGAAATATATCGCAAGTGGTGATATCAAGTTAAGTAAAAGAATTGTGCCACATATAGCATTATAATTCTATTAAACATCAATGAGAAGGGCAAGTTGAAATAAACATCCCTGTTTATTCAAAACATTTGATTAAAAAATTCCATTAGATTCCTGATGCTTCACATTTTAGCTGGTAGGATATCATTACAAATTCAGTTAATATGATTAAAAAAATACACATAGCTTGGAAAGGAACATAGAGTGGACTGGTGAATTAATAAAGCTGAATCAGAATCTGGTGTAATATCACTGATATATGTTGTGAAAATTTTTCTGTTTTGTGGCAGCAGTACATTGCAAGACATAATAAACTATAAACTACAATTAAAAGTATATATGCAAATAAATGGTGCAAAAAGAGCAATGAACTAATTTGGAATCACTGTAGGTATAATTGGGTTACAGCAGATATAAGCTCACAAGAGGAGTACTTGGACATATGGAACCAACAAGAGTAAGGCAGAAATTTTGCGAGCAGATACCTTTTATTGATCAGCCAACATCATTGAAAATTAAACTACATATTATCTCTAGATGTAATTAAAAGACATGTCAGGAAGACTGAATCAACATGTGCATCCCATTTGTCTCAAATGAACTTGTAACTGGATCTTCCATTATTGTAATGCTATCAATTGGGCAGCTTGCAACGTTAAAATATTAGTTTAGTTGTTGGCACAAGATGTTCATTATATTCTGATCGACCTTTAAAACTATTCAGGATTTTATGGTCGTTGCATTGATTTGTTTGAGTGCAAATGGCAGAAAATATCTCATTCAGTTTTGGTGGATTAGTATTTTTATATTAAGTACTTACTGGGAAACAATCTGAATATTATAATGTTTTGAGACTTTTAAGCAGACTTTTGAGACTTATCTTTTAAAATTGTGTATCCAGTCGTGTCTGTGAACAAATGGTCAGATATTGGGCTAGATCTTCTGGACCTAGTCTGTCATCTGCCCATCCATATTTAATGTTGCAGGAAGAGTGATGTGGTCTACGGCAACCGTCTGCATCCAAGGGGCATTCTCTGACATGAAGCAGTGCTGACGATGTTGTATTCTAAGCTTTTTGGCTGTCAAAAGCTCTTTAAGTATTTCTCTGATGGTCTTCCATGCTTTTCCTCTCCCTGAACTCACCCCTGGCTCACACCCTCAGTTAGTCAGGAGCAAGTGAGGAAACTGCTGCCGCTGTGCAGCATACTGATAAATCTCATAGACGACTAGTTTGTCACTGTTTGTGGATCCATTGCATACATCCAGTCTGTATTACATTTTCACCTCCTACATGAACAAGCAAGTGAGACCTTAGAAAAAAAGTGTTGTGTTGAAAGAATGCAGAAGGCTCAGTAGTAACCATAACGAAACAGAGATAAGTAATGAAATAAGTTTTGAAGAGGACATAATGCTTCACGAGGATATACAGTAGACAGGTTAATTGACTACTCTAGAATGCTGCTATCGTAAGTGATTGGTGGGAGAATCACAGGATAAGTGTGTGAATGGGTATGTGGGGAATAAGAGGGAGAAAGGAATTGATTGGATTGTTCTGAAAGCCAGCATAAACTCAGTGGGCTGAATGACCTCTTATTTTATGAGGAATATGAAGTTACGGATGTATGTAAACTACAGTGTTATTATTTTGAATGACGTGTCCTGGGCCCAGCTCGTAAGTGCAATTACAAAAATAGCACAGCAGTGCCTCTACCTCTTAGAAGTTTGCAACGGTTTGGCATGACATCTAAAACTTTGACAAACTTCTATGGAGGTGTAGTGTAGATTATATTGACTGGCTGCATCACAGCCTGATATGGAAACACCAGTGCACCTGAACAGAAAATCCTACAAAAATTAGTAGATACAGCCCAGTCCATCACTGGTAAAACTTTCCCCACCACTGAGCACATATACAGAAACCACTGTTGCAGGAAAGCAGCATCTATCATCAGGGACCTCAATAACCGAGGATATGCTCTCTTCTCACTGCTGCCATCAGGTAAAAGGTACAGGAGTCTCAGGACTCACTCCAGGTGCAGGAACAATCGGTGTCTTGAACCAATGGGGATAACATCACTCAACTTTACTTGGCCCATCATTGAAATATTCCTACAACCTATGGACTCACTTCAAGGACTCTTTGTCTTATGTTCTTGATATTTACCACCTCTTCATTTAATATTATTATTTCTTTCTCATTGTATTTGCACTTTTTGTTGTCGTTTGCACACTAGTCAAATGTCCAAGTTGGTGAGGTCTTTCATTGATTCTTTTATGGTTATTATTCTATTGTGGATTTATTCAGGATTGTATGTGGGGCACATATGTAGTTGATTTACTTTGAATTTAGATAAAGATCTGACAAATGGAAGATAATGTGGGAAATGTAAACCTGATCATTTTTTGGCATGAAAAATAAAGTAGCATATAAATGCTGAGAGTTACAGAGATCTGACAGGAAGCAAGTTCTAGCTATTCCTTGGTGCATGTATAGGCTGGAATGCAGGCACAGCAAGTTATGAAGAAAGGCAAATGAATGTTATCATTTATTGTAAGGGGAATACAAACACAAGGAGGTTATACTTTCATGATAGTTGATGAAAAGGTGCATGAAGTACTATGTACAATATTACGCTCCTTATTTAAAGAAAGATATTAAAATTGATAGCAGAAATTGGCTATGAAGAGGATGTTCTTTCTTGTTGGAGGACCTTGAACTGAGGATTACTGTTTAAGAATGAGGAGTCATATTTAAAAGAAAAGGCAAAGATTTATTTCCATGGTTGGGTTGACCCTTTTGAACTCCCTTTCCTCAGAGAGAGGAGGAAGCAGAGTCTTTGAGTATTTTTTTAAAACAGGTACTTCATAAACAGTGGAGTAACAACTTAGTGCAGGTAGACAGGAATGTGCAGTTGAGGTTATGATCAAATCAGACTTGAACTTGCTTAAGTTGTGGAACAACTTCTGCTTATCAGGATGATGGTATAATGACTGACAACTCCATTTGGTGTCAAGAACAGTGCCCGTGAGAAGGAACACTTAAAAGAGCTCCTCAGGTATAAATTATCTTTAGCATTAGAGTTTTTGGCTCCATCCTGCAACAAACTACCTGTTACAACTTCATATAGACCAACAAGACACCAAAAACAATATACCAACATTAGAAAATAAGGCCTCAGGAACAGACAGTACTCCTGCTGAAGTTTTATGCCATGGCAGTTAGTGACAACCTCATCTCCCATGTATGTGAATAGGAGGATATCTAAGATGCTGTAATCGTGACCATCCCCAAGAAATGAGAAAAATCCAGATGTGCTAATTGCTGAGGGATTGCTTTGGTGCCTGCCACAGCAGGCTCTCTTCAGCTCCCTCCTCACGAGGGCCAAAGAGTTGCTCTTTGAACCACTGTGCAGACTGTAAACATCTAGAAACACAATAAACATAATCTTCACCACTTGTTAATTTTTAAAGAATTGCAGGGTGGAACAAAATTCACTGTACATCTTTCTTGCTCTAAAAGTCATTTCATTCCATCAGTCAATAGAAACTGATGAATATTCTTCTCATACTTGGAGATGTAACTTAAAGATTTTTACTCCTGATGTATAGGAAGGATGTAAGTAGTAAAGTCAAGTCAATTCAGTTCAATTCAATCCCATGGAAATTCAAGAATGCTCCCTAATGCCATGCACAGTGGATCCACAATGGACTCAATGTCAGCACATACTGATGTCACGCAAGGCTGTGCCATCAGCCTAACACTTTAATCGATTTTCCTCACCAGCATGCTGCACCTCAGCCCCACTAAACCTCCTGATGGAGTGCAGGTGATCTGCAGGTGGCATGGCAAACTATCCAACATGCGTCGCTTCTCTTCCAGAACCAAGGTCAGTCCAGGCTCAGTTGAGGTTGCAGATGTTTATTGTAGACTGAGCTCTGGGTGGTTATTGTCTTATTCACTGAAGCAAACGCAAAAATAGAAACCGAAAATAATTTGCAAGATAGGCTACATCTGTGGGATGAGAAAGAGTGTTTGATACATTCTGATGTTCTGACCAGCATTTTCCACTTTTCCATCTGATGAAAGGGTTATTCAAAGATATTAACCTCAAATCCAACTCAGAGCTGATCTACCAGGCAGCAATGATCCCATTACAGTTGCACCTGGAGCGCTACTTCACAAAATCCTTCAAATCCATTCGACGGACAAGGAAGCTAATGTCACTTTCCCTCTCAGACCTGCATTCCCAGTCCTTGCTCTGATGGGCACATGTTATTTGTAGGCTCAATGCCAAGCTCCTGAAGCAGATATTTTATTCCAAGGTAAAAGATTTCTGGACAGATAGAGGAACTGATTTGAAGATGTTCTCAAAGCCTTCTTGATAAAAACTTCTTTGGAATCTCGGTGCAGTGATCAAACTGGAGAAGCATCAAGTTGGCATTAACAACCCTAAATCTATTCATTGGGAACACAAGGAATGTCAGAAGAAATAGTGGAAGGAAAACACATCTGAAACCAATATGCCCATCATGTCCTATCTGTGGTGATATTCACTTTGGCCCTGCCAGCTGTCTTGGAAACCACAGGACTATAGTCAAACAAATCATCATAGACCCTGAAGGATTGCTTCGGTAGTAGAAGATTTGTCATCTGAACCTTAACATAATATTTTGTGGTATATCAAGGTTTTACTATCAAAGTGTACAATAGCAATTTATTCAGACAAATATCCCAGATGATTTTTAGAGATTGAGAATGAGGTCCTTTGCAGAGGGTCCCAGGGACATGACAAATTAAGTTTTTGTTGCAGCAAGTGATTAATTTACACTGTGCTCGGAAATTATATGCTAGATAATTTTTGAGGTTATGCAATAGTTTATTTGCTGACAACAACTTTTAAAGATCCACTGGATGATCTTCAAGCTCTACACATGTTTTTCTTTAAATAAAAATTACTTTTGGCAGTATTCCTCATTCCCATGATAATTGTTTGATGGTTTGCTTTTTTCAAGAAAAGGCTTATTTTAAGTTCTACTCAGTTATTTGGGCCTTTTTTCGCTTTTCAAAGTTTTCTCAGAGTATCTTACAGAACACAAACAAGCTCTCTCGCCCACCAATTCTGTGCCGATGATCAAGCACTCATTTATTCCCAAAAGAGGTGTTGTCTACCTGATGGCCGGGTTCACATTTGACCTGCAGAGAAATCTGAAGTAAGAGGGGTAAGATCCAGTTGTCATGGTCCATGTGAGTACCAACAACATAGGAAGAACAAGTAAAGAGTTACTGGTGAGGGAATTTGACCAGTAAGGAATAACTTGAAATGAAGAAACAAAAAGGTAATAATCTCTGCATTGTTACCTGAGTGGCATGCAAATTCACACAGGATTAATAAAATCAGAGAGCTAAATGTGTGGCTCAAGGACTGGTGTAGGAGAAGTGGATCTGACTTCATGGGACATTGCCACCAGTGTTGGGGAAGGTTCCATGCTGGGACAAGGGCCCAGGCAAATCATATAACTAGGGCTGTAGATAGGGTGTAAAACTAAATAGTATTGGCAACACACATCAAAATTGCTGGTGAACGCAGCAGGCCAGGCAGCATCTCTAGGAAGAATTCCGCAGATGCTGGAAATTCAAGCAACACACATCAAAGTTGCTGGTGAACACAGCAGACCAGGCAGCATCTCTAGGAAGAATTCTACAGATGCTGGAAATTCAAGCAACACACATCAAAGTTGCTGGTGAACGAACACACATCAAAGTTGCTGGTGAACGAACAATAGTATTGGGTTGGGTTTAACAGCTTGGAAACGTTACTGAAGTCTCCACAATACAGAATAAGACAAAAAGTGTAAGAAAAGCATAAGAATTTAAATTCTGACAATATGGAGACAAAATTGAAAAGAAGGTTGGTGAATACAAGATTGAAGGTGTTATATTTGAATGCACAGGTATACAAAATAAGATAGATGACCTTGAGGCATGGTTAGAAGTTGGCAGGTATGACAATGTGGGCATCACAGAATTGTTGGTGAAGGAAGATCACAGTTGGGAGTTTAACATCGAAGGATACAGATTGTATTGAAAGGACAGGCAGGTAGGCAGAGAGAATAAAGTGTTTTTGTTGGTAAACAATGCAATCAAATCTTTAGAAAGAAGTGACATTGGATCAGAAGATAAGAATCCTTGTGAGTAGAGCTAAGAAACTACAAGAGTAAAAATACCCTGATGGGAGTTATTTACAGGCCTCTGAACAGTAGCCAGGATGTGGGATACAAATTACAACAGGAGGTAGAAAAGACATGTAAAGAGGGCAATGTTACAGAGGTCATGGGGAATTCAGTATGTAGGTAGATTGACAAAATCAGGTTGGTGCTGGATCCCAAGAGAGGGAATTTGTAGAATGCCTATGAGATGGATTTTCAGAGCAGGTTGAGGTCGAGCTTACTAAAGAAAAGGAAATTCTGGATCGTGTGTTGCATAATGAACTAGATTTGATTAAGGGGCTTAAGGTAAAGGAACCCTCAGGAGGCAGTGATCATAATACAATGAAATTCACCCTGCAGTTTGAGAGGGAGAGGGTAAAATCAGATGTATTAGTATTATAGTTGAGTAAAGGTAACTACAGAGGCATGTGAAAGGAGCTGTAAAAGTGATTGGAAGGGGACACTAGCATAGATGACGATAAGGCAGCAGTGGCTGGAATTCCTTGGAGTAATTTGGAAGATGCAGGATTCATTCATACTAAAGAAAAAGCAGCATTTTAAAGGGAGGGTGATGCAACTGTGGTTGACAAGAGCGGAAAAGACAGCATAAAAGCAAAAGAGAGTGCATACCAAATAGTGAAAATGAGTGGAAAGGTAGAGGATTGGGAAGCTTTTAAAAACCAACAAAATGCAAAAACAAAACTATAAGGAGAGAAAGGATGAAATATGAAAGTAGAATATCTAATAATATAAGATGTGATACCAAAAGATTTCTGTGATACATAACATTAAAGGAGAGGCCAGATGAGTATCGGACTGTTGGAAAATGACACTGGAGAGATAGTTACGGGGAGAAATGGCAGACAAGCTGAATAAGTATCTTGTGTCAATCTTCACTGTGGAAGACAGCAGCAGAATGCCAGAAATGTGAGAGTGTCATGGGCAGAAGTGAGTATAGTTGCTGTTACTAAGAAGGTGCTTGGGAAGTTGAATGGTCTGAAGGTAGATGAGTCACCTGGGCAAGAGAGACTACACCACAGGATTCTGAAAAAAGCTGAAGTTATTGTGGGGGTATTGGTAGTGACCTTTCAAGAATCACTAGATTCTAGAATATTCCAGAGGACTGGAAATTCACAAATCACGATTGTCACTCCATTCTTTACGAAGGGAGAGATGCAAAAGTTGGGAAATTTATAGACCAGTTAGCCTGACTTCAATGATTGGCTGGATTTTAGACTATTATTATTAGCCAGAGGGTGGTGGATATGTTGAATTCATTGCCACTGACAGTTGTGGAGGCCAAGTCATTGCACAGAGTTTGATAGATTCTTGACTAGTACAGACATTACAGGTTGCAAGGAGAAGGCAAGAGAATGGAGTTGAGATGAAAAATGAAACCACAGAGAGCAAAACAGTTCTGAATTATCTTACTGCTTATTTCTCTCCAACTATCAGTGACCAATTTCACTGCTTTTTAAACACAAACACCTGCACTGGCGCTATTTAAAAAGCGTTCAATCTAAGCACAGTGTAGTGTCTCAGTGCATGTGACTGACACTCGTTAGAAACTGTTCAGCAACAGTCTATTGTACCAATTAAGCAGCATAGTGTCTCAAATAAACGAAGGAATTTCAGACTGTTTTCTCAGTTAGTTTTTGTTCTTTAATAGTTGTCCAAAATAAGTGGTTGCCCCAATTAACCAGAATCTACTATATATAAAGAAAATTAAATTAAATTAATAGTGCAAAAAGAGAGGAAAAAAGTATTGAGGTAATTGTTATTGGGTTTATTGTCCATTCACAAATCTGATGGTGTAGTGGAAGAAGCTGTTTCTGAGATGTTGAGAGTGTGTCTTCAGGCTCCTTGATGGTAGGAATGAGAAGAAGGCATGTTTTAGGTGATCCAAATCAGTATCAGGTTTAATATCACCAGCATATGTCATGAATTTTGTTGCCTTCATGCAGTACATAATAGGAAAAAAGATGAATGACAACAAGTATATATTCTAAAGGAAAGATGACCCAATTCTGGCTAACAAGAGAAGTCAAAGCCAGCATAAAAGCCAAAGAGAGGATGTATAATAGAGCAAATATTCGTGGGAAGTTGGAGGATTGGGAAGCTTTTTAAAACCACAGATGGTAGCTAGAAAGTCATTAAGGTAAAGATGGAATACGAAAGTAAGCTAGCCAATAATATTAAAAAGGATGCCAAAAGTTTCTTCAAATACATAAAGTGTAAAGGAGAGGTGAAACTGGATATCAGACCACTGGAAAATGAGGCTGGAGAGGTAGTAATGGGGTACAATGAAATAGCAGATGAACTGAATCAGTATTTTGTGTCAGTCTTCACTGTGGAAGACACAAGCAGTATGGTGGAAGTTCCAGAAGTCAGGGGGCATGAAGTATGTAAAGTTACCATAACTAGAGAGAAGGTTCTTGGGAAACTGAAAGGTCTGAAGGTTGAGAAGTCATCTGGGCCAGATGGTGTACAGCCAGAGTTCTGAAAGAGGTGGCTGAAGAGCTCATGGAGACATTAGTAATGATCTTTCAAGAATCACTAGATCTTGGAATTGTTGTGGAAGACTAGAAAATTGCAATGTCACTCCACTCTTCAAGAAGAGGGAGAGGCAGAAGCAAAAAACTATAGGCCAGTTAATCTGACCTCAATGATTGGGAAGATATTGGAGTCAATTATTAAGGAAGAGGTCTCAGGGTACATGGAGGCACATGATAAAAGAGGCCGTAATCAGTATCGTTTCTTCAAGGGAAACTCTTATCTGAAAATCTTTCAGAATTCTTTGAAGAAATAACAAGCAGGATAGACAAAGGAGAATTGCTTGACATTGTGTACTTGGATTTTCGGAAGGCCTTTGACAAGGTGCTGCACATGAGGCTGCTTAACAAACTACAAGCCCTTAGTATTACAGGAAGGATTCTAGCATGGATAAAGCAGTGGCTGATTGGTAGGTGGCAAAGAGTGGGAATAAAGGGAGTCTTTTCTGGCTGGCTGTCGGTGACTAGTGGTGTTCCACAGGGGTCTGTGTTGGGACTGTGACGAAAAACCAAGTTATCAGTTGATGCTAATGAGAGAGAGATAAGTGAGACAATGGAGAAACATTCAAAATGCTAATAAGAGAGAAGAGAGAGATTAACGAGAAAGAAACACATTTCAGAATATTGACAGACCGGTTGCTTTGAACCTGAACTGCTTGAAGTTTGATGGACAGGCGATACCCCAGCAGGGGGATAAAAAGAACAGGTTTGCTAAGGCACGACACACACCAGGAGATAACGAGACCCTGGAAGAGCAGTGTGCCCCCACAAGTTGGTGGGAGTTGGAGGTCTGGTTCGAGGGAACCGACCATAGACTGACAGGGTGAAAAGGGACGATCGGCGGGAACCTGGTGTGTGTCCGCCCTTGCCTGGGTGCCGGGTTCACCGCGGAAGAACGGTCGTATCCGGGACGGAGGGGTCACAGTCAGTGACCACAGAAGACATAAAAGGGTTTGCCCGAAAGCTAACTGCGAAGAACATCAAAGGTCTTTTTGAATCAAAATTTGCATTCTTTCTCTCTCTCTCTAATGGCACAACAGCAATTACTGCGAACTGTACTAAGCTGAACTGAACTCTGCGTCACTTGAGACTGATCATTTTACCCCTAGACTGCGATAGAGCTTGATTGATTCCTATTACCCTAGTTCTGTGTACACGTGTGTTTTATCATTGCTAATCTGTTGCATTTATATCCGTGCGATTAGAGTACTATGTTACTTATTTCTTTAATAAAACTTTATTAGCTTCCAGTAATCCAGACTCCAACTAGTGGTCCATTTCTGCTGGTTTGGCAACCCAGTTACGGGGTACGTAACAGGACCGATTCTTATTATGTTATATATTAATGATTTGGATGATGAAATTGATGGCTTTGTTCCAAAGCTTTCAGACAATATAAAGGTGGGTGGTGAAGCGAGTATTTCTGAGGAAGTAGAGAGCCCACAAAAGGATTAGACAGATTAGGAGAAAGGGCAAAGAAATGGCAGATGGAATACAGTCTCAGGGAGTGTATGGTTATTCACTTTGATAGAAGAAATGAAAGGGTTGACTGTTTTCTAAAAGGAGAGAAAATACAAAACAACTGAGGTGCAAAGGGGCTTGGGAGTCCTTGTGCAGGATTGCCTAAAGGTTATTTTACAGGTTGAGACTGTGGTGAGAAAGGCAAATGCAATGTTAGCATTCATTTCAAAAGGACTAGAATATAAAATCAAGGATGTAATGTTGAAACTTTATAAAGCACTGGTGAGGCCTCACTAGGAGTATTGTGAGCAGGTTTGGGTCCCTTCTCTTAGAAAGGCTGTGCTGGAACTGGAGAGGGTTCAAAGGAGGTTCACAAAAATGTTTCCAGGATTGAATGGTTTGTCATATAAAAAACATTTGATGACTCTGGACCTGTATTCTCTAGAATTCAGAAGAATGAGGGGTGACCTCATTGAAACCTATCAAATGATGAAAGGCCTTGATAGAGTGGATGTGGAGGAGATGCTTCTTATGATGGTAGAGTCTAAGATCAGAGGACACATCCTCAAAATAGAGGAGCATCCTTTAAGAATGGAGATAAGGAATAATTTCTTTAGCCGGAGAGTGGTGAATCTGTGGAATTCTTTGGCACAGGCAGCTGTGGAGGCCAGGTCTTCTATTTCCAATCTTAAATTATTTAAGGCCGAGATTGATAGATTCTTGATTGGTCAGGGCATGAAGACATATGAGGAGAAAGCAGGAGATTGGGGCTGTGAGGAAAATTGGATCATACATGATGAAATGGTGGTGCATACTCGATGGGCCAAATGGCCTAATTCAGCTCCTATATCTTATGGTCTTCATATATATAAATTAGTTAAATAAGTAGTGCAAATATAAAAATAAAAAAAAGTAGTGAGGTAATGTTTGTGGGTTCAATGTCTATTTAAAAATCAGATGACGGAAGTGAAGAAGCTGTTCCTGAATCGTTAGGTGTGTGCCTTCAGGCTTCTGTCCCTCGTTGCTGATGGTAGCACTGAGACAAGACATGTCCCAGATGATGGGGGTTCTCAATAATGGATGCCATCTTTTTTGAGGCATTGCTCCTTGAAGATGTCCTGGATCCTACAGAGGCTGGTACCCATGATACAGCTGACTGCTTACAGCTCTCTGCAGCTTCTTTTGATCCTGGGCAGTAGACCCGTATCAGATGGTGATGCAGCCAGTCAGAATGCTCTCCACAGTACATCTGTTGAAATTTGCGAGTGTCTTTGGTGACATGCCAAAGCTCCTCAAACTCCTAATGGAATATAGCCGCTGTCATACCTTCTTTGTAGCTGCATCAATATTTTGGGCCCAGTTTAGATCCTTAGAGATATCAATACCCAGTGTCTTGAATTGCTCACTCTTTCCACTTCTGATCCCTGTATGAGAACTGGTGTGTTCCCTTGTCTTTCTGAAGTCCACAGTCAGCTCTTCGGTCTTGCTGACGTCGGTTGTGAGATTCTGCCAACAATGGTTGTATCATCAGCAAATTTATAGATGGCATTTGAGCTGTGCCTAGCCACACAGTCACGGTTGTAGAGAGAGCAGAGCAGTGCACTAAACACTCATCCCTGAGAGGTGGAGGTTATTTCCTATCTGCACAAATTATGCTCTTACTGTTAGGAAGTTGAGGATCCAATTATAGAGCAAGGTACAGAGGCCCAGGTTTTGGAGCTTTTCAATCATAACTGTAGCAATGGTTGTAATCAATAAACAGCATCTTGATATAAGCACTTGTATTATCCAGGTGATCCAAGGCTGTGTGAAGAGCCAATGTGACCTATTGTGGTGATGGACAAATTTCAGTAAGTCCAAGTCCTTGAGTTAATCCTAGTCATAACCAACCTCTAAGCACTTCACATCACGTAGATGTGAGTACTACTAGACAATAGTCCTTAAGGCAGCTCACCCTACTCTTCTTGGTCACTGGTATAATTGTTGCCCTTTTGAAGCAGGTGGGAACTTGTGACTGTAACAATGAGATTGAAAATATCTTTGAACATCCCCGCCAGTTGATTGGCACAGGTTTTCAGAGACCTACCAGGTATGTCATTGAGGTCTGTCTTGGCAAGGGTTCACCCTCTTGAAAGATAGCCTGTTGTCAGTGTCCGAGACCTCTGCGACAGATATCACAGGGTGATGGAAAACCTGCTAAAAGAGAAAAAAAGAAAGCCCTTAACTCAGTGAAGTCATCGGGACACCATCATGAGTGTTTTTTTTTTAAGCAGGCTTTCTTATTTTTACAAGACCGAGTTGCTAGCTCGATGCTCAACCTAGCACGGATGGAAAGCATGCAAAGAAGCTGGCTGGATTCTAACTCGGGAGCCTTCACTCCAAAGTCCGGCACTGATGCCATTATGCCAACTCAGCTAAGGATGATAAATGTTGGCAAACAGACGGTGGGAAGAAATGAGAGAAATGGAAAGGTAAATTCTGTCAGGATGTCAAATAATGTGGAATATAACAGTATTCAGCTTTAATTATTCTCGAACGTTTAGAGTTCAAGTATTTTAGGAATAAAATCCAGTCTTCTACAGTTTTGTCAAGCATCAGAGTGGATCACTTAACACCTTTGCAAGTGGTGAATAGCTTCAGTTTCAGCTTCTGAAACTGAAAATGCATAACGTCATCCAGCTCCAAATCTGGTTCGACTCAGGCCAGCATTGTCATTCGACAGAAAAAAGCAAAGTCAAATCTCTGGAACAGACATAGAGACATATCCTCTCAACCACAACAAATGATTCTTTACATGACAAAATCTAAATCTTTGTCCAATATAATTCCCTCTTGACTTCCTTCCCAGTCTGCTTGACTTGAAACACAATATAAGCATGTGTTGAAGTTATTCCTGGCTGCATACTGGCAAGGTCATTTCACATTGTCACCATTAAGAAACCAGGCTTTCTGCAGGTGCAGCACCTCGGCTACTAATTCTGTATATGATTAGATGTTGGGTGGAGGAGACCCATTGTCTAGACATGAACTGGTGATTTATTTGTTGTTCATCTGCAATTCATTAGAAATTGTCCTGTTTCATATCTATTGCAGGCAAAGTGACGCAAAGATATTAGATCAACGGTCCTTAGAATTGAGGCTTTTTGGCGGGGTACTGACAGATTTGCAAGTAAATAGCAATTAAGAAGAAAGTATCAGCATTAGAAAATGAGCAAAGATTAGAAATGGTATTGAATGCAGTACTGCATCAATATATGTTTGTTGCTTTCAACAATAAAATGGGAATCAACAATGATTGTTAGAGATAAAGTTGTATATACGTATATAATGGAGCAGGCATTATTGAATTAATGATAGAGATGTAATGTAAATCACTAAAAGGAAGAAGGGGATCAGAGGGAACCAATTCACACACAGCTAAGAGAAACCTAGAAACTGTAAAAAAAATTGCATCCAAAATTTTAAAAAAGAGGTGTATCAAGGCAGGTAGGTTTATGATTTTCCAATCTTCTTGCAGAAGAATTTTTGAGGGACTTTGACCTTGCACATTTCTGTTTAAGAAATCCTGTTATGTGACTGGGCAATCTTTGGTGCAAACATTAGAAAAGGAGCAGAAGCAAGCCTCTCAGCCCTTCAAGCCTAAACATAAGGTGGCAGCTAATCTGAATTGTCACCTCCAATTCCTTTTTCTTCCTATCTCAGGAACTTCTTCATGTTCACCCACTCCCACCCCACCCTTCCCTATTAAGTTATATATCTACCACTGCCTTAAATAATTTAAATATTATGCTTTCATTTACCATCGAGGAGGATCGCAAACTTTTCATAGGATTAGAATATTCACCTCATCTTTTTCAAGTGGGAAAACCCTTATTTAAAAATAAGGGTAAATCTAGATTCCTCCTCAAGAAAAAGCATGCTATCCACATATCAAGACTCCTTGGGATCTTAACTTTACATCAGGTAACTTTTCACTCTTCTAAACTTCGTTCTTTTTTAATGAAGAGAAAGTAATGGGTTCCTCATCAGCTGTTCTGAGATCTGCTTCTTTCATAGTGAAGCTGCAGATCCAAAGACATAATAGGCTTCACAGTGACTAAGGTCTGGAGGTAGATAAATCGTCTGGACCAGATGAACTACATGCCAGCATTCTGAAGAGATTGTGCAGTCATTAGTAGTGATCTTTAAAGAATCACTTGGTTCTGAAATAGCTCCAGAGGACTGGAAAATTGCAAATTATAGGCCAGTTAGCCTGACTTCAGTGATTGCGGAGATGTTGGAGTCCATTATTAAGGATGAGGTTTCAGCACGTCAAGGCACATGATAAAATAGACCAAAGTCAGCATGGTTTCCTTGAGGGGAAATCTTGCCTGACAAATCTATTGGAATCCTTTGAGGCAATAACAGGCAGGATAGACCAAGGGGAGCCAGTGGATGTTGTACGGGGTCTTTCTTTTGTTACATTTAAAATGGCGATTTTTGTTATGTTAATCTGTGGAATGCGGCTTTGTTGTGTTTTAACGTTGCAGAGAGTTTGCGCTAGCAGTTTATTGTGGTTTAGAGGGTGATAAGAGGGTGCTATTAGCCAATGGGTGGTTATGTATCGTTTTGTTTTCGGATGCCATGCTGTATGATATGACTGTGGACTGGGTTTTGGCGGGGAGTCGGGAGGAGAGACGAGGAGGACGGCGGACGTGCGGAGAGGCTCCGGTCGATCACTTCGGGTGGTCCCGAGCCGTGGGTCGACGGAATTCGGGTGGTCGTCTGACGTCGAACTTGAGCTCCAACGGTAGCGCGCGAAGAACTTGGACTTTGAATAAGTGTTGGCGCCTTTTTTTTCATTACTTTCCTCTCTGTATCACATGTATATTAATGCCCTAGAATTAGTAATATCTATAAAGTGTATGTGTTAAAATTTACTGGGTGTGCTGGCTGATGATTGATGTTTGTGATTGATTCGGGCGACGATTGACCCTGAGGGGACTGCTGAAGCAGGTGCTGGGCGGGATTTCCCCTAGACATACACGAGCCAAAATAACGGAACGTTACACTTGGATTTTCAGAAGACCTTTGACAAGGTGCCATACATAACAAGCCAAGATCCCATGGTATTACAAAAAAGATACTAGCATGGATAGGAGATTGACTAACTGGCAGGAGGCAAAGGGTGTGGAAAAAGGGGGCCTTTTCTGGTTGACTACCACTGACTAGTGGTGTTCCATAAGGGTCGGTATTGTCTCCTCTTCACGTTATATGTCAATGATTTGGATGGAATTGGTGGCTTTGTGGCCAAATTTACGGATGATACAAAGGTAGGTAGAGGGGTAGATAGTGTTGAGGAAGCAGGGAGTATTCAGAAGGACTTGGACCGTTTGGGAGAATGGGCAAAGTAGCGGCAGATGGATATAGGAAATGTTTGGTCACGCACTTTTGTAGAAGGAATAAAGGCATGGACTATTTTCTAAATGGGGAGAAAATACAAAAATCGGAGTGCAAAGGGACTTGGGAATACTTGTGCAGGATTCTCTAAAGGTTAACTTATAGGCTGAGTCAGTGGTAAGGAAGGCAAATACAATGTTAGCGTTCATTTCAAGAGGACTTGAAAATAAGAGCAAGGATGTAATGCTGACACTTAATAAGGCATTAGTCAGACTGCATTGGAGTATGGTGAGAATGCTTGGGGCCCTTATCTAAGAAAAGATGTGCTGGCATTGGTGAGAGCCCAAAGAAGGTTCACGAGAATGATCCCAAGAATGAACAGATTAACTTATGAGAAGCATTTGATGGCTCTATCTCGCTGGAGTTTAGAAGAATGAGAAGGAATCTCAATAGAGGCTATCGAAGATTGAAAGGTCTAGATAGAGTGGAGAGGATGGTTCATGTAGTGGCCGAGTCTAGGACTAGAGGGCACAATCTCAGAATGAAGGGATGGCCATTTAAAACAGAAATGAGGAGGAACTTCTTAGCCAGAAGGTAGTGAATCTGTGGAATCCATTGCTGTTGACGGCTAAAGAGGCGAAGCCAATGAGTATATTTAAAGTGGAGGTTGATTTGGTATTTCTGAGGCAGAAATGGCATTATACCTAGCAGTTTAATGTATGTTTTCATCAAATCACTGGATAAACCAACTGAACCATCAGCGTAGCCTTCAACAATCTTTATGTGTAAGATTTTTTTTAAATCAGTCTAAAAATAGTTTGGTAATAACTTTATATCTCTGATGTTCCATAAGAATTTGGGGAGCTGGCTATATTCACTTAATATTTACCTTTTGCGGTGTTGAATTGCCACCTGAAGACATGAAAGTCCTGAAAGTCTTGCAGACAAAATGTCATCGTCTGCCCATTAAAAGGGTAAAAAACCTTGGACTTCAATCTAAGCTAGATCCCTAGGCTTTTACTGTTGCACTGAATGAGGCGAATCCAAATGCAGGACACTGGCACGGAGATTGAGTTAGGATGCAGATGAAGGTGTGAGTGTGGCTGGAACTGAAAGGCAAACAGGAGGGTGAACCAGAAAGCAGGAGGCAGGCAGAACTTATCTTGACACAGAGTGTAGAAAGGCAAGCGGCAGACAATACTTTTCTTAGCATAGAGAGACGGAGTTACACAGGTAAGCCTCGGTACTGAAGTAAAATTTAGAATACACAATCCTAAACGGCCAGGAATGTTAATTACCACACTGGCTAAAACAACAATCTGGCAAGGAGTGGTTGCAAAACCGGGGTTTTTATGCTGCAGGTCTTGATGAGAACGAGGTGTGCCGCCATCAAAGGGAATTAGGAGAAAATGGGGAATTAACGGTCAGGACCGTGATAGTTCCCCGCACCCCACCCCCACAACGGGAGCCTCCAGGCGAACTACCGGGCTTGTCCGGTTTGTCGCGATGGAAACTTGGGTGAGGGAGGGGTCCAAGATGAAGGAGCAGGGAATCCAGGTGCGCTCCTCAGGACCGTATCCCTCCCAATCGACCAGGTACTGGAGACCCCTGCCTCGCCGGACGGTGTAAGCTGGGTAGTTGTCAATGATCCGGGCGGGTGGAGGAGGTTCAGAGGAGGATACAAAGGGCTGACGGACATGGGTTTCAGTTGAGAGACGTAGAATGTGGGATGAATGTGCATGGATCTGGGCAGTTTGAGTTTGACCACTGAGGGGTTGATGAGGCTGTCGATTTCGAATGGTGCGATGTAACAAGGGGTGAGTTTCTTGGATTCATTTTTGAGGGGGACGTCTCTTGGAGAGTTAAACCTTCTGACCAAGCCAATAGTTGGGCACTGGAATTTGGTGGCGATCAGCGATACTCCAGTTGTGGTCAGCGGAGCAGAGCAGGGCCGAGCATGCATCATTCCAGACCTTACAGCACCGGCAGCGATGGGCCTGAAGGTACAGTGATGTCGTCTTCGTGGGCAGGAAACAGAAGGGGTTGATAGCCGAGGGAGCATTCGGAAGGAGACATTCCGGTGGCAGCGCTGACCAGGGAGTTGTTGGCGTACTCCACCCAAGTGAGATGTGTGCTCCAGGATGATGGGTTACTGGCGGATATGCAGCGCAGTGCTGCTTCCAAATCCTGATTTGCTCGCTACATTTGACCGTTAGTCTGTGGGTGGAAATCAGAAGACAGACTTACTGAAGCTCCGAGGGCGTGTCAGAAGGATTTCCAGACTTGAGAGATGAATTGGGGGCCTGAGTCAGAAACAATGACAAAGGGAACTCCATGAAGGTGGAAGACGTGTTGGACAAGGAGGTCAGCTGTTTCATGGGCTGTAGGGAGTTTGAGAAGGGCTATGAAGTGCACGGCTTTGGAGAAACGGTCCACCGCCGTGAGTACAGCAGTGTTACCACGTGAAGGGGGTAGTCCAGTGACAAAATTCAGAGCAATGTGGGACCAAGGGCAGCCAGGGACTGGTAGGGGTTGAAGCAGCCCAGCAGGTGGCCGATGGGAGGCTTTTCCGCAGGCACACACAGAACAGGCAGAGACGAAGGAGCAAGTGTCAGCATCCATGGTGGGCCACAGAAATGTCGCTTCAGAAGGGACAGAATTCCATCAATTCCAGGATGGCAGGCGAACCGGGAAGTATGCCCCCACTGGAGAGCCTGAGACCAGACAGAGTCAGGCACAAAGAGGCGATTGGTGGGGTTCATTGACTGGGTCCAGTTGAGTCCATTGGGCCTCTTTGACTATGGACTCGATCTCCCAGGTGAGGGCAGCCACAACACAGGATGGTGGAAGGATGGTATCAGGGTTGGAAGGACCCTCCTAGGAGACATATTGATGAGAGAGAGCATCTGGCTTCCCGTTCTTGGAACGAGGACGATAGGTGAGGGTGAATTTGAAACAGCAAAAAAATAGTGCCCAACGGGCTTGGCGGGAGTCAAGGCGTTTAGCTGTTTGGATGTTTGCCAGATTCTTATGGTCTGTCCAGTTCTGCTCCCTCCAGCCAGTGCCTCCACTCTTCCAAGGTGAGTTTGACAGCCAGCAACTCCCGGTTCCCAACATCATAGTTCCACTCAGCGGGGGATAGATGGCAAGAAAAGAAGGCACAGGGATGGAGTTTTTGGTCTGGGATGGAGCGTTGGGAAGAGAACTGCTCCCACCCCAGAGTCGGAGGCGTTGACTTCCACAATGAATTGGCGAGAGGGGTCAGGTTGGACCAGGATAGGAGCGGAGGTAAAATGCCTCTTCAGCTCCAAGAAGGCTGAGTCCGCTTCAGGGGTCCAGTGGAAGGGGGTCACAGGAGAGGTGAGCTGAGTAAGGGGCGCTGCCACCTGACTGTAGTCCCCGATGAAACAACGGCAGAAGTTTGCGAATCCCAGAAATCACTGGAGTTTTTTGAGCGTCGTGGGTTTTGGGAAACTCCGCCACTGCCCGGATCTTTTCGGGATTCGTCCTCACCTGCCCGCTCTCAATAATGTACCCTAGGAAACTGACGGAACAGGCATGGAACTCGCACTTCTCTGCCTTAACAAATCACTTATTCTCCAAAAGCCTCTGAAGGACCTGACAGACATGGTGGGTGTGCTCCTGAAGATTACAGGAGAAGATTAAGACGTCGTCCAAATAAACAAAAACAAAACGGTTAATAAAGTCCCTAAGGACATCGTTTACCAGGGCTTGGAAGATGGCAGGAGCATTGGTGAGACTGAACGGCACGACCAGATATTTGAAATGACCGAGGGAGGTGTTAAAAGCTGTTTTCCATTCATCCCCCTCCCTTATCCTGACCAGGTGATAGGCATTCCGCAAGTCCAACTTAGAGAAAATTGTGGCTCCATGAAGGGGCTTGAATGCAGAGTTGATAAGGGGCAGGGAATACTCATTCTTTATGGTGATATTATTCAGGCCACGGTAGTCAATGCAGGGGCGCAGTGAGCCGTCTTCCTTCCCCACAAGGAAGAAACTTGTGTCTACAGGAGAAAATGAGGGTCGGATAATGCCAGCGGCGAGGGAGTCATTAACATACATCTCCATAGCTTCTCTTTCTGGTTGGGACAGGTTGTACAGCCAACTGGTGGGTAATGAGGCTCTGGGAAGAAGGTCAATTGCGCAATTGTAAGGGCGATGTGGAGGCAGAGAAAGAGCCCGTTGCTTGCTAAACACTTCTCCCAGATCGTGATACTCTACGGGAACCTTGGACAAGTTGTGGGGCTCAGAGGCGGACGAGGTCGCGGTGATCTCCACTGGGGAAAGGGCTGATTGCGGACAAGAGGAATGGCAGAATGAGCTCCAACTGACTATCTTCCCAGTGGGCCAGTCGATGTGGGGGTTATGACGGCTTAACCAGGGATAACCAAGAACTATAGGGGCTTGAGAAGAGGAAATTAAATTGAATCGTACCTGTTCCCGATGGTTTCCGGAGAGAAGGGGAGGCAGGGGTTCAGTGCAGTGTGTAGCTCAGGCCAGAAGTCTACCGTCCAGTGCCCGGGCTTCCAGGGGGGTACACAATGGCTCACGAGAAATTCCGGCTTGGAAGGCTAAGTTCTCATCCAAAAAGTTTCCCTCTGCGTCGGAGTCCACTAGTGCGAACAGAGTCAAGGACTGTTGGTTGTAACACAAAATGGCTTGAAGCTGCATCCGGGGTCAGGGGACAGAAGGAAATGTTGTCTGGCTCACCAGGTCCCCCCCACTACTGGTGAGCCTTCCCCTTTTGGCCGAAGGGGACAGGTGGCAAGGAAGTGGCCGGACTGGCCGCAATATAGACACTCAACTGCTCTCAATCTCTGGAGTCGTTCAGCGGGAGAAAGGCAGTTCCATCCTAGCTGCATGGGTTCCTCTCCCGGGGCAGTCGAAACGGCCGGGCTGGGAGCTACTCTGGGAGCAGGAGGAGGAGAGAGGCTTGTTCTGAGGGGGGGGGGGGTGGGCTGGGGGGAAAAAGTGGCCAAAGGTGGTGGACAACCAGTTCTTTCTCTATGGCATTCTCAGAGGCGATTGTCCAACCTGGTGGCTAGGGAGATCCGGGAATCCAGGCTGTCGGTGTCGTCTCTTGCCACCAACTTGTCCTTCACCAGGTCGCTGAGTCCATTCCAAAAAGCCCCCCTGGAGTGACTCATCGTTCCACCCCGAGTCGGCCACTAACGTCTGGAACTCCACGAAGTATTCGGCAACACTGCATGATCCCTGGCAGAGAATGAGTAGACGCTTGGCAACGTCTTTACCACGGACGGGATGGTCAAAGATCTTTCTCATTTCCGTGATAAAAGTGGCGAAAGAAGAGCAGATATCCGGTTGGTTATCCCAGACTGCTGTGGCCCACACTAATGCACTTCCCCGCAACAACCCCATGATATAAGCAATCTTTGACTTATCTGTGGAGTAAGTTGACGACTGGTGTTCAAACACCAGGGAACACTGAAGGAGGAAGGCCCGGCGCTTCCACAAATCTCCAGCGTAGTGCTCCAGCTCAGGTTCGTGCTCCCTGGGCAGGGGTGTTGGTGACACGTGGGGGGTTGCCACTACAGGCTGTCTGGGCTGGTTAGACAGGGTTCCAGGAGTGTATTGAGTGAAATCAGTGGAGACACAGTCCACCTGGTTACCAATCTGCATGACGTGAGCAGACAGGGAACAGAGATTCTCCATGACCTCCCAGAAGAGTTGGTCGTGCTGTCCCAGTAGAGAACCCTAGCTGGCGAGGGCTTGTTGAAGGATATTTCTGTCCCCTGGGTTCATGGTGGACCGATCATTCTGTTGCACTAAACAGGGCAAACTCAAACTCAGGACACTGGCACAGAGATTGAGTTAGGATGCAGACAAAAGTGTGAGCGTGGCTGGAGCTGAACAGCAAACAGGAGGGTGAACCAGAAAGCAGGAGGCAGGTAGAACTTGTCTTGACATGGAGTGTAGAAGGGCAAGCAGCAGACAATACTTTTCTTACCACAGAGAGATAGAGTTACACAGTTAAACCTCAGTACTGAAATAAAAACTTAGAATACACAATCCTAAGCAGCCAGGAACATTAATCACCACACTGGCTAAAACAACAATTTGGCAATGAGTGGATGCAAAACCGGGGTTTTTATGCTGCAGGACTTGATGAGAACCAGGTGTGTCACCATCAAAGTGAATTAGGAGAAAATAGGGAATTAACGGTCGGGACCATGACATTGACAGCTCTTAAACTGGCAAAGACTATGCTCTGCTGGGGGAGAAGCTGACAGCGATGCAGGTGGATGCTTTCCTGGTGTCATGGATTATTGATTACCTGACTGGCAGACCACAGTACGTGTGCTTGCAACACTGTGTGTCCAACAGAGTGATCAGCAGCACTGGGGCTCCACAGGGGACTGTCTTGTCTCCGTTTCTCTTCACCATTTACACCTCAGACTTCAACTACTGCACAGAGTCTTGTCATCTTCAGAAGTTTTCTGATGACTCTGCAATAGTTGGATGCATCATTGAGGGAGATGAGGCTGAGTACAGGGCTACGGCAGGAAACTTTGTCACATGCTGTGAGCAGAATTATCTGCAGCTTAATGTGAAAAAGACTAAGGAGCTGGTGGTGGACCTGAGGAGGGCTAAGGCACCGATGACCCCTGTTTCCATCCGGGGGTCAGTGTGGACATGGTGGAGGATTATAAATACCTGGGGATATGAATTGACAATAAACTGGACTGGTCAAAGAACGCTGAGGCTGTCTACAAGAAGGGTCAGAGCTGTCTCTATTTCCTGAGGAGACTGAGGTCCTTTAACATCTGTCGGACGATGCTGAGGATGTTCTACGAGTCTGTGGTGGCCAGTGCTATCGTGTTTGCTGTTGTGTGCTGGGGCAGCAGGCTGAGGGTAACAGACACCAACAGAATCAACAAACTCATTCATAAGGCCAGTGATGTTGTGGGGATGGAACTGGCCTCTCTGACGGTGGTGTCTGAAAAGAGGATGCTGTCCAAGTTGCATGCCATCTTGGACAATGTCTCCCATCCACTACATAATGTACTGGTTGGGCACAGGAATACATTCAGCCAGAGACCCATTCCGCCGAGATGTAACACTGAGCGTCATAGGAAGTCATTCCTGCCTGGCCATCAAACTTTACAACCCCTCCCTTGGAGGGTCAGACACCCTGAGCCAATAGGCTGGTCCTGGACTTGTTTTCTGGCATAATTTATGTATTACTATTTAATTATTTATGGTTTTATATTGCTATATTTATACTCTATTCTTGGTTGGGGCAACTGTAACAAAAATCAACTTCCCTTGGGATCAATAAAGTATGACTATGACTATGACTACATTTCTCAATGTCCCTAATATTGAAGGATTTGAAAATTATTAAAGTTCAATGATTGTATTTTAAATAAACATTATAAATTTAAATAATCAAAACAACTTTAAAACATTTAACAAAATAAGTAGTTTGAAATGTTTCATTGACTAATAGACTTGTCCCTTGCAATGCTTCCTCTCCATTGAGAGGAATAGAATCACTTTCCCTGTAGCTGCTCTAATGGTATCAGTAGGCTAGTGTGAGTGCTGAGCAACTACCGAATATCCATCCTCCACTGCTGGACTTCCTGAGAAGTTCAACATCAGAGCCCAGTCAGGAGAACTCCAGAAAATAGAGGTCAGCAAATTCCAGATCTCGACATTTACAAGGGAACCACAAACATGAGGCACCTACCTGGAGAAATGCTGCAGTATGGTAGTATTACCCAGCAAGTTCAAGCACATTGTGACATTGTAAGATCTTTGGAGACAGATATACCCAAGAGATAAAAAGTTTTAATCCAGTATCCAAGGAATTTATTCCATAGAATACGCAATCCACTGATTGCATTCGGAAGAACTACCACTAAGCACTTTTAGAAGTTGATTGGTTCCTTTTGTTGAGATTTGAAGTATAAAATCAATGTTCAGAATACTAAGTCCTGCCTTCCCATATTTTTTCATTGGTAAGTAACTGGAAGGTGAAACTCTAAGGTAAGAGAACCAATTACATCATTCATTATTCATTTTCAAATGCTCTCTGTACCCTCTACAAAGCTGCTGAAAGCTACTTATTAGCTCCAGTAGTTCATCCATAAACCCAGGATGCAATATGGTTAAGAGTGCTCCTAGGGAAATTATATTTTGCAGGAATTGGACTGCTCTTCAGAAGAGCTCACAGTAGCAATAATGGAGGAGGGAATATAGTGTGAGGTATCCAAATTTGTTGATGACATGATGCAATGAGGATATTTATCCTTTGAATTTGGATATAGATAAGTTGAGGGAGAGGGTAGGACATGGCAAATGGAGTTGAATGTGAGAAAGTGTGAGGTTATGCATTTTGATAAATGGAATCAAAGGCAATGACTATTGTCTAAATGGAGAATGATTACCAGTGAAGATGGATGGAGGAAAATAAGTGTCCTTATGCACAAATTGCAAAAGGTTAGCAGGCAGATGCAGCAAGTGGTTTGAAAGGCAAATGACATTGCAAAAGGATTAGACTAAGAAAGGGGGATGCATTGTCAATATACCATTTACTGGTGATGCCACAGCCAGAATTCTGAGTACAATTTTGAGTGCCACAGCCAGAATTCTGAGTGCGTGAGTGGACCAGTGAAGGAATGGAGCTTTGAGGCTTTGACTCGAGAGGCTTCAACGAGAAGAGGCGGAGGACAAGCTAGCTCGCAGTTAGTTTTTACAATGTCTCCTGAGATGGTGATGTGCCTCTCATGTGAGATGTGGCAGTCTTGGGGGAACTCCCCTCTCCCGCAGAGTCACATCTGCCAGAAGTGCATACAGCTGGGCGATCTATAAGACCGTGTAAGGAATCTGGAGCAGCAGCTGGATGACCTTCAACTCATAAGGGAGAATGAGGCAGTCATAGATGAGAGCTACAGGGAGGTAGTCACACCTAGGCTGTTGGAAGCAGGTCGTTGGGTGACAGTCAGAGGGGCGAAAGCGAAGGTGAGCAGACAGGTAGTGCAGAGCACCCCTGTAGCCATTCCCCTGAATAATAAGTTTACCATCCTGGATACTGTTGGCGGGGATGACCGACCACGTGTGAGCCACGGTGGCAGGGCCTCTGGCACTGAGTCTGACCCTGTGGTGCAGAAGGGTGGGACAGAGAAGAGGAGAGCTGTCGTCATTGGAGACTCTATAGTCAAGGGAGCAGACAGAAGATTTTGTGGACGTGAGAAGGACACCCGCATGGTTTGTTGCCTCCCGGGTGCCAGGGTCCGGGATGTCTCTGACCAGGTGCACGACATGCTGGTACGAGAGGGAAAGCAACCAGAAGTTGTGATACATGTTGGGACCAACGACACAGGCAGGAAGAGGGATGAGATCCTGAAGTGTGAGTTTCGGGAACTAGGCAGAAGGCTGAAGAACAGGACCTCAAGGGTGGTGTTCTCAGGATTGCTGCCAGTGCTACGTGACAGTGATGGTAAGAATTGGAGGAAATGGCAGCTGAATGCGTGGCTGAGGAGTCGGTGCAGGGAGCAGGCTTTTAGATTTTTGGATCATTGGGATCTCTTCTGGGGAAGGTGGGACCTGTACAGATTGGATGGGTTGCACCTGAACTCGAGGGGGAGCAATATCCTTGCAGGTAGGTTTGCTAGCATGTTTCGGGAGGGTTTAAACTAATTTCCGAGGGGGGTGGGACCCAGAGCGATAGAGCAGTGAAAGAAGTGCATGGAGTAAAGCCAGATCTAACATATAGAGAGGCTTTCAGGAAAGAGAAGCAGAATAAACGGCGTAACGACAGTAAGGTAGAAGGGCTGAAATGTGTGTACCTCAGTGCAAGAAGCATCAGGAACAAAGGTGATGAACTGAGAGCTTGGATACATACATGGAATTATGATGTAGTGGCCATTACAGAGACTTGGCTGGCACCAGGACAGGAATGGATTCTCAATATTCCTGGATTTCAGTGCTTTAAAAGGGATAGAGAGGGTGGAAAAAGGGGAGGAGGGGTGGCATTACTGGTCAGGGATACTATTACAGCTACAGAAAGGGTGGGTAATGTAGCAGGATCCTCTTTTGAGTCCATATGGGTGGAAGTCAGGAACAGGAAGGGAGCAGTTACTCTACTGGGGGTATTCTATAGGCCCCCTGGTAGCAGCAGAGATACAGAGGAGAAGATTGGGAGGCAGATTTTGGAAAGGTGCAAAAATAACAGGGTTGTTATCATGGGTGACTTTAACTTCCCTAATATTGATTGGCACCTGATTAGTTCCAAGGGTTTAGATGGGGCAGAGTTTGTTAAGTGTGTCCAGGACGGATTCCTGTCACAGTATGTGGACAGGCTGACCGGGGGAAAGCCATACTAGATCTAGTACTAGGTAATGAACCAGGTCAGGTCACAGATCTCTCAGTGGGTGACCATCTGGGGGACAGTGACCACCGCTCCCTGGTCTTTAGCATTATCATGGAAAAAGATAGAATCAGAGAGGACAGGAAAATTTTTAATTGGGAAAGGCAAATTATGAGGCTATAAGGCTAGAACTTGCAGGTGTGAATTGGGATGATGTTTTTGCAGGAAAATGTACTACGGACATGTGGTCGATGTCTAGAGATCTCTTGCGGGACGTTAGGGATAAATTTGTCCCGGTGAGGAAGATAAAGAATGGTAGGGTGAAGGAACCATGGGTGACAAGTGAGGTGGAAAATCTAGTCAGGTGGAAGAAGGCAGCATACATGAGGTTTAGGAAGCAAGGATCAGATGGGTCTACTGAGGAATATAGGGAAGCAAGAAAAGAGCTGAAGAAGGGGCTGAGAAGAGCAAGAAGGGGGAATGAGAAGGCCTTGGCGAGTAGGGTAAAGGAAAACCCCAAGGCATTCTTCAATTATGTGAAGAAAAAAAGGATGACAGGAGTGAAGGCAGGACTGATTAGAGATAAAGGTGGGAAGATGTGCCTGGAGGCTGTGGAAGTGAGCGAGGTCCTCAATGAATACTTCTCTTCGGTATTCACCAATGAGAGGGAACTTGATGATGGTGAGGACAATATGAGTGAGGTTGATGTTCTGGAGCATGTTGATATTAAGGGAGAGGAGGTGTTGGAGTTGTTAAAATACATTAGGACAGATAAGTCCCTGGGGCCAGACGGAATATTCCCCAGGCTGCTCCACGAGACGAGAGAAGAGATTGCTGGGCCTCTGGCTAGGATCTTTATGTCCTCATTGTCCACGGGAATGGTACCGGAGGATTGGAGGGAGGCGAATGTTGTCCCCTTGTTCAAAAAAGGTAGTAGGGATAGTCCAGGTAATTATAGACTAGTGAGCCTTACGTCTGTGGTGGGAAAGCTGTTGGAAAAGATTCTTAGAGATAGGATCTATAGGCACTTAGAGAATCATGGTCTGATCAGGGAGAGTCAGCATGGCTTTGTGAAGGGCAGATCGTGTCTAACAAGCCTGATAGAGTTCTTTGAGGAGGTGACCAGGCATATAGATGAGGGTAGTGCAGTGGATGTGATCTATATGGATTTTAGTAAGGCATTTGACAAGGTTCCACATGGTAGGCTTATTCAGAAAGTCAGAAGGCATGGGATCCAGGGAAGTTTGGCCAGGTGGATTCAGAATTGGCTTGCCTGCAGAAGGCAGAGGGTGGTGGTGGAGGGAGTACATCCAGATTGGAGGATTGTGACTAGTGGTGTCCCACAAGGATCTGTTCTGGGACCTCTACTTTTCATGATTTTTATTAACGACCTGGATGTGGGGGTAGAAGGGTGGGTTGGCAAGTTTGCAGATGACACAGAAGTTGGTAGTGTTGTAGATAGTGTAGAAGATTGTCAAAGATTGCAGAGAGACATTGATAGGATGCAGGAGTGGGCTGAGAAGTGGCAGATGGAGTTCAACCCAGAGAAGTGTGAGGTGGTACACTTTGGAAGGACAAACTCCAAGGCAGAGTACAAAGTAAATGACAGGATACTTGGTAGTGTGGAGGAGCAGAGGGATCTCGGGGTACATGTCCACAGATCCCTGAAAGTTGCCTCACAGATGGATAGGGTAGTTAAGAAAGCTTATGGGGTGTTAGCTTTCATAAGTCGAGGGATAGAGTTTAAGAGTCGCGATGTAATGATGCAGCTCTATAAAACTCTAGTTAGGCCACACTTGGAGTACTGTGTCCAGTTCTGGTCACCTCACTATAGGAAGGATGTGGAAGCATTGGAAAGGGTACAGAGGAGATTTACCAGGATGCTGCCTGGTTTAGAGAGTATGCATTATAATCAGAGATTAAGGGAGCTTGGGCTTTACTCTTTGGAGAGAAGGAGGATGAGAGGAGACATGATAGAGGTGTACAAAATAATAAGAGGAATAGATAGAATGGATAGCCAGCGCCTCTTCCCCAGGGCAGCACTGCTCAATACAAGAGGACATGACTTTAAGGTAAGGGGTGGGAAGTTCAAGGGGGATATTGGAGGAAGGTTTTTTACTCAGAGTGGTTGGTGCATGGAATGCACTGCCTGAGTCAGTGGTGGAGGCAGATACACTAGTGAAGTTTAAGAGACTACTAGACAGGTATATGAAGAAATTTAAGGTGGGGGCTTATATGGGAGGCAGGGTTTGAGGGTCGGCACAACATTGTGGGCCGAAGGGTTTTCGTCAGGGTTTCGGCCCGAAACATCGACTGTACCTCTTCCTAGAGATGCTGCCTGGCCTGCTGTGTTCACCAGCTACTTTTATGTGTGTTGCTCACAAGCACTTTTCTCATATTGGGCCTGAATGTGTAAAAGAAATCTGTATTATAACTACATCTCCCGTCGAAGCTTCATAGACCATTTCCAGATTAAGGCTTGAGAATTACTGAAGTTTACCTAAGGTTATGTGAGGAAAGTGGCCCTGCATTAAATTACATAAAGAGCATGGGAATTGATTAAGCCAAAAGCAAATTCATTTGATAAAAAACCTACATCCTTCTAGGATGTTGATTTGCATTGAAGTGTCTACAGCAATTTCAATCCCTTTCATGTGGTGCGATGAGCTAAGTGACTGGAATCAATTGTTTAGTAAGTTCTTTACTTTGTGTGATTAAATGGGATGTATATTGAATTCAATTGAACTCATCATTATGACCATTGCCGAGTCAGTTATTCATAGGATTATGACTTGTACAGCACCTTGCGTTTCAACACCATTAATATAGGAGCTGGTTTGCATATTTCCCTTTGTATGTTTATATTTTACACATCCATTTGATTTTCCTGGCCATGTTTTAATTCAGCTTAATTCTGAAATGTTTGGACTATTTTGTCGGGTTTTAAGATCTGAATAACTTTTGTAAATTAGAAATCAACTTGCAGAATTGGCATCCGGTGGCCACTTTGTTAGTTACACCTGTACACTTGTTCATTAATGCAAATATCTAATCAGCCCATCATGTGGCAGAAACTTAGTGCATAAAAACATGCAGATCTACTCAAGAAGTTCAGTTGTTGTTCAGACTGAACATCAGATTGGGGAAGAAATGTGATCTAAGTGAATGCAACTATGGAATGATTATTGGTGCTACACAAAGTGGTTTGAGTATCTCAGAAACTGCTGATCTCCTGGGATTTTCATGCACAGCCTTCTCTAAAGCTTACAGAGAATGGTGCGAGAAACTAAAAAACATCGAGTGAGTGGCAGTTCTGTGGGCAAAAATGTCTTGTTAACGAAGGGGTTAAGAGGAGAATGGCCAAACTGGTTCAAGCTGACAGGAAGGCTATAGTAACTCAAATAACCACATGTTACAGCAGTGATGTGAAGAAAAGCATTTCTGCATGCTCAAACTGTCGAACCTTGAAGTGGCTGGATTACAGCAGCAGGAGAAGAATATGAACATACACTCAGTGGCCATTTCATTAGGGACAAGAGCTATCTAATAAAGTAGACACTGAGTCCTGATGAAGGATCTCTGCCTGAAACATCGGCTATTTACTCTTTTCCATAGATGCTGCCTGATCTGCTGAGTTCCTCCAACATTTCATACGCGTTGCTTTGGATTTCCAGCATCTGCAGATTTTCTCGTGTTTGTAGACACTGAGTGTACTTTTTTTGTCTAATTTATAAATTATTTTAGGAAGTTGTTTGCCTGCAAGCTGTTATTTACTGTTCGCTCTAAAATACCCTTGGGAACTATCTCTTGAGCCAATAAAAGCCTTATAATGAAGGTTCTCCTACAATGCTGTTGGGTAGAGAGTTCTAAGAATTTAACCCCACAATGACAAAGGAACCAAATAAGGACAACATGCAAAATGGAGAGGAACATGAAGGTGGTGGTATTCCCATAAACCTGAAGCAATTGTCCATCTTGGTGGTAAAGGTCATGGATTTGGGAGGGGCTATCACCACAGCTGATGTAAAGTGATTATTTAGATGGTATACATTGCAGGTACAATGTTCCCTTGATAGAGGGAATAAATGTTTAGTCTGTTTGATAAAGTTTGATATCTGTTTGATAAGGGCCTGGATGTCCTGATTGTTAGAGTCGTCATCATCAAGGCAATTTGAAAGTATTCTATCGTACACTTGTATCTCTTGAAGATCATGGAAAAGCTACAGACTGCCAGGATGTGACTCAGCCACTGCAGAATACCCTGCCTCTTACCCTCTGTGGTGGTCAGTGTTTATGTAGCTGATCAAGTTGAGTCTTTACTCAATAGCTTGGAACTACTACCCTTGACTACCAATGATATTCAGTCACTTCAGAGACTAAATGCCATTGGTAGTCAAGGACAGTAGTTTGACTCGCTCATGTTGGAGATGGCCAACAAATTCTTTATGGCACACATGTTATTTGCCTGCATTGTGTCCATGCCTGAATGTTTTCAATAAGTTTTGCTACATGCTGGCATAGGCTGCTTCGTATTCTCGGGAACTGCCAATAGAATTGAGCATAATACATTCTTCACTAAACATCCCTACTTCTGCTCTGATGACAGATTGAAATCTGAAAATGATTGGGCCTTGAACACTGAGGAACTCCTGGAATTTGGGTTTGAATGATTGGCCTCCAACAATCGCATCCATCTTCCTTGTGTAGAGCCGGTCTCCAACCAGTTGTGGTTTCCTGCAGTGCTTCTTGCCTTCAGGATTACCAGTGCCCTTTGTTGCCACACACATGAAATTTGTCTTGATTTCAGGGGCAGACTTGCCTCACCTCTGAAATTCAGCAGAATAAAAACAGGAAATGCTGGAAATACTCAACAGGTCAGGCGGCAGCTCTAGAGAAAGGAAAAAACTGTTACATGTTTTTAATCAGAACTGGAATTCAAATCTAACCATGTCTGTGATGAGGTCTGATTAGGGTAATTCGAGACTGGTGGGCAGGTCATTAGTGATCAGGTGATATTTGTTAGTCCTCTCAATGATACTTTCATCAATTTGATGATTTAAACTACACTGATTGGGTGGTAATAGTTGGATTGGAATTGTCCAAGTAATTATGAACAGGAGTACCAGGGCAATTTCCACATTATCTGGAAAACAACTTATCTGGATATGGAGCTATTCTGGAGTGCAATGTCTTCAAAGTATCACAGCTGGGATGCTGTCTTGTCCTATACAGCCTTTGTTGTCCTATAGTCTCAGCTTTTTCTTGATGTTGCATGGAATGAATTATATATACTGAATACTAGCCAATTTGACAATGGTGATCTCAAGAGGAAGCTGAGATGGATCTTACACTCAGTACATCTGGCTGAACCCATTTGCAAATTCTTTAGCCTTGTTATTATAGCAGTCAGATGGCTATCACTGAGGATAGAGATGTTGTTGGAGGGGCTACCTTCTGTTCAATCCTCTGCTATCGTTCATAAGTGGATGTGGCAGAAATGCAAAACTTTGATCTGACTCACTGGTTGTAGGATCACTTTGTTTTTCAGTTGCTTGTTGTTTTCAAGCTGAGCATGCATGTAATCCTGTGTAGCAGCTTTGCCAGATTGGAACTCAGTTTTAGCTGTACCTGGTTCTGTCCCTCCTTGAACCTCTGGCCTGAATAATGACAGAGTCAAGGTTATGGTGAGCCACAAGGTTACTGCTTATGGTGGCATATATTTTTCCTGATGAAGATGTTTCTCAGTACCTGTTTAGATCAGCCAAGTTTTCCTAAGGCTATCCAAATTAATATTGTAGTGCCACAGAGCTTGATATGGGTGGCCTTGATGCGAAGGTGGGACTTCACTGATACACTTTTCCACCAATCACTGTCTGTAGATTGATGAGTTAAAGATCAAGTAAGTCAGATTTTGGTATTGGTTTATTATTGTCACATAAAAAAGATCCTGACTGGGAGGTTTGCTCGTGCTACTTGGGAGTGTTTAAATTAGCTTGGCAGGGGATGGGAACTGCAGCACCAGGTCAGAAAATGAAGGGATGCCGAGAAGGTTAGATGTCATGGCCTGGAAAACAGGCAGGGGTAAAGTAATAGATACAATGGGACAGATTGTTTGAAGTGTGTGTATTTTAATGATCGGAGTATTATGGGTAAAGCTGATGAATTTAGTGCACGGATCAATATATGGAATTATGATAAGCTGGCCATTACAGAGACTAGGCTGAGAGAGGGACAGGAATGGGTGTTTAATGTTCCAGTGTTTCAATCTTTTAGAAAAGACTGAGAGAGATGGGGGGGGGGGTAGTGTTGCATTATTAATCAGGGATAATATCATAACTGAACTCAGAGGAGGCATAATGGAGTGTTCATGTACAGTTTATATGGTTAGAACTCAAAAATAGGAAGGGTGCAATCACTACAGACTACCCTCCAAATCCCAAGAGCTACCGGAACATTGAGGGATAGGTATGAAGACAGATTAAGGAAAGGTATAAAAATGATAGGGTTGTTGTCCTGGGGGACTTCAACTTCCCTAATCGAAACAGAGCCCTTCTTAATGCAAGAAGTTTAGATGGGACAGAATTTGTCAGGTGCATCCAGGATGGTTTCTTAAATTAGTATATAGATTATCCAACAAGAGGAGTGGCTATACTGGATCTAGCGTTAGGTAATGAGTCTGGCCAGGTGACTGACCTTTAAGTGGGCACAGTGAACAGTGAGCACAACTCCTTAAGTTGTAAGATAGCTATAGACCTTGCAGGAGCATATTAAACTGAAGCAAGGTAAATGATGAGAGCATTAGGTAGGACCTAGGGAGGGTTAGTTGGGACAGCTGTTTTTTGGGTCTCCACATCTGACATCTGGAGGGAGTTTAAAGACCAACTTTCAGAAGAAAGAACAAGGATGGCAAGGTAAGAGACCTCTGGATGTTGACGGGGGTGATTAATTTAGTCAAGAAGAAAAAGGAAAAGTATGTAAAGCTTAGAAAGCTCGAATCAAACAGATTCCATGAGGATTGCAAAGAAGGCAGAAAAGAATTTGAAGAAAACTAGGAAAGCCAAGAAGGGCCACAGCAATTCCTTGGCAAGTAGGATTAAAGAGAATCCCAGAGGATTCTATACATACATCAGGAGCAAGATAACAACTAGGGAGAGAGTCAGACCACTCAAGGATAAAAGGAGGAAATATCTGCTTGGGTGTGAAGGATGTAGGTGAGGTCCTTATGGAGTACTTTACATCAGTAAAGGAGAAGAACATTGAAGAAAGGGAAATCAGTGCCACCAGAATTGACATGCTCAGGCATTTTAAAGTAAAGGAGAAGGTAGCGTTGAATCAAAGAACTCTTAATGATGGATAAGTCCCCAGGCCCTGATGGGATATACCCCAGATTATTGAGAGAAACAAGTGAAGAGATTGCTGGGACTTTGTCCAATATCTTTGTAGTCCTCTCTAGCCATAGGAGGACTGGAGAGTAGCTAATGTTGCTCCATTGATCAAGAAGGGAGCCAGGGATAATCCAGGAAACTATAGACTGGTGAGTCTCACATCATTGGTAGGAAAGTTACTAGAGATAATTCAGGATATGATTTATGAACATTTGGAAAGTCATGGCCTGATTAGGGAGACCCAGCATGGCTTTGTGCAGGGCATCATGATAAGCGTGATTGATGAATGTAGATCTGTGAATGGTGGCTACATGGATGTTAGCAAGGCATTTAATGAGCCCTCATGGAAGACTTATCCCGAAGATTAAGATGCATGGGTCCATGGTGAATTGACCATTTGAATTCAGAACCTGCTTGTCCACAGAAGACAGAAGGTAGTGTCATAGGGACTTAACCTAGTTGGATGTCTGTGATTAGTGGTGTTCCACAGGGATCTGCACTGGGACCTCTGTTGTTTGAAATGTATGTAAATGACTTGGATGAAAATGTAGATGGGTAGATGAGTAAACTGCAGATGATACGAAGATTGATGGTTTTGTGGATAGCAGAGGTGACTGGCAAAGAATACAACAAGAAATAGATTAGTTGCAGGTATCAGCAGAGAAATGATAGATGGAGTTTAACCTGACCAAATGTGAAGTGTTGCACCTTGGCAGGTCAAATGTAAAGAGACAGTACACTGTTAAGGGCAAAACACTTAACAGTGGTGATGAGCAGAGGGACCTAGGGATCCAAGTTTACAGCTCCCTTAAAATGGATGCACAGATTGCTAGGGTGGTTAAGAAAGCATATGGCATGCTTGCCTTCATTAGTTCAAAATTTAGGATGAATTCTAGTGAGGTGGCATCTGGAGTATTGCACACAGTTCTGGTTGCCCCATTATGAGAAGGATGTCAAGGCTTTGGAGAGAGTGTAGAAAAGGTTTACTAGGACACTGCCAGGATTAGAGGGCATGTGCGAAAACGAAAGGCTGGACAAATGTGGGTTGCTTTCTCTGGAGCGGCAGAGGAAGAAGGGAGATCTGATAGAGGTTTATGAGCTATGAGAGTAGACAGACGGTATCTTTCAACCAGGGTTGAAATGTCTAATAATAGAGTGCGTGCATTTAAGGTGAGGGGAGGTAATGTTAAAGGAGATGTGAGGAACAAGTTTTGTACACAGCGGTGATACCTGGAATGCATTGGATATGAATATGAGAAAAATGGAAGGATATTGACGTTATCCAGGCAAAAGGACCTATAGTTAGCCATTTGATTACTAATTTATTTGGTTCAGCATAGCATTGTGGGCCAAAGGCCCTTTTCCTGTGCTGTACTGTTCTACGTTATGTGAAAGACCATAAAACATAGGAGCAGAATTGGGCCATATGGCCCTATGAGTCTGCTCTGCCATTCCATCATGGCTGACTAATTATCCCTGTCAACCCATTTTCCTGCCTCCTCCCTGTAACATTTGACCCCTTACTAATCAAGAACCTATCAATTTCTGCTTTAAATGTACCTAATGACTTGTCTCCAATGCTGTCTGTGGCAATGAATCCAAGACTCACCACCCTCTGTCTAAAAAAATTCCTCCTCATCTCTGTTCTAAAGGAACATCCTTCTGAGGTTGTGTCCTTTGGTCCAAGACCCCCTCATTACAGGAAACATTCTCTACGTGTTCACTCTATCTGGGCCTTTCAATATTCGATCGGTTTCAATTTGATCCCTGCTTCATTCTTCTAAACTCCAGTGAGTACACAACCAGAGCCATCAAATGCTCCTCATATATTAACCCTTTCATTCCTGAATCATTCTGATGAACCTCCTTGAGACCATCTCCAATGCCAGCACATCTTTTTTCAGATAAAGGCCTAAAGCTGCTCACAATACTCCAAGTGTGGTCTGACCAATGCCTTTTAAAGTCTAAGCATAACTTCCTTGCTTGTCTATTTTAGTCCTCTCGAAATGAATGCTAATGTTACATTTGCCTTCCTTAACACCAACTCAACCTACAAGTTAACCATTTGGGAATCCTACACAAGGATTCCCAAGTCCCTTTGTGAAGAGGATTTCTGAATTTGCTCCCCATTTAGAAAATAGGCTACGCCTTTATTCCTTCTTCCAAAGTGCATGTACTAAGATACAGTGAAAAGCCTGTCTTGTATACTGTTCATACAGATCAAATCATTACACCATGCATTGAGGTAGGACAATGCAAAACAAGGACAATGCATAATAAAGTGTAATAGCTACCAAGAAAGTGCAGGATACAATAAAGTGCAAGATCATAACAACATAGATTGTGAGGTCAAGATCTTACCATACAAGAAGTCTGTTCAACGATAGAATTGGTCCTTCAGCCTGGTGGTACATGTTTTCAGGCTCAGAATTAGGTTTAATATCTAATGTATATGTCACATACATACACATACACATACAAACACAATTAAATTAATAGTACAAAAAGAGAACAAAAATAGTGAGTGGTATTCATGGGTTGGTACACTGACCGTTCAGAATCTGTTAAGAAATCCTTAAGTAATGGATGCTACCTTTTGTATCTTCTGGCCAGTGGGAGAGAAGGGAAGGGAGAATGTCTGGGTGGGTCTTTGATTATGCTGTTTGCTTGCACGTTAAGTGAAGTTATCCATCATGTTAGTTCATTCACTACCTGCACCTGGCTTCCAGAAACACCCTGCAGGACTGAGCCAACTCAGAGAGTTGTGACATGACCAAGCCACTCCTTGTAAAGGATATCGATGTTCCTATTAGAATGTACTCTGTTGTCTAGGTACTTTCCCATGCTGTTCAACATGGAAGAATCTGCATCATCATTATCATCAGTAGCAGGTGGAATCTGGGGGTGTTATTATTGTGCTCATTCGACTTGGTTCCCATGGGACTTCATGGGCCTGGAGTCAAAGCTGAGCTATTCCAAACCACCTGTATAGCTTTGTTCTGCCTCCTCTGAGATCGCCACTGAAGAGGCAATGGTGCAGAATGTGGCCTAAGATGGTGTTGCAGGACATCATGTCTGACTCTGTGGACACAATCTCATCAGGGTTGATGCTTTGACTAGGCTGTGGGCAGTTCTTCCAATGAACTCATGTCAAGTTCATGAGTCGTATTCTAAATGGTGAAGTGTGACTTTGTCATGCGCATAGTTTACTGTATGTATTGATCAACACCTGGTGGTCCTTACTTTATCCTTACTCTGTTTTAGCAGAGGGAGAGCAGTTAAAAGTTAACTACTCTGTTGCAGGGCAGGAAATAATTTTACACCAGAGCAGATAAGCAGCAAGGTTCCTTACCTGAACCAGGACTTTTGTGGCAATTTCACAGGCACCAATTAAGGTTACACGTTTTTGTGATGACAGTTTATGTAATTACTTGAACTTAAATTCCACAGCTGCCTAACCATTTTCAGATCTGGATAAGAATCGGAGAATCTCACCTACACGTCAAGTGGAGCTTCCAAGCAGTTGGCAGTGAGGAGCACCAAAGAGTTTTGCCCAGCACCAGCTCACCAGCCAGTAATAACATGCATTAGTCTGGAGTGTTTGCAGGCAATTCTGCTGAAGCAATCCAAACAGCAAAGTGGCTCAGGAAGTATCACAGTCTGCCACAGACGCCATGGGGCACCTCACCTAACTGCATGCTTTTTCAGGGAAATAACATGCCTTTCTTGCCAGAAGAAAGGATGTATTGCCTCTGCCTGTCAGTCAGAGAAACAAAGAAACGTGATAACAAGCGAGAAAAAGGAGATGCACACAATCTGGAGGGTGAAACCAATAACAAGCATTTAGGATTGCTTTGTGTGCAGCCCACAACCAAGGAGCATCTCTCTACAAGGCATTTGAAGGTGAACAGCAAAACTGTTATGATGCACGTGGATGCTCATGGTGTTATACAACAGTGATATAGGCCTTTCAGCCCAACTCATCCATGCCAACCAAAATGTCGTTTTGAGCTAGTCCTATATACTGGTATTCATAAACCTTTCCCATCTATGTATATATCCAATTGTCCTTTAAACATTATAATCAACCCCACTCTACCACTTCCTCCAATAGCCCATTTTATATACACACCACTCTCTGTGTGAACAATTTGCTTCTCGGGTCCTTTTTTACATCTTTCCCCTCTCACCTTAAAAAAGATTGCCTCTAGTTTAGACTTCCTTACCCTGGGAAAAATACTGACTTTCCACCTGATCTATGTCCCTCCTGATTTGGTATATCTGTGTAAGTTCATTTCTTGATATCCTGCACTCCAGAGAAAATACCCTCTGGATATTTTGGATTTTGGACCCTCTGGATACCCTCTGGAAACCTCTTGATGTTTCTAACTCAAGCCCTCACGTCCCACTAATATTTTCTGTACCCATTTCCTGCTTAATGACCACCTTCGTATAGCTGGGCAACCAGAAATGCATGCCATACTCCAAGCACCAAAGAATCTGGTAGAGGAACTCTTGTTGCAGGGTTTTGACCCAAAATTTCCACCCTCTCCCCATTCCGACCCACAGATTTTGTTCAACCCACAGAGTTCCTCCAGCAGATTGTTTGTTGCTTCAGTTTCCAGCTTCTGCAGTCTCTTGTGTCTCCACAACATTCCAAGAGTGGTCTCCCCAATGATTTATACACTTAAGACCGTAAGTTGTAGAAGCACAATTAGGCTATTTGTTCCAGTGAGTCTGCTCCATTATTCAATCATGGCTGATTTTTCTAGTCAGACTCTCCTGCCTTCTTTTCTTCACACTTAACACCCTTGCCAAAATAGAACCTGTCAATCTCTACCTTAAATGCACCCATTAACTTGGCTTCCACTATCCTCTGTGGCAATGAATTCCACAGATTCAGTACAGTCTGACTGATACGTTCTCCCTTGTCTTGATTTATAAATGATGTACGTGTATTCTGAAAGTCTGCCTTCTGATCCCACTATAAGAAACATCTTCTCTGCATCCACTTTATCTAGGCCTTTCAATATTCTATAGGTTTCAATGAGATGCATCCCTCTTCTAAAGTCCAGTGGGTACTGGCTCAGATCTATCAAATGCTCCTCATATGTTAACCCTTTCATTCCCAGAATAATTTTTGTGAACGTCTTCTGGACCCTCTCCAATATCATCACATCTTTTCTTAGATAAAGGGCCCAAAACTGCTCATGATATGCCCAAATGCAGTCTGCCCAATACCTTTTAAATCCTCAGCATTACATCCTTGATTTTATATTCTAGTTCTCTCAAATAAATGCTAACATTATACTTTCCTTCCTTACTACCGACTCAACCTGTAAGTTAGTCTTTAGCAAATCCTGCACAAGGTCTCCCAAGTCCCTTTGCACCTCAGATTTTGAATTTTGTCCTGTTTAGAAAATAGTCTATGCTTTTATTCCTTCTACCAAGGTTTTTGACCATACACTTCCCAACACTATTCCATTTGCCATTTCTTAATCTGTCTCAGTCCTTCTGCATTCTCTCTGCTTCTTCAACACTATTGACCCTCCACCTATCTTCATATTGTTCACAAACTTGGCCACAAAGCCATCAATTCTGTCATCCAAATCATTGACATAGAATGTAAAAAAAAAGCGGTGCCAACTCCGACCCCTGAGGAACACCACTAATCAAAGGCAGCCAATCAGAAAGGTTCCCTTTATTCCCAGTCTTTGCCTCCTGCCAATCAGCCAATGCTCTATCTATGCTAGTATCTTTCCTGTAATACCATGGGCTCTTAACTTGTTAAGTAGCCTCATGTGTGGCACCTTGCCGAAGGCCTTCTGAAAATCCAAGGACACAATATCTATCAGTTCTCCTTTGTCTATGCTGCTTGTTATTTCCTCAAAGAATTTGAATAGATTTGTCAGACAAGTTTTTCCTTTAAACCATATGGACTTTGGCCTATTTTATCATGTGCCTCCAAATACCCCCAAACTTCATCCTTAATAAACGACTCCAACATCTTCCCAAGTCAGGCTAACTGTCATAAAAGTTATTTTCTTCTGCCTCCCTCCCTTGGTAGAGAGTGGAGTGACATATGCAAATTTCCAGTCTTCCGGAATTTGACATTCTTTGCTGTCCATTGCCACTAACTTTGGTATCATCTGCAAATTTACTAATCATATTAACAACAATGCTATCTGACATGTCAATCTAGACGACAAACAACAATGGACCAGTGCCAATGCCTGCAGCACACCACTGGCCACAGGCATCCAATCTGAATAACAGCCCTCCACTCAACAAACCCATGTTTACAGACATATGGTAGAATGTAGCAGAAGTGATGCTGAGGCTTTATAAGGCACTGGTGAGGCCTCACCTTGAATATTGTCAAGTTTTGGGCTCCTCATCTAAGAAAAAAGGTGTACTGGCATTGGAGAGGGTCCTGAGGAGGTTCACAAGGATGATTCCGGGAATGAAAGGGTTATCATACAAGTAATGTTTGATGGTTCGGGGTCTGTACTCACTGGAATTGAGAAAGATGAGGGGAGATCTCATTGAAACCTTTCGAATGTTGAAAGTCCTAGACAGAGTAGATCTGGAAAGGATGTTTCCCATGGTGGGGGAGTCTAGGACAAGAGGGCACAACCTCAGGATAGAGGGGAGTCCATTTAAAACAGAGATGCGGAGAAGTTTCTTCAGCCAGAGGGTGGTGAATTTGTGGAACTGATTACCACAGGCAGCTGTGGAGCTCAGGTCGTTGGGTGTATTTAAGGCAGAACTTGATAGGTTCTTGATCGGACAAGGCATCAAAGGTTACGGGGAGAAGGCCAGAGAATGGGGTTGAGGAGGGGAGAAAAGGATCATAGAAAACATAGAAACATAGAAAACCTACAGCACAATACAGGCCCTTCGGCCCACAAAGCTGTGCCGAGCATGTTCTTACCTTAGAAATTACCTAGGGTTACCCATTGCCCTCTATTTTTCTGAGCTCCATGTACATGTCCAGGAATCTCTTAAAAGACCATATTGTATCTGCCTCCACCACCATCGCCGGCAGCCCATTCAATGCACTCACCATTCTCTGCATAAAAAATTTACCCCTGACATCTCCTCTGTACCTACTTCCAAGCACCTTAAAACTGAGCCCTCTCGTGTTAGCTGTTTCAGCCCTGGGAAAAAGCCTCTGACTATCCACACAATCAATGCCTCTCATCATTTTGTACACCTCTATCAGGTCATCTCTCATCCTCCGTCGCTCCAAGGAGAAAAGGCGGAGTTCGCTCAACCTATTCTCATAAGGCATGCTCCCCAATCCAGGCAACATCCTTGTAAATCTCTGCACCCTTTCTGTGGTTTCCACATCCTTCCTATAGTGAAGCGACCAGAACTAAGCAGAGTACTCCAAGTGGGGTTTGACCAGGGTTCTATATAGCTGCACCATTACCTCTCGGCTCCTAAACTCAATCCCACGATCGATGAATGCCAGTGCACCGTATGCTTTCTTAACCACAGGGTCAACCTGCGCAGCAGCTTTGAGTGTCCTATGGACTCGGACCCCAAGATCCCTCTGATCCTCCACACTGCCAAGAGTCTATATTTATACTATATTCTGTCATCATATTTGACTTACCAAAATTAACCACCTCACACTTATCTGGGTTGAACTCCATCTGCCACTTCTCAGCCCAGTTTTGCATCTTATCAATATCCCATTGTAACCCCTGACGGCCCTCCACACTATCCACAACACCTCTAACCTTTATGTCATCAAATTTACTAACCTATCCCTCCACTTCTTCATCCAGGTCATTTATACAAATTACGAAGAGTAGGGGTCCCAGAACAGATCCTTGAGGCACACCACTGGTGACCGACCTCCATGCAGAATATGACCCGTCTACAACACTCTTTGCCTTCTGTGGCAAGCCAGTTCTGGATCCACAAAGCAATGTCCCCTTGGATCCTATGCCTCCTTCCTTTCTCAATAGGCCTTGCATGGGGTACCTTGTCAAATGCCTTGCTGAAATCCATATACACTACACCTACTGCTCTACCTTCATCAATGTGCTTAATCACATCCTCAAAAGATTCAATCAGGCTCGTAAGGCACGACTTTCCTTTGACAAAGCCATGCTGACTATTCCTAATCATATTATGCCTCTCTAAAAGTTCATAAATCCTGCTTCTCAGGATCTTCTCCATCAACTTACCAACCACTGAAGTAAAACTCACTGGCCTATAATTTCCTGGGCTACCTCTACTCCCTTTCTTGAATAACAGAACAACATCTACAACCCTCCAATCTTCTGGAACCTCTCCCATCCCCATTGATGATGCAAAGATCATTGCCAGAGGCTCAGCAATCTCCTCCCTTGCCTCCCACAGTAGCCTGGGGTACATCTCGTCTGGTCCCAGTGACTTATCCAACTTGATGCTTTCCAAAAGCTCCAGCACATCCTCTTTCTTAATATCTACATGCTCAACCTTTTCAGTCCTCCCTACAGTCGCCAAGATCCTTTCCCGTAGTGAATACTGAATCAAAATACTCATTAAGTACCTCTGCTATGTCCTCTGGTTCGATACACACTTTTCCACTGTCACACTTGATTAGTCCTATTCTCTCATATCTTATCCTCTTGCTCTTCATATACTTGTAGAATGACTTGATCCTGTCTGCCAAGGCCTTCTCATGGCCCCTTCTGACGCTCCTAATTTCTTTCTTAAGCTCCTTTCTGCTAGTCCTATAATCTTCTAGATCTCTATCATTATCTAGTTTTTTGAACTTTTTGTAAGCTCTTCTTCTTGACTAGAATTACAACAGCCTTCGTACGCCACGGTTCCTGTACCCTGCCATCTTTTCCCCATCTCATTGGAATGTACCTATGCAGAACTCAACGCAAATGCCCCCTGAACATTTGCCACATTTCTTCCGTACATTTCCCGAGAACATTTGTTCCCAATTTATACTTCCAAGTTCCTGCCTGATAGCCTCATATTTCCTCTTACTCCAATTAAACGCTTTCCTAACTTATCTGTTCCTATCCCTCTCCAATGCTATGGTAAAGGAGATAGAATTGTGATCACTATCTCCAAAATGCTCTGACACCTGACCAGGTTCATTTCCCAACACCAGATCAAACCCTTCCTCTTGTAGGCTTATCTACATATTGTGTCAAGAAACCTTCTTGAACACACCTAACAAAATCCACTTCATCTAAGCCACTCACTCTAGGGACATGCCAATCAATATTTGGGAAATTAAAATCTCCCACCACGACAGCCCTGTTATGATTACATCTTTCCAGAATCTATCTCCCTATGTGCTTCTCGATGTCCCTGTTACTAGTGGGTGGTCTATAAGAAACACCCAGTAGAGTCATTGACCCCTTCCTGTTCCTAACTTCCACCCACGGAGACTCCGTAGACAATTCAAGTCAAGTCACTTTTTATTGTCATTTCAACCATAACTGCTGGTACAGAACATGGTAAAAATGAGACACTGTTTTCCAGGACCATGGTGCTACATGAAACCATACAAAAACTACACTGAACTACGTAAGAAAAAATATAAAAACTACACTAGTCTACAGACCTATCCAGGACTGCATAAAGTATGCACAAAACAATGCAGGCACTACAATAAATAATGAACAAGACAATAGGCACAGTAGAGGGCAGTAGGTTGGTGTCAGTCCAGGCTCTGGGTATTGAGGAATCTGATGGCTTGGGGGAGAAACTGTTACATAGTCTGGTCGTGAGAGCCCAAATGCTTCGGTGCATTTTTCCAGATGGCAGGAGGGAGAAGAGTTTATATGAGGGGTGCGTGGGGTCCTTCATAACGCTGTTTGCTTTGCGGATGCAGCGTGTGGTGTAAATGTCTGTGATGGCGGGAAGAGAGACCCCGATGATCTTCTCAGCTGACCTCACTATCCGCTGCAGGGTCTTGCGATCCGAGATGGTGCAATTTCCAAACCAGGCTGTGATGCACCTCTCCATGTCTTCCTCCTTTTCTCTAGCCGTGATACTATCTCTGATCAACAGTGTCACGCTCTTTTGCCTCCCTCCCTGTCCTTTCTGAAACATCTAAAGCCTGGCAATGAAGTAACCATTCCTGGCCCTGAGCCATCTAAGTCTCCGTAATGGCCACAACATCATAGCTCCAAGTACTGATACACGCTCTAAGTTCATCCGCTTTGTTCATAATAATTCTTGCATTAAAATAGACACATTTCAAACCATCAGTCTTAGCATGTCCCTTCTCTATCACCTGCCTATCCTCCCTCTCGCACTGTCTCCAAGCTTACTCTATTTGTGAGCCAACCGCCTCTCCCTCCATCTCTTCAGTTTGGTTTTTACCCCCCAGCAATCCTAGTTTAAACTCTCCCCAATAGCCTTAGCAAACCTCCCCACCAGGTTATTGGTCCCCCTGGGATTCAAGTGAAAACTGTCCTTTTTGTGCAGGTCACTCCTGCCCCAAAAGAGGTCCCAATGATCCAGAAATCTGAATTCCTGCCCCTGCTCCAACCCCTCAGCCACGCATTTATCCTCCATCTCACTCTATTCTTATACTTACTGTCATATTTGAATGGCAGAGCAGACTCGATGGGCCAAATGGCTTAATTCTACTCCCATGTCTTATGGTTTATGGTCTAACGTGGAACTGAGAACAGTACAGCACAGTACAGGTATACTGTTCCCATGATGTTCAACCAATCTTTTAACCTACTCCAAAATCTCACCTATACTTTCCTCCAGTCAACTTAAAATTATGCCCTCCCATATTAGCCAATTACACACTGGGAAAAGGGCACTGGCTGTCCACTCTGTCTTTGCTTCTTATCATCTTATACACCCCAATCAAGTCACCGGTCATCCTCTTTCACTCTAAAGAGAAAAGCCCTAGCTTGTTCAATCTCTCCTCATAAGACATGCTCTCTAATCCCGCAGCTTTCTGGTAAATCTCCTCTGCACCCTCTCTAAACTTCCACATGCTTGCTATAATGAGGCAACCAGAACTGAACACAATACTCTTCAAATCTGATCTGACCAGAATCTTACAGTTATCTCACAGTTCTTGAACTCCATCACCCAGCTAATGAAGCTCAACACACCATACGCCTTCTTAACTACCCTATCAACTTGCACAGCAACTTTAAGGGATCTATAGACATGGTTCCCAAGATCCTGCTGTTCCTCCACATTGCTAAAAATCCTGTCTTCTGCCTTCAAGGTCAACCATCCAAAGTATTATTTCACACTTTTTTAGATTGAAATTCATCTGCCACTTCTCAGCCCAGCTGTGCATCCTGTCTATGTCATGCTGTAACTACAGCAACCTTCTGCACTATCCACAGCACCACCAAACTGTTAGGGTGGGAAACAGTTTTTTTGCCCCCAGGCCATAAGGCTACTGAATTCCCGACTACAAACAAGTGAGAATCTGCAGATGCTGGAAATCCAGCATCACACACAAAATGCTACAGGAACTCAGCAGGCGAGGTAGTATTTATGGAAAAGAGTACAGCTGATGTTTCTGGCCGAGACCCTTCAGTAGTGTGTCACTTGAACTCCCTACCACCCCATATGCATTTCATCATACGGTTTCATCAAGTTTCAGAATTAGAATCAGAGTCAGATTCAATATCACTGACACATGTCACTATATGTGTGTGTGTGTGTGTTTGTCTATCAAATAGTTAAGTTAAAATAAGTAGTGCAAAAATAACAGAAACTAAAGTGTAGTGAGGTGGTGTTCAGGGAATCAATGTCCATTTAGAAATCAGATGGCAGAGGGAAAAAAGCTGTATGTGAAACATTGAGTGTGTGGCTTTAGGCTTCTGTACCTCCTTCCTGATGGTAACAGTGTGAAGAGGACATGTCCTCCTTGTGGTGGGGATCCTTAATAATGGACGCCGCCTTCCTAAGGCATCCCTGCAGAGCACCACTGGTCACTGACCTCCAGGCAGAATACGCACCATCTACCACTACCCTCTGCCCTCTGTCAGTATGCAAATTCTGAATCCATTCAGCAAAGTTTCTCTGGATCGTATGCCTCCTGACTCTCTGAATGAGCCTACCACTGGGAACCTTGTTGAATGCTTACACCACATCTCCTGTTCTACCTTCAACAAATTGTTTTGTCACTGTCTCAAAAAATTCAGTCAGGCTCAAGAGGCACAATCTGCTGCTCATGAAACCATGTTGACTATCCCTAATCAGACTATGCTTCTCCAAATGCTCATAAATCTTGTCTCTAAGAATCCTCTCCTGTAGTTTGCCACCACTGATGTGAGACTGACTGGTCTATAATTCCAGGATTATCCTACTACCTTTCTCGGACTAAGGTGTCACCCTGAAATTTGAGAAGGAGAATTTAAAGTCAAATGTATCAATACTACAGTGGAGTAAGGGGAGTTACAGAGGCATGAGTGAGGAGTTGGCAAAATTGACCTGGAAAGAAAACTGGCAGGGATGATATCAGAGCATTAATGGCTGGAATTTCAGGAAGCAATTTGGAAGGCACAGGATAAATACATCCCAAAGAGGAAGAAGTATTCAAAAGGAAAAATGACACAACCATGGCTAGCAAGAGAAGTCAAAGCCAACATAAAAGCCAAAGAGAGGGCATATAATAGAGCAAAAATTAGTGGGAAGTTAGAGGATTGGGAAGCTTTTAAAAGCTAACAGAAGGCAATAAAAAAGTAATTAAGCAGAGTGAATATGAAAGTAAGTTAGCCAATAATACTAAAGAGGAGAGATGTTCAATGATGAGCAGTAATGGTTCTTGCAATAACTGCACATGTCTCCTTGGTACTATTATATGGGGGAATAAGCTACAAGATTGCATCTTACCTGGACCACTACAAGTTAGCCTGAATTGGTGAAAATCAAGAAGCTACTACACAAGTAGATGCAGCTAGAATTGATCAATAGGTGGGAGATCTCCACAAGCAAAATCAGAATGGCATTAGAAGCTAGAATTTGCCCTGAACAATTTCCAGCTGAACCCGCTACTGAACAAATTGCTTGCTTTTGCATACACTGTGGAAGATGAAGAAATTGGCCTCTAAATCTTCACAGTAATGAGCTAGTGCCTCAGATGTCTGTCTGCACAGGAAACCTCTTTTAAATATTTCTCCACTTAAGATTTAGAGCATTTATATCTGAAGAAAATTAGTGACAATGATGATGATTATTTGATCAATCTTTATCTGGTTTTGGAAGCATGAAAGCTCACATTAGCCTTTTCAGATAATGATTGTGCCTCATCCCATATCCCTGCAAGACTCATGCCCTCAGGTACCTGTCCAACTTCCTTCAAGACTTTTTAAGAAATCGGCTTCCATCACCATTTCAAGTAGTGTTTGAGCACTTGACGATAGTCTGAGAGAGGAAAATTCTTCTAATTAATGAAGACCGTTTGCTTCCTGGGGAGGTGAGCCCCTTTCAGAAGGCAGAGGAACTGGGACCATTAGGAATGTTTGGCAACTTATAGAGACCCCAGTAGTGTGTCAAAGTCTGTAAACTTTCTTGGAGCTGCATGCTGCAATTTGACCCAAGTGTAATCATAGTCACAGTTCTCCTCTGCGAGGTGTCAGTCAAGCAACAAATTTTTACTTATGCGGTGTGAGGTGAGAATGCCACACCATTTTTCCAGACTATATCATCATTTTGTGTCTTTGAGTGGAATTTTCATTCCTTTGGGAGGAAGTTTAAAAATCATCCTCTAGGTCAGGGGTTCCCAACCTGGGGTCCATAAACACCTTGGTTAATAGACATAAGAAAGGTTGGGAACCCCTGCTCTAGGTGGTGGACTAAGTCCTTGAGACTCATACCAAAACAGACAACTTTAGAAAGTTATTTGACAAAAATTTCTAAAATCCCCTTGAAGAGTGGTATTAGAAGATGTCTGTGTGATATAAATAGTGAGATAAATGTGGACTTTAATCAGGATCCTTTAATGAATCACTTTAATGAAGAGGAGAGACCCTTCCTCATTGTGATTTTTATAAATGACCAGAATGAAGAAGTAGAAGGGTGGGTTAGTAAGTTTGCTGATGACACAGAGGTTAGGGGTGTTGTGGATAGTCCGGAGGGTTGTCAGAGGTTACTGCGGGACATCGATAGGATACAGAACTGGGCTGAGAAGTGGCAGATGGACTTCAACCCAGATAAGTGTGAAGTGGTTCATTTTGGTAGGTCCAATTTGAAGACAGAATATAATATAAATGGTACGACTCAGGGCAGTGTGGATGATCTGAGGGATCTTAGGGTCCATGTTGATAGGACATTCAAAGCTGCTGTGCAGGTTCACAGTGCTGTAAAGAAGGCAAATGGTGTGTTGACATTCATCAACTGTGGGATTGAGTTCAAGAGCCGTGAGGTAATGTTACAACTACATAAGACCTTGGTCAGAAGTACTGTGTTCAGTTCTGGTCACCTCACTACAGGAAAGATGTGGATACTATAGAGAGAGTGCAGAGGAGATTTACAAGGATGTTGCCTGGATTGGATGGCGTACTTTATGAGCATAGGTTGAATGAACTTGGCCTTTTCTCCTTGGAGTGACGGAGGATGAGGGGTGACCTGATTGAGGTGTATAAGATGATGATTGTATGGATAGTCTGAGGATTTTTCCCAGGGCTGAAATGGCTAACACGAGGGGGTATAGTTTTAAGGTGCTTGGAAATAGGTACCAAGGGGATGTCGGGTAGGTTTTTCACACAGAGAGTGGCGGATGTGTGGAATTCACTGTCGGTGGTGGTGGTGGAAGCGGATACAATAGGGTCTTCTAAGAGTCTCTTAGGCTACGTCCACACTACGCCGGATAATCTTGAAAACGCCAGTTTCGAGTAAAAACGACCGGTGTACACACTAAGCATTTTTCAAAATATCTCCACATTAGACGGATATTTGGGCGAATCTCCTCTACTGGGCACGTGCAGGACACACAGAAAACAAGCAAAGAGGAAACGGTATACTTAGTATGCGTTTGTCCAGTTACAGAGTAGAAAAACTTTAAAGGAATTGCTCTTGGCTCTCGCGCAGGAGGACTTAAAACTAAAAAAAAACAAATACTGGAACATATGGAGGTAACCGACGTATGACCCGGCTGACGACAAACATTGAAAAACTGACTAACTCTGTTGCATTAATAAAGCACCTTGTTAAATGTATAAAACATGTCTGCATCAGTGTTATCTTGTATTTCCTTACAATGTTACATTAGGCTGTTACACGTCTATTGTCAGAGAAGTACTTGCATAAGTAGGTAAATCACCTTCATACAAGCAAGGACAGAAAACAGGGCAAAGTGAATATACTTATTTATTCAGTAAGCTATGGGTCAAAGTATTTGGTGAGTACATTTCTAACTCTTCTGGCTTCAGTCTCGTTGCCGTCTGTTCTGAACTTGTTAGGTTATGTGGGGGGTTGCGTTCAAGAAAACAACAAAATGCCACACTGCGGCCATCTGTTCCAGCACGTCATGTCAGCGTTTCTAAATAGTCAAAGAAGCTCACTTTACAACTTAACTCTCACGCCATTCACACCGACTGCGCGTTATAACAGCCGTACGGCAGTGCTTGCGCAGTACCAAGCAGAAGCAGAAAAAACATTGTTCTAGTGGTTTTGTCATGACAGCATTTTTAAATCTCTCCGTTTACCCCGTACACACTACAACGGATATTAGGCGTTTTCAGACTTATTCACTCTGGAGACCGTTTCTGAAAATCTCTGTTTTCGGGGGATGAAAACTCCACTTTAGTGTGGACAGAGGGTCAAAACGAAGAGAAAAAGCTTTGTTTTCACAATTATCCGGCGTAGTGTTGACGTAGCCTGAGATGGATACATGGAGCTTAGAAAAATAGGGGCCTACGCACTAGAGAAATTCTAGGCAGTCTCTAAAGTAGGATACATGGTCAGCACAATATTGTGGGCCGAAAGGCCTGTAATGTGCCATAAATTTCTATGTTCTATGTTCTATGTTTAGTCATCTGAGGGATATTGTTCATAAATGAGATTAATATGTGCACCCTCTATAATGTGCACTATATAAAGCCACCTCCTCTATAGTTTCCATGCTCAAAAAACTACTCGGAAATATAAAAAGGAAACTGAATTTCAGCCATTGTAATAGAATATATAAATATTCTTTCTATTTTTGCAACTGTTTTCTCCACTTGGTAAGCTGAACAGCTTGGCTCCTTCAAGAAGCTGTTTATTCCTCTCATTATCCAGCAGAGGGCAGGCCTGCCCAGTAGTTCAGCGCCATACATCAAATTCACTGAATCCATTTCATCTTATTTTTCAATCACACAGACACTTCCTGCCATGCCAAAGTCATTTTGTTTCTACCTCAGTGAGTTGTATATTCAAATGATGTGTGATGTTGCTGTGATTACTTTTCATGAATAGGTCAACAATTTTCTATCATTTTGTCATCCAGAGACTGATGATACATGTGTTATTAATTCCCATCAGGTTTACATTATAATTCAGGATTTGTGGTTTCTATCTAGGACCCTGATTTCTTGTAACTTAAAGGAATTTTCTTAGTATAAACATCATATTTATGTTTAATTATGCAATTGTTGAGATAAGTAAAATATCAGAGTTTGTTGTGAAATACTGAACTGAATCTAAATGCAGGCAGATGAAGCAACAATACCTCAGAATGTTGGATCAGACTTTATCTTACATGGATATATTTCTGTAAGCAAAAAGTTTGGAGCAACTAAAGTCCACCCAGATAATTCCTGTCTTCCTCAGATGCATACTGTGAGCCACGTTAAAACAGAAAATACTGCATTTTCTGAAGAAATGAATGGAGCTAGTATTTCATTCACAGATACTATCTGAACTGCATTTCCCATTTTTATTGTAAATTTCTCTGCTTTGTGTATGGGGCCAATGCTTGTTCTTTTTTTAAAAATTTGAACCTACAGAATTTTCATTTGAACCAGGAATTTGAGTATTTTGGTTTTGAATGCTGCACTTCAAGCATACTGCATGTAAGTTTCCAAACTACATACTTGCAATGAGTATCTCTCAGTTTTCACCTGGCTCCTTCAAATTCCATGCAAATCATGTCGCACTGTGACACACATAACATGAGAGCAGAATGCACCCAAATTTTGTGGGACAGCACAGCCACTGATGCACATTCTGTGCAAAAGTGAAGAGCAGAATACAAAAGGATTACTTGGTACTTTTTAAACCAACTGTGTGCTTCAAAGGTTGCTGCAATGTGCTCGGAGACCAACAGACCAATGGTGAAATGTTTGGAACAATTAATTCAACAATGTGTAGCAGCTTCACATGGCACATTCACTTGTACTGCGTGTTCCAGGAACTTTTACCATTGGTGTATTTGGCACCAAGGGCTTAGATGACCACAGTAAAGACAAACTGAAGGAGACTATGCTGCTTCAGAACCTTTAAAAATGTGACTTTAAAGCTTTTCTGAGGAGATAGAGCACAATAGAAAGAGACTAAAAGTAAGCCTGAACGTTTCCAGCCACACAGGAGGAATTTACGCTGCCAGTATCAACCCTCTCATCCTCAGAATTGTTTAAAAATGCGGCAACAAGTTCAACAACCTGACTGGATTTAATATGTCACTAGTTAACCATTTTCTCTTTGCTGGGCATCAGCATGATCATGATCTTTGAATTAAGACCCTGCAGTTTTAACTGAAGCTAAACTTAACATTCCTACAAACATAACATGGTGTGTAGTAAGCAAGTACGTTTCTCTGATGATGTGCCACCCACCATCTGGCTGAAGTAATAAGTTAAGACACAAAGTAATTGTTCGACTTTGTATTCAGGGGCTGAGCACTTACCCTGAGAGTAGGAAGAAGCTATGAATGGAAAAAGTAGAAATCAACCTTGAGACATCCCTCAACCCTTAACGTAATTGTGTAGTTGTATGTGATGTCAGGGGGCAAATCCTCAGAACCAGTCTTAAAGTGATAAGGGTGGTTCATTGGGTGAAGGTGGAGAAGAGCCCCAAGGATCGCATGCCTCCAGGCTCAGCTCAGCGTAAGAACAGGTCCAAGTGTGCTACGAAGCAAAGGAGTCACACACTCTCTTCACTCTGCTTGACCTGTTGCTGCCATCAGGGAGGAGGTTCAGGAGCCTGAAGACCCAGACTTAATGATTCAGAAGCAGCTTCTTCCTCTCCACTGTCAAATTTCTGAAAGGTCCATGAACACAACCACACGTTTTCTTTGCACTATTTATTTATTTAATTTTGTAATCTGAGGTAATTTTATATCCTTGCACTGTACTGCAGCCACTAAACATCAGGCTTCACATTATTTAAGTCAGTAATAATAAATCTGATTCTGAATCTTCAGCCTTCCACTCAAGGTGGCACTGAGCTGCGATCTCTGCCGAAATTATGGCTCAGATTTAGTTTATAGGGATGGTTTTGAAGACAGACAGGTGTGTCAGGGGCCAGGTTTGAGTTTAAGGACAGTGATGTTGGAGACTTAAAGGTCAGGCCTCCACTCTGTGCTCTCGTGCTCAAGGTCCAGTGACGTGGGTGGATGACAAAGGATAGCCACAGTTCAGGCCTTCACTCCGTGCTCAAATGCCAGCAACATGGGCATGTGACAAATGACATCTGGAGTCTGGGTCTCTGCTCTGTGCTCAAAGGCCAGCAACATGGGCATGTGATGAAGGACATTCTTGGATGTGGGATTGTCTCAGGTCAGTCAGCTCTGGGATTGGATCAAGGTGGCATGGGGACAGTCAGCATGCCCGGAGTTCAGGCCTGGAATTTGGAATTCCTTCATCAGCTAGTCCATGCATCAGCACTGAAAATCGAAGGCCAAAGGTTGATCGGAAGTTGAAGCCCGTTGGCTAAAGCCTGGTGATTGTATGGCCAGAGTTTTGTCCTGGAGTTAGAGGACTTTCCACGTGGGTAGTTTGGTGATAGGTAGGAAAGGGACTTGTTTTGCTGTTGTTGTTTTGCTGCCTGTTATGGTCTCTGTTGTGCTATGTTCCGTGTTGTTCTTCCAAACATTCAGGGCATGTTGTGTCACCACTGGAATGGCACACTTGCAGGCTGCCCCCAGCACAACCCCAGGTGTGTTGGTTATTAAAACAAACAATGCACTTCACTGTGTGCTTCAAAGTAAAGTACTTGTGATAAATAAATCTGAATCTCTCCCTGAGTTTCCAACTTGATGGAGAAAGTCTTTATATACCGCCTCACTGTCCAAATTGTTACTCTGCTTCCTATCCTATACCAATACAGATCATTGGGCACTCTTAAAAAGCATTCAGCTGAAGGAGCAAGGCTTGAGAAGGCACTGTTACTGCTACTGCAGAGGGTTAAGTAACAACAACAGCTGTGGAGAGGAAAATAGTGCTTAAAGTCAATGATCTTTCATCAGAGGTTGAAAGGTAGAGGATAAGACAAAGGAACAGGGTGAATGTAGAGAGAACAGAAAGTTTGCTCTGTGGCAGGGTGGGAGTCAGGCAAGACTGAAGGACAACAGTGCTAGAGTTGCTAGTTGAAAGAGGGTGGTAGAGGTCAAGGAAGCACAAGTGAGGTGCAATCAGGAGGAAGGGAATGAAATCTGAAGCCACAAGAGTAGAACAGAAGATGATAGAGTAACCTTGAGCTCTGCCACCACCCTGGAGATGTGATGGAATGTCATCACTATGGAGCAGGTACTTGAAGGCCTGATGTGAGGAGTAGAGGTTGTTTCAATCCCAAGGGATCCTAGTTGAGGGTAGAACTGAGGGAACACCTGAAACAAGGGTGACACAGTAGTGTACCGCTTAGTGCAATCACTTTACACCACCAGCGATCACTGATCGGGGTTTGATTCCTACCATTGTCTGTAAGGAGTTTGTATGTTCTCCCTGTGACCACGTGAGTTTCCTCCGAGTACTCCAGTCTCCTCACAATTCCAAAGAAATAAGGTTAGGGTTAGTGTTCTATTGGCACTGGAACAGTGGTGACACTTGTGAGCTGCCCCCAGCACAATCCTCATTGATTTGATTTCAGAAGCAGAATAAGGTTTAATATGACTGGCATATGCCATGAAATTTGTTAGCTTATCAGCAGCAGTGCAATGCAATACATGATAATATAGAGAAAAAATAAATATCAATTACAATAAATAAATATTTATTTATTTTGTGTGTGTGTGTGTGTGTGTGTGTGTGTGTGTGTGTGTGTATATTTATATATAGTTAAATATATATATGGGGTGTCAGGGAAGGGTAGCACCTCTGGTGGGGGAGCATGTCGCGTCCTTTTCAAGGTGGTTTGTCCACCTTTGGTCCCCACCTGGCACTTAGCTCTCACCTGTGGCTCCCCGTAGCTGTTTGCATGCGACAGTGGCCACACCCCGGGCAACGGCTTCGACAAGCCGGCTAAACCAGGTGAGGGTAGCTGACGGGTCTCAAACCCTCGGTGAGATAGGGAGTTGTCTATCCCAGCATGTGAAGACAAACCCCGGCGGACTGAGCGGACGAGACCAACGGAAGGTCTAACGGTCAAGAAGGCGGTCTCTGCAAGCGTCGTGGAACATGTAGAGCAGAACAAGACACAGAAGACGTCCTGGTCATCCACTGCACCTAGACCCATCTCCAGCCGTCTCGACTCTTGTCTTGCCACTGGATCCAGATGGGAATTGAGAAGAGAGAGTGAGGCAGATGCTGCGCAACTCTCCCTCACTTAAATCCAAATCAAGCGCTAGTCTCAAAACCATCATAATGGTGTCGAGGTCTTCATCGACGACAACGATGGACGAACAACAACAACATAGTTAAATTAAAAGTAATGCAAAAACAGAAATAATTTTTAAAAAGTGAGGTAATGTTCATGGGTCAACGTCCATTGAGGAATCAGATGGCAGAGGAGAAGAAGCTGTTCCTGAATCACTGAGAGTGTGCCTTCAAACTTCTGAACCTCCTATCTGATGGTAACGGCGAGGAAAGGGCATGAACTGATGACCTGGGTGATGGAGTCCCTAATAGTGGATGCCACCTTTCTGAGGCACTGCTTCTTAAAGGTGTTTTGGATACAATGGAAATTAGAACACAAGATGGAGCTGACTAATTTTACAAATTCCTGTAGCTTCTTTCAATCCTGTGCAGTAGCTGCCCATCCCCCCATACCAGACAGCAATGCAGCCTGTCGGAATGCTCTCCACGGTACAGCTGTAGAAGTTTTCAAGTGTTTGAGGTGACAACCCAAATCTCCTCAAACTCCTAGTGAAATATAGCCATTGTTTTGTCTTCTTTCTAGCTGCATCAATACGTTGGGATCAGGTTAGATCCTCTGAGATACTGACACCCAGGAACTTGAAATTGGTCACTCTCACCACTTCTGATCCCTCTATGAGGACTGGTTCATGTTCCCTTGTCTACCCCTTTTTGAAGTCCACAATCAGCTCTTGGGTCTTAAGTTGTTGCTGTGACACCAATCAACTAGCTGGTATATCTCGCTCCTGTACCCCTCTTATCTACATCTGAGATTCTGTCAACTATGGTTGTATCATCAGCAAATTTATAGATGGCATTTGAGTAATACCTAGCCACACAATCATGGGTATAGAGAGAGTACAGCAATGAGCTAAGCACACATTCCTGAGGTGCGCCATGTTGCGTCAGCAAGAAGGAGATATTACCAATCCGCACAGATTGTGGTCTTCCGGTTAGAAAGTTGAGGACCTAATTGCAGAGGGAGGTATAGAGGCCCAGGTTCTGTAGCTTATCAGTCAAAATTGTGGGAATGATGGTGTTAACACTGAGCTATAGTCAACGAACAGCATCCTGACATTGATGTTTGTATTGTTGAGGTGATCTAATGCCATGTGAAGAGCCATTGAGATTGTGTCTGCTGTAGACCTATTGTTGCGTTAGACAAATTGCAGTGGGTCCAGGTCCTTGCTGAGGCAGAAGTTGATTCTAGCCATGACCAACCTCTCCAAGCATTTCATCACCGTAGATATGAGTGCTACCGAACGATAATCAGTATAACTAATGCCCTTTTGTAGCAGGTGAGAAGTTCCAACCATAGCAGGGGGTGGATGAAAATGTCCTTGAATACATCTGCCAGTTGGTTGGCACAAGTTTTCAGAGCCTTACCAGGTACTCTGCCAGAGCCTGCCACCTTGCGAGGGTTCACCCTTCTGAAAGACAACCTGACATCAGTCTCCGAGACAGAGACAGAGGGTGCAACAGGAATCTTCACAGCTGTAGTTATATTCTCCCTTTCAAAGCGGGCATAAAAGGTGTTGAGCTTGGCTGGTAGTGAAGCATCGTTGCCCTTATGCTGTTGGGTTTTGCTTTGTAGGAAGTAATGTTCTGCAAACCCTGCCAGAGTTGATGTACATCCGACGTTGCCTCCAACCTCACTCAGAGTTGTTTCTTTGCTCTTGAAATAGCCCTCCACAAGTCATACATGGTTTTCTTGTACGGATCTCAGTCACAGACTTAACTGCCACGGATCTAGCCCTCAGCAGACAACGAACCACTTGGTTCATCCACGGCTTTTGGTTTGGGAATGTACAGTAAGTTTTCATAGGCACATACTCCTCCACACAGAATTTAATGAAGTCGGTAACAACTGCGGCATATCCATCCAGATTCAAAGATGAATCCCTCAATACAATCCAGTCCATTGATTCAAAGCAGTCCTGTAGGTGCTCCGGTGCTTCCCTTGTCCAAACCTCCTTGGTCCTCACTGCTGGTGCTACAGTCGTCAGTCTCTGCCTGTACTCAGGGAGTAGAAGTAGCCAGGTGATCAGGTTTTCTGAAGTGTGGGCGTGGAATAGCATGGTAGGCACCCGTGATCTTAGTGTAACAGTGATCCAGTGTATTACTTCCTCTGGTAGTGTAAATGATTTGGTGATGATAATTTACTAGTGACTGTTTTAAGTTGGCCTGGTTAAAATTCCCCAAGATGATGGGGAAGGCGTCAGGGTGTGCTGTTTCATGTATGTTGAATGCATTGCTTAGATCATCCAGAGCCTGTTTGACATTGGCCAGAAGTGGAATGTACACCACTACCAAAATTATCGCTGAAATCTCCCGTGGCAGGTAAAATGGCCAAGATATTCCAGGTCTGGTGAGCGGAATTGGGACATCACAGGGACATCACTGACATATTTATGCACCAAGAGAAGTTTATCATGAAGCACACACCTCCCTGCTTTGACACCATCCTGTCAGTGTATAGTGAACCCGTCAATCTGAATTGCTGCATCTGGTATGGAAGGGGTTAACTAGGATTCTATGAAGCATAGGATGTACGCTGTCCTAATGTCCCTCCGATACAGCACCCTGGCTCTGAAATTGTCAATTTTATTTACTAGTGACTGTACATTTGCAAGCAATATAGTCAGTATTGGGAGTCGAAAACAGCATTTTTTAAAAATACATTTGTAGCCACGAGCAGCAGCCACGTTTCCTGTGAGAAATACGGCCACAATCAGCATTATTTCCATCAGTTTTAAGTAGCAATAGGTTGTTCAAATGCATGAAAATGTCTTTATTAACTGCACAAGCCTTGGATGCAGTTGTGTTTCTCAGCTGTAGCAGGCTGAAATGGGAATATTTAATTGTATCCATCGGGTTGCTCTGCAACGAGTTCACCCTGAAAAAACCTTGAAGATTTGACACAAATGCCGCATTTCACTGTATATTCAATGTTTCAATGTACCTGTGACAAATAAAGCTAATCTTTAATGTTGAACCAGTATTAGTTTCAAGAGTATTCACATTGTATGCTGTCAGCTCATAGACATCCCAGAGCAAAGCGTATAAGGGGCATCTCTTATTATGGAAGACCTGACAGAAACATAACTTTATGCAAATGTTTCCATTAATGAGTAAACAATTCTTCAAGATAGAAAAGTTAGTTATAGAAATGCAAATTAGTGTTCATTAACAACTAGACACTACATATATTCCTTTGGTTTAATTATGGATCATGTTAGAGTGAGCACAGAAGATATTTGATGAAATGAAAGTGTATGAAGAGCGATGATATCAGTGGCTATATAGTCTAAAGAATAGATATTATTAAATATGAATGGTCATTTTCTGATACTAATTTCCAGTTCCAAATCCTATTTAACTGGATTTTTGTGAAACCTGATTTTGTCAGCGATCAGTGGATGGGCTTATTGAAATCTGCCACATTAATACCAATAACAAGTCGTTAAGTATAGTGTAAAATACACCATTGCTGTCGGTTTGAGATAAACCAAAACACTGCTCTCCACACCCCAACTCACATCAAATCTCTCTTACCTCTAAAAACACAAAATACTCTGCAGATGCTGAGGTAGAAGCAACACTCACAACACGCTGGAGGAACTCAGCAGGTTGGGCAGCATCCGTGGAAACGATCAGTCAACGTTTCGGGCCGGAACCCTTCGTCGTAAACACAAAATACTCTGCAGATGCTGGGGTCAAAGCATAACTATCTCGACTATACCTCTTCCCACCCCGCCACATGCAAAAATGCCATTCCCTATTCCCAGTTCCTCCGTCTCCACCGCATTTGCTTCTAGGATGAGGCTTTCCATTCCAGGACATCTCAAATGTCCTCTTTCTTTAAGGATCGTGGTTTCCCTTCTGCCATCATCTATGATGCCCTCACCCGCATCTCCTCCATTTCCCACACTTTGGCCCTCACCCCATCCTCCCGCCACCACAACAGGGACAGAGTTGCCCTTGTCCTCACCTACCACCCCACCAGCCTCCGGATCCAGCACATTATCCTCCGCAACTTCCGCCACCTTCAACAGGACCCCACCACTAAGCACATCTTTCCCTCTCCATCCTTCTCCGCTTTCCGCAGGGATTGGTCCCTCTGCAACTCCCTGATCCACACTTCCCTCCCCATGGATCTTCCACTGGGCACTTATCCCTGTAAGCGTAAGTGCTACACCTGTCGCTACACCTCCTCTCTTGCCACCATTCAGGGCCCCAAACAGTCCTTCCAGATGAGGCAACACTTCACTTGTGAGTCTGTTGGGGTCATCTATTGCATCCGGTGCTCCCGGTGCGGCCTCCTCTACATCGGTGAAACCCGACGCAGATTGGGGGACCACTTCGTCGAGCACCTCCGCTCCGTCTGCCACAACAGACAGGATCCCCTGGTTGCCACCCACTTCAACTCTGCTTCACATTCCCATTCGGATATGTCCATACATGGCCTCCTCTACTGCCATGATGAGGCTAAACTCCTGTTGGAGGAGCAACACCTCATATACCAACTAGGTAGTCTCCAGCCCCTTGGTATGAACATAGAATTCTCCAACTTCCGGTAATTCCCTCCCCCTCCCTTCCCCTATCCCTATTTCACTCTGCCCCCTCCCCCAGCTGCCTATCACCTCCCTCATGGTGCTGCCTCCTTCTACTACCCATTGTGTTTTCCCCTATTCCTTCTTCACCTTTCCTGCCTATCACCTCCCTGCTCCCCCTCCCCCACCCCTTTATCTCTTCCCTTACTGGTTTTTCATCTGGAACCTACCAGCCTTCTCCTTCCCACCCTCCCCTCACCTTCTTTATAGGGCCTCTGCCCCTTCTCTCTTCAGTCCTGACGAAGGGTTCCGGCCCAAAACATTGACTGATCGTTTCCACAGATGCTGCCCGACCTGCTGAGTTCCTCCAGCAAGTTGTGAGGGTCCCTCTTACCTATCCCTTTTGTCCTTGCTGACCTGCACTGGCTGATACAAAAGCTTGGCTTACAAAAAGTTCTTTGAAACAGTACCCTTAGGTAACCTGGAGACTACCTGTGCACTGAGAAATTAAATTTGCTTGATCATAAGTTAATTGTGTCCAACCCCATTTGGCATGATACAGAATGTTTTGTTCAATAAGTGATATGAGATCTTATTTGAAAGAAGAATAAGATTTTACTCAAGCATTGGTAGTACTTTCATTCGTAAAACATGATCAGAAAATCCCAAACTAACGCAGGACTGAAGGAGTCTGTGGCTCCAACATTTAAATGAAGTATTAAAACGAGAATTTGCTTCTTGTCTCATGTGGATGTAAAAGAGTCCACTGTACTAGATACAAAATCAAAAGAGTTAGCCATAGTTTCCCTCAAATGCAGAGATTATCTGCCAGGATGCTGATACTTTCTGTGGGAGATTGCTGTACAACACTTGGCAGGCACATTTCCTATATTACATCAATGAGAGCACTTCAGGGCACTCCTTTCATTAGAAAACACATTTGGAAATCCTGAGGTGATGAAATACACATCTTTATTTCTCTTTTCCACTCAGTTCAGATTGAGAGAGGAATATTAATAAATTAGACAGATGGTATTTGGGTGAAGAGTCTAGCATATGACTGCAGCTACCTGGAATGTCCTTTAGAAAGACTCATATCTGGCTCCTTGTTTTCAATTTGTTACAGAGAGTGTCTTCCACCTTCACCATCTCCATGGTTACATCTCTGAATGTTAAAGTTGTACAGCATGCAACAATACTGATGAAAACTTGGCAGGAGCATTTTGTTACACACCCCCACATCTGCCCAACCAATTAAAGTGCTCCTTTAAAAATTTTTCAGTGTATTCAGTGATGATTTCAATGGCTGTATATCCAGTGAAAATTCCCCCGTAGAGAAAATCTGCAGCAATTTATTTATTTATTTATTTAGCAATACAGCTCAAAATGGGCGCTTACAGCCCAATGAGCCACACCACCCAACAACCCACCTATTTAGCACTAGCCTAATCACGGGATGATTTACAATAACCGATTTTTCTACTAATTGGTGGGAGGAAAGCGAAGTTCCCAGAGGAAACACAAGCAGTTCATGGGGAGAACGTACAAACTCCTTACAGACAACACCAGAAATGAACTTTGAACTCTGGAATGCCCCAAGCTGTAATACCATGGCACCGAGATTGTAAATTTCGGTTTCAAATTCCAGCATTGCAGAATCCTGAAAAAATATAATTTATATAAGAGCCCAGTGTCTCCTCCTGTAAAACCCAAGGTGCATTGTATTTGCCAAAAATAGGTGAGGGCTATATTACAGAATTAAATGTTTATCTCTTTAGCAATGATGTCGGTACTCTAAAGCAGGGGTCCCCAACCACCGGGCCGTGGACGGGTACTGGCCGCAAAGCATGTGCTACCGGGCCACAACGAAACGATATGATTTGGCGATATTAGTCAGCTGCACTTTTCCTCATTCCCTGTCACAGCTACTGTTGAGCTTGAACGCACGCGAGGTCATTACGCACGCGTCATCCACGTCAGTGCAAGAAGGAGATCAACTCCTTGAGCTTGCAAATGACGGCGGGCTGAAAAGTGTGTTTGACATGACATCTCTGCCGGCATTCTGGATCAAAGTCAAGGCTGAATACTATATCCTGAGATAGCCACGAAAGCACTGAAAACGTTGCTTCCATTTCCAACATATCTCTGCAATGAATGCAACGAAAACTAAATTGCGTAATGGACTGGACATAAGTAACTGCCTTCGAGTACGCTGTCTCCCATCACCCCTCGATGAGACCGTCTTGTTGCAGGAAAACAAGTATTCAGCACAGAGCTCCCACTGATTCAGGGATATTGGTGCGTTGCAATGATTTTATATATTCATATGTGGAAAATATGCACTGTGTGTTTAATATCCAAATGTTACTTAAAATGTTATGATGCTATTGACTTATAAGTGGCTTATATAACCATATAACAATTACAGCACGGAAACAGGCCATCTCTGCCCTTCTAGTCCATGCCGAACGCTACTCTCACCTAGTCCCACTGACCTGCACTCAGCCCACAACCCTCCATTCCTTTCCTGTCCATATACCTATCCAATTTTTCTTTAAATGATAATATCGAACCTGCCTCTGCCACTTCTACTGGAAGTTCGTTCAACACTTTCTTCAAGCTCCCCTGTCGTCCCCTGATAATTGACTTTTCACTATATTCATGCGAGGAAAATATGCGCTGTGTGTTTATTATTAAATTCGTTAGAGAAACCCTTTTAGAAATGAAATTGAGTGTATTAGCCACTTATCACCTATATTTCGGTCGTGATTAACACCCCCCACCCCCGGAACATAATCGCCAAGAAGGATTTGCAGGGAAAAAAATTGGCACGTATGTGCATGCGCACTGGTGCCCGCGCAAGGCTTCATGGTCATTGTAGTCTGTCTTGGGATAAACACAACGTATTTGACTGCTACTCTTGTGCATTGGCAACCCTACCCACACCCACCCCCCCCCAGTCGGCCGGTCCGCAAGAATATTGTCAATAATAAACCAATCCGCAGTGCGAGAAAGGTTGGGGACCCCTGCCCTAAAGAAGCCCCTTTCTTTTGAAGAGATGTTATAAATTTTCTATAGTCAGCACATACTTTGATATCAGGTCATGCCATCAACTGCATTGATTATGAATTGTATCATAATTCTACAAGTACATTCTGTGAGCTGCTTTACTGAGTGTCGGTAAACTTACTATGGATTGCATCTGAAATAAAATAGAAAATGCTGGAACCATTCCACAAGTCTATGGTTAGAGAAACAGATTATTGGGATTATGAACTTGCATCTAATGAAGATTCATAAACCTGAAATATTAACTCTGTTCTAGCATCAGCAGGATCTCGTGTGTTTACATTAACTGTTTCCTTTTCTATTATTTATTTTTTCACAGGATTTCACTTGTCTAGCATTCTATTTTTTGCTTTAAACTTTTATCTGTGCAAGTCGTTAGTGGCCCTAAAATCCTGCCATGTTTTGGCAATAGTACATTGCTTTTACAGTTTGAGCAAGATATCTGTGATGCCCAAACTTTTGACTGGTTACGGGTCCCCAGTTCGTACCACTGCACCATCAGCAATTAGGCCTTAGCTGACAAGGTCCTTAGTTCGAAAATGTTCTCTACCCCTGAACCTCCTCTTACTCTTACTCTTACTCTTCCTCTTCCGCTTCGAGAGTCTTCCATCAAAATATATCTATCCTTCCTTATATTACCTGGTATCAAATTGAGAAAAGCCTTAGAATCAAATGGCTATATATTGTACAACTCCTTACTGTTTGATAGTTGATGTACTTACCTCCTTTTCTTACTGTTTTAACAGTGTAGTCTGCATTGTACCATTACTGAAAAAATGTTAAATGATAATTGTGGTCAAACCAAGTGAAAACCTGCTTAGCTATTTGCTTAATTGATACCTGTATTCCTGCTTTACTATTCAGCTTTGCAAAATTTCAGTATTCTGTTTACAATGTCATGGATGGGGGCAAAGGCAAAAAAAACATGGAGTCAAAATAGTTCTATGTAAACAATGTTTGAACTGTAAATATGAATATGGGACACAATTGGATGCAGAGGCTGCAGAATGAGCGGAAAGGCTGATCAGGAAGTAACACTGACGTTGGTTAACCCAGAAATTACCTAGGGGTTCAAGTTGGTCATCACAGAGAACTTTCATTTGAAGAAGCTGCTGCCTCTGAAGACAGAATCACATACAGGAGAGAAAATGGAGGAGAGGAGGGGGTTGAACTCAGTGGCACAGGATGAGCCAAAGATTTGGTTCAGCTAAGTAGGTCAGAGTTAGAGATCAGCTTCAGCATTCTACCTTGTTCAATTTCCTTTGTAACTCGATCAGAAGCTGTGACAGGAATTAGAATCATCAAGTCATAGATTCATACAACATGAAAACAGAACATTCAGCCTAACTCAGCCAAACTTCCATATTAATCCCATCTCCTAGCGCTTGATCTATAGACTTCTGTGCCTCACCCATTCAAGTTCTCACCTATACGCTTCTTAAATCCTGTCAATGACCCAACGTCATCTGCTTCTCATGTATTTCATTCTAGATAGTTGCACTTTCTGAGTGAAGAAGCTCCACCTCATGCGCCCCTTACTAGATGAACTCTAGATTTATCTAACTGATATTGTGACACGTTATCTTTTCTTTACCCCTCATAATTTATATACTCAATCATGCCCTGGCTTCTTGTAGCTGAACTGCTCCATCCCAGATAACTGGGATTAGATAGATTAAATTAGGTGACAGGATGCCATCACAGAAAGGAAGGTCACTTGAGGAAGGTTGTGGGCATTCTTAAAAACCAAAGCAAAGCTACTTGAATCCTGGATCAGGACACTGCCATTGGGGAGTATTTTGTCCTGTGCTCTCTCACCATCTCACAGTGAAATGATGTGATGTGTTTGGCAATGAATTCAAGATTACTTCCCAGTCTCGAGTTATACTGAGCCATATGATAGTTGTACTCATTGCATATACTAAAGTGTGAAAAGGTCTCACTTACATCCAGGTTTTATTTGGCTGTCAACAAGCCATGGCAAATTAATCTTCACTCATCTCAGGAACGATGGATAATTGTAAAGGCAGAGAATTTGTGAAACTATTTCCTGATAGGTACCAATTCATCCGAGTGACCCATCCTCATATCACTGTGTTTTCTGTGCGAATGCCAAATCCTACTCTCATCTCCAGCTGGGTCTGAATCACAAACAGCATGTCAGCAGGCCATGAATTTAACATTTGACGTTCAATGTGTCCTCACCACATTTACACCATAAAAGTATTCTGGCAGTTTAGGAATCAAAACTTGTCTCTTGGCAGCGACTCTTGCTTTAGAGCAGGTGCAGTACTGGACAGATCTATTGATGTCATCAGATCCAAATTTAATTTCCTGTACATGAGATAAACAGCACAATAAAATGACATTGTACCACTTAAGTGTTCACTTCAAAGCAGCTCTGGACTCGATACCCCACGTGGGGTACTGCCTACTTCAGGTGGAAAGCAAGCTGTGAGAAGTTGATCGTGATTAGGTGCAAATGGGTTGAGTGCTTCCAGTATGGACTCTCAATTTTTCCATTGCTTAATCTGTACTCTTAAGGGAGGGGGGCTGGAGGTCATTCATGCAATAAATCAAGAAATCATTAATTTATTGATAGTGAAAGAACATCGCTGTGTCCCTTCTGAGGTATCCTCCAAGGTGTTAATCCTCTTGTGAGAGATTCCTATCTCGAGCCTTTCCATAGACATAATTTACAGTAGTCAGCACCTGAAGCTCACCTACTGAGATCTGACTGAGAAGGGCAAGTTGCTACCAATAACTGCCTCCCTCCCCTATTATTTGATGGTGGTAAAAACAGATGGAAGAGATTCTGATTCACAGTTCTTGCATGTATTAAGTACGGTTGTGCTCTCTAGACATTGGAGCTCTCTTCCAGGTGTTGTAGCCCTGTAAAGGTTCTGTCACTTGCAAAGTGGGAATGAAGAAAATAATTCTTAAACATTTACATAAAGTTTAACTCAATTTGGCTTTTTTACACTGCAATTTAAAATTTCTAACTGAGAACAGATGGCAGAGAAATCCAGGGGAAACAGATTTAGAGAATGAAAGACAAAAACCAGCATGAACTAGGCATCTGAACTAAAAACAGCAAATATTGAAGAGAGCCAGCATCTATGGATACAGAAACAGAGACTGATATTGAACTGATATTGATCAAAAGTTCTCAACCTGAAATATTAGTTTTTTTTTCACTCCACAGATGCTGCATGAACTGCTGAATCTTTCCAACATTTTCAGTTTTTACATACAGGGACTTGGAGGTAGTTCCAAGTCTGTAATTCTGCAGTTGGTTAATCTCATTCTAAATATTGGGTCATTTGCCCTCACTGGGTAAATCCCCAACAGAAACAGACCCAACGCAAGTCTGGAAAGTACTGAGCAAGACTCCTACTTTGGACCCCAGGTTGAGACCAACAGCAGACTTTGGACATGCCAGGATTCCTCTGCAAAATGCTGTGGAATCTACTTCTGATCTTACTCCATTTATAAATCTATATTCATTTGTATGGGGATTTCTGATCTGGAGATTAGCAAATAAAACTGATTTCTTTTATTTAGATTTATTTAATACTTCAGTTATTTCTTGCTATTTATTTATGTTTAAGTAGACAATCTAATAGTTTTTAAATACCTTTGAATATCGGGGCCTACAGGGGTAAGGCCCCAGTACCATGCCATCTTTGGCCAAGTCACTGCCATGGCCTCAGGCATTGTCGACCATTGGCACATGGAATAGGTACAGTCAGCCGTGACTCATGAGTGGCGAGCTACATCCGACCTGACTTAGCACACTGAGTCTTTCGCATTCTGAAAAATAAAGGAAAAATAGCAGCATGAACATTTTTTTAAATTCTTGAAATCTCATGTTAGACTCATTAAGCAGTAGAATATTCCATTAGATTTTAGCTTTACGGAGGTAGGCATTGTTGAATGCTGAAACAGTGTTAAATATGTAATGATTTTACTTCTTTCTATGTGGTTCTGAATTTTTTTCTGGCTTTTGTTTCATTAGATATTTATGGACAATTGGTAAGAATGTTTGGAAAAGATGGAAGAAAAGGTTCTTTGTTCTGGTGCAGGTAAATAAAAATTAATACTCTCAAGTGTATTTGACCTGAGTCCTTTAAATGCATGAATTAATGAGGCAGAATGTATAGCAAAATTAATACCTAATATGTTTGTTATTAATTGCCAATCTCTTTTTAATATTTCCATTCATTTGCTTTTGTTAAAAATGCCATGTGACCAACAGCTGTGGTAGTATATAGCAAGCACACATGGATTTGTCAATACTAGGCTATTATCTAGGAGCTGCCTGCAAGGTGATCTCCCAGGTTATTACAAGAACTTGGAAGTGATTTTTTTGCTATCACAAAGGGAGGAAAGTGAGAAAATAAGTAATAAAAATCACAAAGACATTGCAATGGCATGACTAGTGGAGTCATTGTCTCACAGCTCCCTCAGACAAAGTTCAATCCGGACCTTCATTGCTGTGTGTGAGTCATTTGCATGTTCTCCCTGTCATTGTGTGGATTTCCTCCAGGATCTGGTTTCCTCCTGTTTCCCAAAGATATGTGGGTTAATAAGCTAATTGGTCTCTGTAAACAATCCTTAATGTAAATGGGTGATTGAATCTGGAGGGGATTGATGGGAGGTGGGTTATAAGGAAAATTAGTGAGGGAATGAGATCTCTCTGTGAGCTGGTATGAACTTGATAAGCAGAATACCTTCCTTTCTTAAGGAAACATGGGAACGTGGCTAGAAGCAGGACAAGTTATGTAATTAAATTGTGCTGACTGAACTGTACTGAACAGCTACAGGCAAGGAAGAAGAAAGGTTCAGGAAGCTGTTAGTCTGCAATATAAAGTGGAAGGAATTTCGAAATGTAAACAATATCAATTTTTTTTTAATAGTGCATTAACGGTATATTACAAGTGACTGGACAGTGAAAAGGGAAAGGTAGAAGAAATATACAGGCAAATATAATGCTCATGTAGGCTGAATTATAAATGAGAAATCAGTAAAGCTTTGTATGGTTGAACTGCAAATATGACCCACATAAGATTGCTTGGGTTGGCCATGAACTCTAGTTCCTGATGATAAATAGTGCGACTGCCTCACCCACACTTTTATTTTGAGCAAAGTAATATGGCATGGCCCTAGAATGAGTTTTTGGACAATGTTGTATCATTAATGGAAAACTGCAAGGAACCTGCTGGGCTTTTTACAAAGGTTTTCCCAAACCATTCTTGGACTAGTCAGTATCTACATAAAACAATTTTCATGCAAAGTTTTATCAATTCATTTCCCCTTCAACATCTGGTGTTTTAGGAAAGTGCCCAATTAACTAATTTGACCTGAAACAGGTGGTGTATTTCACACTCAGTTTCATTATCTTGACCTTGACAGTATAAATAATCAGACAGCAAGCTTGCCTTGGCTGTTATGCCACATTTATTTGCAAAGGCTCACAGGCATTATTCTCAAAATGTGACTATTTGTCCAGGATGCCTGGAATTTAAGTAATTTAAGGTGAGATATGCTCCTGTGCCAGCAGTGACGTTCCTCATGTTGCTGAACATGAGGGAGTTCTGTGTACAGAGGGGATTGGAGCTGTGTGTATGTGTGTCAGCTCCATTCAGCGGGCATTTTGACCTTACTATCTGCTTCATGGGTATCATCTGAGGCCCATTAATAAAGGATGCTCCTGTTGACTGAATAAACAAAACTTGTAAATTTTTACCAGTATCTTGAAGGAATATTAATTCTGCTTGTCAAATGTTGATAGATGCAGAATCGGCAGTTTATACTATTGATACGTAGAATTGTGATGGAGTTCTAATTATGTCACAGGATCCTGACTTGCAGAGGACTAACTGAGGGATGACTGCATGCCATCCGTATGTCTAGTAGATGGGCATGGACAACAAAGATCAAGGCCCCAATTTTAAGAATGGCCATACAGTATGTTCAAAGTGTTACAATATATTAAAATCTACCATGCCATCCTGCTGCCAGACAAGATAAAAATTAGCTTTATAAAGCTGGACTTCTTTAAATTGTCTGGTAATGTAATGAAACTAAAATGGTTGATTCTAAAAGTCATCTATTGGAATCAGTCAGAAATTTACATTGAATACATCCTTTATGTGGCTTTTGTTCCAAATCTTAAACTCTCCCCTCAAATCAGGTGGTCTGAAGGGAAGTCTGACACACACAAATACAAATCAAAACTAGCTTATCTCATACATCACTGTCTGTTCCCACTGAAATATGGAAAAGAATTACATTGTATTAAACAACATCTTTAAAAGAATTCTTTGGTTTTCAGGAAATTGTTTCCTATTGACTTCAAAGTACAAATCATGACAGATTATTTAAATTTCTTAAAGCACTTCTTATTTTAATGTCTGTACCAAATTGTCAATTTCAGAACATGTATGGTTACAAAGCAAAACTTTTATTTTAATTAGATTGCATGAACTTTTGATTTCCACGTCATAGTATTTTTCAACCAAAAGCTGAATATCACCTTTTGATTGCCCTACCAACTCTGAGAGTTCCATAAGCTGGAATGTACAACTCGACTCAAAGACACCAGCATAAAGGAATATTTAATTCAAAAATTGCCCCTGAAATTGTAGCAGTGTCTTGGATGCATTACACTCAGTGGCCATTTTATTAGATGCTTCCTGAACCTAATAAAGTGGCCAGTGAGGATATATTCATGTTCTTCTGCTACTATAACCCATATAATTCAAGGTTAGACGTGTTGTGCATTCAGAGATGCACTTCTGAACACCACGGTTATAACAAGTGGTTATTTGAGTTACTGTCACCTTCCTGTCAGCTTGAACCAGTCTAGCCATTCTTCTCTGACCTCTCTCATTAACAAGGTGTTTTCGCCCACAGAAATGCTGCTTACTGGATGTTTTTTTTTTGGTTTTCGCACCATTCTCTATAAACTGTAGAGACTGTTGTATGTGAAAAACCAAGGGGATCAGCAGTTACTGAGATATTCAAGCTACCTTATCTGGCACCAACAATCATTCCACAGTCAAAGTGACTTAAATCACATTTCTTCCCCATTCTGATATTTGATCTGAACAACAACGGAATCTATTGACCATATCTGCATGTTTTATGGATTGATTTGCTTCCAGATGATTGACTGATTAGATATTTGCATTAATTAGCAGGTGTACATCTTTATTTTATTTTTATTGAGGTACAGTGCAGAATAGGCCTTTTCAGCCTTTGAGCTGTGCCATCAAGCTACACCCAATTTAGCTCTAGCCTAATCATGGGACAATTTACAATGACCCACTAACCTATCAATTGATATATCTTTGGACTGTGGGAGGAAACCAGAGCACCAGGAGGAAACCCACACAGTCACATGCAGAACATACAACCTCCTTACAGATAGCATGTGACTTAAAAAGTGGCCACACCATGTATATTTGGCATCCCAGTAACCAACGATCCCTCTAATTTTTTTATTACTGCACAGACCAGCACTGCTTTAAGCAGGAAATTTTTTACATGGCCTGAAAATTACATGGCACTTTAGTTTTTTTTGTAATATGCATACTATGAATATTGACTAGTTGGTGTCGGCATTCAGCAGGCCAGCAGTTGATTGAAGAGCCACCGACTTCCATTCTGTGTTTATTCTTACAATTTGTGACAGTGTTGTAACTTGAAACACTGACAATGTAAATATGTTAAAGCTCTAAAATGGTTCAAGATAAAGGTTGTGGTATGTTTATTATTTATAAAATTGATCAGAATCAGGTTTTAAATCAGCAAATATCATAAAATTTGTTGCTATGCGGCAGCAGTACATTGCAATACATAATAAAAAGTAGTGAGGTAGTGTCAATTCAGAAATCTGGTGGCAGGGCGGAAGAAGCAATACCTGAATCATTGAGTTTGTGCCTTCAGGCTCTTGTATCTCCTCCCTGCTGGTACCAATGAGAAGAAGCATATCCTGGGTGAGGGGGTTCCTTATGATGGATGCCTCATTTTTGTTGCTTTGGCCCTTGAAGATTTCCTGGATGCTAGAGAGGCTAGTGCCCATGATGGAGCTGACAGCATTTACAACTTTCTGCAGCTTATCCCGATCCTGTATAGTGGACACCCCCCCCCATACCAAATTATAGATTATATTCATGAACATATGATTAATTACAGAGTATTTCCCTATTGTATTAACATAGATTTCAAAATTATGTTAGCATTATATAAAAGAGATTTCCAGCTGCGTGACAACAAAGGCTGTGTGCACAGGAACATTTCAGTTACTGTGTGGCTGTTCACCCTCACAGCTTCTAGGAACAGTAACAGTGACCACCTGGGCATGGATCTGACACTGGCATTTTGTGGAGGAAAGTGTATGGCAAGTCCTAAGAGTAACAAACCTGAGTAAGTCACACAAGTATCAGTATCATCTCCAAAGCATCGCACCCCTCTACTTTGTAATCAACTCACTTCAAACATTTACTTTGACTCTAGCCCTCCAGACTTTATCCCTCAAATGAAAGGCTGGCCAGTCAGCAAACCAATCTCCAGCCTTGGTAAACATCAGCTTATTGAGTAAATAGTTGACCATATCATGGCAAAGCAAACTCTGTCTCCGAGCATTCTTTCATTTCCCCTAATATCACAACTTTAAAAATCCCATCACTGTGTTTTCTGATCCTTTTATCACTATGTACTTTCTTCTAAACTATTGCTTTCCCTATGCCCATATGATTCTTCTTAAAACCCACCTCATTAACCAGTCTTTTAATTATACTGCTGAGTTGCTCCCTTTTTCATTCATTGTTCATCACCTTTGCATCTCTATGAAATACCTTAGACTGATTTCCTCTGTGTTGCCACTATTTTTAAATGCCACTTTGTTATTGCTACTGATGAGTCTGTTCAAACACCAGTATTTCAATGAAAAATGAAAAAAGTACCAGTTTTCTTCCCTTCCTGCTACCTTATACAATCACAGTAAACTGGTTTCTTTGTGTGATTGCAATCTGCAGAAACTGGGTCACTGTTAATGAAAAAGCAAGGATTAAATAGCCTTGCAACGTGAATAGTGAGCAGTAGGTGGAAGCACTGATTAATACGATGAAAATAGCCTGTATGCTGTTTTCTCGACGAGTTTGTACAGTATGTTGCATTACCACGCTATGTACTACTTTAAAGGTATTGTAGATGCCATAGAGTCATAGACAACTGCAGCACAGAAATTGGCCATTCAACCCATCTAGACTGTGCTGAACCATTTAAAAGTCTAGAGCCATCGACCTACACTTGGACCATAGCCCTCCATAACCCTCTCATCCATGTACCTTCCCAAACTTCTCTTAAACGTTGAAATCAAACATTTCATCTTTCACCCTTAACCCTTGACCTCTAATTGTACTCTCACACAACCTCAGTGGGAAAAAGCCTACTTGTATTTATACCCCTCATAATTTTGTTTACTTCCTCCATATCTCACCTCAATCTTCTGTTTTAGGGAATAAAGTTCTAACCTATTCAATCTTTCCTTATAACTCAGATCCTACAGTCCCAGTACCATCTTTGTAAATTTTCTCTGTACTCTTCCAATCGTACTTACATCTTTCTTGTAGGTAGGTGAGCAAAACTGCATATAATACTCCAAATTAGGCCTCACCAATTCTAATAGAATTTCAACATAACATCCCAACTCCTATACTCAGTACTTTGATCTTTGAAATCCAATGTGCCAAAAGCTTTCTTTACAACCCTATCTACCTGTGACACCTGTATTCCCAGATCCCTTTGTTCTACCACACTACCCAGTGCCCTACCGCTCACCATGTAAGACTTGCCCTGCCTGGTTGGTACTCACACTTGTCTACATTAAATTCCATTTGCCATTTTTCAGCCCATTTTTCCAGTTGGTCCAGATCCTGCTGCAAGCCATGATAGCCTTTCTCGCTATCCACTACACCACCAATCTTCGTGTCATCCACAAACTTGCTGATCCAGTTAACCACATTATCATCCAGATCATTAATATAGATGACAAACAACAATGGACTCAGCAACGATCACTTCAGCTCTCCACTAATCACAGGCCTCCAGTCAGAGGGGCAACCATCTACAATATTACAATCTCTGGCTCCTCCACAAAACCAATGTCTAATCCAATTCACTACCTCGTCTTGAATGCCAAGCGACTGAACCTTCTTGATCAACCTCCTATACGGAACCTTGCCACATGCCTTGCTGAATTCCATACGTCAGTCTCAATAAAGGATCAAAACAACAAACGTTAACGACGTGTGTCAGGACAGAGCGGCGTGGAGGGAAATTGTCCACCAACTGGAAATTCCAGATGCGACTTAACGATGACGACAACGAAGTCCATGCAAACAGCATCCACTGCTTTGCCTTCCTCAGCTTTCCTGCTAACATCCTTGAAAATCTCTATAAAATAGGTTAGACACGACCTACCACACATAAATCCATGTTGACTATCCATAATCAGTTCCTGTCTATCCAAATACTTATATATCCGGTCCCTTAGAATACTTCCAGTAACTTTCCCACTACTGATGTCAGGCTCATTGGCCTGGTTTATTCTTAGAGACTTTCTTAAACAGTGGAGTGTTATTTCCACTGTTTAATGTCATTTAATAATCACCAAAGAAAATAATCATCCTCTTGTCCCTCTTCAGTTTATTCACAAAGAAAGACATTAATTGATTGTTAATTTTCTCAAATTATTTTATACAGATTCATCTTGTATTTTGTACAACTATTGACACTGTCAAATAAAAATACACAAGTTCAATGTGAAACATCTATTGATCAAAAATGCTTTGCTTTGACTGAAATGAATTGGCACATGCTAATTAATCCCCAATTATCTAAAAGTTATGGTGGTCCTCAAAGTTGCATAGGCTGAGTTTATCCGCCTTAAAATAGCACCCTTGAAAAAAAACTTTTATCGTATTTTTATGTTATAAACTTATTCAAGTGTACTTGCTCTCTGGAAATAGTATCTGAGTGGAAGGCATTGGGCTGTAATGTCAACAAACTGATTTAACTGCAGACTGCAATTTGTTTTTGACAAGAACTCTCTGGATTACAAGTATATTTTCAGCATGTTTCAGTGGAGGTTAGCAACACTTTCAGTTGCATTGTCTTCCTCACCGATACAAATGGTTCCTATTTTTGTTGATCTTTCAGAGTGTTGGGTGCTTTTATCACTCATTTTCTTATAAAATCAGGTTAATGAGGAAAATATTAGGATCGTGCTTATTCTGTTTTCCAGATGTGATTTCTCTGTTGCTTTAGTTTTATTTAGTTTTAAGATATGGCCCTTGTGGCTATAGGGATCGGGGGTATGGAGAGAAGGCAGGTACAGGGTTCTGAGTTGGATGATCAGCCATGATCGTACTGAATGGCGGTGCAGGCTCGAAGAGCCGAATGGCCTACTCCTGCACCTATTTTCTATGTTTCTGTTCTGAGGACAATGTGTTATGATATTCACACATTAAAAATTTATCACTTTTGTATACAATTTCATAGCTTATAGATGACTGACATTTTTTAAGTAAGTGCATATTCCACACAACTTTTTGTTTTGCTGTCTAGTATTGGTATTAGTTTATTACTGCCACATGTACTGAGATAGTGTTAAGAGCTTGTCTTGCATACTGTTCATACAGATCAAGTCAACACACAGCGTATTGAGGTTGAACATGGTAAAGCAATAACAATGCAAAAGTTAAAACAGAGAAGTGCAGTGCCTATAAACAATGAGATGCAAGATCATAACAAAGTAGACTGTGAGGTGATTCTCTACATCCTTTTGGATTCCTGTGTCTTTTCACCATTTCAGCTGAGTATCCCTGATTCCATTTCAATAGAATGCTTACAGTAAGTACCACTTGTCTCCACTTCACATCAGCTGAGGTTCCCTTACTATGATCAGCTCCAGTACATAATTGTTACTAGCAATTGCTGGAACCACAATTCATTTTATGAATTGTTATTCCATGTCTGTTTTCAGTCCTTATCAAGCAAAACTTCAAATTTGTACCTCTCCCCTTCAGGACGGGTGATTTGTGTGATGTCCTAGTATAAGCCGAAGGAAACTGATCGCTGGTAACTTGCATAAATTGTGACCTTTGACTGTGAGCATCTGCATACTGTTTGATTGTAGCAATTGCAGCAAGGTTAAATCTTACTATTGCATAGCCGCAATATATGTGGCTATATGCATTTTATTGGATTATTCTCAAGAATGGCATCATAGTTATGAGGGTATTGACTGACAGTAGAATGTTCATTCTATAATTTAAAATCTATGTCCTTGAACATTAACATGGTAAAAGTAGAATTTGCAATGTTATCCTAAAGTGAATATTTGGATAAGCCCTGTAAATATTGTGGCTGCTGAAGAAGGTCAAGGAGCGAATTGCTTCCTAACTCCTCAAACACTTTCCCCATCTAACCTGCACAGAAGAGAATGGGATGTTCTTGAATTACGTGGATTAATGCAATTCTGGCAGTATTCAACACCTAGCAAATCCAAGCAGACCACAAGGCTCAATGGTTCAATTTAATATCAGAGAATGTATACAGTATACAAACCTGAAATCCTTACTCTTCGCAGACATCCACGAAACAGAGAGAAAAAGAATGAATGACTGAAAAAGGTTTGAACCCCAAAGCCCGCCCTCCCCCATATGCAAGCAGCAGCAAGGCATCAACCCTCCCTCCTCCCCTCCCCCACTTGCTCCAGCAGAAAGTATCAGCTCCCCCCCTCCACCACCCACCAAGCAATAGCAAGCCCCCAAAGTCCATCAAAATCTACTGTTCATTCCAACACCTCAATAGGCCCTCTCTTTCAGTATAGAGAGAGAGAGAGGATTCGCTCCTGCCACAGTGAGAGGGGAGGCCAACAACTCGCTGTTTCAATGTTACGGTCGCTTACATCGAGTTCCCCCAACTCAAGAATCAGCAAACTCTCTATCACTATCTAGAGAGAGAGAGAGAGAATGATCGCTCGAGTGCTGAGGCCTCTGACAGCCACGCACACTGTCTTGATGTTTTGATCTCCCACGCTGCTTCAGTCAGCAACATCAGCAAGGAATTGGGTCGTCCATAGGGCCGCACCCCGAAGGCGCACGTCTTCCAAGCCACTCCTAGAGTTACCAAAGCACAAACCACTCAGCAGGTTCTGAAGAGAACTCACCATCCGTAAAGAACATAGTTCGAGTGTAGCAGTAGATCATGAACTCTGACGGGACCCCAGCCACCTTGAAAGGGAATAAACAGACATGACAACAGAGATTTAAGCTGTTTCGTGGATGAGCTCAAAGAAGTCACCCAGGTTGGCAAAAACCTCTGGCGCCATCTTTATCTCCTCCCACTCCTGCCAGCCATACTCACAACCTAATCATTCACAGCCTCCACCACTGGGATGGCATGGCTGCAGCAGATACCCTCTACAATATCCACTGGAGAAAGTTATCAACATTTCTTCATCAGCATTTCTCATACCCACAACATACCAGCTGAATGTCAAGAGCAAAAGATTCATGGAAATTACAATGGTGTTCATTTGGTGTTACCCATAAGACCATAGCATATAAGAGCAGAAGCAGGCCATTCAGACCATCAAGTCTGCTTGCCATTCACTCATGGGCTGATCTAATTCTTCCAGTCATCCCGACTCCCCTGCTTTCTCCCCATACCCTTTGATGCCCTGGCTAGTCAAGAACCTATCTATCTCCACCTTAAATACACCCAATGACTTGGCCTCCATAGCTGTTCGTGGCAACAAATTCCACAGATTTACCACATTCTAACGAAAGTAATTTCTCCACATCTCTGTTCTAAATGGACGTCCTCCAATCCTGAAGTTGTGCCCTCTTGTCCTAGACTCCCCTACGATGGGAAATAACTTTGCCGTATCTAATCTGTTCAGGCCGTTTGACATTCGAAATGTTTCTATGAGATCCCCCCTCATTCTCCTGAACTCCAGGGAGTACAGCCCAAGAGCTGTTAGACATTCCTCATACGGTAACCCTTTCATTCCTGGAATCATTCTTGTGAATCTTCTCTGAGCCCTCTCCAATGTCAGTATATCCTTTCTAAAATAAGGAGCTCAAAACTGCACACAATAATCGTGTGGTCTCACGGGTGCCTTATAGAGCCTCAACATCACATCCCTGCTCTTATATTCTATACCTCTAGAAATGAATGCCAACATTGCATTCGCCTTCTTCACCACCGACTCAACCTGGAGGTTAACCTTTAGGGTATCCTGCACAAGGACACCCAAGTCCCTTTGCATCTCTGCATTTGAATTCTCTCCCCATCCAAATAATAGTCTGCCCATTTATTTCTTCCACCAAAGTGCACAACCATACACTTTCCAACATCGTACTCCATTTGCCACTTCTTTGCCCAGTCCCCTAAACTATCTAAGTCTCCCTGCAGGCTCTCTGTTTCCTCAATACTACCCGCTCCTCCATCTATCTTTGTATCATCAGCAAATTTAGCCACAAATCCATTAATACTGTAGTCCAAATCATTGACATACATTGTAAAAAGCAGCGGTCCAAAAACACACCCCCGTGGAACTCCCCTGGTAACCGGCAGCCAGCCAGAATAGGATCTCTTTATTCCCACTGTCTGTTTTCTGTCGATGCTCCACCCATGCTAGTAACTCTCCTGTAATTCCATGGGCTCTTATCTTGCTAAGCAGCCTCATGTGCGGCACCTTGTCAAAGGCCTTCTGAAAATCCAAGTACACCACATCTACTGCATCTCCTTTGTCTATCCAGCTTGTAATTTCCACAAAAAATTGCGGTAGGTTAGTTTTGCCCCCCAGTGTTTGCTCAGAGGAAGAACAAGCTGGACCAGGGCAACTCAGGGCCTTGGACTGTATCTTTTTCTTATTGCTTTGTGACTGTATGTTTATTTTTGAAACTGTAACCATATGTCCTATATATGCTGGTAATGTGTTTTACACCTTGGTTCCAGAGGAATGCTGTTTCGATTAGCTGTATTTGTGTAAGGCTGATCGATAATTGAACTTGAAACTTGAACCTTCTGTGAGTCAGACTGGTGTCATAGTGCCGATCTCTTCACTCTGAGCTGACACTTCTCATAACACCTATCTAACCTCACTTTGCCCTCGAACAGGATATCCTAGATGCCTTCTCTTCAGCTCCCTTCTCAATCGTTGAATGAAAGGATGAAAGAAGAATGTTTCATAATGTCTTTACAGAGTATTGGTTAAGAAAGTTAAAAATAAAATGGAAAGAAAAGTAGGATTAAGGTCCAACAGTCATAAAGGACACCAAAGTTATTTGACAATCAATGATCCCTTGCACCATCAATCTACGGGGCATGACACTTAATGACTTGGGCTATACTATTTCTTTTTTAATACTTTTGCTACTATATATTTTCTGCTATCATGATTATATGTGTTATATGTGCTGAGTGTGACTGTTGATACTGCGTGTTGCGCCTACGCCCCAGAGGAACGCTGTTTCGTATTCACATGTATGGTTGAGTGACATTTAAACTTGAACTTCATAGTATGATAAGCCCAATGAAGAAATGGGATGTTCATAAGAAGATCAGAGGCAAATTATCCAAAATTATGTACCAAAAAAAGTGGAAAAGGCATTTATTTTCAATATGAGTATTTAATTCTCACTGCATAATTGTGTAAGCCCTAGTAAGAGTCCATAATGGGACCTTGGAAAACGTTGAACACTCCAGACTGCAAGAGTCACCTCAAAATAAAGGCACATTTCGAGGTTGAAATTTACCATCATTTTCAGTGCCAACAGAGTCTTTGGCCATCTCAGAAAACGTGTGCTTGACAACCATGCATATGGAAAACTGGGCCGCAGTGCATCCTGAATTCCTGTGCACTTCTGAAACAAAGGCAGGCATCTCAAAGCACCGATGAGGTATCACCAATGTTGTCTCTACAAAAATCTCCAAATCCATTGCCAGGCTAAGTAAATAACTCTCTTCCTAGCTATCACCCCATCATTGAGACTTCAGGTACATTCTGCTGCCTCTCTGATCAACAGACCATATTGTTTACATTGATCGGTGCCATTCTCTTGAAACAGGTACTCTATTCCAATTTCTGTCACAGCAGGAGACTGCCTGGTGCACAGCGAAAATGATTCAAGAATGCTTGTAAAACCACCTTGGTGAAGTGTAATGTTCTTAGCTCTAGATGTCTCAAATTTAGAAGGAACATTTTGGGATGGCGCTGAGAGGTTTAAGTTGCTTTGTCAGGAACACACAGAAGCTCACCATTTCTGGTGAAAGTATCATGCTACATCCTCAGCTACCCACTTGCCCACCTGATCACCTCAGGTGTGGCAGGTTATGGAACCCACATTGGCATCATTTAAGCCCAGAGAACTGCCCAAGAAGAGAACCTGCTAGCAGCATACTGGAACTCCATTTAGCTGTACTACATGTCATAGAAAAATAACCTTCTAAATTCTGATAGCATCTATTGAAGATTGGGTGTAGCCTTTCGGCTAAAAACCTAAATAAGAGCTTAAGAAATTCATAGATTATAGTGAGGAGAGAGAAGCACGGTGGTGGTAATTAAAGTGTTAAGACTTTCTGAATGTTGTTAGTTGTCACTTAGTTTACAGAGCTTAAGCACTGCAAAAACAAAAGAAATAGCTCGGAAATGTAATAGTATTCCAAAGAACATAATTTCCAATGGAGGTTAATCACTATGCTTTTGAAATCTCTGAACCATGGATAACCGTTAAGCCACTAGCCTAAAGCAGGGAGAATCCTGTGTTTTCTAACAACCTTTCCTTTCAGACAACTGAGAACTTCACTGCCAAATCCTGGCTAGGGTCTGATGCAACCTGATGGCATCCTGAAGGCATCCTGAAGGCGTATTGAGGCACACAGAGCCTGAAAGAGGCCCTGCAGCTCAATGACTTGCATCAAGAACATGTCATTGAATTCATCGTGTCATCCAGAAACAAATTAAGAGGAGTGAGAGCTGCCATTTACAGCAGTTCTGACAACAATTGCACTGATCACTGAGATTTAGGATTGCTTAAACATAACTGGCACCAAGATGGTCAATTCACATTGTTTGTGACAGGACGTCACTCCTAACCTTGTCTGATCTGAATGATAGAGTACACGAATATCAACTGAGGCTATAACCCGACACAATACCGTGCATGAGTTCAGAATCATACCAAGTGCTTTCCTCAAAGGAATTCAAAAGGTGAAGGCTCTACATGGCTGACAGCTCGGCTGCATTAATGTTTCATAGAATGTGAATGTATCTGTGCAGCATCTTTCAAAGCAAAAGAAAATTCACCATTTGTTTGCAGTGGCTTATTTTGCCAGTCATCCCCAGATTATTGACTGATAGTCAGAAGAATCTTTATTATAGCTGTTTTTACAATTTAGCTGCATTTTTGCATTTGTCCTTCAGAAAGAAAAAAATAACTTTTTGATTATGGATGATTTTCTCTTTTCATTCGTTCCTATTAAAGATTTTTCTTCCACTAGCTTTAATATCTATTTTTTCCTTGATCAGTCGATGCAGTTTTCAGGAGCTAATATGAATTAGACCACTTTATTTTTGTAAGTTAGGAAATTCCACCCAACTAACCAGAAACATCGGATAACTGGCATCAGAGTTGGGAGAGGAGTGATGGGAATCTGCTGCAAAAGCATGAATGTTCCTCTGAGAAAAATATTAAGGCCATCCTTCACTTTCAAGAACTAATTTTTAAAGGAAATTGTATTGTGGCAGGTCAACTTCCTCAGATAAAATATATTTTTCCCATCTGATTGGTGTTCATGCTTCATTAATTTTAAGGAAACAACTAATTAATCATCAGGATGCTTTTTTTTTCATTAGTGAGGACTTTACCCACCATCAGCATATATCCATTGCTTGCAATGTCACAGGCAATGTGAGTTTCCTGACACGTGCTGGCAGCAGGGAAGATGTTTCACCATTGGCACAAGAAAATTTCAGATAAGTGTGGATATTGTTGTGGAATTTGAGTTTAATGAAAAATACATTCATCTGTTTTTTTATGTGATTTTATCCAGGTCAGCCAGTATACATTTGCAATGTGCAGTTATCGGGAGAAAAAGGCTGAGCCACAAGAATTGCTGCAACTGGATGGATATACAGTAGATTACACTGACCCACAGCCAGGTGAAAGGCTTCACTCCACAACTATTAAATTAATCAATTCAGCCCTGACATCTAGAGAAATTGATACATCATCATATGAAACCACTGGTTTAGCAAGTGACTTTACTATGGCAATTTTCAGCTATTATCTTGTAATGTAATAACCATAATCTTTTAACGATATATGTAATTGTAACAGTATTGTTTACATGAGAGCATAGCCTTTTTTATTCCCTACCATGACCGTAATATGGCATAATTAATAATAGTAGAGCCCACATGGTAGAAGTCCATCTCAATCACTCTTTGCTACTTTTACTAAGTTTCTGTCAGCAACAAGTTGATTTGACAATTTGCAATATCTTCCACTTTTCCTCACCTTGCATCTGGAGCTCCTCCATCTGCACATGTCGTTCATATTCTCTATGGTCCCCACTTCTGATGTTCCTTGCCTCTCCTCCCAATACATATTTTGTAACAAAATTTCAACCTTTCTGGTCCTACACTTTAGAATTCTTATTTTGCTGTCTTCCTGTATCTTTCAACTTATTCACAGTCATCCTTAAAGTCTACCTTTTTACCTCATCAGATGGTCTCCATTAAATCGTGAAAACTCAGTCATTCTCGCATCTGTGAGCCACTCTGACACTCGGAAACATTAGGACTACCATATAAAGTACAGAAGTACAGATCAAAGTTTAATCAGAGGGCTTTTATCTAATAACATTATCAGAGACTTTTCTTGAAAAGGTTTGTTAAAACCCAACTAAAATTTCAACTTTTGCCTCTTCACTGATTATATTTCTTACCTAATACATAGTGTGTGTACATGTGTATGTACTTTTGTGTTTCCAAAATCTTTCTTCCCGTTATTGTGTTTTTACCACAGTTTCCTATAAATTCCAGTGTATACTGTATTTCTATGTCCACCTTTACAAAGTAAACTTGGGTACTGTAATTATACCCTCCCACTAGTAGTCGTGCTATAGTTCTTCAGTTTTACATTTCCCAGCTCAGCTTACCACAAAATACATGAGCTCCACTTATTGCCACTTTGGTGTTTCTCAGGTTACTAGGTTTTTGACATTTAACTATAAATAATATTAAGCCAAAATATATTGCATACATAAGGAATGAATATTTGATTTTAAACTGCGTATTGAAATACATCCTGCTGTTATTATTGTTTCATGCCCTCATTTTGGGGCTATAGGTTGTCTTTACAACTATACATAATATTGTTGGAGATCCACAACCAATATATTAGAAAGTTTCAAAGAGATACATCAGAAGAGAATTGAACAAAAATACTATGAGGCTGTGTGAGATGACCTGATGTGATGTCACACTGTTTTGACTGGACTCCAGGAAAAGAATAGAATGGATTGGGCCGGCGTAGTTTGTTATTATACTGAGGGTTCACACAGTAATTTGTTGATAATCTGCTGAAAATTTCATTGCTAAATCTGGACTGAGGTCCTAATTAAACATTTCATAGATGTCAAATTGTCAAAACCGTGCTTAAGTATTAAACTCTAAACAAATGATATTTATTGCAATTTGAAATTGGAAATAGTCTGGCAAATGTTGAAGGATTATAAAATAGAAACCTTAGTTTTAATATGCTAAGTGTTATGAAGTTCACATAAGTGGTATCTCTTGTATACACCAATGAAGTTTTGAAAACTTCCAAAAGTGATACATTTTCATGTGCTGTATTTGTGTACAGTGGATTCTATTGTTTCCACAGTGAAATTTACGAAGTATTTTCATTTTTATTTAAAAATGGAGCTAGTTTTTAAATATTGGCATCCTGTTTGTAAATAGATGTCATTTTAAGAGGGGAGATGCAAAGGTGTCAATAGCTGTGTGAATTTTGAATGCTGTCCTTGCACAGCATTAAAGATGGATTTTTCTGTCTGCTGAGTTAGAAATCAAGTTTTACAGTCTCCTTATACAGCTGTTGAATAATTCATCATCTAGGTCTGGAGGGCGGTAGAGCATTCTTTAATGCAGTTAAAGAAGGAGACACTGTGATCTTTGCCAGTGATGATGAGCAGGATCGGATCCTTTGGGTTCAGGCAATGTACCGTGCTACTGGTCAATCACACAAGCCTATCCCTCCAACTCAAGTCCAAAAACTCAATGCCAAGGGAGGAAATGTACCCCAGCTGGACGCTCCCATCTCCCAGTTTTGTAAGTTAATAATCATATTTGCTTTACAATTGCATGCTGTTTGACTGAATTGTCCTTTTGGTAAAAGACTAAAGGGCAAAATACTGGAATAATTGTTTGTATGTTCTGTTAGTACAGAATGGGCTTTCCATGTCCTTCAGGTATTTTAAGATATTTTAAAAGTATGTGTTTATACTAGTACTTAAACTGAGAATTTATAAAAAGAAATTTATTTGAAGATTTTTGCTGCTTGGAGAGAAACATGATTTGACAAATTGCTTTATAATCAATAATGTTCTAAAGAAAGTTACCTGAAACTTATTGGTGCCACTAAGCTACAAATTGTTGCTCAGTTTTATGCTTTCAGAATTGACTGTAGATCAATACTTTGTCTAGGATTCCAATTCCAGTGATATCAAATTTTGTTGAGCTTCCTTTCAGAGATACTATACATGCTTACAGTCTTTTTTTTAAATTGCATGTGTTTTTGCTATTTTATCATTTATCAGTATCAAATACCATTCATAAATAGTTTGATCAGCTTGGAAGATCTTAAAATAGACACTGGTCTATAAGTACCCCCCTCTCAGTTTGATTCCAGGACATTGCACTCTCTTGTCTTCCAGTGCAATTCCCTCTTTTTGCTGATTTTATATTGGAGCCTATAGTACATATGTTTTACCACAATGAGTACCAGATTAGTTTCAATGTGGCCTGTAGGGCACAAGTTGGTGGTGTGGGTTATGTCGTACCCCATATTGTGAGGCTGTCAACGAATGCACACTAAATCCACCGGAAGTATCTAAGGTAAACAGATTGTGACATCAATGTTGTTTTTGACACTAACACTCCCGCATTGGAGCTAGTGTCCTCCCTTAATTCACTCAGCAGCAACCATGCTCCTCTCCCCTCCCCTACTACGGCTATTAAAATGGATCACAAGCTGCTTTCAGGTTTGTTGCTGATGGAATGCTGCTGGCTGTTGCTATGATGCTACAAGTCCCTGTTCTTTTTAAAAGTTTATTTTTAATGAAACAGCATCATTTTTGCATGTACAGCCTTTAACATAACAAAATATTCTAAAACATAATCAAATAAAATTTAATAACATGCTGTAGAAGGAGATTTTAGAGCAGGCAATCAATGCTTGCTATGGTCTGATAGCTTAAGATCTATCCACTGTTTGAGAAGTGATTAAATTTACAGATGATCAAGAGGCCAGAGTCAAAGGTGCACAAATATCTTTAGGATATAGTGCCAAAGATGGCTACAGAGATGGGAATGGGTGTGACCGTGGAGAATTTTGAAAGGAAAGATTACTTTGGACATTACTTAAACAACCAGAGGTAGCAACCAGAGGGGTGATGGAAAGACAAGTCCTAATACTTGTTAAAACATGGGCAGTGGAGTTTATGATGACTTCCAGTACTTGTAGAGTAGAATTGGGAAGCTTTAAGTGGCAACATTGGAATAATCTAATATAGAATTTAACAAAAGGATATATCAGCTTCTCAGCAGGTGGTGCGCTGAAGCAGGGGCAATCATGTATTGTTGCAAAGATGAGTGTATTCAGTCTAACCTTTTGGTCTGAGGCTCTTGAGGTTAGATACTAAACCAATATTGTGATCAGCTAGCTGTTTCAGACAGTAGCCAGGTAAGGGATGGAATCAACAGCCAGGATAAAACTGTAAACAATGTCTTTGACCTCACTGGAATTCAGTTTGACAAGATTTTTACCTGTGCTAATGTTGGCTATTGGAAAAACTGCCCAATAGTTTAGATGTAGCAGAAGGTTCAAGAGATACGTTCTTGATTCACTGTAGGATCCATTAATGTGCTTATGAAAGTCAGTCCTGAGAACAAGCAGCATGCAGCTGAGGAAAAGGAAAGGATCAAAGATAGACCCAAAAATAATGGAATGAATGTAGGAATGGAGCAAATGTAAGTGATTCCATGATTATATTGAATAGGATGAAAACAGAAATGCTTATTCCCTTCCAGGTGATGACATGGAAGAGGGATCGAGGGAGACCTTAAAGACTTAAAAGTGATTTGTGAACAACCAGAGTGATACATTACTTTTGTTGTAGCCTTACTGGATGTCACTCACAATACTGACCAGAGGTTTTTAAGTACTATGCCAGGATTCACTCTGGGCAGATTATAGCAAAAAGTTAGAGGAATTTGTGAGCTTAGAGCACATTGGAAGACTTTGAAGAAAAGAATTGGTGTGAAATGGAAATTTGAACAAATGAGGAAATCCAGACATGTTCTATTTTACCAAGATGTCAAACCAACCTAAAAGGATTCTGTTTAGTCAATGTCTAGAAGGTGTGAGACCATTGTAAATTTATCATGCAAATTAGTACCAGGCATCCTGGCAAATTTTATGTTTTTCCTTCATTCTATGGCAATGTGTGTGCAGGTATATTTTGGACAGAGCTCCAAATCAAAACTGCAGAGCGATGAGGCCACTCTAGCAGCAATACTGCACCTGTCCCAGAACCTACTGCAATATGGGCATCATACAAAGAGCAGAAGCAATGCTACCAGACAGCTAATAATAGAATGTACTTTTGCCTATCCAAAGAATAAAAAGACTGCGATAGGTCCATGGCATACCAGAGAGTGTGAGGTGACTCTTCTGTAGCTTATAATTCAGAATGGGTTTTGATAAATAGAAATGAAATGTCAGGAGATTGGATATATTGAAACCAACATCACCGTAACTTCCACCCCATCACTGACCATGATCTGGATAATGGACCATACAGTGATCATGAGCAATATCCCCTTCCTCTGGCTGAGGTGTTGAAGGCACATCTAGCCAATCATGTCTATGTGTTGTGTGACATCCTGTCGTGCAAAAGAGAGAAAGAGATAAGTGCCTTACTGAGTCCCATACAATATGGCTCTCATTGTTAAATATCTGCAGATGTGAACATCTTAATGCAAATGCATCAGAGTGTGGTGGAAATTAGGTATGGATCCTATTACCTTAAATTGTTCTTAACTGAGTAATTATGGTGTGGTGAGCAATGGCTGAGGTTCACAGTGTGGTGGAGAAGATCTGGCATTAGAAGACATCTGCTTGGCTATAACTATGCAAACATTGAGCTTCTAGCAGTGACTAGTCCACTGATGTCTTTGGCAAAGCTGGTAGAGTCACGGTCTCACATCTCCCAAAACCTGGGTTAAATCTTGAACTTGGGTGTTGTCTATATAGAATTTGCACATTCCCCCTGGGATGATATAGGTTTCCTCCAGCATGTCATAAGATGTGAAAGTTGGTAAGTTAGTTGATAAGTGTAAATTACTGCTATTGTGCAGGTGAATGTTAGAATCTGGGGTGAGTTGATTAAAATAGGCATAGAATAAACATATAGGATTAGTGTGAATGATGGTTGATAGTCGGTTCATAGGGCCTGTTTGGGTGCTGTAAGCCTCCATATTGAATGTGCCTGTCCTTTGCTCCATTATTTGTGTCGGTATTATCTGTGCAGTGCTACAAAATCTTTGAGTCCATTTTTCTGTGTGTGGTGCCACGCACAGTCTTTTGAGAAAACCATATGCTGCAGTCACAATGCATTATATAAAAGCTACCAACTGGCTCCCTGCTGAACTGCTCATAGAACTTTGATTGCAGAGTTCAATCATCCAGGAACAATGTTGGCATTCAGCCTGTATCTGAAGTATTAGGTGTAGGTTAATTCCTCTTTGCATCAGCTTTAGCCCCAGAACTTTGTCCTTCTGTAGGATTTTGGAGTACAGTGGAAAAAAGAGGAAAACATTGCAAAAAAAAGTTATCAGAATTAAGAGGATGCTACTACTAGGAAAGCTTCAGATACAGTCTTTGGAAAAGCAGAAAGTAAAGCAAAATAAAAGGACTTTTAATATGTTTACCTTTGAGAAGTATGGGTGTGTGCAGAATTGCCAATGTCTAAGACTGGAACAAACAAGTCACATCAAGAATCAAGAACAGAGCATGGTGGGAATTTGAAACTTACTTCCAAAGGAAATGAAAGCAAGTGATACAAGCAAGAATCAAATCTGCATTTGAGAAGAGTTTGATGCATTGGAGAGAGGATAGGAGAGATTGGGAGGGGGGTGGGTGCTGAATGTGGAGATTGATTTAGAGAGAGAGAGAAGATACAGTACATCAACACAGTCTAGTTAGGCTGAATAGCTCTTTTTTTTCTTGCTGTGGGTTCAATATAAAGTTTAAGGATAAAGGAAAGATTAGCTTTGTTTGTTACATGTACATCGAACATACAGTGAAATGCGTCATTTGCGTCAAATCAAATCAGTGAAGATTGTGCTAGGCAGCCCACAAATGCTTATGCTTATGCTTACGCTGCAAACATAGCATGCCCGCTACACACTAAACCTAACTATATGCCTTTGGAGTGTGGGAGGAAACCTACACAGTCACGGGGATGAACGTACAAGCTCTCTACCGACAGAAATGGGAATTAAACCTTGATGGGTGATTGCTAGCTGGCACTGTAACATGATGCACTAACTGCTACTCTACGCAAATTAGCATTTGATGTGTTAAGTTGCCCTACTTATCTGACTATTGTAGTTTCAGTTGCACCTTCTGATATTATATTTTTCACTTTGTTATTCTTCTCAATAAAAAAGCAAAGCAAGTATTATATTAATGATAATATTAAAAATGAATGAGAATATAGATGGCATGGTTAATAGGTTTGCAGATGACACCAAAATTGGTGGATTAGTGGGCAATGAAAAAGGTTATCTAGATCAACTGGGAAAGTGGGCCAAGGAATAGCAGATGGAATTTAACTCAAACAAATGCCAAGTGTTGTATTGGGGATTTTAAACCAAGGCAGGAATTGCATTGTAAATGGCTGTAGAACAGAGGGGTGTAAGTGCAAGTACATTGTTCCTTAACATCGGCCACACAGGTTGTTTGGGTGGTGACAAAAATGTTTAGCATTGAGTACAAGAGATGGGATGTCATATTAGTAAAGCCATACGTGGGGTAATGTGTGTAGTACTGGTTACTTAGTTATATTTAGAGAAAGGATGGCATTAAACTGGAAATAGAATAGGAAAGAATTTACAGGGACTTTGCCGGAACTGGAGACCTAAGAAATAAGGAGAGATTGTAGAGCTGGGTTTGTTTTCCCTCGACCTTATAAAGATATGTAAAATCTTGAGAGGCCTACATAAGGTGAATGGTCACCTTATCTCTTTTTCCCAGGGTAGAGAAGTCTAGAACTAAAGGGCATAAGTTCAAAGAGCGAGAGGCAAAATTTAAAAAGGGTCTGAGGAGCAAGTTTTTCTCACAGAAGATGGTGGCTATATGGAACAAACTACCAGATTAAGTTGGAGATATAGTTACAATCACAATCTTTAAAAGATAGGTACATGGATGTGTAACTCTGAGGTTCAGCCAGCATATGTTTGTCTAGGGTAAGACACCCTCTGGACACAGTGCCTGCTGTGAAACCCACAAGAAAGAACAACATCCCTCTCATTGGCTAACATACATTCCCAAAGCCCCTGTTATCTCTAGTCATAACCCAAACATTGCTGCTACAGAGAAACCATTACCTTAGCAGTAAAACATTACAGAGAGGCCATTACATTAGCAGTGAAACCTTACAGTGTGTTACACTCTACCCCCACCAAATTTAGACATGCCCTCATGACGTTGAGATAATTCGCCAACCCTTCCTGCAAAACACAAAGTCCAATCCAGGTGCAAAAGACAGTAACATAGCTCCCCAAAATGGTAGGGGTCACACTCTGTTCTCCCAGTGCTACATAGGCCAGCCTATCCAGTGGTCGCCTAATTCTCTGAAACCTCTGTATCCCCTCACCTAACTCTTCAGGTTCAGACACTACTGGAGGTACTTCCAGTCTACCTAGCGAGGCCTTCCCCAACCTATCACTCGTGCCCACCTGCAACTCGAACCCCTCTGTCCCGTGTCCAAGCTCCACTTCATTCCCTGCAGGGTCCCACTGCAACCCAGGCTTCCCACAGCTAGCGCCCCCCCCCCCCCAGCACTTCACCTGACTCAGTGGGAGAAGGGCTGTGAGTCTCTTCCTCAGTCATTGGAGAGTTAGTGAAAGGCAGCATATACCACACATCCAGATCATTATCCACCAAATCAGTATCCCTCTCATGGGCAGGGCCCAGCCCAGCCTCTCCTGCTGTGGGCCCTGCAGTCGCCCCGCGTTTTCGCAGAGCCCTCTTACTAGGGGTAGGCTCCAAGTCGGGCTCTGGGTCCACCTGCACCTCTTGTTCCAGAGGCAGCAGGTGGCTCCAGTGCAGAATCTTGACAGGCCCATTCCCATCCTCTGGTTTCACCCGGAAAACTGGTAGGTTTGGCATTTGGCTCTCCACCACATAGGGCTTAGCTGCCCAACGGTCCGCCAATTTATGTTTCTCAGGTTGCCCCAGATCCCTTATGAGGAACCAGAATCCCGGCAGGAGTTAAGAGAACCTCACCTTTTGATCATACCTCCTCTTACTTCCTTGATTCTGCCCGGCAGCCGCAACCCCAGCTAATTCATAAGCCCTCTTCAGCTCTCTTCTCATGTCAGACACATACTTCAGTTAAGTTTTCAGTGGTAAGTCACCCTCATCAATCCCAAAACAAAGGTTAATGGGCAACCTCGCCTCGCACCCAAACATCAGATAGTATGGTGAGTACCCAGTAGCTTCATTTTGAGTACCGTTGTAACTGTGAACCAGATGTCCAATTTGTTAACTCCGCCTGCTCTTCTTGCTGATATCCACGGTCTGGAGCATGTCGAGCAAGGTCCGATTAAGCCTTTCAAGCTGGGGATCACCCCGCGGGTGATAGGGTGCGGTCCTTGACTTTTCAACCCCAAACATGCCCAGTAACTCATGGATGAGCCTGCTCTCAAAATCCCATCCCTGATCACTATGTATCTTCCTGGGAAGGCCATAATAAATGAAATACTTCTCCCATAACACTTTTGCCACTGTGGATGCCCTCTGGTCCTTGGTAGGAAAAACCTGCGCATTTCTGGTGTAGTGGTCAATGATGGCTAAGACATTCACTGAGTTGCTGGCATCGGGTTCTATTGATAGGAGATCCATACACACCAGGTCTAGGGGCTCCGCACTCTGCAAGTGGGACAAGGGAGCTGCCCACATAGGCAGTGTCTTCCACCGCATGCATCGAATGCATGACTTGCAGTATTCTTCAACCTCTGACTTCATCCGGGGCCAGTAAGACCGATCTCTGAGCAATCCATAGGTCTTTCCTATCCCCAAGTGTCCAGAATCATCATGAAGTGACTTCAACACAATCCTCCGATACTTCTCCATCAGAACCAGCGGGACACCCCCCCAAGCCCACTCGGCTGGCATCCATATATAGTATATCCGGCAACCGAGGGTCCACAAAAGCCAGCACCGGCGCCTGAGTCAGCAGCTCCTTCAACAACTAAAAGGCCTCTTCACATTTTGCATCCATTTTGCTCCGAAGGGCTAAGATACTCTCCACCTTCCTGTCCTTTTTTTCCCTCTCCCTTTCTTCCCCAAGGGAGGGTAACTTCACAGAAGCAAATTCAATGGGTGACTCACTTTTGCGTAGCCCTTCACAGACCTCCGATAGTAACCACAGAACCTGAGGAACGAGCTCAGAGCGCTCACAGTCTGGGGTCTTGGCCAAGTCGTCACCGCCTCGATCTTAGCCGGATCTGAGGCTACTCCATATCGTGAGATTATGTGCCCAACATACCTAACAGATGTTTTGCAGAACTGGCACTTGTCCAGGGAAAGTTTTAACCCTTCAGCTTTCAGGCGACCAAACACCTTCAGTAGCCTGACTTCTTGTTCCTCCAAGGTAGACCCAAACACCATGAGGTCTTCCAGATACACCAATACCTCAAGCAAGTTCATATCCCCCACTGTCTTCTCCATGACCCAATGGAAGGTTGCAGGGGCTCTCGATATGCCCTGGGGCATCCTTTTGAACTGGAAGAATCCCAGGGGACATACAAATGTCATCTTCTCTTTGTCAGCCTCACTCATGGGGATCTGATAATATCCATTCCTTAAGTCCAGCACACTAAACCACTTCATACCACTCAGACAGGCCAGTGTATCTTCGATCCTCGGGACCATATACTGGTCAGGGACGGTGCGCCTGTTCAGAGCCCTATAGTCCACACATATCCATACCTTCCCATTCTTCTTCCAGGCCACCTCTGCAGGGGCCAGTCTCCATGACCTGTCTCTCTAAACTGGGTGTCCTCGGTCACCCAGATAGTGTGACAAGTGCTTTTAAAACAACCCACATCAAACCCATCAGTGGAAAAGACACCTTCCAGCATCAACATCTTCCCTACCAACCTCCTCTTCCAACCTGCAGGAACCGGGGGGGTCCCGAAAGTTAAATGACTCAGCAATCAAATTTCCCCCTTATTCCAATAGTTTCTCTCCAGCTTGTCTCAGAGGGACATTAGTCACTACCGTCACCGGGAACAGATACACGAGGGGCATCCCCTGCCTGAAGGTGACCTCCCTCTTCATAGTGTTCCTGACGATCGCTGCTATTCTGCTCGCCTGTACAACCGAGGGTTTCTGCAGTTCAGGCCTCACCAGTACCCAAGCAGGAAATCCCGACTCCCCCTCATGGTCTTCCGGAGCTTCCACTAAAAGGGCCTCGCCCTCAGGCACTCCGGGAAATTTGGGGGTCCCCATCACTCTCACTACTTCCCCGTGCCGTACCACCATTGGCTTCACCTGGGTGAACCACACAGTCCCTCGTCTAAAGTCGGTATCTGGCCCATTGCAGCCACGCACTTTCTCAAAAGCAGCTCGAAACACCGAGTGCGCGGACAATATTCCCAGAAAGCTTTCGCCAGCCTTCTCCTTGCAGGCCCCCATGAGCCTCCTCACAAGAGGGAGGTCCCCACCAGAACTCAAACGCCGCCCTTCTCAACGGGTTCCGGACAAACCAGCACTAATGTATCAAGGACCTCAGACACTCCGACATTGGCCTCTGAAAACTCTAGCTTCACTGACAAATAACGGTCGTATGGATAATCACCAGCACTGAAACCCCAAATCTCCAGTGCCCTGAATGGTGTCAATGGTAAATGCTTCAGATACCGGTTGTAAAATGAACAGTACAATAACGTGACCTATGACCCGGTGTGGAGTATGGCTTTAGCATAAATACCTGCTATTCGTAGCGACACACTGGAACATGGTCCCACTAAGCCTTCAGGAATAGGGTCTTTTGCTTTCGGGAGTTCCTTGGTATATTGCTGGGAACATGTTCCTCCAGAGACACCAGGCCGTTCCCTCACTGGGCCTCCTGTAAGTTTTCCCAACAGCTCTCTCTGCGTAGGTACCCAGGGGCTCACTCTCCTTCTCGCATGACAGGAACTGTTAGCAGCCCTCCACATTGTTCCATCCCCTTAAGGGATCCGAACCCCCCCATCAGCTCCATCATATGGGGGGGGGTTACACCCGCTGATAACAGCCAAGACATCTCTGTTCTCAACTCTACCACAATCTCCTCTACTGCTCCCCAGGGCAGGCTATCCGTGGTCACTTCACCACAAGGGGCTATAACCGAGGACTGTACCCTGCTGACAGAGCCTTACCTCACCTCCGACGCGTCCTCCTCCTCCTCCTCTACCTCTCTGATCAGCTCAACAAAAGAGAGAGAGGGGCGCATCTTACGAGACTGTCGGAGATCCAAGCAATCAGGTCCTGGGACTGGGTGCCAGTGGCTATCTGGTCCCTTCTTAACTGATCCACCTCAGCCGCCTAAATGACCCCTCTGCGCTGCAAGCAATTTAGCTGTCTCCCTAGCCGAAAAATGTAAGCAAAAAGCTTCTCCTCCTTCTCTTGATGTATATTATGACACCCCACCATGAGTTCCAGTGGGCTCCCTATTGTACCAAAAGCACTCTCTAATGCGCCCAGATAATTAGTAAGGTTAGCTGAGGGTTGGCATGTTTTCATAGCTCTCACCACATTAGCGGCCTGCCCACTCAAACTTTCAACCAATCTCTGTCGCTTTACGTCATCAGGGCACTGCCACTCATCTAACAACTGAGAGGTCTGTTCTGCCCAAGTCTCATACTCCTCTTCCCCTTTAGGGGTGGGCGTTATTCCAGAGAACAGGCAGAGCCTACCATAGCAGGGACTTTATTCGCCAGAAAGGTAAGGGAGGATACTACCTCAGAATTCTCACTTTTCACTGGGGGACGGAGACTAATTAGATATTCCAAATCCAACCACTCCTTCCCCTCACTCCTTAGAAACAATAGAACCCTGTATTTGAAGTCTCCGCCCCCAGCTACGGGAAGCTCGACTTGTGACTCGGACTGTTCGGCTACCTATCCCTCCTTGCTGACAGTATGGACAGGCCATGGCCCCGCCTCACCTGGGGCATCAATAGGCGCCAGCAGTTCCACTGCCGTTATGTCAGTGCTCGTCTGAACTAAAACAAGGTCTGAGCCCACCATTTTACCAAACCTCCGCGCTCCAAGCTCAACTTTGCCAACAGCTTTGACGGTACTCAAATATCGAATTAACAATTCACCCGGGGTATGAATTTCCACCCCACTCAACACACATGGTAACCCCATGGAGGCACACCAGTGCTCCACCCCACCAGCATCCATACCAGCACAGATTTAAACACACAACCCACTGGTTCAATGCTCAGGGCAATCACACAGCATCCAACAGAATCAATCCCAAACGATAGCCCAACAATTATAACCCTGAAGATCGGCCAGCATATGTTTGTCTAGAGTAAACAGCCTCTGGCCCAGCCAAACTGAGAATTCTTGTTTGTGTGGATGCTGCATGATGTGTTGCCCGGTTACAAATCCGAACCTCAAGATATCAGACAGCGCACCCTATTCAATTAAACGATTGAACTTTATAAATCTTAATCTGACTATAGGGTTAGTAAAGAAAATAGAAAGAAAAGGGCCCATTTTAAGGAAACAGTCTAAAGTGCATGTTGCAGCTCACAGAATCGTCCAGTCATCCCCCATCAACCTCCTCCAAGCATTTCTGACCGTTGGACCCTCGCTCCGAGTCCACTCCAACCGGTGGTCTACCAACTCTTTCCATTTGCGTCTTCTCACTTCATCTCGCGCCGGCAAAAGACTATGAAGTGCCTGCTCCCAGACCCACAAGAAAGAACAACATCCCTCTCATTGGGTTGCATACATTCCAAAGCCCCCGTTATCTCTAGTCATAACCCAAAAATTGCTGCTACACAGAAACCGTTACATTAGCAGTGAAACCTTACAGCGCGTGACAAATGGGAAGTGTTTGGAGAGCAAATGCAAGCAAATGGAATTAGTTCAGGTAGAGATCTTGTTTGGCATGGATAAGTTTATATGCTATATTGACTCTATAAATAACTATACAGTGTCTCTCTCACCTTAGTAACCTCATCCAATAGTATTCAGAAGGCTGTAATTTGAACGTGTTGCAGGAGGGAATTTAGGCAAAAAATCTGATCACAGGCATTAATTTACAGAGCAGAAAAGTGAGCAACAAGAGGCACCACTAAGTACATTGATATGCCCGTAGTAAAATTTGGGTACAGAACAAATCCTGAGTGTGTACCCGCCATGTAAAGACTGTGACAGGTGAAATGGAAAGATAATGCACTTTATTGAAGAAAATCTGGTGGCCTAGAAATTGGATCAGATGCGCCATGTGTAAATTAAGCAACCAATGAGGTCTCCATTATCTCAGTATTTGGGCCATATAAATGCAGTTTCCTCCATATTGGATTGGGTTTGTTATAAAGGTTAAATAAGGACCCCACACTGCAGCCACAACTGGAGTCTCCAGTTAGGGCTTTTAATCATTAATCTTTTTTTTTCAATTTGCAGTTTATCATCAAGTGGACAAAAAAACTGCATTTTAAGTGACAGCTGTTAGCAAAGGTTCTCTTGTGATGATCTCCACTACTTGGAAAAAAGATTCACTGTGGGCAGCATGGTCTCCAGGCACTAAATGTAACCATGTCCACTTGCTGGATTACTGTAGTTTCTGAGTCATGAAACCCAAGCTTGTTGACCAGCTACCTAGCACATCCAGCATTTCTCTTTCACTCACTCTTAAGATTGGTCAGTAGACTGAGCCCTAAAAATCAGCAGTGAAGCAGATGTAGTGCAGATCCTGAGCCTTGGCACACTGTCACCAGCTATAGATTATGGCCAACATTTCATCACCTAAACCAGTGGTCCCCAACCTCCGGGCCACGGACCACTACATTGCCGCAAAGCATGCAGGGGTGCAGTGGCGGCCGGAACGCACCCAGCGCATCTTTTGAGAAAAAAGCCGAAATAAGCAAGCTAGTTAATTAGGTGCCACCCGGCACGTAAATGTCGGCCCAGATCAGAGGCAACACAATCGGCAATCGCCTCTGATCTGGGCCGACATTTATGTGCCGGGTGGCACCTAATTAATTAGCTTGTTTATTACGGCTTTTTTCTTAAAGATGTGCTGCGTGCGTTCCAGCCACGCGGTGTACCGCTGCATTCTTTGCGGCAATGTATCAGCCCATGGCCTGGAGGTTGGGAACTACTGACCTAAACCTTAACCTTACGCCCTGAAGTCATGATACTGCCTGCCAGCTGCATCTTCCTCAGGTCAGAACTTGCGCTAACCTCTCACTCGCCAAAGTGGAAGAGCAGGCTCAATGGTTCAGCATCGTGAAAAGCAGTGTGCTTCTGTTGAGGCTGAATGAAACTTTCCTTGGAGAGGGAAAGGGAAAAGCTTTTGGGAGAGCCTTTCAGTCTCCACAGTAAGCACCTGACCATCAGCTCCACTCCCTTCAATCCTGGGAAACAGCACGGAGGCACTTTCAGTCTCATCAGTTGCTGGCAATTTCCTTTTCTTGTATATAACCTCGATCTGCAAGAGGTAAAAGTTGTAGGTTTGTCTCCTGAGCTGTTCTGAGAATCTGCCTACTGTGATCACTTTTTAAGTTGTATACAGATATGAGGTTTAGAGGAATGATGCAACCGAGGTGAGAGAGAGAGAGCTGCAGCTTGTGTGAGTAAAACGCTAAAGGAGGTAGTGTATAGTTCAGAGATTGTAAAGGAAAGGAACGCTGCGAGTGGTGAGACTGCAGGTGTCAGAAACGAGGCTTTGATGTCAGTGCTAACACCTTTACCTTTACAATTCTAGTGGAATTATTGGACTTTTATTGGCATTGCAAACATATCCTTGGAGCTAAACTCCTGGCATTTACTTCCTCAGTGACCTCTATACACGGCAAGTAGAGTTGCCCTGATGGTTTTCTAGTCTTTACCAAGATTGGTGTTGCATTAGAGAAAATAGGCTTCTTGCAGCTTTCATTTCCCAACTGTATAAGTTAGTGAGAGTGCATCGTTGGACGCTGGCACATCTCTGAACATCTTTAAGAGCCACAGGCTGCCTTTAAGTTACATCAGATTCTGATTTCCCCATATACCTCCACATCCGCCTGCTCCCACCCTCACACCAAACAGGCGAATATTCAATAAGCAGCGTGGGTAGTGCTGGCTGCTTGCCTGATTCATTCCTTTGAGCAGCCTGTGCAAATTTCATGTCATCCTTGCGCACACATGGGCAGCACAACACTTGTCAAGGCGCGATCGAACTTCTAGGCCAATGTGTCAAAAATTTGAAATGGCAACTTTGAAATCACAAGAAGCAAGTAGTTAATGTAACAAAAAAAATTCAAATGGATAAAATATTGTTCCCAAATGATGATTAGCTGTATTCATAAACAATGCTAGGTTTATATATGAAATGACCTTTAGATTTTTAAATGTTAAATTATCCAAGCATAAACTAATAGATCCTGCTATTCATGGGAGTTTAATTGTATCTATTTGGACAAGTACTCTTTGAATTATTTTGGCCGGTACTTTTTTAATATTTGAAAAGTGAACTGTCAGTTTGCATACTTAACCTGGTGTTGGGTATCTGCTGGATTTGGGGAAATTAAGCAATACATTAGTTGTCACATATTTGAAAACAGTCCTACTTCATAGAACCTTTAAATTGAAATGCAATAATAAGAGTCAATTTATATGAGAGCTGCTACATTTAATATGCAGCATATTAATGTTTTGCCACTGTTAAGATGTTTAGACATTTTTAAATGACTATTTGACAAAGACTGACAGTTATTAACATGTAAAATATTTCAGGTAGTAAATAGTTTAATTATATATTAAAAATGATAACAATAATATCATGTATGTTAACCCTTTGACTTCATATTAAGGTCATGAATCGTCTGCAAGATTCAGCCCTTTTTTTGCAGAGAATTCAATGGCCATTTTTTTGATTAAAGTGTAACTTTGTATTTTTCATGTGAAAGTGTACTATGATTTCTGTGGATATATGGCCTTTTATTTTGCCTCCCTGATGGAATACCTAAGGGACATGCTTACATAAAAACAGATTTTAATGAATGGATGTAGCAAACCATACTCCAGTCAAAGGGTTAAAAAGGAGGCAATTCAACACAAAAGCATTTGATAACCTTTGACGAAGAGGAAAGAAATTGACTGTAAAATATTTTATGATGTGCATTTGATCCAAAAGTAGACAATTATTTATACTGATTATAGAATTTTGATAATCAACTGTTGTTTTACATTAACCTTTAAGTAATAATCATATAACAATATATTTTTCACTGTGAATATTATTGCAGATTAATGATGGAATGTCCTCCCACTTGGTGTCAGTGTAAAATGAACCCAAAAACTGTGTTCACTCCAATGGAATTGGAAAAATATATTTTAGAAAATAAAACCAATGAATAGCTAATTACAAGATTCAATCTTTCCTGCCCTTCTCCCTCATGTTATCTGAATACCTAAATATTGATTTAATAATTTAATAATGTTGAATTATTCATTATCCCCAATGGTAAACACTACCTAACTGGGCTATGCCCCTATGTAAAAATTGCATTGATATTTGTCCTATCTTATTCAAATGTTCTATGCAAACCTGTAGGGGTCAGTCATATGCTTCGTTTAAGTGTCTAATGTAATTTAAGTGATTAAAAGTGACTTTAACAAGCTAAGAGTGGTGTGTTCAAAGAAAAGAGATCAAATAGATCATGTGAAGATTTATATAGAGCATGTGGAAGTAGTTTAGATTAAACATTACTGCAGATGCTGACGGTCTAAAACAAACAGAACATTGGAGCGGCAAAGCCAGTCATTTGGCATCTATATTGAAAGAGATTCTGATCTTCCCAACTGAAAAATAATTGCAGAGATAGACCACTTAGCCACTTTAGCCACCTCTACCATTAATATATGACTGACTCCACATCCCTGCCTTTGGTCCGTATTCATTAATATCACTGAAAAACAGAAATCCATCACTGCTAGGTTTAAAGTTAACAACTGACCCAATGTCAGCTATTTTCTGACAAAGATAGTTGTAGACTTCTCAGCCTTTTATGTCTAACTTCGCTCTTGATTACCTAAGCATTAGTCCTATGTTTTTGTCACCTGGTCCTGTATCCTTCTATCTACCAAAATTTGATCCCTCTTAATTCTGTGAAATCTTTTATCAAATCACCCCGTATTCTTTTAAATTCTGGGGCATACAACAATAGTTTGTGTAATGTCTCCTTGCAATTTAACCTTTAGAGTTCAGGTTTCAATTGAGTAATAATTGAGCATTTTCTTCAAGAGCAGACGATCAGTTCTAAGGTGGGAACAAGCACAGTTTTCCTGACATCTAAACAGGGATTGTGATGGCTGTGGTTTACTTCTAACCCTTTGTTTTTGAAACTTCTGGATATGATGTTATAGCAATATAATCAGGGAACAAGAAGAAAGGGATACGTTTATGCGTACAGACACAGAGAGGAATTATGAAGGAAATAATATAACCATTGACTTGCTTAAATAACAGACAGAAGTATTGACACTAAAGAAGCAAGGTCCAGACATCAAGCAAACCTCTTTCCCATCTTTGCTTACCAGAGATACCATTCCCCACACACTTTTCCATTGTTTTTGCTTTAAGCAATTTTTCTCATGATATCTATTTTTACAAAAGCAAGAGATTCACATTTAATGCACTGAACACACTTTCCACGTTAAGAAGTAGCTCCCCTTTACTTGTCCTAATACAGCACTTTGGAGCAGATCTCCTCCCCGCACGCCAGCATTTCTGTCAGACTACCTTGGGTTTCTTCATAGATATTCAGAAATCTAGCATGGGTGTGGGCTTAAGCTGGCAGAAGCATCTTCCACAATGCTTATCGTGCTGCCAAGTGCCCCTGTACTAAGCCGGTGGACCCCCCATGAGGTCTCTCAGGCTGGGAAATCTGCCCATTGAGCCTGCGCCAGGTTAGGTCTGGCACAAGTACAGCGGCCTCATGGAAATGAAGAGGAAGAAATGATTGTGGGAGAAGTTTAAACATATTTAGTTGCTTTTAGGTAGCTGGATGGTTTTCCGGTTTTTTCTTAATATAAAATTTTAAGTGCTTTTTTACTTTTAATGGTTCCTGTGTGTTTTTTGAATATAAATGTCAAAAGGATTCACAAACATTCAGTTTTACTAATACTTTTGGCAGCCATTGGTGCTGGAGCTGGGACATTACTAGATGTCAAAGTCATTCTGGGAGTGCAAGCAGCCACTTGCACTGGGCCTCATGGATATCAATAGGCAGTCCATTTTCCAGTGGAGTACTTGTGCCCAGGTCTTCAATGGAAGGATCAGTTGAGGTCAACTGCAAGAAGTAATCTCAGGGTCAGCAGTAGATCTGCTCTATTATGTTCATTACTTTGGTCACTATGCATTGAGAAAGCTAAACAATGATAGGGCAATGCCATTTCCAAATATATCAAGTAAGATTTCATGGGTTTGCTGCAGATGACCTATTAAATCCCATCATTGATTTTGTCTGTAAGTAAATTCCATCAAGCTTGGACAATGTTGCATCATCCTCCTAACCTACCTGCAGCCCTCTGGTCTGAACATTGACTGCAATAACTTCAGAGTTTAACTTTACCCTTGAATTGAAAATATATTTTGATTTGATCCCTCAAGCAATGATTTCTGTCTCCCACATAACCAGGCAAGTCCTTCCTTGGCTACTTAGCTTTGCTTAATTAATGTATTAATGGACTGAGTTTTTGCAACATTTTCTAGCAATTCTGTGTGGAACTGACATGAAATTTTAGCATCCAAATCAAACATGCACAAACATCCTGATGGTATTCCATAGTATTTTGCCAATAATAGTCCGTTATTGGAATTCTCATAGAATCCAACAGTGGAATGCCATATACCAGGTTAGACTAGGAAACAAAGGCATTATTTATTTCAGTCAAAAAGAATGAATGTGTAGAACCCAGGTAAGTAACAGATAATTTATATTGAATTCAATTAATTATGTTTACTTAAATATTTTGTGATTTAATTTTTAGTTGGCTTATTTTGATTTTTTTTTATTATTTTGAATGTTTTAGGATATCAGAGATATTCAGAAGTATTCTTTTAACAATTCTAATAGTTGACTAAATCAGAATTGTGGCTTATACAGGTTGCAAAGCATTTTGTAGATTGGACTTGTTCTAGCCACATAGCATGATGCTATTTGCAGCTGTAAAGTCCTGCAAGCAAAGGGCTGTCTGTAAGGATGATCAGGATGGCTTCATTGAAGTAGGTACCACAGACAAATCCATGGGTAGAGTGATTGACAACTGTGGGAGGCTTGCAAGAGGGGGCAAATTCTGAGCCAATTCTTCATTCTCTAAATTGAATGATGTCTTTTCAATCATTCCTCTTTGTATTGTAGTACCTCTATGCTAATCAGAGTGTATTAAATTCATTATTCCCCACTTATTTTTCAGTTGCAGAGGATAACACTTGAAAATTAAACATAGCTGTTCTCTTTACAGATGCTGACTGTCTTGCAATGTGTTCTCAGTTTCAGTTTCTGGTACAAGTAATGCATGTTAGATTCGAGTATTTTTGGCACATTGTTATTTTAATCAGAATAGTGGAATCCTTGGCATAATGTCTGTATACTCAGCATAACCTGCCTAACTAGAGGCTGTAATCTATCACACACAATCACGAGAATAAATAGTATTATTGTGATTTGATATTATCACTGGATTTTCATGAGATGTATCTCGATGCCCTTTCAACAAACACAGCATTGAATATATTTATACACATATATTAATAAATATAATTAAAAGATTTAGAATATGATCCAAATGTTAAAGTGTCAGGGTGAAAGTGCATTCTCAAAGATCAACAAGCAATTTCTTTTTTAAAAAATCATCGAATCTGAATCACCACATTTTGTGTTAGACTCTGTGTGACCTTTTCTAATACATATTCAGCCAGCTGTCTACTTTTCCTGTTTATTTAATGATAATTATATTCCTGCATGTAGGCATATTTCACCTTAAAGAAATCTGTTTCAAATGACATCTGTTGTGTTACTAACATACAAATATATAGTGCAGTAGAAGGGTTTCATGCTGCCAATTAGTCATATTTAATGAAAGAAGATAAAATTGCCTTTCAAAAATATTTTACATCGATTTTTGTTTGCCTCTCTTCATAGCCTACCAGAAGTTTCTGTGTTGATTTCTGACCTCCTTTAACAAGTGCTATCTTATTAACATAGTTAGTTTGTACTCATTGATTATTTTTAAAAAATTATTTTGCCTAATTATTGACTTCAGTTTTGGTCAATAATAGTTCCATAACAATAGAAATTATGTTGACCAAATAGTAGTTTACAAACTGGAACATCTTATGGTTTATGTGTTTTGTATGCAAAGCTTTTACAATTTAATCTATTTGATATAAAATTTCTTGGTGACATTAACCGCAAGAGAAGTGTTTTGCTAGATGTTTTGTTGTCTTTCTTTTTTGTTCAGTTTTACTTTGCTTGAACCCATGTACTTCGAATGACTCTACCTGCTGCTAGGTTAGGGCTCCTATTTGCTTTCATAAGCCTTGTTGCTAGTCTTTATGTTGTTCTGGTTTGTTCCTTCTTACCCTGCTAACTTCTAGCTGGATTAAAGGGTAAGTGCTTCCCTGTAGCTGGCACAGGTCAGATAATCAGCATTGATTATCTGACAAATGCGATGTGTTTTTTTTTCTCAAATCTCTCATGTTTAGAATTCTGTAGTTTAATACTCATGTTTCCTGAATTTAGGTTTGACATGAAAGCTTCCATACTGCAAATCCAGATGCATGCGGTATTTGCATAATTGCCCTCTCTCTGGCTTTTATATTGTAGTCAAAGGTTCCTCCTAGTAAGACTTGAATGATTCTTAACATTTTCTAACCTCCATGCAATGTAAATGTGAATTAACATCACAAAAGACATCAGTAATATATTTGTTCAATTATCTCTACAGCTAATTGACTGTGTAATGCTTGAAAACAGATTGCCTTGCACAATGATATCATAATGCCTGTTTCTTCACAGCAATGATTAGCACCACTGTGGTAATTATAGTCTACTGCCAGGATAAGCAGAACAAATAAACTCCACATTTATCTACAAGCTCTGGTTTTCAGTATTCTTTCCATACTTATTGAACAACATGTGTTGTATCACATGAATGTTAGTATGTAAAGCGTTTAAAATCTGTGCGAAACAGAGGTATTATGACATTACACTAAATTAACCTTTGGTGATCATTCTTATGCATTGAAAATATTAAAATATCAGCCATCCCAATGCTATTTGTTCAGTAATGATGCACAGCCTTTTCCCTAGAAGATATTCAACTTTATCCAAGAAAATAGCATTTTCATATAGAATATATTAAAAAATTGATTAGGATGTCCAAAAAAGATTGGTATTTAAAATGAAATTCCATTATTAACATCCACTCCCATGGATTACATTTACTGATCCACCACAACTTCTTTTATGTAAAGTTATTGCACATATGTTTTGCTTTGAAAGTTATTGCATGGAGTTTAGTAATGCAGGTTTTACTCATTGGAGACAATTGCAAAGGTTATGGGAGTTGGCAAATATGTATTTGGAGTATTCCAAGTGCAGTACTGAGGAGTAGATGATGCCATCTCTCCTTATGGAAAATACTCCTGTTTACTCATAGACTCAACGTTGGATAACAGGCAGAAAATTCCAGAACTTAAGACAGATCTTATTTCTATCTGTTTGATGCCTGACAAATATTCTGTATTTTGTTTTCCTTTTGCTGTAGTTCATTTTTGGTGGAAATACAGGGTAATTTGTGCATCCGATTCCCATGTAATGAAAAACACAAGACAGTATTCTTGTATTTGCACCAAACTCTGTTGCTATCCTATTAGATTGATTTGGTAGTTTGTATGCTTTAAATGCTACATATTTTATCATCTATACACTGCTGTAATATTTTTAGTATTTTCAAATTGCTACATCCGAGGAATGCAGTACCACAATCTAGTGAATTTAATCAATTCACTTCTGATGCATGTTTTTCTCCTGAACTGCAGTACACTATAAGCCACTTTAAAGGTACCAATCAAAAGCATGAGTGACAAATATAGAATTCTACAAATTCATATAATTCAATTTTTATTGACATTTGTGAAATAAGGAAAGAATAATGTAAGTTTTCAAAATATAAATCAATATTAAATGCAGAGCCAATGTGCCCCTGTTCGTCCTAACTTTGAAAAAACTACTGGCTATCTGATCAGCCTCACATTTAAAAAAAATATTTTCCATCATTTACTTAAAACAAGCTACTTGTAGTTCCTTGAAGAATCCAACTAAAATTTAGCATTTCCTGGCCCACTAGGAAATGATGGTGTCCTGCAGTACGCCCGTCATGTTCTTGTTATGTGCCTTTATCGAATGCTGGGATGTGACAAGGAGAATGTCATCCAGGCCAACAACATGTATTTTAATAAGACATTAGAAATATGCCGTAATAGTTTTGTTTCATTTTTTTATTTTTTTGATGAATTTGTAAATCTCTTTGATGGTGAATACACAAAGGTATGTATCTTTGATACTTTCATTTTCAAATGCTGAAATATAATGCAGATCAGTTTCTCATTAGAGCTTCAGTCCCCACAGAACATTCTCGCAGCTAGTTACTGAAAATGGATAGCTGCCATCAATCATTGTCATTTCTTCTTTTCACTTCTCCAGCTGAGGTTGACTAGTGTCATTGCTTGTTATTGTCCAAAACAGATCTTCATTCTTTTAATGTCAAAGAGATATGACATGTACATATTTACCAGAGGACTGTGATAGAAAGTCACCTTTTTCATGTCTGACATCTCATTGTAAACTTTGTGTAGGAAATGTTTAAAAGATTTGCATGACGTTAATTTTCTCAATGCTGTTAACAATTTATAAAGAACTGCATTTGAAAATTTGCTGTAGATTATTATCTTAAGTAAAAAGATTAATATGTACTTGAATTATAAATTAAAGGCTTCAGTTATTTTCACATTCTCTAATATCCAAAAGATTTTAGTTGTACTATTCTTAAACCAACTTACTATAAAATTTCATAAGATGTAATTTTTTAATTCAGAGATTATTTTTATCTTTAGGGACTGATATGTGTCAATGATTAAACAGATTACAGCATACAAACCACACTGGAGCGATGCAGTTTAATTTACTGCAATTTAAAACATTTTAATTAAGTTAAAGAAATCTCATTAATTGTGGAGCGTATCATTTGCTACCCAATACACCATACTTACATGGGAAATTTTGTCTGGGTTAACATTAACTAATAGTCTTATCGTACAAATGTACCATTTGTAATTTACTATGGGCATCTATAGTTATGTACACATTTAATAGTGTACTGTTCTGCATTCCAGCATTATCCACTGCATTCATTTCCAGTATTATTAAATAAATAGAATGCAAAAGAATTACAGTGAATATCTTTATTGCAGTTTTTCACATTCTCTATTATCTATTAGAACTAGTAGCTTGTTAGTTTAGAAAATGCATTAATCAAAATGTTGGTTTAAGTTAAAACTTTAAGCTATGTAAGCTAGTAGAACAGTAAGTTATGCTTATTATCTAAAATTATTTTCTAACAATATATAAACCTGTAAATCAGTATGAAATATTAACTTGTGTCACTTTTAATTGTTGATCGTCTGTAATCATGCTGTCTCTCAAAGACTGTAATGATATTTCTATATTAAAATAAAGTGCAATAAAATTAATCTGATTTGAGACTTGAATACCCTAAAAAATGTTTTTTCATTTATTTTCTATCCTTTCTTATTATAGAAGCATATTTGAACAATGTAAATAACCAGTTTTAAAACCTGTGAAAGAGAATATGGTCCCAAAGGTTATTCTTTTCTGAAGTATACAAAAAAACCCATGATCCGGAGGAAATATTTTAATGCTATTACATTGGATTAAAGTACCAAAAAACTTGCTATAGACTTCTATTTAAATTCAATTTGGAGTAAACTTCATTAAGCGATCTGGTCACTGATTCATTAACACATAAATTGTATAATCATTGTGGTGCTTGAAAGTTATGCTTAATGTCCTTAAAAATCCTCCTGGAAGGTGTTTTTTAAAGCAAGTCTAATTCCCTCAGAATTCTTGTAATTATAGCTGTGGCTATTTGTAGACTAATAATGTCTCTACATTTTTAAATGTATTGTCATAGGCTAAGCCTGCATCAGTACTGTCCATGCTGAACTTTTAACTGATATTATATTTTGAATTGTAAAACTAACATGTTTTGAGTTCACTGAATACTTTGATGCTCAACTGCAAGGTGGCCTTATGTTTTGGTCTCTTGGTCTCCAAAATGCCACGATCAGAATCAGAATCAGGTTTAATATCACAAGTGTATGTTGTGAAATTTGTTATTTTGCAACAGCAGTACATTGCAATATATAGTAATGAAAATCTATAAATTACAATAAGAAATATATATTAAAAATATAATTAAGTGAGTATGCCTACATCAGTTCAATTCGTGAAACAATTAAAGTAGATAGTGTTAATGTAAATACCTATCAAATTCAAAACCATTTGTTTAGGAAAAAATTGTCTCCTAAATATTGAACTCCAGAACACAAAAATTTCACCTTATAATTTTTGAATGAGGATATTATCTTCTTGGTGGGTTGTTGAATCTTTTATTGTGAAACACTTTTAAAGAAAACTTTATTTTCTACAACTTAATATTTACTAAATAGAATAAAAACACCAAATCAAAACGTGAATTCATTGTCACTTTAAAATTGAAATTTTTTTGATGCATCTCAAACCAACATTTTTTTTAATTTCCAAGGCAACTTTCCATTGTTTCATCATGAATTGACTTGCCCAAAGCAGAATAATGCTCTGAATAATTAATAATAGTTGACAAAATTCATTTATCATAAATTCACTAAAGCTTACCTAAGTTGAGAAATACATATGGAATACCTGCATGTCTAAACTGAAGGGTAGAAATATGCAAACAATGGTAGAAAGAGACTGATTTTTAAAAAATAAGCTGTCATATTGGGATAGAATTTGAAAAACAGTTCCCTGTACAAAAACTGCACGGTTTGCAATAAATTGTTCAACTTATCCTTAATTTGATTGACACTTCCAAGACATTACCAACATCTAGGGTGCACCTGACCACATCCAGAATGGTTTCTATTTCTGTTTCTTTTGCTGATTATAATCTTTTAGCTATGTATGTTGAGATTAATTAGTTACACCCTAGGTGCTTGTGCCTACAGTTTTGAATAGAAAGCATGAATGCTCCTACTTCATTAATTCATTGCAAATAGCAGATTGTAATCTTGCTTTGCCAGTCCTTTCTGTCGTTTTGTTTTGTAGTACAGACATAGTGGCAGACTGTTTTCCATTTTGAAACCATTTTAATTCACAAAGAAGAATTCTGAATAACTTCATTGCATTTAGTAGCCACGCATGGTTTTACAATTGTAGTCTTGCTTCTATCTTTTGGACAGGTTAGAATAATCATGCCTTATTGATGCCATTAATTTCATGTAAAAAATCTTTGCTTACGAAAATTGTATTTATGTATATTTAGATGACTCCAATTCATGTCACCCTTCTGCTGATTATATTGTTATCTCTTGACTGTTTTCCTCCACACAATGTGCTCTCTGTAATCCTACTAATAAATGTGATTGGGTATATGGAGAAGATATGCAAAGATGTTGTCAGTGCAATTCCTCTGTTAATCCACCAGGAGGTACACTTGATCAGAAAGGATGGACATCCAGACATCACATGCAGATCTGAAAAATTCCCCCATTTCCGAATGTTCCTCATCCCACTCCCTCACAACTCTCACCCTCTGGCCTGTTCAGTGTCAAAGTTATGGATGTCCATGGTTTGCCACTTTATTTCAGTTTTAATATATTTCTACATGATTAACTTTGGAAATGTAAATATGAAACTAATATTAAGTCTAAATATTTGCTAATATTTGAAATCTAATTTCAGTACAATTTCCCAGGACAGGATTGAGCCTCAGGATGTTGGAATTCTTGCTTTACACCAGCATATCATGTCTAAGATGGATTATGTTGTTAAGCAATTGTGATTCCATTTTTGTGATATGCAGTATGAACTCTTTCAACAAACGTAATTTTATTTAATTTATCAGAATTAAAATTTGATATCAAAACTAGAGTGGCAACAATAGACCAACAATGGAAACAATATCTCTTTTACTAGTTTTTACGATGGATATTGCCGAAACAATCCTTAATTAAAATCTGAATTAGAATTGCATTCTGTGGAATGGCAGAATCTATTGTGAAAGGTATTATTTAGGGCCAGTGTTAAGGAACTTAATTGGTACTTAGTTGAGACCATGTAATTGTGCGGTGTACTTTATTTTGACGTGACACTGGAGATGGCTACAACAATTTAGAGGGAACCTCGTACTGCATGGAAAGTTTTGGGAAGGTAGAAATTAACAAACAATAATGTAAATGAGAGTAGTTAGTTGTGGTTGAGATGATAGGGTGTTTAATTATCCAGCTGTGTTTGATGGATTTGTTGCCTTTCTCTAAGTATGCTCTTTTCTGTATATGTGCCTGGAAACAGATGCAGACAGAGCTCAGAAACATGGAATGGATGAATTTATCTCTGCCAATCCTTGCATGTTTGATCACGCAACGCTCTTTGAAACACTACAAAGGTTGACACTGGACCACAGACTTAACGATTCGTATTCTTGTTTGGTAAGCATATTGTCAATTTATAAAATTGCAATGATTTCAGAACAGTTGGAATTATAGTTGAGATGATATTTTGCCATTTTAACCTAAAAGGCAATTTATGAGCTGTAACAGTCAAAAATTAATATGAAAATTTCTGCCAATGTGAATATTACTTCCTAACCATTGCTTCGTTCATGGATTGTTGCCATTTATTCTTGCTAAAGGTTCTTCCATGAGATTTAGGATTTTTTTTACCATGCTGGGAAGGAATCTGACGAGAAGTGTTGTTGCCTTTGCCTGGAACTTTGGTTTTTCTTACACCTGTTCCTGTTCCCTACCTGCTGAATAATTCTTTGGCTCCATGTTACATTCTCATTTATTATTTATTTCTTATCTGGTACTGGTAAACTGTTCCCCAGGTCCACAGCCTAAAGACTAGCAGTTATCTGCCACTGTCAGTGAACAAACCTGATAGTCATTGGTGCCTAGTAAGGGCCCCACTCTTCCACTGGTTTTCTGCAACTTCTGTCGAAAATTATCTATGTCTTGCCTGATTTTGCTTCAAAGTTATAAGCTATTCTGCCCAATAAAATAGTACCCCCCCCCCCACCTTTCAATTGCCATTGCAAAAATACTGCCACGAATGTGTCGGATCCTGAGCTGGGCAATCGCTGGGCTGTCAGCAGAGACTGGGTTAGTGAATGAAAACCTTAGACTGAGACCAAAGGCAAGCTTGTGTAAATTCCATCCCTAGTTCTCGGCTTGCATTCTCTTTTTCTGTGTTAATAGAATTATAGAAAAAAATTACTAACATATTTGTGAACACTGATAATATAGGTCATTATCTCCACGCACCCACACTTTCCATATTTAAATTTTGTTACCGTTAACTCCTCTTTTAAAATTAAACCCCTTTGCACACTCCATTGTTGCTTCCTGAGTCTATCTCCTTTACTTCTGCCTCTTCTCATTGCATATGATCTACCCAAAGGAGCTGGCACTCTTACAATACTACACAATTCCCGTCACATGGCCATTTTTGATGCTTTGGAGTCTTCATGAGGTTTGTTACAGTTTTCAGGGCATTATAAAAGGGCAAGATATATAACTGTCTCTCTCTAGTTTAAACATGCTTGTCAAGTCCTCAATTTTTACTTAAGGGACAGGTAGGCAAAACTGGCACCAATCGATTGATGCCCATTAGTGGCATGTTACCATCAGCTGAAATAAAGCCCCACACAGGGGCCACTAATGCACAAAAAATGGGGTTCTGCAGCGGGGCTGAAATTTGTCTAGGATTTGGGAAAGCATTCCTGCTCCAGAGAAACACTCTGGATCTCATTCACAGTCCATGTACATCCCTGCCCACAGCTTCCCCAAGTCGTTCCCATGTCCACCGCACGATAAGCTTTTCCTTCTGTAACTGCAATATGGAACAGGTTTAATTTGTCATCTGCATCTCCACATTCAAACAGTTGTCAAATATACTTATGTTCCAAACCCCCACCAACAAGTAGTTTCAAAATCATGCCTAGTTTTGACAGATTTTGAAAGTTCCTGCCTTCAATTCAGCATGCAAAGTCCCTTTTCCTCAACCAGGTGAAATGGTTTGGGTCATCTTGATTCAGACTCTTTTGGGTGCTTATACAAATGGATTTATCACAAACCATTAATCAGAATGTATTTTGCCCAAAATGATAAATTGTTCTTCTACTGATGTTAAATCCTTTCTATTAATGCCCACAAAACATTGTTCAATGAAAGTATGTTATCTTTGCTGAAAGCACATTTATAAAGTAATATATCATTTATAACTATAGCTAATCATTAGTTCACATGTTTATTATATTTTATTCTGTGGAATCACTTAATGTTATTACCTGATTACAAAACCTTTCTTGAGGGATTTTGATTTTCTGTTCCACAGGGGTGGTTTAGTCCTGGTCAGGTGTTTGTGCTGGATGAATACTGTGCCCGTTATGGAACCAGAGGCTGTCACAGACATCTCTGCTACCTCAATGATTTACTTGAAAGGGCTGAAAATGGAGCAATGATTGACCCAACCCTGCTTCATTACAGCTTTGCCTTCTGTGCTTCACATGTTCATGGCAACAGGTAGAGTTCAAAAACAATGTGACACACGATCCCGTGATTATTGTGATAGTTAAGCTACTGGACTTTTACTGGGATTACTTGGGAAAGATAAGCATTTACAGCCCAATATTTGTCAACATTACACAAAAAGAACGTAGGAATCTTTTCCATGCAATGGTTGTATCCAAATTTTCAATTCCATGTGGCTTTGGTATTAGTATGGCCATATCCTTGTCTTTTCATCTTATTTTCTTTACAGCCAATCTAATTACTCAGGCTAGCATTAGCTGAAGTTTGTGTAGCCCAAAATTAATTGTTGATTATTCAAATTGAAGTACAAAATGATCATGTAATGAATTGAATCCCATGAATGTTTGTAGCCAGATATAAGGCATTGTGGGAATTTTTTTTTCATTTTTTTAGGATATAGGAGCAGCTGGCAAGGTCAGTATTTATTGTTTAGCTCTGACTATATTTGAGAAATCATGGGGAGGCACCTTCTTGAATTGCTACAATCCTTCCGGTAAAATTACTCCCACAATGAATGAGTAAGGAGTGGCAGAATTGGAGAGAGTGTTGAGGAAGTGGAGATATATTTCCTGATCAGGAGGCTGTGCAACTTGGAGAGAAACAAATTGGTGGTCCTTCCATGCGCTTGAAGCCCTTGTCATTCTTGGCAGTAGATGTCATGGGTTTGGAAGGTGTTTTCAGAATAGCCTTTTCAAGTAACTCCAGTAATTTTTAAACATCTGTTCACGCTCTGGCATGACAGATTAATTTCATTAATTTCTGTTTGCTGCCCTACCACTTTTATTTAAATGCTAAGTTCTAGTTGAATTCACGCAGCTTGGGAGATACAATGGAAGATAATGCGTACATTTCATATTAGATTTTTTTAATGATTCCAACTCTTGTTTCAGGACTTCTGTTGGTTTCTGTTTGTTTTTATTTCTTTTTCATGTTTTTCTTTTGTTTCTTGTACTTTGATTTTTCTTTATTTCTTTCATGCTTCATTGGTTCTGTTTCTGGCTTTCTGCAAACCAACTATCCTTTAAAGTGTGAAAGGGCCAGAATTGTTTATGTCACAGCCAAGTGTAGAATCTGAGGGGGACATATCACTCAAAACCTCAGCAAATGAGCCAGAGATTGAATCAAAAAAGGAGAGAAAGGAATCTAGAAAAGGTTCTAGAAAGGAATCCAAGATGCAACAAAAACCTGAACCAAAAAGGTAAGTGAATTTTAAAATAGTATTGTGATAAGATTGATACTTCATATTGCAACACAAATAGCAGATACTTCTATTTACACGTATTTTCCTTCATCTTGATATTTTCCACAATTTCCTTTCTTTTGACAATCTTATAATATTTCAGTTACTAGTCCAAAAAGATCAAGAAGACATTTTGTGTTTGTTGTTTAACTGGCCTTGAGGAGGTATGTGATTCGTCTCTAATACACATGATCGCTGATTCGCCTCTTGATTAAGTCTCTCATAATTGCTCCATGCCAAGGTTTGACACCTGTCATCTTGGAGCTTCTATGTAAAGGACTATGAAGAAAACTGTATTCTTACAGAGCAGATTAATACTCCATTTTCCAGACTTGTCTAATCAGCCCAAGCAGGAATTTTCACACATTCTTTATTTACTTAACATATATCTAACAGAATGTTATACATTTTGTCTGTAATGTCATAGAAAAGCTGCTTTAGATGATAAAGGAAACCTGTTGTAATTGAACCTCTAAACTTGTACAACTGGAGTAACACTCTCAGATTGTCCAGGGTAGTCACTAAACCAAAATCATTTGTCAAAGTAGCATAAAAATCATTAAGTGTTTATTCGATATTCATGTTGGCAAACAAGCAGCCTTCTAACAGAAATTCTGATGGTAATGTTGAAGGTGTGGAGACTAATTCACACTGATTGTTTCCTTTGTGTACAAAGTCGTAACACCTGTAAATTTCGAGATTTATTGTAGTAAATTAAATTATAGTTACTATGCTTAACACTTAAAATAATATTTAAATATGAATTTAAGATTTATTCATGTCCACAATTATCAAAACATAGCTTTAAAAACAAAAAGTTGTTATTCATGCATATGAAGGCTTCAGTTTAAGTGGAACTGTAGTCATTTATAGTAAAACGAACAGGGTCAAATGTAGGTCTAACTGCATGTAGGTTTTAATACATGCTAAGGATAAACATTATCTTTTCATGTGGTGGAGTTTCAGTAAGTTGTCTGTTTGTATTGTTATTATTGGGTCAGACAGTGAGACAACAGTAGCTTGCAGTCAGTCAGAGAGTAGAAAGCAAATGTGATTCAGATGTTACGGGACAGCCTGAAGGTCAAGACTGACAGAATGACAAGCTGTCATAAAGAAGAAACTAACTAGCTGGTATCCAAGGTTCCAGTGTATAAAAATGGTTTTACTGTTTGATCAATGTCAATGAAGGAAGTAGCAAAGGTTTCTGTGCAAAATTATTGTACCTAATTATTTGCAGACCTTACATGGCAAAAAAAATTTGAATCCCTTCCCCCAAACCTTAATTTGTGGGGATAACTTTTATAAAAGTGAAAAGAAATCTGTTCATTTAAATTCATGAAATACTGCAACTATTAATAATGAATGCAAACTGTTATTTTTTTTAAACATGTCTTTACTCTGTCTAAATCACGCATATTTAAAAAGGTGCAGGAAACTCCACAGGAAGAAAAGTATTTATCCTGTCCTTTATATGAATAAAATATCGACAGTTGTTCAAATGATGGGTGGTATTTGTATTTCTGTAGCACTTATTTCATCTTTAGAATTCAAATTTAATATTTATAACTAAATTAACATTTTATATATAAAACATGTAATTTTGCTTAATCATGTTAAAATTGTCTTTCTATTTTGGCCAATTATGTTTTAAGGAGAATCCCAAGCAATGAAATCCATAACAAGTAGCATGGCGAGGGCTTGATTATTTGTAAATTTTGACAAAAAGCATTGGAAATTTTATTATTTGTGACATGGCCTGAGATAGGAGACTGTGAGGAGAGTGAAGCTGACAGAACTGGTGCTAACCACTGTGACAAAGACTTGAAAAACAACCAACATGACATCTTTCCTATCACGCTGCCGAAAATGTCATCTTTGTGAACGGCAATGAGAAAATGGTTTGCCGAAGTTTTGAAAGGTAGAGTCGAAAGACGCTCATCATGTCAGATGTAATATAGTCCACAGCTGTTTGAGAAAGGAAATCCTAGTGGCCATGACGGGTTACAGTTGGCAGGCCCTCCGAGACATGGAAACCACTCCAAAGTAGCTATAATTGACTTGTGGATTGTACTACTTTTGTGGTCAGATGCTTACATCTTGGCATCCGCTTTGAAAATACTCTCAGATTTTTCCAGTTACTATGAGCCATTGCAATATAATATCAGAATCCATACCATTTTTTTAGAATTTGTCGGCTTTATTTCGTAACATGGAATACATGTTGTGAAGGTGTACAGTAGGTTTATGGCTTCAGTAAAGAAAATCAAGCCCCTTTTGTGAACAGAACTACCGTTCTGAATAGAAATATAGTAATTTTGTATTACAGGTTGATAAGAGTTGTAATCTCAAGGACTCAAGTATTTTCTATCTGAATATGATAGATGAGCTTTCCATTTTGGTAAAAAAAAAGCAGGTTTCTCGTTGATAAAGGATAGCCCATTTTTGTTCATACCTTAATTTTTTAAATTGCTCTTTATTGGCACGTGATGATTCCGAACTTCAAACTGTAATGGTATAAAATCTCATCTTTTTCTATTTGAATATGTTAGCTTGACAACTGAATCTCTGCATTTTAGAAGGGTCTTGAAGCACACCTCATTTATATCAGCTCCTCTGACATTTTTCTTTTTTTATATAAGAAAAAAAGCAGCTTGGTCCACTAAGCTTCTCCAAAGAGTGCAAAAAATTGCTTTCCTTGCTCCAGAGTACAATCTCATGTGGGATGATTTGTGGTATTAACAACTTTTATCTGATTGGTCACTGCAGCCCTGCAGTATAGATTGTAATTTCTGAGCCTAAGGTCACAATTGATGCTTGCAAATAATGAGAAATAAAGCTGACCAATTAACCCCTGACAGGAGGTTTATTAGAGGTTCTGTAATCCTTTATCATGCTTTTGTATTGCCAAACAGGCTGGTGCTGGGGATTTGCACAGCTTAAGATGTACACTGAAGGAGGCCCATGGAAAAGGACTGTTTATTCTATTCACAGTCTACTCACACTACAGAAAGGGAGACTGAACTAGTGTAGGTTGGATAGTAGAGTACAAATCCCTCTCTGCATTTGACTGAAGAACCTGGTAATGTTGTTTGTCTGGGCTGTTGCTTCCTTTCGTGAAGGGATTAGGTCGGCTTCTTTCCTTCTTATTATGGATTATGGACCGGTGTAAATAGTTAGGAGCTATCCATTTTGTTTAACCTGAAGTTGTGAAATAATAAGGAAATGTTTATTTGTGCAGGACTTAATTTGTTCTCTTTTATAACATACACTTCATCTAAAACTTAAGCCATATGGATAATAGCCTGGGAAAAACAACCACCTAGTTTTAATGATCAACTCCCTGCTTACTAAGTGCAAAAGGTCAAAAAAAGTAGAAAAGGATGTTTAAATTGTATCATGAAGAAATGTTTTTAAATCTCCCTTTTGCTCATTGTCAAAATCCTCAAATAAGTGTGAGGCAAAAAATGCAGCATTTATGTTTTAATTTTTATGTTTTTTAATCAATAAAGATGAAATGAACTCTTTAAACAGTAATTGTACAGTCTTATAAATACAATTCATTACAACACAAAACATGCTACAAAATACATTTAATAGAACTGCCAGAGTGAAATTATTCCAGCCGGTTAGCCTCTGAAACCACTAAAACATCTCATGAATGGCACCAAAAGACAATTGTGTGTCAGTTTGCTGTTTTGATTAGAAAGCTGGCACATCCAAAACATAAGCAAACCGTCCTCTATCCATCATCACCATACCACAGGTGTCCCTTAAGTAGGGGGCATAAATACCCATTTAACAAGAATGAACACCCATTGAGCCCGAGTCAAAGGGTAAATTACTGAGTAATTTTTGGGGCTAGAGAAGCAGGTGCTTTCCTTCTGGGCATTGCCAAACAAAGCCAGGCCAGAGCTTTAGCTTTGCCCCTTACTCTCAAGAACCCGGCCTCCACCCCACCGCGCCACCCCCCACAATAATGTGTCCTGTTCTACTTGCTGGTTGCACTCCATCACATTGTGGTGGGCTAGAGGAGACAGGCTGCCCTAGGCTGTCAATTATCTACTGTTGGTATATCTGCTTTAAAGGAAGGTCCAGTCAAATGTCTGTTTAATTGCCAGCGCTGCATTATATAATTTTCTATGCCCACATTTTGTTTGAGATCCCCAGAAGAACTCAGTTACCAAAATTTAAACTCAACAAAAAAAATGACTCGCCTTCTCTATGTTTTATAATCAATAAACTGGTAAGGCAGTTTCTCTGTTTTTGCAGTTGTTGGAACTCATTGTAACTTAACAAGCAACATTAATAACAATGAAAACATAAAAGTGAATATAATTTGACTGTAGTTGATTAGGAATTTATTAAAAGCAGATTTTCCATGTGCAATTCAACTCTTCTGCCTTCTGCCTTAAAATGACAAAATGTTTTATTCTGCATTCTTGTCCTATCGTGGAACATCAAACAGTACAGCACAGGAACCAGCTCTTCTGCTTACAATGTCTATGCCAAATAAAACTCAATCTCTTTGCCTGAACATGATCCATATTCCTCTGTTCTCATTCACATGTCTATCTAAAAGCCTCTTAAATGCCACTATCATATCTGCTTCCACCATCCGTTCCAGGCACCTGCTATTCTCTGTGTAAACAAAAACTTACCCTGCACATCTCCTTTAAACTTTACTTCTCTCACCTTAAATGCATGCCCTCTGGTATTTAGTTTCCTCTAGTAGTTATTCTTTGTATTTATTCTTTGTACTGAACAGAATGTTACAAATGGGAATGAATGAACTTATGAAAGAATGCAGCTAAATGTTCTTTTCCTTGCCCCCAGGCCCGATGGAATAGGGACAGTAACAGTGGAAGAGAAAGAACGTTTCGAAGAAATTAAGGCCAGACTGCGTTCACTACTCGAGAATCAGATTACTCATTTTAGGTAAATACAAGCAGATAAAACATCAAGCTGGTTGATGTATTTTTTACTTCTTTCCAGTAGTATATAAGTCTGTTTGATTTTAAGATACATACAGAAATGGTACTTTAATATTATTTTTGTATTAGTTCTGTGCAACTTTAAAGCACCAGGGGAAAAAAAAGTCATTCCAGCATCAGCTACAGAAAGAGCAATAGTCGGTGAGGATAAAAATCTGAAAAGAGTAGATACCCACACCAGGTCATGCAGCATCTGTGGAGAAGGTAGACAATTTATCCCATTATCATTGCACCATAAAATAGCCTACAATGTCCGGAGTACAAACAAGTAAATCCAAAAGATACTGTCAATGGTTCCTTGCCCCTCAATAAGAATTGCTGGCTTACAACTTTCTCTCATCTATTCTGCCGGAATAGTGATCAAAACATTTTATGTTTTGTTCTATAAGGTGCAAGTGAGTTTACTAATTCTGTCTTCTGCTTTAACTTCTGTTTGAAAGGAAACAAGATACAAAAAAACTAATGAAACTAATCATAAATGCCTGAATTGTTATTTTCTTAAAATTCTTATATACTACTGTATCTTTGTGCTCTATAGAATGTCTTTTCTGAGTTGTGTTTTTGACATCTCCATCAAAAATTGCTGAGAAAGTGACAGTGACGAATTTGTAAAAAGATAGACTAAATAATTAACCCTAGTCCAAGAAGGCAGCGAGTAAAAAATAATATGGACAAATATGAAGGTACTAACTTTGATAGAAAGAACATAAAACAATAATTTGTAATAGAAAAGAACAGCAATTAAATATTGTTATGCAGAGAGATTTAGGTGTCCTTGTACTTTAATCACAGAAGGTGACTTTGCAGGTACAGCAATTAGGAAGGCAAGCTACATGTTCACCTTTATTGCAAGAGATTGGTGCGTAAGAGTAGCAAAGTCCTGTTACAATTGTACAAGGCTTCATTGAGATCATACCAGGAGCTTTTTAAACTGTTTTTGTCCCTTATCTCAGGATGGAAATGCTTGGCTTGCAGATAATATAACATAAATTACTTGATTTATTCCTGGGATAGGAGAGCCTAGAAATCCTATGAGGATTGGTTGAGTAGACTGAGTGTACATTCTCTAGAGAATAGGTCATTGGAATTTATGAATCCTGAAGTGTTTTGACAGGGAAGAGTGACTTTTCTTGGTTTCATGTCTAGAACTGGGGGCACAGGCTCAGGATAAAGAGTTAACTCTTTGGGACTGCGAACATGAAACATTTCTTCATTAATAGTGTTGTGAATCTTTAAGATTTTCTACTCCAGAGAGTTGTGACTGCTTGGACTTTAAGCCTATTCAAGGCTGAGATTGAGAAATCTTTGATGCAGGACTGTTCTCTTTATGAAGTGGTGGAACAGGCCTCGTGGCTTACTCCTGGCCCTGCTCCTATTCCTTGTGTCTCTAAAAATTCTTCTTTAAATAACTCATGCTGCCTGCTCTACCTGCTGATGTTGCTATTGCTAAATGTCAAAAATCACGTGGAACTAATACCTGACAGCAACTGATGTTAGAAAAGAGACCATTGTTGCCACAGAAATTGACTTAATCTCCATGGGCAGATTCGTCTGATTTAACACTAGGCACCATCACTTCACTGCTGACTGTAAAGTCTGGCCCATTGCATTGTCTAACTTGTTACTGTTTTGTTAATCCTTGCTAAAAGACTTAGATTATCTCATGAATTTTGCTTCTTTTCTGATCTCTAAAGTTAACTAAGATTATCATTGACATTTTGTTGAAAACTAATACAATCTGTCTGTCTAACAGGTATTGCTTTCCATTTGGAAGACCAGAGGGAGCACTGAAGGCTACTTTGTCTCTCTTGGAGAGGGTGAGCAGTGAACAATTTAAATTATGTGCAGTTCAAATATCAAAGCAATTTACATTTAATCCACCAATCCCATTTTACAAAAAGGTGTTTTTTATAGCATCTTTCATTATCCGTTGAAGAATGACCGGAAGTGTTTTAAGGCTAATATAGAATAAAATTCCTTCTCAGATGTACTGACTGTTATAAAGTTGGAATTATTGCAACCAGTCTTTGCTCCATAAAATGCCCACACTCAGGCAGGGTAATAATGCTGAGGTAAATTGTTTTTAGAAAAATTGAATGAGGGCCAGGTCCTCCTGGTTCTCTTATAATACCCTGGACCAATTATGTTCCCCTGGGAGATTAGATTTGCCCTCAGTTTAATACTTCACCCCAAACTTCCTATTTCTTCACACTGCGGCATTCTCTTGGTGTTACAGTGGATTGTCAGTGTAGTGTTTACATGCCTTGAGTGCACAACCTTTTCAGTCAAGGTGAGTGCATTTCACATTCAATCATATTCAAAGTGTATGTTAAAATTGCTTTTGCATACCAGAGTTAGAAATTCTTATCTTCAATGGACATCAATTGCTGCAAATCCTGCTTTTTCTGGTATTTGGAAAAGTCCAACTAGATAAGGGTAAAGAATATATCGCCATTGCTTCCAATTTTCCACAGGGCTTCATATAATGGACTTCCATTTCTGTCATTAAAAAGGTGCTGATGAAGGATATAGTAACCCCTGTTCCACAAGAAGAAGTTAAAGTTGTTATTCGGAAATGTTTGGAGAAAGCTGCACTTGTAAATTACACTCGACTTTCTGAGTATGCCAAAATTGAAGGTAAGTCGCAGAGTTTCGTTATGAATACTTCCACTAGATGAAGCACTTGAAACCACATTACCAAAAATCTACATGGCAATGAGTTGATTCAAAGATGTGATTTTTAAAAAACATGTTGTCTTAGAACAACATGCATTTGCTTCACAGGCAAATTAAATAATTCTTGGTGCTTATGGTTACTAAGTACCATTGAAATGAATAGCTTGTGCTCAAAGCAAACTTCTGGTTGTTATACTTGCTTCAGTTTAAGTGCAAGCAAATATCAGATCCAACAGGTAAACAATGTCATTTAATCACTGCAACCTATATCTGAAAAGGCATGAGAAAAAAATTGTGTATCAGTGAAAAATTTGAGAGTGCACTGCTTCAACACATAATACATACTAGAACCCTGGAAAGCCCTGTAATTGTAAATTACCGTTATTAACATAATTGGCTCCACCTATTGGCATAGACTTGAAAATTCTTAAAGCAACATGAGGTTCATTATTAGCTAGGAATCTCAAATGCAATTTTAACAACCTTTTACTTCCATTGATGCATTTATGGAAAGAAGGTAAGCTTTTTTTTTGGATGGCCACTGGAAAATGAACATTTCCCTAGAAAGAAGCTAACTTTGAGTCTACTGATAATTATATTCATCTTCTCAGAAGCTTGTAATATGGAAGATTGTGCAATGCTGCAACTACGTAAATGTAAATCAACGTAAACAAGTTGTACTTATGCAGCAGCTTCAACAAATAAAGGTGCACCTAGGATTGTTATTGAACAGAATTGGACCACATAAGATCACCACAGAATATTATCAAACAGAACTGGACCACATAAGATCAGCATAGAATGTTATCAGACAGAATTGGACCACATAAGATCACCACAGAATATTATCAAACATGACCACATGTATTAAAGAAGGGCAGGGGGAAACGGGTGGAGAGGAAGTGAGGGAGCTGCAGCACCTAGCACCTCAGTAGTTGAAAGCTGCTGCTACTGCTGAGGCATTAAAATTCACTACATGGAAGAGGCAAGTGTTGGAGAGTTCTTAGATATTTCTGAGTGATGTAGGGTCGGAGAAGATTACAGAAGCAAAGAGGGGCAGTGCAATGAAAGGGTTTAACAATGAGAAATAAATTGAAAAGGCAATGCGTTGCTTAATCAAGAACTCAGTGGTGTTAGTGAATATGGATGCTTTAACAAACTTGAGTTTACAGACAGTGGAATGTGGGGTCAGGTAATGAGGTCAGGGATAGAGTTGGGTGATTCTACAGAGCCAGAAATAGTCTGTAATACTGATGGTCAAAGATCATCTCAAGATCAAGTATGGCATCAGGCCTGCAAATAGTCAGCTTCAGTATCCGATCTTATGAGTAAGAAGACTGGAGTTGGCAGGTTTGTGGTTTAGGACTTTTCCAGTATTTACTGGAATTAAGTTGGGACGCCACTGAAAGTCGAGCCACTGCCTCACAGCTACAGCAACCCAGGTTTAACCTGACCTCTGGTGCTGCCTGTCTGAAGTCTACATGTGGATTTCCCTAGGTACTCCATTTTCTTACTCATTTCATCAGTCTATGGTTTGGGCAGGTTAATAGGCCCTAGGGTCTAACTGAGTGCTGGAATTCAGGGAGAGTTGATGGGATGTGGGGAGAATAGTAACAGGGGAAATTAGTAGGAAATTAAGCCTTGTGAGATACCATAGAGTCGAGGGCTGAAATGGCCTCCTCCTATCATAAGGAAATGCTGCGTGTGGAAATAGGGAGATTTCTGCTCTGATGATACAGCGGATCAAGTAAGCATTCTGACAATTAATGGAAAAAGTTGGGATTAAAGTAGAATTGTGTTTTTCATTTTACAGCTGCAACGTATTGAAGTATTACTATGTTAAGGAATGCATGTTTGACTTTCTACTCAGGCAGAGTTCCTGGTTTCAAGCATGATGTAGATAGGTGGCATTGAGGAAATCCTGAGCAAGGGAATACAAGTAGGAATGAGAGTATTCACTAAATACCATCACAGATTAAATCAGCAGATACATCAGAGAAGCACTGCTGGTAACTGAGATAGAAACACCCACCCTTCCATCCATTACACAGTTAGCGCAGGGCTACAGTAAAAACAGGAAAGTCAATGATAGGAAGTGAGCTTCTTTATGGGCTCTTCCACTTGTCTGCCATTGTAAGAACTGTAGAAACTCCAGAATAGCCAGCATTAAAACTGCTCTTCCACATTTTCTGCTGTTCTCCCACCAAAGTCACTTCAGATGAACTGAAGAAACGTGTGAAATTTCACCCTCGAACATTTAAAACAGAAACATTTCAAAAACATGAAGCATAAAAGGGGAAACATCTGTAAATTGCAGTAGACATCTTAAATCAAATAATTTCATTAAAGAACATCTGTATGAATATACTTCAGTAGTGTTTGTTGAAGTAAAGCTGTGCCTAATTTGTTTATAGTTGCTGTATTCACAGATTTTTAGCTTTTTATTTAACAGAAGTTTGATACTGTTAATTGAAGATGGAAGTCTATTTATTTAACTTTCAAAACAAGTT